>NC_066867.1:2058969-3308969 GCF_025177605.1 Cucumis melo | reverse complement strand
GGCTATCCTCAGATTTTCTCTGATCAACTTAATATTGTTTGTCGTAATCTGAACCAACTCAGAACCTACTAACTTTCGCTCTCCCACTTCATTCCAGCAAACAGGAGTTCTGCATGGTCTCCCGTATAAGGATTCATATGGTGCCATACCGATACTAGACTGATAGCTATTATTATAAGCAAACTCCATAAGTGGCAAGTGGGTATCCCAACTTCCTTTAAGTTGAAGGACACATGCACTATATGTCCTCTAAAGTTTGGATGGTCCTCTCGGACTGACCATCTGTTTGGGGATGAAATGATGTACTAAACTTTAGCCCTATTCCCATTGCTTTCTGTAAACTAGGCCAAAATTTAGAAGTAAACCTCGGATCCCTATCTGAAACTATGGACACTGGTACTCCATACTCACTCACAATCTTATCAACATATAATCTAGCTAGCTGGTCTAACGTAGATGTCGTTTTAATCGGTATAAATTGTGTCGTCTTGGTGCGCCTGTCTATTATTACCCATATACCATCATGTCCACTGGATGTACGAAGTAATCCAAATAGAAAATCCATAGTAATATGCTCCCATTTCCACTTTGGCACTGGAAAAGGATTAAGAAATCCTCCTGGCCTCTGTCTTACTGGTTTAACTTGTTGACAAATCAAACATCTATCAACATATTCAACTATCTCTTGCTTCATTCCAGGCCACCAATAAGTCTTCTTTAAAGTTCTGTACATCTTGGTGCTACCTGGATGCATAGCGTAAGCTAAACTATGAGCTTCTTTTAGAATAGCATTCTTAAACTCACTGATATTCGGAACACATAATCTTCCTTGTTTAACAATGGCTCCATCTGTTCTCAGCTCAAACTCCACCTCTAGGCCTTTCTTGGATTTCTCAAGCTTCTTCTGTAAATTACTGTCTTCTGACTGTCTTCTTACAATCTTAGTTACTAGAGAAGACCGAACCTGAAATTGAGCTAAGAGACTTCCTGAATCCTCTGTAGTTACTACTGCCTCTTAACTCATTCAACAAAGCTACTTGAATACCATATAAGGCACTCTTCGAAAGTCTTAACTTCCTACTTAATGCATCTGCTACTAAGTTAGCCTTACCTGGATGATACTCTATAGTACAATCATAATCTTTAATCAGTTCTAGCCATCGCCTTTGTCTCAGATTTATCTCTTTCTGATCAAAAATATACTTCAGACTTTTATGATCTGTGAAAATATGGCACTTTTCCCCGAACAAATAGTGTCTCCAGATTTTTAGTGCTAAAACAACTGCTGCTAGCTCAAGATCATGGGTAGGGTAATTACACTCATGCTCCTTCAACGGCCTTGAAGCATAAGCTATTACATTCCCATCTTGCATAAGCACAAAACCTAATCCTAGCCTTGAAGCATCACAATAAATCACATAGTCATTCCCTGTTATAGGAAGTGCCAGAATAGGTGCTGTGACTAGTCTTTTCTTCAATTCCTGAAAACTTTGCTCGCATTTTTCTGACCACTCAAACTTAGCATTCTTCCTTGTCAAAGCGGTTAAAGGCAATGCCAATCGTGAGAAATTCTCAATAAAACGCCTATAGTATCCTGCCAAACCCAGGAAACTATGTACTTCTATCGCACTAGTTGGTCTTTCCCAATTGACAACCGCTTCTACTTTTTATGGATCGACACTAACTCCTTTTGCTGAAACTACATGCCCCAAAAATACTACTTGTTCCAACCAGAACTCACATTTACTAAACTTAGCGTACAATTGTTTATCATGTAGAGTCTGTAGAACAATCCTCAGATGTTCCTCATGGCCTTCTCTGTCAACCGAGTAAACTAATATATCATCAATGAACACGATCACAAATTGATCTAAATACTGATGGAAGATCCTGTTTATGAGATCCATGAAAACCGCTGGCGCATTCTTTAAACCGAATGGCATAACTTGAAACTCATAATGCCCATACCTCATTCTAAATGATGTCTTAGCAATATCTGATTCTCTAACCTTCAACTGGTGGTATCCTGACCTTAAGTCAATCTTAGAGAACAACGCTGCTCCCCTCAATTGATCAAATAAGTCATCGATGCATGGTAAAGGATACTTGTTACGTATTGTAACCTTGTTTAACTGTCTATAGTCAATACATAATCTGAGGGTACCATCTTTCTTTTTCACAAATAGCACTGGTGCTCCCCATGGCGAAACACTAGGCCTAATGTATCCCTTGTCAACTAGTTCTTGTAACTGCATCTTCAATTCTTTAAGCTCGCTTGGAGCCATTCTATAAGGTGCCTGTGAAATAGGTGCTGTTCCTGGTAATAATTCAATGGTGAACTCAATCTCTCTATCAGGTGGCAAACCTGACAAATCATCTGGAAATACATCAAGAAACTCTTTCACCACAGGAACATCTTCTGGCTTCAGCTTTTCTCTCTGTACTACTACGATGTGTGCAAGAAACGCTGTGCAACCCTTCCTCAGCAATTTCTCAACTTTCAAAACTAAGATTAAACTTCTAGAAACAACCTTCCTCATATCTCTAAAAACCACTTCAGCAAAGCCTGGTTTTCTGAAAACCACTTCCTTCCTATGGCAATCCATAGATGCATAGTGAGCAAATAAGAAATCCATTCCCAAAATTACATCTAACCTCTGCAACTCTAGTGGTAGCAAGTCCACTAGCAGACTGATACCTTCTACTAAAACTTCACAATTACGTAACACCTCAGTGACAAATAAAACATCACCAACTAGAGTGTATATAGCTAACTCTTCAGATAAAGGCTCTAGCATCCTATTCAGCTTAGTCAAAAATATACTAGAAACAAAGGAATGCGTAGCACCTGGATCAAATAAAACATCTGCAGGTACATTACAAATAAGAATCGTACCAGTAATAACGTCTGGTGCATCCTCCGCTTCTTGTTGAGTCATAGCATATACTTTTTCCTGTTGTCTAGGTCTTCCAACAACTCCCTTCTGCCTTGCACCACTGCTGCCCTCTGTTGGAACCACTGAAACTCTCGATTGCTCAACTATCTGGGACCCAACTCCCTGATCTCTCTAAACTGTCATGTTCAACTGCGGACAATCTTTCTTAAAATGTCCTGGTTGTCCGCACTGGTAACATACACCGGCACCCATCAAACACTGACCCTGATGGTTCTTGCCACAACTCGTGCATGGTGTTCGCCTGGCTGCACTAGCAACGGACTCCTGACCTGGTTACGATCTTACTGTTGATCTAGTGGGTTGACTAGGTATTCTCTGGCTCTGTCTCTGAAAAACACTACCATAACTTACGTTCCTCGATGCTTGGCCTCCAGAGCGATTCTTAAAGTCTTGACGGCTTGAAATATTTATCCCAGGCGTGAACCTCCGCTGCTCACGGCCCCTAAATCCACTAGCTGTTGAAGTCCCACGACTAAGCTCCACTGCTGATTTCTCTTCTGTTATACTCTGCTTCACACGAAGGGCAGTCTCCACTAACTGAGAGAAATTCGTCCACTTAACAATGGTTGTAACTGGGGTACGTATTTCAAAACGCAACCCTCTTTCAAACCTTCGGCACCTGTTACTCTCAAAAGCCACAATAACGTCAGCATATCGTGAAAGCTCTGTATACTTTCTCTCATACTCAGCCACTGAAAGTGATCCTTGTTTCAACCCTAGAAATTCATCCCCCTTGGCTTCGCAGTATGTGATGGGATAATACTTATCTTCGAATATGCCTCTAAAATTCTGCCAATCTAAAGCACGTGCATCACTGTGCCTTGTTAATATAGATTTCCACCATCCTTCAGCCTCTTTTTGCAACAAAAATGTGGCCAATCAAACCTTTCGCTCCTCAGGACAATTCATCAAATCAAAACACTTTTCAAGCATATTCAACCAGTTCTCTGCATCAACTGGATCTGTGGAACCCTTAAACACTGTAGCCCCTAACTTCTTCAGCCGTTCAATTCCATATGCCTTTTCTGGATCATTAGGCTCTGCTCTATCTGGCCTTCCTATCTCCTGTGTTGTTCTCGTAAACTGCTCATTTCCTGCCCCACCTCGAACTCTTAGGGTACTAGATTCCCCTACAGATGGACCTTGGGCAGAACCTTGCATCCCGTCCTAATTCTGCCGATGACGTCTGCCAGTACGTGGTGGCATGACTCCTATAATATGTCAACACATTAGACATACTATAAATACTTAACTCAAATGCATGATACTAAATGTCTACTCACATATTAATAATAATTGGACTCACTTCTACCCTTACCTAGACCATACTCCACTAGTTTCCATTAAGCTAACTTGACTTTCAATTATTTACTTTCCAGTTTCTTCTTAGAGCTAATCGCTCTACCTTAATTCCCATGGAGCAAACTGCTCTGATACCAAGTTGTCACACCCCCTCCCGGACTACTTGCTACCTTAGACCGAAAGATGGCGTGAAGCCGACGAACAACGCTTTTCTGTACCTGTATCTATCGACTCTGCTTAAAAATTTCATGTGATGAACTTGCCAATCTAGTATATAAACTATTATACATGCAACAAAACACAGCAAATCCTAGGTTAGTCAAACACATACATGAAGTGTACCTCAAAATTTACTGATTTCAAGAGTAAACCTAAAGACACCCTAATCAAAATATAACCAACAAAAATTTGCACAACTACAGCTCCTAAAACTTATACAAACTGTGGAGTATCTATAACATACAAGGGTGTATATACATCATAACACAACAAACTCTATGCCCAACTCAAAACACGTACTGGCAATCGATAACGGAGCTTCAGCAGACTAAAGCAGTCTATCAGGCACCAGGAACTCGATCTCTACCTGGAAAATGGGTAAAAGATTTGGAAAGGGTGAGCTATGAAGCTCAGTGAGTGACTCAGTTTAAAATTATGAATTTAAAGATAAGAGCACGTGAAAACTTTAAACATATAAATCTGTTTATACAAGTCGTAAATGTAAACATGTAGTAGTAAGAATAGCTTCCTCAAATACTCAGCATGTTCGTCATTGGAATCTAGCAAGGCATATCAAGTATATCGAAGCATTTTAACTAACATGACAAATCTACGTTATGTAGGATACACCCAGTACAACAACGCTTATAAGCTCTACGATGTAGTGGGGCTTGCTCAGCACTCTCATCATCTTTGTTGTAGTGGGGCCCGCCCAGCACTCACGACAGCATCGTTGTTACGGAGTACACTCAACGTCAACAACAGAATCTAACCAGTGTGCACACAGTAATCTCTAACCTCAGGCTCAAGATCTCAGTCATGTAGTTAATGAAAATTTCATAAATCATCTAAAAATATTAAAACATGCCTGTTTATAAATTTTACACAAAGCTCGATCTTTACTTAGCTCTTTCGTGGAAAACTGTAGTTCTTAAAACAAAACTTCTTACTAATTCATGCTTTGCTTAAAACATTGTGGTTTAAATACTTTCCAAACATTTAATATCTACTTGCTAGCATAAATTTCTTTAAGAAATCTAGTCTCTAAATGTATACTTGAAAATAGTCATAAAATTCAAATACCTTTCATGGCTTCGTAAATAAACATTTATCGAATTCAATAATAATAACAGTTATGGAAAATATTTCAAAGTTGGTTTTGTCACTCACCGTCTTGGGCAAGAATCTTGGTCTATAAGCTTGGTTTAATTCTTTTCGGCCTACCAACAACCCAACCGAGTATTAGAACTCTAAACCTTCTAGTTTTCTAAAGATATGCATAACATGTCGCACCAAAGATGACGCTCACGAAAACAAAGCTTAAGAAATAAAATCCTATTTCAACAACTCTCTGAAATTTCCAGATTTCTAACATAAACTTCAAATGACTATAAATTTCTCAATACTTAACCAAAATGAGTGTTCTTTATATCAAAATCTTCATTTTGAGATCCTCTAAAACTTACCTGAAGATATGTAAATCTGATTCCCTGTGAATAAACTCAGATAACCCTCGAAATAGAATAACTTCTAGAATTCGCGCGCACATGACCCCTTTAACTTGTCCCTACAATTTAACTGATTTTCAGTCGTTTTTGGTTCATAATTTCTTCATGAAAGTTGTAGTTAATTGAATAAGATTTCCAACCATATCAAATAGAGATCCTAACTCCATCGGTACACTCTGAAATACAAGAAAAACCAGAGACCTCCTGATTTCGAGTGAAAACCAACTGCCCTGTTTTCTTCATCAAAAAGCACCCAATGAATATCCAAATTTGGTCCAACTTTCGTCATAAAATTTGTTTGAAAATGAGTTAAATTTCATTAAATGTAAATCTCACCTCTTAATTCCTTTTGAAGAGTTCAAACCGAATTAAAAATCAGTGTTGTGCAGAATGAACCAAGATTCAGCCATGGATACACTTTGCTTGAGTTCTCCTCCTCTTCTTCAACCTCAAAATTCTAGTAAAATTCCTCTTATTCTTCCAAACTCTCTCTTAAATATTCTCTGCAAATTGAAGAAGGAAAAGAATGAAAGTTGGATGAAAATTTTTCTATGAAATGTTTGGCGGTGAAGAGAAGAGAAGAAGTAGAAGAAAAGAAAAAATTAAAATTTCTCTTTTTTTTTTTCTTTTTATCCTTTCTTTTCTTTCTTCTCTTTAATTTACTTAATAAAACCATTTATATATAAATATATATATATATATATATATATATATATATATATATATGTTTACACTTAATTTCCATTTTATTTTCTTTTTTTTTTCCACATTTAAAGAAATTAAACCAAAAAAATATCGGGTTTACATTTTTTGCATCGTACGTCAATGTTGGTAATTCGTTATTTTCAGGTAGTATATTTTTCAATAGACTCAACAGCTCTGTAAAGCTAGTATGTCTCCACTTGAATTTTGCTTTTATGTACCCAACTTGATCAAGTTTTCACAGCCTGGATATAAAGGTTTCTTAGCATCTGTAAGTAACTTTTTAAATTTTTTTGGATCATCTACACTATTTTATTGTGCCTCTTCAACCATTTCAACCATATTTTCATCAACATTATCATCCAAAATTATTTCCTAGAATTGTAGTCTGCATCAGAAACTTAATTTGTTGGACAATACTCAGTAAGGTTTTAAATCCAATTGTCATACCTTTGGTTAATATCATTAATTAATAAGTGGTTTCTAACTTCATTAGTATTAAGTGTTTTGCAATTTCCACACCTAATACATGGACATGACATAAAAGTTCTGCCACTTGAATGTTTTTGTGCAAACTCAATAAAACGATCAACACATTCTTCATATTCCTTAGATAATCTATCTTTTATCATCCACAACTTATCCATTGTGTTATAACCTAATTAAATGAAATTAATTAGACAAATCACCTTAACAAAATAAAAAAAAAAATCAAATAACAAAGTATCTGAGTGACAACCATAACTGCAGGATTTTAATGCATCACCAAAGTAAGCATCATGATAAACTCAAGCTACTCTAAGCATATCAAGCAATGAGATGAAACATATTATATTAATGATATTACTTACAAATAAAAGAAAGTAAAACATAAAATGTGTAGAACCTTTGACTTACTCTAAACTTATATCTAAGTGACTACCATAACTGCAGAATAATCATTCAATGCATCACCATAGTAAGCATCATTATACACTAAAGTTACTCTAAGCAAATAAAACAATTAGACAAAACATACTCTAAGCAAATAAAAAGCAATAATATATTGAAGGGGGTGGCATACTAACGAGGCAACTTACGTACACATAAAAGGAATTTGAAATATAAAATGTGTATGACTTACACAAAACAAGTATCTAAGTGACTACCATAATTGTAGGAGAGTAATTCAATGCTTCACCAAAGTAAGCATCATGATAAACTCAAGCTACTCTAAGCATATCGAGCAATGAGATGAAACATATTATACTAATGAGATTACTTACAAATAAAAGAAAGTAAAATATAAAATGTGTAAAACCTTTTACTTACACTAAACTTATATCTAAGTGACTATCATAACTGCAGGATAGTCATTCAATGCATCACCACTATAAGCATCACAATATACTCAAGTTACTATAAGCAAATAAAACAATTAGACAAAACTACTCTAAGCAAATAAAAAGCAATGAGATATTGAAGGGGGTGGAATACTAACGAGTCAAATTACACATAAAAGAATGTGAAATATAAAATGTGTAGAACCCTTGACTTACACTAAACTTATATCTAAGTGACTACCATAACTATAGGATAGTCAATCAATGCATCAACAAAGTAAGCATCACGATACACTCTAGCTACTCTAAGAAATAAAACATGATACGAAACATACTCTAAGGAAATAAAGCAATGAGATGAAACATATTATACTAATGAGAAAACTTACAAACAAAAGAAAGTGAAATAAAATGTGTAAAACCCTTTGAGTTACATTACTTACACTAAACTTATATCTAAGTGACTATCATAACTACGGGATAGTCATTCAATGCATCACCTAAGTAAGCATCACAATATACTCAATCTAATTTAAGCAAAAATGATTATTGTGGAATAGATGTTGGTTTTGGAGATACAAGGTCAGAAAAATACCTTACACTTGGAAAGATCCCTAATACTTGACGCAAAGATCCTTAGAGTCCTTGGTGAACAATTAATAATTTCAATGCTTAGGTATCCAACTCTTTTATGAATATAACAAAATTTTATATTTTATTAAATATTTGAAATGTCAAATTCTATCAAATATTTAAAATTTATATGATTTTAAAAAATAAATTTTAAAAATGATTTAAATAATAATAAATTTGAAATTCTGTAATATAAAAAAAGTCTCAAAATTAAAGAATAAATGTAAAAAGTAATCGGTAAATGAGTGTTCATAGAAGATTTCAAAAGACCATCAGAGCACGAAGTTGAAGTGTCAATATATATATATATATATATATATATATATATATATATATATATATATATATATATATATATACACACATACACACATAAATGGTTAAAAACATAAACAAACCAAACTCTCAATTGGTAAGAAAAACATAAAAATGAAAAAAAAAACCATTAAGTCTTCTCTAAACTGAAATGAATACAAAAAACATTAAAAAAAATAATAAATGTATATACAAAGTTGAGACAACTCATTCTTTAAAAAAAACACTAAAATAGATAAAAAGAATGAACAAAAACAATCTATGAAAGCCACTAAAAGATCTTAAGACAACTTACTTGCTCTCGATCAAAATTAATTCCTAAATTTTCATATAGACAAATCAATTTAGACATTTCATTACAATTACATTTGAAATCCATTCATGGATTAATTCTCAAATATGTGATGACCTTTTCAATTTTTTAATCGTCGATTTTACATAATTAAATAGTAGAGTATATAAATACATGTTGATTTCGTATAATATTCTAATGTACGTCACTGACCTCTATATATGGTTTGACATTTGAATACTCTAATTAATACCAATTTAATATCACATATGGAAAATATTATGTCAAATCTACGATCAAACAATGAAACATGGGACTTTCATCCCTAAGTTAAGAGACTCTTCAAGTAACTAAAATTTAATATATTAGAGATTCATATTACAAATCCTAAATTGACTATTTATAATCTTACGATAAAATATGAAAAATAACTAATTATACATTGATTAACCCAAATTATCTGCTAACTATTAATTAGTATATTGATTATCTAATAATATATGTTTAAAGTCATGGAGGTTTAACTTGAAACAAACAAATAAAACATGAAGATCATTAAAAGTTGAACACTAAAAAGAAACAAAAGTGGCTTTAATATTTTCTCTATTTAGGGGTGTTTACATTGACGAGACAAACCAAATAACTCATAATTAACAAATTTCTTTAAATTACCATATCAATAACAACTTCTTTCATCTAATGTCCCCCTCGAAATTGGACTATATAGATGAACAATATTGGATAGGATAGAAAAATAGGAAGATATGTTGGTGGTCTTGTAAAGATGTAAAGATGTTAGCGAGTTGGCTAGAGCATATTGATAGTAATTTTAATACTAAAACCAACAAAAGAATCTCATCTTGTTTCTTTAATATCCAATTTAAAACTAATGGAAAGTATAATAACCATTTTCTTGCATCCTTTTTGTTTCTTGGTTAAATATTATATGTGCATATAAGTTAATATTTCAAATTGGTTCTTGAACAACCAATGAACGTATCAATCCAAATGTTCATCTTTTTAGACTTTAGAATGAAGTAAAATAAAAAAAGAAGAAGAAGAAAGAAAAAAAAATGACTTCCCTTTTCTTTACTTATGTTTTGTTCCTTTCAATGTCTCATAACAAACTTACTTACTATGTTTTTTACATGTGTTTAACAAAGTCTTTGAAATTTAAAAACATAAGTTTACAGGGGAAGGAAGTTTGGTTTGTAATTGTTTGAAGCTCGTCATCAACAAAATAAAGATTGAAATCATTACTTTATAGTTTCGCAAAACAGATGCGACTTATAGCATAAAAACAAAAAGGTTGTAGGTAGGCACCTTAGAGCCCGTTTGGTAACGTTCCTATGCTCTGTTTCTTGTTCCTTGTTCCCTGTTTTCTATTTTTTCTTTTTTTAGAACAAGAAACAAGAAAGTGTTTGATAACTGTTTTTGTTTCTTGTTTCTTGAAAAAAAGAAACATAAACAAAAAATGTGTTTGATAACTGTTTCTTGTTTCTTGTTTCTTGATTTTCTTTTAGATTTATTTTTTATTTTTCACATCTACTTCAATTAAACATTAAACAAAAATATAGGTCATCCATCAAACATAAAAAATAAAATTATCAAAAGTTTATTCATTTAATACGAAGAAGTACCGATGCACGAATAAAAATAATAACATAAACATAAAATTGTATCTATCCTTCAAATGTTGTCAAATTTGATTGGCAATATCATCTCTCACTCGGGTCATTTCTCTTAGATGTCGACTCACTTCTTAATCCATCAATTACAACAACCTCATTGATATTTTGTGACATCTAGAATGTAATATTAATTTTAAATTATTATATCTTCAGTATTCAGAATTGAAAGAAACAAAATAAAATTTAACCTTTAACTCTGCTACCTATGATACTTTAGAGAAAAACCCACAACGAAAATCCAAATTCGTGCAAAGAGAAAGACGAAAACTATGGATCCAACGACGAGGAAAAGTCAGACGAAAACTATGGATCTGATGAAGAGGAACAATCAGGCAAAAACTATGGATCCGACTTAGAGGAACAGTCTAACGAAGAGGAAGAGTCCAGGTTGTAGAGGAAGATGATGAGAGGCGAAGAGGAAGATGGTGTGCAAAGGAAGACGATGAGTGAAAAAGGAAGAGCATGATTATTTGGGGAAGACTAGGGGTGTTAAAAAAAACCAGTAACTCGACCGACCTGGATTACCTAACCCAAATCGTAAGGGTTGGGTTGGGTTAAATTTTATGTTGGGTTAGGTTGGATTAGAAAATTGAAGAAAAAAAGGTTGAGTCGGGTTGTTGAGGTTGTGCAAGTTAGGAGTAGGGCTGACCCGGTCCAACCCAATTATATATACATATATAGATGCACATATATATTGTAACGACCCAACTTTTCGGACTAAGTTGAGGTCACTACTCAGTACTAAGACTCGACCACACAAAACAAAATTCATAACGGACCGGTTACGATTTCTTAAAACGTTAGAAATATTACAAAAAACAGTATCGGGCCCTATTTTAAATCACAGTCACAAAAGTTTCAAATAAAAACTCAGGTCATTAACTCAAAATCACAAAACCAAATGTTCTAACAAAATACATCAGCGGAAGCAATAAGAAAATCAGACGCGTCCATATGGCCTTCACGCATCCTTCCTGCCTCTCGTCGGTCTGCCCCTCGTTGTGCCCTTACCTGAAAAGTTAAAGAAGAGAAAAGGGTGAGTATAAACATACCCAGTAAGGGACCCACTACTGGGCCCGTTAGGGAACAACAGTTAACTTCCTATTCAGGGGTACCCTACATAACAGTCTAGTGGTTCCGTAGAACGTACATATCAGTCTAGTGCTCCCGAAGGGTGCACATATCAGTCTAGTGCTCCCGAAGGATGCACATATCAGTCTAGTGCTCCCGAAGGATGCACATATCAGTCTAGTGCTCCCGAAGGATGCACATATCCGTCTAGTGCTCCCGAAGGATGCACATATCAGGCTAGTGCTCCCGCAGGATGCACATATCCGTAAGGTACACTACCCCATAGATGAAGCTAACCGTTACCCCTCAGCCCATACTAAACCGTCTACCACAGTCATACCCCAATCAACACTCATATTACAATTTCACCATAGGCTTTGCCGGTCAGATAGTATAGGTTCAAACAACTACACCCTCAGTTGCTATACGCGTTTTCAATTCGCACACCATTATGGTAACCCCTAGACCCAATCAATTAATCAATCAAAATCGGACTCACCGTCCTTCCCCGACCAACTCCATGATCAATGTCCAGACCAATGACTACCACGTACCTAACCGTAAACTTCAAGGTCCATCGACATACAATTCCAATTTACAACGTAGCCTATCAACATAACCACACTATACCGAACATCCAGCATCGGGGTCTATCCGCAAGCAACTCCTTACACCGGATAGCACACAAGCTACAACTAGCGGTCGCATTACCTTTACATCAGACAAGAGTATAGCAACAATACTTAAAAGTCAAACACACATACATTTATTCGGTACAGTTACTAACGTGTAATCCCCTGTGGATTACTACGTTTCCAGCCTCGATCCGAGGTCCAGTAGTAGGAAGACCCTTACCTGAAATTCGGTTATGCCCCTCGATCGAGTCCACGCTCAACGGATCCACCTGAACGAAAACACAAGGGTTTTAATCGATGATACTAGTAGGAGTCATTTTATATGGTCCTAAGCAACATCCGTTGACTTACCCAAGGAAAGGAAAGCTATCTCCAAATAAGCCTGCCGCGGAACCCGAGAGCTTATACGTCAACTCCTTAATACCTTCAAGGGATGAAAGGTAGGACCATGTCTTATTCCAATATTCAAATTCGAATCGGACGTAGCAACATTAGGAAATTCATCAAAACAATCCTTACCGAAAACTCACCGTGACCTAGAGTGGAGGAAGGAAGGCTTAGGTGGCTCGGTGAACAGGGAGCTCGGCTTAGCTTGGAGGCATTCGGCTCGGCTCGGCTCGGCTCACCCTCGGCTCGGCTCGGCTTGGCCTCGGCTCACAGCTCGGCTCGGCTCACCCTCGGCTCGGCTCGGCTTGGCCTCGGCTCACAGCTCGGTTCGGCTCACCCTCGGCTCGGCTCGGCTTGGCCTCGGCTCACAGCTCGGCTTATGGCTCGGCTCAACTCGGCTCGCGGCTCGGCTCAACTCGGCTCGCGGCTCGGCTCGCGGCTTGACTCAACTCGGCTCGCGGCTCGGCTTGCGGCTCGCAGCTTGAAACACGGGTCGGACTGGAAACGGGTTCTCGGGTCGGGTCGGCTTGAAATCGGGCAACCACAACAACAAACCTTTGGGCGTTCGACGACGGAGATGCGTTGCGGCTGGGTGAAGTCCGACGACTGGCCCTGCTTCCACGCGGCGGAGGGCGACGGTTTGACGGCGGACACGGTCGAACGAAAGACGCACGGCGGCGTCCGAGTGTTTGAAACCGAAAGGAGACCCGAAATGATAGGAAGCCGCGACGGACGAACACGATGAAGCTGACGACGTTGCCGACGCTGGAGGCAGAAATGGAGACGGAACGTGACGGGGGAGATGGGGACGGAGGCGACGGCGTGTGCGGAAGAGATGGCGGGCGGCGGCGTTGAAACGAAAAGGAAGGGATGATAGGTTGTGGCGGCGCGAGGGAGAGACAACGAAACGGACGAGGGGGGGGTGTGCCGCGCGCGCTTAGGGTTTTTAAAAAACAAAATTATTTTATATATATATATATATATATTAAGTTAAATAATAATTATAATAATAATATTTAATAATAATAATAATAATAATAATAATATAATTAATAATAATGTAATAATAATATTAAATAATAATAATAATAATAATATTAAATAATAGTAATAATAACAATAATAATAATAAATAATATTAATAATATAATTAATATCATATTATTATTATAGCAATTTACAAAACATTAAATTCAAAAAAATTTCGTATCCCCACAAAAAGATAAAATTTACCTCGAAAATTCGGGACGTTACATATATACACCTAAAAACTAAAAGTAAACCTCATTTTGAATGAACATTCTATACTTAGAATTTGAATGTATAACACACACACACACACAGATATATATATATATATATATATATATATATATATATATATATATATATATATATATATATATATATATATATTTGTCACCTTGTACCTTGAATAACAATTTGTTCACCTTGCATATTGAAAAATAATATGAAATTTTGTGTAAATAAATTATGGAGAGATGAAAAGAAAAAAAAAACAACCTACCAACCCAACCCGGCCCAACTCAAATTTTTTTTTTTGTTGGGTTGGGTTGGGTTGACCCTTACATATTGAACCGATAGGGTTCATTTTTTGCCAACCCGAATACTTTGGGTTGGTCCATAATTTTCCTCCAACCCGACTCAACTCGGCTTATGTACACCCCTAAGGAAGACAATGGAGATAATAGGAAAAGGAAACCAATAAAAATAATTAAGAAAAAGGAAAATGAAACAAATAATAATAATTGAGAAAAAGAAAAAGGAAATCAATAAAAAATTGAAAAAAAAAGAAACCAATAAAAATAATTGAGAAAAAGAAAAGGAAACCAATAAAAATAATTAAGAAACAGGAAAATGAAACCAATAAAAATAATTGAGAAACAGGAAGATAAAACCAATAAAACTACTTTTTTTTTGTTTCCAATAATTTCTTATAAAATGAGAAACGTTTCTACTTTTTTTTAGAACGAGAAACAAGGAAGGTTACTAAACACCTCCGTTTCTTAAAACAATGGAAACAGAAAACAGGGAATGAGAACGTTACCAAACAGGCCCTTAGTATTTACTTTGTTGCGTTGCTACCCCCAAGAAGCTTTCTTGCGAACCGAAATCCTATTAGAAGAACCAAGACAATGTCATTTTAGTTTTAAAAGGGGGGAAGTGGGTTGAAACAGTGAAGAAGAGTACCTTTGAGAGAATGGCGAAAATGAATGGAATATTCAATGCAATTTCCAGTTGAGCGGCAGAAGAATTGAAATATCGGGAAAATTCTGGTCGATGGCAGCCAAGTTGAGCGGCAAAAGAATAAAAAGAATCTTTTCATTGATAGTGACAGGGTTGAACAGTAGAAGAATTGAAAAATCAACAAAGATTTTGGTTGACGATGGCGGATTGAACGGCAATTGAATAGAAAAATCAAGAAAAGTTTTGAAAGCTTTCTTTTGATCAGCGCCAACTATGTTTATTAAAAATAAATTAGATTTTATAAATTGCTTTCTTGATGGGCATCAAGATATTATATTGTAGATAAAATTTCACCATTAAGGGAAAACCGTGGAAATAGCAAATTTATGGATAGAAAAAAGAAAAATAGCAAATTGCTAAATTATTTCGATTTATGGCAAAACTAACTGCCAGAATAATTTTTCCATTTTTTTTTTGCTCAAATTTACCCCTCCACGGGTGTCAATTGTCCATAGACAAATACAATATATTTGTTGAGATCAAAAAATCAAACAAAATATCACATATCACGAATAGTATATTTGTAAACACACTTACTTATGATAATTTTTAACTAAATCAAAAAAATATTATATTGTTCCAACAATCCCTAAAGATATGGCATTAGTTTCATCATCCTCTAATTATTAGAATACAAAATCAAGTAATTAACGAATTTGTATATTTCATATTATTTATAAAAATATATATATTAATAATACATATTACAAATTAATAATAACAATTTCAATCTACACCATCCCCTAAAATCGTCAATTTGAATTCAG
Organism: Cucumis melo; assembly: GCF_025177605.1. Classification (NCBI taxonomy): domain Eukaryota; kingdom Viridiplantae; phylum Streptophyta; class Magnoliopsida; order Cucurbitales; family Cucurbitaceae; genus Cucumis; species Cucumis melo. The sequence continues at coordinate 3,292,900 of NC_066867.1, read as the reverse complement.
ATTTTCTAAAATAGCTTCAAAAATAACTTCAAAGATTGCATTTTTATTTTTCAAATTATTGATGAAAAAATATACATAAAAATACATAATACATATTTGATATTCTAACATTATTTTTAACATTATTTTCCACCCTTAGTTTTAATTCAAAATTATAACACTATTTTAAAATCCAAATTATACATATTAATTTTAGATTATTAAATTGAATTCCTAAAATTATGCCAAGAAAAAACTGTAACGCCCTAAAATCTGAGGAATTTAATTTTTATTAGCTTAAGTGTAAATTTGGAATCTTGGGTGTTATTTAAATGTGGAAGTACTTTACCTTATGGAGATTTGATCCCATTTGATATTTGAAAAATATGTAATTGTCTTAATGTTTAGAATTGATGATTGTTGACCTTAGATTATTATGTATTGGATACTTAATTAATGAGGTTTAAGGATAAAATAATTATTTTGTGAAGGTAATATAATTATTTATTACTTTTGAAAGGGTAAAGGTGATGTGATTTGGAGAGAGGGAAAGTATTTGAATTTAAAGGGGAGATTTGATGGAGTTAAATGAAGAGAGAGAATGGGTGGTTGTTATTTGGAGTAAATTAGGAAAAAGATAATAATTATTATATTATTATTATTTTATTAAAAAGGGGCATTGGAAAACGTGGAAGACTATTCATCATCTTCCCCAATTAAACCCTAATCCCAATCTAGCAGCCGCCGCCGCCTTCCTCCAGATCGTCGCCGTCGAACATCCGTCGTAGGCACCGAGCCGATAGCCACCCCTTTCAGCCGCATTGGAGATCCGTCCAAGTCGTCGAGCTGCAGCCGCAACAACCCGCGCTCGCATCTTCCCCACCGTAATCTGACCCGTTCCACCGTCGACCGTCGGCCAACTTCGCGAAGGTCCGAGCCCAGTGTCTCATCGTCGCCCGAACCCGGAGCTGACCCGCGTGCCGCGTCGTTTCACTGCGTGAAGTCGGCCGACCCGCATCCGTGCCCGCAACCCGACCCGCACCCGCTCGTGCAACCCGCGTCACGCCCGCGCCCGAGCGCTTTAGTCGTGCCGCTTCACGCCTCAAGTCGCGCGCCCGCTCCACGCCACCAGTCGCGCCCGCTCCGCGCCTGCGCCGTATTCGTGAGCCAAAATCCTTCCAGCCGAGCCGCCGCCAAGCTTCATTTTAACCCTGTTTTGACCCACATTTTTTGGTAAGCCTCGGTAGGTTGATTTTGATTTTAACCTATCCAACTAAGGTTATTTTGACCCTAACTAAATTGGTTGCTGGATTAAATTAACTTAGTTAATTGGAAGCCGAGCTGGGAACTTGTCCAACTAAGTCCAAATCGAGCCCGACCTTGATCTTGGGTAAGTCGCTTCAAGTGAGTTTTTGGACCAATTTCCCTTGAGGGTAAATTACTAAATTGTGGATTCCTGATCCTTTAGGACTTTTGCCGCTTGGGGGAGCGTGTTGTTACTGCTAGGATTTGTTGAGTAATCTCAAGGTAAGAGATTCTCCTACTAGACCTTCGATTTACATTAAAGAGACCGCATGTTTGAATTTATGGTTATGTATGGACGGTAGCTAAGTACCTAACTTAAGATTGTAGAGAGAGAGCGAGACGAATTTTGACATTGTGCCTACTTATTGACCTTATGGTTAGCGTGAATAGTATGTTGATGCTACCTTCGTTCTAGAGACATGGTGGTAGTTGGGGATGACTGATATGATATGTTAGGATTGATACGTTATGGTTGACATGTTATAGCATGAATTAACGTAATTATGATATGTATGATAAGTTATGATGTGATTGATTAGATGTTGTGTGCTTGCAAGGTGTAGGGTGTATGTTAGCTTCTTATTAGAGTCGTACCCACATGGGTGTCCTTCGGGATCACCACTATTATGACACAGACATGATGGAGAGACCCGACGGGGTCACTCACACATATGACTGCGTAGTCTGACGGGATTACTAGTCTGACATTGACATTGATATAGACATGACGTGAGCGATCCGATGGGACCGCTCACAGCCCGAGCGTCTTAGGTATTCCCTTGGAAATTACTAGAGACCAACTTGTTCCTACGGGGGCACAGATTGCACGTGTTCGGGGACGTGCCAGTTCAGGGGTACCACTTTTCAGGGCTCTAATAGGGAGTTAACAGGCATCTAGTGGGACTAGTAGGGGGTCCCTTACTGAATATTTTTATGCTTACTCTTTCCATTTCCTTTTTTTTCAGGCAGAGGCAGAGGTAATAACAAGGACAAGCTGGCGAGTGACCAGAAGTGATCGTGGTGGGCCCTAGGGATACGCTTGCTTCCGCTTATGTCAAATTTGGATTTTAGTATTGCATTTCAGTTTTTTTATTGGTTATTTTATTTCGTTAAAAGTAGATAGGGCCCGAGTTAGGACTTTGTTTTACACTTATTTCACATTTTCTTTGTTAAATATTTTTATATTATTTGAAAACTTGAGGTTTTGACTTACTCTATTTTTAAAACTTTACAAACTTATATGTTCTTTTAAATAGTAATGACTTCGACTTAGTATAAGGAGTTTGGTCGTTACAGTTGGTATCAGAGCCCAGTGTTTTAGGTTCTATAGACGGACTTACGATGTAAGTCTTTGTTTTGTTTTGTTTTATTTTACCCCTATGGCTATACGGTCCTTCGTCACCCGCCAGGTATGTCTTAAATCCTTGTTAAATGTTATAGTTACAATCTTGCCTGAATGAAATGAGAATAGATAGTATGAAGGTTATGTTCTTTGTGGTGAAAAGTTGTTACTGGTGAAATTTAAGAAAATGCCGCCACGTAGAGGTGCATGCAAAGGAGGTGGTAGGGGAGGCAGAGGAGCTGGACGTAGCCAGTCGGAGGAGCAACCTGCTGTGCTGGCGGCCAACCCTAACACACCGGTCACCCAGGTGGATCTCGCCGCAATGGAGCAGCGTTATCAGGACATGCTGCAAGTTGCTTTAGCCCCTTTCCTTGCTGCCCAACAGACCCAAGTCTCCCCTGTTCAGGCTCAGACCATCACCCCTCCAGCCCATGTGGAAGCTCAACCCGCACCGGTTCAACTGTCGGCTAAGGCCAAACACCTTAGAGACTTTGGGAAGTATAATCCTAAAACATTCGATGGATCCATGGACAACCCTACCAAGGCCCAAATGTGGTTGACGTCCATAGAGACGATCTTTTGGTACATGAAGTACCCAGAAGACCAGAAGGTGCAGTGTGCAGTTTTCTTCCTGGAGGATAGAGGCACCGCTAAGTGGGAGACTGCTGAGAGGATGCTGGAGGGCGACGTCAGTAAAATAACCTGGGAGTAGTTCAAGGAGAGCTTCTACGCTAAGTTCTTATCTGCCAATGTGAAGCACGCTAAGTAGCAAAAGTTCCTAAACTTGGAGCAAGGCGACATAATGGTGGAGCAGTACGACGCTGAGTTTGACATGTTGTCCCGTTTTGCTCCCGATGTGGTAAGGGATAAGGCTACCAGGACTGAGAAGTTCGTTAGGGGTCTCAGACTAGACCTCCAGGACATCGTCCGAGCCCTCCGGCCAGCCACTCATGTTGATGCACTACGCATAGCACTGGACTTGAGTCTGTAGGAGAGAGCTGATCCGTCCAAGGCTGCAGGCAGAGGGTCGAGCCTTGGTCAGAAGAGGAAGGTTGAGTCGCAGCCTACCTTGGCACCACAGCGAGACCTGAGGTCAGGAGGTGTCTTCCAGCGGCATCATCAGGAGCTGGCTGCTGCAGGGAGAACCTTGAGGGAGCTACCTACTTGTGGGAGGGGTGGGAGAGTTCATAAGGGTCGTTTCTTGTTAGGGAGCGGAGTTGCTTCAAGTGCAAGCAACCAGGGTATAACGCCGATGCTTGTCCTCAGAAACTCAATGGGACTATCCCGCACCAGCCTTCCGCTTCACAGCAGGGAAGAGTTTTTGCCACTACCCGTCAGGAGGCCGAGCGAGCTGGTACTGTTGTGACAGGCACGCTCCCAATCTTGGGGCATTATGCATTTGTACTGTTTGACTCTGGATCATCCTATTCTTTTATATCTTCAGTCTTTGTTCGACAAATGGGTTTAGAAGTTGAACCGTTGGGTAGTATATTATCGGTTTCTACCTCATCGGGGGTGGTCATGTTGTCAAAAGAAAAGATAAGGGCATGTCAGGTAGGGGTAGCGAACCATATGTTAGACGTGACCCTACTAATGTTAGACATGCAGGATTTTGATGTAATACTAGGCATGGATTGGTTGTCTGCTAACCATGCAAGCATAGACTGTTTCCATAAGGAAGTCATCTTTAATCCCCCTCTAGGGCTAGCTTTAAATTTAAGAGGGCAGGAATCGTATGTATACCCAAGGTCATCTCAACCATGAAAGCTAGTAAACTACTCAGCCAGGGTACCTGGAGCATCATGGCAAGTGTAGTAGATACCAAAGAACCAGAAGTTTCCCTGTCCTCCGAACCAGTGGTAAGAGAGTACCCCGATGTTTTCCCCGACGAGCTTCCAGGACTCCCACCTCTCAGGGAGATAGACTTCGCCATTGAGTTAGAGCTAGGCACTACTTCTATCTCGAGGGTCCCTTACAGAATGGCTCCAGTTGAGCTAAAGGAGCTGAAGGTGCAATTGCAGGAGTTACTGGACAAGGGTTTTATTCGACCCAGTGTGTCACCTTGGGGAGCACCAGTGTTGTTTGTGAAGAAGGACGGGTCGATGCGTCTTTGCATTGACTACAGAGAGCGCAACAAGGTGACAGTTAAGAATCGTTATCCCTTGCCCAGGATTGATGATCTGTTCGACCAGTTGTAAGGAGCCACCGTTTTTTCTAAGATCGACCTGCGATCAGGCTACCACCAATTGAGGATCAGAGATAGTGATATCCCTAAGACCACTTTCCATTCGAGATACGGACATTACGAGTTCATTGTGATGTCTTTTGGGTTGACTAATGCTCCTGCAGTATTCATGGACTTGATGAACAGGGTGTTTAAGGATTTCTTAGACTCGTTCGTCATAGTTTTCATTGACGATATTTTGGTTTACTCCAAAACTGAGGCTGAGCATGAGGAGCATTTGCACCAGGTTTTGGAGACCCTTCGAGCCAATAAGCTGTATGCCAAGTTCTCAAAGTGTGAGTTATGGCTGAAGAAGGTATCCTTCTTTGGACATGTGGTGTCCAGTGAGGGAGTTTCTGTAGACCCAGCAAAGATCGAAGCAGTTACTAGTTGGCCTCGACCATCGACAGTTAGCGAGATTCATAGTTTCCTGGGTTTGGCAGGTTACTACAGGAGGTTCATAGAAGACTTCTCTCGTATAGCCAGTCTCTTGACTCAGTTGACCAGGAAGGGGACCCCTTTTGTTTGGAGCCCAGCTTGCGAGTGTAGCTTCTAGGAACTTAAGCAGAAGCTGGTGTCTGCACCAGTCCTGACAGTGCCAAATGGATCGGGGAGCTTCGTGATCTACAGTGATGCCTCCAAGAAAGGACTGGGCTGCGTACTGATGCAGCAAGGCAGGGTAGTTGCTTATGCCTCCCGCCAGCTGAAGAGTCATGAGCATAACCATCCTACCCATGACCTAGAGTTGGCAGCAATGATTTTTGCACTGAAGATATGGAGACATTACCTGTACGGTGAGAAGATACAGATTTCCACTGACCATAAGAGCCTGAAGTACTTCTTTACCCAGAAGGAGTTGAACATGAGGCAGAGGAGGTGGCTTGAGTTAGTGAAAGACTATGACTGCGAGATTTTGTATCACCCAGGTAAGGCAAACGTAGTAGCTGACGTGTTGAGTAGGAAGGTTGCGCATTCTGCAGCGCTTATCACCAAGCAAGCTCCCTTACTAAGAGATCTCGAGAGAGCTGAGATTGCAGTCTCAGTAGGAGAAGTGACCTCACAGTTGGCCCAGTTGACCGTGCAGCTGACCTTGAGACAGAGGATTATTGTTGCTCAGCTAAATGATCCTTACTTGGTCGAGAAGCGTCTATTAGTAGAGGCAGGACGAAGTGAGGATTTCTCCATATCCTCTGACGACGGACTTACTTTCAATGGACGTTTGTACGTGCCAGAAGACAGTGCAGTCAAGGAAGAGCTTTTGAAGGAGGCTCACAGTTCTCCATTTGCTATGCACCCTAGAAGTACGAAGATGTACCAAGACTTGAGGTGTGTTTATTGGTGGAGGAACATGAAGAGAGAAGTGGTAGACTTTGTCAGTAGATGCTTGGTGTGTCAGCAAGTGAAGGCACCTAGACAGAGGCCAGCGGGGCTATTGCAACCCTTGAGTGTGCCAGAATGGAAATGGGAGAGCGTGTCGATGGACTTCATTACGGGACTGTCCAAGACCCTAAAGGGCTACACAGACATTTGGGTTGTCGTCAACAGACTCACAAAGTCAGCCCACTTTGTGCCAGGGAAATCCACTTACACAGCCAGTAAGTGAGGATAGTTATATATGACGGAGATAGTGAGACTACATGGAGTACCCGTATCCATCATTTCAGACAGAGATGCTCGTTTCACATCGAAGTTCTGGAAAGGACTTCAGCTAGCCTTGGGCACGAGGCTAGACTTCAGTACAGCTTTTCATCCTCAGACTGACGATCAAACAGAGAGGTTGAACCAGGTTTTGGAAGATATGCTGCGAGCCTGTGTTCTGGAATTTTCAAGGAGTTGGGACTCTCACTTGCACTTAATGGAATTCGCCTATAATAACAGCTACCAGGCTACCATTGGCATGGCACCATTTGAGACTCTGTATGGTAAGTGTTATAGATCTCTTGTTTGTTGGGGTGAGGTTGGCGAGTAGAGAATGCTAGGCCCCGAACTAGTTCAGACCACCAACGCAGCCATGCAGAAGATTAGAGCTCGCATGTTGACAGCACAGAGCAGATAGAAGAGTTATGCTGATAAACGGCGTAAGGATCTCGAGTTTGAGGTGGGAGACATGGTCTTTCTGAAGGTAGCACCTATGAAGGGTGTTCTGAGATTCGAGAAGAAGGGGAAGCTAAGTCTGCGTTTTGTAGGGCCATTTTAGATATTGGAGCAGATTGGCCCTGTAGCTTATCGCTTGGCGTTGCCCCCATCACTTTCTGCAGTACATGATGTGTTCCACGTCTCCATGCTGAAGAGGTATGTCGCAGACCCGACACATGTGGTTGACTTCGAGCCGTTGCAAATTAATGAAGACTTGAGCTACGAGGAGCAACCGGTTGAGATTTTGGCAACAGAGGTCAAGATGCTCCGTAATCGAGGAATCTCAATGGTTAAAGTTCTTTGGCGAAACCACGGGGTTGAAGAGGCCACATGGGAGAGAGAAGAGGACATGAGAGCCCACTACCCCGACCTGTTCGAGGACTAGAACTTTCGAGGACGAAAGTTTCTCAAAGGTGAGAAGATTGTAACGCCCCAAAATTCGAGGAATTTAATTTTTATTAGCTTCAGTGTAAATTTGGAATCTTGGGTGTTATTTAAATGTGGAAGTACTTTACCTTATGGAGATTTGATCCCATTGGATATTTGAAAAATATCTAATTGTCTTAATGTTTGGAACTGATGATTGTTGACCTTAGATTATTATGTATTAGATACTTAATTAATGAGGTTTAAGGATAAAATAATTATTTTGTGAAGGTAATATAATTATTTATTACTTTTGAAAGGGTAAAGGTGATGTGATTTGGAGAGAGGGAAAATATTTGAATTTAAAGGGGAGATTTGATGGAGTTAAATGAAGAGAGAGAATGGGTGGTTGTTATTTGGAGTAAATTAGGGAAAAAGATAAAAGATAATAACAGCTACTAATTAATTTCGCCTCTCCAGTCGAGCCAGCTGAGCCCCCAAGCTTCCTTTTAACCATGTTTTGACCCATATTTTTCGGTAAGCCTCGGTAGGTTGATTTTGATTTTAACCTATCCAACTAAGGTTATTTTGACCCTAACTAAATTGGTTGCTGGATTAAATTGACTTAGGTAATTGGAAGCCGAGCTGGGAACTTGTCCAACTAAGTCCAAATCGAGCCCGACCTTGATCTTGGGTAAGTCGCTTCAAGTGAGTTTTTGGACCAATTTCCCTTGAAGGTAAATTACTAAATTGTGGATTCCTGATCCTTTAGGACTTTCGCCGCTTGAGGGAGCGTGTTGTTACTGCTAGGACTTGTTGAGTAATCTCCAGGTAAAAGATTCTCCTACTAGACCTTCGATTTACATTAAAGAGACCGCATGTTTGAATTTATGGTTACGTATCGACGGTAGCTAAGTACCTAACTTAAGATTGTAGAGAGAGAGAGAGAGAGACGGATTTTGACATTGTGCCTGCTGATTGACCTTATAGTTAGCGTGAATAGTATGTTGATGCCACCGTCTTCGTTCTAGAGACATGGTGGTAGTTGGGGATGACTGATATGATATGTTAGGATTGATACGTTATGGTTGACATGTTATAGCATGAATTAACGTAATTATGATATGTATGATAAGTTATGATGTGATTGATGAGATGTTGTGTGCTTGCAAGGTGTAGGGTGTATGTTAGCTTCTTATTAGAGTCGTACCCACATGGATGTCCTTCGGGATCACCACTATTATGACATAGACATGATGGAGAGACCCGACGAGGTCACTCACACATATGACTGCGTAGTCTGACGGGATTACTAGTCTGATATTGACATTGACATAGACATGACGTGAGTGATCTGACGGGACCGCTCACAGCCCGAGCGTCTTAGGTATTCCCTTGGGAATTACCAGAGACCAACTTGTTCCTATGGGGGCACAAATTGCACGTATTCGGGGACGTGCCAGTTCAGGGGTACCACTTTTAAGGGCTCTAATAGGGAGTTAACAGGCATCTAGTGGAACTAGTAGGGGGTCCCTTACTGAGTATTTTTATGCTCACTCTTTCCATTTCCATTTTTTTTTCAGGCAGAGGCAGAGGTAAGAACAAGGGCAAGCTGGCGAGTGACCAGAAGTGATCGAGGTGGGCCCTAGGGATACGCTTCCTTCCGCTTTTGTCAAATTTGGATTTTAGTATTGCATTTCAGTTTTTTTATTGGTTATTTTATTTCGTTAAAAGTAGATAGGGCCCGAGTTAGGACTTTGTTTTACACTTATTTCACATTTTCTTTGTTAAATATTTTTATATTATTTGAAAACTTGAGGTTTTGACTTACTCTATTTTTAAAACTTTACAAACTTATATGTTCTTTTAAATAGTAATGACTTCGACTTAGTATAAGGAGTTAGGTCGTTACATTTGGTATAAGAGGTTCTGTAGATGGACTTACGATGTAAGTCTTTGTTTTGTTTTGTTTTGTTTTACCCCTATGGCTATACGGTCCTTCGCCACTCGCCAGGTATGTCTTAAGGCCTTGTTAATAGATAGAAAAAATGTGTAAAACAAATAGGGCTAGGATTCTATATTATCTAGGAAAACCGTGGAAATAGCAAATCTATAGATAAAAAAATGAAAAATAGCAAACTGTTAAATTATTTTGATTTATGGCAAAACTAACTGAGATGACAATTGTCCATATACAAATACAGTATATTTGTTGATATCAAAAAATCAAATAAAATATCACATATCACGAATACAGTGTATTTATAAACACACTCACTTATTATAATTATTAATTAAATCAAAAAATTATTATATTATTCCAACAATCCATAAAGATATGTCATTAGTTTCAACATCCCTTAATTATTAGGATAAAAATCAAGAAATTAACGAAAAATAACTTCAATATTTTATCTTTCGAATTATTGATGAAAAATATACATAATACATATTTGATATTCTAACATTATTTTTTACATTATTTTTCACCCGTAGTTTTAATTCAAAATTATAACATTATTTTAAAATCCAAATTATACATATTAATTTTATATTATTAAATTGAATTTCTAAAATTATGATAAGAAAAAACATACATAAATACAATAATTTTAAATTCTTAAATTGAATTTCTAAAATTATGCCAAAGATAATGGACAATCCATTAATTTCATCATTTTTTTATTTTTTAATTTATTTACGAAAAAAATATATAAATAAATTAATTTTAGATTCAAAATTGAATTTCTAAAATTATGTCAAAGATAATGAATAATTAATTAATTTCATCAATTTTATTTTTTAAAATTATTTACGCTAAAATATACATAAATTAATTAATTTTAGATTCAAAATTGAATTTCTAAAATCATGTCAAAGATAATGCATAATCCATTAATTTTACCCTTTTTATTTTTTAAATTATTTACGAAAAAAACATACATAAATTAAGTAATTTTAGATTCAAATTTGAATTCCTAAAATCATGCCAAAGATAATGGATAATCCATTAATTTCACCATTTTTTATTTTCTAAATTATTTATCAAAAAAACACACGTGATAAATTAAGTTTAGATTCTTGATTTGAATTCCTAAAATTATGCAAAAGATAATATATAATCCGTTAATTCTACCATTTTTTATTGTTTAAATTATTTATAAAAAAAACATATACAATTACATTAATTTTATATTCTTAATTTGAATTCCTAAAATTATGCCAAATATAATGGATAATCTCTTAATTTTAACATTTTTTATTTTTTAAATTATTTATGAAAAATCATAATAAATACATTAATTTTGCATTCCTAAGATTAAGCCAAATACATCTTGCTATTCTACCATATCTTCTTAATACCCGACTGCTACATCAAACTAAAACCCCAGGGCTACAGAAAACGCATAGTAGAGTAAAAAGAAAAACAGATAACCATTATTGAACTTATAGAGTATACAACAACCATAAGTCACGGAAGATATGAAATATAAAACAGATAATCATCCTAATTTTACTCCATAGTTCACCGTTTTAATTCAAAATTTTCAATTTTTTTTTAAAATACAAATTGTACTCCTTAATTTAATTAAGATTATTGTTTTGAATCCCTAAAATTATGTCAACAATAGTATTTGTTATATATCACACCATAAAATTACAATTTGGTTTTAACTTAGTTTGAATCTCTAAAATTATGTCAAATATAATGTTTAAGTCCCTATATTTAGTTTGTATAATATATGAAACAATAATTTAATATACATCCATCATATGTCATGATAGAATTGAAAATCAAATCTTTGCAATTTAATAATATTTTAGCATATATCTCTTCACTTAACTACTTCCACACATTTTAAATAACTCTGTCAATTTAAAAATATACACGACTACCCAATAAACATTTTCCCTTTCTAGAATCTAATAGTTTTTGGACTACTCAATAAACGTGTTCCTTTGAATTTTTTCAATGGCTTTACAATGAGTGAAGACTGTATTGGATGGTAGATGGATTGAATCATCTCGATATATTGACTATCGCGTCCTTGATGTATATGTTCTAGTTTCATCGTCGTTTTAAGAATTTGTAAACTGCATCCAACATAGACTTTTTCCAACTTTAGAACTTTCTATCTCTCGGTTGACTGTTTACTGGAATGGTTGCAACAATTCAAAATCCCCATTTTCCCCTTGCAACAATACATATGTTCACTTCTAGAATTCATATACACTCAAAATACAAATACACTCAACATATAAATACACTCAACATATATAATTGAATACACTGTCAATATAAAATAACATACTACATATTCAGAACAGTATTTACATTCACAATTCACAAATATAGTGTAATTAATTGCATCACATATATGTAAATGCTCTAAACATATAAACTCTATATATGGTGACTTCTAGAATTCAAAACATAAATTCAAAATACACATTCAAAAACATAACATGAGTTACATTCACAATACCATACTCCACGTTCAGAACATGAGTTACATTCAGAACATGAGTTACATTCAGAACACGAGTTACATTTACAATACACAAATACAGAATAACTGAATGAATCACATACAACAGAAGTACTTTACAATATATACCTCAGATTTTTCCAGTTTCATTGGTACTTTTTCCTTCCTCATTCGACCTTCTCTTGCTTTTTATTCTTTTTTATTAGCCTTCACCTATTTTATACAACCAAAATTTATAGGCAATACATAAAATAATCAACACTTTATCAAATTATGTGCTTACTTTCTTTCCCTTTTCCACAGCCTTTTTTCTCTTCTTAGTATCCATTGGTCTTTCATCTTGTTCACTCGTCGATGAACTCGAATCTTCATCTACTGCTGTCTCACATTCCCCTTCTTCATCATGTTCTTCTTCTACTTGTTTATCTTCTTCTTCTTGTTCATCTTCTTCTACTTGTTCATCTTTTTCTTCTTGTTCCTCCTCTTCTACTTGCTCATCTTCTTCTTCTTGTTCCTCCTCTTTTACTTGTTCATCTTCTTCTTCTTATTCCTCCTCTTCACTTTCGCTTTCAGTATCTTCCTGTTTGTCAAAGTTCTTGTTCTGACCTCTCCCTTTCCCTTTTTCATCTGTATATTCTCCAAATTTTATAAGAACAATATATATTTATAAGTACACAACAAATCTCACTTAATCTTCCTAAAATAACGGGCATATTTTTTCATCTTTTTTTTTTTGCACAATATAAAAAAAGATATTAAAATAAACAAATAAAATATAAAATATTCGTTCAATTGTATCTATAAATTTAACAATTAAGTGGAAAAAAAAGTTAATACTCTATTTTCAAAATAGAAGAACATCAGTCAAGAAGAAATATGATACAGAAAACAAATACAAAGAATATGTTAGAACACGAGACAAATCTTAAGAAGAAAATTTTAGAACGAGGTATTTTTTATCTACCTGCAGAAAATGTGAGAATATGAGACAAATCCAAAGAAAAAAATAGTAGAACTCACCGATTTGAAAACGAACAGAAGATTGAAGATTAAAGGTATTGAAAACGGCGAAGCAAACCTGAAGATGAAAAGTGTAAAGATTGAAGATTCATATGAAGATTCGAAGACTCAAAATAATATAGCGAACATGAAAATTGAATGTTGAATTTGAAGCAGATTATGTTGAACGGAAACAAAGGGAAACAAAAGGAAACAAACGATTGAATACAAACGGTTGCATACCTGAACGGAGGTCAAAGGAAACGGAGGAAAGTGACCTCGAAAAATCAGGAACAACGAACAGCGAACATCGACCAAAGAGGTGGTGGCACGAAGGAGGTGCTAATCGAACAAACATATGAAAGAATGGAGATGGCGACGCAAACGAAGAAGATTTGAAGGAACGGAGATGCTAATCGAAGATTTGAAGGAACAAAGATATGAAGGAAAGAAGATGGCACAAAGAAATTATAGGGTTTTCAAAAGTGAAGAAGGAGATGCTACAGATTCCAAAGTCCAAATAATGAATGGGATGTGAAGTGGTGGCATGCAAAAGATGTGATATGTTGCAGATGATTTAATGGTTTATTTTCTTTTTTGGGGGGAAATTAAAATATTCAAGTGTGGATGCATAGTTTGTATTAATTATAGGGTATTTGTGGATTCTGTTACAAGTGTATTTAGAAAACACGTTTGTCAATTAGGTAGGGGCATTTAAGGCATTGTTCTCTCATTAATTATTTAAAAATTATCTGTTTTGCTATTTTGTCAATTTAAAAATAAAATTGTCATTTATCCAAAATAAACCTCTAATTTTGTTATTCTTCTTGTCAGCCTTAAAATTAAATCCTTTTTAAAATTCTAATTAAATCCTTTTTCTCATGATATCTTTTTCTTAAATTGTGATATCCTTTTTCTTAAATTGTAATATCCTTTTTCTTAAATTGTAATATCCTTAAATTTTTTTAAATTTATAACAAATTCAAATTGTAATATCCTTCATTTTTAATATATATACACACACAAATGTTACAGTGACACATTATAAAACTCGACATGTCTATTTTTCTCACCAATTAAGAAAAAAAAACTCAACTTACCTACAATTATAAGATTGATTTTTGTTCTAAGCATGTTTTTAATTATCCGTACAAATATTTAAAAAGATGACAATTTAATGGCACATATACCATAGTTTTCTTAGAAGGGGTTTAGGAAATTCTATATACAAAACTCACACATTTATATTTGTATTATACGATATATTTCTTTCTATATATAATAAAATATGTTTCTTTCGGCATGTGAAGTTAGTTAACACACAAACCATATATACAAATTATTTTGTCAATCTCTTCTTTCTCTTCTTTTTGTTTTTTACTTGTTGGTTTTGTTTCTCATAACATGTGTGCATTCTACTAAATTAAATTCTAGTATGTATCAAATCAAACAACCATTTCTTAAAAGCAAATCCAACCCAATCCCCAAATCACGCAAGTTGGATTAGATTGATAAATTTATTTGAAATTTTCTTTTGAAAGAGTCAAATATAAACATTACCTTGACGATAGGAGGATGATTATTTGGCTTAGCGTTAGAGAAATTCGCCAACTTGCCCTTAAGCTCACCAAATCTATCCTCGAAATGGGGTTTTTTTAAATAAAATTTAAATGTAAATGGATTTATTAATTTAATATATATAAAAAAAATGTTGAAGTTATGTACCTAACGTTTTTTTTTTAATAATGTCATTTTAAAACTTATTGTAAAAAATGGGTAGGAGTGAAACAATTGATGAAAATAGAGTAGGGAAGTCCATAGTTGTTCTCCATTCACGCTTATTTTTTTTTTCTTTATACATAATCACCATTAATAAATCTCAACCTCCTAAAAATATTTCATTCCTAAAAATATCATTCCTTAATTATTAAATTAAAATATTTGATTATTTTCTTTCTAAAAATCTTAATTATGAATTTAAAAAATTATTTAAAAATTATTTAAAAAATTATTAACAAAGTCTCTTATTAATGAAATTAAAAATTATAATATTTCTATAATTTAATAAGGAAAATTTTAAATATTAAAAATAGAACGAGAAAGGAAATATTATAGAAATATTTAATATTTTAATATTTAAAATTTAAAATTTAAAATTTTAATATTTAAAATTTTCCTTATTAAATTATAGAAATATTATAATTTTTAATTTCATTAATAAGAGACTTTGTTAATAATTCAATAAGGAAACTCTTAAATAATTTTTTAAATCCATAATTAAGATTTTTAAAAAGAAAATAATCAAATATTTTAATTTAATAATTAAGGAATGATAATTTTTAAGAATGAAATATTCTTAGGAGGTTGAGATTTATTAATGGTATATTTTTAGGAGGTTGAGATTTATTAATGGTGATTATGTATAAAAAAATAACAAAAAATAATAATAAAATAAACGTGAAAGGAAGATAGCTATGGAAGTCGTGGACCCCGTCTACGACTTTGCCTAGTCATGGATGGGGTCCACGACTTCCCTACTCTATTTTTGTCAATTGTTTCACTCTACCCCATTTTTTACAATAATTTTTAAAATAACATTATTAAAAAAAAGTTCCCATTTGTCTTTACTTTTTTTAAAAAAAAAACTATAAATTAATAAGAAAAAATTATAAAATTATAGTAGTGTTAATTTAATTTAGGAATAGAGTGAAAGGGATAAAAATGATTAATATCGTGTTTTAGCTCGCTAACGAAGGTCTGAATTTCGTGGTTACTGGGAAATATTTTTTCTTGATGGGCATTGTCCATCAAGATATTATGTTTCTTGATAGGTCTTGCCCATGTTCTTATCCTAAACCCAAAATTATAATTTTTTGAAAGATTTAGAGAAAATGACTAATTTGGCTACGAAATTTCGGAAAGATCCTAAATTATATATTTTTTACATAAATAGGAAATCACTTTTTTTAGGATTATTTTATCCTTATCATTATCATTTAATATATATAATCTTTTATTTTAATAAATAATATTTTTCTTAATTACATTATTGTTATTATAAATGTATACATTATAATTTCCTTATTTACATTTTTAATTAATATGCAATAATTGAATAAATAAAAAACGTTACTCAGTTTGTCTTCATTTAATTTCCTTAATTATAAATGCAATCTCTTTATAATAAAATAATATATGTTTTAATATAGAAATATTATTAAAAAAAAAGTATATCTTCATATAATTTTTCCCATTTTTTCCTCCTTCGTACTCTATCTTCGAAGTTGCCGGTTGTTTTATAGTTCAAATCGTTGTTCAATTTCTACACAGTCATACTCTATCTTTCACACAATTAAAATTTCTACACAGCCGGTTTAGAATCTTCTTCTGTCGGAAATTTATTACACAACCGGATCTTTCTTCCACCGTGGAAATCCTCAACCGCCGGAAACTTTACTTTACATTACAGAGCTTCATCGACATTTTTTTATATTTAGAATTTTTGTTACAGTAGTTATTTACTTCTTTGTTTATGTAAATATGTACCCAATCTACTATATTTTAGATTTTAAGGTTCCGCTGCAGTAGCTATTTAACTTCTATGTGTATGCAAATATATACCCCTTCATATTAACATAGTACGTACATTCGTCTGGATGGACAATATTGCAATATATTTAATTATATATATACCCCTTATTATTTACCATAATACATGTGGACGTGTTGGTCATAACCGTAAGAGATGCAAGCTTTTCTTATTGAACTAGATTATTCTTCATTTATTATGGTTTTTACTTATAATTAAATTTTTTATATTGTAATGTTGTTAAAATTTTAATTTCAATTATAAATGTTTCCTAAATTTTCCTTACTTTTATGTTCCTATATACTTCATAATATTGAAAATATACTATGTATTATTTTCCTATTTTTCAACTATATGATATTCTTTCAACCATAATGTATACATTATTTGCCTTAGTTTTTTAGGTCAAATTTTGCAGTTCAGAACGTTACAATATTGTATTTAATATTGTAAATTTTAGTTAACTTCAAATTATAATGTATAATTTCATGATATACACTATTTTATTTAATATATATCATCTCAGTCCAAAAGTGTATTATCAGATTGCTTTCAATTTCAATAACTGAAAAAATGCACTATTGTAATATACACTATTTTATTTAATATATACCATCTCAGTCGAAAAGTGTATTATCAGATTGCTTTCAATTTCAATAACTGGAAAAATGCACTATTGTAATATACATTATTTTATTTAATATGTACCTCTACTTTTCTCTCACCAACCGTCTCTTTAATTTCTTCCACAATCTTCCTCTGAACTTCCTTATTCGCTATCAATTCTGCCATCCCCCACTCTATCACTGTCTCCGTCGTGTCCGTCCCGCCGTTCAAAAACTTTGAACAAAGTGTCACCAATTCCTTATCCGTTGCCGACTAAATTCCCCCCGCCGCCATGCCCGTCGATTTTAAAATCGAAAAGTATGTCCAGGTTCGAAAACGGCATCACATCGCCGTCAGAAGCTGGATTCTCTAATTCCCTCCGTGTCTACTAATTAACTCAACAACGAATTCGGATTCTCCAGTGGTCGCCGCTGTCGATCAATACGAATTTCAAAATCTCATCCATTTTCACAACCGTTTCGTCTTCCATCTCGATTTTTCCGCTGTTTCGTCTTCCATTTTCCAAATCCTAAAGATCGATTGAAGAAAAATTTGGCCTATGATTTTACAATTGCTCACGAAGGAGAGTATAATGGATTCCACAATTGCTCGTTACTCTTTCCGTACATGGTTCAAAAATCCCCCATTTTTACGCCATTAATGTATCACTTACCAATTTTATTTTTTTTTTAATTTGTAAATCATTTAATATGGGTAGTGTAGTAATTTGAGCCAAACTTTTCTGAAAAATATTAGCCCAATTAGGATCTTAGTGTAATTTATAGGCAAATTAGGCCCATTGTGTAAAATCATAGGCCAAATTAGGCTATTTGAGTTAAATCCCCTAATTTTTTTCTTAATGGGCATCGCCCATCAATATATCATTTTTCTTGATAGGCCTTGCCCATGATCTTTTTTTAGTCTTTGTCCATCAAGAAATCCTAGACTCATCAAGAAAATCCTAAACCCATCAAGAAATCCAAAACAAATATATTAATTTTTTTCGATGATGAACCATTGCAAATCAAGAAAAATTCATCCCTTGATGGGCCTCATCCATCAAAAAAAGCTAGCTAACTTGATGGACATTATCAGTCAACTAATATATTATCCTTGATGTTTATTATCCATCGAGAAATAGTTTTCTTGACATTTATGGATCATCAACGAAACTAAGGGAACTTTTCCCATCAAGGAAATTAAGAATCCACATTTTTTTTCGTTTTTTCGTATTCTTCAACAAAATATGGGGACTTTACTTGACGTACATGACCATCAAGATAAACATTGTATCAAGAAAAATAATTTTCTTGATGATTCTTTGCCATGACCATCAACAAATCAAAATTTGTGTGCGTTAAGAAATCATGTCGCTTTACTTTCAATGAACCCTCTGTATTTACTAAGACAAACATTTTTCTTTTCATTCTTGATGGAACTGCACTATGAATTTTCTCGTCCCTGTCACTAAGCCAAGTTTACTTTAAATGGATATGGAAGGTTTCTTTTGACCTCTTACTACCGACACGTTTAACCTTTTAAAGGCAGATTCTCTTGTAACCGGAGTTGGGCTTGTAGACTATACTTTCTTTGCAGTTGTATTTAGCTTTAAGGCAGAAAGTCGAGTGGAGCCAGAAGTTGTACCTTGATTTTTGTCATCCCCTGTCGATGTACTCAACCTCTAAAAGACTGGGGCATGCAACAAAAGAAGTAATGCGATAAAAAATGAAACTTCTTTGACTTCTGTCTTTTTCGCCTTCTTCATAATCTTTGTTTTCTTCAACTGTAATGTGGCATGTATTAGCAACTTTTACTCTTCCTTTACCAGCTATTTGAACTGGTTCGGAAGACTTATATCCAACTCCAGCTCTGGAATTATATATAGAATATCCTTGTTTCTAAAGCTTCTTTTGTGTAGGGGAAAGCCGAGGTCGTTCATCGAATGTTTTCACGCTTTTAAGCTCAGTACGAGTTGTAAAGTCATAACCCGCCTTTGTCATCAACTTATATGCCTTTGGGTCAAATCCCTTCACTATTCGTCTTTTTGGAGGGCATGCCTTTACGTCCTTTTTCTCAAGTCTTTTTGTTTTTCCTTTGTCTATCTTGGTAAGTGGTATAGTGAAGTTTTCCTTTAATATCTTAATGCTTCCGACCGTCAGGTTTTTCAAATATTCTGCAAACAGTGATTCTCTCTTCTTACGTCAGAACAAAGGAATATAGCATAAAATAGGATAATTTGAGACTTTCTTTTTATGGGATTGCTATCTTTTCACTCTCCGGTGCCCTCGACTTAGCTTGGGTCGTTGGTTCATCATTTTGTTGACCATTGGGTGCATCCCCTTTATTTGATTTCTTTGTTGTGATTGTTTCTTACTCGTGCTTATAAGTGTCTTTAGCCACTGGAACTTCAGTTGATATGACTTCACTCACATCATCACTTTTTGTGTAAAATTTTGCATCAGCAAAGTGAGACAACCTATGAAAATGGCTTAATGTCAGCATCAATCTTCCTAATTCCCTGTTTATAAAATTTAAAACATTGATGGAGCGTGGAGGTTACTATTCCATTTTCATGTATCCATGGATACCATAATTTTATAAGTAGTCCTCGAATCGATCACATGAAATATTGTGCTTGCCTACAAATCCCCTATGGCGATCTCCAAATGAACAGTGCCTATTGCCCGTTGTACTCCTTAATTAAAGCCTTGAATCACCAGTTTACTGTTTGATAACTCTCCGATTGAGATACCTAATTGATTCATGGTTGACTTTAGCAGAATGTTGACGGTAGAACCATTATCAATGAGAATTTTATTGAGTTTTTGGTCCCGAACATATCCTGACACATATAAAGGCCTGTTATGAAGCTTTAACCCAAGTAGCAAATCTTCATCACTGAATGATATCGATATATAGCAGGAATCACATGCCTTCATTGGTGATGTAGTAATAGTCGAGACATCATCATTTTTTTAATATCTCGATAATTGTATCATTGACTTCTCACGATAGTGTCGACAAATCATTTATACCTAAAAAAAGAAAATCCTCTGGCTTGGGTGTCACCTCCATCGAATTTGAGGGGGAAGCGTCGTCCTCAGTCGTGCTGATAGTATGGCACGAGACGATTTTCATTGGAAAGTTTTCAGGAAAGAAGTCCTTTAAAGTTATTGGTTGTCGTGGTCGAGGAAGCTCCTCACTTTCTTCAATAAGTGGTAGAAGCTTTCTCGCATTCTTTCTTGTCTTTCTTCTTTGAGACTTACCCTTCCTCCTGTACTCTCGATACAAGCGAGATTCTTTTTGGGAAAATTTTTGTTTGCACTTCTTTCAACGCGTTACCAGCGTCCATCCCTCATCAGCATTATCTACCTGTTTTTATTCTTCCTTGAAGCAAATAGTCTAGAAGTCATTATTTTGTAAGGCCTCCAGTGAAGAATATATAATAATAGGTTCCAACAATCCAAATTGGATTAGACTTCCTATAGCAAACAATCGACTATCTGGCTAAATGGTTACTGCAGCATGATTTGTTTGTGCCACATCATCAAGATCTAGCTCAATCTTTTTTTCCACAGCTAACTTTAAAATCAACTCCTTCAATACAAAACATTTTTCTACATGATGGCTGACGATCCAATGATATTTGCAGTAATTGGGATCATTTACTCTCTCCATTTCTGCAGGTCATTTGCATTTAGGAAGTTGAATGAGTTTCTTTTCCAGTAGTTGCTTTAACATGTTAGGTAAGTCAGGGTCTGGAAAAGAGTAAACTTTTTCTTGTCTCTCTTTCAATGTCGGACGTCTTTTTTCGCCTTCATCTTGGCATTTTTCCACTTTCTTTTCCTTAGAGACAAACGTTAAAGGGGTCGTGCTAACGACCATAGTTTCCTTGGTCGCACCCTTCGATAACTTCTGGGTGCTCTTCACTTCTTTCTTTTCTTTTTTAATTTCTGGGACTAGTAGATCATTGTTTCCTCTATTAGCAATACTTAGCTCCATATCATGAGCTCTGGTTGCTAACTCTTCAAATGTGCGAGGTTTTATTCTCTACAAGATGTATAGGAGTCCCCAATGCATTCCTTGAGTGCACATTTCAACTGTTGACAATTTAGTTAATCTATCTTTGCAATCAAGGCTTAATGCTCTCCAACGATTAATATAATCAATGACTGCCTCACCCTTTCCCTGCTTGGTGGCAGTTAACTCTATCATGCTAACAATGCATCGAGTGTTGTAGAAACGATTAAGAAAGTTCCTCTCAAGCTGCTCCCAACTATCAATGGATTCAGGCTTCAAGTCGATGTACCAGTCGAAGGTGTTTCCTTTAAAAGTTTGAACGAACTGTTTGACTAACAAATCTTCTCATGTACCAGCAGTTTCACATGTTTCAATGAAATGAGCAACATGTTATTTTGGGTTGCCCTTTCCATCAAACTATTGGAACTTAGGTGGTTGGTATCCATGTGGCATCCTCAGATTGTCAATCCTCTTTGTATATGGCTTGGAATATAAAGAGAAAGTTTGAGCAGGTCCACCGTATTGAGTTTTGATGGAGTTTGCATTCATCTCTTACAGCTGCTGAACAGACAACGATGCGATTAAGGTCAAATTTTTTTGTTGACTTTCTTGCATAATTGCCTTCCCTTTGTCAACATTCTTAATAGTGTGTGTGTGACTTGATTCAGCAGCATCACGACTCTCAATGTGATTCTTCAGCGATGCAATCTCAAAATCCCTTTCTTCGACCGCCTTCATGAGCATATTAACCCTTTTTTCGAGCTCTGCCATTTTGTCTTCGCTTGTATTCACGTTAGTCACTATAACTGACATTATATTTGGATGTGACACCTTCTCGTTTAAGTGCTCATATGACAAGTTGTGTTCGTCAATTGTAGGATTCTCTTTTATTACAATTTCACCTTTTGGTGGCTTGGATATTTGTTCCCAAATATTCTTTGCGACTTCAAATGATTGAATCTCCCTTAAGTGGCTACGAGTATTTGGCCGCTTGCCGATGTCACTAAGAGCTTTGGAAGTGTTGCCTTGAGATGTCATGATTTCTTTTAATGTTCTTTAAAAAGAGAAAGAGATAAAAGGTAGAGACGGTCCCACTGAGCATGCCAAACTGTTCACACGAGATTTCAGAAGAAATGTGATTCGTGGAATTGAACTCTGTATATTGATTTATATGGTGTTGTGGATACAATCTCTAATATTTACTCCTTTGATACTTTCTCTCAAATACAAAATAAAACTTAGATTTCTTGGTCTTCGATCTTCAAGAAGTTGTGGTCACAAGTCAATTTGAGCTTAAATCTTCTGAAATCCAAGGAAAGTTTAATCTTCCAAGTTTTCGATCTTTCAGAAGATGATGATCTCGAGGTTGATAAGAACTTGCACGTCTTGAAAGCTTCTAGAAGTTTGAGTCTTCAATTCTTTAGAGTTTCAATTCTTCGTTCAATTCAAAAGCCCCCTAAAATGAATGGCAAAGGTCTCTATTTATAAAGAAATTTCATGGGTTTTAGGTGGGCTTGGGCTTGGGTCCATTTGCTTGGTGGGCTCAAGCTCGGGCCCACTTGTTTGACAGGCTCAAACTCATTATTTCTTTGGCCTAATTTTTATATTTACGGCCTAATTGGATTGGGTATGAGAAAATTTAATTACCCAAACTCAATCGAATTATAATTATTACAATGTTTACTGTGATGACGTGGTGGAATTTAATTGATCGAAATTTCTTGCTCAACAGACTAATTTTTTAATTTTGTGATTAACCAACTTTTGTAAAAAAAATGTTATTTAACTCTTTTAAACTTTTATAGGTAGTTTGGTTAGAGTAACTAAATCAATTAGTTAGACTAACTAAGGTAGGTGTAGAGTTACTCAATGTCGCAACTTTTTAAATTGGTTTTTGTTGCCAAAATGCTTCATGCCCTTTTGAAGAAATGATTTTGGCTATAAATAAACTCTTATTCTTCATCCACAAGAGAACATAAAGAAAAGTCCATACAAAAAAAAAACCTAGAAATTTTTACAACTGTCACATCCTCCCTTCTTCATCTAAATCTCTCTAACCTCCATAACCCCTACTTCTTTTAGCCTTCATATCTTATTAAAAAGCCCAAAAGATCTACAACGTCCATTGTATCTTCTCTAAATCTTCATCTTTCTCCCTACAATACCAAGAATCCAACACACGAAAAACTTTAACCTAGTTAGAGGTGTATGGTAGGGCTTTGGTCCCAATGATCCACACTTCAAACAACAAGTGAGTTTAGTGTGTTGGGATTTTTACATTTCTTTCCTTTCTTTTTTCCTCTTCTTCTTCTTTTATTTTGTTTACTTTCCTTCAAAGTTCTTTATCTTTTTCTTCTTATTCTTACTATTTTCATTATTTTATTTATCTTTTTTCAAGCTTCCACAAAAAATGCAAAAAAAAAAAACAGACTAAATGATTAAATATTTGCTTATTATTCTTGTTCTTATTTCTCTACTTTTCTTTCTCTTATAATTATTTATTTATTATCTTGTGAGTTTCTCTTTTATGGTTTTTTTATTTATTACATATTTCTTCATACCTTGTTGTTGTCTCTTTTTTATTTATTTTTATCTCTTTCCTTTGTTAATTTATTCTCTATATATTGTATCTTTATTTTATATATATATATAATTAGCATTTTTATTTATTTAATTCTTTTTTATAGCATTGATTATTGCTTTTTTAATATGTTCTCCCCTTTTATATGTTATTTATATTGTAAATATAATGATATTATAAATGTAGATATCCATAACCTACATAGGTTACAATTTTCATATAACTCTCACATTCAATTCCATATTGTAACATCCATCCCATTGAATTCCATAATGTAACTTATACATAAGATGTCCTATAAATAAAGGAGTGTGGTGCCTTTGTAAGACACACCACAATTGAGTTCAATTGTATTCTCTTCTCCTTCTCTTTTCTCTATTCTTCTCTTTGTTTGTTTCATTATCTTTTATTTTATAACACGTTATCAGCACGATACTCTACAATTTTGTTATTTACAAAAGGTAGGTTATAATATTAGTTTGTTTTTTTTTTTTTTTTTTGTATTTGTGAATATTGCATGAAACAATCCATGTATACATCATGCATAGTTTAAATGCTTGAGAATGTAATATTTTATACCTATTGCATGTTGTAATTTTACATATTACGTTTACATGGTTATTGTGTGTTAAAAAAAATAGTTCATGATAAGATTATGATTCAGTTCATCTTTAATTTCTTTATGATTTATATGATCGTTTATGTTTGGTTCTTATATCAATTATTTTAAGATCTATGTATAGTTTATGGGTTCTTTACAATTTGTGTTTATAATTTAATTGTTTACTTTATATTAGTATAAGTTTTGTAATTGTTTTTATGATCTAAATACTTTTATCAATTTACTTAAGTATGTTGTAAAATTAACATTTTTTGTGTGTATTGTTGTTAATTTTCCATAATATGTATATGTAATTTTTATTTGTAATTTTAATTATTGACATTAACATGCATGTTTTGAATTATTATATATGGGTTCCATTGATTTTTGTATCATGTGCATAATATGATATTTATCTAAGTTGTCTTAGAATGCATGTTTGACATGTTTATTAAATTTCTAATATAAGTTAGTTTATTTGTTCTTTGTTATAGTTTTACCATGTCAAGTCTTACCAAATTAGAATTTCTAGCTCTTGATATCAATGGTGATAAGTATTTATCATGGGTACTTGATGCTGAAATTCATTTGGATGCCATGAATCTTGGAGAAACGATTAAAGAAGGAAACACGACTTCAAGTCAAGAAAAGGCGAAAGCCATGATTTTCCTTCGACATCATCTTCATGAGGGACTAAAGATTGAATATCTTACGATAAAAGATCCCTATGAGCTATGGCAAAGTTTAAAAGAAAGGTATGATCATCAAAAAAGTGTGATTCTTCCTAAAGCTCGATATGATTGGATGCATTTAAGGTTGCAAGATTTTAAATCAGTAAGTGATTATAATTCCGCATTATTTAAAATTTGTTCAAAATTATTATTATGCGGAGAAAAAGTTACTGATGAAGATATGTTAGAGAAAACCTTTTCAACATTTCATGTCTCGAATATGCTCCTGCAGCAGCAATATCGAGAAAGAGGTTTTAAAAAGTATTCCGAACTCATATCATGTCTTCTTGTGGCTGAACAAAATAATGAGTTATTAATGAAAAACCATGAATCTCGACCAACTGGAGCAACACCATTCCCTGAAGCGAATGTTGTATTTTTAAATAATATTAATGGTCGAGGTCGAGGTCGTGGTCGTAATCGTGGCTGAGGTCGTGACCGTGGTAGAGGAAGAAGTAATTATACTTTACGTGGTAATAATCATTTAGATTTCAAGAAAACCACAAATGATGATCATAGAAGGAAGACTCCACAAAATAAGAAAATTAAAAGTGGTGAAAATCAATGTTTCCGTTGTGGTATGAATGGTCATTGGACTCGTACTTGTCGTACATCCAAGCACTTAGTCGACCTCTATCAAGCCTCATTGAAGGAAAAAGGAAAGAATGTAGAAGTAAACTTTGCCTATCCAGATGATGTATTTGACCCTTCCAACGTGACTCATTTAGATGTGGCAGACTTCTTTGAGTCTCCTGAAGAGAAAAATGATGTTAATAAAGGAGTAGAAAATACTTCTTTTAATTATGATAATGTCCAAAACTAATATTTGCATTATGTTTTCTTTATTTAACATTTACCAGTTTATTTACATTATTTACATTTCAAGGTTAGTTTTTTTTTTTTAACAAGAGACTTATTGTAATCGTTTTTTTTTTAATGAAGAGTTATGGACATTTCTCATATTTTGGTTGATTCAAAGATGAATAATGAAAACTTATGTTTGGCAGATAGTGCAACTACGCACACAATACTTAAAAGTAAAAAATATTTTTCTACATTGACAATGCTTGAAGCAAATGTCAATACAATATCAGGTTCTACAAACTTGATTGAATGTTTTGGTAGAGCAAACCTTATTTTGCCTAGAGGAACAAAATTCACAATTAGTAATGCTTTGTTCTCTAGTAAGTCAAAAAGAAACTTATTGAGTTTCAAAGATATACGTCAAAATGGTTATCATGTTGAAACTAACAATAAAAATAATATAAAATATCTTTATATTACATTTATTGTTTCACATGAGAAGCGTATATTGGAAACATTTCCTGCCTTTTCTTCTAGATTATATTATACTCATATACAAGTAGTTGAAACATATGCCACTATGAATCCGAAGTTCATGAATTTAAATATGTTTACTGTTTGGCATGATCGATTGGGTCATCCTGGGTCAATAATGATGAGAAGAATTATTGAAAATTCTCACGGACATCCATTAAAGAACCAGAAGATTATTCAATCCAAAGAATTATCATGTATTGCTTGCTCTCAAGGAAAATTAATTATTAGGCCATCACCAGCCAAAGTGGGAATGGAGTCACCTACATTTTTAGAACGAATTCATGGTGACATATGTGGACCAATCAATCCACCAAGTGGACCATTTAGATATTTCATGGTTTTAATTGACGCATCAAGTAGATGGTCACATGTGTGTTTATTATCAAGTCGAAACCTTGCATTTGCACGATTACTTGCTCAAATAATCAAACTAAGAGCACAATTTCCGGATTATACAATAAAAAACATTTGACTTGATAATGCTGGTGAATTTACATCCCAAGCATTTAATAATTATTGTATGTCAACTGGGATAAATATTGAACATCCTGTAGCTCATGTTCATACACAAAATGGTTTGGCAGAATCATTTATCAAGCATTTACAATTGATTGCCAGACCATTACTTATGAGAGCAAAACTTCCATTATCTATATGGGGTCATGCTATTTTTGTAACGACCCAACTTTTTATACTAAGCTGAGGTCATTACTAAAAAGAAACAATGACAAGAGACACTTTTTTTTCAAACGAGGGAAGACTAAATTTTCATTAAAAACGGAATATTAAAACACTGAAACATAAACGCGGAAGCAAAACTGAGCCCCCATATGGCATGTCACGGATCCTTCTCTGTCGCTCGCCAGCTTTCCTCTACCTTTACCTTCGCCTGAAATATTAAACATAGAAAGAGTGAGTATAAACATATACTCAGTAAGGGACCTAATACTAGTCCCGCTAGGTGTCTGTTAACTTCCCATTAGAGTCCTGAAAATGGTACCCAATCTCTGGCACGTTCCCGAACACGTGCAACATGCGCTCCCATAGGAACGAAAATCTGGTCTTCGGTGTCCCGGGGGAGCACCTAGGACATGCTGGTCTGTAGTGAACCCGGGAGTAACACTAAGACAATCGGGATGCGAGGACCCCGTCGAATCACTCGAATCATATCTATATCCATGCTAGACTGGCGTCCCATCGGACCACACAGTCCTAAATAGGTGGTGATCCCGAAGGACACCCATGCAAGTACGACTCTAATAGACAAAGTTAACAGAACACCTTATCCATAGCATGTAGCATAACATAACATCATAACATGACATGAATATTAATCTTAACGTCCTTGATCATGCATCAACAATCATCAACAGTCATCAACAACATACTACCGGTCATTAACATAACATCAGTCATCATCATCAATCATCAGGTTATGCATTTTAGCTACCATCAATGCATAATCATAATTACATGCGGTCTCTTAAATTCAGTTCGAAGGTCTAGTAGGAGAATCTCTTACCTGGAGATTTTAGCCAAACAAGGTACTCCCTAGTTGACAGTAAAAATTCTCCAATTAACTTGTCCTAATCATAAAAGGAAAACTTAGTATCTTAATTAATGAAATTAGCAATTGGCTAACATCCAAAAATCCTCCCAAATTAATTAACTTTCTAAAAATTGGGGTTGAAACCAATTCAACCTTGATTGGGAAAAATCCAAGATTTAGATCTTAAAAAGAATAATACTTCTTTATAGACCCAAATAATAACAATAATAATTATTATTATTATTTCCTTTTCCTTTTCCTTTTCCTTTTAGGATATATATATATATATATATATATATATAATACCAAAAATATACATATATCTTTATTCCCATTATCTTTCCTAAATAAATGCCTTAATCTTAGGCATTTATAACCATTAATAATAATAATAATACTTCTCTATTATTATTATTTTCCTCTCACCAAAATCTACAATAAATATATATTTATTTAAACCATTATTATCTCTTATAAATAAATATATATCTTTTTCGTCCAATCAAATCAACCATCTCTCTCCTCATGGATTATCTTCTTTTTAAAACAAATATAATTATATTTCATCATATAATTAACTTCACTTTTCCAAATTATTAATTAAATATATATATATATATATCCACATATATATACTCAATTAAATCCAATTCCACCAAAACCAACTTTTCCCTCCAAAATCTCAAATTAACTTAACTCCTCAATTAATTTAATCAATCAAATCTTTTCCAATAAATCACTTATAACTTCCAACATGAATTATCTTAACCCAACCATAACAACTTCACTCCAGAATCAATATTTATCTTTCTACAGAATAATTAATTATTTCTCACAATAATTAATTATTATTTACCTTTCTTCCAAAATAATTAATTATCTTCTACAATAATTAATTATTATTTATCTTTCTCCAAAATAATTAATTATCTTCCACAATAATTAATTATTATTTATCTTTCTCCAAAGTAATTAATTATCTTCCACAATAATTAACTATTATTTATCTTTCTCCAAAATAATTAATTATCTTCCACAATAATTAATTATTGTTTATCTTTCTCCAAAGTAATTATCCTTTTACAAATAATTGTATTTTTCCAAAATATAATTATTTTACTTTTTCTCCTTACTAAATATTCTCTCTCCAAAATAATTATCTTTTCCTTAAATAATTATATTTCAACAAATATAATTATCTTTTCCTTTAACATAATAATTATATATATAATTCCACATATACATATAATTATCAAATCTCCAACAAACTTTTCACCCCACAATTTAATTAAATAACATCCATAATTATTTAATTAAATTCAACTTCAACAACACTAAAAATCCACAACTTTACTTAATCCTCTTAACCTACCATTTAAACAAAAACTTAACAAACACCACATGCCAAAACCTCTAATTAATTAAATATTCATCCAAGAAATATTTAATTAATTTCAATTCACCTAAATCAAATAATTCTCATTAAATGAATTCAAAATAACGCCCAATAAATTAAATCTAATTAAACAAAATTAAGATAACTAACTCCAAAATTATCTTAATTTTTTGGGGTGTTACAATTTTGCATGCAACGTCGCTTATACGCATAAGACCGACATCTTATCATAAGTATTCCCCAACACAATTAGCTTATGGCCAGGAACCAAATATTTCTCATTTGCGAATTTTTTGTTGTGCAGTATATGTTCCAATTTCCCCACCACAACGTACTAAAATGGGACCTCAAAGAAGGTTAGGAATATATGTCGGATTTGAATCCCCATCAATTATTAGATATCTTGAACCCTTGATGGGAGATGTATTTACTACACGATTCGCTGATTGTCATTTTAATGAGACAAATTTTCCAACAATAGAGGGAGGAATTAAGAAGTTGGAAAACGAAATTGCCTGGAATGTATCGTTATTGTCTCATTTAGATCCTCGTACAAAGCAATGTGAACTAGAAGTTCAAAAGATAATTCATTTACAAAGTGTAGCAAACCAAATGCCAGATGCATTTACAGATACTAAGAAAGTGACCAAGTCATATATTCCAGCTGCAAATGCTCCATCTAGAATTGAAATCCCAACTCAGCAAGTTGATACAATTAATGAATCAACGCTGCGCCAAAAGCGTGGTAGACCGATGGGTTCAAAGGATAAAAATCCTCAAAAAAAGAAAAGTGACCAATAGTCGTAATGACTTAATTGACAATAGAAGCATTCAAGAAAAAATCATAGACATGACTAGTGGTAAAAATATAGAAGAGACTCAAGTATATGAAGATAACAATGAGATCTCGATAAATTATACCATGACAGGAAAAAGGTGGAATAAAATTAATGTAGTTGTGGACAACATTTTTGCGTATAATGTTGCACATAATATCATTCATGAAAATGAGGATTATGAACCTAAATCTGTTGACGAATGTCGTAATAGAAAGGATTGGCCCAAGTGGAAAGAAGCCATCCAAGTAGAACTAAACTCACTCACGAAACGTGAAGTTTTTTGACCTGTAGTTTATACACCTAAAGGTGTAAAACCTGTGGGATTTAAATGGGTATTTGTGCGTAAACGAAATGAAAATAATGAGGTCACTAGATATAAAGCACGACTTGTTGCAAAAGGATTCTCTCAAAGACCAGGCATTGATTATGAGGAAACATATTCTCCTGTGGTAGATGCTATTACATTAAGATATTTAATTAGTCTGGCTGTATGTGAAAATCTTGATATGAGTCTTATGGATGTAGTTACAACATACTTATATGGATCTTTGGAAAATGAAATCTATATGAAAATCCCTGAAGGATTTAAGATACCTGAATCATATAATTCAAACTCTAGAGAATTATGTTCAATCAAATTACAAAGATCATTATATGGATTGAAACAATCAGGACGAATGTGGTACAATCGCTTAAGTGAATATTTATTGAAAGAAGATTATCAAAATAATCCAATTTGTCCATGTGTTTTTATTAAGAAATCACAGTCAGGATTTGCGATTATAGCTGTATTTGTTAATGATTTAAATATAATTGGAACTTCTGAAGAGCTTTCAAAGGTAATAGAATATCTCAAAAAGGCATTTGAAATGAAAGATCTTGGTAAGACAAAATTTTGCCTTGGCTTACAAATCGAGCATTTAGCAGATGGAATTTTTATTCATCAATCAACATATACAGAAAAGATTTTAAAAAGATTCTACATGGACAAAGCACACCCATTAAACATTCCAATGGTGGTTCGATCACTAGATGTAAAAAAGGATATCTTTCGACCTCGAGAAGATAATGAAGAATTACTTGGTCCTGAAGTACCGTACCTTAGTGCAATAGGTGCACTAATGTATCTTGCTAATAACACAATACCAGATATAGCATTTTCAGTAAATTTGTTAGCAAGATATAGTTCTTCTCCAACAAAAAGACATTGGAATGGAATTAAGCATGTACTTCGTTATCTTCGAGGGACAATTGATATGGGTTTGTTTTATTCAAATAAATCAAACTTTGATCTAGTTGGTTATGCGGATGCTGGATATTTATCTGATCCACACAAAGCAAGATCTCAAACAGGTTATCTGTTTACATGTGGAGGAACTGCTATATCTTGGCGATCTGTAAAGTAAACCATGACGGCCACTTCATCGAATCATGCAGAAATTCTTGCAATTCATGAAGCTAGTAGAGAATGTGTATGGTTGAGGTCAATGACTCATCATATTCGAGAAACATGTGGTTTGTCTTTTAGTAAAAATTTACCAACAATATTATTTGAAGATAATACTGCATGTATAGCACAAATCAAAGGAGGGTATATAAAAGGAGATAGAACAAAGCATATCTCACCAAAACTCTTCTATACGCATGACCTTGAAGAAAATGGTGACATCAGTGTTCAACAAATTTCTTCAAAAGACAACTTGGCAGACTTATTCACAAAAGCATTACCCACATCAACATTTGAAAAGCTAGTGCACAACATTGGAATGCGACGACTCAGAGAACTTAATTGATGTATCCATAAGGGGGAGTAGAAATATTGTCCTTAAGGAATAGGAGTAATGCCTTTTTTTCCTTTGACTATGATTTTTCTCATTGAATTTTCCTAGCAAGGTTTTTATGAGGTAGTTATTAATGTATAAAAATGATGTACTCTTTTTCCTTCACTAGAATTTTTTTTCCCATCGGGTTTTTTCCTAGTAAGGTTTTAACAAGGCATTTATTTTTATATAATATGGATATCTAAGGGGGAGTATTGTAAATATAATGATATTATAAATGTAGATATCCATAACCTACATAGGTTACAATTTTCATATAACTCTCACATTCAATTCCATATTGTAACATCCATCCCATTGAATTCCATAATGTAACTTATACATAAGATGTCCTATAAATAAAGGAGTGTGGTGCCTTTGTAAGACACACCACAATTGAGTTCAATTGTATTCTCTTCTCCCTCTCTTTTCTCTATTCTTCTCTTTGTTTGTTTCATTATCCTTTATTTTATAACAATTTAATATTTTTTCCTTACTTTTGTAGTCAATTTAATATGTTATTGATAATAATTGTTTAAATTTGTTAACATTTTAAATTACTTTTCTTTAAAAACATCCGACGACGGAATTTAGGAAATTTGAGAGTCCGATTTCTTAGAATTCTTGAGGTGAGAAAATCGATTTTTTGGAAGTCTGAGAACGATCTCCAATATGTTTTTATTAAAATCTCAATATATTATTTTATGTTTGCATAATTTATTATGATGTTTCTTTACACTTGTTTCTACTTTATCTAATTTTTCTATTAAGCCTCATTTGTTTCTTATTTAAAATTTTCAACTCTTTCTATTTAAAATTCTCAATGTTTTAAAATCCTTCTAATTTAAAATTCTCAATGTTTTAAAATCCTTCTAATTTAAGATTCTCAATGTTTTAAAATCTTTCACAATTTTTTAAAAATCATTTAGAAATTTTTTAAAGTTATAATTTTTTATGTTCTTCAAATGATCAAAATTTAATCTATGATTTCATAAAATTTCTTAATCAATCTTTTCTAATAACTTATACTGTTTTTCTTAAACAAAATCCTACGATGGAATCTAAGAAATTTGAGAGTCAGATTTCATAGAATTCTTGAGGTGAGGGATCACATCTTTGGGAGTCTAAGATTTGATCCCAAGAAAAAATTATTTTAATTAATGTTTTAAAAAATTATCTCTTTATTAGAAGGTTGTTGCTACGACGAATTTTGAGAAATTATACTAATTTCTCACTTTCTTGAGGTGAGAAGATTTTCTTCAATATATTCTAATTGATGAAATGCTCTCCAATTATTTCATGAGATCATTACTTCAAATACTGGAATAATGAGGGATAAAATAAGACATTAGTTTTAAAAGAAATTAAAGAATATTTTCAATTCTAGATTTGAAATTTGACCCACTGTTTTCTAAACGGGTGTTGTGAAATGCTAACACCTTCATCATACACAAATAACTCTCGAACTCAATTCTAGTTTTACAGACCATTTTTTATGAATTTATTTGAAAATTATTTAATATATTTCGGTATTCAATCACACCCTAAAAAGGATTAAAGGATTGGTGGCGACTCCTATTTTGTTTTAAAACTAACCATTTTGAAGACGTCGGTCATTCCGCGTCGTCTCAGACACATGACGACACATACCATATTGATTATTTTAAAGAAAATAGAATTCCACTTATTCAACAATAAATAAAATAAAAAATGGACAAAATATTTGAACTTCATACAAAAAAATAAGTGCAATAGATTTATGTTTTTTTTTTATTTTTGAAAAATTCTAAATAAAACATAATATTTAAAAATTATTTAAAAACTATAAATTGTAAAAATGTAAAATTCAATATATATTTTTTTTTGTTATCATATTTATAACACAATCATTTTACCTAACATTGTAGCCAACTTGCTAGAATTTATTGAAGATCATTTTACATCTTATTTGGGTGGTTGTTTTTTTCTAAAAAAAACGTAATTAGCGCACAATTATTTTAAAAGTAATGACAATTTCCAACCAAATATTAACGATTAAAGAATTGTAAATCTTCCACCTCTTAATATAATCAACAAAAGAATATAGCACCGAAATAAAAATGTTTTTTTTGGTAAAGTACGTAAATCACTTATAAAGTATGGTAGTAGTTGTAATTAGGATCGACAATATGGCCGAGGCCTATGGGATTTTTGTCACCCTATTGCAATTAACTTTCAATTGCAATTGGTGTAATACTAAAATCTAAATTTTTATGAAAGGGTTCTCTTCCTCATTGAAGGAAGATGTGTTTTATTAGACTGTAAAAGTGATTGTAAAGAAAGAAGGCGATGTGATTTATTAGAGTGTAAAAGTGATTACAAGAATGTAAGAGAATGTTATAACAATCAAACTGGCTAGAGAATGTTATAACAACCAAACTAGCTAATTAATTCACTAACTATCTAACTATTAACTAGTTACAAAAATAAGGGTATCAAGGTACACCATATTCCTCTCTTAAAGTTAGACTCGAGCTCGAGGATGGCAAGTGGAAAGCCACCTGAAAGTCATTGGGAGCAAAATAAGGTTTGAGGTCGACGACATTGAAAATTAGATTAAAATGTAGGTCATAAGGTAACTCAATGTGGTAACTTGGTTTGGCATCAGTTGCGAATGAGATGTAAGGCTTAAATTCATTATTCCACTCATCATCAGCCTCATTTGAATTTGGTGGTATTCACTCTTCAATTCCTCTTTTGAAAAAATAAAGGATCCCTCAAATTGATCAAGCAAGTCACTGATTCTTAGTATTGAAAAGCAATATTTCACTGTTTTCGGTTGATTGCTCGACTATCAACACACATCCTCCTGCTTCCATGCTTTTATGGAGTAAGAAGGATCGATTTTGAATATGGACTCAAACTTTCAGGCTCATTCAAGTTTGTAGGTTCTTCTTCTCTGATTTTCTTGAATTTCTCCTTTTCTTGGGGAATTATAGCGTCGACTTCTTCTTCCTTGCTACCAGAGACTACCAATCCCAAAATATTAGTTTCTCGTTCTTTAATGAACTTCATCTTGTCATTTAAATCTCACACAGAAGCCTCAACAGACAACAAGCGTATGGTAGAGGATCTTGGAGAGAGGGCGACAATCTCCTCCACCTATTGTTCTTAGTGAGCATTCCCACCAGGCGACTAGTTTCTCCTTGAGCATCGATCTGAAAACTTTCTTCAAATTTTAGTACAATTTGGTGTAATACCAATATTTGCATTTTTATTAAATGATTTTCTTCCTCAATTAAGGAGACATGATCTTTATTTATAACAAGTAAACTAGCTAACTAAATCACTAACTACCAAACAAATAGCTAGTTACAAAAATGAGACTCATATATGATACTCATTCGATCCCTGAACTTCTCAAAATGTTAATATTGGGCACTTAAATTTATTATAATTTTAAAAATTAAACATTCAAATGATAAAAACCAAACCCTCAAACTCATAACATTATTACAATTTATACAATTATGTAAATTAGAGAGTCCAATTTTAGTAGTTGAATAAGATTTAGGGCTCAATTTTTAAATTTGAAAGTTTAAGAGTATAATTACAACTACCACCATACTTTAGGTGCTATTTGTCCTATTTTTCGATTTATTAATTATTGAATTACATATAAAAATTAAAATCAAAATCAAAATAAAATATTTAGCCAAATTTTTTATATTAGTTTACATTATAAACTTGATTCTAACTTGAACTTAAGAGTTCTAAATTAACATATCTAATCTCTAATTTTCAAATTTTCTTAGATTTACAATTCCACGATTAAATCTTAAACACTTTTTAAAAAAGAAAAAACGATAATTTAAATACTCATTAAATAATTGGTAACATTTTTGGACAAAATAACACAAAAATCAAACTTTATATACATAGATTATTTAGAGAATTTTGAAACCCATCAACGGTGACGGCATATAAACGGCCGGTTATCTCTAATTCACATAAAAACAAACGGTGCGTTTAGGCATGAAAATCGTTTAGACGCCGTTATCTCCATTGTTGGTCCAAATCAAAACAAAACCACAATAAACAATAATACAAAGCCATCTAAAGAAGAAGAAGAAGAAGAAAGAGAGAGATGAGCTTTTCATCGACGGCGGGATATTTGGCTCGGCGAGCCGCCCAGAAGGAGAGGGTTCGGATCCTTTACCGGCGAGCTCTCAAAGACACTCTCAACTGGGCCGTTCATCGCCATCTCTTTTACAAAGATGTATTTGTTTTCTTCATCCCCATTTCCCACTTCATTGTTTTGACATTTCTTCGATTTTGTCATTGATTCTTCTAATCTTCCTTTGATTCAGGCGTCGGACCTTCGGGAGAGATTCGAAGCGAACAGACATGTGGTTTGTTCTCTCTCTGTTCCTTTGATCGATTTTTTTTGTTCTTTTTCTATGTTTTCGTTGAGTATAAATTTCATGCATTTCGACCTCTTGTGAGTTAATTGATATAGGGGTGTGGATATGAAATGATGAAGGTTTTTTTTTTTTTTTTTTTTTTTGGGGGGGGGGGGGGGGGGAGGGTGCGGCTGGATTGATTGTTTCAGCTGTACACTCTTCTTTCACTTGCATGGATTTTTCTTTCAAACATTTTTTTGTGTAAATTGTCTTGCGTTACTTGATGAGATATTAAAATGTGGTTTTTATTGATAGTTTTGGATGAACGATCTAGTGGAGTGATTTTGAAATTGTTAAATTCACTTTTGTTGTGTTTAAGATCATTTTGAAACACATTTGATTACTCAAAATCGAATCAATGTTTAATTTTACACTTTAAAGGCTTTTTTCATACTTTTAAAACTTATTCTGATTGATTAAAAGCATTTTCAGAGTAATTTTGAAAATGAAAAAAAGTGATTCTAACTATTTTAGAATCACTCTTAAACATGCGGCTAGTCTATTTGTTCTCTGGGATGAATATTACTGGTTGATCTTTGAATATCGTCTGCTTACTGCATCTGGAGAAGTGTGGATTTTGCGGAGAAATATTCTGATATCCTGGTAATCAAATATGACCATTTCCAGATTCAAATTTGTGTTCAACTAAGCAAGCATTCTCTTATAGAAATTATTTTCCTATAAATTTAAGTTTAACCATTGAGTTGCTTGTCTTACATGTGTTCATTGCTCTCTCTAGAACCATGGTGTTAAATAAGGAAAAAAAAAGTTCGAAGACTGATGTGGGACGGCAGTTAGAAACTTATGAGAATTAACTTGGAATTATACTTGAAACTTCAGACTTTGATGGGTTTTATTAATCACGCGTAAGACTTGGAGATCTGTTCTAGGACATTAGGTTAAAACTAAAATATTAGATCAGGGGTTCAAGCTGTGAAAGGTCTACATGTATAGATCAACGTGATTTTGTTCAGCAAGCCATGATTTCTATGCTATTGATCTATTGTTTATGGATCCTTTTTGGGGTGGATTTGCAGGAAAATCTTGACACAATAGATAAGCTGATAGAGAATGGGGAAGCTTCCTATGATAAGTGGCGCCATCCTGATCCCTATATCGGTAAGCACAATCATGAGTGAATTTGGTCATGTGGCAGTTAATAAAAGTAAGGTTGCCAAATCAAATGCTTTTACTGATTATGTAATATCTGTCCTGTAGATAGGGTATGTTTTCTGTTTATTTGAAATGCTGCTAAGTCGTTGATTTTCTTTTCCTCCCTTTTGAATAATAGAAACTGTATTGTTGAAACTTTATGAACAAGATATTTCTAGTTTAATTTTAAAAAATAAAATACCCTATGGGTTTCTCCATTCTAAGAATCAATTTAGTAGGTTGGAATAATAGTAACTAGCCATAAACTTTAGATTTTCCTTCAGATGTTGCTTCTTGAGCATCCAAGAATCTAAGATGCTTGCATGAAATTTTTTATATTATTTTTTTAATTTATATTTGTTGGGTGGGGTTCCCAAAGCCTGTAGATTCTTCCTTCTTTTGTTCTAATACAATATTGTTTCATATAAGTGAAAAAAAAAATTAAATGAGAAAGAGTGATGTATAAACACAAAATGTAGAACAACTGTAGGATGGGGGGAATGAGATACCCACTTCTGATACGAAGCAACATATTATATCGAAGCCTTCTAATTATTTGTAATAATGAGTAGGCTATAGTAAAAGTTCACATGGTTTGAAGTTGAACACTACCTAGTAGTATGCTACTATGCTCTAGATAAAAAATAATCCACTGAAGACAACCTATGTTGAAAATTCTCCCATTTCTCTTTTTCCATATCATGATTCACAAAATAGCCCCCACCGCACCACTCCATAAAATTGTGGTCTTCCCTTTAAAGGACATTCCCTCTAGGCTCTTCATTAGTCACCTATCAATCTTCTCAATGAGACATACAGCCAACTCAAAAAGCTTGAAAGAGGGAAAACTGTGCTGAGAAGAACAGGAGAATGGGCAGTGGGTAGCCTGTGATCCAAATATTCTCCCTCCTTCAAGCACAAACAGCGATGAAGACTCTCGGCAACTTATCTGAAGCATCAAGGCTTTTATGCATGACCAACCAAATGAAGAGCTTAACTTTCTTAGGCACCTTTCTCTTCCAGTTGTAGTTCACCATGGTAGTTTTAACTTCAGCCTTCAACTTAGTCAAGAAAGTTGGTGGTGAAAGATTATGACGTTCTGTGTTTATTAATATGCTTGGAAATAAAAATTTGTTGTGTTTATTTTGTATTAACTTCTCCATTAGAACGAAAGAAGATTAACACATGTACGACATTACTTGAACAGGATTTGTTCCATAGGTTGTACAAATTTGTCCTTGAGTTCTAAATAAGATTAACGCCTGTTCTGGCAATGTCAGTGTATCAGTTTATTGATGTTTATCTTATATATCATCAATGTCATTTTGTTTTTTTTTTTAGATTCCTTATCATAAGTTATATTAGCAATTAAGTTTGTTTTTGTATTTTCTATCTACCTTCAGATTAGAAGGGGTGAAGATTGCTGGGTTTATTGCCAAACAATACAAAATGGTGAGAGATTAATAGCATTATGATCTCAAAAGTCTAAAGAAGGGAGAGATAGTGAAATGAGCTATAGATGCCATGCAATCATGGAAACCTGGGTCTCCTAGTTGCTCAGTGTCCTTAATTTCAATAAATTTGACCCAGGCATATGTATACCATCCCCTTAACATCCATGATTACATCAAAGGAACTAGCACCGTATAGGGTATGAGGATTCTTCGTCACAAGACTTCATCCTTGCGTGCTTATCATCACCCTTGCAAAAACCTTTTCTGAAATATAAAATTCTTTTTTATGAAGTATGATGGTCTTTGATGAGTTTGGGAGAAGGAATCCTCAATTCTAGAGTATATTTATAGTTAACTGTTAGTTAAGTTGCAGACATGCGAATGTAAAAACAATTTGCTCCCCACTCCCTGATGGTTGCCAGCTGCTATCTAAAAGGCTAAAACTTTGAAGTATCATTTCATTGTTTGTTTCTCTGTTCTGCTTAGAACAAGAGAATCTATGCGGTCAATCCTAATTTCTTTTTACCTTTACACTGTAGTTCCATGGGCTCCTGGTGGTTCTAAGTTTACAAGAAACCCAATTCCACCTGCAGGGGTAAGTTCTCTTTTGAAGATTGTTTGGGTTTTCTTTTCATAAAATTTTTTAGATCTTAATTCCTTCTCACCACTTCAGTTTTTTCTTGAAAAAGTATTATTTTTATTTATTTGCATATGTCTTGTAACTTGTTTTTATGCCTTATGGGACTATGTAGCTACATCATCAACAACCTTGTCAAGTTCTATAGATCATACAATTTTTTCCCCACGAAAAACCATATATCATCATCATTAACCACCACATCCTCAGTGCTTTTTAAGAGAGGTTATGGTGTAGAAACTACAAGTTAATTATAATGATCTGTGGTTGGTTTATTGCTCAAATGAAACGTCTACTAAAATCACAGTTTTGAAATATGTGTAGTTTTCACGTGGCATTGTTTTCCCAAAGGCCAAAGATAAGCATTTGTAAACTTCCTTTGCCCTAATCTTGGAGGAAGCACATGAAAATGGAAAAGTTGAAGTTCTTTTCCCAGGGATTAGAGCATAGGAACTCAGCTTCACACTCTTTCCCTTTTTTCTTCTTTGGCTGTTTTAATCTGATATTTTGTTACGGGCTTGAGTTCTCTACTCTCTGTCCTTTGATTAATTTGCATGCAATTGTTAAGAGTGTAATCTCATCACTCAATATGACATCAACATCTATGTCTAATGATACAGATCGAGATCATATATGACTATGGGCGGGAAGATCACTGAAATCTTCATTATCGTGGTAATAAATAAAGGTAAGCTTACATTTGGCTGCTGATAGCAACAATGCCTATTTTCCCCCGTCTGCGTGTACCTCAAATTGGATTGTAACTTAATGAACTATTATATCGTTCTTGTATTTTGTTTTTATTTCTTGCTTATTCTCTCTCTTGCTGAGTTTGTATCTTTCTTAGCATTAGAAAAAAATGTGTTTTGTTCGTAATGCTGACCAGTAGGAGGTTATGGTCCTTTACTGAGTGAAATTTACCCATTTTGTCTGATGTTGCTGAAAACAAATTTTAGAAAATTGCTCTACTGTTGCAAGTGCTCAAACTGCTTTCTAAAGCAACCATTTACGTAATATTACAATTAACTATAGTTCTCGATAAACAATGACTCAAGTTTTGGGTACTTTTTGCTTGGAGTTCTAATGTCGAACAAAATGTTTTGGTTTGACTATTGCAGGACGAAATGGTTCGTGGCCTCACAATAGTTGATGATGATAAAAGGAGCTCTTTGATGTGTAAACTTGAATGAACACAATCATAGTATTTCCTTGTTGATTTGCTTTCTAGTTTTTGTTCAGATATGCAAATTTGACATAGAAAAAGTCACCATTGGAAGGATGTGTGATATGCTTCAACTTTTGGTTAATTTAAGTGTTCATCCTTTGCATATATCTACTTTCTGTTAATGTGGCCAATTTTTCTTTTTTTCCTTTTGGTGGGGAATTTGTCTGATTGCTTGTAGTAATGGCATCGGATGTTGGAAATGTGAGTGATGAATTACATGAACTAAAAGACTCAATAGGAAATCCTTTTAGTATTTGAAAAGCTTTTTGAAATTTTAATAAAATTGTGATAAAAGGATGTCTAAAAGCCAGTGGCTATGTCCATTTATATGCATCTTCTACTTTTAAGGATTTTTTCTTTTTTTTTACCCAATAGTTAATAATTAGGTACTTAAATGGGTTACATAAAGGATGATGCAATGCAACCTAAAATCTGTCCTAAGTATTTATCAAAATAGAAATTCTTCGAGAAGTGTTTTTTAGTATTTATTAAAACATGTATTCTCAGTGCCAGTTTATGTGATTAAAATTTTAACTTTGACATTTTTAAAAATAATAAAATATTAAACCCATTTAAAAAAAATTTGCTATGTATTGCTAGTTTCATTTCTTTTATATCTATAATAATTCCCCCTTTTAAGTATAAAAATTAATTAATAGAAACAAATACATATGCACTATAATAAAAATTAGTTTCAAGGTAAAAATGCAAACATTTTAAAATTTAAGAAAAAACTAAATTCTAAGGCCT
Source organism: Cucumis melo (assembly GCF_025177605.1). Taxonomy (NCBI): domain Eukaryota; kingdom Viridiplantae; phylum Streptophyta; class Magnoliopsida; order Cucurbitales; family Cucurbitaceae; genus Cucumis; species Cucumis melo. The sequence goes on along the minus strand of NC_066867.1, from coordinate 3,251,326 downwards.
TTAAACATTAAGCATAGGATTTTCGTAAATCTACTAGTTCAAAAAACCAAATCAAATTTTGAAAATTAAAAAAAATGTAGCTTTCTAAAAATTTATTCTCTTTTGAAATTTAATTAAGAATTAAAAATTTGTAACTACACAATACAAATCAGGGTAAAAAAAATGGACGAAATAGACTTGATTTTTAAAAACAAAAACAAAGAAAAAATAGTTACCAAAGAGAGGAGATTAACTTATAAGAATTGGAATAAGTATGTTTCATTTACACATCCTGCTCATCCACAGCCACAACCACATAAATGCTTTCTCTCAAGAACTCTCGTGTTCAAATGTCTGTGGTACAGACAACAAGCAATAGGAGAGAATAAAATCAGCAGTGACTAATGATTTTCCCAATGTACAATTTTTTATATGTAAAAGAAACTTTTGTGCTAAATTTTTCATTTTTAAAACTGTTGCTATCACAAAAGCATATAGATAAACAAGATAAAGTATTGGTCATCTAATTCATCAACCTCTTAATGAATACTTCTTCCCACCAAAAGGCTGAAACTTGGCCTCTTCTTTCTCTTTAGGCTGCTCTTGCTTACCATCTTTTTCACCTTCCTGCAAAATATCATATTATTTAGTCAGTTTATCATTTCGATACAAGTTTGACAAGGAATATTAGCCATTACAAATATAGCTCAACTAACATAAACTTGCACTATCGACCCCGAGTAAAATATATGCATATATTGTAGATAATCCTTGTTTATAATTGAATTCAAAGTACTTCAGGACATTTTAAAATGACACATAGCAAGCAGCCAAACCTTTTTAGTTTCCTTGGGGGTTCGGCTTGCATTTCCTCCGAAAACGAGCTTTCCTTCAGATTGCCTGGAAGCATTCCGAGAGGTAGACCCAACTGAAGGCTGACCAGTGACAGTTCTTGTATCAACTTGCTTGTCTTTGGATATTGAAGTCCAAGATAGTGGTGGCTGTTGCGCAGATGGTTTCCCATCCAAACGCCTCCCAACTCCAGTGAAGGGATTGAATTTGGGTTCAGCTTCTGCAGGTGGTTCCTCCTCTATAAGAAAAAAGAATATGCAAATGCATTTGGTCATGTTTCAAATATGGAAAGAAATAAAATAAAATAAAATAAAAAGAGTTCCCAGCTAATAAGATTAGCAATACTATTTTGCTTTATAAGTTCGTGAAGTCACTACACAAAAATAACGTCTGACCTTGGACTGGAGCCTTGCCTGTTGGGAGGGATGGAACAGGCTTTTCAGGTTCCTTGTAATCCAAAGGGGGTGCGAAGTCCACTTCACAATCAGTCTCAATTATACTTATTGCATTTGAAGGCTTAGTTTCAATTATATCGATGTAATATTTCTTGTTGTTGTATGCCACCATGATACTGTCTCCGGTTGTCAGGCATGAAAAATTTCTCAAAGTCGTCTCCAAGCTGTATGACATTGATAGCTACGTTAATTGGAATATTATAAACATATGTTAGTAATTAATTAGAGAGATTGTTAAGCTTGTTGGTTATAAAGAAAGTAGGGAAGGTGGAAGGTAGGCAATATTTTGGTGGAATGAAAGGCTTCGGGGTCCAAGTAGCTCAAATACTTGATTTATCTCATAATTCATTACCGTTTATCATCAATATATTTGTGTTCTATTAGATATGCAGAAGACTGAGTTTCAGAAGCTTTACTCTACATTAAGTGAACTCTTTTAGTTTAAAGCACATAGAACTACGTTCATCTTATTTCATGGAAAGAACTTAAGCTGCTGCATATTGATTGTGTTATAGCCATAGGGATAATGTTTACCAACCTCAGGATCTATGTGTACCATAGAAGCAACAGCTAATATTCAGAGGAAGATTGAAAATTTAGGACATGAAATATATTTTAGTAAAAGAAAGGAGGAAAGACTACACACGACATGAAACATTTACAAGAGTGGAGGAGCAGGTATTCAAAATATCCAATCTAGAGATGAACGTTAATTCAAGAAAGCTCATCAGTTAACAATAACAAAAATAGATTTAACTCAATACCCCTAAAATATTTTCAAAATCTTCATGTACAAAATTATCACAAAACGAAAAAACATATCAATCATTTCATAAAGGGAAATTATCCAAGTGGTACCTCTTCTCTAGAGGCTCATAGCTAGGATAATGAAGAAATATAGAAGAGCATATAAGTTATCATGCTTGCATATCCACCATTTGAGTCTCCAACAATTATTCCGATAATTACATATCCGATTTGACCGATGGACGAATACGCAAGCATACGTTTCATGCTTGTTTGAGTAATAGCAATGAGATTCCCTAATATCATGCTAAGAATAGCTAGATTTCCAGAAGAAGATGCCATTCGTTTGATGAGAAATAAAAAGGAATATCGAAAATTCGAGTGGCTGAAGCTGATGCAGCTACGTTTGAAATAACAGAAAGAAAAGCAACGACTGGAGTGGGAGAGTCAGAGTCGAAAAGAGGATTCCTCGATTCTTTTGTGTCTCAATTATTTTCTTATTTCACATTTATGAAATAGTTTCTTAACCAAAAAAAAGGAGGCAGAGAGAGTTGTCAGATTCCTTCAGAAGATCTACTTCAAACACTGAGAGTCCCCAATAAAAATCTTGAACATGGTGTTCCTATTGACAAAGAGAACCTACAATCTTAGATTCTTAAGAACAAGAAGGAAAAGGGTTTATCCGTAAACAATCCATTTTAAAGCTGACCATGCCCTGCCTTGCCAATCTTGAAAGACTACAGCGGTAATCGGCTAGGGTATGGTTTCCAAGGGACGCTAGTTGTAGCTGCTTGACCAAGATTGGCTCCCACCATTTCTAACAATGACGAGACACAAAGTGAGTTTCTAGGAGGAACTTCACGACCAATTAACAAAAAGATTAATCTGTCCCTCAGCAAATCAGAATCTATCTTTCAAAGAGGTACAATACCCCATGCACCACAAATGGAAATACAACAGTACCTTACTAGAAAATTTTCATATAACTTTAACCTTCTCATTCTTCTGGGAATATGGAGGGGCAATAATGGAGCATAGTGTCTAATTAGAAAAAAAAGTCCTGCCTCCACCAATTAGGTCATTCAGAATCAGACAATCTTCTGAATGGGAAGCAATAGTAGAATGGGAGAACTATATATTCAACGGTTTTAATTCTCCACAAAATTATTTGCAATAGTACTATAGTAGAATGGGACAACTATATCTTCAAACGTGAGACGATATTAAAACGAAAGACTGAAGAAGAAGAAAACCTGATTAATAATCTTAATCTCTTACCACCACCGTCATTCTTGCTCTAGTGAACCCATTGAATCTGGGGACTTTACCTAACCCAAAGTCTCAAATAATTAGCATGGTCCTCTTCTACCTAATCTAGACTTCATCCCCAAAGAAATTTCTCGGAGACTTAAGAGAGAAAATTTAAAATCTAAAACTACAAAGGGTCTCTTCTCCAAGCAAGTAGAACCAAATAAATCTTGGTTTTCTTAGCAAAAATACTATCCATAAATCATGATCAAGGGCTTCTCAAGTCAAAAAACTTAAATGTCTCTACTCCAAGGGTCAAAACAATAGATGGGGGGCAATGAAAAATTTATAATTAGCAACTCACATGGCTTTTGGATTGGATATATCCAAGAAGTCCTTTGTGTGAGGTTGTAATTTAACATAAGTTCCCTTCGGCAGTGTAACATTCTTCACTCTCACAACGTCTCCCTCCTGTAAAAGCATATTCTCCATCATCTGTAGAGGAAACTAACCAATCAGCACATGTTCCTGGAAAGAAATCGAGATGAAAATACAAATAAGTTTAAAATGCACTTAGTGACTACCCAATAAGGCATATAGATCATTCCCTCTTCAGCAATGAACTCGAGAACACCACAGTGGGAAAGTCGTTCAGTAACATCATTCCGAAGCTCAAACAACATTGGATAATCGATATGTAAAGATGCTGCAGATATTAGCTTGATTTAGAATTACCATTGCACAATACATGAAGAACAATAATTATATAAATGTATAAAATAAAAATATAAAGGTAAAAGGAACTATGTCATAGAAAACTAGAAAATACCAAGGCGATCAAGGGCTGATGGTGGCATTATGACTGAAATGAAGAGGTAAGCATACAAAGATACGTTAGCAAGAATGGGATATTTGACCATAGAAAGTAACATAAATCATGAAAACTTACTTTTGTCACCAGTTTCAAGTTGTGGCTGCAAAATAGATTAAATAAACAGAGTTTAGACTAAAAAATATGTAAAGAATTTAAGAAGTTATTCCAAAATATAAAATCATATTTTATTTCCATGGCCAAATTCATCAAGCTAAACAACTCAAGAAGTAGCAATTCAAACTAAGCAAAGACACATTCATGACTCAACAAGACCAACATCCTTCTTGTTATCATTTCATTTCAGAAATCTTGTTGATGTGCATAATAAGACGAGGATGACTGAGAAAATAGAATGATCCGGCTATCTTCACTATTTAAAGACCAAATAATGATGATGGAATTAAAACAGCTTTTTGCTGACCTTTTGAAAGAAAACTATAGTAGCCTAAAGGTAAATAATTGAGTTAAAAAATGATGTTCAGCAACCTTTTCAATAAAAGATGCAGGATAGCACCGATATGTCTGCTCAAATGAAGTCCCATGATATCCATACCCATCGAAGAACTGCACAATCACATGAAACATTTGAGATTACATTATGGTGTGATCGTAAGCTTTAAACTTTGAAGAACAAAAATTAGAAAGAACAAATATGTCACTAAGGAAATATTCAACATTTTTTAGAACTCAAAGACACGGCTGTACAACCTATAGAAAAAATCCTATTCATGTAAGGCCATAATCAATAGGAAATATTTTATTAAATAACAATAAAGTACTACTCCAAGAGTGAACCATAGACGAATCCTCCCACAATTAGAAAGATTGTGTCTACTTCAGTTCAACATGAAAAGTTCTATATTCAAGAGTCTAAAAATTAAACCCACAATTACAATTAGTTTTGAGTACGTTCACAATAATGGAAAAGCTGTCAAACAAATCTTCCAAACAAATAATGTGGATAAAATTAGCCATTCAAATTTTACGAGACTATGTTAGAACCAATTTTCTGCTTTAAAAAAAACAGTTTCTTTAACGCAAAAAAATTGTTCAGCAAGATACTTTAAAGAACAATTTTAAACTGATGGAAGTGTGCTGAAATTGCATTTCAACGTTTACTTAATCATCCCTAACAACTTAAAAATTCAGTCTGTAAAATAAATTTGAAAACATACCTAAAAACAATCCATAGATACCCAAATAAAACACAAAAAACTAACTAGGCCAAAGGTCTTGTTACAGAAATCCAGCCTTTTTTAAGCTCAAACAAATGTCACAAGTTACCATTTTTCTAATTAGGGTTGGCTAAACTAAGAGCAAAATAACTTACCATAGTGCAGAAACTTGCAGAGTATCACCCAAAACCCCGAACCTACCAATGGAAGTAAGGAATGCTAGTTAAAGAAATGCAGCTCAAGGGAAGACTCTCCATTTAACAAATACCCAGTAAACAGACAAACATGTAAATCGTAGAAAACCCCATGAGCAAAAGAAAAGGTTCTGAAACTCATAGTTTAATTAGAACAAGCACAGTTCTACACTGTGATCAAACATCTCGTTTGACTCAGATGTGGATTATTACAAGTTCTACACAAACACAAGAAATGTCCAGACCCTTCAGCCATAGAATTTGAGGGTATAATTAGAATTGTAACAGTTCTCATCAAAATTATTCCTTTTCGCAATCCAAAGAAACGACAGCCTTCACTACAACACAAGCTCAATCTTCGCTTACTTTTACCTTACTTGAAAAATAGGCAATTACCCACAAGCACAGGCAAAGGAAAGAATCAAAATACGAAAGAAAGAAAGGAAATTGTTGAGAAAAGTGGGAGAAAACGAAAATCTGATTGAGCAGAGAATGGAAATAGAAATGGGGAAAAAATTAGAAGAAATTAGTTGGATCGAAAAGTAATGTAAGAGTATAATAAGAGTGAGAAAGGAAATGATCGGAAAAGGGAAATTGAAGAAACCTTTAATGGCGTAAATGAGAGAGAAGGTGAGACCGACTTGTGGAAACTCCGACGAGAGAAATTGGAGTAGAGAGAAAGCAAAGCCAATATATATCCAATCCGTCAAAATGGCTGAGATTTGTTTTTTCTTATTGTTATTTATTTGTTAGTTTCATTTTTCTTTTCTTTATCTCAAACAATTTCTATATTTATTGTTTCTGATAGAAATTTAAAATGAAATATAAACTTATATGATTAGAAAAAAAAAAAGAAAATAACATAAATTAATTTTTAAAATTATGTAATTTTTTATTATAGATATTAATAGAAGATAAATTGTGATTTTTTTAGAAAGAGTAAATTGTGATTTTTCAAAGAGTTTTTTTTTATTGAAAATATATATTAGTTAGGAATAAGATGTGTTATTTTTCTTTTTATTTAAGATATTAGTTAGAAATGGATTTTTAAGAGTTCAACTTGACTTCTTTTTATATTTTCATTTTGATGATTTGATTATTTATAAATTTTGAAGTTTCATTTAAACAAAAAAAATGTATGATAGTTTTTTTTTAAGAAAATTCTCAAAAATAAAATATTTGATAAAATATTTACATTTTTTTATAATAAGTTTTGTTTATTAATTTTTTATTTTTTAAAACCTTCTTTTTAATTATTATTATTATATTCTTATTTCTAGACTTTAAATTAAATCAAAGTAATAATTATTTTTTTTAGTAATCTATAAGTTAATTTTTTTTCTTCTTATGATTTGCTATATTATTAATTTCGAACTTTCAACTATCACGAATTTTCTTTTGATTTGGTATGATATTGATTTTTTTAGTTGATTTGAATTATTTTTTATTTCAAACTTTAATTTAAAAAAATATCATTGTATACAATTTTTTAATGATTTTTTCTTAATTTCAAATATATTATAAATATTAGATAAATATATAGATGTCTATTATCTAATCAAGTCATTTGCAATAGTCTTATAGACATCGAAATAAAGTCATCTCCTTCATTCATGTGTCAAGTATTCATCTTGCCACTTTTCCTATAAATAAATAGAGGACTTTGATCGATTTGTAAAGACATATTCATATTGACTACTATGGAAGTGGAAAATTGATTTTTTTTTTAGATTTTCTTAATTTATCTTATCTATATATTTATATATTATATTTTATTATTTTATTATATTTCCTCGATTTTTTATTTCGATTTTGTCTTGTTTTTACACCAAAATAGGTATTTTTCTTAATAAGAGAGAATATTATGATGTCCAAATGTTCAAAGATCATGCAAGCCATAGGAATGGAGAAGAAACTATCAAATAGCACATACTAAAAAGTTGACTAGAGAATAACACACAATCAATCAATATCATATTTATAATTAATCACTATAGATTAACCAATAATAATTAATTAGGGCATAGTTTAGGAAAAGGATAATGAAGGTTTTATTTACAACCGTTAAACTCAAAAAGAAAAAACAGAAATTAACAGCAACTATAAGTATCATGCTAAGTTGGTTAGTAATTGGTGTAATTATTATTAATCCATTTCTTACCTAAGAAAATACATATTATTAACAAATGACTGCATATGAAAAAAATAAACAGTGTTGTTATTTTGTAAAGTTAATAAATGACGAACGAGTTTAAATGATGTTTGGCTAAAATACTATAAGTTTTTTTCAAAGCTAATGTATTAAAACGTATGATAAGAGACTCAAACATCTGACCCCAATATAAGCATTATACCCATTGTCATGTTGACAATACAACTCTAGTTTAGGACATTATAAGCCCATGAAGATACAAATATCAAAATTAATGAATATAGTTGCAATAATTTTTTCGGATTAATCAATACTAACGACTTATAATTAACTTGTCTAGAAAAAAGATAATATTTGCTTGATCGACTCGTGCATTCTTTGTAGGCAAACCGTACATTTTGACAACAACAATATTGGAAGAATGAGTCACCCATCATCCATCACTTAAAGTACATAAGAGTTCTTACAACAATAACTCCACGAACAACGAAATCATCACAACATTTAACAATATTTCTATTAATTCTCGTATTCAAACATGAGAGATAAATTGACATTTACATTATTTCATCAGAAAATCCATAAATAAATATATATATATATATATATAAACAAAATGTTGTCAATATAAATATAATATCAATAATAAGTATTCAACGACATTTATAATTGATTCATATTTTGATGGACATTTTCATATCATTGAGATGTCAATATTTTTGTAAACATCAACATTTTAAACTTTGATTGGCAATGAATGGAATACATTTTTAGTGGAACATATGTCTTTTCACATACTCCTAAACTCACAAATATACGAGTTTCACTTTAAAGTTCAAGTTCTAATACGTTGTACATTGAGATAAACATTCAATCAAAAGTGCTCAAAACATACATACAACTAGCTAAAATCGATGAACTCTTTCAAATATAAAACGTCATGTTAGAAGACTAAAAAAGAAAACAATGGCATTGCAAAAGCAAAAGCAAAAGGACTCGGCACTTTTAAGACATTGCAAAATCCCAAGTGACTTGGAAAAATAGCATACCCGCTCAGCCTATGCCTCAAAGGGGTAAAGGAACACAACTCGAGAAGTCGAAAGTCTAACTGCATTCAACAAAAACAAACAAAATTTGCAAAACCAGCAGCAGACCAAAAGTTCCACTCTTTATCACCAACAAATGTGGTTGCTAGAAATCCAAAATATTTAAGTTCTTTGTGGTATTCTTCATGTGTCTTTTTTAAATAGCCACATCTTCACTGTTTCACTTTGGCCCACCAATAATGGAAAGGCCTGAGCTCAATCAGGCCCATAGTCTCTTCTGCCCTCGCTATTTAAAGCCCATACTTAAGGGCCCCAAGCAAAAGTCAGCCCAAAAGAAGAAAAGAAAAACAACAAGCGATTTTAGTTTTTGATTGTATCCGTTTTTTCTCTTTTGATATTTCCTCGTTAAAATAGGGAAATATTTGAAATTCTTGGCCAAGATTTTCTTTTTCAAAAAAAAATTAATCTTATTTTGATAACCAATTAGTTTTTCTTAAAAAAGAAATTTTTAAAAGACAATTTAGCTAAAAGTTCAAGTGTTTCGCTAGGAAGGATACGATAAAACAAAAGAATTATTAGGTCATAATCGAAAACTAAAAATCATACATAATGCTACCAATACTCTGGAGCTACACATGGTCTAAATAGGAAGTTTCATCCCCTCCAATTATATTCTTTCCATGCTTCCTTCTTATGGAGATGAAATAAGACAAATAGTACAATTTAACCCCTTAATTCACAAAATGTTATCATTTAGTAATTGCATTGCTTTTCTATGTCATAATGTTAATGTTTTTCGGTGATATTTCCAACGAACTCAGTCTTTTGGCCAAAGATACTCCTCGACCCAAACACAAAAGGCACACTCAAACGCAAAAGGGTAGCCATCCCAAACATGTTCTCTCCTACACTATAACATTGAATCTATCGCGTCTTCCAAATAGGACTAGAATGACCTACCCCCTCTCAATAATTATGTCTTCCTAATATTAAATAGGTTGATAGGAACAAAAGGAGGCAAAGAATCTTTTATATTTCTTCTTAATAACATCATGTCTTCCTAATAGCAAACACACTGGGATGGTCAACAAAAGTGCCTATAGCATTTTTTTTTTTAATAGCCTATGATCTCTCTCAAATCTCTTTGATCACATCATCCATGGCTCAAATGTAGGGCATCACTTCACTAATATTGCCTTGACTCTGCTTGTATCGCAATACAACCCTAGTGAGATACCAAACAACATTGATATCGAAAGACACTCTAATTTCTCATGAATTGAACTCTTTGTAAACACAGACACAGAAACAAGAATCCTTTTTGTATGTACACTAAGTTCTTGTCTTTGGGAAACATCTTCATAATCACAGTCAAAGGAACCACTCTCAATCATTTTCTTCCTAATTAGGAGCCAAAACTATTGAGAAAGGAGCAATTGAACACAACCCAAGTGAGATACTAAACGACATCAATATCAGAAGGTACACTCTGATCACTCGTAAATTAAACTCTTTTTGAACGCTAAGATAACATAGAGATGAAAATCCATTTCGTTTGTTTGTGCCAAGATCATGTCTTTGCAAAAGGTATTCATAGTCACACTACGAAGAATGCTCTTCCTAATTAGGGGTCTACGATGATTAAAAAAGAGTCATTAAAATACAACCCAAGTGATATACCAAACATCAAACCTAGAGAGATGAGAATCCAAGTTTGTTTAAGATCTAGTCTATGTGAGAGCTTTTCACAATCGCACTACAAAGAACGTCTCTCAATAATTGTCTTCCTAATTAGGAGTCTAGGATGATTAAAAAAAAGAGCCAGAATCTTTCTCATTTCTTACCAATAACAACACACACTAACGTTTAAGAAAGAGTTGAGAATCTTTTCATGTTTTTCCTAGACACTAAGATGACTAAGATAATCAGAAAAGAGTCGAGAATCTTGTAAAGATATTCAGAATAAAATCATATGAGAAAAGAACTCAATATATAGTGACGACAATCTGAACAACCAGTGTGGGAGTCAGTCATAAAATATCCATAGAGAAAAGGTGTTATAAAATTCATGACAGTGATGCCATTTCACACATTACTCTATACTCTAGAGTTTCACCTTTTTAGTTATTTTATATTTTTATACACCAAAAAGAAAGAACAAAAAAAAAACTTTGTTCTTTTAGTTTCAAAATTCTGAAATTTCCCAACTTGTCTTTTGTTCTTTCTCTTCCTATATATCAAAGATAACTATTAATGTCAAAATTCTAAATTTCACTAAATATAAAGCTAAAATAGAATTAGAAAAAAAAAAGGTTAAAATGAACAAAGGAATCTACCTCGCAGTATTCTGTTGTTGACCACAGGACCAATTTGAGGTTGAAAAAGATTGAACGGAACAACACTTTGTGGACAGCAAACCGATAGGACATTGGCATTAGCAGATAAGCTCCATCCCCAACCGCACCCTATAGGAATAACAAATTCCAAAGCAAAATTCCAGTCCAACAGACATATATACAAATACAAAATATGGATAATAATATTCGACCATTCATCACAAACACACAAAGCACACCCTGCAAAGAAACTGGCCATCATCGTAATACTTTATAATAGTTCATCAAATTGATACTTTAGAAGCTAAGAGAAACAAATAAATGGGGAACTCTTCTTTAAAACAACAAAGAAAATTGAACACTTCTCAATTTCTTAGAAGTTGTTTAAGAGAAGAAAAGGAACCACAATTCAAAAGCTATACCATAAATTGAGTTCTGAAAAGAAAAATCGCCCTTGACAGCTTCTTTTTTCTTTAACTTTTTTTTTTCTGATTGAAGGAAAAGGAAAACTCAAATTCTACACAGTAACATAACCAAGAGAGAACAAGATCCCGAATTTACAAAAGGGTGGATTCGGTGTTCCCATCCCCTCTCTCTGTACTAAAAAAGAAAAGTTAAAAAAAAGAAGGCCAAAGGAAAAGGAGCTTTGCTACTGTTACTGTCGCCGTGCTCTCATAACCCTTTGTAACACACCAAAGAAAAAAAAAGTTCTTTTTTTCTTTTTCTTTTTGCAAAATATAGAAAAGGGAAATTAATGGAAATACATCGACGGACCCATAAGGACAACAAAAACAGACCTACTAGAGAAGAAATGCAATAGCTAATTAGGGATGGCTGAGGACGCCTAAATCTTAACAAACTTTGTTAAGCATAACAATAAGTCCATTGCTCGGCATCACCAGCACCAGAATCCACAGCACCATTGTAATCAGTCTCACTGCAGCAGGAAGATGCACTCGACAAATAAGGCATATTGCGAAAGGACATGGCCAAGCTATTAGCTATGCCCTCACCACCATCATCATCCTCCTGTCCAAACTCTTCAGCTCGGTGCTTGAGGGTCTCAAACATGAGTTCGGGCTCGTGCTGCATCACTCGGAGGACATCCCCACATGATGGCCCAGGCACAGTGCGAGTCACCGCGAAGCTATGCGGTCCATCACTCTGCATCACCCGAACCACACTCGGGCCACCAAACAGGTTGTGAACACCACCGAGAGCCTCCTCATAAGCCCCGCCCAGAAACATCCCAAGATAGTATCGCCCACCTCCTCCACCTGACAAATTGCCATTGCCTTCCAGCTCGTGCAAAGGCAAACTCGACTCACCACCAATGAACTTATCAACCTTACCATCACTGTCACAGGTAAGATCGGACAGCACGCCTCTCACGGTTGGTCTCTGATCAAGACGATGAATGGGGACAATTGGAAACAGCTGGTCGATACCCCAGAAATCCGGAATTGATGTGAAAACAGAGAGGTTCACATGGTAGGTTCTAACAGAGTCCAACTCTCCAACAGCCTTGGCAACAAGAGCACAAAGTCCATCTACAGCAGCTAGTTGTTCCATTCCCAAACACCCATCCTTGAATTTCTCAACGCATCGTTGTTTCAATTGATCTGCATACACCAAGCATGTTTTATACTCACCCATATAAGCTGCAGCCGAAAGGTTCTGATAATCTACACGAGCATCATCGGTTAGCCCATCGACAAGATACTGAAGTTCAAGTGAGCTCATGGATGGGACCTCATAACTGCTAGCAGAGACAGCCTCAAATATCAAAACGGAGTGATGAGAGACGATTGCTCGGCCACTTTCACTGCAAATTATTGGGTGCTTCACGGACCGACGGTCGCATACACAGCGGACTGCATCGACAACCGCAGCAGCATACTCTTCGAGTCCATAAGCAACAGATAACTCAGAGTCCGAAGACTTCGACCCGTCATAGTCAATACCCAGACCACCTCCAATGTCAATAACACGCATGTTAGCACCGAGACGGACCAATTCACAATAGATCTGAGCAGCCTCGCCAACGCCATCAGCGAGCAAAGCAGTAGAGGGGATCTGGGATCCAATGTGAAAATGTAGCAATTGAAGGCAATCAAGCATATCAGCCTGTTCAAGCTTCCGAACCACCCGAAGAATCTGGGTAGTCGTAAGACCAAACTTCCCTTTCTCGCCAGAGGTAGACCCAAAATGTCCAGAGTGTTTGGTTCTCAGCTTCGCGCGCATACCAACGACAGGACGAACAAACAGCCTCTTGCTCAAATCAATAACCAAATCAATTTCTTCCTCTTGTTCAAGAACAATCACCGTGTTCAAAGCAAGCTTCCTAGCTATAAGCGCCAAAGAAATGTACTCCGCATCCTTGAAACCATTACACACCAAAAAGGCATCTGAATTCCCTTTACACAAACAGCTCATTGCCAGAAGAAGCTCCGGTTTCGACCCAGCTTCAAGCCCAAAACGGAAAGGAGATCCGAATTTCACAATATCCTCAACAACAAACCTGTCCTGGTTACATTTGACGGGATAAACACCCTGGTAATGAGAACCATATCCTTGAGATTGAATAGCATAGTCAAATGCCGACTGAAGAGACTCAAGACGATTCTTGAGCACATCGGGAAATCTCACAATAAGAGGAAGCTGCAAGCCAAGACCACCAGAACAAATCGGATCTGAAGCCTTCTTCACAATTTTAAGCAAATCAATCTCCTGATGGGGTAAAGTAGCTGTCCCATAAGGACGAACAGCCATATTCCCAGAACCATTAACAGAGAAATAAGGAGCACCCCACCCATCAATCTTGTAAAGAGAAGACGAAAGAGGAGGAGACCATGACATAGTTTCAGAGGTGGGAGTAGAGTCAGGAGAGGAAAAGATGGTAGTCTCCGGAGGTCCGCCGGAAAATAAAACCGACGACGGAAGAGAGCTATCCCCAGCAAAAACGTAGCCAGGAGGAGGAGCTACAGCAGCGTCTACGCAATAAGCTAGGGCCGGCATCTCTCCGACGACGGATCAAGAAATGAATGAAAAGAAGAAAATGGAAAAATTAAAGAAAGAAGAGAGTCGTAGTTAGAGAAGTTGTTAAGAAAAAGTAATGGAAGTTTCAGAGTTTTGTGCAAGTGGGGGCTTTAAAACCCGCCGAGGCCGAGGCCCCGGCTACCCCCCCAAAAGAAGCAGAAAGAGTAGCTATTTCCACCGCCAAATTTACCACGATCACCTATACACTTGCAATATCCCACCGCGATCCGGTCAGAAGAAGAATTTCACAAGAACAAAGAAACAAAAAATGAAATTAAAAAAACACACCAATCAAAGCCTTAAACACCGAAACTGTTCTTCACCATGCAGATCTGGAAACGAATTCAAAGAACGGAATTGAAAATTTATGTTAAAAAAAAAAGAATAAAAAAAAAAGAGAAATCGGGAATGGAAGGAAGGAGAATTTTCCGGGCAAAGAAGCGGAGAAAAAGAAGAAGATGAAGGAAGAAACGGAAACCTAACGGAGAAAACGCGGAGAGAAATGTAGAGCCGTCGGAGACGACGGAATGCGTTTAAACGAGGTTAGAATGAGCGAGATTTGCATGCATTACCAAGCGTCCTTTTATAGGAGAATATGAATCGGGTTCGGTTCGGATCTTAATAGCAGCCACCCATTAACCCGGTAGTTTATGACCCGATAATATTTCTGGCGGTTTTTATTATTATTTTTTTAAAATCTTAACTTATTTTTATGAAAAGAAAGAAAGGGAAAAAAAAAAAAAAAAGGAGTGAGATTCTATTTTTCATTTTTCTTTCTTCAAAATTAATGGACTAATCAGCGTCGGGTTGCCGCGTGGCCTACTTTCATGCGGGACCCCTCCATTACCCTATACATCTCCCGAGGCTTCGCCCTTCTTGTTATCCTTGCTTACGTGGCATTTATATGTAGCTTTTTTATTTTAATAATAATAGTTAAATTATCAACAAAAATTAAATTAAAAAAAAAAAACATATATCTCTTAAATATGATTGGTTTTTAATTATGTTTAACGTTTTCTTTTTTGAATGGGATAGAATTCCTTTAAAAATATAATTTAAATATCCAGAAATAAACAAATTAGTAAAATTATACTACTTATTTACAAATATAGCAACAAATCAATATTGACAATCAAATACAGATAGAAAAAACACACTGCTTAGACAAAAAAATCTTTAAAAAATAATTCTCCTTTAAGACCAAATACAACATAAAAAAGACTTTTAAGACGAAACGTGTCTCAAACTAACAACCACTTAGAAGGTAATTCTATTGACATGCATTCTACTACCTAGAAGGTAACACTATTGACATGCATTAGACCAAAAGGTATAAAAAAATTTGATATCATTTATGGGCTAAGAAAATATTATTCTAAACTCAAACTATTTTCTTTTTCTTTTTTTAGTTTTAAGTCAAAGTTTAAAGGAATTAAAAATAAATTTAAGTCAAAAAGTGGAGGGATATTTATATAAATATAAAATAATAATAATAATAAAAAGAACAGTAAGCAATTAATTTGAAAATATCGCGAGATAATGGAAAACGATAAAAAGAAGAAGGTATGAGGAAGTTTCGTGGGGTGAGACCTAAATGACGTGACAAGATCTTGACGGTCCACCTCATCACCATCAATCAATCTCATTATTATTATTATTATTATTATTATTATTATTATTATTATTATTATTATTATTATTATTATTATTATTTAATTTCTTGGAACCATTGTAAATTAAATTAGTTTCTTTTTGCCGAATTTGAATGAGATCCATTGTAGGTTCTAAGTTTGAATTTTTATTGGTTTATTCAACCCTTTTTAAGTGTGGCAAAGTGTGCCCACCTTTTTGTACTAACAAATTTGAGTCTTTAGCCCGAGTTGTTTAAGGTAAAGAGTGGTGTTAAAACAATTTTTCTACTTATCAAATTTACCATTCAAATAAGTTAAAGTTAGTAAGATGAATTATAGTATTTTGGTTACTGGAAGAAATATTTGGACTTTTAATCGTTTGAGTAGATGTATTTATGTTTAGATATGTTTATGTTGTCGTTACAATCTAATATTTATATTTTGAAATTTGTAATAAATTAATGTTTATAAAAAAATTTATCAATAGTAAAGTGACTAAATCTAGATGGTAAGGAAGGTTCACATTTTTTATATCTCACTTGTTTTGTACTGTTGAAAAGAAATATGGTGAAATTCTTATTAAAATTAAGAGTTAGTTTTTAACGATTTGTTCTTGATTCTTTTATCGATATATAGGAATAAAAAATTTCATAAAATTTTAATTACATTTTTAAATATAGTAAAACGTAAATAGATAAAAAAAAATGCATCAGATTCTTCGTAAAATCAAAATAATGTGTCAATTCCTATAGGAAACAGTTGAAAGTTTAATAAAGATGTCATTTGGAGCCTTGTTAAACAAACTAGTGGTTTAGGGTGGGTGCTTTGGGACTATTTGGGTTGTGTTCTATCTTGCCAAATTTTAATTCATTCCACGTTACAGTAAGGTCAAGGCTCGTGAAGTGAGGTGATCTTTTATAGTACAACATTCCTCAGTTCTCAATATATGTCATTGTCGAACTTGGAGGTTTGAAGGTCATTAACCTACCGTGAGATGTATTTGTTCTGGAGTCTTTTTTTTCACCGATGAGGCAAAGTTCTTTTGCACATGAGATGGGTCATGCCTCCTTTTTCCATGTGAGGTGTTGTCACAATGTTTTGACGTACTCACTTTCAAATAAATCGTTGAAAGAAGAGCAAGTTTCTTCTCTTCTCCAAATCTGTTGCCGTTAAATAGTCTATTTGATTTTTTTTCTTAATTTAATTCTATTGTTGTTTATTATTATTGGATACTACTAAAAAATAACATTTATTATCTGTTACAAATCAAAATAATTTTTAAAATAGATTTATTTATTTAAATTAAAATTTAAGCAAATACGAAAAAAAAGGTCTAAATTGGAGTTTAGAACTATTTTACAACTCTAAATTTTCGTTTGATCTTAAATAAAAATGTCATATTCATCTGCTTCAATCAAATGTCTAGTAGTAAAAAAAAATCCCATGATTACTCTTATATTAAAAATATATTAAAATGAAATAATAACTTCAACTATGCATTCCGACACTATTTTCATTTGGTGATCAGTGGAGTAATCTTAAGTTGTGGACGATAGTGATCCCCAAATGAAGTAATTAAAACAAAATAGTTCATTTAAGCACACCTATAATTATTATTACGTTACTCATTCAATAAAAAAGAATAATAATCGTGAACTAACAACGTAGATTAATTTTAAGATTAAATAAAAACACGGAAAATAAAAATTTAAACATTTAAAAATAAAACGGACAAAACAATAGACCAAAATGGTGATTTAATCTTAAAAGAGTTATATGAAATATTGAGCTCATTGTGTTTTATTTAATTTCTATTTTTACCTCCAAAATTTTTAATGTTAATTGTCAAATTACATGTATAAAACATTACAAACTCCCAAACCAATCTGATCAAATATGGTTATGACTTTAATCATATTTAATAAGGTGCCAAAAATATATGTTTCTATTTTTTTTTAAAAGAAGAAAAGTATCAAATAATATAGCGTAACCTATTTTTCCAGTCTCGAGTTTTGAATGATGGGTACATTTGATCTCTGAAGTTTTTAATTATATGTTGTTAGTTCTTAGTCTTGTATTCTTGAAAAGAAATTTAAAACGTATATGAATCATTTTTTTTATTTTCAATTTATATAATTATATGAAATTTGAATGGTAAAGATATGAATATTAGAGAGAATGGGTAATTTTTTTTATATAAAAAAAACAATTAAAAAGGTTGTTCTAGGAATCTTTTAAACGTGCTTGTAAAAGTTCAAAAACTAAAAATACACATTTAGAAAACCTAAGAACGTATTCTTTTGATTAATTTAGATTAAAATGATTAGAGTGAATTGACGCAGATAGAACCAATTGAGTTTTGTGATTAGTTTTATTTTGGAAAAACATATCTTTTTATTATTATTATTATTATTATTATATATGTTTATTTGTGTTTTAGTTATTTCAAGTTAGAGATATAATGAATTCTTTATGTTCTTTTTGCTGCAATAGGTTTAATTTAAAGTTTGATATTTTAGGGGTTTCTACCGATAGATTTTCTACAACACATGAATTTTTGATATTTTAAAGATTTAGGATTTTCTACTAATAGATTTTTTTTTATAGATGACAAATAGTCTCGTCACCATTCTTTTACAACTCTTAACGTTGGGTTGCATGTCAAGAATATTCAGCTAAGTTTGATCCCTTTGCTTGTGGAATGATTTTTAACTTAGAGCGAGGAAGTAGTTCTTATTCTCTTTTGGTCTTCGATCAAAGGGGTAATCCAAATTTAACACATTCTCTTATGTTGTTGCTAATTGACAAGGATTTTAAAATTTGGTATTAGGGGTTCTTTGATTGGATTCCTAATTTTCAAATTTTATGATTTTCATATCAGAAGCCCTGAAGTTCTTGTAGAGTCGTGAATGTTCAACAATTCATATTAGAATATCACATAACCATGTGGTAGATTGTTTGATTTCTTGTACACTTTCTAGTGTCTATTCTTATGTGTGGTAAAAGAATTTTTCTGCAAGAATGTGTCAAATTATAAGGTTTATGAATTTGTTATATCAATTTTGTAAATTAAAATATTACCGAATCTATAATAGTTTGATTCTATTAAAGCGAATTGTCATGAATAACAAAATAACAAAATAAAATTATTTACAAAGTTAGAAAAAACGCGAACACTTAAATAGGATATAGAGATAAATTAGTATTATTTAATATATAATTTAATTAATTAATTGTTTAACTAAGATTTGCACTCAACAAAATTTCTTAAATATTTTTTTAGTTAATGTGCAAAAGGATGGTGGTGCACCAATATTGATAAAATTAACTTTTATATTAAACACTAATTTAAAATATGGTTTATAATTTAATTACTAAAATAAATAAATAACTATACATTAAATAGAATATTTTTTTTATTAAATAGTTAAAGATAATATAAAATATTAATTATTAATGTGTTAATTACTCATTCATTCTTACAAATAAAGGTTTTAATTATTGGATGAATATACAATTACTTGTTCACATAAATTTCAGCTAATTAACAATATTTTAAATATGTTAATTAGATAACTACGTACAACTAATTAAATTAAAGTAAAAAAATCCATTCTAATTAAATAATTATAATTGATTGTATTAATAACCAAACTTTTTCTTTATATTGTTTAATTTAATTAAAAGTAACTGATTTCATTTAAATTTTAAATTTATAATTATTATTATTGAACTCAAATTAATAAAAATTAAATAGTTGGTTGTAATAAATAAATAATTATCATTGTATTTATTTTTTTTATATAGAATTATAAATATATCAATGAATGTATTTAATTGTACATTTTTACATTCCCCTTAATTTGTACTAATAATTAACTATTATTCTGTTAAAATAAATCTTTTATTATTAACTAATTAATTCTTTTATTAATTAATCTACAAAAATTGTAATAAAGTTTTCATGATTTAGTTTTGTAAATTAAATACAAACATGATTTAGTTTCCTTCAAATCATGATATTTATTTCATATAAAATCAGACATAGTTCCAAACAATTTTAACCTTAACCATTTTAATCCAAATATCCTTTATTTCTAAGCATCTAGGAAATTCAAAAGCCATTAATTTTTTTGAAATAATAATATCTTGATTTTAATTGTATTAAATATTAAAAAAAACCCATAAAAAAATTTCATAACACAAATCCATTTAAATGTGTTTTTAAGTATAACAAGAGTCGTGGATTGAACGCTCAATCTCGAGGAAAAAAGGTTGTGTCAATTACTATCCTATTTTAAAAAAAAATCATCTTTAAAATATCTTCAATGAATTGTGAGAGATCTAACCATTAACGATCTTTAAAAATCTTATTTAATTGTTTCTATAGTTACGTTATTTAATGGATTGAAATGTGAAGTACTCTACATTGTAACATTCATGTCACAATGTGTTAAAAAAACATATATTAATATCTAAATACCTCCTTTTTGAAATTCCATTGAAAATGTATACATCTTGATTAATTGATGAATTAGTCAAAGTCATGAATTTAGCTCAAATGGAATTAACATCTACTCTACTGTAGATTTCTAAAAATATTTAATTATAATTGTAATAAATGAAAATTAATTTTCATATATATATATATATATATATATATAACAATTTATAAATGACAAGTAATATTTTAGAAAAAATAAATATATTTTATATGTTATTCCATGCATGAGTAAAAAGAAAATAAAAGACTTAAAAGAGATGTAATCCAATAAAAATTATATATTTATTTGGCTGCTTCAAGAAAAGTGGCAATGTCTCTTCCTTATCACTAGCTAGCATCTTACATTTGTTGTTTTTTTTAAGAGACACTATATAATAATGATAAACAAAAAATGAAGAGGAAGAAAGAATTTTCATCACTTAAATGAAAAGAGAAAAAAAAAAAAAAGAAAGAAAAGGAGAAAGTCAGATGGCCACATGGTTCCATAAGAATGAGCCACGTCTTATTATGTCCTATCATAAAAGTAATTAACATGTACTTCTTTTCTTACTATCAAATTAGGTTTTCTATATCAAATATTGTATCATTTTGATTTCATCCTAATTATCTAACTTTTGTTCAACTAAACAAATATATTGTTAACTAAAATTTATATTCTTTTTTTAGGTCCGGTGATTGTCTTACCACTAATATAATATTGTCCACATTGAACATAACTTTTGTGGTTTTGTTTTTAAGTTTCATCCAAAATACCTTATACTAACGGAGATAGTAGATTTCAATTATGTATTTATGATTATCTAATTATCTTAGCCAATATGGGACTTTGATTTATTAATAAACAAAGAACCATCGAATCTCCACTCAAATAGTCATTTATCCGTCTTAACTCTTGTCTATTTATTTCAACTAGGAATCACACACAATGACTACTTCAAAGACCAACTCTACTGTATCTTTATTGTAATATGTTGGACACCTGATGGTTCTATCAACAATAGTAAGTCATGTGCATGATTATGATACTAATCGTAAAAGAGACCACAAATTTTCAAACAACACATCTCTTTACAATGATATGTGTGATATTGTCTAGGCAAAAACTCTCATAATTTTTTTTTGGTCTTTCTTTCTTTCACCTAAAAATACCATTAGAGATATTTATCAACTTCTCCTCAACTAATCTAACTTAGGATTTTGTCCCTACCCCCATAATAAATCATAATTTTGATCCCTCGTTAGGTAGATTTTTTAGAACATACCCTAATAATTTGATATTTTAGTACTGTAAAGATAATTTGTATTATATGTTATTATTGTCTTTTTAAAGATAATAATATATATATATATATATAAAAGAATGGAAATAATATAATTTAGAAGAAAAGGGACAAACCTTATCTATAGAGTCTCTAGCAAAGGACGACCAAACGGTATCGTTCTCAATTTCTCCTACTATATTACATTTTGTTTTTTTGTCTTCTTTTAATCTATTCATTTTTTATTTTAAATTAATTCTACGCGCAAATCACACGTAGAAAACTATAATATATAATCCATAAATTAAAAACAAAAAAACATATAATTTATTTAGTTTAATATGAATAGAAAAACTTAAAACGATAATTGTATGATTTTAAATACTACTTTAGCAACTTTTAAATCTAAAAAATTGGTTGTATTAGTTCTTAAAATAAAAAGAAAATTAAACTTCTAATTACTAGAATCGAAGATCGTATCAATTATGATTGAATAATATCGATATAATTATTTGGAAGAGACAATAAAGATATATTTTGTTGGTAAAGATAATAAAGGAAAGAGATGATCAGTCCGGTTTGAATAAAAGAGAGCCTAGGAATCAACGGAAAGGCATCTCTCAGGATTTGGGGTTGGTTTTGTTTCATACAAATAAAATTATAAATATATAAATAAATTAGCAAATTATAAAAAAAGAAAAAAAAGGGAAATACGGTGGTATTGCCAAGTGGGACCATGTAAGAGGTATGGGCCCCACATATTGACGGCTTGTCAAACTACTTTTTAACGGACGGACGGAGGGGTAATGAGTCGATGACGTGGCTTTTTCCTTTTTGTCTTTCCCCGTCATTTGACGGCCGTTCCCGTCATCTTCCGTTACTACATGTGGGCCCGCCATGCAATATTTATTATTATTTTTACTTTTATTTTTATTTTTATTTTTATTTTTTTATTTTATTTGTTGAAAAACTAAAAGGGACTTTTTTTCAATTTAATGTTAAGAAAAAAGTGAATCTTTTTTTTTTCTCTCTTAAATAAATAAAATAAAATAAAACAAATTCTTTTTCCCAAACTTTTTTCATCGTCCTGATAAAGACAATTCTATTTTTTTAAAAAGAAAATTCTAAATATATTTTTTTCTTTGCCAAACAAAGATGAAAAGTTGAAGAAGGCACTTAAATTTTACTCTACTTCATACAAATAAAGGGAAAAAAAAACACTTTGAAATACAATTATAGAACTATTAAGAAGAAATGTCAAATATGTTCAATTTTTTTTTTTCTTTCGTATAATATACCCTTCCTTCCCGGTAAAATTGTGCAATGATTGTAAATGTCTTGTTTTATTATTATTATTATCATTGAGTTTTTTTAAAAATAGAAAATTTTGATAAATTATTTAAGATAAATTTTTTTATACTACGTAAATATTGTGTCAAATGTTATATTTTTAAAATTTTATCTTATTATGTAATAAAATATTATTAACTATAATACTCTAATACCGGTTATAAACTTTTTAATAAATTATAAAATTAGTTTAAATTTTGAAAACTTATTCATATATTACAAGTTCTTACTTGATATTAGACCATATATTAGCGTCAGGTGATACAATCTCCTTTAAACCAAAATGAACTCAGATCAATTGTAAATGACAAGACTTTCTTCCCCCAACAATATAATGGACTTTTGAAGAATAAAAGAAAACATCAAATGCATGATGGTGTATTTTTTTTTTTTTTTTGACTTCCCTCGAATAAAATGTTAGTTATCTTTTAAAATTATCCTTTGAAAATTGAATCGTAGACTTGGGTACGATAAATAGTAGGAATTTTTTAGTACAACTATGTAATAGAGGATCAAACCTTCAACCTTAAAAAAAGAAGAAGAAGAAGATGATGATGATGATATTTATAATAATGATAAAATGAGAGTACCCTAAAATAATATTATGGCAAGAGGGAGAATTTGTTGGAGGTGAGGGGAGATGTGCTTTTCTTAAGTAGCAAACCAAACGGCCATGTGCTTTGAATTGAACATTTGAGGGCTCCCCCACCCACTCCCTTTCTCTTCAACTAGTCTAGTTTCTATTTCTCAACATTATTCATATATACTTTCTTCAAGGGTTAGAGACATCTGATAGGTCAATAATTGATGGATAAGTCAGATGTTTGAATCTCTCGTTTTCACATGTTCAAGTTGATTTTCTTAAATTGGTAGAGATTGATTCTAACAGTAGTTTATATAGTAAAAAAAAAAAAAAAAAAAAAAAATCTTTTGAGAATGATAAATATAAACTTTTCATAGTAGGTCTCCACAAAGCATTACCTATCAACTCATAAAATATGTGAATCGAACATTAAAATCATATAAGATCTTGTAATTTAAAATTTGAGTTTTATCGTGTATTTTCATTTTCTCTCAAATAAATTATGGCTGATTTGGTATATGATAATATGAAATGTCTTTTGAAAGTCGAAAGTTAAAATTCTTATTTTTTTCATCTGAATTTTTACATGCCGAACCATTGAATAGTTTTGTGGTGAATTTGAATATATATTAACTTGTTAAAGGTACATATAATAAGAGGATAAATGCCGAAACATCCTAATCCTCACATGTTATTAAACTCAAAAAGGAGGGAAAACGTAAACATTTAAGTGGCCATCAAATTGGAATTGTTAAATTGATATGATTTTTTAAATAGAATAATTAAATCATTAAAGAAGAAATATTTTTTTTTACAAGAATAAATAAATAAGAGAATAACGGTGTCAAGTCTTCACAAGGCATTACCTTTCAACTCACAAAATCTTATTCTATTTAAAATGAGAAACGTAACTATAGGGATAGCACCTATTCAGTACGCATAATCTAAACTCTATCTCGTGTTATTAGATTTTTACTCTATTTTAATTTATTGTGTGAATATTTATTTAGAAGATTTTCTACTTACTTACTTTAATGATCGATGTGATTCAAATAGTAAAAAAATTAAATTAAATCATTTTTTTAATCCTCAAGTTTCAATATATATGAGTTTGGTTCTTGAATTTTAAAGACGTACATTTTTAGTCCATGAGTTTTGAAAATAGATTTTAGAAGTATTGTTTTGTTTGATTTTTTTAAAAAATAACTATATGATATTTAAAATTAAAAAAAATAGTTTTAGAGAATATGATGAAACTATTTTTTTAGTTTTAAATATCATATAACTATTTAAAATAAAAGTATGAAGTTATTTGGGAGACCTTTTAAACATATTTTAGAAACTCAAACTCAAGAATCAAATGAACCTATTCTTATAAATATGGAAACTAAAAATATATATTTTCAAAATTTAGGCACTAAAAAGATACTTTTCCTTAAATTTTAATATGCAAAGTTATATTACAATCTAGAAAAACTTTCATAAATATATTCGTTTATGTTAAAATTAATTTATTTTTTATATTTTCTTTTACAAAATTTGAAATATTTATCATATGGTATTGTGTACACATTATATGATGTTCTACAATAATAAATACAAAATAAAAACATGTTTAATGAATGAATCAATGAATAATAATAATGAATCAATGAATAATAATAATAATAATAATAATAATAATAATAATAATAATAATAATAATAACAACTTAATGTTTAATTAGTGGGTAGCTCCAACTACTTTTATGAAATATAAATAATATTATGAAACACATTTTAAATAATATAGTTTAAATTAGGATATAGTTTACAAACTTCAAAAAATAATAATCACTTAAAAAACATGTATTAAGAAAAGTTATTTATGCCTATTAGGGGTGCAAGAAAAAAAAAAAGCAATAAATATTAAAAAAAAAACTATTTTGAAACAGTGAAAACCGTTCATCATTCATGTCTAAACGTGTGAGTTTGATAGTGTTTCAAAAGTTACCTTAATTAAATTGGTGAATAGGTGCACCTATATCATCAAATTTGATAGTCAAGGAGTGCACAATTCATTTATTTTTGAATTTTCCTAAAAAGTATTGTATCGATTCCTTCTCTCTTGCCTATGAAGTACTGACACAAATATGAGATACAAGATACAGATACAATCCATAAAATTATGGAAAAGTTTAAAAATATAGAGAAATGTAATTAATGCAATTCACAAAATCCACAAAGAAACATAAAATGTCAAATTAATGAAAACAGTACGAAATACAATACAAGCAATAATAGAAAAAGAACACTAGAATTATGAAAGTAGAAAATATACGTAAATTGATTAGAGAAAAGAGGAAGAAGATTAAAAAAAAATATTTCAAAATGTTATATTTTACGAGCCTTTGTGAAGACTCAAACATGACACTGACGTTTATATAATTCTAAAATTTATTCTTTTATTTACTTTTATACTTTTAATTTTAAACAAGGAAATGCACGTTCTAGAGTTCGAGGTTCATCCGTCTTTTAAAATAAAAAATTTTGAAAAAGAAAAATATGATTAGAAAATGATTAGAAATTTGAAGTGGATTATATTATTATTATTATTATTATTTAATGAGAGAATTATAGAAAGAATCTATATTTAGGTAAAATAGAAGTAATAAAGTCCAATGTATATAAGAATTTAGTCAAAGAGTCAAAAAAACCTTCACCACTTAGAATCTAAATTAAAACATGTCTTTGTCTACCTATTTGGAACAATTAATATATTTGGTCAATAAAGTTAGCCCCCACCCACTACTCTCTTATCTTTTCCACCTTCACTGCATATATATATATATATATATATATATATATATATATGTTTAAATCAATGGATGACAAAAATAATTGGAAATTGTTGTTAATAAAAAAAAAACAATAAAGTAAAATTTTCAAATAAATTAAGAGAATTCGATGAATTTTTCTATATTTTATAAATAGTTTTAATATACTGTTATTTTTAAAAATATTATTAAATAATTTATGGTATGTAATACATAATGAGTTAAATATAAATTTAGAAGAGAAAAAGAATGCGTAAAACACATGACGGTTTATCTTAGAAATTTGAATGAATAATTAAAAAGTTCATCTAACTTTATTTTTTCTTCTAAATTTATATTGATTAATTGAATTTAAATTTATCATTAGTCAATTTTAATTCTCGCTTTCAATGAGGATATAAAGAAATTTAAAAGAAAAAAAGAAGACATTGAAATACAAAGGGTTGGATTGAAACTTTTAAAATAATAATAGAGACAAAAACTTAAAAGCATAAACCATCATATTAGAGACTACCACGTGGATTTAAACGAAAAAGAAATTCATGTGATCATTGTCATGAGAATAAAAATTGTATTTCTTGATGCATTTAATTTTAATATACTTTTTTTTTTCTTTTTAATGAAGATTCTAAATTCTTCTTCCTTTATATACATATAATTTTAATCGATTATTGCATTTTGAGTTATGTTATATTTTCATACTAGACTTACGTGAGGAAATGTGAAATTTTAGATCTTATTACCATTGGTGTAGTAAGAACGAAAAGGGAAAAGAAGATTGTGTTGATGAACTATGTAGAGAGGAAGGAAAAAGCTGTTAAAATATATAACAACACTAACTAGAATCTTTTAAAAATATTAAATGAATAGATTAAAATTATAGAATTATGTAAACTACAAAAGAAACCTAGAAATATCTTAGATTATTTTTGGATAAAAAATTCTAGAGAATTCTTTTAGATAAGGATAAGAGAGAAATATCTAGAATAGATAAAACTTTAGAGAACTCGTTTGACTTGGGCTCTAAGAAATTCATGCCTATAAATAGAGGTGTGATCCTCATTTGTGGACCAAGTAAAATCAAAGCAAGTAAGCAAAGTAAAGAAGAAGAAAAGAGAGTTAGTAAGAAATTTTGAGTGAAAGTGAGTGAGTGTTATCTTTAAAGGTGTCATCGTTTATAAATTGGCTTAATAAAACTTTCTTTCTTCCAAGTGAGTGTGTCTCGTGTCTCTTTATTTAGTGCCAATTTCTTCAACAAGAACATTTAGAAGCTATTGAACATGTCTTGTTTGTTTCGATTGAATATGTGGTATACTTTACACGATTACTAGATATTGCGATCAGAAATAATAGAGAGAAAATAAGGAAAGAGAGGAGAATAAGAAGATTTAATCTAGTACTTTTCTTTTCCTTTTTTGATTTTGTTCTTGCCCAAAATTGTCATTGAGAAAGCACACATTAAATTATTTCTACCAATTTCCTTAAGGTTGAAAGTCAAATCCTCACATTATTCGACTTATTAAAGAAAAAAAAAAACCTAAAACAAAATATGAGTTAAATGTACCTCATAATTTTATATATATATCTATATATATAATTTTATTCATTGTATTGAGAAATTTCAAAAAGATAATATAATTTTACCTAAAAAACAACATTTATTAATATATTTAAAACAATTTTTGTCCATAATAAAGACAAATACACATTCACATGTAAAAATATATTAATGATTCCCCAACTTTTAATAAAAAAAAATTATTTTTTTAATATAAATAATAATAAGACTAAAAATTGCAAAAAATTCTAAAATTGTTGTTGCTACAAATATGCAACATAGAAATCTACTTTTGTCTATCTCACCACTCTCTTCAAAACTTGGATACACACTTTGGAGTCCAAACCCATAACTCAAAGTATGGGTATTTAAGGCACCTTTCACTTTGCTTTCTAATTTATGTGGGAATCGGACTTTGAATAAGATAATAATATATATATTTTTTTTTTATTTAAAACAATTTTTTATAAATCTACATTTGCTTTTTATCTCCTCACTCCCTCCAAAATTTGGTACCCCTTTAGAGCCCAACTCTATATCTCAAAGTATACATGGGTATTTAAGGGAGCTTCTCCTTTACTTACTAAACAAAAACAAATTTTCATAAACAAAAAGGATTGAGGGACCATTTTGTAATACATTGATTTAAAAAGAAAGAGAGAGAGAAAGAAAGAAAGAAAGAAAGAAAGAAAGAAAGGTTTTTCGATAATGTTGGGGGGACAAGGCCAATGGACTCGAGGGGGTGTGGTGTGTGGAATTTGACAGGTTTGTCCTGTGGTATTAAGGAAAGGAGGCAGGGGAAGGCATGGGTATTATAGTCTTTTCGGAACAACCTAAATCACGGGGAGCGTACGATGGTTGTGGCTCGTCAATGACGTGGCAGCAGGAGATAGGTCTGTGAGGATCCAATGTAATCTCCAATTATATAACGTCACAGTGATCAAGTGGATTCTGATCTTTCTTTTTGGTTTGTTTGATTCAGTACTGGGTCCCACTCCCCTTTTGTGGGCCCAGATTCCTCCCGAAGATTCTCCCAGCCGTTTCCTTTGTTGTTTGCTTATTCCTAATATTTATTTATTTAAAATATCCAATATATTGTTTTTCCTTTTCAAAAAAAAAAAAAAAAAATGAGGAAAATACTTTTAATTCTCTACTAAACTACGAAATGTCTTTTTTGCCCCTTACATGTTTTATGGTTTTACACTTTAAAAACATTATTTCAAAATTCTAAACTTTCTATAATTTTTACTATTTGATATTCATCGTCTATAATGTGTACTATTTTTTATTAAACTAAAATATAGTCTATACACCAAATCCGTATTATTATAAATTTATATATTTAAACAGAATTTAAATTTGGTTGGTGGTGAAGCGGTTACATATATGAAAGAGGAATAAGTGCTTTGATTAGAATACATGTGACATGCATGTGTAGATTAAGAAAAAAAAATAAATATTTGTATTTATATTCTTAAAAAATAATTCTTACGATCCAAAGTTTAGAAAAAAAAAAGTAAAATAGGATTTAATCGATGGAAAATACTAATTAATATGACCATTTTAATGTGACTTCACCTAGATATATAATAACATGTATAGTTTTTATTTGTTACACGTCAAAAATTTACCATTTGGAAAATAATTAAATTACAAGATTTCAATGACAAAATATATATTTTTTTTTAAAAATCATTTTGCTGTAATTATATTTAAGTTTACTATTTTGTTATATATGAAACTAATATTAATGATTTGTTTTTAATGAATTAATATTATATTTACAATCTAAACATTCACGATATATTAAATACATTTTTCAAAGATTAATTTTCCGTTCTATTCTTATCGTTAATATTAAAAAATTTACATATTAATATATATTTTATTTAATTTTATCGTCGATTTTTAGAGGACATTTACTTTGATATATAATAAAATTCTATAAGTTTAAATAATATTGAATATGTTTCTAAATTTATTTGTCATTCTATCTTTTATTATTAATGTAATGAATCCATTGGAATATTAGAATTTAATTTTGTATTGAATATTTTCACTTTTAATTTTGAATATAAAGAAAGGAAGGTTGAATAATAAGCCAAAATCTATATATAATTTGAGAGAAAGTTGAACCTTTGAATATTTAGCTTCACGGTTTAACCTTTAGTCGTTTATTGTCTATGATATAATTAAATTGGGATGATATATTTTTTCTTCCCTTGAGAAAACACAAAAGA
The DNA here is from genome assembly GCF_025177605.1 of Cucumis melo. Taxonomy (NCBI): domain Eukaryota; kingdom Viridiplantae; phylum Streptophyta; class Magnoliopsida; order Cucurbitales; family Cucurbitaceae; genus Cucumis; species Cucumis melo. Next base: position 3,221,289 of record NC_066867.1, on the reverse strand, counting down.
AAAGAAAATTTTCATTTGTTTTCTTTAGACATTTCAACTACATGTGGCGTTGAGATCGACGCTTTAAAAAAATCAAAACAACATATATGAGATGGTTGTTTTAAATGACAAAACTAAATATAGTATATAACAAAATTTTACTTTCTAATATTGATAGACATGGACGATTAGTAGTCTCTCAGTCCCTATCACTCATTTATTATATTTATAATTAAATATTTTAGTTTTTATTTATGAATATAACTTAATTTCACTCTTTTCAATTGATAGGCAATGTAAATGTATGTTTGTTTATTAACGATAAATGATAGCAGTCAAATTTGCTATATTATATATAGTCGAGCTCATCTTTTTTTCTCTCAAACTAGCTAATACAAACCAAATGCTAATAGTTTAATTAGAACAAAATTTGTATTATCAATTTCAGAATTGTTGGAAGATTCAATTTTTCCATATCATAGGTGTATATTTTTTTAATTGTTATTTTTAGTAAGAAACTTTAGCTTACATGAACGACAAAAATGTGTTTGTAGCATCCGTCAAAAGAAAAAAAAATTCCCAAAGAAGAATCGATTCCAATATTACAAACTTGAAACATAGATTTAAATTATAAAATATCAGCAAAGTTTCAAATTTTTTGGATGATCGATATTATCATATTTAAAAGCTTATAAATATATCAATAATTTTGGTTTAGTCTCAACTTTGGATTTGAGTACAAATTTGCTTTTGTGTATTTCTTGATTTATTTAATTTTAGTTATTAAAATTTAGAAGGGTTTCTTACATTTTGCCTATTTTTTAATTTTATTTTTTTTTTCTAATTTGCATAGTTGGATAAAAATAAAGATCAAATTAACTATGAGGAGTGAGAACTAATTTTAGAATTTATAAAGTAAACCTATAGATTAAAGTTAAAAATATAAAGACTAAAATTTAGAAGAAAAAAAAACTCAAATTGGAAGGATAACAATACTATTTTAATTTTAAATATATTTAAAACAAAACACTTAAAAGACAATGACCAAAAATACTTGGTTGGTTCTAAAAATAAAAAATTTGACAATAACATTTTCTTTTTATTTTATTTTCACATCACTTCATCTCTATTTATTTCAAATAATATGAAATTTCATTTTTGCGAATAATTTTTTTTAAAAAAAGATATTTTAAATAACACAACAGTAAAAAAAAATTTGATTCTATTAATATCTACCAATATATAAGATAGATAAATTCTAAACTTTTGTTATATTTTGTAAATGTTTTAGTATATTTTACTAAATTTGAAAGGAAATCTAAATTATATTAAAAGAAATTAAATTTAGTAAAGGAAAATTCAAAAGTTGGACACTATATTTTTTAAGGCTCTATTTTGATTTTTGTCCTTGTAATCATTAATGCAATAAAGTATTAGTCTTCAAAATAATAATAATAAAAAATATGATTTTGATCCCTTAAGAATTGAAATAATTGAAAGAAAATAATACAAACCAACATAAAAGTCTAAGGAAGCTAACGATTATTTAATAATTATATCAAATTCACATCATATAGAAAAAAAGAAAAAGAAAAAGAAGAAGAAAACTTTGGATTTTCTTTTCCCACTTCAGATCTTTTTTTTTTTTTCAAGTTAATTGATATTATTTTGCTAAAAAGTAAGTTTAGGTTAACGAGAATTGAACTGAATTAGTAATTAATATAAATATATAATTGACATATTACAAATTTTACAATTAAATTGAAACTAAACTCATACAAACAAACCGCGCTCTTTAACTTAAATTTTGTTTTGATAGAATTTTTTGGAATTACTTTTGTTTTTCTTTTAAAAGTTTATCTTACTTTATTTCGATATCTAGTTACATATATTGAAAAAGATTGATGATGATTTTTTTTCTTTCTCAAATATCATTTTTTTTTGAAGATGTTGGCAATTCTACGATATAAATACAGGTAGATAGGAGTTAATTAACGTATGCTTAGTATTTTCTTCATCAAGACATGTTCGTAAATTATGGTCATATTAACACAAAAGAACAAGTAAGTGATTGTAGCTAACTAAAAAACGTTTTTAGATAAATATTAATTAAGGATATCCACTCCTAAGTGAAGAATTTTGTACGAAATGATCGACATGTTAAAATTAGACATGTTTGTCTTTCTCCGTCTTATTTACCAATTTTTTTGATATAATATATAAATTATTGTTTATTATTATTACATAAATATTGCATTTAAATTTCAAGTTTTATTGATCAAACATTAGTCTGAATAATAAATATTTTATTATTATTTATATAAATATTCTCATGAATTCAAATTGTTCACGTATAATTAATTATATATAAAAAGATAGTAAGAAATTTGAGTATTTAATTAACAAATTTCAACTCGTTGACTTAGGTAAAAAAGTTCGATCTACGCAAATTTCTTAAGATAAGTTTTCGTACGGATCTTCTCAAAGTCGAAAGTAAAATTTCTTAAGAGAACGTTATCTCCAACTTCGTGATGTCTGAACATATCCAGTTAAAATGCAAAGAAAATCAACACAAATACGATCGTTACTCGATAAATAAGGAATCGATAATGGTAAGTAGTAAGAATCCAAAGTTTTATTTCACATCAAAGCTTTATTTATATTAAGATTCTAAAATATTTATTTATATTGAATATATGTGTAGAGATGTGACTATGCATGTGTTACACGACTCTAGTGGAAGAAAAAGATGATTAAAAACAAAATTATCCAAAAAGGAAATTCTTTGAGCCCTAAAATTCAATGAAATTGAACAAAGCATCAACTACACATTTTTTGTTTTCCTCTTTACGTCTTTGACCATTTGTGTAATTCTTTAAGTTTTAAGTAAAGTATAAACATTGATGGTTAAACTTAGAGTGAATTTAACTAAAATAGTATTAACTTGATTGGTCGAAAAATTCATCGTACTAAATGACCTATATAGTAAAATTTCATATTAATGATAGACATCGATAGATTTAATTTATTTTATTTTACTATATTTAAAAAATAAATATTTTTTTTATTATAGAAAAATTACAAAATATTTATCCTTTTGTCCATTTTTACTCTTTCTTTTTAAAGAATATCGTACTAAAAATTATTGGATTTCACATTTAAAGTCTAGAAACAAAAATAAGTTTTTATTTTATTTTTTTATTTAGGCTAAATTTAAAAACAAAATGTCTCTAAACTTTGTAGTTTGTGTCAAAATTAAAATACCTTTAAATTTTCAAAAACTCAAAAAATGTCCTTAAACTTTGAAAAATGATTCAAAAACACCCTTACAATTAGTTTTGGATGGAAAACATTAAAGTTTTTTGTTTCTAAAATATCCTTGAACTATTGAAAAGTTTCAAAATATTCTTGAACTTAAAAAATTTAAAAAAATCGTTAAAACTATAGTTTTAAATTTCCATCGATATCTCGATACTTTTATGGATATTTTCACATTTTCCATGGATTCGATATCAATAGAAGGGATGAACCGATATCTTTATTACATATTAAAAATATCCATGAATCACAAAAAATAAACATCAAAATGACACTAATATAAATGTAATATAAACAATAGACATATTTTATTTGAAAGTAATAAAATATGCATTTAATAATTTAAATTTCTTAACAAAATGGAAAAATAACTCTAACCTTAACTGAAAACCTCAAATGCTCCATTAAAATTATAAATAAATATATGTATAAGTAAATCTCTAAAAATATAATCCTAGTTCGGGTCCTATCTAGTTTTAAAAAGAGAAATAACCAAAGAATACCAAAAATAATGAAATCATAACTATAAAGTAAATGCGGAAGCAAAAAGTTTCGCAAGTCATGGTCACTTCTTGCTTTTCTCTATCTCTACCTGAAAATTTAAACATAAAAAAAGTGAGTATAAACATATACTCAGTGAGGGACCTACTACTGGTCTCGCTAGTTGTCTGTTAACCTCTCATTAGAGTCCTACAAGAAATACTCATAAACTGACGCGTTCCCGAACACATGCAATCTAATGATCTTGTAGGAACATCTCTGGTCTTCGGTGAACCCAAAAGAACACACCTACGACAAAACTGGTCTTTGGTGAACTCGAAAGAACATCTAGGATAAATTGGTCTTCAGTGAACCCGAAGGAACACTTAAGACAATCAGGCTGTAAGTGATCCTGTCGGACCACCCATATACATAACATCTCATGAGACTAGTAATCCCATCGGACCACACAGTCATAAAAAGTTAGTGATCCCGAGGGACACTCATATGGGTACGACTCTAATAGATAAAGTTAATAGAACACCCTATCTATAGCATGTAGCACATCACAACATCATAAACATGACATGAAAATTAATCGTTCTTAATCATGAGTCATCATCATAAACATAACTCAGTCATAGCTATCAGTCATCATCATACGCCCTCAACATATTATGCATTTTAGCTACATCAATGCATAATAGGAATACATACAAACTCTTAATTTCAGTAGGAGGGTGTAGTGAGAGAATCTCTTATTTGGAGATTAGCTTAACAAAAAATATTGCTAACAGCAACAGTCAAGCTTTCCAAGAATAAATCCTAAAACATAAGGGAAAAATATACTAAATTCAATAACTTAAGTTTTCCTTAAAGATTCAAAAATCCATTTAATTCAACTTACCCAAAGTTGAGGTCGAATCCAATTTATCCTCGGTTGAGAAAATTTCACAGCTCAAAACTTCCAATTAAGTCTAACCAATCCTTCCATAAAAAATAATTCAATTTAATCAAAAATTAAATTATTTAGAGTCCAAAATTAATATTTGTTGGGCATACCTAAAACTCAATAAAAACTTATCCTTACCAAAGTAGGTGGGAAAGTGACAAAAAATTAGGCTTGTAGCTTGGCTAAAAGGGATCGACTTGACTGAAAGAGGAGATCGACTCGGTTAGAGGCAGAAAATGGCTAGGTACGTGCGGCTTAGGGACAGATGAAGCTCGACTTGGACGAGACTTCGGGGAAGTAGCGGCTCAGGCGTGACTTGGAGTTCGCACGACTTGCGAGGAGGTGACGGCTCGGGTGGTGGTTCGCGAACGGTGGCTGGCGTGACGAATGCGAACGACGAAGGAGAGACGTGACCAACGTCTATTTTTCTTTTCTTATTTTTCCAAGGTCTAATTTATTATTTTTCTTTTCTTTCTCCAAAATAAATCTCATATCTTCTCTCTCTTCATTTAATACCAATTCAATCTTCTTAAATCAAATCACACACAACATTCAACTTAAATCAAATCTTTCAACACCGAAAGTTTCAAATTTCAAATAATTAATTAAATATTTTTTCCCAAAATATTTCATTAATTCTAATTTCTACAAAATCAAACAATTCCCAATAATATCTCAAATTATCTTCGATTAACATCTCAACAATTCCAATATAACTAAAATTATTTCAAGATAATTAAAAAATTAAAAATTATCTTATTTTGGGACGTTATGAACCATTTTTTAAAACTTTCGAATGTCTAAAGCATTTTTTACGCAAACTACAAAGTTTAGAGAATTTTTTTGTGTAATTTAAACCTTTTATTTATTGTTATGAAATCATCAAATAAAGATAAATAAAAATAGTAAAAAACTAAGTAAAAATTTACATAATATATGGTTCGTATTAGTTACTACATCCATAAAAGTATTTCTATTCTAAAGTGAAAATCATAAATAAGATGGAGATGATAAATACGTAAATGACTTTGAATTTGTTGTTGGGTGAATTTGATTTGGTGTCTCTTTGTTTAGTACTTTAATAATTTTTAATCTATATCTATACACTTTTGCCCTTTTATTTGTTGAATTTCCATGGCAATTGTACATACCTATGTTTCTTTTTCTTTGTTTGGGAAAGAAGCAGCCGCCGGCGGCTGCGGCTGTGGCGGCCTGAAGTTTTTGCTTTGGGCACAAGGTGTTTGATTATTTTAAACTCAATGAAGAAAATTCATATGTTTTAGGATTTCAATTTTTAAATTTCAACTTTTTTTTCTAAAAAATCCTAAAATTAAATTTGAAAAAAAAAAGATGGGTTTAAAAGAAATTAGGTAAAAGGTTGTTTTTTTTTCATTTAGTGAAATCAATTTTTTTATTTTAAATTATTTTACAAAATGAAAATTTATCTACTAAATGCATTTATTACTTTTTTTTATTTTAATTTTAATGATTTTTTAATCGTTATATAACTTAATGATTTTTTTTTTTTAATTTTTCAAAAGTTTATCCTTACTTAATTATATATTAATGATTATATGCTTAATTACTTTTTACTTAACGATTTTTGTAATAATTTATTGTTCTTCATTTTTTTACTATGTATATCCGTATTTTCTAATTTGGTTGACAAATTGTAATTCGTATTTTTTATTATATACTTAAAATAAATTAAGTAAAAGGAATTATTTTTTTTGGCATTTAATGGAATCATTCTATTTTTCTTTTTATTACTATTTTAAACCCCCTTCTTCCCATCGCACTTCTTCCACCATTATTTCACACAATGCCTTCCATTGTTTCACTTCTTCGCTTCTTCCACTATTATTTATCATATTGCCAAACACAAAAAGATCCATGCCTCTCCTCTCATTTCTTCTTCTATTTTCTCACAATTTCCATCTTACTTCTTCAATTAAAAAAAAAAAATCTTTTCTTCCATCTACTCTCCTTCTTCCATTATAACATCTCATTTCTTCTAATTTCTTCACCTAATCACTTGTTCGAAGTATTCAATAATATATTTTTTCTTTATATAATTTTTATAATTTTTCGTTTTATTATATTACAAAATAACACTACTTTACTATCTTTCTACCGTTACAATATCGAAAATATAATGTTATACTTTGATAAGTTCATTAATAAACTTTAGGTATGAAAAGTTGTTATTATTGTTGTTGTTGTTATGAAAAGTTGTTGTTATTATTGTTGTTGTTCTTCTTCTCATCATCATCATTCTATTATTGTTATTATTATTATTATTCTTTTTGTTTGCTATCCAATAAACATATATTTGATTTCCTCTATATTTTGTTTAACTATATGATAAATTTGAAGAAGTTGCAACAATAAGAAAAAAAAAAACCTAACTTAAAGGAATAGAGGAATAATATATTTAACCAAAATTTTCTTTAATTAATTAATTAATTATGAAAAAGAGTTTAGAAATTAATTTAAACTTTTAATATTGCAAGCATGAAACAAATGTTACAACTTTTACCCTCTTACAAGTTCAAACTTTTGTTAAACAAGTACACAAAATTGAATTTAAAAACTTGTATATGTGTATATATATAGGACTTAAATCTAATATATATATATATATATATAAGACATAAAGTAAAGGAGTGGGGAGAAGTTTGAGTGTAAATGAAGGTCCCATAATTTTGAGGTCTAATATTGTAAAATGAAAAAAAAAATGGTCATATTTGAATGTTTGAATATACCACATTTAAAAAGTAAAAAATTAAAAAAATCATTAAAATCATAAATAAAAAATAACTAACAATATGAATTTGTGAAAAATTAAAAAAAAAATCATCAAATATATAATGATTAAGAAATCATTAAAATTAAGAAAAATAATAAATACACTAAATACAAAAATGAGAGAGAAAATTTCGTTTTGTAAAATAAAAAAAAATAAAAAAAATGATTTCAATAAATGCCAAAACAACAATTTTATTACCTAATTTCTTTTAAACTCACACATTTTTTAAATTTAATTTTAAATTTACCCATTTTTCTAAAAGATTAAGATCTAAAGGTTTAAAAAGGTTGTCATCGACCAAAATGTCTTGATCTAAATAGACGTTGGTGCATCTAAAAATGTTGCATTTATTTCATACCATAAACTTGAATTCCACTTTTTTTTTTTTATTTAATTTATAATGACTTTTTCAATTACAAATTTTCATTACTAAATACTTCTTCTTAACTGGTCCATTCAAGTGAAGGGGCTATTCACAATTTATGACATTTTAATAAAAAAACCAAAAACTTAAAAAAAAAAAAAACGCCCGAGCGGTTCACTAGTTTAGTTTGATTTTTTAGTATAAAATTGGAGATCTTAATTTGTAATTGGAGAAAAATAAAAAGTATTAGTTTAGATCACTTTTTTAAATTCAAAAAACATCAAAACCGAACCAAACTAAGATAAAATAGAAAATTGAACAAACCTAAAAATCTTAAATTTTATGGAATTCAAAATAATCATGACAGATTATTATATGTAGACGAAGAGATTAAACTTTAGATTTTAGTTTAACTAGTTGATGACAATTGATGACATTACTAAAAAAAAGAAAGCATGAACAATCTAAGTAGATTGTTTGGATATATATTAAAAAGAACACTTTTATAAGATATTACTATATATATGAAATATGATTCTCTTCGTAAAAAAAAAAAACTAAGAATTCTAATTTAATTATTATTTAAGTTTATGGTTATATTTTCTTTTTTAGTGCTTTTTTACCCATCCAAATATTTTGGCCACAATTTAAGTTTTGTTATGATAAACAAAATCATCATTATATACTTTTGGAATATGATTCTTAGATTCCAAAATGATTTTAATTCACGCCATATATTATATTATATTCTCATTCAATATTATTTTTATTTTAAAATTTTCATTATATTCTCCTTTTCATTTTCTTTTTACCAAAAATGGAATTTGGATTCCGAGGTTGGTACTACATCTTATACCAAATGAATTACGTTTCTTCGTCTTATAATTAGCTTAATAAAGTCGGAACGTATATATTCTATAAATGTAATAACTCTCCAAACACATATAATATATTCTTTGTAACCTTAAAATTTCTATAACTTATTTTTAAATAAAAAATAAAGATAATTTACCTTTTATAACCTTGAGATTGAGAGTTCAATTCTTACCTTATGTAACTATTTTTATAAAATAATTTTTATTCCAATTTCAATAATTTTTTTTCTCAAATATCAAATTTCTTTCTAAATTATCCCAAATATTAAATTTCCTAAATTGTCACAAAATAGATTTTATTAAAAAAAAATCAATAATTTTCTTTCCCTAAATATCAAATTTCTTTATAAATTTAAATGATTTCCTAAAAAGAAGATATATAATTTTTTAAAAAGAAGAAAAAAAAACCCTAACCAAGATAAAATCAAAATTTCAATAATTTCCTAGAACGAAGATAGTTTTTAAAAAAGAGAGAAAAATCTAAGATAAAACCCTAACTTATTTCATAGCCGTCATTTGTTATCAAACACAAATTAAAAAAAAAAATACAAGATGATCTAAAATTCCATGAAAAATGTATTATTACTTTTTTTTTTAATGCAATTTTTAAATTAACATATTTACATTACAAGAAAAATAACGTGGAAATTGCCGGTCTTTCTTTATTGCTACAAATGTAATGAATGTTATTAGAACATCAGTGAAACGTCGAGATATTTTTTTAACATTTTTTAGTGTGTATTATATAGTGTTTGGTGTCCTTTATATAAAATTTATGGATTTGCCATCGGAGGTATGTTCTCTTTATTTTGATTACAAAATATTTTTGGACTCTCGATAATATTTGTGACAATAATAATTCATTTTTAAAAGGTCATTCGGTAGCCATTTTATTTTTGTTCTTTTATTTTTAGTTTTTGAAAACCGAGTACAATGTTAAAAAATTCAACATCTTAACATTCGTGAGAATGTAACCATTTATTTAACTAAAATATGAATAGAAAAAAATTGTGTTATCATCCTATAGTTTGCTTTTACACAGTTATTTTTATATATATTTATATCTTATTTTATTAGTGATTAATCAATGTATTTAAAATATTGGAATAAAGATATTAACTTACAACTAGATGAAAAAATATTGTAAAAATAAATTTATTTTACTTTTATTAAAATGTTTGAAACTTAAAAATTCATCATAATTATTTTGTTTTTTTTCTTTTAATTAGTAATTAGCATGACTTTTATTTTTTATAAACTGAAAACTAAAAATAGATTTTTAACAAAAAAAAAAAGAAAAAAAAGAAAAAAATCAACTGATCTAAACTTTTACAAAAGTAAAAACTTATGGTCCGTTTGGATTGCTTATGAAAAAAATGTTTTTTTTAAGAATACATTTGAAAAAAATATTTTTTGTAAAATGAGTTTAAAATCTAAATACTCACATGTTTGATTTGACATCTTTATAAATTTTTATATACAAAATTGTGTTTGCTTTAGTTTATATTTATGAACAAATTTCATAAAAAAATACACACATTTTGAATCTTTTTTTCATAAATATATTTTAAAATTAATTGTACGTTATCTTGAAATTATTAATTTTTTAGTTACTTGAAACTAAACATTAATTTCATTTTTTGTATTAACTTTTTATGAAAAATTCAATTTTAAAAGCACAAATATCTTGGAATGTAAATATATAATCATAAACAAAATATAAATAAGATAAATAATTTTTTTCGAGACAATATAATATCAATTAGACAAAAAGATGTGCAATTCGATCACGTTCTTCATTCATCTTTATTTTACGAATCGAACGATCATGTTTTCCATTCACGTCCTCATGATTTCTTTCACAAATATTAAGTCGAAATAGATTTGACTGAGAGAGAAACATTAGCCGAGAGAGAAACATTTGCTAATCTCTATATTTAAATGTGTGTTCATATACATTGAAAAAAATATTCACAGTATTTAAAAATAGAAAAAAAAAAAATAAAAAGAACGACGAAGTAAAAAATAGATAGTAAAAAGGAATAGAAAAAATTAGATATTTGGAAGGAATTTCTCATTAATCATAAAATAAAAATTTATTCTAAAATTTGGTTTCATGTGTTTTCTCTAAAATGATTTATTTCATAATCTCATTTTTCCAAAAATTATTTCGAATGAATGCCAAACACCTCAATTTATCTTAAAATGAATTATTTTAAAAATTAAACACTTCAAAAATTAATCCAAACACATGAATGAATAAGTTGTATTGTATTAATAAAACTAGAATGAGTTTTAAGTAATTAATTGTGACCAAAAGTTTGTTAAAAGAAAAATGGCCTCTCCTACTAATTGGCTCATTTTCTTCCCATTTTAGGAATCATTATATTCTCTAAATCTATCCTCTTTTTTCTTTTTTTAGAATGTATGTTTTTTTTAAAAAGAGAATATATTAGGTTCGAGATTCAAAATGTTAACATAAACATAAATGAAAGGTTTAAATTTTACTTACAAAAATGTCAACCACAATATCGATAAAATATTGGAATAAATGAACATTTCGAAAAAGCGTATGAAAAGCAATATTTTTTTTTTATCTTTAGGTAAAGTCAAAGTACTTATTTATATTATATTCGTGTTAGTAACATTTAGTTGCTTACTCGATATGTTTTCAAGATTCTTTTTAATTCAATAACGAGTGAGAGTGTAGAAAGGATTCAAAGATTTGATCAATGTACTAAAGTTATATATTTTAACAATTAAATTAGATTTAAATTAACATATACTAAATGTGTGTCGCACCCTTAAAAATATCTTTAGTATTTATACCTTAATTAAAATGTCCAATTTTAAACTATATATTTTTAATAAAGCTTAAAATTAGTCTTTATGTTTAGTTTATTTATTTTTTTCAAAAAATCTAGTCACATTTATCATTCTATTTAAACGAGAATATATTCCCACATTGTTTTTCATTTTTCATAATTTTTTTTATTATTTAAAAATTAACTTTAAATAACTAGATTTATGATTTAGAAAAAATACCAGAGCTAAAATTCGACAATAAAAAAGGACGTGAATTATAAAATTAATATGAAATAAAAAATACAAAGAATAAAATGATATATATATTTTGTTATTAAAATACGAGTTTAGATCCAAGTAATTTGTTCAATTTTTTTATTTGTTAATACTTTTACTAAAAAAATTGAAAAATATAAAAATAGGGTATATTCAAGTCGAAATTGCAAGAACGAGAATGATATTTTTAACGAGATATTTTTTTCTTACATAATATTTATTGGTAGGGGGAAGTTTTGTGAAGGGCAAATTGGTAATTTGGTGGATGCCTAGTGTTAAGGCATCCAAGAATTGCTCATTTTGTGAAATACCAACCACTAAATTGACTCATACCTTTACCAAACAAAAGTTCTTATACAATACCAATCACATGATAATTCTTAAATATTACCTCAAATGCAAAATTTACTTTGAGTTGGTTTACCTACATCCCGAGTAATATTAATAAATTTATTCACGAATTTGTGATGGTTATTAAATACCAGCGAACTTAAACCTACAATTTTCTTTTTTGAATAATAACGTTTGACTTTGTTTTAGTTTGTGGTCTGAAATTTTTTATATCAAATGCCATGTTAAGAAATTAACAAGTAAAGATAAATAGAAAAATATGAAAATAATATAGAATATATCAATATAGAGATTTATATGATTTATTATCGGTGTGTTAGCTACGTCTATGTGAAACGAAGAAAAAGTTGTTTATTATTAAGAAGAAAATATAAGATTAACAAAATATGGAGACTTTAGTTAGAAAGTATTTATATAACACACTATTCCTTTTAAATCTTAGGACTTACATCGTGAATAACGTAATAAACATAAATATAAATACAACAAGATCTCATACTTGATCTCTTGGGATGTCAAATAACATATTCAAAATATCCTAAGATGTCGAGTTATGCCTTTAATTGAAGAGAGAGTTGAGGATGCGATAGAAGTTGGGTAGCAATAGAAAAGAAAGTAACGAGTGAGTGATGTATTAATTGCAACATAGTGTGGCAGCTGGTTGTGGTTGAAGATGAGAGGTACTAAAAAGAAGCATGTGAACAAGAAGGGCTTAGCCATGAGGTGTGTGTTGAGTAATTGCCCTTTGTGAAAGTCTATTGAGGTTGATGATCAACCACTAGCTCAAGTTGAGTGTGAGACCATTTTAACTTGTAGCCTCCCTTGTGTTATGGCTATTGTTTTAGGTGTGTCTCATATGAGGGAAGAGAAAATAGGCCGAATTAAATTTTTTTCTACGAAAAGAATCTTCTATATATATTAAAGTTGAAGAATCTTTCCAGGTATTGCATTTTTGACATCTTTTTAGGATTGTTTTTTGCTTTGGAAAAGATGTCTTTTCTAATTATATTCTCCATATTCTCCTTAATGAGAATGTGAGATAGCTATCAGTTGCAGTTCTTTTGGTTTCATCTGTTTAAAAACGAAAGGTCTCATAACTCATAAATTGCTATCTACGGCTGCTTACAAATTTTTAAGAGACCACATTTTTTAGTAATAAAAAAATGTAGGGATTTTTGTGATTGTATTAAAAATTGTATGACCTTCAGGTATTTAAATAATTTGAACCTGCGGGAGAGATTTACCATTTGTTGTCACGTACGTAAAGTTCTCAAACTCTTTACGTTGTCGTAATTCCAACGTTAACAATCACTATGTTAGGTTGAGCACGTACTTAATTAAACCGAATTCTCTAATCATTATTATAAAGAGTCATTTTGTATTTTATCAATCCCACGAAACAAACACACTTCCTTTCCTTAAACAAACCCAAAAAATTAGGTCAGCAAATATTCTAAAACTTATCCCTATCTAGCTACAATGGACAAATCTAAAAAAACAAATTAACAATAATAGAAAATTTGATTCCTATTTGTCTTACAAAACCAATTACCATAAAAGCAAACACTCCTTTTTACATCATCTCACATATACTATGTATATACCAACACATATATATATTATATATGAATTGGCTTTACATACCATTCCACAAAACTTTATACATCACAAAACTTACACTTGGTTTCTTCCAAGAGGAGTTTTTTTCTTTTTCTTTTTCTTCATTTTGGTGCATGATCCAATTAGTCTTGGCTACCACTTTCAAAATCAACCACCATTGTTTAGATAAAAGAAATATATAAAAAAAAAAAAGCAAAAAGCAACACATTGAGAAGGAAACAAAGGGAGAAAAAGGGAGATAATAATCTTTCTTTGGCTTTGGGCCTTTTGGGTTGTGGCTTTAATTAAGAGTTCCAATTTAGATTGGTCATGAGATGCTTATGAAAATATAGAATTTAGTGGTTGAGACATGAGTAGTGAATTTAGGTCTTTAATTATTCCCATCAAACTCAAAACCTAATCAACCATTAATTTATAATCCATTTACCAACATCTGCATTACATTTTCATTAATTCGATAGGATGAAATCGTTATCTCGAGTTCTTTCTTTTCTTTTCTTTTTTTTTGTGGGAATTATCGTAATAGGATAATAACTCGGTTTATTATCTTGATTTTCTTTGACCTAAATTGTTGACCATAAAATCATCGTAGTCGTAATCCCATCTAAATTTATGAACGAGCTAGGATCTATAATATTACACAGTCCACATGGTTAGCATCTTTGTCAAACTTGTTAATTAATAATAATTTTGAATACTTTATTTTCCATCAACCATCTTCCCATTTTAACCACTAATTGCTTAGCAATAAGAAATCTTAAAAAAATCAATAACCACAAAGAGATTGAATGATCCTTTCTTTTATATGTCATGAAATAAAGTGATAATAAATAATACTATATACATAACTTTTATATGTTTATACACACTGGGTGTATGATCACAATCTTTTTCACATTCTTTTACATGTCACACTTAATCAGTTATATCATATACAAATAACTAAATTTCAAATTTAAGAAAATTTAAGTACTTCAAACTTATTTTAATGTATATGAAATAATCCCTTTGTTAGTAATTTCTAATTTTTTTCTTTCATTTTGAATAATAGTAGGGTTTCTTTGTAGACATTGGAATAATGGGGCCCTTTTTGAAAAGGGAAATTTGTGATTAAGACTCTATAAAAGGCCATTATATAATATATAATGCCTCTGCCCCTTGTCTTCTTGGAAAGCCATGATACTTCTACATCAAATTCTTATCCTAATTACTAAAACCTTCCTTCCGACTCGAGATATCGAGAATTTTTTCTTATCCATCGTTATAATTTCTTTTTTCTTATACAAAAGAGAGATAGAGTTACCGTTTTTGTTCGATATAAATTTTGAATATATTACTTTTTTTACTTCAAAAGTTTCTCGTGTCATACTTAAAAATAGAGGTCCATCAACGTAAAAATTGTTTATGAAAACAAATTTCTAG
This sequence comes from Cucumis melo, assembly GCF_025177605.1. Taxonomy (NCBI): domain Eukaryota; kingdom Viridiplantae; phylum Streptophyta; class Magnoliopsida; order Cucurbitales; family Cucurbitaceae; genus Cucumis; species Cucumis melo. Next base: position 3,206,038 of record NC_066867.1, on the reverse strand, counting down.
TAAACATATCAAAGGAAGTGTTGTTTTGGAGAAAAATAAATATTATTATAAAAAAAAGAAAGAAAGAAAGAAATCGTATATTGAAGTTTAAGAATAAAAGTCACGAGACATTTGACGTGTTGGTAGACATAGTTGTAGATCTCTCTTTTCATTTTAATTAATGTGATGTCAGGTAAAATTTGTATGAAAATTCTTCGAACTTGAAATGTAAACGTATTTATTTGTTTTTATAATAATAAAAATACTTTGTATAGAAGTAGGACTTGGACATTGCAATAACATATTATTATTACTACACATGATTGGGAGATGTCTTGAGATAAGGTGGTGTAATTAGGGTTTCAACTTCCAATACCAACAAAGAAGTTAGAGAAAAGAAATGATGGAATCGAATATGACCTAATTTTTTGAGCTCATCAACCACATGACCTAATTTTCCTTTCACATTTTTATATGATTGGGATATGGTATTTAATTGATTTTCCCAAAAGCCCCCTTTTTTTTTATTGCACATTCTAGATAGGGACTTATTTGCAAATTGATCATTTCTATCTCTCTCTCTCAAAAAAAAAAAAAAATCGAACTCTCTCTCTCACATGCATTCACAACATTTTGGGATGGACATTAAACTTTGGATATGGTTTGGAGAGACCGAAATTAAATTTAGGGTTTAAACTACATTTGAACGGTTAATTATCGTTGAACTAAATTTAATTATTTTTGACTAATTTTCGTTTCATATGGTTTTAGAATCTTTAAAATGTTAGTATTTTTTAAATATTTAATATTTAAAAATATTTTAGTATACTAAAATCTTTATTGTTTTAGTATAGAAATTTTGAAAAGTTGATCGTTATGATTCATGAATTCTCAATCTCTCTATTTTATAGATCTTGGAACTCCTAAAATAATTACTTTAATTATTGTTATTGTTTTCCGAGGCTCTAAGATCCGGTCAATTAATATTTATTTTTAAATCTAAGTAGCTTTAAATACATGTATGCACATGTCAACAGTTAATGCAAAGTCTCAAATTATCTACCTATTTTATAAAGTGACAGTTTAATCTCCCACCCTTATAGTTATTGAATTTTATTAGAAGAAATTTTGCCATAGGTTATGTTTCTACTCCAACACATAGTACTCTTGGAAGGGAAAAGAAACAAATTTTGGTTGACTTATTATTTAATCATTGGGTGATTAGTTAAATAATAATGTATTTAAGGGTACAAAATTGTTAATCATATTCTTGCTCATTTTTCTTTTATAATTTTAAACAATTCTCTCTATAGACAAACAAATTTTGTTTTTGCCCTTACACACTTTGTCTCCCATCTCTCATGCATATATACCCAAAATAATATTCTCCTCATTCATTGTTTTCTCTTTCATTATTTTTCATTTTAAATACGAATATGATCAAATATTGTCTAATATGTATGCCTCAATGGAAAACACTTTTTATATTGATGCAAGATTCAAAAAAAAAAAAAAAAATAGTAGAATAAAATAGGAAAGGTATCATAACACATACCCATAAAATCTGTGGTTGTTCAACAGAGCTCAGTTCAACTAGTTTCAGTGTATGCTGATGACCTAATCTCTTTACTTCATTAGAAAAGATCTAGATTTTGTTTCACTTATAATTTCTATCAAATAAACAATTTTAATTATCAATTCATGCTTTTCATTATGATTACCTTTAAGTTGATGCATAGACAACTCTCAAAGAAAATTTTAAACGGGAGTTTAAATTTATTCACTTACGAAGAGGATTACATTATATTTTTTTCAAACAGAACATGATGTATAAGGTAAATTGATACATTTATAAAAATCGAGTATTTGAATTGATATAATTATTCGAATAGATGTACTTTAACGAGTGCCACCCAAATTTAGAGTATAACTTAATAAATACATGGAAAAGGAGAAGTAGTAGGACCCACAAAAATGAGGTCTAAATTACAAGAATCTAATTAGCATAAATCTCGCAATTAATTAAGTTAGGAGCTCATCAATTTTGAGCTTAATTACTTAAAAGCATTAATAACTTTTTTTTTCTTTAAATTGAGTCCCCACACCAACCCTAATTTGTTTTAGAACTAACAAAATTGGAAAATAAAAAAATTTTATTTCATTCTTTAAAATATTAACATGTATAACAAAATTAAAAAAAATTATAGATATAACAAATTACTAAAATACTCTTATATTTATAATTTTTTTTAATCCTTAAAAACGCTGATAATTGCAATTATTATTATTATTATTATTTTTCTCTCTCTTGTCTTTTAAGCCCAACTTAAATATTGGCCCATGACGGTTTATGGGCTTCCTTTGATGCAGTGTCCCTTTCAGTGAAGAGTAATTATAATAAGTAGCCATTCCTAGAATAATTATTAAATATGTAACAATATTTTAAAAAAATTGCAAATATAGTAAAGTCTATTAATGATAGATTTCTATCATCGATAGACTCTTATGGTATATCAGTGATAGACCAACATTTGCTACATGGTCTATCGATGATAGATTTCTATCATTGATAGTTTTTGACAAATATTGCTATATTTGCAATATACTTAATTATTTTGAATATAATTGCTACATTTGCAACTAACCCTATAATTCTAAGTCAAACTATTAAGACTTAGTTGGATTGACGGAAGTTGGACCCCTATCTAACATATAGTTGCAAATGTAGCAATTATATTCAAAATAATTAAGTATATAGCAACATTTTAAAAAAATTGCAAATATAGCAAACCTTTTTTAGGTTAAAAATACCTCAAAACTATTGAAATGTTTCATAAAACCCTTAAACTTAAAAATAATTTTTTTAATAAAAAAAAGTACTATCATTAATCCAACTTTTACACCAAATTTCTGACTGCCCAAAATAAAACAAAAAAAATTAAAGTTAAAAGAATAAAAATCACATTGTAGAATCGAATTAGGATGAGTTAGATGCATATATTATAAAAGCTATTTGGGCTGAATAAATTTACAACCAAACCTCAATTATTTAAAATTGTTAAAGATGATAATTAAGTGTATAATATCATTTGTAAAAAATAAAAAATATAACAAAATCGATTTTTTTATTAAACTAATAGATAATAAATATAATAGTATCGAACTTTTTACCACTGAGTCAGGATGGCCGAGTGGTCTAAGGCGCCAGACTCAAGTTCTGGTCCTCTAACGAGGGCGTGGGTTCAAATCCCACTTCTGACAAAACAACTTTTTCTTTCTATTTTTCAAACCCCTAAAACGGCATGGAAGAACGTCGTTTCCTAGCTTTCTTTTTCTCCATCCAACAAAACGTTGCCGTTTGGATGTACGACATCAATACTATAATTTCCTTTTTCCTTTTCTTAAAAAGAAACTTAATGCTTTTTTTTTTCTTCCTATTTTTTAAAATAAAAATTTTTAGATTTTGAAGTGTTATGTTCTTTAACGGTATTTTAAAAAATAGTTACATGAAACTATTTACAAAATCCAGCAAAATCTATCGAACTTTGTAGTACGTTTAAGTTTTTTGTTTTGTTTTGCTATATTTTATAAATAAGTTTTTTTTCTATCCATACCAATTCTTAAGTAGAAGCATATGCGTGTAAATAAGCCAAATTTGGGTATACCAAAATATTATTTGGTTTAGAATGTTATACTTTTACGCTTGATGGTAATCAATAGAAATTGATTTAATTACAAGGATGCTTTCAAATCTAATTAGAAAAATGAGTCAAAATATTTACAAATTGTATCAAAACTTGATGATGTCTATCAACAATAGACAGTGATAGACACCGTTTATTAGTATTTATCTACATATTTGTCATTTTACGAATGAAAGGGTCGAACTTTTCCTTAGACTATAAAAATCTTGCAATTAGAAGCACGAACAATAACTTGCTACCAAAAGACGCACCTTACCACTTCCAATGGCAACATCCTAATTCGCCTTAAAAGAGACGCAGGAGGAGGGATTGTCTAAGTAGGTAGCTTGACCCAAAGGCAATGAGCTTGGTTGGTTGGCTGGCTAGCGATCAAACCACTCGGTAGAAAGCACCCAAGCAACAGGATGTTTAAGAGAATATTGGAGAGCCACCTTCAAACACTATTGAATTGCGAGACAACGCCAAATAGAGGGCAAGATAAGGGAGAAAATCCTTAGATCTTGACAACTGAGACTCTGTCTAAACTGCCTTACAAAATAAAGATGCATTATTGGTGTAAATGGTATAAGAGAGAGATAGACAAACTAGGAAACCAACAAGACTAAAGTGTTTCTACTTCCTTCACAAAACCAAAGAACATGAATATTAGATTCAACTCCACAGTAGCATAAAGAGCACATCCAAACAGATACAATCTGCCAAAAATGCAGAACCTCACGTGTGGGAAGATTGTTAAGACATCCCATAGCTACGACTTACAAAAAGTCTTCCATATCTTGTTCATCAAATTGTTTAAGGGAGAAGTTTCAAGAGAATCTGCTTGAGCCAATTTAATTCATTTGGACAAAAATCGACTTTACTAAACCTATGGTATCTTTATGATACTTATAAAAACCAGCTAATATTTCTTTTGTTAGTTTTATTTACTCTCTCTATATTAAAGAAAACATTAGCATTATTGAAGAAGACAGAACATTCCATGGTTTAAAAAACAAAACAAACAAACATTCCATTGCCAAAAACATAAACAACAAACATCCACTAAGTAGCAACAGTTTATGAGTAATCCTCTTAAATGTATGTAAAAGAATAAAGAATAACTTTGTGAAACGTATGCAAATATTACCAATCTTTCATCTTTTCAAATGGAGTAACTTAAAATGGGAAGATTTGTTGGTACAATATAAAGTCTTTTGCTTGAAAATGAAATTACTAAGTACTAACCTATCTCCCTTTGTGTTTGCTTTTATGTTAATAGAAATTATCTTTCAATATCATATCTAACAAAGTATACTTCCATATTTGAATATTAAAAAATATAAATTCATTTTGTCGTTTATATCATTACAAGTTTTACGTGCTACTGAAATTTACTAGAATTATAAGGATCTTGAACATTGAAGAAAACATTTTCTTCTAGCAAAAATCTAATCAAAGCTATTTCTCAAAAGAAAAAAAAAGTATGCTATGCGAAAAACAAAAACACAAACAAATCAAACCATGTTTGGCAAGACCCCAAGTTTTATTATTGTTGTTATATCCTAATAACATTCGTGTTTAGGTCAAGATACCCAAACATCTCATTTATTCAATAACAATCAGCCTGTCAAACCATACAACATTTAGAGTAAGAGAGAAACCAAAATGAGTGCAAGTAAAAATTATCTTTGTAGATCTTAAGCATTACATAACTGCGTTACCGTAAATTATGAAATGTCAAAAGAGACTTGAAAGACAAAAAGGAAAAAAGAAAAAAAAAGTCTATAACTTAGAAGAGAAAAAACAAGAAAATATAAGTATGTTTGGTAACATTTTCATCTACCATCAAAAAAGGAAAGAATAAAGGCATCTCTACTTTTATTGTTGTTGAGTATCCTAATAACAGTCAGGTTTGGGTCCGAGCATACCCAAAACATCCAACTTATTCAATAACGAACAACCGTCAAACCATTCGACATTTAGAGTAACAAAGAATGCAAAATTAGCATAAGTAAGGATCATTATCATTTTTCCAGGGCTCATTAATCATTACATAACTTATTACTCTAAATTATGCATTCCCATCAGAAATCACATCTATAATTCTAAGATTTGTGAAAGGATATAAGAAAAGACAGACAAAATCAAAAGAGATGATATTAGAAGTAAAAGATCAAAGACCTCCAACTTTCTCCACTGTGAGATTATTGTCAAGACTCTGGTTTACATTGGCTTGAACCCAACCTCCATCAATGGATTCCAAGCTTCCATTCAACCCATCATCAACAAAATCTCCCACCCTTTTCACTTTTAATTCTCTTGGCTCAACTGGGTAGTTACCTGAAAAGCAAGCATAGCAAAACTTTGAAGAATCATTTCCCAAAAGCTTTTCCAAGCTACCAAATGGCAGAAAAGCAAGTGAATCAGAGCCTATAAACTCTCTTATTTCCTCCACGCTCATCCTGTTGGAGATTAGTTCTTCAGAACTTGGTGTGTCCACTCCATAATAACACGATGCTATAATTGGAGGACTAGCTATCCTCATATGAACTTCTTTCGCTCCTGCTTCCTTTAACAATCTCACAATCTTTGAAGATGTTGTGCCTCTAACAATTGAGTCATCCACAACAACAACTCTCTTCCCTTCCAACACTGCTCGAACTGGTGACAGCTTCAGCTTTACACCAAAGTCACGAATCTTCTGCGATGGTTCGATGAATGTCCTCCCCACATAATGAGACCTTATGAGACCTTGTTGGAAAGCTACCCCAGCTTTGGCTGCATACCCAAGAGCAGCTACTACTCCTGAATCCGGGACAGCTATTACAACATCACAATCAACAGGGGCTTCGGTGGCAAGTATCTCCCCGAATGCTCGGCGGGATTCGTAGACAGAACGGCCAAAGACAACGGAGTTGGGAAGAGCAAAGTATATGTGTTCAAAAATGCAAGATTTAGGCTGAGGATGAGCCATTAAACAGAGGGATTGAATACCATTCTTATCAACTACTAAAACTTCCCCAGGAAACACTTCTCTTTCATATGTAGCTTCAATTAAATCAAGAGCACAAGTTTCAGAAGCAAATACAACAGCCCCATTACTTCTCCTACCCATAACCAAAGGCCTAAAACCAAAAGGGTCACGAACAGCAACTAATTTATCTTCAGTAATAAAAACCATAGAATAAGCTCCTTCAAGCTGTTCACAAGCATCAACAATCCTCAACAAGAAAGGTCTATGTTTTGAAATTGCAATAAGGTGAAGAACAACCTCAGTATCAGAACTAGTATTGAAAATAGAACCAGTATCTTCAAGCTTAGCTCTAAGAGAACGATAATTAACTAAATTACCATTATGAGCAACCCCAACAGACCCAAATCTGTAACCAGCAACAAAGGGTTGAACATTCTTAAGCATAGAAGATCCAGCAGTGGAGTAACGAACATGACCAATCGCAGAATCCCCAGGTAATTGATCAAGTTTTGTTTGATTGAAAACCTCAGAGACAAGGCCAACGCCGGTAATAGACTGTAGAACGTTTTCATTGACGGCAACGATTCCAGCGCCTTCTTGGCCACGGTGTTGGAGAGCGTGAAGGGCTAAATAACAGAGACGAGAGGCTTCTGGGTCGCCATAGATTCCAACGACACCGCACTCCTCGCGGAGTTTTTCATCGGAAGAGTCGTCTTCGTCGTGACCGGGGAAGAAATCGGAGATGGGGGATTTGGAGGCGGAGGAGAGGGAGATGGGTTTGTGAGGATTGGGAAGAGAAAGGGAAGAGGGAAAGTGGGATTTTTGGAGGGTTTTAGAGAAAATGGAAATATGGGTTTGAAGAGTGGGAGTGGGATGAGAGAGAGATGAAGAGGAAGAGAGAGAAGGGAGGTTGAGAGTGGAGGCGGCCGCCATGGGAGGGGCTCGGAGAAGAAGAAGATGAAGAAGATGAAGAAGACGGTGACCGTAGGAATAAGGAATGGCTTTGAAGGCTTTGAAGCCGTTTGGTGTTTTGTTTTTAGTTTCCTTAATTTGATGGTCTCTTCTCTTCTAGGTTTTTGGACTTTTAAAAATTAAACCCCAACACTTTTGAAATTCCTTTTTTCACTTCTTTTTTATCTAATTGCTTTTTAAAATTTTCTTATTTTAGTCTAAATTTAACCCCCCCCCCCCCCCCCCCCCCAAAAAAAAAAAGGAGTTGTTAGAATTAGAATGATTGTTATGGAAAAGTTATACCAATGATCTCTTTTTAGAGGTTAAAGTTAAAAAAAAAAAAAAAAAAAAACTAATGAAAAAGATCTTAGTTTGGAATTAATAGCTACGTATGAAATTACTCATTTGGCACTTACCATATATCTTTCTTTCTTTCTTTCTTTCTTTTTTTCTTCTCCTTTGCTTACATTCTTGCTTATGCTTTTCCCTCCTTCATCTTCTTCCTCATTAAATGTTATTGCATTTTCTTTTTAAAAAAAAAGAAAGATTAAAAAGAAAAGAAGTGGTCAAACGAAGTAGAAGAAAGAAGTTCATTTTGGGTTAAAGTGATTACTTATTGGGGTGCTAACATAAGTCACTTGACGAGACAACTAAAGTTTTTGAAATTTATGATTTGATATACTTAAAAAAAGCTTATGATTAATTTTCATTTAGGTCCTCTATGGGACCCTATGCAATTATAGGTACTACATCAAGATCAAGAGAGCGTTAGATGGTTCGTAAATGTTGTAAATTGAAAGTTTAATCCTCTACATTTTGATCTTCTTTAATAATATTTAGACTTTGTTCGGTAATAGTTTTATTTTTTGTGCTTTACGGTTTGGAATTTATGTTTACTTCCTTTTGAATTTTGTATTTTGGTTCTCGCATTTTTTAAGAATACAAACACAAAATTTTGAAGATTATCCTTTTCATGATATGTTTTTTAAAAAAATGTTTTCAAGTGAGTCACTTTTATTTAAACTTTTTTCTAAAAAATTATTTATAATAACTCTGTGAGAATACTTCAAATATTTTCTAACATGATTTATTTTTAAAATTTAAGTACTTGAAAAGTTAAACCAAAGGGCAACTCTAGTTTTTGAATTTCAATTTTTTTATAAAACATTTATGGAAAATGAATACCTTGATTTTAAAACATAAAGAACCAAAACCAAATTGTAACTCAACAAAACAAATTACTACTAAACAATGTTTTAGATTTTTTGTTTTCGTCGTTGAAAATTAATCTTATAAACATCACATTTATCTATTGTTTTTCTATGTTTTGTTATTTACATTTTCGATGTGTTTTCAAAATCAAAGATAGAATTTTTAAACTAGAAAGAATAGTTTTTTAAAAAACAATGTGAGATAATCAAATAATCCTTCGGTTAATCCAAAAATACATAACTATTGTAATAGCTAAAAGGAGAGCAGAAAAGAATGACACAAGAAACTTTGGTAACCCAATTCAGCCAATAATGCCTACGTTTGGAGAGCTGCACACAACCCTGATGAGTAATTTTATTATGATTCACTTATAATCAAAATACATAGATACAACATATGAACTCTGTTCTACTATATGACTATTTAACATGTTCAATAGCTTCAGACTTCAGGCTCCCCCTGAATACATGAGTAATCCTTCTCGATGATGTCTGATTTCAGGCTCCCCCTGAGTGCATGAGTGAATCTCTTGGACGATATCTTCATACTCTTATGAAGTTTACTGGGACCGCTCAAATCACCGCTTCATCCTTTTCATTAATCATCATAAGAATTAACTTAGATCAACATATCAATCCCTTAGACATAAGATCGCACTACCTTTTCGTACTTGCAGCTTCTGCAATCGATTTTTTCGTTGATCTTCTACAGTGTATAGTTTTGCGTTTTTTTGTCAGCACATCCCTTTTCGATAACCATATATATATATATATTTCTCATTTTCACAAAGATATTTTGCAAGATTCCTGAAATAAAGGAGAATCTTTTTATCTTTTGATTATCTTATTTTTAAAAGGATAATCTTATATTTTCTTTTAGACAAAATCTTCAACAAACCCTCCCTTTTGTCTAAAAGAAGAGATTTATTTTCTTGTTCAATACAACGCTTTTTCAGTACCGTCTTATGGATCAGATAGCTAGTGTAGATACAGCAGCATGTCATACCAACTTCCCAAAAACATTATATCTAACACCACAAGCTTCCAACAACAACCTAATCAGTTCATCATTTCAAAAACAGTTGGCTTTTCGTCAACAAAACACAAGCTTTCGAAACAACATACTTTCTTTCAAAAAGTTCAAACAAAAACTAAACAAGGAGAAACTCCTGAGACAGCAAAAAGACAACAAAAAATAAGAAACAACATTATGGTTCATGTACATTCAACCAACAATCAACCTCCAGCATCCATCATCCATCCTTGCCACTACTCCCCCTTTGGACCAAAAAGAAATATCATTCAGGACCATGATCCCCCTACTTGTAGAAGGAGCAAACGTCTTCAAATGACGAATGAGAGAGTCAACTTCCAACCGTCATTCAAATAAAAGATTAATAGAAGTAGAGAGAGCTCGAGACTCAGCTGTAAGAGAATTAACAATTCTTGAAGCTAACTCGCGATCAACAAAAAATCCATCATTATCCTCATCCCAATCATTTGTGTCGAACACGAGTGGACCTCGAGAAGGATGCATATCATGAACTATATCGGGCATATGACTGCCTTGAAAAAGTCTGTAGCTCAGGGATAAGGTCCTAGGGACAAGTCCAGGGACATCAGATGTTGTTAATACAACAACATTTTAAATGAAGTAGCAGACCAGAGAAGAACCATGGCAAAGCAATTGAAATTTTGACCCTAAACGATCCTACATGCCTTAGGAGCTGATTATATGTAAAAGTACTTGTGTCTACATTGTTTTTTAATGATATTTTCTTTTAGACAAAATCTTCAACAATTTTCAAAAACTTGTTTTGTTTTTAGAAATTATAGTAAAACATTTTAAGAAAACAAACACGGTTTTTAAAAACCAAATCTCATCTTTATATATATATATATATATATATATATATATATATATATATATACATTTCCTACTAAAAAAAGGGTTTCAAAAGGCTTTTAGTTTTGAATGATATTTGGTTTTTGGTTCGTTGTTTCTTTACATTCCCAACTTTTCAAAAGACTTATTCTTTATTTTTAGCATTTGGTTACCAATTTACGTGTTTCACAGAAAGAAAAGAAAACCTATGGAAAACAAAAGTGTTGTCAAATTGAAAACAATAATTCTAAAACAATATCCTTTTTATTTATTTTTGAAAGAGACTTCTAATGGTTTCTTTTTTTCATTCTTTAAGAAATTAGGATATATATATATGGGTGTGGATGAAATAATTTTGCCAAATTTCAGTGAACTCGGATTATTTATATTATTATTATCATTTATTATTTTTGGTGGATAATAATTAAAGAGCTCTTCTGATTTTGAAAGAAAGTTTTTCTTTCCTACTAATTAAAATAAAGAATTTTTCCTTGATGGGACTTCTTTTATTTTATAAGTATAATTTAGTATAACAAACATTATGGAGATTAGGAATGGGTTCGACCAGCTTCATCCTACTCGGTTGACTTAGTTGAGACTAAGCCCAAAGAGATAGTTGCAGTTTGGGTCGACCAAACCCTAAGTTGAGCACGAGCACAGAAGAATAGGCTCTACCTAACTGGAGTTGAGCCTAAAGGAAAAATTGCAGTTTGGGTCGACCCAATCCGAGTTAGGTATGAGTTGAGAAGAATGATAGAAAAGTCCACGTTGTGTTATCCGACTTATTTCAAAACCAAGGGCGAGCATAAAATAATATGAGATCTTACGTTCAAGAGGGATAAAAGGTTCGTATTCCAAAGAGAATTAGTAGTAAGAAATTTTTATAAAAAGAGTGATCCGAACATATGAGAATGATAACTTAAAAGTTCTAATTTCTTTTATGTCTTAATTATGATATTGACTTAGACAACAGAGTCTTTGTTTTTCTTTATTTTGCAAGTCCTCTCTTTCTCAAAATACAAATTTACCGTTAATGCCATGTCAAATACGTCTTCTACATACAAACAAACAAAATCTATACTCAATTACCAAAATCATTATATTATAAATGGTCGGAAGATTTGTCCTCTGAAATTAATTAAATGAATGGTTTTTTAGTTAATTAAATGAAATTGAGTTTATACCTTATGGTTAAACATAAAACAACTTTTATTACTATTTATACTCTAAGTACTTACCTTTAATAAACAAATTGTTATGGTATGTTCTCTATTGTATATTAATTACTTTTGTTAGGTATATATTTAGATGATTAAATAGTTTGTAAGTTAATTTGGGTATCTATTGACCCATTAATACATTAATTAAAAAATTAAAAGATTTGAAACCTTACGTCTCATGTTTTATTTGTTTAGTACACATTCACTAAAAAACGTAAATAATAATATAAAATTTATATATATTTTTATCATACTAATCTTGACTTTAATTTTCACGATAAAGTAATTCATATATTTTATAATATTTTCATAGGTAAATTTTGATTTTAAAATTTCATCTATACGATATATAAAATAAATATGGACTATCGATTTTCAAATCAAATGTTTGATTGCAACGTCAAATGTTGTAAAAAAAATTGACTTTTAAAAATTTCAATACCTTTATATTAAAAAATGGATCAATATAATTAAAGAGTTCTATCATCTGCTCGTTTACTGACATCAATAACAAATATGCTAAACTATAAGGTTAGTGAACTTTCAAATTTTATGTTAATTTTATTTATTTTTTTTAGAATCTATTAAATTTAGTATTTAAATTTTAATAGCTATTTTCACTTTTTTATTTTAATAATTTTACTAAACTTTTGAAAATGAGCCTATTTAAAATTTTAAAGAATTAAACTATGATGTATATACTAAAAAAATGGGTAAGAATTCTAACTTTTAATCAACTAGAATTTAAAATTTGAGAATTAAAAAAAAAAAATTGGAACCTCCAACTTATTAATTAATAGTTATATTAGAAAAGATTTTAATAATAATAATAATAAAAAAAGGATTGGAATTTTGGAACTAAAAAAATGGGTGGTTTAGGATAAAGAGGTCCATCCATTAGGATTGATTGAATGACGTGTCATTACTATCTCACATGCTCTCCTCCACTTTTTTTTTTATAATTTACTATTTAACTAAATTTATTGGTGGAGAAATTTAAAGATGTAAACTATTTTTAATTTTAAATAGAGTGGAAACAAAAGTTTTTAAAAAGGTTGGACAGTTTTTGTCCAATAATAATTATAACTCACTAAATTACAAATTCACCTCTCCCATTTTTTAGTATTGCAATTCAAAATAATAGATTAAGGGAATCTATGGATTCTCTCTAACTCAACACACACCTCACAAATATTAATTCTTTAATCTCATTTTTTAAAGTAAAATAAAAATATTGTTTAGATTGTTGCTGTAATTTGGATAGAAAAAAAAACATATATTATCTTTCGCTTGACATATTAAAAATAAATTTATTTAAAAGAAAAAAGATCGTGACATGCAAAGAGGAAAGTTCTTACACATTTATCATAAACACCGATGTTTTTATCTGAGAATGAAAGAATATAAAAATTAGCAGGTTTGTGAGTAAATCTAAATCTTATTATGTTCTCTTCCGAGATTCAGTTATCTGAAACCAATTTGAATTACATGTGTAAGATTCTTAAACTCAACCTGTCCCTATTTGGAAGTTGAGCTCCAAAGAGAGGTTGGCCCAAAGACCCAACTACTCTCCCCTCGGCCTAAGTATCAGTATCAATCACTTTTTCTTTAGGCTCATTCTATTGGTTTAGGGTTTAGGGTTTAGGGTTTAGGATTTAAATTTGACTATAAGCATAAAACTTATAAATTATAACATATTCTCTATTGAATTTGTCAAAAGCATTCTAAAAGAGAAAAGGTTGCCATTCACTTTGATGGAAACTTCAATACGTCAGCACCTGGCGTTTCCAAATCAAATGGCAACCAAGTCTGACGTGGAGATTCCTTTTCTTTTTCACTGCTGACGTGGAGCTTGTGAAGAATCTCTTTTTTTTCTTTCTTAAATTACATTTCTTTTTCCTTTTTTCTTTCCCTCAAATAAATTAATTCATTTTTATTTCAATCAAGTCTTTTGTATTCATGAAATTCCCACATTTGCAATCCCCTTTATTAAAATAAATATATTTCTAAAAGTTATTATTTGCCTAATCAAACATCTTTTAGCCATTATTTTAAATAACGAAGCAGTAAAAATATTTTCAAATATAACATAATGGGTAAATAACAAAATAATTTTTTTTTCATTTTTCTATATATGTAAATAAGTTTGTTACTATATTGATTGATTTATAGATTCGTGGAGCATTTATTCGCCTACATATTTTCAGCTTTTCTCATGCAAATAATGGTCATTCTCTCCAAATATATATTTAAAAAGCTAGTCATTTTTATATTGTATTATTATTCTTTTTCAGAGTTTAACCGCTTCATGAGAAAATATGTGTACATTTAATGTTTTGAGCTTAAGGTTTGTCTAAGCCTCAAACTTCACGTACGGTTGTTAGGTGTTGTTGTGGTTATTGTTGAAGTTGAGATTTTTGTAGTCATTGTAGAAGTCGGGAGGAGTTTATTTTGATAGAGTATTTAGGAGGAGCCTAATATGGAGAATGCGAGAGCGTCTCACACATAGCTCCAAGAAGAGTTTTGTGGAAGTGAGGAGATCTCAAACTTAGGGGAGCCTAAATTGAAATATAAACTATATGGGAGTCACTTAAAAGGGAGTTTATTTGATAAGTACTTTCACTATAATTGTCAAATTATTCTTTATATAATAAAGTTTCATTCCATGGACACATTATCCCCTAGATTTAGGTGATTTTGCACCAAACTGGGTTATCAACTTATGTGATTATTTTTCTAGTTGCTTTTGTAACAACCTTCTTGTCGGATATATTGTCTATGATTTAGTGTTCGACGTTAGATCCAACCATTTTCTTAATGGTCCTTTTGTTATATACGGAAAGATCCAATTTATTCTCAAATGTATGAAAATACATAGGTTAATTATTTTAAATGAAAAAAAATATTAAAAATATTTATAAATATAACAAAAGTTAGCAAAGGTAGATTCTGATAGACATCTATAACTATAATAGTATATGATCAGTGTCTATCACTGATATACAATAACATTTTACTATATTTATAAATATTTTGATTCGTTTCAACCCAAATAAATAGAAAAGTAAAAACAAATTTTAAAATGAAGTTAATCAAAAGAAAAGAAATATTTCAAACCAACCATTATAAAGCCATGGAGAATATACAATTTTGGAATTTTCCCAATCACATCAAACTTTTATTATTGTTATTATTATTTAAAAAACATCATACTTGAAACTTGTGAAGATAACTACTACCTAAGCAAACCTTTCATCAATCCAAATCTCTCACTTTATATCCATTTTATATATAAAAAGAAATTGTGAGAGATTTATAATATTTTGAACAAAGTTTTATCCATAAAATGGTTTGATAATGATTCATGAGGGCATGACTCAAACCCCATCTTACAAAACATTCTTCTAAAATATTTTTTTATGTATCCATGATGTTGATGTGTGTGTATATATGTATATACCATTTTTTTGCCCTTCTATTGGAGAGAGACAAAGTTTGCTAACTATACACAATAGTTATTTATTAAGTTAGCAAAGCATATAATAAAATTAATTAAACTACTTTTCTTTTCTTTTGTTGTCATTAGTTACTTTTGATCTTTGACTTATTGAGTTTAGAGTCGTAAGGATAATGATTAAGGACTTCGTTAAATTTTTAGGAGAGAATATATTCTCTATTATTGGTATGTATCATTATGCAAGTTTTCAAATTGCTCTAACTAAAGTAATATAATTAGTTCTTATAATCTTTAATCAGTTTTCAAAATTTTAATTTGGTCTTCTTTACTTATGTTTTTAAAATTCGATATGTTGTTTTATTAAGGTGGGAACATTTTTGCAAGTTATTTTTATGCTATTATTGGCCTATGTAAATATAGATTAAACACAAACTTACACGTTGGAAATTATGGACTACCTATTAAACAAAATATTTGTTAAAGTATTATCTTAGTCTTTATATTTTTGAAGTTTGTTTAATTAATGGGTATTTACGAAATTTATAGTATAAATGCTATCGACAACGAACCGAAAAAAAAAAAACCAATTTAATCTTTGATAAAATAAAAATAAATTAAAATTTATTTTGTTACATTTTTGTTAAAGATGTCTAAACTCAAACTACATTTTGTTAAAAACAAAGTTTTAGCAACTCCATACAAATTTAAAGATAAAAAATTATTTTCACCCAATATAATATTAAAATAAAAACAAAAAAACAAAGACATGACATTTATTTTCACAAATAAAATCAAATAAAAGAACAAAACAAAACAAAACAAAATTATATTTTAGATATGTAGCATCAAAATGTTTCCATCAACTTGCTCTCGTAGCTCAGTTGGTTAGAGCACCCGTTTAGTAAGCGGGAGGTCTTGAGTTCGACTCTCAACGAGAGCATTATTAGAGGCAATCATGTAAACTATTTCTTAATTACGAAATTTTCATTTTTTAATCCATAAAAATGGGATGATAAGACTTATACTTTTTATTGTTAGTGTTGATATTGCCGGTCAGTTTGGTCAAAATAATAAAAATGTTGACAAAACTGACAAAAAAGTTCAAGAAAGTCATACGTTCCAACAACTTTAAAATGAGAATATATGAGTTTGATTTCAAATCATTATAATCCCAAATACTCTAATATTTAATTCTTGAATTTATATAAGACGAAATAAAATATATTTAAAATAACTCTACTCACATAAAATTTATAATACCAACTTTATAGTTGTAGGTTTGATTCCACTCATATATATATTTATTTATTTTTCTTTGTGTGTTTATGCATTTATATCTTATCGGTAATAACCTTTTCACTCATTTTTCCTTTACATTTTAGTACAATCAAAGTGGAAAAATTTGAATCACAAATCTCTTATTCAGTAATATATGTTACATGATAATTTATAAACTGGTCTTGAAATCTTACATTTTTCTTTGACCCCGTCAATCTGTAAAGATTATTTTACTTCTTTGAGATGCAAGAAATAGATCGACAATCACGACCTGACAACCCTTGATCTTAGGACAAAATTCCTAATATCAAAAAAGTAATATGAAATCACTCGATCAAGAAAATTTGAGATCTATGCGAATGGAAATTTTGTTCTACATGTGAAGGCAACTATATATATGTGTGTGTGTGATTCTTTGGATATTAAAGATATTAATTTAAAATGTATTTAATTTTATATAATAGTAGTATATAACATTCAATTGTTTTTCTTAAAGGTTTCACTCTTTTTTGGAAAGATAAAATGAAAAGAAAAAAGAAAAAAAGAAAAAACAAAATTTAGACTCTAATGGCTATTTAATTGTATACAATTTGAAGACATATACTTTAGTCCCTAAAATTCAAATTCAAATGAATGAGATGACATATTTGAAGTGACAATATGTATTTGTGGTAACAACATTTTTAATTATTAATTAGTAAATTAGTTTTAGCTTAAAGTGGTTTTTATTTTATCTTCTTTCCATCTCTTTTATTATAATTAATTCTTAATCATCAAGCTCTCGTAGCTCAGTTGGTTAGAGCACCCGTTTAGTAAGCGGGAGGTCTTGAGTTCAACTCTCAACGAGAGCACAACATGATTATTGGTACTATCTTAATACTAATTATGATTCGATCATATTATAACTTGTCAATCTTAAATTTTAATCCAAAAGTTTTACATATTTGTTTTGGAGTCTAATTTGTAAATTGAATGCATCAATAATTACTTTGGGTTTAGTTTTTAAAATAATATGGTATACACTCTAACGATATTTTTGTATACTATATCGATTGTTGTGTGGGTATATCTAGTTGTACTATGGGTATATATAGTTATTATGAGGTATTTCTTATGTTAAGTATATAAAGTTAATTTGTTCGTCCACATATCTACATTTATGGTCATGTAGTTTCTTTTAATTGTAGTTTTGTAATTAGCATGACGGAAGTGATAAATAAGTATTTCAGACATATATTTGTAAGGGTCAAAGCGAGTATGTCTTAATACGTACTATGTGTTAGGAACTAAAAGATTTGTTCTTTGAATCTTTCATTCTTATTGTACTAGAAAAAGAGTTGTGTATTGAATTGGAAAACTTAACGACAAATACCTAAAAGGTTAGGTGTTATTGGACAATTATGGACCGAAGGGTATAATGAACTTTTTAAAAAAAGCTTGGGCCAAATTAGGAACAAAGTTCAAAGCGGATAGGATCCATAAAGGAAGTATGCGACCATGCCATGAGGGAAAAATATATTCTATAAGGGAAAAATCCAAGTCAACGAACATCAGCTATAAATAAGAGATAAATTTTTTTAAAAAAATAAGCCCACTCAGACGTTAAACTTTCACCTTGGTACATAGTTTTTCTTATTAACTTAAGCATCAAAGACATATGTAATAAGGGAGATCGAACTCGTTGTTAGGTTACAAAATCTAAATATACTATAAAGATCCTAAAAAGGAAAAAAAAACCGGGTCAAACGAACACTATAATTAAGTTGTAAAATCCTGAAGAAAAAAAAAGTAAGTCCATTCACACATAAAACTTTCATCCTTGATACACAATTTTTCTTGCTAACTTAAGCATCAAGGACTGTGCAATATGCGGTAAGTACGACACCGTTGTACAAATAGAACCTTCTTATTTTTTACTTAAAAAATTAAGAAAGGAGTACTTGTAATAATAAAAAAAAAATGCTACTTTCAAACTCCTTAATTCAAAGATATGGATTACAAAAATAAAAAAAAATAAAATAAAATAAAATAAAGCTAATACATTGAGTCAATGACAAGGTTCATGCTCTTTAATTTTCCCAAAGAATTGACATTTATTTTAAATTTAATTTTCAAAACTAAAAACATCCATGTCAAAGTTTTATAAATAACAGGTTTTTTCCTTCTTTTTATTTTATTAAATTAATAAAGTTTTTAAACCAAAATTCCTAAGAAAAAAAAGAA
Organism: Cucumis melo; assembly: GCF_025177605.1. Lineage (NCBI taxonomy): Eukaryota > Viridiplantae > Streptophyta > Magnoliopsida > Cucurbitales > Cucurbitaceae > Cucumis > Cucumis melo. The sequence goes on along the minus strand of NC_066867.1, from coordinate 3,187,177 downwards.
TCTATATTTGAGGATCCACTCTCTATTAACCTTTAAAATTTCACGTTAATTTTTTTTAAAAGAAAAAAGAAAGAAGATATTTTAGTTTAAATTTGACTAAGAATTCAAGCGTTTGGTTAACAAATCTAAAACTATAATTAAAAAATTAGAAACAAACAACCATAACTTTAAACTTGGAAAGCATAAAATCATAGAGGCTTAACTTTTTCAACTACAAAATCAAGAACTTAATTTAACTAATGTTAATTTTTTTTTCAACTTCTAATTTATGATGAAATCTCACGGAGATGTTAGATTATAGGAAATTTCATTTTCCCTCCATCTCAATGATATTTAGCTCACGTATCTTATTTTTATTTTCTTGTATAATAAGATCTCTTATCATAGTGTTTTGGATAGGGAAGAAATATGTAAGTTTAGGGACTTGAATTGACTTGTCATTTAACTTGAATAGTTCGAGTGCCAAGTTTTCTTTTGCTTTTTTTACTTAGCTTCTTTAAAAACTATTTATTGTCGTTTTCTTTTTCCTTTCTCTGTACTAGACTTATATATTCTTCAACCCTTTTAACATATGTCAAAAAAAAAGAAAAAAGTCGAAGGCTACGGATCAAGGTTTAAATCCATAATATGAGTTAGAATTTGAGGAACTTTTCTTCCAAAAGAACGATCAAAGCACCAATAATCGACGATTTTGTGGATTTTTCTTTTAAAATTTCTAAATATCAATAGAGTAGTTTGATGATCTTGAGAGTGGATAAATCATGAGATAATATGGAGAGAGTTTGGTTCTATTTTGGAATTATCTTGGAGTAGGGGAGAGCTCTTGGTTATTCCTCCTTCAAGGTTGGAAGTGATTGATAAAAAAAAAAAGACTTTTGGTTTTGGGAAAGATGAACCCACAACTATCCTTCCAAACTTGAAAATTTTATTAACACATTTTCTAACCCCTTAAAGCTATGTTGATAGTTTTTGTGGTTCTAATTAGAGTGTTTTTAAAAAATCTATTTTTTTTTAATAAAAAGTTAAAATCTGTTACTTTTTTTTGGTCAACCCAACAAAATTTTGAAATCTAAAAAAAAAAAAAAAGAAAAAAGGGTCAATTTTCACACTTTAAACTAACATATCCATTCAATTTTCCCATAAGGTATGATCAGTCATACCATATGGCTTCAACTATAAATAAAAGTGTAGTAATATATTGCTTTTGACATTTAACTAATGGAAGAAAACAATTTGGAATGATTTAAGGTCTTTTCCGCCTATACAAAAAGAAAAACAAGTTGCAAAGATGAACACCATCTCATATATATATATATATTAAAAAAAGATAGATGCTACCAAAAACACCCTTTTAATTTCTACCATCAACATTCCTGTGAATCAAAAGATTCGATACTGATCTTGATGACAAATATATTCATTTCTTTTTTGGGAATATCAACAAAAAGTGTGTGTATATATATATATTATATAAAGTCAAATCATGATAAATAATAATAGGAAATGACTTTTCTTCTTGACATCAATATTTTAATTCGATTCGAGTAGAAATTAGCATATGAATATGATACCATCATCTCTATGTAGGTAACAATTGAATCGGAAGAGAAAACAAGCCATTTCTATCTACCATCTTTAAGGATGATAGTCTTTTGGATGGTTTAGAGGAGAATCTTTGAAGAACATCATTCTGACTTCTTGGTGATTGAAGCATCTTTACTTTGACTTCTTGCTCTGCAAATAACAATTGAGGATTCGAAATTATATCCATCCAAAATCAAAGTTCTTGAACACACCAAAATTGTCATTTTCACCTTTTAGTTTCATAAGTTTAATTTGTTTTAATACAACTCCTCCTTTTGCTTTGTTCAAGTTTTGGCTGAAGTCAAAAAACAGAAAGAATCAATTTCCTTTTCTTTTCTTTTTTTCCCTTTCTAGGGATGAGAATAATATGGCTAAATTGGTTTTTGTCTTGGTTTTTCACTTGAAGAACAGTTCTTTCTTTCAAGTATAGAAAATTTATTCGGTGGAATGATACATCTTTTAACAAAGTGCATAATGACCCCAAGTTTTCGGGATATTTGAACCTTCCCAATCTTGAGACTATTTATAACAAGCTACTCTAAAAATTTCTCTAACTAATTGGTCGTATGCCCTTAATACTCTAATTAATTATTTCCTAGCAGCAATTCCTATGAAATGGATGGCCAAACTCACTCTTAATGAGAAATTATAGGAGCTACAGTACTATATAGGCATGCTACATAACTTCAACCTAGAGCCCCAAAGTTTTCAAGAATATCAGTTGGATGATTGACTATATAACATGAAACCATGAATTCCAGACATAAGAAGCATCTAGCCAAAATCAATGTAATAATATATTTCATATGTACAAAAAAACTAAGATAATGACAAGGGTAGAGAGAGTAGATTCGTTGCTTAAACTCGTAAAAGAACCAACCTGTGAGAGCAAACCGATGCCTCATGATAGATGAGCATATGTTGGACAAGAAATGGAATAACCTATTGTACATATATTATGTCTTCATCAGCATCGTCACCTTTCCAATCCCTGTCGTCATCAAGAGCATCAGATAGTTCAGGTTCATCGAAGTCTTCATCAATGGTATCCTTCTTTTTGTCCTTGATTCGATCCAATATGGCAATTACCTGAGAAAGTTCAAACCAAATCAGTACTGAAAAGAACCTTGAAGTAATCTTCCAGTAGTTAAATTATAGAGATGCAAAAACTTGAAAATTCACAATAGGCAAAGAAACAGGACTTTTCATTGATGAAAGAAAAGAGACTAATACTCGAATAAGAATGAGACAAAATAGGCATAGGAAACTTGAAAGCCCAAGAGGAACCTAACCAATGCATATGACCCTGGCTAATTGCGCTGTACTTTTTAACAGTCAATCTAATTCACAATTACTAGTCTTCATATGACCATGACCGTTTGAGCCCTTACTAATATGATGACCCATTACTCTCATAAATGACAAGACCACCTCTCTTTTTGTCAACGGTAAATTTGTCGATTCAAAGTATTTGTTGTAGGAAATAACAGCCAAAAATATGATTATTTCTAGAGCTTCCAGGAATATTTCAATAGTAAATAGGAGATAAACATGAAGTTTGTAAGACAAACACATGCATTGGGAAACCATGACGAATATGAGATGAAAACATCTTGCGGAAGGAATTCTTAAAAATAATTGAAACTGGTCCTGGCCATGGCAAGAAAAATTATATAAGAACTAGGAGGCAAGAACATAAAGTGTTAGTTTGTTACTTACCCTGCTTCCTCTCTCAAAAGATTCATCTTCAATAAAGCGAATCTCAGGAGTTAGTCGCAGCTTCATGCGTTTTCCCAATACACTTCGAACATACTTTGCTTTAGATTTCAACCCGGCCATAGCAACATCCTTTCCTTTTTCATCACCAAAGACTGATACGTATACTTTAACCACCTGTTTGTTTGTATCAATATAATAGACTAAAACCATTACTTATCAGCTCAAGCATGGGGCAAAGCAGCCAACATATATACCAAAATGAACAAGAAGAGGTTTTTATTGTTCCATCTTGAGTATAGGTTGAGATTAGCATATTCACATCACATCCACATGGTACCTAAATTGTGAATAACAGAAAAATTGATAACTCATGGAAGTTGAAGAGTTAAATGGCAAACATAAGGCCTGACCTTCATAGTACTCAAATTTTCACAAATAATAAAAAGGTATATGTTCACTATTTTATGAAATAATCTCTATGTTGCATTTGACATCAAATTAATCAAGTAATGGGGAGCGTACAAACGGATTTATAGCAAGATTGAAAGTCAAAAGGCTTGCTACTGTCTAAAAAGAGCACACCAAAACAGCTCAATTAAGAGCAAAGAGTTTATATTGCACTTCCATGGCTTTTATCCCTTTAACATATCTTATTCCAACGGTCAAAGGTGTAACATATCAATATTTGAACCTCAATGTAAGAAATATTTTGAATTAAAATAAGACAAAAAAGAAAAATCGTACAATGTAGGGAGTTCACTCAATGTTAAATTTATTCAAACGTCAATAAAAAGAAATGGCCACAATTTACACAAGTGCGCTGCAAGTTCAAATGCAGATGCAATCCGGATTAGTTGCGTTATGAAAAAATAAAAAGATATCAATGGACTTCTTTCATTGGTCTCTATAGTAGAATCAGTTCTGGCTTGACAAGCAATGGTTTAGCAGCGGTTGATATCAGTATAACTTCCCAGGAATTCTTCCAATAGCATTGTTGTTCCGAATTATTTGTCCAGGCTAAAGTAACTTTTCAAGCATTACTCAAGGTGGGTGCTCTTCAATTTCAATATGTACCTCAACAAGTTAAATTTCTTATAACTTCATTTATGCTTCAAAGATAATAATATAAAAAATGTCTTCAACCAAACATTTGCAAATGAGCTTCTGAAGCCTCCTAATCATTTCCAAGTGGCTAAACTACACTATACACACAATCCAAGACAGTAATTGAGTTGTATAGCAATTTAAAAAGTCAAAACTTGATAGAATCTCTTCTCTTCAACAAATGCAAATATTTACTATCCTATTCGAGTATAAAACTACCCTTTTAGGATTATCCCTTGGCTTCAATTCCAATTTCATGGCAACAGAGCACAAAAGAGAAAAGAAAACCTAATTCTGCTAGAACAGCGAAAAGTAAACAAAACCCAGCTCTTCAATTTAAACAATCTCTCAATACCTGCAAGTCGGCAGAGACTTCAACATCAGTAATGGTAGTGAGAGAGGAGAGATACTTATCAGCTCCCAAAGAGGCCTCAGGAAGAATGGCGAACTGCAACACCTTATCAGTAAGAAGCATATCGGAAAGCTCCCTCTGAATCTGCTTAGCCACCATTTTAACCCTACGTGAATTGGCCATACACCGTATGGTTGCACCTCTCATCACCGGAGGTGGAGGAAGAAGGTTGACAGAACTTGGGGAGTAAAAGCATGGGCGGGAAGCTTGAAATTGGGAGGGAAATGGTGAAGATTGTAAGGAAGATGAGAATTTCAATGGCGAAAAGTAGAATTGGGGATGAATTTGCTGCAGGAGAAGATGCGGCATCCTGAAATTTGATTCCTTTGATGAATATTTTTGATACGTGGGATTTGTTTGTTTGATATTTATGATCAAAATTTCTACTTTTTGAGCTGAAAATGGGATTTGGATTTGCTCTCTTTGAGCTTTGATTTATTTTCTCTCCACATTTTTTTCTTCACCAATTCTTACCTAGGGTTTTCATTTTCAATATAATGCACAATATTTTGTTTTTGATGATTAGAGAATCCAACTCTTAATCAAATGAAATGGTGATGTATGAATCACACATAGTTAATACCCGTTTTGGGCTAAAATTATAATAATCACATCTTGCATAAATAGTTTTAAAAGTCTCCGATCGGCTTAGAGAAAACGGTCAAAATAAAAAAATATTGAATAGCAAATAGAAAAATAACACATTTAAAAAATAATGTGATTTATAGCAAATGAAGTCTATTGGTAAACACATCCACTCTTTGTAAATCATAACTAAATCAAAAAATATTCTTTTTCACTCGTATCCGTTCAAGATATGACTTTGTTTCAATTAGATTTAAAATAATTAATTCACATTTTTTTATATTTCATATTATTTATCGAAACTTTATTAAATAATATATATTATATATCATTACTAAAATCATCAATTTGAATTCAAATTTTATCTGAAACAATGTCAAAAATAAATTCAACTGGCATTTTTTATTTTTCAAACTATTTATCAAAGAATAGACATAAATAATATATAATACATAATTGATATTTATTAACATCTTGAGTTTAGAAATATATATCTCACCTTAGAATAGTTAGTTTTAATTCAAATTTTATATCTTAATTTTAAATCCAAAATTTATTATTTTAAATAGTTAGTTTTAATCCCTAAAATTAAAATTTACACTTTGAGTTGATTACCATTCCTAAAATAATGCTAGAAATAACAAATTTCATTCATAACATCTCCATCCCCAAATTTATAAATAATACATAATTTTATTTTGAATTCAAATTTTATACATTATCCCTTTCTACAGATAACGATTTGATTGGATGATTCAAATAAAAATAAGAATTCACATTTATTAGTTTTAATTTGTTTTGATATCTCCAAATTTATTTATGTATTAACAAAAAATTAATAAATTCAATTTAATCCGAAATATTTCATTGAACTCCTTAAAAATATTTTTATGATTAGTAAATAAATATATTTCATTAACTTTGAATTTGAATATATTTAATTTGTTCAATTTGTTTTATTACTTATTTCTTTTTTTTTTCTTAATTTAACAAAATAGTTTTATTGATTATATCAGTCAAGTTTGATTGCGTTGATTTTGTACAGAGTTACAATATATTTGTACATACTACATGATAATATTATTCTTTTCATATTTAATCAACAATATCTGACATAATGTATAGTTGCTGAAATAATTACATTGTAATTTATACTTTTAAATAATATGATAAACTATTCGTTATATATCATCATCACATATTCAAATAGTAATATTTATCTACTCATATAAACATATGCTTTTCAAATCCAAAAAACTTAACATTAAGATGGATTTGTTACAAAAACCAAGGATAAGAATGATTTTCTACATAGTGTCATTGAACCATAATAACAATAACTTTTATAATAAACAATAGAATTAAGATTTCCCAAACATGGTAATGTCGAGTATGAATGATGTTATAAACACAAATTTTGAGACACACGTAAAAAGACAAAAGATTTGGTCATTAATATGTAGTATCTTTTCCCTGAGTATAGGATAATTCATATATTCCAAATACGGTGTATTTGAATAACTCAAAAATGAGACAGAATATGAAATGAAAACAGTCTATTTTACAAACAATATTCAAATTTGGTGCTATTTTGTTGCTGGACAAGATTGCTAACAACCTCTTCTGTAGTAATGACAAATATATATATATATATATATATATATATATATATATATATATATATATATATATATATATATATATATAAGATTTTCAATTTTGTTATATTTTAAACAATTTATTAAATAATTCACAATAAATATTTTTAATAACAATTTGAATTTAAATTTTAGATTTTCCCCTAAAATAATGTCAAATATGCATACAAGATTTTTAATTTTTTTATATTTTAAACAATTTATTAAATAATACATAATATATATTTTAAATAATAATTTGAATTTATATTTTATAATTGTAATTATGCCTCAATGAATTTTTGAAATTATTTGAATCTTCCTCTTTCGGGTTTTATTTGAGAAAAAAAAAGAAGAAGATTGAGAGAGAGGGGGTAGCCGACGCAAGTGACAAACATTAGAGGGAGAAGATTTTTCTTGCAAACAAGAGAGGAAAAAAGTGCAGCCGACGAAAAAGAAGACATAGAAGTTTCGACAAGCGACGACGAACTTTTTCGAATAGCGTTTGACGGCGTCCAATGTTGGTCGTGGGTTTGTGGCGGGTTTCACGATGAGTTTCATCGTGGGTGTTTTGTTTTTCAGTCGTGGTTATTCTTGGGATTTGCAGTGGGTTGTTCGACATGCAAGTCTCCGATTAGAGGAGTTGACAAGAAGAAAATCTCTTGATCTGTGCCAAATGTATGAAGACTTTGAAAGGTTTGAAGAGGACGAAGCTGGAAGCTAGCTTCAGTCGTTTCTACCTAAACTTTTGAATGCTTGAACGCGCACGGTTTGAAAAAGATATGAAACGGCTACATAAATTATATGGACCTTTGATGGTGATAGGTGTTAATTTTGGATTGTGAGTTTTATTTAATTATAGGACATTTGGGGTTTATTGAACAATTGTATTTAGGATTCAAGTTTGTCACTTGGGTAGAGGCATTTAAAACATTGCTTTTGCAATTTTCTTTTCAGATTTTTCTGTTTTGCTATTTTGTCAATTTAAAAATAAATTTGTCATTTATCTAAAGTGAACTTCCTATTTTGTCATTCCTCTTGTCAACCCTAATTTCTTTCTTTGAAAAGAAAACTTTGTTATTAGCAAAAGTTTACATGGAAAATTGAATAAGTTGTAATTTGTATTGAGGAAGAAAAATAGAGAATATAGTAGGATACTCTTAACATATCTTCAAACTTTGGTCGTTTTTATAGATTAGTATTGTGTAACTAACGTTTATGTTCATAACTAGGTCATGCAAAGGCACTTTCAATGCACTACTGAGACTCTCACATGGTGTTGTTAGGTCTTCTATAGTACTACTACTAGGATCTTTATAGGTCCTTTGTAGTATTAATTACCAAGACCTCCATGGTACTACTAGGTCATCTGCAGAGGTCCTCCATGATATTGCTAAGGCCTTTAAGTATAGGTATCATGGGGTTCTCCATGGGTACACTACTAAGTTTTCTCATGGCTTTTGCAAAAGTCCATAATACTTCAATTAATGCGTGTTATTGGAGTCTTCCATGGGCTTTTCGAAGGACTACTTGTTGTCTTTCATGGTTCCTAGTAAGTTCCTCCATGAGATTGTTAGGTCCTCTAAGCTTCACCATCGTATGAACTCATCCGTTGATCCTTTAGGTTCCTTCAAGGGTACTATCGAGCTTCTTCACATATTTTTCTAAGATCTTTTATGGGTCATTTGAACTGGTTCAAGCATCCTACAAATTAAGCTCTTGGCAGCTCTCCGAGTTCTTTTATGGATCACCTAAGCTCCTAAGATCCTGCTGGCTCTTATATATCATATAATTAAGCTCTCTCATGAATTATCTAAGTTCCATATGGGTTCTACTAAGCTCTCCCATCGGTCCCAACCAATCCACTTAAATCAGTCTCCAAAGCCTTGGTGATTACTAATTGAATATCGGTTCCACTAGTCTTGGTCGCTAACTAGGCTTTTATCTTCGTACTTTAGCCTGTTATTTCTCTAAATTCTCAACCTTGGCCCACCTCAATAATTTTACCCATAAGAGCACGATGTCGTGGTAATTGACATGTATTTCTTTTCTAGAGATCGAAGGTTTAATTTTTTCTAATCTTGTTACCTTATCTTTAGTCTTTAATGATAATATAAGTTATGTTTTTTTAGTACAACAATTTTAAATTTCTTACTTCTTTATTAAGAATGTATGTCATACATTAGTATTAGTTAAACTATGCTTATTGGCTATATTTATATTTATCTTTTAAATGTTGAAAACCTTTTAATTTTTTAATTTCTAAACATCACTTAAAAGAAAATTTTAAGTTTCTACTCCCCATTTAATATTTTTGTTTTAATTAAGTTTGATTCTAAAAAAGTCTTTTATTTTGATGAACATAACAGTTCTCAATTAAATTTACAAAATTAATTTTAAATTATATATAATATTATTCAAACATATTCATACACCTTTATACTTCTCTTTTAATTCTATTTTATAAACATTATTAAAAACATGTGTTGTTTACTTAAAAAAAAAAACGTTATTAAATCATGATAATTTTCCTAAAATCTATTATAAATGACAATAACTGTTAATTAAATACAAAATATAGCAAAATTTTAAATTTTATCGACAACAGATATTGTAGTTTCTGTCAATGTCAACTACAAACACCTATTAATAGGATCTAAAAGTTTGTTATATTTTATTCATTCTAGTGTATTTAAAAATATTTTTAAGTTTTAAAATTTTACAGGGGAAAATGTTTATCTTTTTCAAACATGAAATAGTATGTGGATGCATGGCATGTGAGTCCTAACTAGTGACGAAGGAAGGATCATGGAAACTCCACATGATTGTAATATATACAACCAATTTTCTTCTCAAATTTAAGAACAATATATAAACTCTCACACTAAATAAATAAAACGGTCAAACTCTTACTTCAAATTATAAAATACTTATATTAATTCAGTGAACACTTTGTAATGAAAAACTATTTCAAATCAAAACACTCTTACAGTATATGTTTTTATTAATGTCAGGTTACCGTAAAAGATGAGTATAAAACACTTTGAACTCATAATTTAAAATAATGGTTATTGAAGGTTTAATGTGTGATCGTCGGAGTTGTCGGGAGTTGATCATAGGTGGTGGTGGGGAAGAGGTTGACGGTGGTGATATAGCCAAAGTTGGTCAACGAAATGGCGGTGTTATCCATGATAACGTTGTGGAAGTGAAGTAGATGATTTTAGAATGTGTTTTGATAATTTGAAGAATTATACGAGTCAGGGAGAGATAAGTCACTGTAAATGTTGATTTCATGTGATTATACTAATTCATTTATTTCATAACTCACTTTTTTAAAATCTATTTTTGATCTTAATACACATCATTAACTCAAAAGTTAGTGTTCGAATCCAAGTGAGAAAATATTCTAAAAAACACAATATTATAAAACGGTGGCTATAACTAAACTAACCATCACATGGATTAACTCAGTGGTCAATAATAGTTATGAGTTTAATATAAAACTAAGAGGAAATGAACGTAATTCATATTGGTATCTACCTTACCTAAAATTTAATATTTTACAAGTTTATTCTTTGACACTCAAAATATTGTAAAATCAAAGTAAATCGTTTTGTTCGTTTAGTCGAGATGCAATCAAACTAATATTTCTATATCATCATTTTATTTTCATATTGGCGTTTACTTTCACACACATAGAGTCGTTTACATCCTTTGCAACTTGTGGTTGAATAGTACTTTATGTAATATTCACTTGGCCCTTTATGTAACATCTAAACTATTATGTAACCATCCTTAAAGCAAGTGGTGTGTGTGTGTGTATATATATAACAGCAAGCTATTATTAATTTTAAATGAGGTGCCTCTCATGTTCCATTATTGTTATTGGTTGTTAGATCAAATATTTTTTTCTTGTTGGGATATAAAAATAATTATATGTAGATCATACATTTTCGTTTCTCGGATATACACTATCAACTTTTATGTATTAAGACTTTCGAATATAATCTAAAAATAAAATCGTAATTTTCAGTGAATTTTTATTTTACTTAAAAGAAATGTTTTGGAGATATGAACGAATATAATCGACACATTAAATTTTTTAAGAAATAGAGAAAGTTTAAAATATTTATTAGTGAAAACATTTCTTATTTCTTTTTTTTTTTTGTAAGAGCTTGAAATTAAAACCCTAGATTTTCCCTTCGTTACTTTTGAATTATCGATTGGATGATCATTAACTACATATTTTTCTTTTCTTTGATCAAACTATAAATGATTGTGTGATATCAATTAGATTTGATATATATTTAAATTTTTTGGGGTTAATTATTGACTATATTATCACTTCTTAAATCATAGGTTATATATAGAGACGTTAAAAATATGTAAGCCTGAATCGATTCATCCATATATAAAATTAACAACTAAACTATAAAATTATTTCATATGAATTATTTCACTATCATATGTGATATTTAATTACCCTCTCTATCTATTTATTCCTAAGAAATTGATTAAAGATATTCATATGAGTTTCATATATATATAAAATTGTATCATATAATATACTATCATTATCAATTAAAAAGAAAGAAAAAAAAAATTAAACAATGTCTATTCCTTCCAATCCAATTGGCTTGATGGTAAAGCCCTCTTTTGGATAAAAAGTTTGAGACTTTTTTTTTGGACAAATCACTCTCAATTTTTCTCTTTTTATGTCACACACTCCTAGTTAGTGGGTCTCCTTGCCATCATGACGACTTTTTCGTCTTTTTATCAAAAACACGATTGAAATACTCAATTATCAAATATTGATATTAAAGTTTATAAAACCTACACGAGTATCTAGTTTAATAAAATTAAAAGATCTAGTCAAGAATTGTGAACCTAATCTAGTCAAGAATTGTGAACCTAACTTAAAAAAAAGACATACCATCATGTCGAGAATACCGTATTACTAAATAGTAAATGATTTAAGACATAAAGAGGACGAAAAAACATAGTATTATCCTATGTTTTGATATTAGAAGTAGTACAATTTAGAAGACACATCACCAAATACGAAAAAGAAAAACATCAATAGCTATCACTATACAGTAAAATGACAATGACACCCACCTAGCTAGCTGGCATGCATGTAGTAATTAATATAAATTTGAAGCCACAAAAAGTAAATTTCAATGTCTAGAGGTCCTCACCAACAAAATTTTAAAAGTGTCAACATTTTTGAGCCATTTCAAGTGGAATAATACACATAGAGCATATCAACAAATTAATGTCTATGAAGCTTTATTGTCTATCTAATGTTGATGATCAACTCAATTTATATATATAGAAAAGGGCCTTTTTGTGAAATATTGTTAAAATACAAGGATAGATATAAAAATAACTGTAAAGGGTACGAGGTAGAGTCGTAATTTATATTTTATCTTAAAATTTATATTTTAAGTTCGTGTCAAATAACTCCTTTTTTTAAATATTCAATGTTGTATACAACAGATTTTGTATGGGATTAAAGTATGATATCGATATTATTAATACTATGGATATACCATACAATATTAATGTCGATAGATAATTTTATAATTAAAATACTATAGAAATTATTTAAATAACCAAGACATGGATTTAAATATTATGTATTGACGTGTTTATTGGGATTAATAGATGGTAATTTTTAAATGTTTTATGTATATTTATAAAATATAGAAAAATTATTGTAAATAATAAAACCGTTATAAAATATTTACAAAATTTCAAAAGAAAAATAGACTTCTCTCAACCATCGATAGGCACTAATAGAATAGCAGTGATAGATCTGAAATTTTAGAATTTTTACATACTTCTAAATGACTCAACGTAGAAAAATATTTTTCATTGTAATCTAGTTTAAACCATTATCACAGTATAAAATCTTTAACTTTTCCATCATTTGCGTCAAAATCAAAATTATGTTACATCAATCTTTTTGGATCGACAAACATTTCTTTTACATTATCTTGTTAACTTTTTTAAATATATATATATATATATATATATATATATATATCATTCTATAAATTTTTAAAAAAGTAATATTATTATTATTTCGATACTTTCGACTTTTGTTTACTTTAATCTTTGTAACTTTAAAATTGTTTGTTTTGATTTATATATATACTTTTAAAAACCAGATCATTTTGATCAAGTAAATTAGTATTTTAAATCTACTCATTTTCCAATTAAATGTAAAGAGTACTCTTTTTTAGTTGGATGTGTGGGAGGGTTTACTTGTCTATGCCTAAGGAGGTTGAGTTATATTCAAGTTAGAGATACATAATAATTATTATGGTTGATTATCTAATTAATTAAGATTCAAGTTTTTTTTAGTATAAATTAGGGACTAGACATTTTAACCACGGATCTCTTATTTGCATGTCGACAATAGAGATGGCATGTTCACAAGTTAGTGAGATCTAATAATTATGGTTGATTCTCTAACTAGGGTTAGTTTTTCTCAGTATATAATTGAGGTGAGGTATTTGAATCACGAATTGCTTGTCAAAACAATATAATAGAGTGATAGTTGAGCTAAATTTTGTTGAAGGTCGATAAAAGGAAGAGTAAATAATGTATTTATTATTTTATTTTTTATTAATTAATTTATTATTCTTTTTTAGCCTTGAGTTTGGCCGTGATTTAAGGCCTAAAGGTCTAATAGATTATGTTTAGAAAAAAATAAATTTACCTAATTTCATCTGCCACACACTCTCTAGGGATTTTTTTTAAAAAAAAAAAATTACCACATCCACATGTTATGATATTAAATTTTTCTCGAACATGTCGATATTTTCATCGATACATTTTAAATTTTCATGGATTCACACAAATAAATCGATATTTTTTTAATTTATAAAAATTTATAAAAAAAACAAATGACAAAATGCTACTAATGTGAATATAATATAAATAGTAACGTATTAACTTATCTAAAAAAGCATAAAATATTTGTTCATTAAATATTATATATGTTTTTGTTCAACTCCGGGTTATTATAACTTTCATGAATATTTATCGCTATAAATATTTTGTTAATATTTTCATGGATTCATTTGAATTGACGTTGATATTAGTGCAAATTAGAGGTTTACATTTTTAGCTTTTAAAATTTTAATTAATGATATAATTTTTGAAAAAGTTAATTTCTACTCGAGTAAAGAAAAGAAAAGGGAGTGAATGATTAATCAAAATAATATTATATCCTAAGGTGGGTGTGTGGAGCCATTTGGATTTGATCACTATGATAAATCTCTTTTTATTACCCTTCTAACCGACCTTTACACCTTTTAGGTCATTCGGATCGGGTGAATTGAAATGGAAATAAGATTGCTGGTAATTAAGGATGTCGGAGAATCATTAAGTCTGAAAATAAGATGGCTAAGAATTAAGGATGTCTGGGTTTGATTGTGCACGAAAACATTTATAGGAATAAACTCTCTTTGTAAAATTAATAATGAAAATTCTCTAAAATTTTAATATATTAATTGATAAACAAGAAACGTAATTCAAATTTTTTAAAGAAATAATTATTTAATAATTAAATAATAATATTAATTAAACTATTAATTACTAATATTTGTAAAATGATAGTTTAATTATTAGTAATTGTAAAATCAGCAATTTGATAATAATGTATTAATCAATAAGATAATAAATAAATTTTAATTAATCAATGATAACCTAATTATAAGATTATTGAGAAATAAATTCATATTATATCGATCTTGATGACTATTAAATAACTACAAATATAATTAATTAATTAATAGTGTTATTGTTCTTTACCATTTAAAAATAAGTATGAGTATATATTAATTTATTAAATTAGGGTACTTAAGTATGTTCACTATAAAGTAATTTTATAAACCACAAATTTAATTTTCATTAATTATTTTAAATCAATTAATTTTAATAACATATAAAATAAAAAAGAAAAAGAAAATTTATTAAAAGAGAATATAAAGATGGTGGACAAAAAAGAAAACCAATCATTTTGAATAGGTATAGTTCATGGACGTAAATGATGTATGAGGATAGTTTATTTTTATGTTCGGCTACAAAATCTTGTACTAAACAAGGGTGTGTTTATTTCATATCCATTCTCACTCTTATTCTCTTTCCAATTTCTGATGACTTTTTTTTTTCGTATTAAAAATTTAATCTCTATGATTTGAAAAGAAAAAAGATAGTCACCCTATCATTTGGTAAAACCGTCGTAAATAGAATTGAAAGTTTTTGTAGCTTGATTGAGACATTTTTGTAGTTTGATCAATTTGAATAATTTTTTACGTTTCTTTATGTGGTTTAATTTATCGATTAATTCGTGAGATATTTGTTGATTTAGTTTGAAGTTAGTATTAATTTCACTACGTATTCATGTTCATAAAGTTGTTTGTTGAGTTAAGTACTATACCGAAACATAGATTATCGGTTCTTTTCTAGAAAAAATATCACTTCTATAATTACATGGATGGGTATCAGATATTCAACCTCAAGAAAAAACATCATCTCAATCACTATTAAGCTAAAGCTTACTTAGGGGAAAAAAAGTAGTGAACAATAAATCCTTATTTTTAATGTATTCAACCCATTAAACCTCAATTCAAATCGTAAAAGTTAACAAGTAAACTAAGTTATCATTATAACACAATAATTTTGTTTAGGAACCACCAAAAGTAGTCTTAGCCTTATAAAATGTTTTTAAAAAAATTAATGAATGATGTTGATTGACCATCTAGTGAAGTTCATGATCATCGAAAGAAAAATAATACTTACTACCTCTTAAACTACATCTATCTTTATGCAGTTCAATGAGTTATTCAACTACATTTTCGTAATCGTCTCACCATTTTTTTTTTCTTTCTTTTGATATTTATAGAAGAGGATATTGCTCAAAAACAAAATGATTGGTTCATAGTAAAGTTAAATTAAAAATAGAAATTGCAATTATTATCATTTTTTAAGGTTTGCTAATGTAAGCACATAGAAATGCTTTACTTTACTTTACTTTTACACACTTTTTTAAAACAATTTTTTCAATGAAAAAAAAGAAAAAGAAAAAAGGTAAGCCTTTTGTTGACTTTAATACCCACTTGTCTTATCTTATTTAAATCACTTTAATCACATACTAATTATTGTTAATAACATTACATAATTTTCCTTCTAATTCACTCGAATTGAATCTAAATTAGTTATATTAAATTTTAGGAATCTTTTTAAAAATAACAAAATAAATTAAAATATTTACAAACTATATCAAAAATTTAAATTTACTGTCTTTTTTTACAATTTTTCTAAATTTTAGATAGATTATTTTTAAATACAACAAAATTAACTAAAATATTATAAATACCAAATAAACTAAGAAAATAATAGACATTAATTAATAGTATAGCAAGTTTTAATTTTTCTAAAAGAAAATTAAATTTATCAAACATGAGATCATTGAAATATTTGAGCAAAGTGATGGTGAAAATCTGGGAGTTTGGATGCTCGTTCCTATCAATTAACATCTTAAAAATCGAAATTAAGAATGATACTTAAAAAAGGAAGATTTCATCTATACTTTTCTTCAATTAATTTCTAGTAAGAAAAGTTAATGGAAGCCTCTCATTAGGGCATTTACAAGCTATAAAAGAAAGAGGAATTAAAGAAAAAAAACCAACCTCCAATTCGACGCCGTTAATGGCCGTCTCTCCGGCCAAATCTGACCGGAGGAGGACCCCTAGCTTCAATATAAACCGATAATTTTATGGCTATGATATTTGTTAGCACATAAAGTAAAAGAGAAGAAGTTTATCGACACACCGCAACTCGATTCATCGATCCTCCCAGTCGACTCGGCGGCAACTCACCTCGACAACTCTTCAACAAACGGATTTATTATCGGAAAATCCATACAGTAAAGGACTCGATTCGCCTAAGAACTCGAGGTTTTTACTTCTAACGTCTTCGTCGCATCGCCTTGTTAAATCCTTAAGATTCGAAGTTCGCGATGTGTTACTCAACTCAGAACGAGCCACGACTCGGAGAACCTCTTCGAAGACCGATTCGTCGCAGGGAAGAGCCAGAGGACCTCGGGTTTCGAAGCCGTATTCTTCTTCGGCTTGTGAGAGTAACTGACGGAAGATCGGATGGTTGAGAAAGGTTGTGGGGACGATGAATCGACGGCAGCCGGTGCCGACGCAGACGGCGATGTGACCGGCGGGAACGTCGGATGGAGGTGCTCTAGATGCAGCTACGCGTGCTTTTTTGCGCCAGTGTTGTAGCATTTGACGGAGGCGGACAATGCGACGGATCTTGTGGCTTTTTGAGGTCTCCGGTGACATTTCGGTTTTCTCCGGTGAGAAGGTGATTGAAAAAGAGAAACGATAAAAGCGCTTTTTGTTGTAGTGCGTTTGCGGGGTTGTTTCGTTTTTGGGGATTTGAAGGAGCCTTAATAAGTACAAGAGTACCAAACTGCCCTTCATATTCAACATATTTACCCTCCTTGTTTTTTCTTTTAAACTCTATTACCTCAAAATGTCGATATTTCATTTCATTTTGGTTCTTAAATTTTGATATTTATTTTGTTTTAATCTTTATAAATATTTTTAATAAATCTTAAATTTAGATTTAATCTTTCAAATTTAATTCTTGTGAAATCGACTAATAGTAATAATTTTCAGATAAAAAATAAATAAAGATAAATTATCGAGAATATAACATTTTTTATAAAATATTTACAAAAAAAAATCAAGTTTAATTAATTTTGTTTTTAGTGGTATTTTTCTATAAGGATAAGTATTTTTTTCGATTTTTTCTATT
Source organism: Cucumis melo (assembly GCF_025177605.1). Lineage (NCBI taxonomy): Eukaryota > Viridiplantae > Streptophyta > Magnoliopsida > Cucurbitales > Cucurbitaceae > Cucumis > Cucumis melo. The sequence continues at coordinate 3,169,291 of NC_066867.1, read as the reverse complement.
TTTGAAAAAATCTCCAAAAATATATATATAATATGATTTCTAAATAGGTAATAAAAAGTTTAAAAGATCAATCATAAGTCGTAGGAGGGACTAAAATTGGTCATTTGAAAATACATTAACCAAAATTCTTAAATCAATTTTAGATTAGAAAGACTATATGGTATTTTAACGTGTTCTAATTACATTAGTAAATTTTTAATGCTTATCTTTTTATGTTCCACCATTCTTTTATAATATAATAGAAATGCATATATACCAATAAAAATTTAAGAACCAAATGGTGTTTTAATATATGGTTTGTTGTTAAATTTTTCAATTTTGTGTTAAATAGGTTAGAAGTTTTATATTACATCTTTAATATATTCATCATCTTTACAAAAATTGACGAATGTACTAAACACATAAATTTAATTTTTTTTTCTAATATATTATCTAATTTAAAAATTTGAAAAACTGAAAGAATTACAAATTTTGAACATTTTTTTCCAGATTTGTAGGGTTGTTTTGAAAAGAATAATTCAATTGCCTATTAAACACTTTTAAAAACGATTAAGTTTGTGATTTTAATCTCTCTCTTTTTTTCTATTAAATTAAAATTTGAGTGTTAAGTTTTAGATTTGTATCAAATAGATTCTTACCTTAAATTTAAAATTTAAAAATTTAAAAATTTATCAGACTTGTTAAGAATATTTTTTAAAAAAATTTATAAGTCAAATATAATTTTCTTTAGTGTTTGAAACCTATTTGATTTATGGGTTAAGTATTTAATAATAAATAAATAAAAGTATATATACATATATATATATATTGGTAGTTCAACAAGAAGTGGTCTTTTACAATATTTTTTTACTTCCCTACTATCACTAGAAATTAAAAAATGTCTGAAAAATTAATTAAAAGGCGTCACAAAGAATCACCATTCAAGAATATTACGAGATAGTTACATGAGGAGTTTTCAAAAATATCAAAAAAATTTATGATAATAGAACCTATGTCACTACTTTTTATAAATTGTAAAAGTAGCAAATTTAAAAGTAAATAACTCTATGGTATATTTAGTTAATTGTCAAATATGAAAAAAAGATGTGCTATAAGCTTTTTTTTTTTTTCTAAATTTTTTTTATCATCTGATATAATTTTCCTAATTACATTTGTGTAAAACATCATCAGATAAATTTTCCTTCTAGTATGAGTTTTTATTTTGTTACGATATTCGAGTTAGAGACTAGAAACTCTTATCTAATGTGAGAAAAAACTACATCGTATTACTTCACCAATGGGTCTCTATTTTGTTGCCTGCGTTTTTTTAGCAATATATATAAAAAGTATGGTTAATAAAAATAATAAAATTACAATTATAAAAAATGTGTAAACAAAGAAATAAAAATAGAAAACGAAAACAATTATCAAATTGATAAATAAATATTCAAACAAATAAGTTTCTTTCATGTGGGTTTCCAAGTACTTCATGCTGGCATATCATATTTTTGGTATCTTTGGATGAATATATGTTCATATTTAAATTATAAACATGTAGTTTAATGTCACATTATGAAGCATGCTTTTATTTTTATTTTCCCCTATTATAAAGATATGAATTAAATAATATCACTCATTTATATCTTAAACTAAAAGTTGCCTATTATAAAAAAAAAAATAATAATAATAAAATAAAAGACGTTGAAATACGAAGATCGAACTTTTCATCTCAAGAATGAATTAAATTAGTTCATGTCAATTACCGTTGACCTCCCATAACATGTGATGTTACGAAAATTCATAAGATCTTAAATCATAACGAGGTGACTATCATAGATTGATCAGCTTATTTCTTCTAGTTCGTTTGTATTTAAAAAAAATGTTGATAAAAATATTATTGTTTACCCTTTAACAAATATAAAAACACATGACTTTAAAATCAATAAAAGTTGTTCTAATAATAAAATAATAAAAAAAACATAAGAGCGAGATTGTTGTCGAAATTAGTAAGTTTTGAAATACATTAAACACTAAGAAAACCAATTTAGTATAACGCTAAATGTGCTTGAAAATGATCCAGTCGACCAACTTTAGACTCTATTTACGTGTAGATGTTAAGAAAACTCGAAAGATATTATATTAGTGAGTAATTAAAAAAAAAACAAAATTTAAACTTTATACTAACACTCATTTCATTCAACATTTGACACGTTAAACAATTATTACTTAAATACTTCTTTTATGACAAGTAGAACGAAGATACTAGAAATTTCTCGTGTCGTTTAGTAATCCCATCAACTTCCTACTTCTATCCTCACAATTCCCAATAAAACTATTAACCGTTTCATTATTAAAGTCCATCACTATATACTTATTTCTCAATGATCCATTTTATTTTTATGTGCCATCACTATCAAAAATTAATAGCTTAGTTTTGTTTCGAATAAATCTTAAATTTAGTCTCACGGTAAGTTTGTTGTTTATTTTTAAGAAATCTTTTCTTATCTTTGACATTTTTAGTATAAATTTTATTAACATATTCATATTATTTGAGTTATTTCATATATAATAAAACTATAAACTTATTTACAAAATAGCAAGAAAAAGTCTTCTTTCATTAAAAAGACTTTGATAAAAGTTAATTTTTGAAAGACTATATAAATACAATAATTAAATTAAAGTGACATAATTAGGATTCTTTTAAAACCTTTATTTTGGAAAAAGAAAAAATAAAAAAAAATTTCCCTCAACCCATCATTCTTTGTCTGCCAAAATCCCTTCTTTTAATCATAAAAAGATATTTTTAATTTTTTTTCTTTATTTAAAATATAGATGGTAATAAATACTAAAATGGAAATTAGTTGAAATTTTACCAAATATGTATTGTTTTGTTTCTCTTAATTTGGTTAGTGTGATTAAACTGCCTAATTTAGACCCAACATTAATTTTTCTTTGTTGTCATTGTCATTTATTTGAATTTTGTTTACTCCATAAAGTTTAGAAATATAATAATAATAAATAGATTACTTTCAAATATACAACATTCTTCAATTTTTTTTTCAAAATTAAAAAAAAATAAAAAATTCCATAGTTTCAATAATTTTATTTATTTGAATTCAAACATATTTGGAGTTGAAATTTCGAATCTCCCACTAATTTTATATTATTCTACTATGACAAGAGGTTTGCCTAGTAATTTGAAACCACTAAATTTAGTAACATTTGTTTGTTTGTTTGTTTTTTTTTCTTTTACATAAAAAGTGACACATTTTTCCTTATTTCATGGAACATATGGTTTGTTTGTCCCCTCTTGTAATGCAACATTTTCAATTTCATACAATTTACATTTGCACATTGTAAAGTTAAATTTTTTATATATAAAAATATGGGGTATTCTCAAGAGTATAATAAAGCGGTAAAATATTTACGTTTAGAGAACAAATTTGAAAATGGAAAAAGCACACAGTTCTACAATGAAAAATACAAAAAATACCCGTTAATTACACTGTCAACAGCGTGTCATAAATTTGGTATATAATTGTTAAATTTGGCTATTGTTTAGTATACAATCGTTTAGATTTGATCAATTAGATTTGGATAGCCAAATTTAGATACTTTTCTCAAGATTCATTGCTACATTATCGTTTAGATTTGACTACACAATTGTTTAGATTTGATTTGACTATTATTTGGTACACGGTCGTTTAGATTTGTCTATTTTTTGTACACATTCGTTACTTTTTTTTTCAAGATCTTTTATATTTAATAGACGATCTAGAAAAAAAATTTAAAAAATAGATCTTTTATATTTGATATACGTTCTTGAACCAAATAACAATTTGAAAAAAAAAATTAAAAGAGGAAGAGAAGAAAGACGATGAAAAAAAAGATAGCAGAGGAGAAGAAGGACAGTAAAAGAAAGGCAAACTTAAAATATTTTTTAAAAATTGTATCTTCAAGAACTTTTTCATTTTATTATAAGAACTGTAAATAATTTAACCGTTTGTTACATTTACGAAGGTTTCCCTTGCAAATATTTTTAATATTTTTGTAATTTACAATCTTTTTTTTTTACAAGTAAAAATTGAAGTGCATTGGGGATTAATAAAAAAAAAACGTGGGTTAGTCGTAAAAGAAAGGGTTTTTGTTTTCTTTTTTCCAAAGAGAAAAGAGTTGTTAATTGCTTGCAATTTATATTACATAAAAGGGCATTGAAGATAGGCCCTAAGCCTACGTCTAATGGCCCAAATTCCTTTGTTATAATATCTCGTATCAACCCACCTTTATCCCAACCATCAAATTTTTTGAATCAATCATGAACCCCTTTTTGGATTGACTACGAAACAGAAATGGATTTTCCAAACATCTTTTTTTTTTTTTTTTTTAATAATTAAACATGATGAATTAATAATTAAAGAAACACTTCTACTTCTCGTGATTCATTTCTATTTTTTATTTGCCTATGATTAGAGTTGGTCGTTGAAGATAATTGATGCATTTTATCATTGCATAGGTGATTCTTGTCGAAGGGGCCATAGGAGTTGGACTTCAGAAGTAGTTGCTTGTTGAAGTCGGTGATGGTTGTCGTCGGTGATAATCACAATGTCGATCACCAGAGATGGTTGTTGAGTAGATGATTGTCACTGGAAGTCGTTGTAAAAGATGCTGACTGATGAGGACAACCACTAGCCAATTTAGTATAAGCCTAGGTCTCTCCTCAATTTTATGCTCTTTATATATATATATATATATAATACTAATGTCCATAGTTAATTTAGTGGTAAAAATGTCATCCAACTCCTTTTAGACCTAAGTTCATGCCTCACTCCTTATATATATATTTTTAGATTGTTTTTACTAAATTATAAAACTCTTCATCAACAAAATTTTTGGATCTAGCACTGAGGACAACCATGGTAGACATGACCATTAAGGATATTTTGATAATGTTACATATCATTCATTCAAACCATCTTATTGCATCAACTCATTTTTTTTTTTCAAAAGTTATTTTGAATGTGGTAAAAAATAATTTTTATTATTTTATATAGGATTTCTTTTATATATATAAAAAAAAAGTTGAAATCTTTGAGTTTTTTTTATTAAAAAAAGAAAGAGGTGAATTAGCAAAATTTGAAAAAGGGATAAACTCTACTACTAAGTCTAGAGTGTAATTTAATAAGAAATAAAATAAAATTTATTGTGAAAAATGGATACAACCACACAAATTTAGAGTAAAAATTGAATTTTCCTCCCTACTTTTTCAAGTTGTCACAACCCATATATTTGTTTAGCTTTTAATTACTATTTGTTTGACTTTTGATTTTGTAGATAATCAAAATGTCTATACCATAATTTTCACTTTTTAAGATTGTAATTTAATGTATGTTGTAAACCCTATAAATTTTGCTACCCATCATTCAATTTTGAATGTACTCATTGCGTACCAATTATGTACCCATTACACTTCTCAAGTGGTTTATTATGTTAATTTAATTACAACACTTAATTAAGTTTCCACCAAAGTTAATACTATTATTTCTTATTTGGTTTTAAAGTTTTTTTTAAAAGAAAAATTCGATAGATTAGGAGTTGTAGGACTTAAACTACACAACTGCTAACTCGTCTTAGTTGCTGAGTGAGTTATAATACTTCATTTAGTAATTAGATATAAGTTAGAATCTTGTGTTCGTTAAACTAGATTTAGGTAAATATAATATTCTATTAGAAAATGGGGTCACTTACCGTTATGTTTATAAATTTTACTATACATGTAAAAAAAAATATGTTAATAAAAGATTTAAATTCTTAAATTTAAACAGGTTTGAGGAAAAATAATTCAAAGATCGTGACATTAGGAAAAAAAATCATATTTGATCTATTATATCAATTTAAGTTACTTTTAATTTAATGAAATTTGATGATAATAAAATTGAATTAAGTATTGAAGTGTTGCAATCTTTACCTTATACGTTTGTGTTTTAAATCTAGGTATATTTTGTAAAAAAGATATATAATAAAATAAAAAAGATATATAAATTTGATTTTTTTATATAAAATTTTGGATTTTTTGCCTCATTAAACTTATTTGGGTTGAAAATTTCTTTCTATTTCTATTGAAATAATGAGTTTTTTTTTTTCATATCCGTGAGTATCCGAATGAGCTTTCGCGCACCTAAACTAATCTCACATGACGTCAAGGAAAATCGTAGAAAATAAATTCTTAAAGTAGGTAATCACCATGGATTGAACTTAGCTACGAGCTTTTAGTTAGTTATTGAGATTATATCTCCCTTTTACCTTAGGTCAATCCATGATGGTTAAGAAATAATGACTTTATAAAATAAACTTCTCTAAAAATAGTAAAATATTGAAATTATTTATAAAATATAGTAAAATCCAATTTTCTAAAGATCATTTAAGTTTTTTTTTTGTTATATTTTATAAATATTTTCTTTTTGTTATATTTTATAAATATTTTCTTTTTGTTATCCATTACAATTTCCTTTTATAAAAGATTTGCATTGTTATATGATATGCATCAAATATATAAAGAAGAAGAAAAACAATAAAGATGTACTTATATCAAGGGGCCATTTAGTTTTTTTTAGAAAGATAGATAATCGAAACTTTAGACGCTGAAATTACGTACGACATCTTTAGGTTACCATGTTTGTTTGTAAAAATATTTTTGTAAATATTTGAGGAATATTTTGATTACTATGTTTGTTTCATAAAATTTCTACTAAAAAATGTCTTAAATTTACCTAATGTTTCAAAAATGTCTTTACAACTATTTGTTAATTTATAATTAATTTGATATAATTTAAACTTATATAATATATTTGTTTTTTTATCGATATCCTATTCAAGGGAAAGAGAGAGAGAGAGCAAGGGCTCTTCTCCCTCCTTTTATCGAATGCGATAAAAAAGACTCTTTTTCAAGACAATGGACTCCTATGAAAAAAAAGCATAATTCATTTTATTTTTCTTACCAAAATAATATCGTAATTTAAAATTTATTATAAAATAAATATTAAGTTAAATTTAATTAAATTTAAATTTAAATATCTAGTTAAAAATAATAAAATTACAATAATATATATATATATATATATATATAGATGTTCATTAGTGTGCTTAGTCGCTATAGTCACATGTCAACCTTTCAAAGATCCAATATTTATGTCATGTGTCTATCAAATACTCAATCTTAATGGTCATATAATCCACCATGCTTTCCAAATTATCTATAAGTATTTCCGGTTTGAAAAAATTAAATCAAAATAATAATTTTTTATTTTTTAAAAGTTCATGATAATAGTCTCTTACTTAGTTTTTTTAAATGATTTGATTATCTAGTTAACTCCAAATTTTAATTTTAATGAAGATAAACAATTTTTTTCAACTTCCTATAACCATATCTTTTCAACTCCAAGTAAAACTACATTTTAAAACTTTTTTCCCAAACATGTGTTATGATAAAACTAGGTTTATTCTAACACTAACTCTCTATAACCCAACCCTTCTCCTAAACGACTTATAAATCTTTCGACATCTAGTCTCTGGCTCCCCACCATTTTTCTTTTATTTTTTCAAACTGGAATCATGAAGCAAATAAGAATAACAACATCGAGTAGATTAAAATAGAACTAATGTATCAATGTTAACCTCGTAAAATAAACTAGAAAAACAAAATAATTACAATACATGTATAAAATAAACTCTCTAACAATTATTTAAAACCCTAAATTATTAAGAGTGATTATCTTATTTGGCAACCTAATCATTCAAACATCCAAACCAACTCATCATTACGAGATAGACTAAAATAGACTCTTTTTCAAAAATACTCTTTTTAAAAGTTCAGGAACCAAAAAAAAAAAAAAAAAAAAAAAAGAACAGGACCCAAGTTTGGTTCACCAATCATTAAAGATGTTTATACCTCACATTTTTTTAAATATCTTTTTAAGTACAACACGAAGATGGGGATTTGAATCGGGACTTTGTCCTTAATAAACATACAGATGTTAGTAAAGCTAATCTCATTGACCATCAACTCAAATTTCTCACCAAAATATTCACATTTCTCACATAGTTGTTCATATCAACTCTCTCGATAACTTTCACGTAATTATTACCGACTGAACTCATTGTTTTTATGGCTAGCCAAATGCCCTCTAAAACAACCACTCTCTTCTCTGTCGTTTTCATCAGCATCTAAATTACTTGAAATTTGAGAAATTTTTTGAACTTCAAAAGCAAAGTCTTTTCTTCAACCTCTCTTGAATTCGTGAGGATCAATAGGTGCATACAACGTGCTATTTAACTAAATTAAAAAAAAAACTACAACCAAATTTCTTAAAAAAAAGAACAAATATGTTGCTATTAATGAAATTAAAAAAGAAAAAAAAAAGAAAAAAGTACAACCAAATTTCGACTAAAAAACAAAAACAAAGATAAAGGGGAGAGAAAATAGCTAATGAAAATTGGGAGGTTGGAATTCTCTGTTTATTGAAAAAGTTAAATCTCAAATCATAATTTGATATGATTTTTTTTTATTTTATAAAAATACATTATAGATTATTAAAATCAAATATAAGAGATATTCAAATTTAATTCAATAAAATCAAATATTCAACATTTTCAAGTGAATTGTTATTTTCTTTACCCTCAAAATTTTAAGTCATTCGTTTTGGTAAAGACACTAGCTTTCTACACGAGACAAGTTGGCTCGTGTCTTAAACATATTTACAAAGCAAGGTCGCTCATGGTTGACGAGTATCGGATAATGTTATTGAAGCAACCTATGTTACAACTGGACTACTGTTGAATCACATAAACGACATTGGATCACGTCAATACTCTACAAGGACTAGAGAAACTCAACCAAAACTAGAGTGAAAAATTAAAGGAATAAAGGAACATAGAACAAAGCATACACATGCATTTCAGTCAAAGTTGTTGCATAGATGACCTTATTTTAGGCACGTTTATATTTTATGACTCTTCCCCACAAACTTATCGTAACCTTTTGCTTACATTCACATCAGGTTTGGAATGAAATGTTCATGTCACGACTTTCCTGAAGCCCTAACCCAATTTAAAAGTAAAGAGGAGGAATATCTTTTGGACCACGTTAGGAAAGCAAACCCTAGTCCGATGACTTTTCCAAAGCTGCCTTAACCTGATTTTTTAAAGTAAAAGTGCAATGAATAAATGAAAAGTATTCCAAAATGTATACTACATTAGATCCGAATGGTGAATTATCTCGACCAATCTCTCATGGCCCAACACAATGTCAACATTTTAATTTCACAGTTTTTGTCTTTGGCATTTTTCTCGTGTTATGGAGGCTTATCAAAGACCTATAGTTTAATGATAAACAGAGGAACACTAAAAGAGTGTTTAGGACAAGAGCGAGTTATTATAATTTTAGGTTATTAACGTTTAGTTATAATAGTTTGTATTTGAGGTGTAAATTATTTTAGTTTGGATCGTAATAGGATGAGTTTAGAATGCAAATTATTTTAGTTTAATAAGTAAATAGTAAATAGGACAGCAAACAAAAAAAAAAAATAATGAAAGTAGAATAGTAAAAAGTGTAAAAAGGGAGGATTTTGAAATAATATTTAAAATTAATAAAAGAGAGAGATAAAGTGAAAGCATTTTAAAACTAGAATCGGGCCATATGCCCAAATGGAATGGAGAGTGGGCCCAAATAAATAAATAGGCCCAAACCCAAAGAAGAAAGGGTTGAGAGAAAAAGAACAAAAGCTAAGAAGCGTACACGTGGAACATTAGAGAAATAAAGAAAAAAGAGAGGGAGGTAATGGTATGATGAAATCTGTAAGTGGGACCCGGGTCCTTTAACAGTACAGATATCGTACTCTCTCACACACACACACACACACACACACACACACACACACACACTCTTCCTTTTACATTTTCTTTTTTTCTTTTTCTTTAATTTTTAAAAGATTATATATTATATTTTAGAATATTAAAAAGAAAGAGGGAAAAGGACGGAATATTTGGATCTGTGGCAATTTTTGGAAAACGAATATTCGGTATCCGTTTCAAAGTAATCTTGCTTTTCCCCACTTCCCACGTGACCAACTTGTACCCCTTTTTTTTTATATATATATATATACTTATTTATTTATTTTCAATAACACTTTTCTTAAAAAAAAAAAAAAAAAAAAATAATTCAAATCTTATTATTTTTACCATCTCTATTTAATCATTTTGTATATTAACTATTTTTCAAGCTTGTCCTACCCAGTATATATATATATATATATATATATATATATATATATATATAATATCTTATAATTTAATTTAGTCTATCGGTCATCAATTTTGTGTCTAATTTGATCCATGTTGTTAAACTTTTATGGGTTTTAGGGTTAATTTAGTTTGTTCTTTCTATTATGTTAACTACCATTTTGTGCGGAGAGATTGTTCACTCTCTTACTCGGTTGATTTCGTTGGATTATAGTTTGTTTAGGGCTTCTGCGTTATTAAATTCTTGGGGACATGATGTGTTTGTTATTCGTTCTTAGCCAGGTTGTGACTTGTTTTCGAGTATGTATATATATGTGTGTGTGTGGAATATTTTTAAATATAGTAAAATAAATCAAAATATTTACAAAATATAAAAAAGTTTCAAATTCTACGAATGATAGACTCAGTTTCTATTAATATCACTAAATATTAGTAGACTTCTATTAGTATCTATCAATGTCTATCATTAATAAAATCTAAAATTGTGTTATATTTTGTAAAGAGTTTCGTTCCTTTTTATTTCTAATAATTTTCTAATTTTTATTGACATTTTCACATTTTCCTTGTCTAGAGTATATTTAAATTATATATATATATATATATATATATATATATATATATATATATCTTAAAAAATATATGAAACATAAAAATAGATAACAATGTAATTGATGTTAATATAATATAAACAATAACCATTTTAATTTGATTAAAAAGCCAATGTTTTTGTTTTACTTTAATTTCTTGTTTTATAATTTATCAAAAATATCTATCTACATTAACGCCTTCGAATCTTATAATTAACATTTTATTTTTAAACATGAAATTTAAGTTTTTATTGACGTCAAGATTTTAAAATCTTAGTTATTCTGGATAGATAATTCATTTTTAAATATATATATATATATATATGTATATATATTATTAGATATAATTTTTTTTTATGTGCAATAACAATTGCAAACCCAAATTTAAAGATAAAAAAATTGTAAATTTAAGAATTTATTAGAAAATTTAAAACATCACAAAATTAATATGAAATACTTTTATTATTAATATAATTTATCTTTGAGAAGTAAATCTAAATTTTTTATAATCATAATTATTTTTGCATTGCATTATATCTCTAAAAATCCATTAAAAGTTAAAATAAAGAGAACATATTTTTTACTCAAAAAAATTTCAAGTTTTCTCGAGTGAATTAATTCTAAAACTTATGACTATTTTATTTTCTCAAATTCTTTAAATTATCATGATAATATTTCATATATTTTATAAAAGTCACTTTATTTGAATTTTTGTACTAATAATATTTTGCATAACTAAAGTAAAATTAATTATTCACATCCATAAAAAAGTTAGGTTTATTAACTATGAAGAGATATTTGGTTTTAAAATCTTTTTCTATCCAATGTACTAAAAAAACATAAGATATGATATTTTGTATGTGACATTCACATGTGAATGTTGTAAAAGCAAATAGCTTCATTCTAGTTTTTATTTTTCATTTTTTTAATATAATAGACACATTTCAAAATCTTATAACTTTTAACAAAACACAATAATATAGAAAAAGGAGTTCTATAATTATTTCATAACCCTAAAAAAGAAAAAAAATCCATTAGCAAAGTGGGTCAAGTCTTTTTGCCTTCTATATATATTATATTTTTTCTTCACTTAAAGAATTATTGTCGCTTGAAGTTTTATATTTATTTGATTCAAACATGATACCTATACAAAAGTAAAATGATTAGAAATAATAAAACTATTGAAAATATTTACGATATACAAAAGTAAAATGATTAGAAATAATAAAACTATTGAAAATATTTACAATATAACAAAATTTTAAAATCTACTAAATTGATAAAAGAGTTTAGGGTTTATATTTTATCAATATTTTTACTCATAGTATCAATTATAGATATTGATAGTCACTAATAGACATCAACAAATACGAAGAAAAACTATTTTATCATCTTGAAGAACCTATGTAATACATAAATGAGAATTAATATATATAAATAAAAGCATAAATAATATATATATATATATATATATATATATATATATATATAACATTGCTTTGTACATATAACGAGACTATAGGTAGAAACCGATAGAAGTTAGTGTTTATCGATTTATATCATCGATAAATTTTAAAATTTAGCTATATTCATACTACTTTTGATTGATTTCATTTTATTTGAAAATAATTCTATTTAAAATCGTCAAACTTAAAAAAGAAAAAAATGAAAAAGAAAAAGAAAATCTATTATAGCCACTGCCACTAAATTTTTTCTGACATGGGATAAAAGTCATATAGATTTATGATGTAAGCAATATATATATGAAAACAAAATAAGGATAATAAATAGATAATTCATATTCACAAAAATAAATTTGAAAATGACAAAAAAAAAACAAAAAAATACAACTAGTTCATGATAGGAAAAAGAAAAAAAAAACAAAAAAACAAAATTAATTTTATGGGGTGTTTTTATTTTCGCTTTATTATTCCTCTTTGAAAATTTTTTGTTTGTAATTAAGAATATGAGGTTGGAAAAAGAGAATGAAAAAGTTTGAAAATGAAAGAAAGAAAGAAATAATAGAATCCGACAAAGGCTTACTTCAAAGTTCAAAATAATATTTCTTTCGTAGATTTGATTCCGACATGTCGTCCCCCACCGTAGATATCCCTCACTGCTCCCATTCCTTTGCCTTTCCACGCGTTTTCATAGTATGGAATTTTTTTAATCATATTCATACTCATTATTATTATTATTAAAAAGTATATATTAAAATTTTCCAACATTATATCCTTTGTAATTTAGAAACTCCTTTGATATTTTCATTTTATTCCCTTTCTATATCTATACATCGAGTCTCGTTGTATGTACAAATGAGTGTTATATATAAATTGTCTAAATTCCTACGTACTTTTGTACGTATTCCGTTCTTCAAGATAATAAGGTAGTTTCTTCATATTTACGTCTACCATCATTCTTTTTAAATTTTTTTGGCTCGTTTACGAAAGTATAGTTTAATACTTTTTTTATTAGTTAAAATTTTACATTATATCATGTAATTGTTATAAATTAGAAAAATAAAAAGGAATAATGTTAATTTTAAAAGATTAAGCTAAAGGGTTAGTCTTTGAAAATAGAAATTTAATCCAAATTTTGAACAAAGTGTTTGGTATATATATATATATATATATATATATATATATATATATATATATATATATATATATATATAAAATAGTGTTGTGATTTTTAACCAATAAAAAGGTGAAGAAAATGCAAAGCATTCATGTGAGAAAGAGAAATATTCATGATATTGTTATTAGAATAAGATGGGGTGTTAAATATCATTAGTACATATATTTTGACCCATCAAGAAAGTGATTTTTATGAGTTATTTATTAATAATGTTTTAAATAATTGTAAAAAAAAAAAAATAATGTTGTTAATTAAATGCCATAAAACAAAGTAATTACTTTAGGTTAGTTTTTTTATGTAGTGTGTCATTTTATATAAGTTATTTCAAACATCATGCTTTTAATTTGAGACCCAAGAGGAGGGTGAGAATTGCAATTTGCAAATAGTTATTTATTTATTTATTTTCATACTAATAACTCCAAACACATAATTAATATTACCCCACAAGAGAGACATATGCATTAACTCCATGTTGTGTATACCTAAAATTTAAAAAAAAATTAGCCCCTTTTATTTTCAAGACTTAGCTTATATAGTTCACCAAGTTGAAAGGGCACACACACATTAACTTCTTTAATCTCCATGGAAATTTCTTGGAATGTGGGTGTTTGGTGGGGATTTTGCTCTTTACAGGGACAAAGAAAATCCCTACTTCAAAAGGATTTTTGTTTATCAATTTTAATCTCTAGCTCTTACTCAACCTAAACTTGTGCTCGAGAGATAGTTTTCGTGTTGGTATCTTAATTAAAGAAAGATGGTGTGTGCGATTTTAAATTGATGATCCTTTATACCATCAAGATTTGATGTTTTTATTAACTTATAATTTTCTTAATTATTAGAAAGTTTTTTGCCAGAGCATCTTTGTGAAAACTTAAGAAAATTATATGTTTTTACTTAATATTTATTGTTAGGGATGATTGTTGAACTAGAACACGTAAATATGTTAAAACAACAAAGTCAAGAAAATTGATAAGATTCAAGTTGTTGAAAGTGGTACCCCTAGAACCAAAATGAGTCTAGAAAAGAGTTAGACCTGCCAACACGTGCTAAACAAAGTACCTAATGAGGCATTACCTCACACATGCCTTGACTCAAAGGATTGGCCAAGAACCAAAGTGGACCTAATGGAAAGAGCTCGGTCTCAACTTTGATTGAGATTAACTTAGTAAAATAATGTTAAATAGAGCACATATCCTGATCGGACATAACGAGGTGAAAGAATAATTCCAATGCAACTTTGAAATCCTACTAGAAAGAGTAAGGCCAAACTATGCATATAAATAGAACATGATAGCTCAAAGAGGTAAATCGTCCACATCCTAATTATACTCAAACCCCTTAGCTTAATCATTTTTTTTTTTTTTTTACTTTAGATCCGAGTATGTATAACAAATGCTAATCTAGTTTGTTAATTTTTTCATTTTGCAAGTCATACTTTAATCTTTCTATTTTTGCAAGTTATGTTTTTTTTTCCTGAACTACAAATTTGCATTTGTTGTTATAGCTAGTGAGTGACTTTTGGCTAAAGCACATAATTACGACTTTATGAAGGTCACAAACTGTCCTAAGAAGAAAATGGAAAATTTTGAGTTAGAAAACCATGTTATTCGAGCTTGATTAAGCATGAGAAGAGTAAAGAGTTTGAGCCAAAGCCCAAAATTACCTGCTCGACCTTAGCCTCGATCAAGGATGAGGTTGAGGCCGACCTTCCTCTCTTTTTAATGATTAGAGCATATACTATGACTAAAATGGGCCTCGAGAAGAGGGTATATAGTTTTGGGTCAAAGGCCCAAACCAACCTCTTTACTTAAGGATAAGGTTGAGGCCAAACCTCCAAATTTGACGAAAGAGGCATATAAGAAATGCATGCCCTAACCCATTTTGTTCAATCGAGAATTAACTTAACACGACTCAAAAACTTTGATATAGATGTCTTAGATAAGAATTTTACTATAAATACATTATTATGACTTGAGAGGAATTAAGTCCATTCCAATATTTAAACTCTCTACTTGGATACATAGCTATATTTATTCTAACTTAAGTATTAGAGTCTACATAGCAAACACCACATCGACGTGTAGGTCTTCCCATCTTGCAAGTCACATTATATTCTTTTAAAAATTATCAATTTATCGTTGTTGTCACATAAATGTGCATTTTACTCCATCAACATTTTAGCACCAACATTTATCCTTAACACCGTTGCAATATTCCAACACGTAGTATATAGTGCGGTTACATTGTTTCCACAAGTTTTAGTTGAAATGGTGTACTTTTATCATAGTGTCATGTGAACATATCACCAACAACAACATTATTATTAACAAAATGAACATCAATCAAGGGTTGATCGAACAATATATAATAATAATAATATATCCAAACAAATTAAATTAAATTGGATTAGATTATTTTATTTTTAATTTAAAAAATTAATAATTAGTTTCTTCGCCAACTACCACTTGAAATACTTTTAACAAAATTGATCCGTGACATTTTCTTTTGTTGCTTTTTCTTCTTCTTGAAATTGATTGAATGATAAGGACTTTGTTTTTTCCAATAATTAATCCAACCAAGAATTTAATTTATGAAATATTGTGTTGTTGGATTTCAATTCGTAGTCCTCTGTGTTTTTCCCAAAACCGTGGGCTCTATTTTTTTTTTTTTTAATTTCATAGGGGCATGAAATAAATTCAATATTATTACCTATGAAAATGAATAATTCATTTGTATATGAAAAATAAAATTTGATAGATTTAGATTTAGACAATGTACTATTTAGTTGAGCTGGCTCAATCTATCATCTCTCTAGCTTTGTCTTCAAAGGACTTTATCCGTATGTTACCTTACTATAATTAATGTTTGGAATTAAAAGTTTAATAAACTTTGGTTCTATTTCATTTTTTTTCTTTTTTTCTTTTTAAAAAATTGGTTTAAAAAGTGCCCTAAGTTGAGGTTGTTACAACATGTGAACAAAAAAAAAAGTTCTAAAAGACTTTTGAAATAAACCCTTCCATGATGAGTGGACGTGACTACCTACCAAGTTATAAAATATTTAAGATCGAAAATTAAATGTCGTACGTTAAAACGGTTTGTCTTTTACAAGTAAAATGGCGACTTTCAAATATAAAAGAGAGAAAAAAGAAGATTTTGGATTAATGTGTTTAGTTACCCACAAATTTACATTTTCTTGCATCTCCGGTGTGCATGACCCAACCACACGATTATCTAATTATCTTAAATTACGACTTCCAACAGTGAAGATTAACCCCACTGCTAACCACTCGTCTTAAACTCTTTCAGCTTTATGAAGTTAGCCTCATTATAATCCTATAACATCTTACAAGTTTTTTCTACCATTAATCTTTTAAAATTGATTCAAATATAATATTGGAAACACAAGTTTACACTAAAAATTGAGTGATAAAAATATTTGATATAGTATGGGTTCCATATCAAATGTGGGACTCTTAATATTTCAATGTCCCCTTAAGATGGTGTCTCTTTGGGTTCACCTATCTTGAACCAATCAATACCCGTTTGGGTTTAATAGGCTTTAATATCATATTTGATAGTACAAGATTCCATCTCAAAACCAATTGGCAGGGAAAGAAGTAGCTCATTTATCTTATAAGAAATACGAGTCTCCGTTCTCAACAAGAAATTAATGTAGATGCTAAATTGTAATTAAAATAGATTATTTAGTAGATATGATATCAATATGAAAATATATCTTATCTATAACATCGGATATTGAAAAATGATTGAAAAAAGGGAAAGTAACAATAGCCTTAATACAATCATTGAAGTGTGGGATGAGTAAAAGACGATGAACATATCTTACCTGCAGTAGTTATTGATATACTTGTCAGCAGGTTTGTTGTTCAATTTTTAAAAAAGCTACATAATTGAAACCAACCCTAGAGTTGAAGAACATTTGGAGTAAATTTATTTATAAAACAACAAAAGAGATTTTTAGTGTTGGGGAAGATAAAATTGAGAAAAGATAAATGGAGAGACTGAGAATGGATGAAGTTATGGAAAGAGGTCAGTAATATCCATTGTAGTTTGTGGCTACAACCAAAACAATGCTAAAAGATACATTTAATAGCAAGAAAAAAAGGGACCATATTCTCCTTCATTATCTTCTCCCCCTCTCTCTCTCTCTCTTTTTTTTGTTCCATTTTCTTTTTCCTTTTGAAAGCCATGATAATTCAACATGGAATAGAAGTGCATCAAGAGACACTAACAAAGGCAAACAACTCAAAATATAATCGACAAAGAAGAGAAAAAAATAATGCTCTACTAACGTTGTCCTAAACACAAGCGAGTACACCAGTACACGTTGTTACAACCCTGGATAATGTGATAAAATGTAATAGTAAAGAGAATATAATGCCTCATCACTGAAAAAAGAGATTTAAGTAACATTCAAAGATCTGGTTCAATTATGTAGACTAACAACCTCTAGACAGTCAGATTCAACCACGATTTGTTGACAATTAAGACATGGAATACTATGTATCGTCCTATCACAAACAATAACCCTTGATTTCCAAAGTGTTCCTTAATCCATTTTAGTTAGAAAACATAAACGATTACATTTTTTTTTAGATACTATACTTTCTTTGTTCACACAATAAATTTGTCTTTACAGAGATACTGGTGGACACTACACGTTAATATGTCAATTGGTCCCACTCTAGTTTTAAAAGACGCTAACGTGTGTAACATATAGACATATTGCATTAAAAAGTTTTCCCTAACAAACAACACATACACAAAGAGTGAGAGAGATAGAATGGTGGAGAAAAGGGTAGAAGAGAGAGGGACTTAAGGGGAGAGGAAAAGAAAGGGTGAAAAGAGGAACAATAATGCCACTTTTCAGCTCATTTGTATTGGCCCTTTTTCTCATCTCAAGGAAAAAGGGTTTTAAGTACTTATAGGGTTTGTGTTTGGCCAAATTGTGCTTGAGATATATGCCACTTTTTGGACCTACATACATAATATAATTGAAATGTGTCTTTTGACTTGTCTATAAGTTGAGCTTTACGTAACTTCGATTGAGATATTCATTCATATGTAATATATATGTATACATGTCAACATATCTGTAAATTTGAGAGTTCAACATTGATATTAAAGATTAATCGATATATTGATGACGATATATATTATTTCAAATTTACAAATATATCCATCAATATCAATTATATAAATACCGATATTATTAATTATTTAAACCTTTCTATCTATAACACAATCACATGCTTATACTTGATTAAACTAGATTAACTTAAAAAATGTGAATAAACTATTTAAAGAAATTAAATTCATTATCAATATATGTTGACAACAATTTCACAATTTTTTTGGGATCTAATAATGATTTTAACAATTTTTTTTCTTCTAGGAAAACCCATCACTACTAGATCTCCAACACAAATGGATCAAATCCAATCCCTTAAATTTCACATTCTTAATCTTAAGAAGCTAAACCAGGTTGGGATTGTCAAATATATTCACATGCAACTCATTGCTTAGAAATTAGAAAAAGAAAATATACATACATACATACATATATATATATATATATATATATATGGATACACATCCACTTACATGAAAATGATTAATAATAAATTAAATATTTCCAACTCACGAATTATATGGGGAGACCCATTTCACTTTATTTCTTAGAAAACAATACGTAAGTGATAAAATGATTGAAAATATTGATTTCGTTGATTTTCGATATATCTAAATTAATTATCTCTCTATTTTTATTTATTTATTTAAATAATAATAATAAAAAAATTATTTATTGAACTTAAATTATACGTGTAATACTTAAATCAAATGTTAGAAACTTTTACGTATGGAATTAAAAAAAAGAAAATAGAGATAGTTTGGTTATGCATTAAAAGATATGTATCCTTAGCTTTCATCATTATTGAAAACTTAATGCTTAGGGGATGGATAATGATAGAGAGTGAAACTAAATGGTTAGCCATACTTTGGAAAACGATCGTTCATGTGATAAAATTTAAACCAAAATTCTATTTAATAAATAAACAAATACTTTTCTATTTCACTTTGCACAAATACCCACCATCATATCATTCGTTAATTCAATTTCATCCTTTTGTGTATAATTTTGCATTTTTCTTTTCCTTTTCTTTTATTCTTATTTGTTTTATTAAAGGTATGAAAAAAAGAAAAAGAAAAATTCAATGGTTAAATTAAAAACAATATGAAACTTTACTTCTTGCATTTTATCCCTTGTTGAGTCTTTAAAATATATACTCTTTAGTTTTTAAGATATACTTAGTTAGGATCAAGATTTAATTATAAGAATATGTTAGAGTAAAATTTTAGATTTTCATTGATCATTAATGTCTATCATTGATAGAATTAAATATTTTATTATATTTTGTAAATACAATAATTTTCCTGTATTTTAATGGTTCTTGGAGTAGTTTATATATATATTTTAATTAATTTTACACGGAGGAGATAACTTCTTAAAAAATTCAATAATCGTAAAATTTAGATCAGTCCACAAATGGTAAAAAGAATTAAATTCTCAAACTTATATTATCAGTACAATTTATACAATTATGTAAGTATAAGGACTAAGTTACAAAATTTACGTAAGTTTAAGGGCTTAATTTTTAATTTTAAAAACTTCAAAATATAATTACTTAATTAGTTGTAGTTTTTGCAATTTTTCCTTCGAATAATAATAATAATAAACTTCAATAACCCTTTAAATCTCCCAAGCCATACTAATTTTGACTAAAAAAAATGGGTTTAAACCTCTTTTTGTTTTTTTAAATTGAAAAATCAATCATTTCATATAAAAGTATTTGATTGGACTATGATCGTTCAAATTAAAGTCAACTAAGTTACTATAAAAAGAAAAACCAAGAAAAATTAAATAAATGAAAACTAACAAAAAGCTTTTTATATGTTTATTTAGTGAATATGACCCAACACATTCATGTCACATGCAAAAGTTTATATGATCCAACGGCTACTTTTACCAAGAAATAATTTTAAAAATAGAAAAATTTGTAAATATTTTGTCAAATGTTATTTTTTTTGACAATTTTTATTTTAAAAAATGTTACTATATTATGAATTTTTTATATTTTAATTTTTACAATTTTTTATATATATATATTCCTATATTTTCAATATATTAAAATAATATTTTTTAATCACAAGATTAAATATAAACCAAATAAATGGTTGTTATTTTATGACAATTATATATTAAAACCTCTAACCCAAATAATTAAGAGTGAAACACTCACATATGCCACAAAAATTAGAAAAAGACTTGGGAATCTTTGCCTTAGGAATCAGTTCACATGCACAATATATATATATATATATATATTTGTTCATAACCTAAATAAAAAATAAAAAATCACTTTTAACTCCTCTCACAACAATTTATATTTAATGATTTTAGACATTTTATTGAACTTCATAATTAGTTATTTATAAATCTATAAAAGAAATTTCATTCATTATCCCAATAAAAAGTAAAATCCTTGCAAATTTTAAGATATGATTTGTTACCTTTGATCATTAAAATTTTAGAAATTATCCTCAATCAATTTTCAATTCCAACAAAATAATATAATAATGTAGAGAGGTGAGATCTAATTGTTTGTTTTTTTCTTATGAAAAAGGAAAAAAGAGAGAAGAAAATTTATAGGATAAAAAAAGAAAGGACACAATAACTTTATTAAATGACAATATATGTTTTTAAGATTAAGAATCCAATAATGATCTCAAAGGTTCCGTACACATAACACTTAAAAAAAAACGTACCCTACACACACATTCTCTCTGACCAACCTCTCTTTTATATATATATATATATATATATATTTCTTTTATCATCAAAGCTCAAAGTAAATAATTATTATTAATTCAATTTTCGTAAAATTGAAAGATATATTTTGAATTAATTAAGATGTGTCTTTTCTTTTTTTAATATAGAAAAATGAGTCGAAATAATTATAGATATAGTGAAAATATTACTAGTAAATGTTGACAGATATTTAATTATGGATTAATATTAATATAGATGTTTCTCAACCTCTTTTACAATTTTAGTAATAGATCGAAAATTTTGCTATATTTATAAGTATTTTATTTGAATTTGTTAATTTTTTTTTTGTTTGGGATTTAAATAATATGCATATGGGAAAAATAAGAATAAAGAATAGGTAAGGAAATTGAGAATAATAATAATAATTATAATAATATCCATGCATTTTTTCCATTAAAAGAGAAACCACTCAAAGGGTGTAAAGTATAATCCACCTCAATGAGGGAAACATTGAACTATTTTTACAAAGAGAGAATACATTCTTTGTTTTTTTTTTTCTTCTCCCAACCCCTTTTGAGATTTTTTTTTTTTTTTTTTAAGAGAGGGGTTTGGAAATTCAAAACTAAGTTAGAGATCAAGTCATTAAGCACAAAAAACCCATAAAAGGTTTCCAAAAAAAAAAAAAAAAGAAGAAGAAGAAGAAGAAGAAGATAGATGGTGAAATCCATGAAAAAGAAAGTGAAAAAGAAGATGGTGAAAAAGACAGAAAAAAAAAGAAAAGAGATAATGATATATGATCAAATAATCTCTCTTCTTTGTCCCATCTTCAAATTCTTGTGAATTCTGGTTCATGAAAAATCCCCATCAAATGAAGAAAGTTGAAAAATAATATAGTGTTTTTTGGTTGGCAATAATAATTTCATCTAAGCATGGAGGAGGTTAAGGATCTAAACACATGCTCTTGGCAAGGAATAGTGAGCCCCATGTAATGATCAAATCCAAATTCTTCTTCCGCTTGACGAAGTAAGCATTGGAATTCCGGGTGAGTTAAGAACGAGATCGGAACGATGTAACGACTTCTGTTCTCGCCGACGTAGACGGCGAAGTGGCCCTTGGGGACGTCAAGAGGGAGTTCTTCATCGGCATCGTAGGCACCGTTGTTGGACTTTTTTCCAAGGCTAGAGCAACGTTTGAGGATTTGTTTGAGGACAGTAGGTTGTGGGAGTTTGTTTACCTTGAGGATAGCCATTTGGTGAAGAATGTATAAGTGTTTTTGTGGGAATTTTAAAAAAGAGTGGAAAAATAGGGAATGGAATAAATCTCCTCTAAGGGTTTGAAGAATAGAGGAGAAAAAAAAAAGGAGGGTATGAGTAGGAAGGGGAGGAGAAAGGGGTATTTAAGAAGAAAGGGGTGAGATTGAGAATGATATATGGAGAAGAGAAAGGAGTGAAGGACAAGCCATGAGAGTGTTGGGTAATGTGTCCTTAGGGGGAGAGAGAGAAAGAAAGAGAGGAGGGGCAAAAACCAAATGGGTCTACTTTTGCTTTGTATGTTGGCCATCCCAATGGCAACTTGGACCCATTGAGAGATAGGGAGAGAGAGGGGGGTTACTATAGGTAAGAATAGATTTTGAAAAATTGCAAACATGAAATAAAAATCACACCTTACTAGAAAGAAATAAAAAAAATACTCGTGAAATTTGTATCGGTCACTCTTTTTTTTTTTCACTCGCAACTAGAGAGCACGAAAAGAATTTAGATAGAGTTAGTACACTGATCAAACTAATTAAAAGTCGTGTTTCTAATTGATATGATTTGAAACTAATCAAGACCAAATGCTTTCTTTTATAATTTTTATAACTTGTTTTTCTTTAAACTTTTTCACAATGAGACTACCACTCTTCTAATATTTTGTCAATTAAACCAAATATCTCAGAAATTAGTAATCGAAGGATTGTAACAATGTGGCTTGTATATACATTGATACCTAAGAAACTAAATTTAGCACTTGGTTTCATAATCATTTTGGCTTTTAGTTCTTGAAAATTAGATTTGTTTTCTTTATTAGTTAGTTATCATAGCCTTCGTCTTTCCCGACTAAACAATCAAATTTACCCATTGAGTTTTCTAAAAAAAATGAAGTTTATAAACACAACTCGAAGTTGTCCTAAAAACTAAATCGAGTTTTGAAAATTGAAAAAAGAAAGTAATTTTTAGAACTCGTTAATTATTGTATTGGTTTTGAAATTTGATTCAATAATTCAAATGTTTAGTAATAAAATAGAGAAGAATCGACCCACATATTTATGTGATTGATTATAATAATTAATGTGTTAGCTACATCCCTGAAATATTAGAGAAAACAATTATATTAGAGATAATGTTAAAAGTATACTAAATTGCGGTGCATGCCTTTAGGGTTAGAGAGTTTACATATTATACTTCTCTAAACCCTAGAGTCATAATCGTAAATATACACTATAAAGACAATCAAATATGAATTCTATTACAGTCGTCGTTTGAAGCATCATCCAACAGACTCAAAGCATTCCAACGTATCAAACGAGATAGATATATTTATAGTTTTTAAAATTTAGTTATTAAAGTGAAGAAATAGATAGAGATTTTGATCTTGCACCAAAACCATAATTATCAAGAGAGAGTTGTTGCATTATATGGCGGCCATATATATTGAAAGGGTTTGATCTTTTGAAGGAGATAGTGAGAGAGTAGTGGCCCCAAGTTCTTGAGGGGGAGAGGGGACCCTTAGTTTTTTTTTTTGTAGAAAAAGGGATTTTGGGATTGGCTTAACACATTTGATAAATATGAAGTAACATTCCATCTAAATTCTCATGGTTGTGGGGTTTTAATGTGAGATCATAACCTTTTTTATTAAAAGAAATTTTAAAAAAGAAAAAGAAAACAAGTTCAATAATATTAATATATGAATATTTGTATTTTCTTTTTTCTTATTAAATTCTTTGTTCCATAAATAAAGCATTTATATATTCATATGGATAGTAGATCTATCTAGGTCTTCTTCTCTCTTTCATTGGTCATATTTAATGAATAATGTGGTGAGAGTGAAAATGAATATTTGTTTGGCTAAAGTATGGAGACCAATCCATAAAGTCAATCGTCTATAGTCTTAGAGTTATTTGGTTAATTAGTATAGAGATCGACCTTAGGGTTGACCATATCTAGTCATATATTTATTTGGCTAAATATGGAGATCGACTCGTAGGGTCTATCTTCTAGCCATATATTTATTTAGAATTATTGAGAATGACCCATTGGAAAACCATAATACCTAAGTATGGAGGTCGATACTATATGATAGTAAAGATTATGGCTAATTACTGCACCTTTTCACATGTCGAGTCATTAGTGAAACGCGATTCACAACGGTTGGTAAGAACCTTAATTAATTATGTGAGGATTTAACTATGCGAACAACCGTAATGAAACCTATTTCTATATAATTAAGAGGGTTTAATAACATTTGAGGTAAACGAAAATACATTGTCCAAACTTCCATCCTTTAGTTCTCTCTATCTAAACAATAATTGACTTATTGTCGTAGTGTCGGTGGCCAAGCACCAGACTGCTGCAAATTTTTCTATTTTTTAGGGTGTAAGTATCGTTGATACCAAATTTTGGCATCTAACAAATAGAAACAAGTGATTCAATATTTTGAATTTATTTAGCGTTAAAAGATTGGTAAAAAGTGGATGTTTAGTGCCATATTGAGTAAAATATATAGAAGAGTTAAAATTCGCTTAGTCTGTGACTTTTTTTAGATGTTTTGAGATTTAGATTCTTCTCAAATTGGACCCAAATCACATCAAACCTACTTTTTAGAAAAATTAAATATCAAACTTGTGCAAATTACACTTGAATTTACAATAAAATAAAATGAAAGACACAAAAACTCTTCACCTTGCATCTCAATCTAACCAATATTGGTCTTTGTGCTTGTTCTTTAGAAGCAAGCACCAATCTATACTTCCAAATTTTGTATTCTTGTTTAACCATTATTAGAGTGTTCTTCTTCAATTCTTTACATTTTGTATTCTTTTTAGATTCAAAGATGTGGATATTCTAAAAGATGGAATGACAATATAGTTTCGTATTTATCCTCATTTATTTTTTTCTACGTTTAGTCTATATTTCCTTGTATATATTGATTTTGTGTATTTGTATTCGTTGGAGATGATCGATAGAGTTGGTCACCAAAAGTGATAGCCAAAATATATCAATAGAAGGGGTAATTGCATAGAGTTGGATACGTAAAAGTGGTTGCTAGAGTTGATTATTAGAGGTGTGGGTCATTGAAGTATGCCGCCAACGATCGTTATAGCTAAAGTTAGGTTTTAAAGTGGTCGTCAGAGCATGGCTACTAAAGATCATGATTGTCATTGGAGTTGGTCATAGATAATAACCGACAACTGGAGTGATCATTAGAAGCATTAAAAGGAGGGGAGAGAGAAATATGAAAACATAAAGTTTATCAAAGATATTCGACATTAACTTACGAAATCGGTAATCCAAACATTGAGTTGAGATTAAAACTCAACTCAACTCAACTCATGTCGATGCCTCAAACACTTTCAAAAATATTTATTTGAATAATTTGTTTTCAAACTATCTATCAATTCCGATACCTACCGAGGTAAGTTGAAACTCGATAAATTATTTAACTTATATAATGATGTGAATGAAAGAAATGGTTTATATATATATAAAAAAAAAGTATCCATTTGGGGTGTCTACCTGAACTCACGGACTAACAATGGAAGTGTACTGTTTGAGTACAAATTCTGTTGGAAGTTTTGAATTTTAGTGTTTGTTTGGACGTTGGATTCTTATTTCTTTACAATTCTTTTTGTTCACAATTATGTAAACCCATGTGATCTCTCTATATGCTTTTTTACTCATTTGATCTTCACATTTATTTCTCTAAATTTTACTCAATATTTCAATGCAAATGCATTGGAATTACCATAATTACTCTCTCTCTCTCTCTCTTCCCAAAGTACAATGTAATGTTAACTATTAAAATAAAAACAATTTGTTTATGTAAATAATATTTTTAAAGAAATTAATTGCAAATATAGTAAAGACTATTAGCGATAGTGATAGCGCCTATTGTTAATAGATCACTTCCGTTGGTGATATAGTCTGTTACTTATAGATTTTGAGAGTTGGATCAAAATTTTTGTTTTGTTATATTTTCTAATACTTTAAGCCTCATCGTTATGTTTGTATTGTTCCTTTTGGTTAAAATACATTTTTGATGCATATACTTTTATTAAAGTAAGAATTTAGTCATTAAACTTTAGTTTATAACAATTTAATCTCTATACTCTCAATTTTGTAAAAATTTAGTCTATAAATTTTAGAATGTAACAAGTTAGTTCTTGTACTTTCAAATTTGTTACAATTTAGTCCCAGATGAAATAAAACTGTCAACGTTAGATATCAATTTTTATTATATTTTATGATGCAAACTAGTTTATTTGGTAAAATATTGAATCTCTAATTAGTTTATTGGTTTATTATTTTAAAAAAATCTAAATCAATTTCACTACTAATTTCTAGAATAAAAACTAAATCGTTACAAACTTCGAAGTATAAGAACCAAATTGTTACACAATAGAATTCTATCACTTAAATTATTACAAAATTGAAAATAAATTGACCAAGTCGTTAGCAAATCAAAATTTAGAAACTAAACTATTACTTTTTTTTATATATGTATATATATAAAAAGTGATTTTTAACCAAAATAACTAACTCAATCTTTATTTTATATCATTTATATATATTCCCAAATGATGTTGTGAATTTTGTCAAACTTGACATTGTACCAAAAGATGATGCACAAATCTCTAAAAATCTTACCCTTTTGAAGAAGGAAATATCAAATAGGTTAGGGCACGTGAAAGCATATGAGAAAATTAAGGTGAAAATTTGGTACAAAAATACATTTAAAAACTTTAGACTAAAAAAAAAAAAAAAGCTTCAATATATATCAACCAAACTCTTCCAATTGGGGTATTAAATAATAGTCACAATCTAATTTGTTGTTTAAAAGTACAATCACTTTCCAAGTACTTTTATATGATTATTATATGGTACACATCCCTTATACTTATGAGAAATGTGACAATTTTCAACATTATACAAATCAATTCTTTCTTTCTTTCTCTCTTTCTTTCTTTCTTTCTTTTTTTTTAAAAAAAAATTCATTGCACATAATTAATTTACTCTTCTTTTTATAACAATGTGGGCCCCATTTGGAGAAGATATTTTATAAAAAAAAATACATAATTCATTTACTAATTATAAGAAATTGATTTGTAGAAAATGTATAACTTTTTTTTTTATTTGAAATTTCTTGTTATTTATTAAAGAAGAAAGACAATAGTGATGGTATGTCCTACACATTTATTAGAAAGAAGAGCAATGTCTGGTGATAAAATGAAGTGTATCACAAAATCATATTTTTATTTTTATTTTTATTTTATGTATTTGTTTTAATTTTAATTTTGGGTGTGGTCCTTATAACATCACAGCCACTAAGTCAGAACTGCCTACAATAAGACATATATCCCCACTTTCTATATTACCAAAAACTTTGATTTCTCCGTAGACTGTCCATCTATCCCTTCTCCCTCCCCCCCCCCCCCCTCTCTCTCTCTCTCTCTATATATATATATATATATATAAATATGTATGTATATGTATGTATGTATGTGTACCTAAGACGTTTCTATATAATGTAAGCAACAATTGTAACCTTTCAGGGCCTTAGGAGTGGGATTTGTGTAGCTCGGGGTTAAGGATTATGTTTGACTACTGGTTTTTCGTTTATCTTATGATTGATATTACCATAAATCTATGTTTTATAATGCGACAACAGCGATGTTGCGATTATTTGAATTTATTGTTGCACATTTAACTATTAGTCGTAGAAGTGCAACACGTTGTGATTATCCTTTTATTTTAATCCATCTTATAGATGGAAGTGGATAAGTTGAAGTATATTCAATATATTCTACCATTGCTTTTAGTTCACTCGAGGATCCTAAGTAAAGATTTCGAATATTTAAAGAGACTTTAATTCTAAAATTAAAACCGTTGTTGAATAACAAAAAAGAATGAGATTCGAAATTTTGATTTTTTAATCGGTTACGTATATCTTTAACTAGTTAAGTCATTAGGATGGATAAACTTTTTTTACATTTGGTGATGATAATCTTTAATACTTCAATTATAAGGTATGTGCAACAAACCTTGTAGCTAGGTTACTTAAAACTTAAAACAAGCATTACTTTGGCTTCATTTTTATTGATTATTTATGCAAAAGGACTATGATTATGTTTGATTGCAAGCAATCAAAATCATAGCAAAAGAGAGAAAAAAGAAAAGGGTAGGCCTCGTAAAAAGACACATCTCTTCAAAATTAGGGTCCTTAAAGCAACTTTAGAAGCTTTTTCCAAACATCTTATCGACAGTTGATTGCGTGAATAACGGCCATAGTTCCATAGGTAGAAAAGAGAATCTTTTGTACTTTTTAGGACAATCAGTTGGTAAAATAACCTAAACAAAAAGTAAAAGAAATGGTTTGTTTTTCAAGAGGGGAAAAAGGAAATAAAGAAAGAAAACTAATATTAGATCCAAAAATTTAAAGCTCTAATAAACATGGTGGCTCAAATATTGATTCGAGTTCACGGTATCCAATGTACGGACTACTATAATCAGTAGAAAAAAGAAACCAAGTTTCAATAAACTTGATAAACCTCCTACGCTCTTTTGTTATGATACCATGTTAAACTAGAAAAACAATGAAAGGGTAAGATAGATGAGACGAAAAGAGAAATCGAGTCACTGTCCTAAAAGGGACTCCTTCATGTTGCAAGAAAAAGAAAATTGAATGGTGGAAAAAACAGAAGAAAAATCAGAGGTAGAGAGAGAGAGTGAAAGGCAAAGGGTCCATCCAAATGCGGTGACCCGGTGAGCCAATGGGGTAAAAGGGATATTCTTTTGAGAGTTTGATAGAGACTATACCTTGTGTTTGGCACATGGAAGGCCATGTTACTCTTGTCCCCAAGTCTTCTTGTGAAGAAGACAACATAGTAAGGCAGATCAACCTCAACTACTTCAAAACTGCCACTTTTTACTTTTACCATAACTGCAACCGTATTCCCCTCACTGCTTTCCTCATTGCCTTACTACTTCTAATCTAACTTTTAAACTTTACAATATTGCATTGTAAGCTGTGGTATGAAATGTCCGAACCCTGAAACAAACATTAGTCTGGCTAGCAGAGGTTAACTCCATGTGGGATGTTGTCGTAAAGATGACCGGTTTCATTGGCATGTTGAAAATGTAGCCAGCAGCAGGCCGCCGCCTTAGTTTTCTGGTTGGGAGTTTAGTTGTGATCTGTAGGAATTCAATATTCAAACCACATTATGTATACAGTTGAGATAGTTGAAAAATTAACGGAGGAAAAAATGACTTATGAAGGTCTAGAGTATAAGAAACCTGGATTAGAAAGATATACATAATGAAAGAACGATTGATTGGGATGGGAATTGAACAATCGGACCCATTTAGAAATTGATGGAGCAAATATAAAATTTGAGGATAGGATTGCGCTGTACCTCGTAAGCAAATGTGCGAAACAAGGGCGAGATTGATACAAAATCATGTCACAATGAACATGACTGCACATGCAGGTCCAAACCAAAAGCAGGGCCGCAGGGTCCCATCCCCATTAAATGTCATGTACTGGAGAAAGGCTTGTGAATAATCTGATCATGGGTATTCTGCGACATCCTAAGAACTTTGCTCTCAAAAAAAAATTAAATATGAAATGTCCCTTTGCTTCAGAAAGAAGAATGCATAGCAATGACTGTGAAAACAGAGTAAAATTGAACATAATATCACTTCACTCAAGCAGGGCTAAGACACTGCTCTATTATAACATTCAAATGTTACTTTTAGATCTGGCCGACGAAAAGCCACCTTAGCTGTTAGGACTTTGGACAAGAAAACAAAAGGTACCCTATTAAAGTTTCTATTTGCAAGTTAAATGTATTGAACATTGCTTACGTTTCATGTCTGCTTGATCAATTGATAAGTTTCATAATACTGTTAGAATTAGAATGATGGAATGAATGATACAACCTTACATAATTTTCCCTTGAAAATTATATGAGTTCCCTTTAGAACACTACTAGTCCAGGCTTGAGTTGTCTAAGGCTTTGATAATAATATTTTACAACTCACTATGAACTTATGAAACAGCAACATGAGAGTTTTATTCAAAATAACATTCCATTGGAAACCTAAAGTACTTTCTGATGATCATAAAAAGTTGCTAAATTTAGGAACGGAAAACATTCTAAATTTGTTCAAACCAAACAAGAAAGATCAAAACCCAATTTATCCTTTGAAAAAGAACCCCAATATTTGACACGATCCATTAATCTTGGCTGATTAAGGAATAGAAAAAGAACAAAATCATATACATATATAAAGAGACCTCTAAAGAGTATAATTTCATATGACAAAGCCAAATGTCAAAATCTTAAAAGGAAAGGCTATAGAGAATCTTCAACTACAAAAGTACACAATATAGCCAAAAGGCTAAAAGAAACTAGGAGAAGCCAAAAAGTCACACACGTTTAAGCTAGCCATGCAAGCTCCAAATTTAATGGTAAATGAGTAAACTGGAGAAATCAAAATTCTTTAGAAAGGAGCTATATCCTAAAGGCAAAGGACTAATTATTGCAGCACCAGCTCTTCGTAATGGAAGGACAAAAATGTATTTTAACATGAAAGACATCCTAGTGCTACATTATCTACCTATTTGCAGATAGCAATTTAAGAGCATATAGAACCCACAAAGAAGCCTAGAGTTCCTTGTCCAACAGATCAAACAACTCGTACACATGAAAGCAACACAGAAATAATAACAGAGTGGTCCTTGCCTTTACAATGGAAGGTAAAGAGTTAAGATCAAGTAATGCCAATCACAAAGGTCCTAGTGCAAACAACACTTTCACCAAAAAGTAATTCTATGCAACGGTAGTTAAACTAATGGAAAAGTAGGTGCAATTCATCCTCAACTTAGTTTAGAAAAACAACTCAATGGTCATGCGAAGATACACAGCATTTACAAAGTTTGGCAGCTCGTCGGGAAGTACGGCAAGATTTCAAACCATAGATAAATAAATGATGAAACTTAGTGGTTAATGTTGCTCCTAGTTTGTAGGGAATAATCTTAATGAAGCTCTATAAAAGAAAAGAAATGGGCACTTGAAGTACCACCAATTGAAGGTTGCATTATCTCGCGGTTTCTTACTTAATTTCACGTGACAAAAAGTCATGTTAATTAATAGAAATTACCACCATTCTCATAACCTTGAAGATAATATCCCAAGAAATTTAACTGAAAAATTAAGAAGGAATCACTTGTCAGGAGTGAGACCTACAATGCCCAATCTGATCCAATTCTGGTGGCAAATGAAAATCTAGTTCTAGCAATCTCAATTGTAATAATTCTTTACTACATTGACGCTATTATATTGTTAAGTTAGTCCTTATTCCTTAATAATGTACAACTAGGGTCTTGTATACTGCAACACGTCAAGCATTTTGGTTCAATTTTCCACTCAATGAGGTTGGATGGCTTCTCACGTGGTTTCTCCATGAGATCTACGCGGATATTCATGTTATTTGAATATATAGCCAAGTAACCACTGGCTTGTCAACTCATACAGACATCCTACCAAAACAAGTTGAAAACTGTCACCAATGACATTGTATTTCATATATCCATTTCTTAAAATTGTTGCCAATATGTGTCTATGTGCATGGCTATCATCCTCTGGATACAGAATGCCGAGTGTCTCAGGAGAAAGATGGGCAAGGCAGGAAGGTAAGAGCACTATGCGATGCCTGGACATATAGATGTCTCTCTTCGACGACTTTCTAATCTATAGAAACCAAAAACCTATCAAGTCACACATAATATCTTAGCACTTGATTTCTTCAACCTTAAATTTACACATGAATGGTTAACAGGCTCATCAAACCGCCACGGAAAATGAATAGGCCAATACTTTCTTTCATCTATGAAGTGAAACTTGTGGATGTTGGAAGGGAAGATCCCTGTTAAGGCTGAGAATGCACAAAGCAACTTGAATTTATAAAGTATAGCTTTGACGAGGAGACCATCTTAGAAATAGGGTTTTAGAACGTTAGAAGCATTGCGTTTTAGAACGTTAGAAGCATTATCACATCATCTTAAGAATATCCTAGCCGATAAGATTTATTCAGCCATTTGGGAAACTAGTGGGATAAAGAACTTTAAAAGAAAAATAAATTCAATGATAAGTTCCATTGTTTTATCCTCTCTGTCAACGGAAAAAACTGAGACAAATTGAGTCTGATCAATGATGAAAAAAATCTATATAAGTAAATGAATTAATACATATTCCTGAAAAGCATCATCAAGTGAGAAACTAAAAATATATGGATTATTAAAATGTTTGTTCAAAGGAAAACGTCAACAAAGATGTGAAGCTCCTTCAAGCAGACAACATCTTGATGAGGAAAGGTTTTGGCAGTGATACCAGTGGATGAGAACTGAGAAGGGGATTAGACTGAAGGGACCAGCCATTTGCTCAGCCCAAATGAATCGGTACAGACATTTGTTAGGAGTGCATGTCATTAGGATCTCAAAGTGGAAAAATACAACTGCTATTAATGAAAGGGAAAAATTCAACCTGTCCTATTGTCAATGCTGCAAGGTGTATGAATTATCTAAAAAGAAATTCATACCTGTACCTCGCTTGGGATATAATCTTTGTTGGCAATGATCTTTTGTTGTTTTCACATCGTCTTCTAACCGAGCCAAAATTGTTATAACAGTCTCATTATTTGCCCTGTCGCATGGTAAAAGTTAAAATGCAAAATTACAGATAGCATGATGTGCAAGGACAGGGAAGAAGAAAGCGATGGAAGCAGGTAACTTTGATGCTCAAATTGGCAAACCCCCCAAAAGAATACGTACTTTAGGAGGAAGAAAGGAGGGAATGTGTTTGACTAGTCAGTTAACATGACTGGGAAGGCACCTTTGTTCATAAAAAAAGGACTCGTCGAGTAAGGTAGTTACAAAAAATATAAAGTAGATGATGAAAGCGGTGGGGAGAGTTATACAAGTACTGAACTAAGTAGAGGAAGATCCCTAGACCTCACGGATAATCTGAGGACTTGTACTTTCACCTTCTTATTTTGCTCATTGATGTTTAGAACTGCCTTTATGTGACTTAACATAAAACTGAGTAGTAATACTGGTTATAACTATGATACAAACTACTCTCTTATGATCAATGAAACCATTTCATCATAGCACCTCAAAATAAACAATTTCCTCGTAAAACAATGCCATCTTGAGCCATTTAACTTTTACATAAGGTTATTTGAGTAGTGCTCAACTTGTGATCTCTATCCAGCTACATCCAACATCTTTATACAGCCCTTCCTTTCTCACAAATTCCCTCAAATGCTCTATCTCATTCCACAAGCCAAAACCAGCATATAGATTTGATAGCATAATAAATATCCCAGCATTCTGAGGATCCAATTCAAGTGCCCTACGAGCTGCCAAATTGCCCAACTTAATATTTCCCTGTTCCAAGCAAGCACGGAGTAAAGCTCCCCACAGGGAAACATTGTAATCCCGACTTTTGATATCATTTACGAGCTTCCATGCCTTTTCCAATTCCCCAGCTCTACAGAGCAAGTCAGCCAAACAACTGTAGTGCTCTTGACCAGGTTCCAACCCAAAATCACTCTGCATGGAGTCAAAATACTTGACTCCAAGATTCACCTCGCCAGTATGACCACAAGCTGATATGACTGTCACAAAAGCCACTCTATCTGGTTTGATCCCTTCCATCAACATCTGGTTGTACAGTTCAATTACTCTTTTGTAACACCCATTTCTACCATATACACTAAGCATAGAAGTCCACATTATAATATCCCTTTTCCCATCTTCTCGGTGTCCAAGTCCTGCAAAGTTGAATACGTTCCATGCTTTTTCCACCATCCCATTCTTCCCATACATTTCAACTAATGTGCTTTGCAAATGAACATCACTTGTAATATCATAAACCGTTCGCAGTATATAAGCATGCAGTTGCTTACCTAGTGCAATTGCAGATAAACCAGCGCATGCACGTAAAGAAGCAGACAGAGTGAACTGGTCATACTTCAAATCCAGACCCTGCATCTTCCGTAGCAATTCAAGTCCTTCAACCCACATCCTAGCCTCGCCATACCCAGCCAGCAATGCATTTGCGCACACAGTATTCTTCATGGGCATTTCATCAAACACTTCAACGGCATCATAAATCAAAGAATTTTTTGCATACATATCAACAATCGCACTCCCAACAAAAACACTACACAACCAACCTGATTTCCCCACGAATGCGTGAATTTGTTTTCCATAAACCACATTCTGAACAAAAGAACAACCATTCAAAGAGCTGCAAAGGGCATACGTGTCAATAGGAACCCCATTAGAATGCATGAAAGAGAACCCCATTAACGCAAAATCAGGAAACCCATGTCGAGAAAAGTCAGAAATCATTACATTGAAGGTTAAAGAAGTTCTGGGGATGATGCATTTGAAGATGCTGTTTAAGCTTTGCGCATCAAAATTGGGGATGATTTGGGAGTAGGATAGTATAAGCTTAGAGTGAAGATTTGGGGAGAAAAATTGGAAGTGGGTTCTAAGCAAATGAGCGTGAATCTTCTTAATGGTTTTAAGATTTTTGATTTGAGAAGAATGGCCGAAGAAACTGGCGAAGGAATCAAGACTTCGCATAGACATCAAACAAAA
The DNA here is from genome assembly GCF_025177605.1 of Cucumis melo. Classification (NCBI taxonomy): domain Eukaryota; kingdom Viridiplantae; phylum Streptophyta; class Magnoliopsida; order Cucurbitales; family Cucurbitaceae; genus Cucumis; species Cucumis melo. The sequence continues at coordinate 3,134,017 of NC_066867.1, read as the reverse complement.
GAATGGGATGAAGCAACAGAAGAAAAGGCATTTGGTAGTCTTTTTACTTTCCTATTTCAGGGGTACTTTCGTCATTTCATTAATGTCGTTATGACAGTTGAGAATCTAAAAGATAACGACAAATTCAGGTTTCAAAGTAATGTTTTGTTTTAAATATTTCCAAATTAAGTTTATTGATTTTCTTTTTCTCCTAAATTTAGTAGAAAGAACATTTTTTGGAATAAGCATCAATTTTTAATATTTCAAAAAAAAAAAAACCAATATTTTAAAAAGAAAAGGAAAAAAATTGGTTTCGGTCCACTTTTCATTTATTTTAATCTTTAGGTTCTAAAATGTTATAATTTTATTCTTTCAGATTTGAAATTTTATTTTGAATGGATTGTTTTTGAGATACTTTCTATCAGCTTATAATATAGTCTATTAATTAATTTAAAAGAATTATAATTAATTAAATTCTACTATTTTTTTCATTATTATTAAGATTAATTTTATAATTTTACTACTCACTTTCATGTTATAATATAGCCTATTAATTAACTTAAAGAATTTTGTTAATTAAATATTATTATTTTTTCTTGTTATTAAGATTACTTTTATAATATTACTTTGTAATTATTTTAAATTAAATAATAAATGTTAGAGTGAAATAACGAGTATTGGATAAGAAATTGAAGAACCTAAAGATTAAATTGAGACAAAACTCATATCTCAAGAGTAAAATAGTAAAACTTTAAATTCTGGAAATTTAATTGAGATCAAACTCAAAACTTAAAAGCTAAAATATAGTTTTTTTTTGTAGATGACAAGATCATGTTGAAATATATTAAAATAATGTGGCTTTTTAACGATTGAAAATCATACGCAAAAAAGTCACTTGCAACTTAACAAAACTAAACGTAGTTGGCTTACATTTTACGTCCTTTAGCGAATCTCTTGATCTCAAAATTGTACTTTAGTTTTTTTAAAAAGAAAAAAAAAGTAGATAAGATACTTATGTTGTTATATCAAAGGTTGGTTAGGTTTTCTATCATTTTACTTGTTTGACTAAAAAAAACAGAAATGGTAAAACTACTTGAGTTTCAAAAAATTTTAAAATTAAAACTAAAAGTTAGTATTTAGCAAAAGAGTAAGGTTAAAAAAGTAAACGTCGAAATCTAAAGGCCAAATTAAAACAAAACTCAAATATAAATGAAAAAATTATAATATTTTAAAATGCATGGACTAAATTGAAACCAAACTTAACTTAAAGGACTAAAAGTGTAATGTTTTAAAACCTAAATATAAAATAAAAACAAAACTCTAAACAAAGTGAAATGAATTTTCCTAGATTTCTTTGACATACATTTCAGGACTTTAATGTTAATGAAAATTTTCGGAGTAGCTCCAGTGTAGCGGACAGCCTTCGAAAATTTTCAAGAGTTCGACAACAACTCAAAATAGAATTTTAGACAAATGAGTTCGTATAATAAGTTGGTTTAGGATACACTTGAAATCAACTTTTAGAAAAATGATTTTTGAGTGTTTAAAGATTCATCTCTTCTTAATTTGTAAGACGTCTCAAAAGTCATCTACCTCAGTTCCATTATGTTGTATAGCTACAGTTGCCCTCTACTGCTGCGTGGCCATCATCGTCCCCAACCACCATCACAAGCAACTCTAACCACCACCACCATTGACCACCTCCACTAACTTCATGATCAACTAACTTCAATGACTATTATTAGTACATAGTACTTTGTAGTTGCTCTTTATAGTAATTTGATATTAATAAAAACATTTTTAGCATATAACAAACAAAACAAACCTATATAAATACACTTTTAAGAAAGGAATCATCAAACACACGAGTATCTTTATTTTAAATAGTTTTTATTAAAATGTTTAAATGACAATGACTTTATGAAAAATATTTTTTTAGTTAATCTGAACATACCTTTGAGAAATCACTGTAACTTTCTCTCTCATAGAGCTATTGCCTAAGAGGATCATTAAAAAATGAAAAGCCTTAAAAATGGAAAGGGAGAGATTATCCCTCACTATACAAAAATAATAATAATAATAATAATAATAATAATAATAATAATAATAATAATAATAATAATAATAATAATAATGTTTACATTCACTTTCAAATGCTAAAAAATCTACTTCCCAAGCCTAGAAGTGATTTCAATGAAAGTGTCTTCTCTACATGGATTAGTTACGCTCCCCATTGGATGATCAAAACTACATTTTTCTTCAGCTCTGTTTAGCAAATCCTAAAATGAAGTTTGTTTTAAGTATGATATTGAAACCACACCTGCAAAGAAGCCTTTTGGAACCTTCAATGATGTTGAGACTCCCTTCTTTCACTCAAAAGGCACCATTTAAGAACTTCCTATGTGAGACTAGCACTTTGTAAGTGGATTCTTGTGTTGGATTTTTCGTAACAATGAAGTGAAAATGCAAACTTGGGCTGCTTCAACTACAAGTTTATGTTTATACTAGTTTAGGAACGGTACATAAATGAACCGATATCCCATCTAAATAAGAGGAATCGTGAGGATATAAAAGTATGGTTAAGAAAAGCTTTAAAGGAATCAAAAGTTACTTCCTATATCAACGTGCACCTAACTTTTGTATGACTCAGTCATAAGAACTTCAAAGTTAAGCGGTGCTTATTGGTTTGTAAGGATAGTCTTCACTCTTAGAAATAATTTAAGACAAGTAAAGATAATGTTGCCAAATCGCGAAGGATTTAGGAGAATGCTGAGGCTATCAGGTGCCAAATCTAAATTTGAAATCTGATCTGAATCTTGCACGTATGGCGTAACAATATCACATAAAAGTTCTGATGATGCAATGAAGAGAGGAAGAATCAGGCTGGGGTCTGGTTAGCATTGTTCACAAGGGCTTCACATGGGTCTGTCTTCCAACTTGCACCTTGGGTTCAGGGCTAAGAAAGTTACAGTGTCACATTTTGGTCCTAAACAAATGTCCTACAGAATCAACCATAACCCAATTTGAGAGGACCAGCAGAAGATTGGAAAGGGATAGCTAGAATGGTTAGAACCTTAAATTTAGAGGCTCAGTTAGGTGACTCTTGGGTTATAGGGAAGGTGGGGAGAGACCAAATATGTGAATGTTGTCCAAAGAAAGCAACTAGGACGGAGTGGGTGCAAATTCAAAGAAAGCAAAAGAGACAATTCTATGGGATAACATTTACATACAAAACCAACAGAAAGCAGATTCTCTCTCATGTGGGTTTGAAAGAAGATTACAACATAAATGAATGCTAGATGATTTCGACTCTTTTTACTGTTGATTGAAACATATACAAAGCTCTCAAGCATTCTTTATCTTTTCCTATCTTAAATAAAGAAGCAGAAGAAGCAGAAATGCAATAAATGCAGAAAGTCAGGACCACAGGAACTTGCATTGGTGGTTACTGGTTAGTGTAGGAATTTGAAAAATCTTCTTTCTACCCTGCATAGACTGGCAAGTGGGCTTTTGGGATTTCCTGATTCATAGGGAATGTGCTTAGCAAATAAAATAGCCATGGCTGTCAGTCCAAGTAGAGAATTTTCAGAATGATTAGGAATTATGATCAGATGAAGACATCTAAGACAAGGAAATGCAAGGAATAGCTCCTGATATTGACTAAAAAATGAATTGTTGTTAAACGTACTAATTAAGGTTGGACATGATGTGATGCATACTTGTTTAAAGAGCCACATAGGATTTAATATCATGCGAATTTCCTTGACACACAAATATACAATCAAGCATGTTATCCTATGAGATTAGTCAAGATGCGCAAAAGATGACTTGGACACTCACGGGTATAAAAAAGATGGTACTTACCAAAAGCTTTATAGTAAATGTCTATTCGTTAAAAAAAATAGCAAGCCTACAAATTCTGAGAACCTACAATGAATCCACAAAAAATTAGGAAAGGCTCCTTTGTTGATCATAAAATGTATGACCTTTGGAATAGTGGATAAGCCTTCAGATATCTATAACTATTCTTGCAAGAAACAATTTGATCTTAAAAAGATATTTTAAAATTATAACTAATTTAATAGCAAACTCAACTGTTAGTACAACACGTTGAAAGTGCCCTCTAGAACCATATGAGTATGATTCAACAAAAAACTGCTTAGCATAAAAATGAAGATACACATTGTAGCTTACTTGGTCCAGGAGATATATATCAACAAAGGGCTAGACATCATAAATGTATTACAGAGAGAATATTACCCTTTTCGAATGTAGTAATTCGTGAAGAGAAATATATTCTCGAAGTTGAGCAGAAGATGCATGTAATAAACTTGTGTTCCTTCCAAGCTTGAAGGATTAGATATACATGTCATGTTTTGATGAAGTTTTTTGCTGCATAAATCATTTCAATAGATGGAAAAAAAATAAACAGCTGAAGGCAAAGCTCTTTATCATAACTCTTTTCAGTGTCTCTACCACCTCTACCTACCTTTACCGCGTCCAACAAGATCTTTATAGCTTTTACATCCTTGAAAGCTCCAAAATTAAAATTCCTGTCCACTAATGTAATCATGTTTTCTTGAATGACAAAGGAAGGTTCCGATGATAATGAATGTATATCTAAGTACAAACTACAAAGGGTGATTAAATGAAAGAGAAAACCAAAGTGGCTGCAGCCACAGGATCTTGTCCCACCATGCTACCCTCCAATGTTAGACTTGACTATAATACCAATTTAATTGGCTAATACAAGATATTTTCATCAATATATAATGAAATGAGAATTAGATCAAAATCCATTTAGACTATTCTAGATTTGAGCCGGTATGGTTTTGTTTGAATATTTGACTATCATCTTAGAGTGTTAAATGACCAATTAATCCAAAAGCTTAAGCAAATAGATTATGGTAAATTTAATTTTATCAACACTTTAACACTCTCCCATACTTGTGGGATTGAAATTTTGAAGACACAACAAATGGAAATCAACATTAATTGAAGAGTATACGAGATTTCAAGCATTCCAACACAAGACCTTGGTCTAATACTATTTTAAATCACCAATTGACCCAAAAGCTTAAGTTGATGAGTTATGGTAATATAATTATATCACCAATTTAACACATGGTATATGGGAGGAAAAATAGTGTCAGTTAAATTATCAAACTTGTGATGCAATCAACAATTCTCTGGAACTAACAAAGTCCATGTAAAAATTGGAACTAGTATTTAATGGTTCTTGATTACTCAAAATCCTGTTACAGATTCAAATATTTAGAAAAAATTATGGCTGGATGAAGAATAAAAACGGGAAGTAAACCATTCACAAAACATGAAAATAGGAAAAGATGACAGAAATTTTGGAGTAGCATTCTTTCCTCATAATGAATGACATAATGTAAGTTATTATTTGTACATGTACTCTGAAGCTTGGTAAATACTAACCGATGTGGCAGGAAGAGCATAATTGTCCATAAAATGACCAAACAAGGAAAGAGAAAAATTTGGAAGGAAATAATCTCTTCTTTTTTCTAGCATTAGCTTGTTTAATTTTGTATACATCATCTGGGGAGGCAGTTCGACTCTCCCTCAAAAAAGTGTACAATGGAATGCAATGTCTGATCTACAAGAGACTAATCTAACAAATAAATTTTCTTTTATGACTCATTCAGACGAGAGATGAGATCCATGAATGTATCATCACTGCAAGGAATAGTGAGGCCTCCCATGGGATGATTGTAACCAAATTCTTCTCCAACTTGACTTAGCAGGTCCTTGAAAAATGGGTCGTTCAAGTAAGCGATAGGAATCACAAACCGCTTCTTCTGGCTTTCCCCTACATAGACTGCACAATAACCTTTGCGGATTGCCGATGATCCGTGATGTGTTGTTAGAGAAGAAAGTCTAATATTTTGCACGGCATTTACCATTCTTCCCAAACGGAAACCCATGGTTTTTTTTTTCTCCCTCTCAAGAAGAAGTTAGAGTCTTGAATTTTAGAATCTAGAAGTTGCACAATATCACTTGAGAGAGAGGGAAATATTTGGTGGTGAATTGGAAGTTTGAGATTTGAGTAGCTTGGAAATTGAATAGGCATGTATATATAGATTAAAAGGGAGACGTGGCCACTAGCTTGATCTAAGAAATGAGTGGTGGCAGGTGAGACATCTATGAATGGGCTCAATTAGGAGACATGTACTTGTGAAGTATACTGTATCACATGGTAGTGTACTCTAGATAATAATCTTCAACTACTTGGAAAATAATATCGGGAAAACATAGTCACCTAACTATTTAGGAAAACCAGCCACCAAAGGACCCATTTGAGCTGAAAATTGTGACTTAGTGAAAAGGAATCGGTCATTTACATTTGTTAGAGAAATGCATGAGACATCCAAACCGTTCTCCTAATTCTTTGACATGCCAACGTATAGCAGGGAGACATTCATTTAATGGCATACATTGTTATGTCTAAACAGAAGGAAAGCCTATCTAATTAAAAAATCTAAACCACGTGGCTCAAAGATATGAACAAAACCAAAGTTGGCAGCTAACCTTTGATGACATGTTAGTACAGCTATTGGAGTCTCACAAACCAATCAACAAGCCAAAAAAATGTTGAGATTCAAGATGGTTATAAAATAGCTAGATATGGAGAGTATTTACCTGATGCAGATTGAGAGGTCCTGGCGTTTTTTTCTTAAATTTTTCTTTTTGGATACCAAACTAGCCTATGTGAAGTTCACATGAAAACTGACCAACAACGTTCTCTCACAATGAGTGAATGTGGAGTTCAACATTTAAGGAGATCCTTATAAAGAAAAATAAGCAACTTTTAGTCGATAACTAAAATTATAGATTACCCATTTCCTAAACTAGTACTTTTCAAAAGATTATCTTTCTTAAATTCTGGACTAACTAAACAATATGAAAACATTAAACATGCTGCAGGCTTACTCCAATAACTCTTGAGGATGAAGACAGTGTTTGTAGATCATGTGGAAAATTTTGGTTTCCTGTTTCTCGGGGCATTAATGGATACAACAAACCAGAAAAGTTACCATAATAGCGGTAAAGAAGAAGTTAACAAGGAGGAACCAACCTACGTGCCTATACAAGAGCCAAGGCAATTTATTGTACAAATGTGAGTACCTTGGGTACAATATGAAGTGTACTTTGTGGTAGTCTTATTTCTTAGTTACTATTGCATTGGGCAAACAAAACAGCAACTTGTGATTGGAAGTTTCTCATCACATTGATTATTTTTGGTCTATTATTTTCTTGGTCACAGCATTTGATTTTTGGTTTTCCTTGACCACTTATTTTCTTCTCTAATATCTTCCCACTGAAACAAGTGAATGCGTACCATCAGAAGTTGGGCCAGATGAGAAAACGAGTCTGTTTCAACCAATTTTGCAACCCCATGTGAACCTTGATGATGTAGGACCATGCAGACACCTACATTTAAATTCTTTCGTTCACACCTCCTTTTCCTCACCTATATATACATTCAAATCAAATGAACAACTATCTTCCAACTCAAACTGCAGAGAGATTTCATCCAAGTATTGCAGATTTCTACTGCAAGATCATTGAGAGCATAACGACCAACAGTTTCGTGCTCTTCTTTCACTTCAGGAAGATTTAAAGATGGGAATCCGTTTGCCTTCAATTCTTCTTCACACCAAACAAATTCTCAAAATACAGGGCGTTTCTACTAAAGTTAAATCTGATATTCCCAGAGGACATATTGCAGTCTATGTAGGGGAAATCCAAACAAAGAGATTTGTGGTCCCAATTTCTTTCTTGAACCATCCTTCTTTTCTAAACCTACTGAAAACGGCCGAGGAGGAGTTTGGATTCAACCATCCAATGGGTGGCCTGACAATTCCCTGCAGAGAAGAGACCTTTATTGATCTCACGTCTAGGTTGCATACATCATGAGAGATAGAGATAAAAGATCAACATCTCCACACAGTTTTGCCAACTTTGTTATTCTTTTTCAATTTCTCCTAGTTGTAGTAGAATATCAATGCATATCTGTATAGGAAGTATATAAAAAGGACTGTAAAGAGAGAGTGGACACTTATCAGTAAAATGACTAGTTATTCCTAAGAGAAAACTACGTCCAATCAAAATTTTCACTATCTTTTTGCATGTAATTACACGAATGAATCTTGAATAGGATACGAATTCCAGATTGAATCAATCAAAAAGAATATATTTAGTGTAAAGGAGGAAAAAAATAAGAGAGGTTAGTGTTGCCCTCTGGTATTCAAGAAGGGTGAGAGCTAGCCTCTCTTATCAAATTAGAAAGAGAACTTTAAAGTGTCCCTCCCCATAAACTAAAGCTTGACTAAAATTTTTTATCTTAAAGCACTTAACTCTCTTTATGTGCAGGCATTGTATCTAATCTGTTATAGGATCTAACCAAATAGGATTTTCTGACACACAAACTGTGAAAATCCTGTGTTTTGCTTTGCAGTATTCTCCATGAAATTGTAATACATATATAAACACACACATATGTATGTACATGCATATATGTTTGATATAAATATATGTGTGCGTTTATATATCTTTTGGTACAAGAGTTCAAGAGAAACAGGATATATTATCATTACCTTCCATCCAACTCATTTCACTTAAAAAAAGTATTACAGCTCCATCCATATCTACTGGCATGGTGATTGCTCAAAATAGATTTAATTACATTTACAAACAAATATAAAGATACCAGTCTTATAGATTGTTATTTGACTGCTTGAAGTTGGTGATTTGAAGAATTAGGAAACTGAAGTTTTTCTGACAAAGACAATGTAAAGAATCAATAGCAAAAGAAAAAGAGATACAAAGGGACCTATATAGGAAGTACAAAAGATTTTTGCTCACTTTCTATATATTATCCAGATTATTCGTTCCAAGTCTTAGGCCTTAATTAAAAGGTTTTCATTCTGCCTTTGTAACTTGATTATACGAGCTTTATACTTCTCAATCTCAGGTACCTTTTGAACTTTCTCTCTTTTCGTTACATCAATAAAAAATACATATTTCCTTTCAGAAAAAAGAAAAAAAATATATATATATATAGGAGTTCAAAAGAACAAAAAACATTTGTGTATCTAATCCAGTATACATCATTTGGGGAGGCAATTTTGCTCTCCCTCAAAAAACTGTACATAAAAATGGTACAATCTGATCTACAAGATTGTGGGCTAACAAATATAGTATTTGCTTCGCAACTAATGCAAATGAGAGATGAGACAGGTGAATGTATCATCGCTGCAGGGAATGGTGAGACCTCCCATGGGGTGATTGTAACCAAATTCTTCTTCAGCTTTACAGAGCAAATCTTTGAAAAATGGCTGATTCAAGTAAGATATTGGAATCACAAACCGCTTCCTTTGGCTCTCTCCAACATAAACGGCACAATAACCTTTGCGGACAATTGATGGTTCTTGGCTTGTTGCTAGAGAAGAAAGACCTATATTATGCACAGCATTTACAATTTTTGTGAAGCGAAAACCCATGGTTTTGAAATTGAGAACAAGAAATCAATAAATTAAGAACTGAAGAAAATTGGAGTCCTACAGTAGCAATTGAGAGAATGAGAAAGTTTGGCGGGTGGCTGAATGTTTGAGATCTGAGTTGCTTGGGACTTGAAAACATGTATATATAGAAGAAAAATGATGATATAGGCAATAGTTCTCTAAGAAAAAGGTGGATAGAAATCTCTGGATGGGTCCTACTAGAAAGCAGTTGCTAGTGATGTCTACTGTATCACATGGTCCTGTCTCCTAGACCATAATCTTTAGATACTCGGGATATATTTTTGGGTAAACAAGGTCACCTAACTCTTTGGGAAAATCAGCCAATAGAGGACCCTTTGGGCTGAAAATTGTGGGCAAGTAAAAACTTTTTAAGCTTGCTAAGCACTTAGCCTAAGCAAGTAGTTAATCACTTTTGTTAGAGACATGCCTGATACATCTAAATGCTTCCCCTTATTTTTTGCCTCGTCAACATACAACATGAACACGTCATTTAATGGCATAGATTATTTCTGACTGAATGTGTTGAATATCAATCTAATTTAAGAACCTAAACCATCTAGGTGAAAATAGACAAGACCAAACTTGGCAGCTAAGCCTTTGTGATAATACATATATATATCAGTACAGCTATTGGAGTCCCACAAATGATGAACCAAAATGAGACAATAAGGTGAGATCACAATCAGAAATAGAGAAAAATCAACTGTTCTTGATCCAGATTGTGAGATCCTACCTCCTTTTTTCCCCTTCTTTTTTTTATTTGTTTATTTTTAGTGTGTTCCAAACAAGTCTATGTGAAGTTCACGTGAAAGGTGACCTACATTGTTTTCTCAAAATGAGCCCATATTGGCATATTATACAAGATACTTTTAGAATCAAATGAGCCCATATCTACGTAGGAATGAAGCATCTTTTCTTCAACAATTAACTAAGATACAGACTACTCATTTCCAAGACTAATGCTTTTTGAAAGATTACCATACCATTCACCAGCTCTGGACTAACTTAACAATATAATTACATCATAGTGCAAGATAACTCTCGAGGTTTAGCTCTCGGGGTTTGGTACAGTGTTGATAAACCAAGAGATAAATTGTTGCTTTATCGTACAGTTCGTGTAGAAGACATAATTTTCTGTCTCGTGGAGCATCAATAGATACAAACCAGTGATCATGTTGCTAATGGAAAAATCAATGAGGATTTGAAATTCCTATCTGAGCCAAAACAATTTGTTGTACGTTGTTGAGTACATTATGCACAAACCGAAATTCAGTTTTTTGGTAGTTATTTCACTGAATCAATAATGCATTAACCTGCATTTGACGGTATCTCATCACATGGATTTTTCCTTTGGTCTATTTCCTCGGTCACAGTATTTAGTTTTTGGTTCTCCTTGAACACTTGGTCAACTCTAATGTCTTCAATTGAACCAAGCGGGTTTATCCTATTAGAAGTTGGGCCAGATGAGAAAAACGAGTATGTTACAACCAATTTGGCAACCCCATATGATCCTTTGATCAAGTAGGTTCCCTCGAACTCCTACATTGATATTCCTTTGATCATCTTCACTTTCTTTTTTTTCTTTGAAACGTAAACGAGCCTCTTTATTAATAATAGAGACTAATGCTCAAAGTACAAAAGTATTATACTAACAGCAAAAAGGACTAAAGGAAAATAACGGGCTAAAACTAAAATGCAAGGTATACCCAGTCAACGAAAAAGAAAACAACCTAAAACAATCTCAAGCATAAAAACAGCGAGTTTATCAAAGCAAATGAAATTCAAAGAAAGCTAGATACAAAGCAAAACTTAGACGCTTTCTCAAAAAGAGCCCACTTGAAACTGAAGTCTTGCACACCAAAATCTTCAAAAGGAAAGGAGAAAGCAAATACCAAGAAGAGGCAACAAGCTACTTCAAGACTATCTTGCCAATGCAAACCTTTTCTTAGAGGAACTCGATAAAGTCTTCCAATCCACAGTTTCGAACAAGGCTTTGGCAGCAATGGTTCAGAGAAGAAATAATAATCAGCAAAAATTTTGCCTATCCCCAAAAGGTAAGCCCAGCACTTGCTCACCATTGGCAGGCATGAAGTCGAAGACCATATACACATGCTCGTCTTCTCTTTCTCATAAAGACACTGATAAAAGATATGATTTTGAACCCCATTTCCATTCAAATACAAGAAGCAAATCAAAGGTTGCAAAGCAGCCAATTTTCTGTTTGAGTTTTTCTGCTGTATTTAGACCTTTGTCTAGAAAATTTCAAATAAGCATACTAATCTCCTTGGCCAATCACTTGACGGAAAGCAAACTTGAAGGATCAATCTTCCAACTCTTTCATTGTCTTTTACTTGAATATTAATACCTTCCAGGCAATCCTAGACAAGTTAGATCAATAAAAATGACTCTACGATCATTTTTTAATAAAATTTAGCACTTCTAGTACTCGAATTTGGCAATTTAAGCGTCATAAATCCTGAATTGCTTTTATGAGAAATCAAAAAAAAAAAAAAAAAAAAAAAAAGGGATCAATGTCAAAAGAAAAGTTTATATGGAAAAGGTTAATGAAAGACTTACGCAGGTTCGTCCAACCTTGGGCAAGGTCTAGTGTCTTATAGGCCATACAGAAGTCGCTTTAAAAATGAAGATCATCAATGCTTCTATTTTTCAAAATAACACGATGAAGTATAATGGCTATACTTTTATGTTAACAGAAAAACATGCAAAAGAAGAAAAACAAGACAAAAACTTGCATGGAATGAATTATCTAGTCTACAAAGTTTGTGTCAACCACATATATCTTCAGAACTCTTCCGATTGGGGGATGAGAACAATGAATACAGGTTCAAATACAATCGGTCCCTGTGCTTTGAGTTTCTCTCCATTTTGGTCCATGTACTTTCAATTGTCTAATTTTAGTCTCTGTACTTTCAATAAATCTTAAATTTAGTCCTCCAAACTTAACTCTTATCAAAATGGGTCAAATAATAATATTAATAATTCTCATGTAAGAAAACACACTGTCCTCCTGAAAAATTATCTTTGCAAACTAATGAAAATCTGTGATCTGGTTTGTTGTTAGTGAAGATAGCCTAAGACTTTGCACAGCAATTTACAATATTCACCAAATAAAAACCTGTAGTTTTATTCTTCACAAAAGAAAGTCAAAGAATTTTTAGTTGAAGAAACTTGAAGTCGCACAAGAGCTAGAGTGAGAATGCGTGGCAGGTGGTTGAAAGTTTGAGATCTGGGTTGCTTGGGAATTAAAACCGTGTCTATAGATAGACAAAAAAGGGTGATCTGGGTAAGATGTGTTTGAATGGGGCCAACTAGTAGGCAAGTGCTTGTGAACTCTACTGTAGTGTATGATCCTGTCTTGCAGATTAAATCTTCACCTACTGAGGAAATAATATTGGGAAATCAAATCACCGAACTTTTTGGCAAAACTAGTCCATAGAGGACCCATTTGCATGGAAAATTGTGGCTTAGTGAAACTTCGTTTGTTATGTTAATCACAGAACCTAGGCAATAGTCAACAATTTTGTAAGAGACATGCTTGAGACATGTATATCACTCCCCTCACTTTGTGCTATGCCAACATATAACAGGGAGCACACTCATTAAATAGTATAGATTTTTTCTGTCTAAAAGGAATTGAAGATTTATCTAACTAAAAAATTTAAACCATCTGGCTGAGTACATGAACAAAATTAAACTTGGCAAGTAAGTCTTTGTCGCAACACATCAATGCACCTATTGGAATCCCAAAACAAATTGAATTAATCTAAACTACCGACGGGCCTTGAGGCACAAACAATCCTAAGATTATAGTAACCACCTCTTGCCATAGTAAATACTATTTAAAAGCCCCCAATGAGCTGCAGTAAGTACTATTTCAAAACTCTCATTTGCTACCATATTTATTATTGTTACAATTTTGACTAATTTAAATTCATCGCTTTTTTTATTCTTTGCTACAGTATTTACTATTTCCTTCTCAAAATAAAACAGTTTACACCTCAAATACATACTATTATAACTCAAACGAAAATAATTTACAACCCCAACACAAACTATTGTACTCTGGTTATAACCTAGGACTATAATAATAAACCCCTTGCCCCCAAACACCCCCAAAGAGATAAGATTGTCGTCGCAAGTGGAGAAAATTTACATGATATAAAATGTGGAACTGTTCCTTCTTATTTTATAATATATACATATATAGATATATAGATATATAATATTTGGAACAAGCCTATGTGAAGTTCACTTGAAAGCCTACAATGTTTCCATAAAATGAGTGGTTATCTGAATAATAAATTAGATTTTTTTTAAGAAGAAAAAAAAATTATGTAGGAATCAAGCACCTCTTCAGCAATTAAATAAGATGCAGAATGCCCTTTTCCACGACTAATGCTTTTTGAAAAATTACCATTCTCGAGTTCTGGATTATTTTAATCCTAATAATGTGAAAACATCAAAAAGGTGCATGTTTCAATAACCCTTGAGGAGGTTGAATACAGTGTTTGTACACCAAGATACAGTTGTTGTTTATGGTAGACAATTCATAGAGAATTCACAAATTCCTGTTTGATGGTGCATTAAAGAAAACAAACCAGTAAAGTTGTTCAATGATATTATAATGAAATTACGAAAGAGTGGATTAGGAATGCTTTGAAGTCCCTAAATGAGAGCCAAGAAAATTTGACACATAGTGGAGGATCAATGTCAATACCAAAATACTTAGGTGGTTTAATTTCTTGGCTATTGCATTGGGCCAGTGATGCAGAACAAGTGATCAAAAGTTTCTCATCAAGTGGTCTTCATTTTGGTCTATCTATTTTCTTGGTCACGACATTTGTTTTTCCATTCAAACAAGTGGGTCTTTGCTACCAGAGAGAAAATTCCATCAAAGTATTTAAGTTTTCTACTTCAAATCAATATCAAGAACGCTATCACCTAGATGTGCTTGGTCTGCTCTGAATTCAAGCAAGTTTGAAGATGGAATATGTTTTCATCAATTCTTCTTAACATCAAACAATTCTCAACCTGCAAGATGCTTGTACTCAGAACCCCAAAGGTCATATTGCAGTTCTAGTTACTTACTACCCCCCAAATCATTTATTAACTTGGTAGTAAGGGCTGAGGAAGATTTTGGATTAAACCATCCAATTTATGGTGCAACAAATCTCTGAGCATTGATATTACTTGTAAGTTAGACATATAATGAGATGAAGAGAAAAGGCAAAAGATCCACCCCTCCATGCAGTTATTCCAACTTTAATTTTTTGTTTCTAGAAATTAGAGTAGGATTCCGAAGTATTGGGATTGGGAAGGAAGTAAATGTGTGTTAATGTGTGTGTGTGTGTGTGTTGTTCTACCTGAAATGCCTACAACGCATATAAGTTGCAGGAGAGCAACAATATAACATTTTTCCTAGAGAAAATTTTACCCCTTCAACTCATGAATTCCGACCTACATTTCTATATTCCTTTTCAGGATACTATCGAAGTCCTTGTCAAAAAATTTTCCTCTATTGTGCAATATTGAGTACTGACATGGACAAACACTGTTTAAGCAAGAGATTATCGAAGCAAATGTGGATTTCGTCCTCTGATGTTCAAGGGGGAGAGGCAAAAAATCGTATTACCTAAGTTAGAGATAGAAAACCATAACAACCCACATCAGAAACCAGGGTTTATCAACTTTACTTGTCGACTTCAAACAATAAACTCTCTTTGTGTGCCTACATATCTAATCTAACATAACCAAACAAGTTTTCTTCCTTTTTTTACGCTATAAATCTGCAAGTTCCGCACACAATTTGTGCGAGGGAAATCAAATCGATCTGCATCATAATGAAGTTTGTCACTGTTGTGACAGACATTATATTTCTCTTCTCTTACAAGTGTAGGAAGGAAAATGAATTCCATCAAATCACAGGTTCTATCATATCCAACACATTTCCCTTAAAAAAAAACACTCCAGACTCCAGCCATATCATCTGGTATGGCAGATGCCCAAAGTAGATTCAACCACATCTAATCAAGAAGTCTAAAATCAAATCTTATCACCAACAAAAATAAAATAAAATAATCATACGCAATCATTTCACAATACAAATTAGCCGTCTACTACACTACATCCAATCAATAAATCAAAACTTCAATCATTTTGCAATACAGATTAGCAATGCTTACTCAATGTAGACTCATCAGAGTAACGTATTTTTTCCTTCTCTTGCTTCAAACAGATATTGATCCCCAATGTATTCAGTAAAGAAAACTGAAAATAAAAATAGCGTTTGTGTCTTAGGTATCTATCTATCAAGTATAGGACCTTAACACATGGGAAATTATGCACCGATTTTGGATTTCATTAATTACAATCGTTGTATGAACATTTTTCGTACCTTTACTTCAGAGAGATCAGTACAATTCTACCAAATGACGCGGGAAGTTATTGTAGATTAATGTCTTGTCGAATCTGGAAGACAATGGCGTCGTGCCAAACTCTATACGTACAAATTGATGATAAATTCGAACTGTATTGAACAGATTCTTGCATGTGAGTTTGTTGCCAAGTATTGAATTCAATTGAATTGGATCGAATCGAATTTGAACAGATATGGATTATGATTTTGGGCATATGATTTACGTCGAGTTCTAGCTGTTTGAATTTGGATTATACGATCATTTACGATATCTAATGGATATTCATGGATTAAAATATTGGTATATAATCCTCTAAATGGGAGGGACGTTGATATCATATTTTAATAAACGGATATCTCATAACAACAAGAAAACAATGGCTATCTCATTATCAATACTCACAAAATACATATATGTAAAGATCTTTTATTTTGCAACAAAAAATCTTCTTTTTTAGGATAAGAATCAAAAAAACAAAAGCCGAAGAAAATAAGGACTATAAAGATCAGAGTATTTTAACTATGATATATAAGAAAAAAGGATAAGCAATTAGAATCAAACAAAGTAGATTAGTCATTGTTATAAATTTATATACTAATAATACAGTTCATGACTTCAATATCGACATTGTGTTTGTTATGGAATACCATTTTTTACGAGTCTGTTGGCCCTGTATGAAGGTCATATAGAGCTCTTCAAGTCGGTCTACGTCTCTTTGTCCTGTAATTGATTCCTTGTTATTTGGAATCTCTTGATTGGAAAAACTAAATAGGTGAATAAGGCTAGTGGATTTGTTGATTTCATTTATGATCTCTATTTTTTTCGAGTCTATTAAAAGCTTCGTTTTGATCAACTGCAAAGTAATTTTGTTGCTTATTACTTAACATGTCATATATGTTATAAGAATATCTATGAATAGACTTTATTTGAAGAGTGAAAACAATTGTTTAGAAAAAGGTAAAAAAATAATTTAATTATTAATTTAAATGATTTGAAACTTCAAAACAACCATCTTTTTCTTTTTGAAAAAGCAAAAATTATACGTACGATATTAAGTCATACTACATAAATTTTGTTAAACATAATTGAAGATAGAGAACCTCATATGACTCCTCATTCAATTCTTTCGAAGTGATTGGATCTTTTTCCTTGTTCGAGAATCTCCTCCCTTCTTTCATTCCGTCCCGAAGAGTGACCTAGACCAATTCAATCACACTTTCATTCATTTGGAATATGGGCTCTTCTACGTCATTTTATTTACTTTTTTTCTTTTTTGTTCCCTTCGATCATTCCTTAAGTCTTATAGGTTTAGTCCTGTAGAATCTTACTCATTTTTCACCGTGTCTTAGGGTTGGGTTGCTTTGGTTTTGGTGCATTTCATGTAACCAGATTGTATGGTCTGGGAATATGAGTATCTGATCCTTATGGATTAACCAGAAGGGTACAAGCAGTAAATCTTGTGTGGGATGTCGAAGGGTTTGATCATTTTTTTCCAAGTGGAACAGCCTCACATCAAATTGTAGCAGGTACATGTGGGTATATTAGCGGGCCTATTCCATCTTAATGTTCGTCCACCCCAACGTCTATACAAAGGATTACGTATGGAAAATATTGAAACCGTCCTTTCAAATAGTATCACTGTTGTATTTTTTGCAGCTTTTGTTACATCCGAACTACCTACCTTTTTATATGTCTATTAAATTATGCTAACAAATAATATTACCATAATCATTAATCATTGTGAATTATAATCTTTTTCTTAGATGATATTATTTTCATAAAATTTGGAGGGGAGGATGTGTTTTTCTTGTTGTTATTGTGAAAGAAAGTATTTTGTCAATTTCCTTGAAGATTCCAATACCAAATTCTTGAGTTTTTTTTTAATTAAGTAGACCAGCTAGAGTTCAATTTGTCAATTGAATGGAAGGTATTTCAACCACCTCACAATAGCTTGAATATCATTTTTGAAGTTTATATATTGAAATTAGTTGAATGATAATAATAATAATAGTTTCCATATAAATATATATTTTTTAATATCGGAAGAAATTTGTTTTAAATAATAAAATTGTTGAAAACATTTACAAATATATGAAAATTTCATAACATATCAATGATAAACACCGAATAGATATTGATAGTAAAAAAATTTCAAGTGGGAGATTATTGAACGAAAAATTTGTAAAAATAAAAAACATATTATTTTATTCTCCAAAGCATTTCCACATTAATTATTTTGGAACGTGGATGCTCCTTTATATAACTATTGATTAAACAATAGGTTTGGGCTCTTTAGGGCACCTAAGTTTTGGAAGGAGGGAGGAGATAGACAAATGAGGATATGCCTACATCTCTACACGCGCCGCCGTCCGTCGGCCATGGCGAAGAGACATAAAATAATATATATACTTTTACTAGATATTTTCACTAGATATTTTCTAAAACGTTTTTTTCTTTAATTGTGAAGCGTTACCGTTTAACGTTTTCTTAAAGTTTCCCGAGCTGTGAGTGTTTGCAATCTTTGAGTGATTTGATTCTAATTGGTTTATGTGCAAAACTAATTAACGCAAGAGGATGTTTTATCCTGGGGACAACGAGACATTATTCTATTTGCACGATCCAGAGCAGGGCCGCGAAACGTCTTATAGAGAGTGTGTTCCGCGACTCAGCCATCTACTAATTTAGTTTATGTTCCTCTATCAATCTGTTTTTACTGCCGTTCCATTTGCTGACTTGTTTTCTTGACTACTGTTTGTCGGATCTGGACGAGTTTTGCGTTGAAGACTGAAGTACAACAACAGACACCTATCATCAATACATGATAGTAATTTATTAGTATTTATCATCATCTATCAATAATATTTTGTTATATTTGTAAATATTGTGGTTCATTTTGTTATATTGAAAAACAAGGAGTTTTCTCAAAAATACTAATAATAATACAATATCTTTTAGACAAAAAAAAAAAGTTATTACATTTTATTTTTGTATGACAGTTAAATATTTTGTCAATTTTGCTATTTTTTATAATTTTTCGAAAAAATCAAACCCATATTTAAATTCTTTCAAAAAACTGTAGACTGAAAATGTCAATAAAAAACATAAAATGAAAATTAATGATAAGGAAGCAATATTGAATAAATTTAAGGTTTTTTTTTTTTTTAAATACATAGAATAAAATTGAACAGTATAATAACTAAAATGAAAGAGACTTCAAAGTTTATTTATTTCATTTTTTTTTTTTTTACAACATCCGAAGTAGCCTCGAAGTATTAAAGTATATACAAATGTCTTCATTGTTAATTGAAAATTAGAAACAGATATTGATTTCTTAATTATAGTATTGATTTTGAAATATGTATGTTTTGTAGTAATTAACTGCATTGAATGTTGTTCAACAAATTGTTTATTAATGTCCGTTGAATATTTTCTACTGATGATCGTCATGAATTGAATTATAATCAAAACTTGTTGGTTCATTTATCAATAGTCGATGATTATGTGATTAAAAAATTTTAAATTCGTCTCGAATTTCAGTGTCACAAACTTATGCCAGCTTAAATTATATTTATAAATGCAAGTTGGTACATATTTGTTTGTTCTTAATATTCAAAAGTTATGTTTTATAATATGTGGATGGAGATATTGCTCTTGTCCTTATTTAACTTTTGAATGTTATAAAAAAAAAATCAAATTACATTTTATAAGTTATGAGATTTTTTTTCCTTCACTAATAATTACATAAGTCTTTGATATTAACTTTCAATTGATTAATCTAAAATAATTATGAAATAAAACTTAAAATAAATTGTCATAATAACGAAAACTGTTTAATTACCTGTTCTTTTTATTCTTTTAAATCGATAAATAAACGATGAGCCAAATAAAATTTAAATTCGAAACATATAAATAAAAATAAAATATTTTGAAATTTAGTTATAAATAAAAAAAATAATATTTGTAAATATAGCATAACGAATCAAAATATTTAGAAAAATTCGACACATATAGATACACTTATAAATCCCGATAGAAGTCTATCCATATCTATCGGTATCTATCATCAATAAAATTTAGAATTTTATTATATTTTTGTAAATATTTTCAACAATTTAATCATTTACGATGATTTTCAATAGAAAACTAAATTCTTTTAAATTATTTTAAGTATTTGAAAATAGAATTCAAACAAAAGTTTGATTCATATGAATGTTAGAATTCAAACTATGTAACTTCTAGAGCAAAATCATGGTACCATAGCTTAATTAAATTAAAGTATATAGATATAAGCAAATAATATTATTTGATGATAGCCAGAAAAATAATATTTTTAAACGTTACATCAACATTATATAATTCAAATCCAATATTTTATTTAATTAAATAAATAAAAGATTTAAAAACTTCAGAAATCAAATTAAAATATTTGTTTAATCCTTCCATCTCCAAATTGGGCAGTTGAAGCCATGTGATTTGTTCTCATTCAAAGTATATGCTTAAACATTACTCATTAATAACATTAGCATTAATACTTGTGTCAGTCTTAATATTAAAATATTCCCATAAACTAATCATTATTACCAATAATAAAACAAGTAATAATTAATTTCCCAAAATACTCATAATTATTAACTATAATATATATATATATATATTATTCAAAGTCTATTTAAAAAAAAAAAAAGGTTTATTAGCACACCATGTGCAATAATCTATATGCTTTACCATTTTTGAAAAGATACCTGCCAAGTATTATCTATAAAATAGTACACAATATCAATAATTTCTAATTAGTTTTATTTTAATATTCAAAGTTTATTGTACTTAACGACAAAATATGACTGAGTCTACAACGTAACCATACTTCTCAACCTAACCTAATACTTCAAACTAACTCGAGTTGACAGACAATGCATTTTTTGTTAGAAAATTATTTATTTATGGAGTTGACAGCTTGTTCTAATACAGGATACGTCGTATCAAAACGCAATTATACTTTTCAACCTAATTTGATATTTGAAATTGAAGTGTATAGTCGGTGTGTCTTTGATTTGGAAAATTATTCAATGGAGTTGACAATGTATTTTAATACAATATAGTGTGTTGTATCGCCAATATAATTAATTAAACTTTCCAACCGTAACTTGATTTTTTAAACTAAAGAATCCATTCTTTTATCATTATTCAATGACGTAATTATACTTCTCATTCACACTAGTTAATGGGCACTGCATTTGATGTGAAAATTGAAAATTTATTCAGTGGAGTTGATGACTTATTTTAGCATCCTATCGTACCAAAACGTAATTATCATCTAATTTATGAAACTAAATTAGAAAATTTATTTAACCTAGATTGTTTTGATCTTAATCTAATACATATTTGTATCATACCAAAATGCAATCCTACTTCACAGCCAACCTAATTTTTGAAAAAATAGTTTGGGTTCATCGACAATGTATTTGATTCAAAAATATTATTATATAAACTTGACAATATAACCCATCACAGGATATATCCTACCAAAATATAATGACACTTCTCAACCTAATTAGACTTTTGTATCTAACTCAAATTCACGACTATGCATTTCATTCAAAAAGTGTCATTCAATAGAGTTGACAACATATGCTATGATACATAACAGTGTATGTACATATGAAAGTGAAATTATATTTCAAAACGTTACTTGACTCTTAGATCTAACTCGAGTTCATCAACGATATTATTTTATTAGAGTTGACAGTCTATCGTAACGCGGTGTGTCGTATCAAACTTCAAAATCACTTTAATAATGAATAATGAAGTGGATATAGTACAATTATAAATTAATAATATATTAAATTAACTTCTTGAAGGACCCACCAATAGCCAACTACCATTCTCCAAACAATCCCTTCCTATAAATTCAAAACCCTAATTACTCCAATTCCCAAATCACACTTTTCCTTCTTTTTTCTTTTTCAATTTTCTCTTCAATCAGTTTCAACCATTTCTCCATTTTTTTTTTCTCCTCAATGGGGTTTCGTCTTCCATCGTCTTTGATTCCTCAGGCCAAGCAATTGCTGAGAAGAAGCTCCGGTAATCCATCGGCGGTTCCGAAAGGTCATGTAGCAGTGTACGTCGGAGAGTTTCAGAGGAAGCGATTTGTGATTCCGATTTCGTATTTGAATCATCTTTCGTTTCAACAATTGTTGAGTCGAGCGGAAGAAGAGTTTGGATTTGATCATCCGGAAGGTGGTTTGACGATTCCTTGTGGTGAAGATGCATTTATCGACCTTACTTCAAGATTGCAAGCTTGTTAAATCCATGAAGAACTAGGAAGGAAGGATCTCGATTTTTGCCTTTGGCTTCTTCTTTTCTTTCTACTTCTTTTTTTTTTTCTTTTTTTTTTCTTTTGGGAATGGAGATGTTCATGTGTTGTTGATGATTTTTGCATTCTAACTGATGTTGGAATGTTGATGGAACCCAATTACAATACAATGCTTTTGGGTGTTGTAATGAGTGGTGTTGGAATGGATTGGTGAACCCTTTTTCACCAGAAATTGTAATGCAAATACAACTTTTTTTCTTTTTCTTTATCATCTTCTCTTGTTTATGCTTTGATGAATCTGGATTATACTTCAAAAAATTTAACTGTTGGATCCAAAATCAGCATTGAGATTCAAAGTCCTACTTTATGTCCAAAAGTTTTTGAACTATTTAGTTAGCAATTTGGATTCAATTTTTCTTTTGGAGTAATAACAACTCTGAATGAGGGATTGAATATCTTGTTGTTTAAAATATTTTTTTCAAAATTTAGTTCTATACTAAAGTACAAAGTATAATTTGTAACTTTTTTCAATGCAACAACTTGGTTGTCTTTATTATGAAAATATCTTCAAAATTATGTCACAAACCTTCTTTTTTTTCAAAATATTGGTTGTTGATCAATTTATTAATCTAATGTAAGAACTTTCATTAAATTTAAACAAAAATTTACAAATAAATTGTGTAGGGTATAAATGGTTGCTTAATAAAAGTGAGGATTATTTTACAAATTTGCATATTGGTCACACAAGAGTAGGGGTGTAAAGGTTGGGTTAGGACATTTTCAATTCAACCATATTTTCGGGTTGGGTTGGGTTGGGTTATTATTTTTTTTATTCTTGATGTTTATACGGTTTAAAATTATCATAGTTAAAGTTTCAAATGTACATAATGTATATAAATTCAAACTTTCAAATATCCATAAAAGTTCAACATTTTAAACATTATCTATAAATATTAAATAAATAATAAAATATCTATAATATAAATATAATATAAATTATTAATTTGGGTTGGATTGGGTTGATACAAAATTTTCGATCTCAACCCAACTTGAAAAAAACCAAAATTTTCAATTCAACCCAACCCATATTATATGGGTTGGGTAGTTGGGTTATCAGGTTGTTTGGGTTATTCTTACGCTACCCCTACACATAAGCATAATTTTCAAGAGAAGCTATTTTGAAAAAAATTAAAATTCAAAGAAAAAAGTTGAATTTTTTAAAAAATATAGAAATTTAGAGGTATTTTTAAAACAAAATAATATGGGTATATAAACAAACTAAAACACAACTTTTAAATGAAATTGAAAAAAGTGCATACTTTTTGTTTTTTTTAAAGTAACACATTTTTTCAACTCAAGGAAATGTTTTTAGTTTTTTTTTGGTACATTAAATAGAGATTGTATCATTTTTCAAATCTTATTTGATTTTTTTTTTTAAAATGTAATTCTTTTTTATTATTTTTTTAAAATATGAATCTCAATACTTGATGATGTTGGTTATATCGAGAAGCCGAAAAAATTGATATTTTTAGACTTTTTGGATACAATTTTATCTAGATGAACGAGATTATCAAATTTTCTATTATAGTACAATTTTTCTGACATCAAGTTTTAGACTTTCTCGTAGAGATAAATAAATTTTTTAAAGGTATGAAAATAGTTAAAATTTAAGGTAGGATTTGAAAAGATTTAAATAATTTACTTGAAAAGATAAAAAATAAATAAGATTCGGAAAGATTTATACAGTTGTTCTTTCAAAAGTTATTTATTATTCTTGATCTTCTGTTAATATTTTAGAACTATAATTTTATGTACGTGTCACCTTATTTATGGCGTAAACTTATGTTGTCCACTAAAATGATCCCATACTCTGATGATACTTTCGAAATGTTCATGAAAAGTGCCTTCAAACAACCAACTTTCTCTAAATGTAAGAGCAAAAACATTAGAACTCCAAGTGCTTTATATAATAAAAAGACCTTTCCTACTGTAGTACATTTAGATCCAACTGCCTTCTTCAATAAATATAAAAAGTTCTTATTCTATGTCCTACTCTTGTTCATAGTTGAATGCTATGGTACAGTTCTGAGGTACAGTAGCCTATTTTCAATAGCACAACTCCATTTTTAGCCATTGGCCATTGCATTTACTGGGTCCTCTTGTCTAAAGCAGGAACCATCTCACATGGAGATGTTGCTCCTTATTTAAAGGATTGGATAGACATGGTGACCAATTGTCGACTAAATATTAAGTTCTCGTTTGGTAACAATTTGATTTTTAGGTTTTTGTTTTTGAAGTTTGAGTATGCAAACACACTACTTTAGTCTATTAGTTCATGGGCTTAGTTTTCAAAAACAAAAAATGGAATGGTTATCAAATTGTGTATCACCGTTGTGTGACAACAATGTGATTTCATTTGGCTTTGGCCGTGCGTCTGTAAGTTTTTGAGAATGTGTTTGGAGCACTAAGTTTAGTTTTTAAGTCTTATCTTACATTAGAGTTAGAAACTCTATGTTTAGGGTACAGTTGCGCAATCTGAAGTTTGGAAATAGGAAAACATTAGAGAGGAGAAGATAAAGTTTTTCGATAAATGTACAAAGTTCAATAATGATCACTGTTAAAGTTGGTGAAGTTGAATTATTTAACGACGACTTTATGAAGTTGGTAAGCCAAACATCCCTTGAGAGAGAGGTTAACACTGTGCTCACCGTCACAGTCACCGCTCTCGAAGCAAAGGTGAAAACCACCATCACCAAAGTAAGGAGACTAGATTTCAGGGTGGTGGTAAGACAAGTCATAGGGAGATGGATGAGCAAAAGAGAATTGAAGTTGTGCACAGCGAAAGGAAGGCAAGGAGGAGAAAGCAAACGGATGAGAGAAAAAAAAAGTTTGAAATAGAAAAACTTGTTTTGATAAACCATATCAAACTTTAAGTAGACATAATTTTTAGGTCAGTCTGTCAAAATAGTCATCTCCCATGCGATTTGATTCATGAAGTAACAAAACGAAACGAAACTTCGACACACTACTGTCTTAAGAGTCCCACAAACCATAATGTATAATAAGATTCAATCCATCTCGTAGTAAAGCTGTGAAAATCCAGCTATGCCAACTACTCAAATAGACACAACTACATACTCAACTCCCTTAGACAGTGAAAAGCATAACTCATCCTTGTTCCATTGTCTGTCTTAAAAACTCAACCAACTGGTCTTTTTTGAAGGACTAGGTCGTACCAAAACATGATATAATTTTCAATCTGATGAATACATTATCCATCCCTTCTCTCATTCAACCTGAAAATTAGTTTCAATGATGTAGCCATTAGCACTTTCCCAGAAAGTCAATCACGTGGATATGCAATTTCCTTGTACAGTCTTTGTTTTGAATGTAGAGTTCTTTTCTATGTTGATCAAAGCCATGTGAAAGGGTCTTCCCAACAACAGTCTTTAATACCCCACATCATTAGTAATGAAGCAAGAACAGATCAGCAATCAGAAAAACAGCTATTTTTTTTCCTTTCTTTTTTCTTTTTAAAAAAAAAGTCTATATATACAAACTTCAAACGAGCATTCAAACACTCACAAACATATCCATCAACCAAAGAAAGTTTTTTAGAGGGTGTTCATCTCCTCTTTAGACGTGTTCTTTTTAGAGGGTGTTCATCTCCTCTTTAGACGTGTTCTTGAGTCGATAACACAACTCAGCAATGGGAATTCGTTTGCCATCGTCTTTGATTCATCATGCTAAGCAAATTCTTAAAATAAGAAACCAGTCAAATGTTCCAAGAGGTCATATTGCTGTTTATGTGGGCGAGATCGATATTCAAAGGAAACGTTTTGTGGTTCCGATATCGCTCCTAAACCATCCTTCATTCAAACAACTTCTCAGTCATGTTGAGGAAGAGTTTGGATTTCATCATCCCCATGGAGGTTTAACTATTCCTTGCAAAGAAGATGCCTTTGTTGATCTTACTTCTAGATTTCAACACTCCTAAAAGGAAGAACAACAAAGGCTGTCCAATTTTTTTTACAACATTTTTTTCACCATTTGTTGGTGTTTTGATTCATTCAAATGTTGTATAAAGGAAAGTTATACTGTGTTGCTTCATGTTTAATATCATTTCCTTGGTGAATTTCCCACCAAGTCATAATACAAACGAAGCAATTCTCCATCAGTTGTTTTATTCTCTTGTTTGGCTTTTAATAGTTTACTAGTGACTGCACTTTTTTGGGGACAAAGAAACCATATGCTATCTATATCAACCATTAAGTTTCAATACTAAGTAGCGAAATTACGCGGCAAATAAGTAAACGTATAAGAGGCTTTCTTTACTCTAAGAATTTCGTCCAAGAGCATCAATAAACCATGACAACTTGGTTAAATTTATTTTTCGTAAACGTAGAATGACTCATGTTCTACCTACATTATTGACATCATTATATAAATTATATTGTTGTCTTTGTAACATGAAATGATCCAACAAAATTTTGAGAATTTGAAATTTTTGAATCTAATGTATAAAAAATGAACTGATCTATCTATATCAAGGTACTAAATAACTCTGATAGAAAGAACAGTAGTTTTAGAGAGATCGAGAGATCAAGCGAGGATATTAGGGAGGGGGCTAAGTTTATGCCCCATTGTGATATTGATTTGATTTTGTTGGATTGGAGCCCCCTTTTGCAGTTCTTTTGGGCTCTGTCTTGCCTTTTGTTTTTTGTTTGGCTTCTTTGAATTTCTTTTCCAATGAAAGCTTGGCTTCTTATCAAAATCTTTTGATTGAAAGAATCTTTCTTTCACTTGGGGTGGTTTCAATTTTCTCCTCAAGAATGGTATAAGGATGAAAGTTCCCATGGAATTCAATCAGTGGGGTTGAAAACAAGTGCTTTTCCATTAGATTAGTGACTGGCTTTAATTGTAAATGAGATCAATGTGAAAGAATAAAGAAGATTCTCTTTCATTTCCTATCAATTTGCATTGGGTGGAGGGTTTGTTTGTGGATATTCTTGAGAGCCAACCCAACTACAAGTTCTTTCAATTTGAAGAATGTTTTAGATACAGAATGGTGAAGAAAAGAAAGATTCGAGGTGTTAAAATCACTGAATGACCAAAGAAAACTTAGGCTAATAGGTGAAAAAGTAAATTTAATATTATATCAAATTTGTGGAAGACTGAACAAGTGGAAATCAATATTAACTAAGAAGGAAATAACATCGTAGAGGTTTAGAGAGTCTTTTACTCTAATACCATGTTAAATCATTAAGTTACCAGAACGCTTAAGCTAATAGGTGAAGGAAAATTTAATATTATATCGATACTTTAATAAAAGGAAAATAGAAACCAGTTTTACAAGGGAGTCACGACAAGGTATTAAATTGATTCTTTGGGTAGATAGGAGAAGAGGAACGTACTAGCTTATCAAACAGAGTGAATTGAGAAAATTGGGAAGTCTTTGGTGATTAATAAGAATTATAAAAGAGAAAGTTGCAACTAAAGAATCTAAGTCAAAACATTAAAGTGAAATGGATTTGACACTAGGCTAACAAACTTTAAATAACTAGGACTAAAAGGAAAACAAAGGATATTAAAGAAGAGTACCTAGTTCAAAGATTGTCTATCTCTATCCCATTCTAATTTCAAAGTGCTAAAAGGGTCTTTGTCAAAATAATTTACAAGAAAAAGTTAACATCTAATCGATAATATTTTTCTTTTGACTCATTGAACAATTGTCAGATCGATGGATATCTTGTCATTATATTAGGAACAATAAAACTCCACATATTTCAATAATGGCATTCCATATTGTCCACTTTACGTATAAGTTCCCATACTTTTATTTTTTGTTTTACCCAACATGTCTCATATCAATGGAGTTGTAGCCCCTTACTTATATGCCTACGATTCTTCTCTTTCTTTGCTAATGTGAGGTTTGATCACATTCCACCGATATAACTGAAAAATCAAGCTGATGGTGGATATCCGGTGCAAAATGAGAGGTGAGATATTTTTAGGTGGAACCTAGTAAGAGGTTGAGGTATCAAGCCACCCTGCCTCTTAAATAAGAACAAATCTTTTTGGTTATTCTAGTTCTTTAATGAGATATAGTATGGAAACTTTGTTTTAAGGGTTTGTTGGGTTGAAGTCAAGCAACCTACAGTTGGTGTGTCTTTTGAGGATTTTTGTATTTCTGTTGAGTGTTTTACAAGTTTATCATTTCGAAGAAATTTATTCAACTTTTTACTTAGATCCTCTCTGTTTAAAAAACTACAAACCCATTTCAAGGTTGAGTTTTGTTGAAAGATAAAATCACTAGCTTTCTCAAGGCAACCACCCAACAGGATGGACCATTTGAGTTGTTGATGTGTTGCTTAGTAAAGGATGGCTTAATAATTATAAGTTCAATAAGTTAAAAGTACACAACATTTGAATTCTATCATGAGAGATGTAAATGGAACTTTCGAATCCTATCATTCCATCTTCGCAATCTAGAGTAAGTTTAAAATGACTTTCTAAGTGCTTAAAAAAGTAATTTGAAGAATGTTTCTAACCATTTACCAAATCACTCCAAACATGCGTTTAATGTTAGAGACGTCATGAGCCGGAAGATCTTGAGATGTTAATATGTATACATAGGAGATAAAGTTAGAGGGTCAAAGCAGAGAGATTATAGTTACAACCTATCCTGAGAAGGGTATACCAAAAAACTAGTTGAGATTCATTTATGCTGTTAGAGTTGAGAAAAAAACATAACTACACATGGCCACAGTTAAGGCATAACTGAGAAATTCAAGCAAAAAACATTATCAACTAATAAACTTCCTCAATTTTTAAACAAAATGACAAGTCAGTCAAGCTATGAAGCAGCAGCAAAAGAATAAACCTACTTTGACACATCTCTTTTCACAATGAACTTAACCTTTTACTCCATATATAAACTTTATATTTTCATCTCCATTCCCAAATGCAATGTTGCTCAAGAAAAATAAACTTGAAAACTATAGAAAGAACTTTCTAGTTCACTTACAAAAGAAGGATCTTTGTTGCCCATTGATTATGCCTTTCTGTCTGATCCTTAGACATTGTATCACCATCCGAAAATCCGTGGTTTTTCGGGGCACTAAATTTTCACCAATATGTACATTACTCAAGTTGAGATTCTCGATTCTGCTTAGTTATTTCGTTCCAGGGAAGCTCATGTATGAGCAAGGATTAGCTTTTCGAATAAACTAAATACATGCATAAAATATGACAGACTTTTTATTCCACAACAACAAAAGTGGTTTTGGAACAAATTTAAAATGGGCAATTCATGAATCTATAAATTTACAAACCTGGATAAGCGTTTCTGGACTAATGTAATAGAACAGAAGCCATGAAATGAAGAAGGTTGCATGTAACTTACAATTGCATTTCCGTTCCGGTTGGTCTTGGAACTACTTAGAAACTCTTGGAATTAATGCTGATTGTGTTTGTTATTGGATTCATAAACCTACATTTCTGGTTCTTCCAACTTAGGCTGCTGCCAAGAAACCATTGCTTGATATTAAGAACTCAATGACTGAATCTTATAGCTCCTTATAGCAATAAGATGTTAAGAACTGAAGGAGAATTAGCATACTGACCAGATAGTGAAGAGTGCCATGGTTACTTTCCTTAATCATCATAGAGGAGTCAAGGAGATCAATCACGAGATCGTGCCGATTTTCTTTAGTTTTTGCGACATAGATAATAAAAATCTTTGAATGTCAAAGTCTTCAAATATAAACATCATTCAGACACTATGCCCCCTATGCTGATGGAAATTGCAACATCTTTTATGACTTCCATGGTGACGACCTGTGGCGCTGTCTGATTTTTGATTGAGATTTAGGCCCTATCTCACTGTTCTCTAGTCTATTTTCAGCTATTACAATGGGTCCATTGAAACAGAAAGTTGTTGAGGATTAGAAAGCTTGTCAAACAGATCTGCCATTTAGTTTTGAAATTTTCTTGGCCACTTGTTTGGACTATGACTTCCTTTTCTTGGACCAAAAGAGGGTCTACCACCAAAACATGGGGCATAGAGAAATTGTGGAGGAAAGAACCAACCTCTGTAGAAAAATTAAACGAAGGCGATAAAACTGGGAACACGAGAATAAACATGGAAAAACTCCTGACTAAAGAAAAACAACCAAGGAAAAGTCCATACTAAAAAATTCACTATGTGAAACATTGTTACAATCTTACAAACATCTCTCCCCATTCCCAATTACAATAGCACTATCTCTCACATAATTGAGCTAGTATATACCTAAGCTTAGAGTACTTCAAATTGGAATAATTTGAAAACTACACTTTTGCCAAAACTCGACAAAATGAACAGTTAAAACTATTTAAAAATGAGAGTGCTTCAACCAATAGAGCAATCCCATGTGAGCATTTGATGGAGGGGGTCCTCTTTGACACCTATTTCCTAATCTTTGGTGCTCATCTCCTCTTCATTACCATTATAAGTTCACCTCCAAATATCAACAAATTCTCATTCAAGCTCTGAAACTTCTCATTTTTACAACAATTTCTTAGAGACAAAACCACTCAAACTCACTCCTCTTTGGCTCTTTCTTTCACTTAAATCAAATACAGAAATGGGAATTCGTCTGCCTACGCTTCTCCTCAATGCCAAGCAAATATTCAGAACGCAAGCTGTCTCAACAAGATGTCACTCCAACATTCCCAAAGGCCACATTGCAGTTTACGTGGGCGAGAATCGACGGAAGCGATTTGTGGTGCCGGTATCATACTTGAACCATCCTTCATTTCTAAGTTTGCTCAACAGAGCTGAAGAAGAGTTTGGATTCAACCATCCAAGTGGGGGTTTGACAATTCCCTGCAAAGAAGATGCCTTCATTGATCTCACTTCAAGATTGCATACCTCGTGAAAAGTAGAGCAAACAAAATCTATAATTTCCTACCAAAAGAGTGTGGAACAATTTTGCCAACTTCTCTTTTCATTCTTGTTTGAAGAGAACCAAAGTAGAATACCATTGTATATTGATTTTCTGTATAAATATTAGAGCAATACAAACAAACAACAAATTCATACAAAACAAGCTCAGGCTCCATGATGAGTTAGTTTTCTGTGCCCATGTCTGAACTAACCCCTTATAAGTTATCATATTTCACCCAATATTGACATGCGTTATAAAATTGACAATAAAAAAAACATTTAAATGTAAATGATAGAAAAATCGACATATAAATTTACGCGGTTCACTAACAATGTATTAGCTATGTCCACGAAGAGAAAGTACCACTTTTTATTGATAATGAAACATAGGTGTCTATAAAGTTAGAAAATTCATCTAGCACACTCCGCTAAACCCTTGAACCAAAATCATAAATAGCATAAACACAAATACAACTAATAAATTCAAGCATTCATTCAAACAACTAACTTACACGTACTTTGACCAATCTCATGAGGCAACTAGATGTTCTAGTAATAGTTAGGATATCGCAATGGAGAAGGTAACTAATCCAATCGAATTGACAATGCTACAACATTACATTAGTAAAAGACGGTCATAGTTCCAGCTACCGTCGTAGTTCCAAAACCGAGAGGCTCCATGAACTAGGACCAATAGAGCCAATGGCATGTACCAAATCAGACATCAGGGTCCATGGATGCAACAATAACCCCTTTTATTATAAGCAGATCACATGGAGATTTCATTTTATTTTTTCCACATCAATTTAGTTAATGCACTGTCTTAAAGCATTCAATTCAATACAACAGCTTGGACTATAAGATGGGTTGGAGTTATCACATCAGTTATGTTTCTGAATTCAGCAAAGCCATGTGAAGAATCCTACTCAACACTCAGCGAAGCTAACAGTCTCCGAAGTCCCACTTGGCCATTGGAACATCAGTACTCTTCGAGTTAACCAGTTGACGAGTCTTCAAACAACAAAGTAGACTCAAAAGACAGATGATTCTTTTGACAACCAGATCAAGACTTCAAACCTTTCTAATAATTTCTCTTCTAGATGGAGAGGGAAAAAAACTTATGCATAATTCTAAGAAACTCTTTAGTATATTAAGCCATCATATAGTGTGAACTTAATTCCCCAAATCACCTTTTTGTTCTTTTGTTTTTTTGTCTTGTCTAAGTCATGCGAATACTGTAGAGTTTACTTGGAAAGGATTAAAAAAAGTTCAACTTGAAAGTTGAGTACATTGTTTAAAGATTTAAATCTCATGTTAATCTATGAAATTTGAAGTTTATTTCTATTTTGGTAAGTGGACTTACAAAATACTTCTTTACAAAAATTTACAAACCAACTATTCGTTGGAGGTCAAAATGAATAAACCACACTTTTATAAACGCAAGTTTTTTTTTTACCTTCTATTCGTGTCATTCCAACGTCGGATCTCACTACTCACTATTGCTTTCTTTTCCACTTTCGATTCTCTCCTTACTTGTTCTTCTTGACTTGATCCTCGCTCTTACTATATCAATTTCAGCTTGTCCTCGTTGGTTTCATCCTTAGTTTGGTTGTTAAACTTTCAAATTAATTTCAGTTTTATCTCTAAACTATTAAAAAGTATATTTCAATACCTAAAGCTTGTCGTGCTACTTTAATCCCTTGAAGCCATTTTTTTTGCAAAGTTCATCAGAAGTTTAATTTATTTTGCCTTGAAATCATATTCATTTTCTACGTGTTAAAACATATACTCAAAATCTTAGTCATTAGCCAAATACAAATGCTTTTATTTTAAGTTCTAGAATTGAAAAAGACATTTAGAACAAATTTAAAAATTTGAGATACTCAAAAAAACAAAATAAGATTAGCTTTTTAAATTAAGTTTGCAAAGAAAAAATAGTTTCTTTGCGTTCAGGTTTAAGATATGTTCGAGAGTGATAATTAGAACAGTAAATTTTGAAAAAGAGATTTAATACAATCAAATTTTATGTTTGCTACCCAACCCTAAGTGATTTTCATATATTTAAAATTAATTTTTAATAATTATGTTTTGTTCCAATTTATAATTATTCAATTAATAATTGTATAAAATATATTTCTACTTATTTTATTGATAAATTCTTATCCAAGGAACAAGAGATGAGTTCAGTCTTTTATAAAAGGTCTTATATAAATATGTGTTTATATATAGATATTAAAAACAATTCAAAACATATATAAAATGTTTATTTTAATAACAATTCACTAAAACTATTTAATGACGGACAATTTATGTCCGACGAATTCTTTACAAAAGCTAAATTGGCTTGAGAGCAACTCAATCAATATCTAAACAAACTTAATTCCTCCAAAATTTATTTGAAGCAATTTTATATTTTTTTAAATTTGTATCAAAGACCATCACTTGAAAGAAAAGTGATTTTAGAAAGAGAAAAGCAATCCTAACCATCTCAAAATTAGTCTCAAACACACCTTTGAATCTCTAAACCAAAGATTAGTTTATAAAACATCATGGAATAATATTACAACATTTTACGCCAAGTACAGGAACACTTTTTTTTATATATAATTTAGCCCATACTAAAATCGTCCGTACTTACCCACCAATATGTATAATAAACCATTTTCTTCCTATCCATTAGGATTCCAATATGGATATGCTTACATTTTGTAACTAATTAAAAATTAGAAATAACCCACGCAACCATGATCAACATGCTCACATGTTAAGTTTATAGGTAAAAAAACTCAGGAAGATTGTTGGATTAACCTCCAAAAAGAAAGGGAATAGGTAAATCCTAAAACTTGTTAGCATATGATAAAATTAAATTCCCTTATACCCTTGGCAAGGAGACTCTTGATAAACAAATTGTGTTTCTGTTTGCCGAAAATTTTTCCATCAATCAATATAACAAAGAAAAACATTACAGGGTAAAAACGTGTTCAGCAGCAGCAGGGAACCAACCTAAACATAACTAAAGATCAAAAACTTTCTTAGTGATACCAATAAACACCACCATTCGGGTAATCAATTTGAACTCACGTGCTTCTGGACAATGTGAAGTGCCTCATGATCTTCCCCAAAGTCCTGGGGATGGAAATTCAAATTTCAAGTAAACAAAAACTGTATCGAGAATAAAAGAAAAGATGGGATAGAACATTTTCTCCACAGGTGATGAACACAACGTACCTTAACTACAACACAAGAGCACCCAACAACCTTCCTAGCCTTTCCTTCGGAATCAATCTTGCAAAGCTGCATTAGACCAAACATTAAGAAAATAACTCATTATCCAGAACTCAGATAAGGGAAAACTTTTGATCTGAGTGCTAATATGCACATATTAATCACATCTTGAAATCAAACTAAAATATATGGTGTAGAGTGCAAATATCACAAGCAAAAAACGAATTTTCCCAATGGAAATGTTAGTGAGAAAAGGTTTTGTGGATTTTGCATGGATATATACATAAAAGAAGCAGGGCCTTTCATTGATATAATAAAAACAGATGCTCGAAAATACAAGAAACGGTAACTGAAGGAATTTCAGAGAACAAGACAACAAAAAAAAAATGAGAGTACTGCAATACAAACTGATATCGTGAATAGAATAATTAGCCTTTCAAAGAACACCAAGAAGAAGAAAGAAAACGAGCTGAATCGAGGCAAGCAAGTAAAAACACATCGTGATACATGAAGCTAAGTATCAGCAGGTAAAAACATCTAGCTAAGTAGTGGCAGGTACAGGTTCAATCATAGTAGAACAATTGTCAATTACAATACAACCGATGGCAGAGATAGCAAAAAAAAAAAAACACCAAAAGCTAAAACATTTTCATCTCAGTGGCTAAACAGATTAAATACTTACACCAGCCCATTCGCCAAGGGTCTTTGCACTTGGAACTGTCATCAGGTTTACATTGTGCTCGGCACAAAGTGCCTTGACGAGTTTAACGTAATCTGGCTGGTTGCAGTCTTCTCCCAAGACGCAGAGCTGAGCAGCATGTTTCTCAATTGCTTTAGCACTTTCATGTAGACCACGAACAAGCCCACCATGAGCTAATGATTTTCTAAGAACAAGTTGCAATGCAGTCTCAATGTCCATTGGCTCACCAAGAGCTGGGGCCGGAGCCTCGGCAACAACTGCACCTTCATCACTGCATAAGAAATCTAATTATAAGGGATCATAATATATCCACTGCACAATACGGCAATCAAGCAATAGAAGGCAATATATAGCTACTTGCAACAAAAACTGATCCAATAGCAAAAGGATGCTAAATAGTAGTTCATTAGATATTGGCTCCTAAGACAATATATATCAATCCCCAACAAAGTATTGTAACAAATCCACAAACAAATAACATATTTCAGTTCAAAGTTCAATATTCAATATGTACTAAGTCCATAACATACAATATTCATCTCAAAGCATTACATTTATTGCTCCACCTTCACCAATCAAGTTACCATTCATCACTTTTTTCATATTCATAATCTAGACAAGTGGACACTCAAATAATTGATTACAACCTGCAGATTCCACTTTACAAAACACAAGGCATCGCTGATGACTACAAGTATACAAAGAAAACAAGCAAAAAAACGAAAAGAATTGGGGGCGAGCATTCAACAGCTTAAAAAAATAAAAACCATATGAATTTAAAGGGAAG
Source organism: Cucumis melo (assembly GCF_025177605.1). Taxonomy (NCBI): domain Eukaryota; kingdom Viridiplantae; phylum Streptophyta; class Magnoliopsida; order Cucurbitales; family Cucurbitaceae; genus Cucumis; species Cucumis melo. The sequence continues at coordinate 3,098,096 of NC_066867.1, read as the reverse complement.
CTAGCAGCTCGTATAATAAACAGAATTCCACTCACGCTGACATTTTTCTTCTTGATTTGAAATTCTTCCTCCTTCCTGTTGCAAACAAACCCAGATGAATAATCAGACAAAAAAAGCAGCAAATTTGAAGATATGCATATACGAAGAAGAAGAAGAAAAAGAGAGGGAAGGATAAGGTAGGAGACAGCTTGAGATTACAGCGTAGAAACCGATCGAACCGGAGATCAACGGCGCGAATTAGGTCAAGAAGAAGTGAGGGTTTTTATGAAGAAGAAGTGAGGGTTTTTATGTGCCGATGAAAAACCCTACTTCTGTGTTGGTGATCTAACGTTGTTTGATCGGTTCGGTTTTTTTGAGAATCGAGTACCCTCATTATTATTATTATTATTGTTATTATTATAAGTTTGTTGTAAGAATTAATAAATTATTTCAAAAATTACAATTTTTATTTATATATAGTTTAAAAAATTTTATAATTTTTTTAAATAAATTTCGAAATATAAGGTTGGATTTCTTAAAAATATATGAAAAAAGAGATGAAGTTTATAAATTAAAAATGAAATAAAAATAGTAAGTTTGTACTCTTATTCTTATTTACAATTTAATTTTCCATTAAAATTTTAAATTAAATAGAAATATAATTAAAATCTTAAATTAGATAGAAATATAATTAAAATTTTCAGAATGTAAATTTAAATTAGCTTAGTGTATATTTAAAATATATAAGATTGAAATAATTGATTTTGTTTATCTAAATATTTTATATTATTATTTATTGAATAAATATAATTATATATGGTAAATTGTTTTGGATAATAAGAAAGTAAAGATGGTATTTATATATATAATTAACCAAAATTTAAGTTTGTTAAAAAGAAAAGTTTTCAAAAATATTTTTTTACGAGTAATTAGGAAAATCCCACATTTTACATCGAAGTCATGGACTGGGTCTATGTCTTCATTGCCTTGTCGTGTACCTGATCCATAACAACGCATTATGAACCGAGTAGATGACTTAACTTTTTGTAATAGTTTTTCTTCTACCATATTTTTGACATTTTTTTAAAAGTAACATTATTTATAAAAAAAAATCCTAGTTTGATCTCACATGAAACTATTATTACATCATTAACTAATATATCTATATTTAATGTAGTTTTCTTGACATGATTTTAATGCTAATTGAAATAGTTACAATTTTTGTGTCCCATTTTGTTTAGATCAATATGACTTCACGTATTATGACATATGGGGCCATCTTACCAGAAATTGGTGCCAATGAGAAAATGAATGTACCTTAACCAATGGAGCAACCCATGTGAGCCATTGATGAACCCAACTTTCTTGGTTTCCCATCTTCTATTCATATGTCACAATACCTTCTCTTTTCTCATTCTATATATAGACTCTAAACAAACAACTAATCTCCAACTTCAAATCTTTCACATATTCTCATTCAAGCATTGAAGTTTACCACTTCCAAAAAGATTCAATCCAATTTAGCCATGGGAATTCGTTTGCCTTCGGTTCTTCTTTCCGCTGCCAAGCAAGTTCTCAAGATGCAGTCTGTCTCAGCAAGATGTCAGTCCATTGTTCCCAAAGGCCACATTCCAGTGTACGTGGGAGAAACCGACAGAAAGCGGTTTTTCGTTCCAATATCGTACTTGAGTCAACCTTCATTCATAGACTTGCTCAACAAGGCTGAAGAAGAGTTTGGATTCAGCCACCCAACTGGAGGTTTGAGAATTCCCTGCAAGGAAGAAGCCTTCATTGATGTTACTTCTAAATTGCAAAGTTCATGAATGATTTGAGAACAAGGAGCAATTCTCCCCACAGTTTTGACAAAAAAAAAAATTCTCTATTCATTTTAGTGTATCGGAGATATTTTGTATGTAAATGGTTAGATTAGAAAAAGTGGAGAGTTACAAAGCCATTTGTACATCAATGACAAATATCAGTTGCAATGAAACATTTCTTCAAACAAAGCTTTATTCATTACTAATTATCTTTATGACTCTTTTATGAGATAAAATCTACTGAAAGTTATATTTGACTTGTATTCAATTAAGTCTTTATACATGTAAACATTTCCTTGGTATTTGTTCATATTGAACCAAGTAAAAGTTTTACCTTAGAATCAGATGCTCTTTTTGGGTGTATTTCAAAAGAAAATGACTTTGCAGCTGCGACTGCAAATCTAACATTCTCCCATGTGATGAATACCATCAACAGCTTAGCTCAAATATCACTTATCTGAAGACAAGAGGTTTCAAGTTCAAATTCTCACTTCTATTTGTACTCTAAAAAAATGAACTTGATTTGCATTATAGAGGTACTCAATAATCAAATGCTACAACAAAAGTCCTACAACATGGAGCTAAGTGGAGCTAAGTGTATTATGTCCTGTGAAGCAAATTTTGTTCCAATTTGTAGACTTCACTGTCAATCAATGCTCAATGTACTAAGGCAAGGACGTAAATAACATAAAGATGACAAATATGTAAACAAATTAGGCATTCCAATGGATATTTGGTTGTTCAAAGTGTCAGATAACAAATCCAAGGCATTCCACCACTAGTTCAATGATGCACCAATTGACTCCTCCACAGACAGGTTGCCAAACATGGATATTTTGTACTTCTAATATCGATGTGATACATTCTATCTTGATTCATTTAATCTCTACTGCTACAACTTTACTTGCACAATGTTGTTTGCCATGAATGGAACAACTAGGCCAGCAGAATAGAATCTTGTGATACAAACAAATATAAACCACAGAATATGTGTGGAGGGTAGAATAGACAAAGCAATGTTTTCTTTTTTTTTTTAGAAAAAGATAAGAAACTTTTCATTAAAGGAATGTAAATAGACTAATACTCTGAGATACAAAAGTATACTACAAAAGATAGTGTGGCTTAAGACATAAACTGATGGACAAAGTCATGTGGAAGGGTCCACTCAAATGTCTTCCTTAGCTTTATTTGGATAAATTTTTATTAGTTTGGCAAAACCATGTGGAAGGGTTCACTCAGATACCCAACCACCAAACTCCAACACCTTACTGATAAGCACCATTCACCTGCTAGAGCTTTCTTCAAAACTTTATAAATATTAACATCATATGAGAATTCAAATACCATTTTCACTTGACTTTCTCTTCTAGTTGGTTTGGAACCAATCCAATCGTAACTTAGATCTTTTCGTAGTCTTTCATCTCAAACAAATGGGGATTCGCTTGCTTTCTTTGGTTCCTCATGCCAAGCAAATCCTGAAGATTCAGTCAGGACTTACCAAAAACCAGTTAGATGTTCCAAAAGGGCATGTAGCAGTTTATGTGGGAGAGATTCAAAGGAAACGGTTCGTGGTTCCGATATCTTACTTAAACCATCCGTCATTCAAACAACTGCTCTGCCACGCAGAAGAAGAGTTCGGTTTCCATCATCCTCAAGGGGGCCTAACAATTCCTTGCAAAGAAGATGCCTTCACTGAAATCACTTCTAGATTGCAAGCATCTTGAAGGATGAAGAGCAAATGGCAATCTTTCATTTTTTGACCATTTGTTTTTCAAAATGTTCTCTATTCACTTGCCTTTTGACTTGCAAGAGAATATACTCCATCGTTAGCCATAGCCTATAAATGAGTTGCATTGTAAAGAACTGTTTACCAACAAAAGTAGATATATGTGCATACAGAAACAATTCAGAATCAATTCCTATGTAGCTTATTCTTGTCTATATTCTATAGATCCTCAAACTTTACTTTCACCACATAACATCTGTCTTTCTTTGTTTCATATTGTTGAGAAAGTGAAATAGTAGAAAAATAAAGATGCCATTGAGACTAGAGGAGGATATCAGAAATCATATCATGCAGATATAGAGGTGTCAATGGAATTAGAGGATTCATATATAAAACTACATTAAACCCGAGGCCCAATGCTTATAAAACTCAACAAATAACATATTCAAGCCATTCTAACAAATATTTTAACAACTTGAAAACAAGAGCTGCTTTCTATGTCTGAAAGTCTTTAAAACCACACATGGATTTGGCTAATGGGTCACTGGTGCTTGGTCCTTCTGCGCTTCTTTTGATGCATTATGAGAAGTTATTCGAATGAGCAGTCACTCTTGGATTGAGATGAGATGGGTGGAACTTTTGTATGTTCCACTTCGCCCAACACCTAAGTTGAATTCATATTTGCTATAACTATTTATGATTTTAACCTTAGGATTTAGAGAAGTACACGGCATAAACTCTCTATCCTAGAGACACATCGCATTTGTATTATGAATTTTGCATTTGTATTATAAATTTTCTCTTTAATAAAATTGTTGTTCCCTCCATCCGTGGAAGCGACAAATACAGAACCAAGTAAATTTTTGTCTGTTTTCTTTATTTTTCGATTCCATAACAAATTAAACCACCTAAATGACAAAACTTTCAGATTATAAACATCCTTCAGACATATATAGCATTTTCCGCTGATGATACAATATCCATCCTGATATACACCACATATTTTTGAACTATTCAATATTTCAACTTAATTCCAGCTCATTTGGCCTATACTCAATACCTACTAATATTTTTCAGCCAGTTGAAAATGTTTGAATATGACTTCATTTATTGGGACAAGTAGGTCCACAGTAGCAGAAATTGGATCAAATTTGAAATTGAGTGTACTTCAATCACTTGAACAACCCATGTGAATATTTGATATAGCAGGTTGTCCTAGACACCTATCTTCATTCTCTGTTCATATCTCCTCCTATATATACATATCAAATATACAACTTATCTCGAACTCAAATCTTCTCACACATTCTCATTCAAGCAGTACCACTTACCATTCAAAGTTCTTCATTGATCCCTCAATTCAATCCAATTTAGACATGGGATTTCGTTTACCGTCGATTCTCTTTAGTGCCAAGCAAATTCTCAAAGCACAGTCCATTTCTGGGAGATGTCAATCCAGTGTTCCTAAAGGTCACATCGCAGTATACGTGGGGGAAGTTCAGAAGACGCGGTTTTTGGTTCCGATATCTTACTTGAACCATCCTTCATTTTTAGACTTGCTAAGGAGGGCTGAAGAAGAGTTTGGATTCAACCACCCAACAGGAGGTTTGACCATTCCCTGCAAAGAAGAAGCGTTCATTGATGTCACTTCTAGATTGCACACTTCATGAAAGTTGACAACAAAGAGCAATCCTGCTTGCAGTTTTGACCATTATTTTTTTAATTTTTTTCAGTCGGAGATAAGTTAAATGTTACTATGAAGTAAAATTTGTATATATAGATGCAATTAGAAATGAAAAGGTGGTAGAATTACAAAGCCACTTGAACATCAATAAAAAGTTATAAATTGCAGTGAAAATAAGATCATTGTGCGAAAAAGAAAAAGGCCTCACTGTTGAAATATCATTTCAATGTCCTCTGATATTAAAAAAGAGCTAAAACTGTAACTAAGCCAAATGCTGAATATAATACTTTCAGCAACTATAGTGAGTTAAGCTCTCTTTTAAGTATGAAAAAGAAAAATAGAAAACACGTGCTTGATTTAGAGGTTCTCTGTTAATGTTATACCGAGAGTTGCTGAGGCGATCATGGAATTAGAGTTATATCTTTGAGCTCTTATATGATAAAATCATGTCAAGGACCCATCACATATGATAAAAGAACCCAAAACTTTAAGCTAATGGTTATATTAGTGGATGTCGTGTTTTCAGCACAGAATATTAATATCAATAGGTTATGGACATTCATTGGGAAGGAGGAAAGTCCATTTTTGTCATACAAGGAGAGAGTAAAGGAAAAGGAACAATTTTATTCAGCAAAAACACTGATCTTTTTGTGGAAAGTAAGAAGCAAGACCCAAATAGTTACATGGAGACTCCACTTTGTTAATGAAGGATTTGGGTTTGAGGGAAAGATTTCTTTTTCCAATTTTAACAAGAAATGAAACTTTTCATAAAGTAAACAAATAGATTTTATTAAATGAGGGAAGCAGATTTTATTAAATGGGAATCTTGTTATTAGAAACTGGAGTTTTGGCATTGTTTGAGACATTAGACATTGGTGAATTGCCAAATATTGCACCCACAACAATGAATACAATATTTTCTTAACAGATTGCAAAACACTTTAAGAAAATAATGTTTGAAAGTTCTTTATGATTAGCAAGCTACAATGAATCGTGTTTATATTCATTGATGAAGAGTGATGGAGTACTCAATATCTTCTCCAAAAGTAGCAATCTTGCAGTGATCACTTCCTTCAGATGGAACAGAGGGACAAGCTTGTCCCAATGCAAAAAATTCACAATTCACCAAAGTGAATATGAAACATTGATTTATTCTCTAAGCACAACTTTAATAAGCAGTTAACAACCTCCTAAATCCAAAGATGGAACAATGCAATGATGTTGAGTTTATGTTTTAGTAGATTGCACTTGTTGTTGGTTGTTTGACTGATCAACTTAAGCTTTTGAGTTGATGGGTGATTTAACGTAATATCATAGTAGGAGGCCATGTTTTCGAACCTTTGTAATGTCATTTCTTTTTCAATGAACATTGATTTTCACTTATTGGATCTTCTACAAATTTTCAATCCCTCAAGTGACGGGAAGTTTTTTTAGTATATAGAAAGAGTGTTAAAGTGTTAATATAATTAAGTTTACCATCATTTATCATCTTAAGCTTTTGGATCAATTGGCGATTGAACATATTAAAGTATTTTTCTAAATAAATTAACATATTAAAGTGTTGATATAATATTAAATTTATCTTTTTATCCCTTAAAAATTTGAGTCAATTGATGATTTTACATGGTAATCAGAGTAGAAGATCCTATATATCGATAGACGCCATTTGGATGCATCTATTTGGGATGGAGAGGGGTTATTCATCAAATTGGTGCAACGATTCTTCCACTGTATCTGTGAGATGCATGTAGAAAAAAAACAATAACTGCTATGTTTACATTTTAAAAAAACAATTTCATGTGATCTAAGTTTACAGAAGTTAATCCAATGAAAGTGGTTATTACACTATGAACGAATGGTGATATACTATTGACACATAAATGATATACTTGAAATTTGATATGCAATTGAAATATCAAGGCTATACTTTAAGTATATTATTCTTAATTATATATTTCATATTTGGTATATGATAACGTTTTTTATATGCATTTTTCTCTCAATAAATTTGGTATTAATATACAAAATATGAATATGATGTATATTCATTATACAATCAACCTACAAAATTTATTGTAACTTATGCCATTATAAAACTTAAAAGTTCTAAAAAATAAAACAAATTGTTTTATTGTTTGGAGTCCATTTTTTATACTTTGATTCGAGATCCCTATACTTGGTCATTTGAAACGTCAAATAATATAGTCAAGATATTCTAACAAAATAAAAAAATTAATGGTTCACCCATTGAAAAGAAATCCAGTCACACTAATATTCTTTTTTTCCATTTTCATTGTATCTTGAGCCATTTAATCTGGTGTAACAACTAAGGTGCTAGGACCATGGCTTGTGATGAATGGAACAACTTGGCCAACAAAACAAGAAAAATTTCTACAAACAAATATAAACCATGTAATATCTGTGGAGAGAAAGGAAGAGATAATAGAATCAGCTTTGATTAGTTGGGCAAAGCCATGTGGAAGGGTCTACTCAAACACCCAACCACCAAACTCCAATGCCCCACTTAGCAACTGGATAAGCACCAATAACTTTCATAGCTCTTTCATCCTAACTCTATAAATATAAACATACTATGAGGCTCAAACAACCAAATTCAATTGTTAACTTCCTCTTCTACTTGGTTCTGTACCAATCTGATCAAATCTTAAAACATTTTTCAAATATTTCTCGACCTTTCATCTTAACACAAATGGGGATTAGATTGCTATCTTTGGTTCCTCATGCCAAGCAAATCTTGAAGATGCAGTCAGGGTTTACCAAAAACCGACTGAATGTTCCAAAAGGCCATGTTGCCGTTTATGTGGGAGAGATTCAAAGGAAGCGGTTCGTGGTTCCAATATCTTACTTAAACGATCCATCGTTCCAGAAACTGCTCAACCGTGCAGAGGAAGAGTTTGGCTTTCATCATCCCCATGGGGGTCTGACAATTCCTTGCAAAGAAGATGCCTTTGTTGATCTCACTTCTAGATTGCAAGTAGCTTGAAGGATGAAGAGTAAAGAGCAATCTGTCATTTATGACAGTTTTTGTTTGTTCTTTTTCTCAATTCACTTGCTTTTTGACTTGCAAGAGAGTTTATAAATTAGAGTGCCTTCTTACTTGTATATTGAGCATCATTGTAAAGGAGAATTACTTACAGAAATTGTGACTATAAAAAAGGTTAATACAGAAACAATTCAGCATCAACTTCTATGTCACTTCTTCTGTTCACTATAAATCCTAACTCTTACTCTACCTCTTAAACGCAAACTCTAATTGAGAGTTGATGCACGGATAATTCACAAAGGAAATTCTAATTAAGTGTTTGAATTGACCGACCTATGAATGTTTTGAGGTTTCATTGATACAGTTTAGTCTCACCTGATATTTCTTTTAAGCAGAACTAGTAGATATGCTTTGTTTAGTGGAGATGCAAGTGCTATGGTTATTGTTCAACTGGTTGTCTCTCCCAGGTGAGTTAGAGTATGTTCTACTGAACTTCTAATTAGTTATCTCAATATATTGGCATTGTTCATTATTCGTTTCATGTGTGAAATTCCAGTGAAGATGAAAATTCAGAATATAATGCATCTCTTTATGATTCAGATTATCTTACTTTTAGCCTCCTCACGTTGTTCCTTCTCCGAGGATCTCAAGTTTGTCTCAATGCGAGTTGATGGATGTTTAGTTTGATATAGTCTTTTAGTCTTTTTATTTGTATTTGTATTTCTTTGTACTTCTTTTGGTTTTGTTTTGCTTCCGGACATTACTCCTTTGTTTTAGTTTTTAGCTTGTTTGGATATGATGAGGGTGCTATTCGGGTGTCAACCTAGTTGAGATGCCTAGGTGCACTTCGGATCCTTGGTTACATGCTCATTGTATAATTCTCTTGTACTATGAGCTTTTATCTCATTATTATTATATTAATAAAGAGGTTGTATCCGTTTCAAAAAAATTATATATATATGTTGAAGATTTATTCATTTTCATTATTATTAGGTTATTAAATGTACGGTTAATTTTGTATTCTTCAGATCTCAAGTCCATTGGACATTGTTAGGGTTTCTCTATTAATTCTCTTCCCATGGTAATGTTGATAACAATATTGAATACAATTCTCAATTCTCTCTATTTTTTATCAAACTTGATAATCATATAATGAAAAGTTATTTCTTAGTAAAGAAAAAAAAATCTTGACTCTGATATATATAGAATTTGCTTGACAGTGAGAAAAGTGGAAGGGAGACTAATGCCCATGTCCAAATTTGATTGAAGTGTCAAAGATTTGCTACCTTCATATATTGAAGAAGACTTTGGTTCTGACATCAACAATAAATTGAAGGCAGATTTTGGTTCTGACATTAACAATAAATTTACTGGCACCGCTTCAACTCAATTTCGTAAATCCTGTTACTTTCCCTTTTTCATTTAGAGTTGTATCAATTAAAACTTCAAATTGAGAATTAAGACCACCTGACAAGCCCTTTTTTTTTTATTGTTGTTGAGGTATGAAAAGAGACTAAGGATCAAAATAGAATGAAATAAAAAATAGAATGAGACAAAAACAATAAAGTACTATAACAAATACAACATAAATACTGAGCAAGAAAAATTAAAGCATTCCAATTTAAGCATAAGTTTTGAATGGAGAAGTCTGTGAAAAACTCGGAAAGAGAGCAACAGGAAGACGAATGATTATTCTGAACAACTCCAAAACAATCCATTCAAAGTGGTGATCTATCATAAAAAAAAATCTGATTCCTTTCAAATCAAACTTCAGCAAGACAGCTTGTTTAAGCCAGTTATTGTTGTAAACGATTTTGGTATGCTGGGAACCAATTTTACCACTTAGTATTATGCAGCAGCAAACATACATGTGAGCTTCCTTAATGACAAGCCTCAGATCCCAAGCATCCTTTTAGGCTTTTGAGTCCTCTGCTTCTTGTGATATTACAACATGCATCATTTTACACACCACATATTTGGCAACATGCATCTAATACCTACTAGTATTTTCAGCAAGATGGATATGTTTGAATATGACTTCATTTATTGGGACAAGAGGGTCCACCAGTAATAGAAATTGGATCAAATTTGAAAGTGATTGTACTTCAACCACTAAAAGCAACCCATGTGAGTATTTGATGAAGTGGGTTAGCTTTAACATGTATCTGCTATCTTTTGTTCTCATCTCCTCTTCTTTCTCCTTCTATATATACACTCAAAACAACCAGCTGATCTCCAACTCAAATCTTTCGCATATTCTCTTTCAAGTACAAGCATATTTTACCATTTCCATATTCATATCAAGAGCTCAATCAAATTGAGACATGGGAATTCGTTTGCCTTCGGTCCTCCTCAGCACCAAGCAAATTCTCAAGATGAAAACTGTTTCTACGAGATGTCAATCTGATGTTCCCAAAGGCCATATTCCGGTATATGTTGGCGAAAACCAAAGAAAGCGGTTTTTGGTTCCTATTTCTTACTTGAATCATCCTTCATTTGTGCATTTACTTAGTAGAGCTGAAGAAGAGTTTGGATTCAGCCATCCAACAGGAGGTTTGACCATTCCCTGCAAAGAAGAAGCCTTCATTGATGTCACTTCGAGATTGCATATTTCATGAACGATTGAGAACATAGAGAATATACTCTTGACAGTTTTGACAACTTTTCTTTTCATTTTTTGTCCATAGAAGATAGAGTTGAATATCAATGTAAAGGGAACTTCAATGTGTAAAGTGACACACATGAGTTGCAATGGAGTTGAATTCTTTTGTCCACAAAAAACTTGTGTTTATTCTTTTGCCTTGTGTTTTTCTGATAATTTAATCAAGATTACAACTTTTTTTCTTGAAATGTGGGGCACCAATTTGCATATGCTAAGTTATAAGCTATTAACATTACAAGATTTAAGCTAACATTTCGAAAACATTCGAATAAATCTCTCCACAGGAAGAAGCAAAAATCTCTGATGCAGTAAGGTAAAACAATGACAAACATCGGCTACAATGGAAGTCGAATCTTATTTTTGCACTCAAAACCTTAGTTATGAATTATCATATCAACTTCCCTTCAAGAGAAACTTAACAATATTATTACACAAATTCCAGTTGTGATCCTAAATAATGAAGTGCTTGTTTGGAAGTGATTTAAAAATTTTCTAGTCAAAGGTGAGAGCAATGCTAGAGCATTGATATAAATATTAAATTTATCCATGACCAATTTGCTTAAGCTTTTAAGTCGGTCAGAAAATTAATACAGATACATTGACTGAGCCAATGCGATGTAATTGACCTACTCACTGCAATTTAGATCGATTAAAATCTCATTTCAATTTGCATGGTTCACAACACTCAATCTACTAAACAAGGACTGAGAAATTTGTTAATGAGAGCAAAAATATTCTTTAATTTATAATTTGATGCTTATGCCTTTTTTCGTTATTTCTCAACTTGAACATCAAATTTGTTATGAAATTGATAAGGGAGAAAACATAGACAATAAAGATTGACATGAAGATTACATGTCTCAATAAGTGTGTTAGCTGCTACATCCACAGTAGATGGAGAGATCAATTTATTATTAGAGAGAAATGTAAGATGATAAAAGTTGTAGAGGCATCTAAGATTAGAGAGTTTATATCTATCACATCTCTCTAAACCCTAGGGCTAAACACATAAATAAGAAAATGCATATACACCTTAGGTTTTGGTATGTTGTCCTTGAGCTCCTACAAGAGCGTGTCACCCCTGTATCCTGATGTGAGACCCCTGTACATGGTCATTTAGAGCGTCAGATAACAGATTCAAGACATTTTAGCAAAGTACAACCATCAATGAAATCATCCATTGCAATCCAAATACAAGAATATTCTATTATCCGATTTTCATTGTCGTTCACTCTATCTTGACTCATTTAATTTGGTGTAACAACTAAGGTGCTTGGACAGTGAATCCTGATAATGAATGGAACAATTTAGCCAACAAACAAAAAAATCTTATATACAAACAAATATAAGCCATAGAATATCTGTGGAGAAAGAAAAGGATAATAGGATAATAGGATCAGCTATGATTAGTTAGGCAAAGCCATGTGGAAGTGTCTACTCAAATACCCAACCACCAAACTCCAATACCACACTTACAAATTAGATAAACACCAATGACTTTCAAAGCTCTTTCTTCATATCTCTATAAATATAAACATACTATGAGGCTGAAACAACCAAATTCAACTGTTTACTTCCTCTTCTACTTGGTTCTGTACCAATCTGAACAAAACTTCAAATCTCTTTCTCAATCTTTCGTCTTAACACAAATGGGGGTTCCATTGCTATCTTTGGTTCCTCATGCAAAGAAAATCTTGAAGATGCAGTCAGGTTTTACCAAAAACCAACTGGATGTTCCAAAAGGCCATGTGGCGGTTTACGTGGGAGAGATTCAAAGGAAGCGGTTCGTGGTTCCGGTATCTTACTTAAACGATCCATCGTTCCAGCAACTGCTTAGCCGTGCAGAGGAAGAGTTTGGCTTCCACCATCCCCATGGGGGTCTAACAATTCCTTGCAAAGAAGATGCCTTTGTTGATCTCACTTCTAGGTTGAAAGTAGCTTGAAGGATGAAGAGTAAAGGGCAATCTGTCATTTATGACAAATTTTTTCTATTTTTTTTTCTCCATTCACTTGCTTTTTTAGTTGCAAGAGAATGTATTTGATTAGAGTGCCTTCTTACTTGTATACGAGTGGCATTGTAAAGAAAAATTACTTACAGAAATTGTGATTATAAAAAAGTTTATACAGAAACAATTCAGCATCAACTTCTATGTGACTTCTTTTGTTCACTATAAATCCTAACTCTTACTCTGCCTAATGCAAACTCTAACTGAAAGTTGATGTATGAACAATTTTAAAAGGAAATTCTGACTAAAGGTTTAAATTGGCTAACCTACAAAAGTTTAGAGGTTTTGTTGATACAATTATAAGTCTCATGTGATGTTTTTTTTAACGAAACTACTAAATATGCTTTGTTTAGTGGAGATTCAAGCGCTTTGGTTATTGTTCAACTGGTTGTCTCTCCATATGAGTTAGAGCATGCTCTACTGAACTTCTAAGTAGTTGTCTCAGAATTTGAACATGGTTCATCCTTCACTTCATGTGCAAATTTTCACTGAAGATGGAATTTCTAACTATATTGTATCCCTTGAAATTGTTTCATGTTAAAAGATTCTTTTTTTTTACTCTGATATATTTAGAATTTTCTTGATAGTGAGAATAGTGGAAGACAGTCTAATGCCCATGTTCAAATTTAATTGAAGTGACAAATGGATTTGCTGCCTTCATAGTGAAGAAGACTTCATTATAACAGCAGAGAGTTTGGTTCTGACAATAACAGAAAACTTAAAAGAAACTACTTCAGCTAATTCTTGTGGCTCCTACTAGTTCCCTTTTTCATTTCAGATTTTATGAATTAAAACTTTGAATTAATAATTATATTAATTTATACATTTAACATTTAACTTTTGTAAGTGTATCAAATTCAAGTTATTACAATAGAATCAAGTTCAACTTCCAATAAAGCTCAATTATTACTTACTAAAAGCAGAGAGCTCGACCTTTATTTTTCAAAGGAAAGGAAAAGGGAGTAAGGATCAAAATAAAATGGAACAAAAAATAAATAAATAAATAAAATAAAGTACTATAACAATTACAACATAAATACTAAGCTGGAAAAATAAAAGCATTCCAATTTAAGCATAAGTTTTGAATGGAGAAGTCTGTGAAAAACTTGGAAAGAGAGCAACAGGAAGACGAATGATTAATCTGAACAACTCCAAAACAATCCATTCAAAATGGTGATCTATCATAAAAAATACTCTGATTCCTTTCAAATCAAACTTCAGCAAGACAGCTTGATAAGCCAGTTATTGTTGTAAACGATTTTGGTATGCTGGGAACCAATGTTACCACTTACTATTATGCACCAGCAAACATACATGTGAACTTCCTTAATGACAAGCCTCAGATCCCAAGCATCCTTTTAGGCATTTAAGTCCTCTGCTTCTTGTGATAGCAGTACAACATGCATCATTTTACACACCACATATTTTGCAACATGCATCAAATACCTACTAAGATTTTCAGCCAGATGGATATGTTTGAATATGACTTCATTTATTGGGACAAGAGGGTCCACAGTAACAGAAATTGGATCAAATTTGAAAGCGATTGTACTTCAACCACTAAAAGCAACCCATGTGAGTATTTGATGAAGTAGGTTAGCTCTAACATCTATCTGCTATATTTTGTTCTTATCTTCTCTCCTTTCTCCTTCTATATATACACTCCAAAAACAAGCAGCTGATCTCCAACTCAAATCTCTCACATATTCTCTTTCAAGTGCAAGCACATTTTATCTCAATCAAATTTAGACATGGGAATCCGTTTGCCTTCGGTCCTCCTCAGTGCCAAGCAGATTCTCAAGATGAAGTCTGTTTCTACAAGATGTCAGTCTGACGTTCCCAAAGGCCATATTCCGGTGTACGTCGGAGAAAACCAGAGAAAGCGATTTTTTGTTCCGATTTCTTACTTGAATCATCCTTCATTTGTGAATTTACTTAGTAGAGCTGAAGAAGAGTTTGGATTCAGCCATCCAACTGGAGGTTTGATCATTCCCTGCAAAGAAGAAGCCTTCATTGATGTCACTTCTAGATTGCATATTTCATGAAAGATTGAGACCATAGAGAATATTCTCTTGACAGTTTTGACAACTTTTCTTTTCAATTTTGTTTATATTAGATAGAATTGAATATCACTGTCAACGGAAACTTTGACACACATGAGTTGAAATGAAGTTAAATTCTTTGTCCACAAAAAACTTGTGTTTCTTTGCCTTGTGTTTTTCTGATAATTTAATTGGCAAGGTTACAATTTTTTTCTTGCAATGTGGGGCACCAATTTTCAGTTAACTAATCGAAACCATCCAGATAAATATCTGGATAGGAAAAAGAAGAAATCGTGTTTACAATGGAAGTTAAGTCTTTTTTTTTTTCTTTTTTTGCATTCATAACCTTAGTAATGAAATATCATATCAACCACCTTTGATAATCCATAGAGACTTAAAAGAATATGATTATAAGCTAATGGGTTGCAGTAAAGTTAGTTATATCAATACAGTCCTTTTATGTGTAAGACTCCACAGCAAGAATATAATTTGTCAAAGGTCACAAAAATCACCGAAAGTAAGGGACTTTTGTTTAAAGACATCGTCGTGTTTTGTTCTTTCCAAAGCTCCCACACAAGCACAGAGGTGACACATCTCGGCAAAATTCTTGCTCTTCCTTTAAGATCCATCCATTCATGGCTTCATTGTGTCAAAACCCCCTTTTTTTTTTTTTGAAAAAAGAAACAAACTTCTTCATTAAGAAAATGAATAGACATTACACAAGATGTTAAAAAGAAGAGACGATGTTCAAATCCCTAAGGTTTAGCTAGTACATTGGACATCTCAACTAGAATGACATTTCCTTAGTACTCTCATCATATCCGGACTTAGATCAACAGATAAAAGAAAATCAGAACAAAATGAGTAAAGGACTTCCTCATACAAACATCCCAAAAACTAAGATACAAAGAGTTAATAACCACGGACAAAACAAGCCAAAAGCAAGAAAAACAGAAGAGTACAATAATTTGACTAAGAGGTAAAAATAAAAGCCTGCCAGCTATACAGAAGAAAACTTATTACAACAGTTCAGAATTTGTGCAAAGATACAGAAGAAAACATCTTCGTAACTCATGAGTAAAATTCTGTTAAGTTCATACTTCCATACATGTTCAAAAAATGGTAACCATTTGTATTGCTTAGCTGAACAGTAATCAGTGCTGAAGTTTTTGGAATGTCTTAAAAAGAGGTGATTATAGTGTTATAGTTACTTTTCTTCATTCCCATTGTACTAACTACTAAAGGTCTTGTCCCTGGTACACCGGCTGAATGATGCTGAAATTGGCTGTTCCATAGAAAGTCAATCACAAATATATTTGTTCTTCTTTATCAACGTGATACTCACTTGTTTGAATTATCCAATTCAGTGAAAGAACTAATGCGCTCGGACAATAGCATGTGATGAATGGAACAATTAGGCCAGAAAAATATAAATTTGTGATACAAAAAGATATAATCCACAGAAAATGAGTGGAGGCAAGAAAAAGAGAGTAGGAGAAGATTTAATGAGCTAAACAAAGCCATGTGAGAGGGTCCATACAAATACTCAACCACCAGACTCCAATACCCCACTTAGCTATTGGAAAAGGATCACTCATTGGTAACAGCTTTATCTTCAGAAACTCTATAAATATAAACACCATATGAGGCTTCAAACACCAAATTCAACAAAAGAAAATTCAACTGTGACTTCCTCTTCTAGCTCGTTTTTTTCCTATCTGATCAATACTTCAGAACGTTTTTCATCTCAAACAAATGGGAATTCGATTGCTATCTTTGGTTCCTCATGCCAAGCAACTCCTGAAGATGCAGTCAGGTTTTACAAAAAATCAGTTAGATGTTCCTAAAGGGCATGTGGCGGTTTACGTGGGAGAGATTCAAAGCAAGCGGTTTGTGGTTCCAATATCTTACTTGAATCATCCATCATTCCAGCAACTGCTCAGCTATGCAGAGGAGGAATTTGGATTCCATCATCCACAGGGGGGCCTAACAATTCCTTGTAAAGAAGATACCTTTCTTGATCTCACTTCTAGATTGCAAGTATCTTGAAGGATGAAGAGGAAAGGGCAATTCATCAGTTTTGACGGAAAAAGTTCTCTGCTTTCTGACTTACAGTATGATGTTGTAGAATGAGCGTCTTCTTGTAAATGAGTGACATTGTAAAGGAACACTGACCAATAGAACTTGATAGAGAAAAATATAGATAAATTCAGCATAATCTAAGCATCTTATTTTTTAGTTCACCGTACTGAAGATCCTAAAATTCTACTTTCACCAAACAGAATTTCACAAAGCCACTTGACAGTTGCAAAAAAGCAAGCATTTTCTTTTTGCAAAAAAGTTCTCTGCTTTCAAATATGTTAATATATAATTAAATTTGCCAATCAAATATTATGAATGTTGAGGAGAAAGGCAGAGGATTTGCTTTGATCTCACTTCAAGGCTGCACAGTTCTTGAAAGATTATGGAGAAGAAATTCCCTTAGCAACTCTCTCACCCAGTTTTAGTAAGTCAGTAGAATATGGTTAGATAGTCAGCTCATATAAATGAATAGAAAACTTGTCAATTACGCAAAAATATGTCTAGGTTGTTTTAACTGGGCTTTACATCGTAATAAAAGTTAAACTTTATCATAAATTAAGTTCGTTCCGATCAAGGGTTTTGGGATATCTAATTTTCCTATGCTTTGTTATCATGTCATTAAATAACTGCAGGTTGTAAATAAGATGATCAGCTGTAAAATCTTCAATGATTTTATTTTATTTTCTCTCATTATAATTCTTTCCTTCTATGTAATGAGACTTTCTCCAATATAAGAAGGCTATGTATCTTGCAATTGAATCATTGGAATGCAAAATATTCTATTCCTTTCAAATCTTGGTGGTATCAAAGCAAGTGATCTAGGAAGGTCCCATGTTCAAACCCTGTTATGTTACCCTCTCCAATTAATATCGACTCCCACTTGTTGGGTTCTATTCATATTTCAAGCTCACAAGTGAAGGGAGAGTTAGATAATATGATATTAAATTTGTCTTCACTCATTAGCTTCTTTTAATTTTGGAGTGGTTTAACATGGTTTAGCATGTTTAAATTATTTGAATAAACTTAATCGTCAAGCTTCGATCATTGATGTGAAAGAAGCAAGATTGCACCTTCTACCTATCCTGAAAAGATTTGTACCCATTGAAAATGGTGTGCAGAAGCTTCCCTGAAATTCCTACAACAGTAACTATATCCGCAAGATCAAACAGGATTTGACACACAGGTGTAAGAAAATAGACAAATGACGATTCGAAGAAAGTAGAAGTATTAACATCAGAATTCCATCCATCATCAGTCCCTCATCAATATGCAGCTCCTTCCAGCTATAAAATTTGTTTTAAGTGGATGAAACTATTAGATTTAACAAATAAAAACATGAATAGATTCTTATTAAATGGTTTGTCTTGATGTATTAGGCGTACATGTACTTGGCTTCAGCCTCTGATTTACAAGATGATGCAATCGGTATTTCTAATATGATGCATTTCGTGTCTCTCTTGTCCAAATTAAATTAGGACATTGACCAATGATGTAACCATTTCTCTTACTATGAAAGGTGATCTTGTCTCTACAACTCGATGCCATGTTTCTTTTACCTAACGCACTCTTTGTTTAAGGGTTCAGTTCACCGAACCAAGTTTGGTTGCTGGAATGGACAATCACTTGAACCAAACAACTTGGCTGGCATTGCATACAACTAAGAGAGATGTGAAAGTCATTTCTAAGTTGAGCAGATCTCTAAAATAGCTCTCTTAGATACCTAACCACCTGTCTTAAAGTGGCCATTAGAAAATCACCAGTCACCAACAAAACTATTTTCTCCAACACTATAAATAAAGACATCAAACAAACAACACACTAAGCTTAAAACACATTCATTCCCTAATTTCACTTTTAATTTTGGTTCTCTACACCAATAGAACAAGCAAGCTTTCCAATGGGGATTTATTTGCCATTCAGAATTCTTTTTGTCAAGCAAATTTTAAAAGTGCCATCAGGTTTCACCAAAAACCAGTTATCTGTCCCAAAAGGTCATGTAGTAGTTTACGTGGGAGAGATGCAAAAGAAACGATTTGTCGTTCCGATATCATATTTGAATCACCCTTCATTCCAACAACTGCTTAAATATGCTGAAGAAGAGTTTGG
Source organism: Cucumis melo (assembly GCF_025177605.1). NCBI lineage: Eukaryota > Viridiplantae > Streptophyta > Magnoliopsida > Cucurbitales > Cucurbitaceae > Cucumis > Cucumis melo. The sequence continues at coordinate 3,078,988 of NC_066867.1, read as the reverse complement.
CTTCCAACATCCTCAAGGGGGACTTACAATTCCTTGCAAGGAGGATACCTTCGTTGATCTCACGTCTAGATTGCAAGTTTCTTAGACAATGAATAGCGAAATGGAAACTTATTGAATTTTGACATTCTTTATGATCCTCGACTAATTTGTAAACTAAGAATGAAATGTTTTAGGAAGTCCAAGAACAATGCCTTCCAGAATGTGAATGAATGGCATTGTCACGAATTTTAAGTAATATATGATTAATTAAAATGCAGATATTTATAATTCATGATGTGTTCTTGTAACTTATTCGTGTACTATATGCGACTCCTGCTTAGAAGGACTGTTAACTAACTCTTATGTCTTGGCCCTAAACATTTTCTAGCAATTGGTATCTGACTTCTTAGCAGAAAGCAGAGGATGTTCATAAAAGAATTGCATTAAAATAGTTTTAACAAGTGTATTCAACAAAATAGTTGTAAAAAAAAGGCATCACTATGTACAGTCCATACTAATCCGATGCCGTCTTTTTTTCTTTTTTGCAGTTTTCTCAAGACATGAACTCTTCTACTCGGATTAGTCTTGTATTACTCTTTCTGTATTGTCAAGTTTTAGTTCTTGATAGTTTTCACAGTTTGCATCTGCATTTACACTCAACTTTCATACTTTGAGCACTAGTCTCATTTAATTGTATTAGTAAAAAGTCTTGTTTCCGTTTCAAGAAAACAAATAGTCCGTACTATTTCTGACCTACTTCCCCATTATACTTGTGCCTCTCTCCCTCTGATTATAGGACTCTTTCTTCAATCAACTGGATCCGCAAGAGTAAAATTAGTAAAGGACATAATTTTCACTTTTATTTGTATGAAGCAAGAAAACTATGTGATTTTTGTAGAAGAGAAACAACTTCATTGATAAATGAGAGAAGACAGACTATGTATCTTATCAATAAATATCAAATGGATGCATATGGTTATGGCTTTGGGTTTGACTTATGAAAATTTTGAGTTTTCATGTTTCTAATGTAAGGGAATTTTGAGTTTAACAATAAACGTTCATCCTTCTCGGCTCTCAATATCGGATGATTCTGAATGATAACGGTGTCCTTTCAATGAGAACATTTTTAATTTTCTGATTACTATACATCTTACGGGTGCCATCAGGTAAAATGATTTGTGATCCCATATATCCAAATAACTTCTCATGAGAATTTAATAGAAAAACTTAAAAATTTATGAATTTGAAGAATTCACCAAGGAGGGAAGTCCTTTAGTAAGATAATATGACTCTGTATTTCTATTTCCATGTTTACAGATTTGAATGGTAAGTTGTGTAAATGATGTTCAGGTAGATGGGCAATGTGCTATCACCTTTCAGCTACCCGATCATTAACACTTTGAAGCTAACTATACATTGATTAATGATTTCTACTCTTAACTATGGGGAAAAAATGGAGGGAATCTGACAAAATTGTGTGGACAAATGTCTTTCTTCTCTCTTTCAGGATATTTGCAGCCTGGATGTGAGATTGATGAAGACATCTTCTCTGCAAGGAATTGTCAAACCTCCAGTTGGATGTTTAAATCCAAACTCTTCTTCTGCACTCTTGAGCAAAGCGGAAAAAGAAGGATGGTTCAAGTATGATAGCGGAACCACAAACCGCTTTCTTTCAATATCTCCCACATAAACTGCAATATGGCCTTTGGGAACACCACATTGGTTTCTAGAAGAAACAGTATGCATTTTGAAAACTTGCTTGGCATTGAAGAGAAGTGAAGGTAGTCTGATTCCCATGACGAATTTTGAAAGGCTTTCTGCTGGAATGGAGATTAGAAGTTGGGAGGTGTTGCACTTGAAATGAGGATGTGTTTGAAATTTGAGTTGAAGATTGAAGTTTATTTCATCTGTATTTATAAATACAAGAATACAGAAGTGGTGAGAAGAAAATAGTGTCAAGTAGGTGTTTAAGAGGGCCTACTTCATGAATGCTCACATGGGTTGCTTTTTGGCTTTGAATACATTCACTTTAGCATGTACCCTACCTACTGGTGAGCAGTCCCACTCGTTCAAATGAGGTGAAGTTATCGTCCAAAATAATAGGTCAAGAAAACTTCAAAACCAAACGCCATGTCGAAGATCAACTGATGACAGACCCATGTGAGAAGGTTTTATTATTGGTCATGTCCTAACTCTCTAATCTAATGCAGAGGTAAAACATACAACAGTGGGTATTAAAACTGAAATGAAGTCATCTTGATAAAGACCAATCAAGCATTAAATGAAATGCCAGTTCACTTGTAAACCATTTTTCCGGACATAATGAAAATAATTGTCTCAAGTATGCTATAATCTTAGAGGTTTATCATTCAGGATTGTTTAATATGTGTTTGCTTGTATATAATAAGAGGTATGCATAATGTTTCTCTGTAGGTCTGACTTTTCTACTTTCATCAGCCATCTCTGTCTAGATGGTATATCCATGTCAGTTCTCTCCACTCATTTCGCTTTCCTGATATGTTATGTCAATGGCATCTTATGTTGATATTATATAAAGCGTCGTTGAAAGATCAGATTTACAAGCTGCATAGTTTCTCTTTCATGCTTCATTTCTTGATAATTCTTGTCTTTTTCTCGTCTTATCCCCTTGTGATATTGTATAAAGTGTCTAGAAAAGAGCAAGAGTTATTTGGTCTCTCTAGAAGGAATTTGGTGCGAAATGGAATGAATTGGAAAATCAAATAGCAGCAATCTCATTATTTCAACCGAGGATCAACATAGTCAAAAGATGTTGCATTGTGATGCCATGGATTTAGAATGATCGTGTCAAGGACGTCCTGCATTCCATAGCTAGAATCGATATTCGAGTTCAGAAAAAGAGTTATTAACTGTTCATTAGATTTGCTTGAAAACTGAATAGCTACTTATATTTTGTCCAAATTCTCTCAAATTGTTCAGAGCTGGCAAGGATTCAAAGTTGAAGGGAAAAGCTGAAGAATTGTATATGAGATAGGTGATCGGTTTAAAAATGGTGTTTACTCTATTTAGTCTTCATTACAAGAGCTCGAGTTTAAGCACTCCATTGACCAAAGATCAGACTGGGTAGTGGTAAATGATTAAGGGGATTGTGCATCGTACCGAAATGTTGAAAATTAAGCCAACAGGTTCATACATGATTTCTATCAAAAGGTAGTTTGGACCAAGAGATCATACATTTCACGAAGATATACATTGTGAAGTAAGAAGATTTAAGAGCAAACTATTCTATGGCATAAGAGGATTGGGAGAGTTGCAGTTTGTTATCTCATTAACTTTAATCCATCCTCATTCATGGACTTGAAAACCCTTCAAGAGTTGTGGACTGGTTGTCCTGTGTTCAAACTAAGCAATATAAATTTGAGTGTAAATAGTGTATCTTCCGGGTAATCATGATGGTGTCAACCACTAGCTTTTGATTATTTGACAAATACAAGTAAAATCCTATTTGGAATGACTAATGAAGTACTTGAAAACACGTTTTTCACTTAAAAATACTTTGAACGTCATTTGAAACATTAGTAGTAATGTTTTCTCCTTGAAAATCAAATGTCACACTCTCATGAAGTTTATGGATTTTTTAATAATGAAGCTTTTGTTAGGGATATTGTGTTGGCAAAGTAAGGTGATTTATAGATAGATGAACTCCTTTAACCTGGATATCAAGTTGCAAAAATTGGCAATCACATGGGCATATTGATCGTCCTCTACTCAAATGCTCAATCTGAATTGCATAAACATTTCTTAAAGTAGTATATCTTTTTCCAACACTTATTGAACCCTACTTTGATACTTACCAGACATGTTTTGAACACTTGAACTTGAATAGTATTTCTCTAAAAAAAATTAGAAACATGATTACATAAAAAGAAAAAGCAAAAACTACATAACTTGTTAAATTGTAAGAACATAACTCAACTTTTACTTTTCATAAATATGGAATTATTTTGAAGAGTTTTATTTTGATCTGAAGTTTTCTTTGAACATTTTCAAACCACTGTATGACAAAAAACATGTATATTTTCTCTTCAACTCCAAGAATCAACATTTTCTTTTTCCAATGGAATGGACTTGGTCTTGAAGTATCCATGACTTGACTTGTGATATATGGAAAAGATTGACCAATGAACCTGAATTGTGGTATAGAGTACAATATGAAGGAGTGGGAGAAGAAAATTTGTGGCCTTTTCAAGAGTTGGGCAAAGCCATGTGAACTGGTATACTGAAATATACCCAACCACCAGGCATCAACACCCCAACTAGCCACTTGAAAGGCCACAGTCACCAGCATAGCGCTTTCTTCAGAAACTTTATAAATATAAACATCAAAATGAGTCTTCAAACAGAAAATTCAACTCATTTTAAGTACTAATTCCTCTTGTAGATTGCTCTTACCAATCAGATCAGAACCTTAGATCTTTTTGACGGCCTTTCATCTCGAGAAAATGGGGATTCGGTTTCTATCTTTGGTTCCTCATGTCAAGCAAATTCTGAAGATGCAGTCAGGTTTCACCAAAAAACTATTGGGTGTTCCAAAAGGCCATGTTGCCGTTTATGTGGGAGAGATTCAAATGAAGCGGTTCGTGGTTCCAATATCTTACCTAAATCATCTATCGTTCCAGCAACTGCTCAGCCACGCAGAGGAAGAGTTTGGCTTCCATCATCCTCAAAGGGGCCTAACAATCCCTTGCAAAGAAGATGCCTTCGTTGATCTCACTTCAAAATTGCAAGTATCTTGAAGGATTAACAGCAGAGCACAACTTGCCATTCTTTTACAACCTTTTCTGGTTGTTTCTGACTCTTTTTTTTTTTTTTTTTTTTTTTTTTTTTTTTTTTTTTTTTTGGACTTATAGTAGAATTTTGTAGAATGGAATGCCCTTCTTGCCTGTAAATGAATGCCATTGTAATGGTGCATTTACCAACAGAAATTAATTAAAAGGATACACAAATTTACCCTCAATTTCTTTATAGCCTTTTCTTGCTGCTTTATTTGTGATGGTTAACTTGCAATCCATGGAACTAAGAAAAATTGATATATCACTAAGAAACTGGGTAGCATCTTGAAGATTCAAACTTCAAAGTTTAACATATCCGAAGCATAGTTGATTCTTATGTGCCAATTTAAAATTTCCGATGGAAAGTTCCCTCATGGTTTGATCTAATAAAAGAGGTCCTTATCCATCCTATGTGCCAACTCCAGTTAATTATGTAGTATTGATGACTGAGATTGGGAGAACTGTCTTATATAAGACATAGTGAGAAATTCCTTGGGAGAACTGTCTTATATAAGACATAGTAAGAAATTCCTTATGATATATATTTACTGTAAAATATGAAACTTCAGTATTTGGGATTTGTCTTGGAGGCCATCAAATAAATAACATTTACACTGTCTTATGTTTTGTGTTTATGAAGAAGTAAAACGTCACTTTGAAAAAGAGACTGCATCTAATTTTAATTTTAAAGAACAAGTTTGAATTCTGATTTTTCTTTTTGGATTGAACAACTTTTCTGCAACTGCTTTGTGTCTCATAACATTGCTAATGCAACTAGTAGATAGTTATAACTTATCACGTGGATATGTTTCCTGCTTATTTTTCCTTTTCTGCTCTCTTTCGTTTCAACCATATATTTTCTTTATTTGAAAATGTGGACCTAATCTAACTACGAATTGAGACACCTGAGGAAGTGAGTGTAAAACAATCAACTGAACAAATCCATGTGAGCTTTAAATAGAACTGGCCCCCTAACACACCAAGCTGCTATCCACTCTCCACTTGCTTCCCTCTTTTAACTCTATAAATACACATGTCAAAGAAGTTACCAGTACCCAACTTAAATCTCTTACAAATTCTTCTTTCAATCACTCCAATTTCCCACTTCAGAATCATCTTATAGTTCTCTCACTTGAACCAATTCTAGACATGGGAATCCGATTGCCTTTGCTACTCCTCAATGCCAAGCAAATTCTCAAAAAGCATGTTCAGTCTGATGTTCCAAAAGGTCATATAGCAGTTTATGTTGGAGATATCCAAAGGAAGCGGTTTTTAGTTCCGATATCCGTCTTGAACCATCCTACATTCATGGCTTTACTTAAGAGAGCTGAAGAAGAGTTTGGATACAATCATCCAATGGGAGGTTTGACAATTCCCTGCAGAGAAGATGCTTTCATGGATCTTACTTCAAGGCTACATAGTTCTTGAAAGATTTTTGTACAAATGAAATACCTTCCTCAACCTCCCAAGTTTTGCCAAACATAGTTTTGTTCATTTTGAGTTAGACAAAGTAGATGCCGCTGAACAGTTCTTCTTCTTCTTCTTCTTCTTCTTCTTCTTCTTTTTTTTTTTTTTTTTGTAAATTAGGGGATAGAAAAGTTTGTTAATTTGCTTTTCTTCCTGATCTTCGTAACGTGTATAAATTTGTGTCAACTCGGTTACAACAGAAGTAATAGAAAATTACGTTTGTTTACAGATAAACTTTATCCCAAAACTCGTGAATTCTGATACATATGTTCTTTGTATTTTCTCATTTTATTTTACGATAAAACATTTGACAGAACTCAAGCAAAGAGCATTTATCACCAAAATGAAGAAGTGAGCTCTCTGTTTCCATCTAATGTTGACAAAAACTGTATTTAGCCAAGTTAGAGATCTAGAACTCATCTCATCTCAATACAAGCTCTTTTGCTCATCTTAATGACTCAAAGAAAATGGTGAACTTAATTGACATAATTGTCCAACCTTTTTTACCACACCACTATGTGCATGATGTATTAGTAGTACATGTACTTTACTATTGATCTGGACGTCGAAACCAATGGTGCAACAAATTTGTCTTTTAGTAGGAAGTCCCCTCTTAATCTTTCTTCTAAAGTACGCTGCTTAACTATTCTCTTGAAACAGGCAAGGTAGTGAAGGAACATAGGCAAGGTTCATAATAGTTTGTTCTGATTGTTAAATGGAAGTCACCTTGTTGGTGCTTTTACTGATCAGTAAGGAGAAAGTTTTAATGCAAATCTCAATTACTAAAAAATGTGAAGTTCACGGTTTGCATATATTTGCGGTCCCAATGGCTATGAGAGAAAGAGCTCCATTTGTACAATATTCAATCAAAGATTTACTCTAAACTCCACCTGCATTTTCTTCTATGAACAGAATGTGGTCGTGTTAACGGAACTTTGTCCTTGTTGTATGTAAAGGTTGTCTTTCTGTTTCATTTTAAACATGTACAGCTAAGAGAGCAATGAACAGACAGAATTTCGAATAAGTAAGAGAAATATGAAATGAAACTGAAAAATCTATTTGTATTATGCTTTGGTAGGAAATTCACCAATGAAGAAACTCATTTACATTCCAGAAGGCTTGAGTTTGTATGTCTATACAACATTCAAGCAGGAGTTAGGAAGAAATCAAGTCAGAAGGAAAAAAAATGTGTAAGAAATTGGTTGATGCCCATTCAATTATCTTCGTCCTTCAAGACTGTTGCAGTTTAACCAACGTTCAAGTCAAGATTGATGAAGGCGCCCTCTTTCCATGGAATCGTTAGACCTCCATGTGGATGATGGTAACCGAACTCTTCTTGAGTAGTTGTTAGAATGAAGGATGATTCGAGTATGAAACAGGAACCACAAATTAATTCTTGTGGGTATCTCCCACATATACTGCAGGGATGAAGGCAAGCGAGTCTCCATTGTTAAATCTATTTGCAATGATCAAGGAAATATAACAAAACATGAAGTTTATCCTTGATTGAATTTGAAGTTGGAAGTAGAATCATGATATATTAGAGTTCAAAATAGTACTCGAAACTCATTTAGCATCAATATTTATAAAGTTACGAAGAAAAGAGTTGCCATGAGCTTACTGTTTAGAGGACCCGCTTAACCTGACCATGTCAGCTCAAAGGAATTTTCTACTTTCATCTCATTCTTTCTCTGGCCTCCCATGTGTTTGATATGTATGGAATAACTTCTAAATTATAGGCCAATTTGTAATTCTATGTCCAAACAACACCACGCTTGTTCCGTTGGAATATCACATCAAAACAGATGGATTTGTAAGGAATATGGAAAACAAGCCAACATATCCTTGTGATTGGGCCTCCTTGCAAGAGAAAATTGCTTCATCAATGGACAAAGCTTCTGGGTGAGAGAAGTGACTTCACATGTACCAAATGCATTAAATCATATCCCATCAATATCTCAGATTTCATTTGATTCACAGCTTGGTTTGTTGAGTTAATGCATATCCTGTCCACCAGTGTACTCTCAGTCTCAGCCACTGCAATATATCCACTAATGGCAGACTTATATTGTCGATTGGAGAGTATCACATGGCATGTTGCTTGGTGAAATTTTCTTCGCCTCTTGTTATTGGAAAAGTTGGGCCAGTGAGAAAGTGACTGAAACTATAATAGATAGAGCAAACCCATGTGAGCCATTGAAGAAGTGGGTCCTCAAAGGCTCCTATCTGGTATAATCTTTTTGTTTTCCTCTTCGGTTTTTAGTTTATAAATACTACATATGAAGTAAAGCCATTCTCATCCAACAAGTACTCAATTTCCTAAATCAAATTGCATATCAAGCAGAACACCATTCAAACTCACTCGCCCTTCTCTTGTTTAGAATAAATTTTTGACATGGGAATTCGTTTGCCATCGATTCTTCTTAATGCCAAGCAGGTTCTGAAAATGCAAGCTATGTCTGCCAGAAATCAATCTGATGTTCCCAAAGGCTATATTGCAGTTTACGTGGGAGAGATTCAAAGGAAGAGATTTGTCGTCCCTATATCATACTTGAAGCATCCTTCTTTTGTAGATCTGCTCAAGAGATCAGAAGAAGAATTTGGATTTTGCCACCCAATGGGCGGCTTGACGATTCCATGCCGAGAGGATGCTTTCATAAATCTCACTGCTAGGCTGCACACGTCATGAAAGAAAACAAAAAAGAAATGTTCTTGATCACAGTTTTGTCACCTGTAATTTTAGGAAGTAGAGTAGGATAATACTGTACAGTAACTTCGTTGTTTGAGCAATGGAAGTTACATTTTTCTCATATGAAAAATTTTCTTCAGCTCATGAATTTTGATTTTTGCTGATTACTTCTTTTTCTCTGTGTGCTATATCACCAGTTAATCTTTTTATTCCTGCCAGTGTTTTATCACAAACCTTCAAAATAATTCACTTATAACAAAATTTGACCAAGAACTTCTGAGTTGAGTTGTGATGCTCATCGTTGCTACAATATAAAAGATTTCCCTTCCTTGCAAAAGCTGCAATGAAAAAGAGGAGGTAGCATGTCAAATGCAATGTGATAGATATGATTTCTTCTTAGTTGGATGTCAAATGCTTCTTTTAACTTTGTTTTGAGTATTATATTACAAATAAGGGGAGGGGATTTGTACTGAAGGAATCTAAATTATTACTCTGGTCCAGACAAATGAGGCTTCAAAGGATGTTTAATAAAATTCCGAGCATATCTTTTGCTTCAAAACCTTTTTCTTAAGATTACTTTAATACTATTGAGGTCGTTTATTCTTATGGTTGGAGTGTTACATTTATAAGTTAATATGTTATCCTATCGTGGTGGACAATATTTTATTATCCATAAACCCGAGAAATACTAGAAATGATTTATCTTGAAGAAACAGCTATAGATAAATGTATTTCTTTTTCTACAATGACTTTTAATAACAGAAACATAAAAATCTACAAGCACAATAAGATCAATGTTGAGATATTTAGACATAAAGCTTTGTATCTAAGAAATTATTAAGAAGGAAAAAAAGAAGCGGCATAGGTCAAGAAAGCCAGTTCATAAAGAAGTTCTGATGCTTGTGTTGAGAGAGATGGAAGAAACGTACAATTATGGTCGTGGACTTATGGTCGCTGATAATTTCAGCTTATCCATCTGAAAAAACGAACGAACGAACGAAAAGCAGCAAGCAGCAATTGTCGCATATAACTTAACAGCAGTTTGGAGCAATTTTCTGGAAGGTCTCATAATGACTATGACAAAGGGTATGAACTCATTCTCCACTAGTGGTACCACTCAATCCAAGATTCAGTTATTGTAAACTCCACCTGCATTTTCTTCAATGTAACAGAATATGGTTGTCTTATTTGAATTTTGACCTTTTTATATTGTGAAGATTGTCTATCAGTTCATTTTTAAAATATGTACAACAAGTATCCACTTCTGCAATTTTGATTGCAATGAACAGACGAATATCAAAGAATAAGCAAAGGAAACAGGAAATGATACTGAAAATCTATTAGTATGATGCTTTGGTAAGAAATTTACTAACAAAGAAACCCATCGGATTTCCTAAGGCTTGAAGTTGTATGTATACGCAACATTCAAGCAGGAAATAGAAAGAAAACGAGTTAGGAACTTAGAAGAAAGAATATGTCAAGAATTCATTAATGGTTATTTTGTCATGTTCATCCTTTGAGTGTTTTAATAGAGAAGCGAGATCAATGAAGCAGTCCTTGCAAGGAATTGTAAGACATTCTTGTTAATGATGGAAATTGAAACCTTCTTCTCTGGTTGAGTAGTTGTTGGAGAAAGCTTTAGGAATGAAATGGGAACTACCAATAGCTTCGTTTGAAGATTTCCCAGATATACTACAAAATAACCTCTAGGAACATCTGATGATTCATGTTAAAACCCACTACCATTTTGACAGTTTATTTTGCACAAGAAATCAGGAATGATGATAAACGAATCCCCATTGTCAAGTCTATATGCAACAGTCGAAAAGCCATAAACGGATCTCAAGTTTGACCTTGGTCGGTGTCGAAGTAGTTGGAAGTAGAATTGCGAAATTTCAGGTATTTGAAACTCATCCACGATCTATATTTATAGAATCGTGAGGAAAAATGTTGACTGAACACTGCTAATGGTCTTTTAAAAGTGGTCTCCCAGACAACTTAGAAGACCCACGTACCATGACTTCGTCAGCTCACAAGAATTTCCTTTCCCACTCATCCTTTCTCTTGGCCCCATGTGTGTTGGATATGTATGCCCCCAACTAAACTTGTTCCGGTGGAATAACACATCAAAACAGATAGATTGTAAAATCAAGCCAACATATCCTTGTGATCGGACCTCCTAGCATGAGGAAATTGCATTAGATCATATCATATCACCATATTTCAACTGATTCGCAGATTAGTTAGGTCCACTAATGGAGCACTTCATGAGATTTGGAGAGTATCACATGGTATGTTCCTACTCATTTGACACATTTGGTGAAATTTTCTTGGCCTCTCTTTATTAGAAAAAGTGGGACCAGTTAGAAAGCAAATGAAATTTTAATGGATAGAGCAAACCCATGTGAGCCTTTGAAGAAGTAGTTCCTTCATATCTGCTATAAATACACATAAGAATGAAGCCATTCTTATCCAACGAGTACTCTATTTTCTAAATCAAGTTCCATATCAAGGAAAACACCGCTCAAACTCGCTCACTCTTCTCTTGTTTCACATAAATTTTCGATATGGGAATCCGTCTGCCATCGATTCTTCTCAACGCCAAGCAGATTTTGAAAATGCAAGCTATGTCAGCCAGAAATCAATCTGATGTTCCCAAAGGCCATATTGCAGTTTACGTGGGAGAGATTCAAAGGAAGAGATTTGTCGTCCCTATATCATACTTGAAGCATCCTTCTTTTGTAGATCTGCTCAATAGATCAGAAGAAGAATTTGGATTTTGCCACCCAACGGGCGGCTTGACGATTCCATGCCGAGAGGATGCTTTCATAAATCTCACTGCTAAGCTGCACACATCTTGAAAGTTGAAAGAACAAAAAGAAAATGTTATTGACAGTTTTGTCACCTATAATTTTAGGAAGTAGAGTAGGATAATACTGTACAGTTACTCAGTTGTTTGAGCAATGGAAGTTATATTCTTCTCTTACAAAAACTTTTCTCTTCAGCTTATGAATTTCTATTTTATCAATTACTTTGTTTTTCTTTCACTGCTGTAACATAACTGAAGAGGGTTCCTAAGAAAGTAATATTTATAAAGCTGATTTTTTAAAAATAAAATATTTATCAAACGAGGCTTAATTTTTCAATTTTACATCAAATAGTCTGTGAATGTTAAAATGTAATGTCAAATAGATCTATGACCTATTCACTTAAAAATGAAAGTTCATGAACTTATTAAATAAAAAATCGAAAAATTTTGAAGATTTATTAGATAGTCTGTAAACTTTCTTCAGACTAACTAACTAATTTTCTTGGACCATTTTTTTCTAAAAAGGAAACGATTAATGCTTAAAGTTACGATACACATGAAAACAAGATTGAATTATAATGAAAAAAGCATTCTAATTATAATAAAGATCTTGGATGGAATAATCAACAAAATGGTTGAATTTGCAAATTTAAAGATGGAACTTTAAAATTACCATAAGTCAACTGACTTATTTAAGTTCGTGTCAAGAACCAATTAAAAGTTGTTCATAAAAGGTATTTTAAACTAATTGAGTTACAAAATACATTATTGTTAATTTGTTTGTTGTTATTTTGTTAACATGAATGTTATTGTTAATGTTGATTTTAATGATTATATATTCAATCATGTTTCATTTAAATATGCTGAATAGAAAAGCAGGTTTAGGTAAAGAACGGAATAATGTGTGACACATTACACCTTAATTTGACTTAGAAATATTGTGTGTCATAAAGTTAGGTCAGAATATGTTATGAAATACCTAATTTAAAGAGTTATGCTCTCATATGTCATGCATGGTTTCTACTGCTAGACTGGGCTCTAAGAAACAAAATCAATTCATGTTAATGACATAGGATGATTACCTTATAATCTTTTAATGAAAAAGATACAAGACTTCCCATTAATGGAGTTAAAAAGAGACTAATGTTCAAAGATACGAGAAACTATAAGAAAACATAAATGAATAATAGTGAACTTAAAAGCATAAAAACCCCATAACATGACACGAACATAACAAAGAAAACATAAAAGGAAAAAACAGCAACTTGAGAAGACTATCATCCCAGCAACGATAAATGTCTTGAATTGAAAACCGTCAAAAGATTTGGAGAAAGAACAGCAATAAGAAGCCTTTAAACAAGTCGCATCAAAGAAAGCATTAGAACTTTGTGATGAATCATGGAAAATAAGATTATTTCTTTCCAGCCGGGGATCAAAAGAATCGCCTTGACTGTGTTGTCCAAAGCAAATAAGCTCGTGAATTCCACCTCGACCCACTTAAGAGTTATGAAACATTCCTCTCCAAAGAATGAGAAAACCTAGCTATGATATTTTAATTTGTAATAATTTAGCCTCTAATATTCGATTCGTAATAAATTAAGTACATGACCTTTCAAAATTGTGGTAATCTAATTCTTATCATGGAAATTTCCATCACAATTGTCATTTTCTATTTTTCTAACAACTTAACTTTTGTAGTTTAAAAACATTTGGTCCCTAATTTATTTATTGGGTAAAAGATTCCATCCATTAAACTTTTGTAATATTTCTCGTTATACATTAAATCATTACAAATTTTTAATTTAAAAAATAATATAAAGACAATGGATTAAACACTTACCTATTAGAGTTGATGGACTATTTGTTACGAAATTTAACATATAAAGATTAAAAAGTTACAAACTAAAATTCATATTTAGTTATTTTCTAGAACTACGAGACCAACAATAAATTTAAACAAATTTCATCCTCCTTTTTCCCTTCAAAATTTCTTCACTCCATAGTCATATATAAATTTTCTAAAGAAAATAACTCAAGAGTCATAAAACACATTTTGGTATCAAAATGCGAACTCCACATGCACTATATAGGATGTCACCTTTTTTGTATATATAAAATTTCTTATTCAAGGGATTACTATGAAGAAAGCTATCATATCAACTGTCAAGTCAAGATGAAAATCTAGTTTCAAATTTCATGCACTTTCTCATCTTCAAAGTAGAAACCGCTGAAGTAACCTATTTAATTTGTACTTATAAAGTAAATCTTAGTTCAATGGTAATTAAACAATTTTTTTATTGAATTAAATGAAAAGAACCTAGAAAATTAATAATAAAAACAGCAAAAAATTTACCAGTAATCATATAACCACATACACAACAAGTGGTTGACAAGGATAAAACAATATACACCACAAAACCAATGTTGGCTATAAATAAACAATTTTAGATCACAAAACATTTCCTACTCATTTATTATCTTCAAATGCTACCAAAAAATGTCCCAAAATAGCAAATGGCAGTTCCACCCATTTGGAAATCTCAAACTGAAGAAAAAGAGATAAAAGTTCTCCCATTAAACCCAAATTAACGATCCTACAGCTATAATCTCACTAACAATTTAACACAGAGCTAACATGCAACCACACGAACATTTCAAAGGAATTAAACAGAATGTACTCCTATTTTAGAATTAGAAAGAACAAATTTGAAACTGCAGCCAATTCTTTGAGTTCATAATGATGCAGAAAGGTAAAAGAAAATAATAATAATAATAATAAAGTAATGGATTTACCTCTTTTTTCCACCATTTTTCAGGTCTGGACTCGATTTGATTTGGTTTGGTTTTGTTCAGAAAGTGGCAGCAAACCCAGTTTAGGGCAGATTATCTGGGCTTCTTCGATTGGATTGATCATTGTTGCAGCAATGCATTATCGGATTCGGAAGCTACGAGATCAAAGGATCATCCCTCGTTTGAAAGTTTCGGATACGGGCCGCGTTGAAAAGCTTGAGAGCTTTCCCCATTATGTAGGTAAAGATTATATACTTTACGTTCTTTAATTTTCATAATCTTTTACATTATTGAAATTTTTCTAATTACTCCGATGATAGTTATCTATAAAATGAATTTCTACATCCAATCAATATAAAATAGAGTTAAAGTAACCTTTTACTTACTTACACCTAAATCTCCTCTTTTCTTATCTATATTTTTACTCTTGTTTTTAAGCCAATTTTTGAAAACTAAAATAAAATTTTTCCATAAAGTTTTTTTTCTTTTGAATTTGGTTTGAACTCTGTGATTGTATTTAAAAAAATTGTAAATTATTGTAAGAGGTGGACAGAATATAAGTTTAATTTTCAAAGATAAAATAAAAAAGATATAGTTGCTAAATGGTCTAATGTTTGTGAGACTCTACTCCACTGCATGAAATTATATTCCTTTATTCATGAATCAAATCTAGCGATAAAAGATAAAAGGTGATTTTAATCCTCAATTAGATTTGAAAATAAAAAGAAGTTCTATAAATTGGGTTGTTTTTCGACGTAGTAAAATGAATCAAAATATTTACAAGTACTACAAAATATGATTAATAGAGATGTTGATTGATAATGATAGATTCTATTACTAATGAAATTTTGTTCAACTTATAAATATTTTCAGCACTTTTGCTATTTAAAGTTATTTTTCTTAAATTTTAATTTTTTTTAGGTTTGAAAACTTACCTTTTTTTTTTAAATATCGATAGAAAATAGACTAGAAAGCAAACAAACCTAAAGGTGATATAAATTACTATAAACTTTGTTGGCAAATGAAAGATTATTACAATCATATCCTCAAACTCGTGATGTGACCTTTACTCTAATTTGATCACTCACATATTTAATTTGATAAAATTTTGTACGAGTAAAGTGGTGGTTCTTATTTCATCCTCACTTGATATTGATTTTGAGCGTTGTACACAATTTTAATATTAAATTTACATTCACAAGTTTATGTTTTTCTTTTTTGTCAATAGAGATTTAACATTCTATCAATAATCTCTATGGTTCTTTTCAGTTTAACAATTTGTGTACTTTTATTCTCAATCATCAGCAAGGCAAATGGGATTTAAAGATACACATGAGTGCCCACATCTTTGCAAGTTGGCTTCGGAGTACATAGCTAAATCAGACGAATGTGAAGATGATATCTATTCATTTTTCTCAAGTGAGCTCCATGCAGATTCACTTTTTGTCAAACTGGTGGAAGAGTTTGAGAGATGCATTCTCAGTTATTTTGCTTTCCATTGGAACCAAACAGATATTATGATTAGTCAGGTAAAGTGTAGTTTAGACAGGAAGGTGTTTGATAAGATTTTACATTGAACTTTGTCCAAATGAAGTTTCTTGTTTGTATAATTTGTGTATTGTATCTCTTTTTGTGTTTGTTTAGATTTTGAGTTCTGACCACCAGGAGCCAAAAAAGAAGCTCAGAAGCATTGTCATGGCTGCAACCAGGTGGGCATCTCTTGATCAGCCTTGATTGTTGTTGTAGTTTCTGATATACTTTTAAATTAAATTTATCGTAACCCATGAGTTTTTTGAGTTAATTAGTAATTTGATATATCAAAGTAGAAATTAAGTGATATTAATTGTAGAATTTTAAACAAGGTGTCCAATTATTTCTCGAGACTATATCACTACCATGCATAGAATCTCTAGCTGTAAAACTCCGAGCTTATAAACATGGTATGATTTTTCTGTCTCGTCGTTGCTTTCAAAATTCTAGTCAATGTTTGAAAACTAGAAAAAATAATTTTTCTAAAATTTGTTTTTATTTTTAAAATTTGGCTCATCTCAAAGTTCTAAGATGAAAAACTGAATGATTATCAAACGATCCAAGAACAACCTACACTTACATCCATATCATTTTTGTGATGTTGTTAGGGAACAGAGGTTTGAGAGGGTAACAAAGAACCTGAAAGTTGCAAGAGTCTTTACGACTTTGGTTGAGGAGATGAAAGCAATGGGACTCGCATCCACCGACGACTCTCAATGCACAGAGGTGATGGCTCCAATGGCTCATGCCGATAGAAGTCCGATGCTCTTGTTCATGGGGGGCGGTATGGGGGCGGGGAAGAGTACTGTGCTTAAGGACATTCTCAAAGAGTAAGTAAAATAACAAACATATTAAGGATATATAAATCACATATAGGATGATGGTGATGTCAAAGACTCAAAGCCCTACTTAGAGGTATAGGAGGATTATTAGTAGAATATTAGTATGGTTATTATATAAGGGGCAGATTAGTGAATAGCTAGTAAATTTGTTAGAGCTTTAGTTATAAATAGAGAGACTGTGGTTGGGAGGAAAGTGTGAGGAATTTCATGGGATTTCCTTTGGGGAATTTGGGAGAGACTAGCCCCGTCTCGAAAAGCTAGGCTATCTTGTTACTTTTAATATTACAGCATATTTTATATATTTCCAAATTTAAGTCTTCCTAAATCATCTATGTTGTTCTTGAGTATTTCCTTGCTAGGTGGTGTCCTAACAGGTGAAAGCGAAAAAGAATTAGCATAAGAGATTGAACTGATTCATTCTTTTGGATAAAATGTTAAACAGGCCATTTTGGGTGGGAGCAGGACCTAATGCAGTTGTAATTGAAGCAGATGCTTTTAAGGAATCAGATGTCATTTATAGAGCTCTTAACTCCACTGGTCACCATCATGACATGCTACAAACTGCTGAACTGGTATCATTTCAGCTCTAAAATCTTCCTTCAAAATCATTCCATGCTTTGAGATTATCTACAAAAACTTCTCACCGTCCATGTTTTCTATGGCTTTAAGTTTGTATGATAATGGTTTTTTGTGACTTCATTAAGACCAAGTATTCGTAAGGCCTGTTTGAAATTACTTTTTTAAGTACTTGAAAATAGTTCTGGGGTCTCCAATATGTAACTAACATGAAGAATCAAACACCACCTAGGGCAGTGGCTGAGTGTTTGCCTTACCACTCCATCGATTCTGCAACTATGTAGTCTGTTGTTGTGTTTAATAAAAGGTTTAAGTAGAAAAGGGTTTAATCCATGGTATATTACCTAAAGTTTAATATTCTGCAAGTTTTTTCACTCGTAAGTGTTATAGGGTTAAGTAGGTTGTTTCGTGAGATTAGTTGAAATGCATAAAAGATGACATCAACACCCGATAGGTATAAAAGATAATAATAATAATAAATAAAATAACAAAGGAAACCTACTGATATTTCTTTTCCATTATTTTCCTAATGAAGGCAAAAAATATTTTTATGAACCTCTTGTTTCTTTAGGCCATGGGATTAGATCTTGAAATCTGCTATGAGCAGATATTCTTACACTTTACTTGTGATCCTTGCTGCACCTGTTTACACCTTTTGATGTTTCAAACAGGTGCACCAATCATCCACAGATGCAGCTTCATCTCTTCTAGTGACAGCATTGAATGAAGGACGAGATGTAATCATGGATGGAACATTGTCGTGGGTACCGTTCGTAGTTCAAACCATTACAATGGCTCGGAATGTCCATCGTCGACGTTATCGAATGGGAGCTGGCTATAAGGTTGGCGACGATGGCACGGTTACCGAAAACTATTGGGAACGAATAGAAGATCAAGAACCAGACCAAGTTGGGGGCAAGAAAAGAAAACCATACAGGATTGAACTTGTTGGAGTTGTTTGTGATGCTTATTTAGCTGTCATAAGAGGCATAAGGTACAGATAAAACTTTTGAGCATTCAATTTTCAGAACTTCTAGATGAGATTTTCTTTTCCCTTCTGTCCTCTTCCTGAGATAAAAATTGTTGTCTAAAGTGGCATTGTCTGACTTTAAACAGGAGAGCTCTCATGTGTAGAAGAGCTGTAAGAGTAAAATCTCAACTGAAATCCCACAAAAGATTTGCAAATGCATTCTTGACATATTGCCAATATGTTGATAATGCAAGGCTATATTGCACCAATGCTTTGGAAGGCCCACCAAAGGTAACATTGTTTTTCATAAGCAAAGAGTATTGAACTTTCTAATTGTTCAAAAAATATTTCAATATACAAAAAGATTGTTTTTAAACATTTAGAAAGTCAATCTAAACAGGTCATAGTTTGCTTTTTTTTTTTAATATCAATTTATACCTCTAAACTTACTTTGAACTAATAATAGTTATATCAAGTTAAACCCTAAACTTTTGTAAATTTATTAATTTAGACTTTCTCTAGATTTTGTTTGATCAATATGGTACAACACTTATAATTACCTTTAATTTTTTAAAATCCTTCATGCATGAATTCTCAAACACATGTAGACTTCTTCAAATGTCGGTTTTACAAAATGGACTATTAGAGTAAATGCATAGACAATACTAAAGAAATTCTAACCAAAAGTCTAAATTGATTCATTTAGTAAAGTTTAGGATTTTAGTCGATGTAATTATAAGCTTCACATGAGTTTTCCCCAAACGAACATAATGAATGTTGCAAATTGATACACTTACCAAAAGTTCGAGGCTTAAAAGTCTAGGCGTATAAATTGATATCCCTTTTGTTGTGTTCATGTGATGTTGTGTTTATTGACTTAAAATCCATTTTCCATGTGAAGTTCATTGGATGGAAAGACAAAGACAAGACATTATTGGTTGATCCAGAAGAAATAAAGTGTCTAAGAACTGTTGGTAGTTTAAATGAAGATGCAAGTTCCATATATGAACTTTATAAAAAACCAAGTCCTGCTTGTGAATCTGGATCAGTTTGGAAAGACATTGTGTTATCACCTTCAAGGTTAACCATCCAACAAGAACTGAAATATTGCATCAAGAAAGTTGAGATTTTGAAATCTTTAGGCAAAAATGGAGCAGCTGAATTGCTACATCATTCCTAACTCTTTCCATGATGAAGCTAAGTAGATATCTTCTTCTTTTTCTTTTCTTTTCTTTTCTTTTTTTTTTTTTTCATATTTTAATTCATGATGACAACTGAGGGCTAATATTTTTGTCCATGTTGTTGGGATGGATTAATTCATTATAGATGAGGCAATACAGAACATGAGGAAATCCTAGTAAGATATTTAGAATCTCTATAAATGTTAGAATGTGATGGGAAAAATCCTTTTCGTAAATGTTTCATTATTGTATTGTTTATATATTAGCTTATGATCCTTAATCTAATTTGATCTCAAACTTTGTTTTTACGTTAGCTTATGCTATGTTTGTTTGATGTCTATTATTGAATGTATGTTTAGGAGTGATTTTGAAATTATTAAAATCACTTTTGACGTGTTCAAAGTTGTGGTGAAACATATCTTTTAATCACTCAAAATTAATTTAATATTTAATTTTACAATTTTTGTATCGAAATTGATTTTGAATGCTTATGATTTGGGGTTATTTTAAAATTGTCAAAAATGATTTTAACTATATGAGAATTACTTGCAAACATGTCCTAAATGATGTTATTTGTTCCAACATATTCAAAATGTTTTAACTCGCAAAGACATGCTTTTCTAAACATATTTGGTGCATAAGAATGAATTGGATGTCATGAAAAGGAAAGTCTAGGCGGCATAAGAATGTGCTTGCATTTATTTGTGCGTAATGTAGCCGTTTAAATTTGTTACCCTCAAATTTATCCTTCATGGAATAGAAGGGAATTTATTACTTATCCGATAACCATTTGATTTTTTAATTTTTGAAAACTAAATCTAAATATTGAGTTTTTTATTCATTTCAGGAGTTCTTTTTTTTTTTAAATAAAGTAATTTTGAAAGAGATAATAAAAGTTTGAAATCTTGTTTAGAATTATTAAAAACGTGTTTTAGAATAGTTTTTAAAATGAGAGTGATTTTAACCGTTTTAGAATCACTCAAAACGCACCCAAAACAATTTTTATTTATAAATAAATTGGATACTCAAAACGCACCCAAAACAATTTTTATTTATAAATAAATTGGATATTCATTGACCAAAGACAAACTACATAAACTAAGGTTTATGAAACTCATTCATTTCATCCATTCAACCACATGTTATATAAATTTAAGGTTTTCAACTATCTACACGAACCCAAACTCGATTTAAACTTCTAGTGCTGAACCTAAACTCATTAAAAGAGCAAGACATTGTAAATTATCTAAACTTAATCCAAGAGAAGATATTGACAGCAACAAGAAAATAAACAATGTTCATCCAATTTGGCCGATCCATTGATGAGCAGATAATACGTTTAGATTTTCTCATCGAACAAATAAATAATTACGTAAAATATGCAAAGGAACATATGCCCGGATTTCTTCTGGATTCAGCAGTTTGAGTGAACAAACTCATGGATCAATAAATTTTTGGTAATAGTTTACATTTTTACATCTCATTCCAAAAATAGAAGGAAAAAAAGATGAATTTATAAAGTCGTCATATGTTTTTGCATTACAAAATTTGACAACCATTTCGTATTATATATAACATAAATTATTACCTCAGTAAAGGGCAGGCAGGGGGAAGATCAATTCACATAATTGGAAGACCAACTTTGGTGATCATGAATTTCTTGACTAGAAGTACTTTCTAGTAAAACATCAATTCACGATAGGTCTGCAAATTGCTCTTCTTTTCCCATGAATTTGCCACGAAACCGAAAGCTCTATACCGCATCATACGTCCCCCCCTCAACAGGCATTGCCATTGAGAGAACCAATAGCCTACTTATTCTACCATTTACGAGGAAGTTCTAAAAACGCAGCGGGTTGGATGAAAGTGGTGTGGAAGGTCAATGGTTTCAACAGTTTTGATCAGTCAACTGCTTTATGGTAGCAAAATGCATGAGAGATTCCTAAATTGTCTTTAATGTTTTTGCATACCTCTTTAATCCAATGATAGGTTCCCAATGCGAATATTACGCTGCTGGTGGCTTATTCCTTTTCTTAGACGTGACTGAAACGTGCCGAACTCTCCTGGTTTTCCACTTAGAGAATCGGAAAGTTTCGGTTGTAACCATCTTCTCAAGGCCAAACCATTGATTCTGATTTTTCCACTTGATTCATTCCCCAGGTAAGGAAGCCCAAGTCTTCTCAACAATGCCGCAACTGCTTGTCCAACCCTGTAAAATCATTGCATTTGGGTTAGTTTTTTCTTTTTTCTTTCTGGAAAGAATACGGAACTGTTCAATAAAGAAATGAGAAGAGGCTAATGCTCCAAATTACAAAGAGGCCAGGTAAAAAGAAAAAAAATTGAAAATGAGGAAGAAACTAAACACAAGAGAGCATCAAAATGGAACTATGGAACTCTCCCAATTCCTATTCGAACATTGTATAGAGTACCCCTTAAAAGCATTTAGATTTTTCTCTCCTTTTTTAGGAGGAAACAAGTTTATTATTAAAAATTAAATAAAAAGAGACAAAAGCTCAAAGTATAAGAGGATTATATAACGAGTAATAAGAGAAACAAGTGGAGGTCATATCCATAAAGGAAGTAAAAACTGAATAATGTCTTTCCTTTAGACTAATATAAGCCAATACATACCGTACAGACCATACAAATCATAAACAATTACAACCAAAGTCTCTAGAAAGACCAGCGTCACTTAGGCTAATATCCGGAAAAACAAGAGAAGCTGTCCACAAAACATGAAGGCCAAGACATCAACTTGGAGGGAAAATAAGTAGATTAATAATATGATCATTTCAACGTGTGGAAAAATGCTATCACAATGCAAAATAAGGAAGAAAAGAAACCGAGTATGATTTCATAAGTTTCAATCTTTTCACCTTCCCGAAAGGTTAATGGTCCTCTCCCCCTTTGGAGAGAGAATTTGCGTTGTCTCATTCGGCAGTAAGATCATTATGTTTGGTAACCTTGAACCTGAACAAGAGAAATTTAATCGGAATACAAAATTATTAGACTCCCTCATCACCAAGAAGTGCTAAGAATCTCCTTTTCCATTATAATAATATTAATGACCTAATAACTTTCCTTTTGACGATATCTCATTTAGTGAATAGTGATTTCAACATAATAAATTATAATAATATTAATGTAGTTGTTGAGATGAGAATTAAAATAGTTATATAAGAGAAGTTGAATGAGTCCCAAAGGTCAAATATCATTTTGTATCCCTAAACCATCAATATAGACTCTAAACTAATAATTGAATTCATTTAAACATTGAACTTTAGGCTTGTATCAATTTAAACCTTAAATTAATAGTTGTATCAATTTAAACCATGAACTTTCATAAATGTATCAATTCATACCCTTAACTTTCATATCCAAATAAAACATAATCGAGGGTTTAAACTTATACAACTACGTAAGTTCAGGTTTAAATTAATATACTTATAAAAATTTAACGTCTAAATTGATACAATTATTAGTTTGAGGCTTAAATTGGTACAAACTTCAAAGTTTAAGGTTATATCGATATTTTCCCTAAAAGAATATTTTTTGGAGGGAGGAAACAGAGAGAAAGGGAATCCTCGAAGAATGTCTTAAAATTTAGCCTCAACGTCATGGAATTTTTTTCATTTGATGGCCAGTAATACTAGGAAGAATCAAAGTAGTTAAAATTCATTTAATTTTGTAAGTCTCATCAAGAAGTTGAAAACAATATGAATGAGTACGAGTTGTAAACAACAATAAACAATAATTGTGAGCATTAGTAATTAAAAGATAAAAGACCAAAAATGTATATGCCAATTACCAGCGGCAAGCCGATGTTTGAGACCTTTCAAAACTGTCAAGAGGTAAACCTGGCAGGATTTGAATAAAAATTTCAGTCACGTATGAGACTAGTTGTGAAATGCTTTTCACACATGTTGAACATATTCTACCCAAAAGTTCGTGTTGATTGTGACTATAGGAAGTAAATGGAAAGATAAAAGTCCGTGGATCATCAATACAGATTTAGTCTAGAACATACCTAGTTAGAAACCTTTCGTTGTAGGGGACAAAATAATGTATTTTTTGCTAACAGAAAAAGACCAACTTGAACCACACCAAGTAAAGCAAGCAATAAAATGGAAAATTGACTATGCTGCCAAGCAATAAATCATTAATGACAGGTCGTATTTTTATATCCTACACTTTGTGTTTAAGATCTATGTTTGGTTCCTAAGTTCAAAGAATTAATTTGGAATGACAGTGGAAAATATATGCTAGACCCCCAGTTCTATTACAATACCAAAGAAGGGGCAAGAAAGTCGTGCGGGGAAGGAAGTGCTGATTCAGTGAGAAGGAGGAAGGGAGGGAGGGAGGGAGACGGGTGGGCGGGGGGGGATCGTACAATACCACAGTAAGGGATACCTTACAATCTACTTCCTAACTGACAATTACTCAAAGTTGATTACACAATCTTTAAGTCATTTGTTTGTAAACTACTACACTGGAACTATTTTTAAATTTCAAAGTTAAAATTTTACTTCGTACAACTCAAGAACTAGTTGTGATTCCTAAGTCCTAACAGCTAACACAAAGTTAAATACAGCTAAGTATAATTATATCTAGCCAGTAACGATTCCAAAAGGTTAAGTAATTTCAGAACACATACACTTTGGTAGTAATTTCATCTACTTTGTACAGTAAATGAAGTACGATTATCTCTCAATCAAATAATAACTGTTGGTCTGTTAGCTCCAATTTTTCAAGATGAAGAAAAAAATCTTACCTCAGCTGTATGAATCTGCAACTCCTTGGCATCTACAACAATAGGATTTCCTTTTGGGAACACAAACGTAGCAACTCCAAGTGAAGCAGCTTCCTACATTTTGTTGGGGGTAAATATAGAAAGAAAATCAGATCTTTCAAATGATTCAAGAATTTGAAAATTTTCGGTAAGATATGGAAACAGCCTCATATTTGCACAGACCTCCAACAGTGAAAATGCGCGAGGGTCATATTCACCAAAGCCATCTATCAAGGAGCAGAGATTTGAAGATCTTGATGAGTCAGCACTTACTCCTATGTTTTCTATGAGTCTACTTTTTAAGGCGGAATCATGAGGAATCTGCAAGCACCCCAAAACTTGAGATAAAACGTCAATGCTTGGAACAATTCCGGCTTCAATTATTTCCCGGTACACCATTAAGGCCTGTGCTGTCCTGAGGAAAGATATTTTGAATAGTGAATAATCTCAGAAGTTGCACTATAGTATCATAGGTAGTGGTTTGTGATTGTTAATATGAATGTACTAACGATTAAATAAGAGGCAACATAATATTTTCAGTATACTAAAAAAAACTTAGTAAATGAAAATTTCAAAAGTCGAAGACTCATACCACTTATTATCGACTTGAGGCAGTTTAGAGTCCAGTGACATGAGTGGTCTATCAAGGGAAGTGGGCTCTGCAATTCTTCGTAAGCACATGCCTTTGAAAAGATTAGACTACAGATTAGTCAAAAGTATAAAAAGGCTAACCAATTAACTCAGGATAATAGTAATCTATCAAGGCAGAAGGAACATTTCTATGTAGGTACAGACATGCCTTTGAAAATATCAGACTAAAGATAAGTTAAAAAAAAAAAAAAAAAAAAACCAATTCAAAGTAATTTTTAGGAAGATATAAGCCAGAAAATATTCTTGAAACCAAGAAATGTAGAGCGCCAGAATCAGAGACAGAAGTACTTAAAATTCATGATAAGTTGAAAGATGTGCTTTTTTTCAATTTTTTTAAACCGGAAAAATTCATCTGAAAGAAAAATACATTGTTATTTGTACACAGTGGGTCAGCAGACAATATATGACAACTAGGAAATCCTAAAACAGAAAAGACATGTAGTTCCTTATGATAAAAAACAGGTGTAGACAATTGAATTCAATCAACTTACCAATTATGCACCTATACATCGTTAAGGTTGGCACAATCCCATCCTCTTTGGCTTGAGAGAGGAGCATCAGGGCAATTTCTAAATCATTATTCCTACAAACAATTGAGAAAAAGAAGCTAGTGAGAATAAGGATTAAATTAATGTCGTTGATACAAAACTAAGCCAATTGTATTTACCTTTCACTCGCTGCCGTAAGTATGGAGTATGTAATATTGTTCGGGGAGAGTCCTAATTCCTTCATTTCAGTTAGAATATCCATAGCCATTTGTAGTTGTTCCCCATCACCTGTAGGTGACATTCTAATGTTATCTTATAGAAGCAACGCACATTATTTTAAATGTATATGAAAAATGTTAGTTGTGATTAGTTAAAGTGGATATGTTTCATTTTGTTACAAATGTTGGTGAAATAACTTCAATCAGAATATTGAGCATAGAAGGTAGCAAAAAAAGGGACATACACAGTGCAGTTATCAGTGCGTTTACAGTTGATACAGTTAGCCTCAATTTCATAGACTTGAGATCCTCATACAGTGCCAACGCCTTCTGCCAGTTTTTAGCCTGAAACAATGATTGGAAAGTTTTTTTTATTGTCACAGATAATTTCGTAACAAAAAAAAAGTCCGTACTCAATTGTTTTTACTTCATAGTAAAAAGTAAGAGCCTCAAGTAAAAATATGTTGTGCCAAGACAGCATAGATGCCTCCATAAATAGAACTTCTAGATAAAAATGAACTTCCATCTCAAAACTAATTGGCAATGAAAAAAACAACTCCATGTATCTTATAAAAATGGTGAGTTTCTCAATTTCTCTAACGTGAAATCTCCAACACACTCCCTTGCCTGCCTCTTTGTGTTCACCATTTTTGGATAGGATCTCAGTTCTCTATTTCTCTAAACCCATGTATATCATTGCTCGTTTGAGTTTCATGGGCTCTTATAACATATTATATAAGCATGGAGTTCTATTCCAAAGTCAATTGACAATGAGAGCAGTAACTCGCGAATTTTATAAAGATCATGAGTATTCTCTATTTTTCTAATCTAAGATCCTCAAAAAAACAGTCAAAGATGATGAGTCATACTCCGTCAAAATACACTTTTAACATTCATATCAATCATATCATTAACCAGTATCAGACGTGAAAAATTGATTATAAGAACCTAAAAATGAAGTTTTTGAAGTCAGGATAGAGCTCGTAGTATATAATACTTCAAAGAAATTTAAAAAATAATAAAAAATCATTGAAAAGAAAAGTGAAAACAATACAGACCATCTAAACACAGCAAAACAAAGAACTAAACAATTCCAGAAGAGGGAGGGAGGGAGAGAGAAAAAATGCAAGCAGAAAATAGCACTCAAGTGAAATGCATAAAATCAGCCCTTTTTAGATGAATCTAAAAGTTTCCAGCATGCTTGTCAATAATGAACAAAAAAGAAAAATTTAACATACGCACATTGCTACAGGCACCCATCAAAGAACTATATGACACAATGCCAACACGTATCCCTAGTGTCTTGGCTTCTCCTAAGATTTCAAAGGCAGCATCCAGCTTACCAGCATGGCCTGCAACATCTATTAATGCACTGAGAAAAATCTGCAATAGAAATTAAATACGAGAATTAGCACCCCCATGGATAAATCAAAAAGCAGCTGAACAGCACACACAGAAGACTATCCAAAAACTTGAAAAAATTCTTTCTTCCAACTTACTTACCTACATGTTATAGCCGGATCAAGTTTTGTAATAGTCCGGAACCACTCTTAATAAACATTCAAAAAGAAAGAAATACCCAAACCCTAACTTATTTTATCTATTCTAAATCATCCATGAATAATGATCCAAGCAAGGTGTACTTAACTCCATCAACATAACATACCTCATCAGGTTGCACTCCTTTCCTGGTCATATCTTGATATACATTGGAAGCAAAGTCCCAATCACAAGATTGACTGCAACAATTAACAGCAATGGTGTAAACCTCTGGTGTGCCCTTAATCTTATAATCATGGATCATCTTGTACACTTCTATTGCTCGATCAACCTATAGGAAATGATTGATTTTTCTGCTCTTAAAACCAACACCAACAACCTAACTGGAGAGAGAGAGAGAGAGAGAGAGAGAGAGAGAGAGAGAGAGGAGAATTGAATGGTAGCAAGAAACTTTTAGGGGGTGTTTGGGTAAAGGATGGGGTTGTGAACTCCAAGGAGTTACTAAATCTGAGGAATTGTGAACTTCTAAAGCTAACAATGTAAATAGTTGATAATGTATAAAATCAGTGTTTTTAGTAGTGGGACTCACAAACTCTTTGGGTCAATCAAATAGTGGAGTTCACAACTCCACACTTTCCAACTCCCCCCTTAGATTTAATAAAAACATACCTGACCAGCATTTGCACATGCCTTCATCAAAGCACCAATTGTAATATGATCCGGCTCTATAGGATGTAACTCGGCCCCCATTTCTGCAAGCACGTCAAAAGCACGATCCACCGCGCCTGACTGACCACATGCAGTGATAAGTGCATTGAATACAACTCTGTCTGGCTTCACGTTCTACTGCACAGAATATCTTATCAGAAAGAATTCTTATTTTTGTTAGAATACAAGTTGAACATTCAGCGTTTAGTCAGAATATGTAGCATGCCTTGTTTGCACATCCATATGTACAAATATAAGTAACAAATAAGCACAGATAAAATGAGAGAAAAGGAACGTTAAGATCTGTGGTCATACCTTTGACCTCATTATTCCATACACGCCAAATGCCTTTGCCACTTGACCTGCTCTTGCACAACCATCAATAAGTGCCCCATATGTGTGAACGTTAGGTTCCACACCAGCATTAACCATTCGGTGGAATACCTAAAAGCAAAAAGCTCAGACAATGCAATGATAACAGGAAACTCATGTTGAAAAATAAAAATCTTTCATACAAGTTTTCAACAAATGAAAGAGGAGGAACAATTTCAAAAGCATGTTCCGTAGTTTATAAGAAGGAAAAGTAAAAAAATAAATAATACATTCTCGTTAGGTACTAGAGGAAGTAGTAAATTGTCAGATGGACCAATTAAAAAAATGTGTGAGATTCAAATTCACTGCTATCAGAATTCCAGACTGTCAGGAAAGACAACTGATGCTTCAACTTTTATAGTTAAAAGTACTGGAAAACTCAGCATGTTTTCTTTCCAAGTAGAATTAAGTTAAATGGATAAATAAATAACAGGAGGAAATATTTTTACCAAATTCAATAGTTCAAAAAGAGATATCAATAAATCAATAGAAGCTTCATCACATGTAAGAAAGGTCTATTGAAAGCGCATTAAGAAAACCCCAGTGAGATAGTCTAAGCATTAGTGAAACCTACAAACAGGTAACCAAAATGAAAGAAACCATACTTCAAACATTGCATCCACTTTTCCACTTTTGCCACATGTTGAGATTAAAGTAGTGTACAGTTTGCAATCTGCTTTCATTCCAGCCTCCTGGACAAGCCGCACAACTTGGAAAGCTCCTAAATTTACAATGCATAAATTATGCACCCTAAAAGAATGATGGTTGTAAATAGTAAAAGACTGAGATTGTTTCCACACAGAAGAAGTTAAATGATAGTAAATAATACATTAACTTACTTTCAGAATCTTGACGACTTGCACATACAGACATGAGCATATTGAACGTACTCAATGTGGGGTTTTGAATAAGTGCGGTGTACTGAAAAGCTTCCTGAACAGCCTTTTTACTCTTGCAAATATTGAAAAACTTCCCATGATAAATCTACAGCCGAAAAACTCGATAAATTAGTTGTAATTCAGATAAGCCTAAGTCATAACTCATAAGAAATTGATGATAAAAATGGTCACATTTTACCTTATTCATATCCAATATCCCTTCTGTTTCCATATCTTGAAGTATTCTGATGCAGTCATGCAGCCTGAGAAACCAAAAATAAGAAATAAGTAACAAACGATTTTCAAAAATAGTTGAACACAAATCAATTCAGACTTCTACTATGATTGGTGAGTGAGAAGTGTCCTGGAGGTTTTTTTATTTTTCCTATTTTCATTCATTTACAAATAACTTTAACGTAAATCATCAACCATATGACATGATACATCAGAGGAGAAATATTGACTGCATAATACATGAAAATGAGAAACAAACTTACCTTCCACCTTTCAGGCATTGATTATATGATTTATATTGATCTACATGAAGATTTTTGTAATGTACATGCTTCCCATTTGGATGGGTTACCCCATTCACAACTTTTCCTTTATGCAGGCTGGGTTCTTTTCTTTCCCCATGTCCTGAAATATTGTTGCCACCAGATTTTTTTCTGTTTCCTGAAGAACCTTCCTTATATCTTACATCAGGTACTTTTCTTTGAACATACCCTGAGTCGTAAAAACATTTGCTACTGAATTGGAATATGGAATAGAGAGATGCAAAGATTTTTAAGGAAATAATGTTGGCATACGAGAAAGAAAATCATATTTGCTGTCTATTCAAAGAAACAAGGTAAGAACCATCATGATCCTATTAAAGCCACTACCTGCAACTGGAAGAGAATCCTCTAACACTAATTCTGCCACTCTGGAGACACCGTTAACCATCAGTGAAGAAAATTTTTTATTGTTTAGATGAGAAGTACGGGAAGAAGTTTCTGTTTGATTACTTGACTCTGTATCTTGGTAGAACATGTAAATATCTTCTCTAGCCGGTTCTTCAATTTGAAAGTTGGAACTACTTAATTCTTCCTCGTTTAGAAGCTCACCATCTTCTTTTAAATGTTGAGTCACTTGATCATACACACTATATAAAGGACCAGTAACAGGTGGAAGCTCAGTTGTATCGACCACAACAGGCAATTCAGAGTGGGATTTGACATGAGATCCATTCAGTCGTAAGTCAGTCATTTCATTGGCAAAAATAAGAGGCTGCAGAACGCCTGATTCGAATATAGCAGAAAGAAGAGAAGGATCTGTTGCTTCACTTTCATCTGAAAACAGAGAATCACTATCCTTAGAAGTAGTAACCTCAGAAACAGAAGGCGGCAATGTCTCATTGACGCTGGCCTCATGTGAGAGGCCAGATTTTTGAAGCTGCAGAACAGTCTCCTCTTCCCCAGAATAACTCTTCTCCTCAGCTCTATCCTTTACGGCAATGTTCTGCTCTAAAAATTCGCCATGGTGATCTCTAAAGCCCATTACATGACCATCAACAGACCAGTTGATGCCTCTACCTAGTTGAGATAATGCAAGCTTTGGAGATCGGGAACGCTGTGATTGGTACAAGATCCAGAAAACATGTCATCTCCACAATACAATAACAGATAAATCAAACAAACGAACTAAATTGTTGAGCCCATGAAAATCACAGACGTCGATTTACATCCGTACTTTATGCAAGAGACTTCGAAACCTTGATGTGCTCCAAAACTAATGAACTAAATATTATAAAAAAATCCATGACAAAAGTAAGAGCAACTTCCAAAAGTGAAATTAAGGATTCGATAATAATCAATTAACAAATGTTAGGAACAGCGACGTGCTGTCAACTTCATCAAACAACAATAGAAATTAGCTTCCAATCGAAATGCTGCTTCGTGTTCAATATAATCCTCTTTAAATTTCCAACTGCAAAACCAGGATTGCAGCTAGTACATTAATGTATCTCACAATCAACTCAATTATCCTAATTAAACCTATCCTAGCTTAAAAAAACTTATTTAAAAACAAAGGTAATGCAACAGGGAAAACAACAGTCACTCTCTGAAAACTTAACAGTATCCATTCATTTTCCTAATGCAGCATTTACCAAAAAACAAAGTAAGTTCTAAATCGATAATTCCAACATACCTCAACCGCATTCTTTTTCCTTCTATTTAAATTCATGTAGATGAAGGATACAGCAGAGAAAGTAACGACAGCAACAACGATGAGAACCGGATTGGAACTTAAGGATGCTCGGAGAATGCACCTCGGAGATTGAACAAAGAGGCCAAGGTTCCGGCACCTTCGACGAGAGCGCAGGGCATCGGGAGGGCGGAGATTGTGAGAAGAGCCAAGGAATTGACGGCGGACGAAGCGGAGGCGAGAGTAGGAGAAGGAGGAAGGAGAATTGAGAGGAAGACATGGATTGAAGGTGAGTGATTGAGGGTTGGAAGAGAAGAAGACCTCCATGGAAGAATAGAACAGAGAGAGAGAGAAGGAGTTTGAGAAATGGGAATGGTTGAATTGAATTGAGGATAGAGAGAGAGAGGGAAGGAACGAAGGAGAAGGGTCGTTGTGTGAGAGACTCTGTACCAGTGGTAGTATTCAGCTTGCTTTCTCTTGGTTGGTTTTTTTTGGCTCATCCACTTCCTGCTGACGTGGAATTTTCTTTTTATTTTTCTTTTATTTTTATTTTTATTTTCTTTTTTTTAGGAAAAGAAAAAATCTAAATAAATTCGTTGGTTTAAATTATCGTTTTAGAGACGTTGTTGGCAAAATAATAAACTTCAATAAGCCTTTTTAGGTCTTTCTATTCGTACTTAATTCATCTTCTTTTAATTATCCAATTTTAGTCCCAATTTTTTAAATAAATTTTAGTTTAGTCATTTTAACGTTTGAATAATTATTTTAAATTATGAAACTTTTAAAAATATTTTCAAACATAGAAAAAATGTTTATTAGTGATAGATATTTGTTAGTGGTAGGGGATAGATACGGATATATTTCTAGTCGAAAAGTTTTATTGTATATGTAAATAAGTTGATTACCTTTACTATTTTTTGAATTATTATTTATTATTTTATAGAAATTCATCGATTAATAATTATCATTGAGTAGATTTTATTTTTTTATAAAAAAAAATTATCAATAATAAAATAGTTCAAAGGATTAGTCGTAAGATTTAGTAAAGACAAGATTAAAATATTGATGTCGATGTGGATATCAAAATTTCAATTTTATAGGTATGTCAATTGATACAAATGTACTTACGTAGAACAAAGGATAAGTATATATCAATGAATACTTACGTAGAACAAAAAAATGTACCAGATAAATATTTAGATTAATAATTAAGTTGTTTATCTAGGTATGTTAGGACATTATTTTGGAAATGTTGAAAATTATTTTTTGCATAGTCAAAATATCACTCTAAAACACAATTAATTGCTCGAAATCAATTCAATGTTTCATTTTACACTTTTAAACGTATCGTTCATATGGTTAAATTTTATTTTTGAATTAATAAAAGTATTTTTTAAAATATTTTTAAAATGACAAAAATAATTTTGATTATTTCAAAATTACTCTAAAATATTAGGGGCATTTTGGGGAAATGTTGGGTTATGGAGGGTTAGTGTTATGATAAAATTAGGGTTATGATAAACCTAGTTTTATCATAATATGAGTTTGGGGGATTGGATTAAAAATGTAATTTTATGATAATATGTGTTTGGGGAAAGGATTATGTGGATAGGGCATGTGTTTAGGGAAGAGTTATTTAGGTAGTGTTATTAAATTTATTTTTTTATACATTTTTTTAAAATTCATATTATAAATCCAATACATAAGTTTCATATATTTAATTCAACAAATTGTCTGAAAATAGTTTTTAGTAATTTCTTTAAATATGATGTCCATTTTCAACTTTTTTTTACATAATTGTTATATGCGAATAAATTATTATTTTTTTTTAAATTCATATTCTAACTCCAATACACAAATTTTGTATATTTAATTTACGAAATCGTCATAGTTTTCATAAAACAATTTGCAAATCATTTTTAAGTAATCGTTATGTGAGAATATTTTTTTTAATTCATATTCTAAATCTAGTAGACTAATTTCATATATTTAATTTTACAAATCGTCATAATTTTTATAAAATAATTTGCCTTAATTTTTTTAAATACGACCTTGAATTTTCAACTTTCTTAAGTAATCGTTACGATTGAATAAATTACTAATTTTTCTTTTAAAATAAAAATTATAATGAATTAATGAAGTTATAAAAATAAGGAAGAACATACTACATTTTAAGAAAGTAGAGCATAATTTGTTAAAAATTTTAGATTCAAAATTTAATTGAAATAAATCTTAAATCAAATTTCGCCATTAAATTAATTTTTTTTAGAAGAAAGTCTTATTGATTTAAAGTTTAAATAGTTTTTAAAATATTTGTTATACATAATATTTTGTAGGATATTTAAGGATCTAGAAGTTATTTAATTTAATATTAAATTACCTGGTTTGATTTCGTTCTACTTTCTATAAATTTAATAAAATTCTTTTTTTTTAGAAATTCATTTAATTTAAAATTATCACAAATAGTTTAGATATAACTAGATTAATTTTAAAATAAAATACTTGAAAAAGGTGAAAAACAAATAAAATAATAAAAAAAATAAAAAACATGAAATAATAAAATTAAAAAAAAAAACTAAATATTGAGAACTAAATGCATAAACTAATCACAATAATATTTAAATAAAATTAATTTCGTAAATAAAATAAATTAAAAACAATATTCTTTTTAAGATTATTAAATTAATTAAAAACAAATGATATTTAATAAATAAAAGAATAAAATTTAAAAAATAAATGAAATAATAAAGTTATGGAGGAGTCGAAGAGATAGGGTTATGGAAAGCTTAAGAGGGTTTAAGAGGAAGGAAAGAGAGGAAAGAGGAGTTATGATAACCATAAAACAATGTTATGATAACCTTTCCCCTAAAGAAGGGTTGAGTTACCATAACCCAACTCAATAGTGATAACCTTTGGGTCAAACGGCTCTTTAGTGTTTCTTTTTCCATTAATGTCGTGTTCATTTTCCTCTAAGCATAAATACATCAATGATAATTTGAAAAAAAAATGTCTCATTTGATGTTTTTTCAACATTTTATAATCGTCATTAAGTGTATGTTCCACTTCGAGATTGTAATCGACAAACACAATTTGATCGTAAATGAGAGAGTTCATCAATTTGATTACTTTATTTTTGTGTGGGATCTACGTCATCTTTTTTACTAACATTTCATCATTTGCACATTTATACATATCTATAAACAATATTAGTTTCGGTAATCTAATATAAGTATCGGTATCAATATTGATAATTAATATATTAGTAATTGGTATCCGTATCAATATCAAATAATATCATGGGAAATTTTTATAAATATAACAAAGGGTAAAATATTTACGATTCGTGTAACAATGCCCATATAGTTAGTCATTTTTTAAAATATTATAGGTTTGCTCTTCTCTTTTATCATCTTTCTTCTCTATCTTATTTCACCTCTTCGTCTGTGAATTTGATCGTCTTTCTTTCCATCGTCTTTCTTCTTTTCCTTCTTTTTTTCCAAACTGTTATTTGGTTCAAGATCGTGTATCAAATATAAAAAATTTATTTTTCAAACTTTTATTTGGTTGTTCAAGATTGTGTACTAAATATAAATATAAAAGAATAAAAAAAAACGTCGTTTAGATTTGGATGTTGTACAAAAAATTTTAAGAAAAATGGTTTAAATTGGGGTAGTCAAATCTAAACCATCCCGTATCAAAAAAAGTCATTTAGCCAAATCTAAAATACAAATCTTGAAAAAAAAATCGTTTAAATTTGGGTCCAAATCTAAACTATTTTTTTTTGCTATCCAAATCTAAACGATCGTGTAACCAAATTAAATTCGTATACAAAGAATTGAAAAAACAAATCGCTTGGATTTGGCTATCCAAATCTAAACGAACGTATATCAAATATATTACACGCCTAGTTGACGGAGTATTTTTGGTATTTTTTATTTTGGGCCTATGAACTTTTTCCATGTGTTATATTTTTTAAAAACGAGACCCTAATATAATCTTATGAAATAAAATAACATTAGGTTTTTGTTTAAAACTTGTTACGGAAGTAACCAATCACCAATAATTATTTTTTATCAAGATAGCATCAATAGAAAGCACATAAAAAAAATCTCATTCTATTTAGGATTAAGAGTTTATACATCTTAATGTTGCAACAATTTTGATTACAAATTAGTAAATGTGGGCTAAATATACAATTTCATTTTATGTATTATAAACACTTATAAAAAGATATTGAAGGTATCTATGAGTCTTAAAATTGATGTTGAACTCTTTAATGTACCAATATATTTATATGTAGTGTAACAAGTTTCAAGATTCGGATCCGAATTCAGTAACTGAAAGACTCGACAACTTAAAGCCTCGACGTTCCCCTACGACTTAGCAAGGAGTTGCTACCTTTACTTGCCTTAAAGGTTTAGGGGAGTGAAATTCTATAAGAGGTCATCCGACATAAAATTGTTTCAAGTTAAACACATTTAACTTTGTAGTTTTTATAATTGAGCCACCAAAAAGAAAGATGAACATTGTTTGTATAGATATAAATTTCCATTTCTTTTCAATCTTTCTTAATATGTGTTTCATGTCTTCAGAATCTCTCTCATTCAGACACATTAAAACATGATATCAGTTCATACATGTCTCCGTCCTCGGGGCTTGACAATTAGGTGGAAACTAAACTTTTCTACCCAAAGATCAAATGTTAGAAAACAAATTTAGTTCATAAGGATTTATGAAAGTAGCAATTTAGTTCAATAATTTTAGCATATAACAATTTAGTCCTTATACTTTTAGACTTTTTAATAATTCAGCCTCTAACGTTAAAATAACCACCAAAGCTTTTTGTCAATTTTTATTATTATATGATATAGACTTTGTATTTTATTTTATATATATATATATATATATATATATATATATATATATATTTATTTATTTATTTATTGAGTTTAATTCTTTTTCTATAATATTTTAATTCTTTTTTAGCACAAACTATATGCATCAAAAATCAAAAGCATATGACTAAATTTTCACAAACTAAAATGCGAATAACTAAGGTACTTTATTTTTTAAAATTAAATTTATTTCTTTCTATATTATTTGCATATTTCTTAAATACAATAATTAAAGAGGTATTTTCAAGTATAACAAAATAAACTAATATATTTACAACATAATAGTAAAATTTTAGATTTTATCAATTACATAAATCGTTAAACTCCTATCATTATCCATTAATACTGTCAATATTTATTTTTAATAAAATCTAAAATTTTATTATATTTCTTAAATAGTTTGTTTAATTTACCATTTTTATAATTCGCATCATAATTAAATTTTGGATGGTATTAAAGCGTTTTGTTTTTCCCAAGAATTATTGTTATTTATGTCTCTGTTGCGGTTACCCACAAGAAAGAATGGGGAGAGGGAATGAGATGGAAGAAAACAAATCGATCGCATTCTCGAAACCACTGGATAGAACTTCAATTTTCAGCCATCTCTTCCGCATCATTTTTATTTTCTTTTCTCTTTTCTCTTTTTCTTTTATTTTAGTACAACATTATATATATATATATATATATATATATATATATATATATATATATATATATATATATAGGAATGAAAATGACATTGTAGCAATCACTTCTAAGATTTTCGATGTTCAAAAATATTAAAATATTGCCTGAAAATATATTCCTTAAATAAATAAAAATAATTCAAGTGGTATTTTTTTTTGGTTATCTTTTCCTGTTTATGAAGTTAAAATGTATAATAAACTTTCGAAATTATGATCAACATGAATAGATCGAGATGTTACGAAATCAATAATGGAGATGGACATAGATAAGTATGTAATTCATTAACAATATGTTAGTTATGTTCACGAGGAAAAAGAAAAACAATTTTATTAGTTAGAGAGAATTTTTCATAATACAGTACGACCCCACCAACTTAGATAGTTTATATATAACACTTCTCTGATTCTTATGGTCAATATCGTAAATAACTCAAAAATAAGTATATATGCTTAATTATATTATGAAAGTTGAAGAACTTTTGTACTCGATTGTTTGTACCACTACATATGAAATTCGATCAAGGTATTCCAACACGAGATTATATCTGAAACAGGAGAGATCTTAAAGATATGGAGGTATTATTGAAAATGGCTTAAAGATCTTGAAAAGTTAAATGTTTTTTGGTTGCTTGATCATAAGAATTTCAAAGCTAAATTGTTCTCAGTTATCCAGGGGATTACAACAGTTCAAAAAAAATTAATTGATTGATTTATTATATATAAATTTAAATTTTATGTCTAATTAAATCTTAACTTTCAATTTGACACAAATTAAACTTCAAACTTAAAAGAACTAATTATAGTGATAAAAATTTCATAAGCCTTGGATTTGAAGTTAATGAACACATGGAAGTAAATTTGCTTTATTTTCCTACAACATTAATGATTTAGGGTTTAAATATTCTAATTATAAAAGACCAAAACAATACTCATGAATACAAGTTATTACATCTAAAACTCATAAATCACACAACATAATTCAGCAAAATTTTGCATTCATAATTGGTATATCAAATCATGTATAGTAAACGGATTGGATTTGGAGACATTCTCAACCCAACCAATATTTTCAGATTGGTTGGATTGGCAAGTCGAATAACTCGAATTAAGTTTACAATCTAATCCATATTTTTTTGAGTTGGATTGTCAAATTGTTTTTTTCTTCAAAATTCTAATGTTTATAAATTTCAAAATTTTTCTTTTTTTTTTTAAAAAAAAATTCAAACAGAATTCAAAGTTTTAAACATACGTATAAATAAATAAATATATATATATATATATATATATATATATTAATTCGACTTGGGTTGAAATAAATTTTTCAACCTTCAATCCAACTCGAAAAAAATTAAAATTTTCAACCTAACATATATTTAATTCGGCTTGGTAATTCAAGTTGTCGGGTTATTCTAGGCCTCTATACACAAGCAACATCTACTTTAAGTTTGTATTTAAATTAAACTAAAATAGGTACGGTTGGAATTAATTGAAAGATGAGTTTGAAATATATCTTGAAGTAACTTAATTTAGAAAACAAATCATCTTCGAAAACAAAACTAGCTGTGCTCTAGTCAAAATGCACATCACTAAAACATTTCCCATTCAATTTCAAAGTTGATCAACATTTTCCCTCAACTTTTGGCGCCGCCGCCGCCGCCAACAACCTCCGACCATCTTCAAAATCCCAATCTCTCCTTTCGCTCCAACCAACACCCCATTCGGCAAATTCTTCGAAAATCCATAATAAACCACACAGGCCGCAAACGGCCCCACCCAAAACACCCAATGCCCCTCCCACAATAGCCCCCCTCTCAACACCGCCGGCCCCAAACACCTCGCTGGACTCAGCCCCACCCCACCGTACCCCGCCCGCCCCGTGATCGTCGTCGACACAAAAACTGCCACCGCCGAACTCGCCGCAATCATCCCACACACCATTGGCAAACCAAACCGCTCGCTCATCTTCTGGTCGAGCACCACCGTGACTCCGACGTAGAGAACGACGAATGTGCAAGCGAATTCAAGGATGAGAGCGGTGGTGACGCTGAGGCCGGGAGTTTCGCCGGTGCCACGGATGGTGCAGCCTCCGAGAGAGTATTTGTCAGCTACATCGGGACTCATTGCATCTTTGATCATGAGAAAGGCGAGAATGGAGGCAAGGCATTGGGCGAGAATGTAGACGGTGGCACGCGTGAAGGTAATGACGCCGTGGAGGGCGGCGATGAAGGCGAAGATGGGGCTGAGGAAGCCGCCGGAAAGGGGGAAAGTGACGACGAGGAAGAGGAAGAGGATGATGAAAACGGCGAATGGGATTAAGAGCTTTGGATCTGATTGGTGTGAATTCAAGCATGAGACGATGGAAGTTGTTAAGCAAAATATTAGAAGGGCAGTCGCTACTAATTCTGTCATTGCTGCTTTCCACATCTGTATTTCAAACATGAAAAAATCCATTCATTTTCTTTGGTTAAATTCTATAAGAAAAATGGCGAATTGCAAAAATAACTCCTAAAAGTTTGATGATAAAGTATGATGGAAGTATAAAAATTATGAAAAGGCATTTACAGTGAGATTTCAGATTCTAATTTTTCAACTCATTTGATATTCTATTTTTCTTTTAAAGTTATGTTTTTCTAAAATGGTCTTTCTTTAAGTTGAAAAGTTAAATCATTTAGTCAAATTTCACGAACAATTAACAAGTTTTTAAAATTATTTTCTTTAATTTTCAAAATTTAATTTGATTTTGAAAAACAATAGAACAAAATAGATAATAAAGCAAGAAATTTAGAGACAAAATTAAACATGAAAGTTTGTAGGCTATAAAATTTTAAATTAAAAAAAATAAAATGATTATCAAAGAAGATCTTTGAACTCTCAATGATAAAATTGAAGATTCGAACTTATAGATTTGTTACAATATCTATAAATTTTAATTGGATAAATTTGAGAATGTAATTACAACTATCATGATTTTGAAATTTGAAAAAATAAAACATAAACTTTATCGCCAATCTTTCGCAAAATATTTTAGGGCAATTTTTTTTATAAAAGAAATGTCCTTTGTTAGAAAAAAAATTGATACATAAAAGACACAACTGTGAAAGTTTATAAATTTGTTCAAACATACTTTTTTTTTGTGTTAAAAATATGTTTTTATTTTCTCTTTTTAAGTTCTAAAACTTCTTCCATTTAATCATTGAATTTTTAATTCGGTAAAAATCTATTATTTAAAACTTTGTATATAATCCTTTAACCTATATACCTTCAAATTTATAACAATTTAATCCTTACATTAAAAAGTTCATCTATACTTTTTATTAGTAATGATTTGGACTTTGTAGTTTATAAAACATATAGAATTTTTAATTAGTTTATTGATTAGCTAAGTAAGATAAGAAAAAATATATATTTAAGTACATCACATGCTACGCTTATCTTTATGATTTGTTTTGTCACATGAATTATCCTATTATAATTTATCATACGACAAACTTTTATTACTTCTTTTAAAAAATATTTTTTTTTTTGCATGTGATTAGATTAGTATGTATCTAGGTATTGTTTTTCCATTAAATTTTAACACTAATTTTCAAATTAAATCATTAGATATATCAAAGTATAAGAACTAAATTATTATGTACTAAAGTTTAAGTACTAAATTGTGTTATATAATTAAATCATTATAAATCAAATTTCACATTGTTTATTATATTGTTACTTCCACAAAACCTCATAGACCAAAAA
Organism: Cucumis melo; assembly: GCF_025177605.1. Taxonomy (NCBI): domain Eukaryota; kingdom Viridiplantae; phylum Streptophyta; class Magnoliopsida; order Cucurbitales; family Cucurbitaceae; genus Cucumis; species Cucumis melo. The sequence continues at coordinate 3,038,231 of NC_066867.1, read as the reverse complement.
GATTTTAACTATGCAAAAAAAGGTTTCATCGACCTATTAACCATAATATCGAAATTCAATATATATAATTATAATCCTTTTCAAAGATTAGAGAAGGTATTTAAAAAAAACCGAACCAAAACAAACCTCTTCGTTACTAAAATGAAATGAGACTAATGTTCAAAATACAAATATATATATATATATATATATATATATATATATATATATAAAACTTGAAGCACCAAAGAATAAAGAATAAAGGATAAGGGGTACACTCAGACATTTCAACTAGATTGCTTTCATCATATATAGATTGTTCAAATTGACGGAAAAAGCATATCCAACATTAGACCAAGTCTCCAAATAACCCATACAAGCCCGTAATCGATTACACGGAACAACAAAATCCAAGCAAGATCACTTCAAAAACCTCAAAAGAAAAAAAAAAGATCTAACTAGAAATAAGACAATACAACAGAGAATTAGAGAAGTTGAAGTTGACATATATAAATGATTGGAATTGAAACAAACCTCTTGTGAGAAAAGTTCATGAGCACCAATGTAAATAAGAAACCTTGAGAGAAAAGAGGAAGAAGAAGAAGTTTGTTCATCAAAGCTTCTTCCTTCTTCTTCTTCCAATGGCAAAGCAAACTCCTCTTGAGCCATTATTGATTAGATCCAAAATAAGCAATAATTAATTTTCAAAATATTGAATGAAGCTTTAATTTTTCTTTATAAGTGATAGCCTTTAGTTTTTTTTTTTTTTTTTTTTTTTTTTTTTTTTTGGGCGTGGAGGTCTAAATTTTTTGTGAAGAAAATGACAAATTAATGGCTCATCCTTAAGCTTAGAATATTCATTATTCTCTTGCAAACAAGAATGCATTGCTTTGATCAATCAATTTTCCTCGTTTTAAATACTATTCTCATCCATCTAATTACGTCACTTTCTTGATGTAGATGAAATATCAAACATCTAACCACGAGATTGATGTTAATTAAACTATGCTCATTTGTTAAGGTACTTAACATTTAATTTTGTTTTCTTTTCTTTTAGTTCAACAAATGGTGAAAAGTATCAAGATTCGAACCTTTATATTTTGGTCAAGGAAATACACATCTTTAATATTTGAGTCATGTTCAAACGAGCAACTAAACTTGGTTTTAAATTGCATGTATGGATGACATAAACTTAATACGCTAACTTCATCAGTATTGTTGACTAAGAATATGTATTGAATGATATATAATTAAATTTAAATTTACCTTTACTTGTTAGCTTAAGTTTTTTAGGTCAATCGGTGAATATGTACTTTTGAAATTACTCCTTTTTTTTTGTTGTCATATTTAAAATCACTTTTCTAGAGTGTTATTCTTCCAAGTTAGATAGAATTGCTATATTTGAACAAAGCATTTCAAAATAGACAAAACAAAGCATATAGTAGATGGGGGTATATTCGGTTTGGATAAGGCAATTTTGAGCTTGGAATTGTTTTCTCATCTGGCTGTTAAATGACCTTAATCTCCCACCATTTACTCGTTCTGTCTTTTCTTTTAAGAGGGTTATTAATGTAAATTCATCTTTGGTTCTATTTCTATCATATCTATAAAACTAAGTCTACGAGCACGTGGATTGCACGTGAGAGAGAAAGCAAACAATATAAACCAAACCAAGGATAGCTTTATTAGCATACAAATGTGTTGATAATTTTAAATTTTGTGTTCTTAATCTCTATATCACTTAGTACTCAAAATAAACTATCCTCTAAATCGCATTCGGCCAATATAAAAAACTAGACGTTTAATTAATTTAAATTATAAATTTTCGATCATATTTTTTCAAATGACACGTAATAAAAGGTATGGGTTTATATAATTATTAATTCAAGGTCTAAATCAACACAATCTCTATAGTAATATGCTAATGTATGCCTTAATTATTTCAGTTTGATTGATTTTGAGTGGTTATGACTGCGAGTCATTTTAAACATATGAAACGTGGTTTTAATAATTTCAAAATTATTACTACATAGGCATACAAGATAATAATGATAATAATAAACCAAGTTCTGCTTTGTCCCTGGATGACAATCATAACGATGATGATAGTGTTGATACTAATAAACTAATTCTAACTTAGATTCAATTTCTTACTAATTCTTCCGGACAAGGTCAAAAAACTAATATTCATGTACATTCTAAGTAAAATTGTAAGAACAGTCTGACGCTCAAAAATTTCTATATTGCAAACGATAGCTAAAACGAATTTGCTGTAGCTCTCAATATATTATAGAAATCAACGTTTATTCATCATTCTATAAGGGAAAATTGTTATGCGGGCATGTTCCATGCTCGCTAATGTGAGCGCAATACAACATGGACATCGAATAATCTTCATGCTACCTTAACCTCAAGAAATGTTTAATACAAGCACGAACCGAGCTCATGAGCAATGAAATTTATTTAAAAAGAGCATCTTTCATGCTTGCAACCAAGCATGAAACAAGCTCACACAATAGAATAATCAAACAATTGAGCATGCTTCCTACTTGCTTAAGCAAGCATGAAGTGAGCTCATTTTTCCCTATATGAGGAGATTGCAACGTCTGCAGAATGCTTCATTTTAGGTTTTTTTTCCTTTGGTTTATGTGGAATTTGTTTTACCTAAGTTGTAAAAATCCTCATATCTTGAGGTAGTTGTTTTTATGTTTTTTTATACTCATGACTTCGTGCGGATCACAATTATTTTTAGAAGATAACTGCTTGAGTCCTACTACATTTGATTGTAAAGAAAAATAACTTGTAGAATATTAAAACGTCACAAAAGAATTAGCACCTATGGGTAAACTCTGTTAAGATTCTTTCTTTCTTTCTTTCTTTTTTCTAACAAGAACTTCTTGTTTTACACATAGGCTTGATTAAGGGAGTTTCCTTTATGTTTGATGCCAAAGGAAAAGGTTATCAGTTCATCTACTCTTTGTGTTAGTGTTGGTAGATCCTAGGGTTGAATCCAAAAGGAAATCGAGTTAGCTTCGAGTATAGTTTGATGAATATCTCCCTTCAACTATTTTGTTTGAACTGCATTTATTTCTTCCTTTTCAAGAATGCTTTACCGGCAGTTCAGTTTGGGATCGGAGGAGGAATTGAGGATAACGCTAAAGGAAGTGGACGCATGTAGGAGCACCCGCCCCCAGTGCAATCAGTGAACCTCTAACTTCTAAGGGTGAGAAACTAAATACTATAAGAAGTGAAATTTGATAAATCATCAATCTTCTTTAATAATTTACTTACATGCAGCCAAGGTGATTTCAAGTTATGATAACAATATCAACCCCATACCCACAAACACGTCAAGAAAAGAACTTGGCCTGGCTATGGACAAAAAAAAAAAAAAAAAAAAAACACATGACACGATATCCATGCATCACACCACTCCAGATGGGAGTCGGAGGACGAGCTGTCCCCCCAAAACGCTGCAAAATTTCAAGACAGAAAGATCAGTATCAATGTAAAGTTATTGGTTGGATTTTCCAAATAAAGAAGAAAGACTAACCTCTTCACATAATAGTAACAGAAGTCAGCTAGGATAAAAGTCTGCACAATTTCTGAGATTAGAACCATAGATGGCCATAACCCATAACCGAGAGCTACTAGAAGGTGTCCACGACTATCCAAGACCTGAATATCGAATAGAAGGCAATTCCATCATCCGTCGATAGCAAATTGTGATGAATTTGTAGACGAAAAAAATAAAAGGATAAGGACAATTAGTTGTATACAGCTTAAATGCGGTAGGTTTTGTTCATGTATTAATTATTTGTAAATGCATATAACACAATTAATTCCAACTCAGTTTTCCTTCGGGGAAAAGAAAATCCAACACGGTTGAAGAACAAGAAAACAAAGCAGTTAAAAATCAAGATTGTAGAGTTTTCTCAGTAAACTTTCACCTTTAGTCTTCTAAATAACAAAGCAAGTACAAGAACAAACAAATGCAAGAATAAAGAGAAAGTATAAAAAAATCAAACCTGGAGAACCCAATGAGCGCAGCTAAGGAATCTTGCAATACCCAATGCAAATACATAGTGAGCAGTAAACGGTTCGACAATCTGAAGGTTGAGGGGGGAAAGTTTGGCATTAACACCTCACCAAATATGTAGTTTTGTAAGGCAAGTAAATTCATTTCGTTATGAAATATTGTACCTTAGTGTTTTGCATCACTCGCAACTGGGGCAACACTGAAACAGCTTCCAGATACACACAAAACGCCCAGAAAACTCTGTTAACAAAGTGATGAGAAGTTGATGGATGAATAAGTAAAGCCAATACAGCACAGGGTACTATCTGCATGCAAAATATAAAGTCAATTACATTTAATAAGCCACAGAAATATGCATCCAACTTAACTCACCAGTCCTGCATACAAATTACCAACAAAAAAATATTGTTGTTTCAATGGCCACAAGAAGCGTCAATGTTTCATAATATTAATAGGCTTGGGGTTTTCTCGTTGTTTTTACATTTCCCTTTTCAATGAAACTGCTTCTTAGAACAAATAACTAATGAGGTTAATAACGTAACCATCAGAAAGAACCTTCTATTGATTTGGTAAGGATGACATAAAATCTATTTGGCTAGTTTCTCCTAAAGATTGGGAAAAGAAGGAACTTGACAAACAGAACCTTACCACATAATATAATGCAAAGTTGTCTTTATCCTCCATGTAGCTCGACTTAAGTTTGAAACGGATCATATATATCACCCACAAGGTTGTGGCGAGTGTTGCTAAATCTAACAGGGTGTGTATATCAAACTCCATAACAAAACTACAATACAACCTCACAGCCAAGAAGATGGCAGTTAATTCCTGAGACTTGAGTGATAATCCTGCAAAACCACAAAGTGTTTCACAATAATATTTTGAAGATGGAATGCAAAGGAGAGAACATCTAGAGCAATCAATGAGCAAAAGGAAGCAATGGAGTACCCAAGTAATTCAAAACAATACGATTTGCAAGAGAAACAAAAACTAACACAACTTAAATGACATGAAACCAAATAAATAACTAAGGTCTAGTGTGATAACTATATGGGTTTTAAAATTACACTTGTTTTCTCACAATTTCTTGATCATTGTTTTCATCTTTCAAAGTAGACATTTGAATCCTCAACCGAATTCCCAAACAATTTGAGCTGAAGTTTAAAACATAGACAACAAAACAGATCAACCAATATGAGGAAGTAATGTTTACAGCCTTGATTTGTTATCAGATGGCACCTAAATTTCTACAATATAACAACTTGTGCATGTCTGAATAGTGACCTCATACGATTACAAGTACAGCCGGTCTAAACAGAACTTATAAATTGCTGCCTGTGCAACATAAACATTTGAATGAAGGATTAGAGAAGAAATGACACCCTAACAAGTCCCGTGAAGATTAAACTTTAAGGTTCTCGTCCTTTTTGACTAAGGTCATTTTCGAACAACGAGCAGTTTGGTTCCACTTTGAGGACTTTATTACTGTATGGCAGCGTATTCTTACATTCTTTCTCAATAAAAGTTGGGAAACTTTAACCAGAATAACTATAAAATCACCTTAAATAAACTAATATAGAGGGTTCTTGAATTCCCATAGTTCATCTCAGCTAAAGGCCAAATAGAGCTGGAAATTAAATAATTAGGAACAAGCGAACAAAGGTATAAATTCCGAATCCATGATCAAATTTCGACAAATGATTTTACTTATCAGTTCAATTGGAATGAGAACCCATAAATTAATTAACTAAGGGAATTTAACCACAAAAATCCAAGGATTACCAGCACAAGTTCTCTCTTTGGTGAGCTTATAGATGAGAACCGAAATCCCAATTGAGTGCAATGCCTCGGCAGCGACAAATAGATTGTCGTGATCGTGAACGATGAATCGAAGTACCACCAAAGTTAGCATGCCAAGAACGACGGCCATAAAGGCCTTCACCTTCGGCGGCTGTCGCCGGACCCATACTGACACGATGTGGATCGGATTTCTTGCCGGCCTCATGAGATGAAATGATTGTTATCCCTTCTTCTTCTGTAAGGTTGCAGGGCTAACTGGAGGCGGGGGAGGGTTGATCTTCCGGGGAAGTTGAGATTCTACGGCGAGCTTCCGACGAAGAGAGAAAGAGGTGAACCGGTGACGATGAAATTTGGTGCTTCCAACACTTTTGAACTTTGAGAAAAATATTGGGAGTGGGGCTGAATTGAGTGTTCGGGTCAACGTATCCGGATCAGTTAAGTCTTTGTTTTTCTTTTATTTTTTTTAAATTGAAATTTTTATTTTAAAATAGCTATAAATTATTTTTTAAATATAACAAAGTGAATTAAAATATTTATAAAATATAATAAAAATTTAATGGTAGATTATTCATGTATATCTATTATTATTGTGGATTTTAATGTGAATATTTTATTAATATTTTATAAATGTATTTTACATACCAACAAGTAGTAATAAAGCATATAGTCATGGACACGTAAAAAGGAAAAAAGATAGTTATAATTGTATATTTTTTTGTGTTTTGTAAATATATTAAAAATTGTTATCATTTAAGATAATTTTCTATATATGATTTTGTAAATACGATGACATTTTTAATATGAAATTTCGTCTTTGATTTGTTCCATAAGTATACTAATTAAATCCTTTGGATCATGGCATACTTCTTTCCATTCTTTCTTCCCTCACGATTCATTTTGTTATTCATTATGCTCATAATCCTTTTCTACATTGGTGGTTGTAGGGTTTTTATATACCTTTTTCTATTTCAACTTAGTGGCACTATTTTCTATTCCAATGTTTTGACTATTCTCATTGATAGGTTTTTGGTCGGGATGTGTGTTGGTTGGTCGGAGTTAGTTTTTGATTAAGTTGATTTAATAGATGCTCAAACCAACTTTGCGTCATCGACAAATGCAAACCAACTTTATGCCGTCAACGAGTGCAAACCAACAAATGTAGGTGTAACAAATTGAGAGTGCATTGGATTGAAGAGTAACAAAGGATGTTTAGAGTGAAAGGAGTAAATCAAACATGTATAATTTAAACTAATTAATTAATTTTTAATAAAACATACTATCGCTTACTTTTGATTTAAAATAGATATAATCGAGACAACAAATGATCAAATGAAGAACATAACGTATCAAATTTATGTGATCTTATTCCTAATGATCATAAATCTTAGAGACATGGGCAAGGAGTAAGTTTGTACATTATACTCAGATTCTTTTTGTTTGTGAGTTCTGGGGAGCACTTTGTTTTACCCGAGAACATCACTTATAGTGGGAAGGCAAGAAAAAGAATTGTCTTCCTACCTAATCTCATAACTGAAAATACGTATTTAGTTATATGAATATGTTGCATCTTCATGGAAGACCAACCATAGTCTATTATTAATTATGATTAACAGACATTACATACTAACAAAATCAATTTATCATGCTTTTTTGTTATTATAAACCTTACTGTGATTGTTTGATGAAATCAAGCAAAAAAAAAAAAAAAAAAAAAGGCAATACTCGATATAAATGGCATACCATCTTTTTTGTGAATGCTCAACCTCTTGAAAAAAAAAACTCATAACTTGGTTTAAACCTTCTTTTCTCTCTCTATTTCTTTTCTCAACCTTCTTCCTCTCATTTGGTATCAAGGGTAATTGTGGACACCCCTGAACCCAAAAATCATTTGAAAATCAATGACAAACACTCCTTTCGAATAATATCTCTTCAGCATGTTGTCTGATGATGCTAACAATAATATAACCAAATTGATTTGAATATGAGCCATAAAAATATATCAAAAGTTTATATCGAAAGACATAAAATACACGTCTTACATTAAACATAAAAAAGAAAATACATGACCTAGGATTTCTACCAGCGTCTTGTGATAGATCTCATCACCATACATCACACGATCATTAACATGACAAACACTAGCTCAAAAACCTATTTTTATCATATAATGACATAATAACACAATATCATTCAGATCAAAAGATTACGAAAGGATACTACAACAAAAATACTCATAAGTTACTTCTTTCAAATGTAAAGATCATATTGATGGAAAAAACAAAGCAGAGACATGCATCAGCGAAATTTAAAGGATCATGTTTTACTCTATATGCATCTAAACGATTTGGAAGTTAACATACATCTACCATGCGATGAACCTAAACGAAGAGAGAGGAAGGTAAACGATGTACTTACCTTTGTAGTTCTCAACTTCTTCTTTGGTTCAAAACTTATTCTCTTCCTGAAAATCACGAGCAAGGACAACCATCAAGCTGACATACTATGCTCAGGACCGAGAACGGAATTGTGGGACTCGGTTATGCGAACAAATTTTTGGAGAGAGATGGGAGTCAATCGTTTAGGTGTTTTCCAGAGCAAAAACTCTTTTTTTTTTCTCATTCAGTAATGAGAAGTTTTATATGAAATTTACATGCAAATTGCATGTAAATTATTTCATATCTTATTAATGCCTAATCAAATCATTAACTCTTTAATGAAATTAGTGGCCTTCAATTCATAATCAGCTGCCACATTTCCCATTAACGTTAATTAATAAAGTAATTAGTCAAAGGGGCATTTTGGTCATTTGACCAACTTAAAGTCAAAAGTCAACTTTTTGACTTTTTACTAATTTTCCTGTCTTGACTAATTCTAACCTCCCGAGTATGAATCCGTATTCATTTATCTAAAATTCAAATCTATTTGAAAATAAATCCGGTCAAAGTTCAAAATCAACATGTTGATTTTTTTTTACCGTTCTCTAAACTTTTCAAGCTTTTAAATATGAATCTATATTCATATTTATTTAAATCATATTTAAACATAAAACTTAAAGTTTATTTCTATCGACTTATATCTTATATATTTGTCGGTTTCTCTCTCTCATCTTTATTCGAACAATTCAAATTACTTCAACATACTTGTTCTTAGTTGAATCCATATGAGCTAGTAGAGGAACCTAATGGACCTATAGATCATGGGCTCCAACGATTCGAGATTAACTGGCTAAACTCTTTTAGACCAAAGTTAATCAACATTCGTTAACTAAAGAGTCATTCCACTAAAGACTATTAGTTGCACTCCCCTCACTATAGATATATTTCTGTCTACTTGATATAACCATAATGGGTAAGTCGATCCTTCACAGGTTGTTCGTAATCTTGGTTGGGTCAAAATACCGTTTTACCCTCGAGATTACATCTTGCTCCTTAAGACCCACTGATCCACTATTAAACAATTGGTTTAAGGTCCAACCTATAAACCAGAATCCTTCTCGGGTCAATGAGAAGGTGGGGCCCCTTGTTCAAAACTTGGATTCAGTCCTTAAGGGAACAACCTATCTATTATCCCATAAGTGAGTAAGAGTGAATTCCATTTTGCACCCTATGTCCCTAGCTATCCACTCGGTCTTATCTCTGAAATGAGAGACTTATTGGGCCAGTGATGTTGAGCTGCCCTTACCTATGTAGATCTAAAGGATACTACCGAATGAACAGAAGTTCATATAGTTAGCTCAGGATTAAGATTAAGTTACCTAGGTCATCATAATTGAAATAGTCAGTTTATAGTTTACGGTGTTATAACTAAAAGTGACTACTTCGTGGTTCTAGTCTTATGCAAACCATTTACATAGGACGCCCCCACTCTCATGTCTCTACATGAACGATTCAGGATTACATCGTTTGTACTAACTACGGAGCGGGCCGCATCCATAGTGTTTATCCAGAATAAGGCGCCCAACCTTATTCATACACTATAGACCATTTGGGCTATTAACTTGAACTTAATCCATGTTTATGTCTTTACATAAAGTTCAAGTATATATGACAAACTTGTAAATAGCCTCGGGACCTTAAACTTATTGGTTTTAAGATTATAGTATTCAATAATAATTTTTATTGAATCAAATAACAAAGTATGAGTTTTAGGACACAAATTCTAACACATATAACCTTTCAAACATTCATATCATCTATAGAGATGTTCATTTTCCATGTGAAAACCATTCATTGGCGAAATACAATTTTACATGTGAGAATCGTTTACATACAATCATTCGTTTATAAGGATCACTCACAAAATACTGTCTTCACTCTTTTCTTCTCTGTTTTCACCTTCCTCTTCTCGCCTAGCGGTTCCTCTTAACCAGTCATTCAACACTAAAAACTTTTTCTTGACAATTTATCAAAATGTTAACATCTCATGCCCTTTTTCTTTCGACCTTTGGTTCTATTTATATGACATTTCACATCAACGAGTCATTTCCACGCTTTACACGTGTCCCTTCCATTTCGTTGTCTAAGCAGCCAACCCAAACTTGGCATGTAAGTTTAATGTCAGTTACGAATAGACACTTTCCTTGAGACACCAACCTTACCTCCTTGGAAAGCTAAACTCCTTATCGTCTGACTCTCTCCTCAGGAAGCCACAGAAAATTTACTTCGACTCAGAGGGTTGTCCATTCACCTTATATAGATGTCCAACTTCTTAAGAAAACGCTTACCTCATTGCGACCATACTTAGGTGCAAGCACTTCTCCTCGCGTCACTACATCCAATACCTAGTTCTTAGTATTTGTCACGACCTTCTTCCTTGCCAGCTAATCTCATGGTGTTGCTTACTCTAGCGCAATAGCGTTTAGACTTAAAGGCTTCTTTCACCTCGCCTTATCTTTTATCGCATCATTCTTCAAAGAATGCCTTTTATCAACACTTTGTCCAACACAACTCTTATCAACAGGGCTCTTCTTCAACAGAATTCCCTTTTGGATTCGGGTCTCACTATACAATTGCTTACTTTCATTTAAAATAGATATCATTGAGACATCAAAGGATCAAATGAATGAGACTAAGATTAGGGTTTTTTTTTTAAATAGAACAAAACGTAAAAAATATTTACATCGTATAGAACAAATTTAAAAAGGAAAAAAGCTTAGAAACCTACAATGTGAAATAACAAAAATATTCTGTTATTAATCGGGTTACATACGTGCACGAAAAGCTTGGTACATGATCATTCAGATATTGGTATAGAATCGTTCAGCCTTGGTAAAACGATCTTGGGACATGATATTTGTACCAAATTACCAAATACAAACAATCTTGTACTAAATCTAAACAATCTTGGTACACAAACTTGTACCAAATTTAAATGAAATGATCGCATATCAATATCTAAACGATTTTGATATAAGATCTTGTACCAAATCTCTAAACGATCTTGGGTACACAATCTTGTTGTGTTCCAAATCTCTAAACGATCTTGGTTACCCAAATGTAAATGCGTAAAAAAAAAAAAGAAGAAAGACGATGGAAAGAAATCGCAGCCAAAAAGAAGAGGAAAAGTAGAAAGACGATGGAAAGATTAAACGACATAAATAAAGAATTGAAAAATAAGAAAGATGATGGAAAGAAATCACAGAAAATAAAAAGAGAAAAGAAGAAGGAAAAAATCGCATGGGAAGACGGGGAAGACGAAATAACGGGAGAAAAACGAATCACGAGGAAGAAAAGAAAGATGGAAGGGCAAACCTAAAATATTTAAAAAATGACTAACTTTATTGGCTTTGTTACATGGACTATAAATAGTTTACAATTTTGTTACATTTATGTAAGTTTCCTAAAGAAAAAACTAAAGAAATTTGTTAATAAAAAAACAATGATGTTAATTTAATAAGGACAGATTTTTTTAGGACTGTAATTTGGAGATCGACCTATTTAATATATACTACTGACAACAATACGTGCTAGGTTTTATTAAAAATTTAAAATATATTTTTTAAAAAAATATTTTTATATTTATATCCTACTTTTATCTTTATACACTTATTTAGAGTTAAAAAATATCATAAAAATTATGGTAATAAATTATTTGTTTAATAGACATATTAGGTATTGTAATATATACAATAAATCAAACATTTTTAATGATATTTTCAAATACATATATTATATTTTTCATTATGTTCTTATTAAAGTATAATTTTTTATAAAATATTTTATACATAATACAAATACACACAGTAAAGTAAATTATTAGAACAATAAATTTTTAAATGGAAAAAAAGTTTGTTGAAAGTATGTGTTTTTTTTTACATATTGCCAATAATCTTTTTTATACTAATAACCATAAGTTATTAATTATCTATTTTTTTAAGACAACCTACAATTACAAAATACAATAAAAATAAATTATAGAATCATCCCTTCATCTTCACGTGATAAAACAAGTGCAAAGACAATTTTCAAATCAAATCGCTATATGTAGTCAAAATACAATTACCATGAATAGCAATTAATTGGCATCGCCATGATAAAAATCTTGCTCACTATTTGTCGAATAGGAAATTTTAAATAAACTATTCTTGATATTACTCTTACTTTAATCAACAATGCTCCATACAAAAATCTCTATTAATTTTGCTAGCTAGTGATTGTTGGTGCCTCATTTATTTATTTTAGTTTTTATCTCAATGGATTGGTTACTACATGACTTGATGCTTCAATGGCGTGATCTCAAACATTTTCATATTTCTATATCGTTGTCTGTCATTACAGGTTCGAGAGAATGATATTTTTCAATTAGCATAATGAGCTTTATGTAGTGAATTAAATTTGCAGAATGAGAAGAGACCTTAAATGTAAAAATTTATTTATTTATTGTTGATGTGAATTGTCTAATTAATTTTAATCAGTGGATAATTTTATAAAAATAAAAAATTAATTAAAATCACTTTCTAAAAAGAAAATAAAAATTTAGAAAGCTACAAGTTATTGAATTTTTATTTAACAAATTTTAAAATCGACAAAATTATAACTTTGACAAAAAATTTCTCTCTATAGATCATTTTATACACGGTATAGATATATGTATATATAAATTTCACGAAGTGAGTCTTCTTTTATATATTATTAATATTAATTAAAAGAAATGAGAGAAATAGTGAGTCTTCTTCTTCGTGAAATCGTCACTCCCTCTCTTCCTCTCCTTTAGTTGACGCCACCTCCCAACCGCCGTTGCGCCGCTCGACTCGCACGACGAAGACCAGCAAGCCTCGCCGTCCGCTATCTGAAGCTAACAGCCCTCGGGTCTTCGTCGTCCAGCTCGCACGCACCTGCCATTCGCGACCAAGCAGCCACGAAGAGTGAAGAGTGAAAAGAGAAGAATTCAAAGATGAAGAATGAAAAGAGGAAGCTAAAGAGTCCTATACAAACCATGAGGCCTGGCAAGTCTGCTCGAGTTTTTATCCCAATGGAGGTGGAGGTTGATGAAACAGAACGGGTACAGAAGTTGAAGCATAGAGAAGTGTCTCAAGAGTCTGAAGAAGGTTGTCCATGGAGGAACTTGGAATTGATTTTGCTTGTTCAGAATAAAGACATTGACGAACAAATGTTTGTTTCTTCACACCTTAGCTTTGGTTAAATTCCTTAGTTTTGCCTGGAACCATGGTAATTTTTTGTCTAATTATATTCGGTGTTTGGGTGCAGGAAAGTCGAAGCAGTTTTCAGTTTTGTAAACTTGAAGTTGAAGGAGAAAGATAAATATTATGATACGGTAAAAGTATCGCGCTTGATAATTTTTCTCAGTGATTGGATTCATTCATTGTTGATTTCGTCGAAAAAGAATGTAAAGAAGGATGCTGCAAAACATATTGTTTTTGAGCCATGCTTAGATTATAGATGTTGGGAGGTTTTTAAATTTTGTTTGGAAGAATCCGTGAAAACACACACCACTTTGAATCTCTCAAAAAATCTTTTGCATGCCTTCTGTTTTGTTATAAGGCATGCAATATCCTTGCTAGTTGCTTCGTTGGGTTCAAAAGAAGAGTTATTTGGTGGGGATTGTTTCAAGTTGTACAATATTGTGCTTGACTGTGTTTCTTTAATCTTTTCTACCCACTTGGGTCTATCCAATGAGAATTTAGATGTTTGGATTTCTATAATTGAAGCAGCGGTTGAGTTTCTTCACATAATTTATGTAAATGGCTTAGAAGGTGGAGATGTAGGCATTTTTGCTATTAAGTTTTCATGTATGATGCTTGAGCCTTTTGGTAAATTTTTGTGGATTCACCCTACCAAGAAAACCGGATTTCACAATTTTGTCAATAAGCTTTTGGAACCATTACTGCAATTATTGCATGACATAAGCCTTAAACCTGATGGATGCAATCATTGTTGGACAAGAAAATTGATGAATTTACTTGAAGAAGTTTTATCCCATGCTTTGTTTCATACTGTGCATATCGATGGATTTTTGTGCTTACATGGTTCAGAGAAAGTTATGAAATCCCATGATGAGAAATTTGAAGAGTCTAAAGCACATATTAGGAGCTACCATAGACATTTATTTGATAAAGTGCAAAAACTAGTTGCAGGAAAGAAGTTTTTGGCATTGGGTGCAATGGGAGAATTGTTTCATGTGCTTGTTGTAAGGGTTAAAAAGGTGAGAGGGGCTTCAATAGAAATAAGGAGGTCCCTTTTTGAGTTTTTTGTACAGATTTTGGATCCTTTACTTCAGACCATAGAACTCATTAGCTCCGAGATTCAAGTGGGATCGACCTTGTCAGATGTTCATTGCTTACTCAAATCAATAAATAATGTACTTGCGAGTTTTATGAAGGAAAAGGTGTACTTGAGAACTGAGGATAATTCTGAAGGAACTTGCCATAATTTCTTAAAAAAGGTGTATGATACAATAAAGTTGATTTCCTCTCATTTATTATTATTATCAAGACTTGAGATAGAAGACAATATAGACCTAGAAGTCTTTGTTTTAACAGCAAATGAGATATTGGTGACTCTTGGTTATCTTCTGGAAATCGAATATGATGTGATTGGGAATGATTTGGTGAGCTTATGGATGCTGATCCTTTCTTACTCTGCTTTTAATGTTTCTTTCACAAGCATATCTGAACAACACTCGTTAACAACCAAGATTCAAGAGCTTGGATGTCAACTGGTTGTGTTATATGGTCAGCTGCGGCAGGTTAGTATTAAGACTCTGAATTATCATCTGAAATTTGTCTTGATTTGTTGTCATGTATTTCCCTATTATATTTTTTTTTTGTTATATAACTTGGTTTGATATTTTTTTACTTAATCTAAAACTTTAATATACAAAACCATGGTCACTCCTCTTTTTTTTTTTTTTTAATATATGTATATATATTTTTATATATTTGCTTATTGTAGGTCAACATCAGTATTTTTGCTCTATGTGAAGCTATGAGGGCAGTGATATCAGATGAATGTGAAACTGAAAAAGGATATGCTAACTTTATGACTTCTTTAGGCCATGAAGCTTATGAGAAATCAGTTGGGATGTTACTTTCTTCCCAAGAAATAAAATTTGCAATTCATAAAGCGATTAAATATATACCGGAAGGGCAAGCTAGTGGAATTGTTCAGCAGTTAACTGAGGATGTGACGAAGACTTTAGGATGGTTGAAACGGTGTAATATGAACTTGATTATAAGAAACAAGACGGGGGGATCAGATATGCAATCTGTGCTTCTTGGGAAAGGGTTATCTGAAATATATTCTCTGATGTTGGATTCACTAATGATCACATCAGGGAATGCTTCCCAAGTTGGAACTTTGATTGCGAACTTGGTTTCAGTCATACGTCCTTGCATGAGTAGATTAGTTGGACTAGAGTCAGATGGTGCCAAAGCATTCTTCGTTGCTGTCATGGGAAAAACATGGGAGAACTTGGTTGCAAATGAAGAAAATTGTCTCGGATCTGGAGTGACTAGTCATTGGGTCTTTGTTTTCTTCTTTCGCTTGTACATGTCCTGTCGGAGCCTGTACAGGCAAGTAATTAGTCTGATGCCCCCAAGTTTGTCTAGAAAGATGTCAGCAGCAACTGGAGACTCATTCATGGCCTATTCTGCTTGTGATTGGATGCAGAAGACTGATTGGAGTGATGAAGGATATTTTTCATGGATAACTCAATCTTCAGCTTCTGTTCTTGTTATTGTTGAATCTGTTTGTAGTCTTTATCATCAAAGCACCAACGTTGGTTGGTACTCTTTAATTTATGTCTTGCTTATCATGGTTCTTCAGAGGTTAGTGGATTTGAATAAGCAAATAAGTTCTCTCGAGTATTTGCACCAGAGAAGTGAAAATTTGATGCAGGTTGAGGTCCTTAGTGATGATGACTTGTCAGTGTTACAGAAAAAGATAAAAAGGTTTGGAAGGCTTGTCTCTGTTTTGCGAAAAGAAGCAGAAGATCTTACTGATTTCATGATGGGGCATTTATCTTTAGTAGCTAAACGTCGAATTTTGAAATCAACCAAAAGCAATGCAACTTCAAATGATAAATCTACTGAAATGCTTAGTCATATAGATGAATGGGACTTTAGTATTTATAACGTGAATAAAAGGTCATTTCCCACAGCTGTTTGGTGGATTATTTGCCAGAATATTGATACTTGGGTGAGTCATGCTGCTAAAAAGAAGTTAAAAATGTTTCTTTCTTTCTTAATTCCTACGGCTCTTCACTTCTTAGCAAGCAATCATGCTAATATTGGAACACAACAAACCTGTGGATATCGGCAGCCAAAGAAAGTGTCTCTGCAACAGATTTCATCAGCTGTTCTAAGTGATCCCATCTTTTATGAACACAGAGTAAGACGCTAAAACAAATACTACTCACCCTCTCAGTTTCTTTGTATTTCAAGGGAAAAAATGAACATTTTATTCTTTAGTTATGGTTTGAACATGATTGTTGATGTCTTTCGAAGGTTTCATTGCCGTCAATACCTTCTGACTATCTAAGTTTTTTACTAATTTCTTAGTGTTCATGAAGTTTATAATATCACGTGATGGTAACATTGTCTATTCTACTAGTTTGTACGCAGGTTTATGCCATCAAGATTTTGTCGTGAGTTGAAGTCTTCATTATTATCGTCGTTTCATGATTTGAATAGAAGTTTGGCTGATTGGATGGAGGTGATAGCCACACTCGAGAGATTAACTATAGGTGTTTGCAGTGGCAAACGCACTCCTGATGATAATGCTCTCCTTGCAAAAGCAGTTAATCTTTCTTCTGATATGTTACACACAGAAGATTGCAAGTTGAAGGGTGATTCATCTGAAAGCAATGTGAGAATTAGAGATTGTCAGCATCTGATTAACCTTTTATGTCTGATGCCAATGGGAAATATGAGTTCAAGGTCCTTTTCCCTTTATACGACTCATGTTCTTGAACTTGAAAGGTATGCATTTTTCGTGTCTTCGTTGCTCTTTCTTCCTATTAATGGTGCTGCAGATGTTTCTTACTTTGCAGGATAACGTAGAACTCACTCTTATACTGTAAGACACTTCTTGTTGTATGTCATTGTTTTGATATCAATGCTATTAATTAGACAATAAATAGTCGAATAACAAAACAATCTCAAGTGAATCTTGGAAGCTGGTTTGTTCTGTAGTTTCTTGGAGTGTCATAGTTTAGAGCCTCTTTTTTTTTTTTTTTTTTTTTTTTTTTTTTTTTTTAATTTTCTTTTGTTTTCCAGGATACTGGTGAATGCTTTATTAGATAATCAGACTGCTCTATGTTCAAATCAATTTGAACTCCTCAAATTGTTTGCATCTTGTCGGAAGGCCTTGAAATATATATTTATGGCTTACTGTGAGGCTGATAATGGACAGAGCTCATCTGTTCCAATTCTATCTGAAAATCAATTTCCTGTTTTATGGCTTTTCAAGTCTTTGTCTCTTGTTAATCAAATTCAAGAAGTCTCTCCAGAAGGTACTGACAGACAAATTAAGGACATCATCTTTTCATTGATGGATCATACATTATACTTGTTTTTAGCAACTAGCAAATATCAATTTAAGGAGGCACTCTGCATAATTGTAAATGACAACAAACCCTCCAAGGAGCAACACCAGGACGTGTGCCAAGAACTAAATGATGGGGATGATTTATGTTTAGATTCCATTCACAGTGTAGAAGTATGCAATAGTGCTATTCAAATGAGTAACAGTTTGAAGGAACAGGTGGAGAGTGAACTTATCTCTCTGAAGAAGTCTAATTTTCCAATTGGAGATTCTAAAAATAGAGCCGATATTTGTAAATTTAATTCTCTAGCTTCTTGCCTTAATGGATTTTTATGCGGCCTAGCATCTGTTGACCATACTGATTTGAGGAATGGTAACCATCGTATGAGATCAATGAAGTTGAAACGTGAATATAGTTCTGAACTGAACAATTGCATTAATTCAATTTCAGAATTATTAGGCCTCATCTTGGAAATGTTTCTTGATAGAGATAGTCAATTGCCGAAAAACTTGTGTGATTATCAAGCACTTCAAGACCTAGAATCTTCTTATTGTGATGATGACAGTGAAAATGTTACCAAAAAAAGGAAAAGGTTGAAATTGGAAAACAAAAGCAGTTTTGCTTCCATTCTCAACGATGCTAAGTCAATTGAGATGCAGTTCTTGAATCAACCCCTTTTGCGAGGTCTGCTGCAAGGTTTCTACCCTGAAGTTAATTTTGCTCTTAAGCAGCTATTTCTTGCTGCTTCAAGAATTCTGAGATTGCATAAGCAATATGATACCACTCCTTTGTCATCGAGTTCTATGACCATCCTAATTGGCATTTCCAGATTCTTGTTGCTTGAATTTGTGGATATGGTTGATGTGCCACAACCATTTTTGCTTGCATGCTTAGATGGTGTTTTAAAGTATTTGGAGGAATTAGGCCATCTGTTTCCTTTTGCTGATCCCGTGCGGTCCCGAAACCTATATTCTGAACTTATAAATCTACATTTAAAAGCTGTTGGAAAGTGCATTTGTCTACAGGGAAAAAGAGCTACATTAGCATCCCATGAGACGGAGTCCACTACAAAGACTCTTGATGGAGAATTTTTTAAAGAATCATCTTTTCCTGGAGTCTACTGCATGGATGAATTTAAAGCTTCATTGAGAATGTCATTCAAAGTGTTCATAAGGGAAGCCACGGAGTTGCATCTCTTATCTGCAGTTCAGGCTATAGAGAGAGCAATAGTTGGAGTACAGGAAGGTTGTACATCGATATATGGATTATATTCCGAAAGTGAAGATGGGGGAAGGTGTTCCTCTATTGTTGCAGCTGGTGTTGAATGCTTGGATTTGGTACTTGAATTTTTTTCAGGTAATTTTTAATCAACATGTCCATGTTTGTTTTATTTTCTTCTTAATGAAAGTTGTTTTTATTTTAAAAATGAAAATTTGTACAGTGTGCTTTGTTTTCTTGACGGAGTTCTCATGATTCTTCTTTACTGCCCCTTTAAATGGATAGTCTTACTAAGTGTCCATAATGGCCACCTAACTAGGATATGTCCAACAAGTTTCTTGACACCTAAATGTTGTAGGTTTAGGCAAGTTGTCATGAAAGAAAAGTGGTTTTAGCATGTCTTATAGGGTTTATGTTTTTTTTTTATTTGTATGTTACTTTACCATGGTCTCATATCAGCATTATCTGTATGTAGAAGTAGGAGCAATTAAACTGAAAGGTTATTATCATGTATTCTTTCTGTGCACTTTTCTTCCAAATAATTTCGTTATGCAACTTAATTTTCTTCTTTTTCTTTTTTAGGACGTAAATGCATGGGTGTGATTAAAAGACACATTGAGAGTTTAACTGCTGGTCTGTTGAGCATAGTTCTACACTTGCAAAGTCCGCAAATTTTCTATGTAAGAATGATTGCCTTGAAAGAAAGGAGTGATCCAGATCCGGGATCAGTTATTCTTATGTCTATTGAAGTTCTTACAAGAGTTTCAGGGAAGCACGCTCTTTTCCAAATGAACGTTTGGCAAGTTGCACAGTGCTTACGCATTCCTGCTGCACTTTTTGAAAATTTCTCTCTTAAGCTCCCAGGAATTGCCACTGAATCAGAATGCTCGTCGATCTCAGCTCAGGAAACCTCCTGTGTAGTTGTAACCACGAGTAATTCTACTATAGACAAACAATTCAAAGTAGATCTTTTTGCTGCCTGCTGCCGCTTATTATACACTATTCTCAAACATCATAAAAGGTATGATTTAGCATCGAGAATTTAGTTGTAAAGGTAACTATTGGAGTCTGTCTCCGGAGAGTGTTAATATTTGTCCTTTGTTCAATCATTTTCTATTGGTGATTTAGTCATGCTCAATGATTGGATACATGACTAGTTTTATTATGTTTAATCCTTGAAATATGTTGTAGTTCATTTAACTA
Source organism: Cucumis melo (assembly GCF_025177605.1). Taxonomy (NCBI): domain Eukaryota; kingdom Viridiplantae; phylum Streptophyta; class Magnoliopsida; order Cucurbitales; family Cucurbitaceae; genus Cucumis; species Cucumis melo. The sequence continues at coordinate 3,017,989 of NC_066867.1, read as the reverse complement.
CATAAAGTACAACCTATTCTAGTTTTAACAATTGAATGTAATCTTGTCTTGTCAAGCTAGAAGCATGAAAATAGTTTCTTTTTGATGTTTTAAGTTGATATAACTACAAATAAGTCCAGCACCTTGATATCACTCCTCTAGTAATTCGCTGTGATCTTTTGTAGATTGCTGTAACTGTTGTTATTTTTTTCTCCTCTGTTGTACGTGTGTTTTATGTTGCTTGAATCAAATTGATGTCGGTTGTAGGTGTCAATTTTTATTCTTTATTGTGCCTTAGCGTAAAACCTGTATTTCTCGAACTAATTTCTTGATTGTTCATAGTGAGTGCAAGCGTTCCATTGCTCAACTACAGGCATCAGTGTCTGTTCTTCTTCAATCCCTTGAAAGTGTCGATCCAGACCCGAAATCTATGGGTGTTTACTTTTCATGGAAAGTAGAAGAGGGTGTAAAGTGCGCATCTTTCCTCCGAAGGATTTATGAAGAGGTTTGATATCTCCATCAATGTTCTGTTAATATCTATTTATGACTTGTGTTCCACAACCTAAATAGCATCAGCATTTCTGTAATTCTCCTCTCATTGCCGAGACCAATTCTTTTCTGCTTACTGCAATCAACTCTTCATACATTCAACAGCTTTTGATCAAATTCTTGTGTGTGGTTTTAAATGTTCAAGTTTTTTACTTTGACCAATCTTGTTCTGGAATTAGTGTCATTGGGGACCCTTATACTATAATATAATGTTCTGAGCTACAATGAGCATTTAAGATGGACGGCATTCATTTGCTTTTCAAAAATGCTATGGAGTCCATGTATTCTTTCCCATTCTCCGTATATGTTATTTGTGAACTTTCCAATAAACTTGTTGGAATTTTTTTTAATGACAAATGATCTTGTGGTCGGTTATGCTGTTGAAATGTTTTCTCAGTCCGGCTAAGTACCCTTGGTAGTTAGATAGATAATTTAAAACTTCCCTTATAGTTTTCAGAGTTTCGCTCTGATACTAAATGAAGTTGTTTTCATTTGTTTCATGTTTGTCTGTTCAAGTGACATAACCCTTTTCTGTTTCCACAACACAGATAAGACAACAACGGGATATTGTAGAGCGACACTGCTCCCTATTTCTTTCGGATTACATTTGGGTTTACTCGGGACATGGTCCCTTAAAATCTGGCATTAAAAGGTTTGGATCCTTTTTACTTCTAAGAATTTTTTTATTAAATTATAGCTCTACAGTCTTCCTAATATGTGTAGTCTTCCTTCTAAATATATATATGTGTGTGTGTGTAGTCTTCCTAATGTATGTAACTTATCCATTTGTATTAGTCTTCTTAATGTATGTAACTCATCCATTTGTCTTGGAATAAACAGTTGTTGAATTGTTAAAAAGTAAAACTATTGGGGAAGTTAATATGCCGTATTCTTTGAACTTTTTCCGAATTTGATAAGATTTTGATTGAGCACGTTGCTAACGTCGGACAGTGAATGCTTAACTCAATATCGTAAATTTGACAATTCTACTGCAGGGAAATCGACGATGCATTGAGGCCTGGTGTCTATGCACTTATAGATGCTTGTTCAGCAGAGGATCTTCAATACCTTCACACTGTATTTGGCGGTACGTATTACTAAATTGATATGATCTGTAGAGAAGTAGAAACACCGAATTTTTAAAGGACAAAGATGAATATGCAAAAGGTTAACATTACTAATTTTTGTTTGGTTTCTGCAGAAGGTCCATGTAGAAACACTTTGGCAACTTTGCAGCAGGATTACAAACAATTTTTCCAATATGAAGGAAAAGTATGATTCTAATATAATACAGAAATCATTCTTTTATATCTTCATGAGAAACGAGAGATTGTATCCATATCATGCCACAAAAAAACCTCAAAAGGAGTGGCTGTTTGATTGGATAACATTGCCTAACACAGAATTCTGAGGTAAAGTTAATGTATAACACAGAATGCCTTAACCATGGCTGAATATATGTGTAAATAAAATTTAAAAACTCAGTTTTCCTTTTCCTTTTTTCTAGTAATGTAATCTATTTTATGTTATTTTTTACATTGTATATTACATAGCAGTTTTTACTGCAGTTTTGTCTAATTATAATTTATATACCTCTGGGGGTTTGTCATCGGTCTCTAAATTGTGAAGTTTATTTATTTTCTTCATTGAATTGAATTTTTATTGCATTTTGTTTCTTGAACTTTTAATTGAAATATTTTAGACTAATTGTATATTTAATATTTAATCTCAATTGTGTATTTAATGTTTAATCTCAGTTCTCATTTTAAATTTACAAGGCTCAAATTTGTATTCGTTTAAATAGTTAAGTGAACTAATTCAGCTGTAACTTAACACAACTTTTTATATCATATGTAGAAGGTTATCAATTCTACGTTTTCACAAATGTTGTACTTAACTTGTCATTTGAGACAATTTAAGGTGTGTTTGGAATACCTTTCAAAAATAAGTTATTCCAAAAAAAATATGTCCAGTCAACTGTTGTTCTTCAACGCATTTCGGGAAGAACTAGCTAACTTTGGGTAGAAGTGGTATTTCACCCCTAACAACAATTCATTCGTTGATTCTTCAACATTAGTCGGTTCGGACCTTAACTTAGTTTCACCTAAACTTCATCATGGTCATGGATAGATCACCCATGTTCGGGTCCATAAGCAGTGAAAATTGTCTCACGAAGACTCGTTTTCGCTAAGTTCCTTTAACTAAGCCATTGTTATGAGTCGTCGGCTCATTCTTCAACAGGCACATAGTCAGAGTCCTGGTCTCCTCTCACGAAGTGTTATGCAACAACTTAAAATCTTTTGAAGTATATTTTAACCCATTTTCGTTTTTGGAAAATCATTGTTACTTACTTTATCTTTTGAAATTAATATTATTATAGATCATAAATTTTCTTTTGAAATTAAAATAGATTTGCTTTAAAACTAATGTCGAAAAAATTCAATCTTTTTAAAAGTGGCTTAATCTCATCGGATGTGAACTTAAAAAAAAAAAAAAAAGAAGCAAGGTTAGATGTTGACCCCATAAAATTTTCTCTCACTTGGGTTTTTGTTATGAATTTCGAAAAATTATTAATCAAACCTTCCACTTTTTGTATATGCGGAAATAAATACATCTAAATAGAAGTTAAATTATATTTGTTAGCTTTGGCCTCTATAACTTTACAAATAAAAAATTTATTGCTAGGCTTCTAAATTCAAGTTCTATCAATTCACTAATCAACCCAACACAAACTTTTTTTTTTTTTTTGGGAAAAGATAAGTGACAATGCGACTGAAGAATTACACGAGAAAAAAATTAAAGACTCGGACCATAGAAGATAAGGAGAAAAACAATAAGAGAAGTCGATTGCTCCTCCATAGCCTTTGAAGGTAAACAGTGATGTAGGATAACCAACTTGGAAGAGGTAGTTATTTAAGTTTTATTAAGGTTAAAGTACTATTTCGGTCCTAAACTTTGTATCTTGTTTTATTTGGTTTCTATATTTTTAAAGTCTATTTCAATATTTGGATTTTTGAAAAAAAAAAAACTCACTTTGATATCTATAGTTAATATTTCGTTAAAAATAATGATGTGACTTCCATATTTGGATTGTTAGTCTTTATATTAATTAAACTGGTAAATAACCAAATATTTTTGTTGATTTATTCCATAAATATTTTTTGCCAATAGAAAAACACAATCAACATTTTTGCAAATAAACCAAATTAAAAATTAATTATTATTTTTTCTCCAAAACTTAAAAATCTCCTGCAACCCCTCTTTGCCTTCTCACCTTTTATTTATTTCTTTTTCAAATTGGAATTGGAATTTTGGAGCAAAGCATAATAAAATAGAACTAACATATCGATCCATAAATAAAACAATTACAACACAGGTATAAAATGAACTATATATTTGAAACCAAAAAGAAAAGAAAAAATTGGGAGAAAAAGAAAAAAAAAACACTCAATGAATCACAAAAAAGAAGAATTTGTACACGAAAAAATTGAATCTAGCATATGAATTAAAAAAGTGAAATAGAATGACAATTTGTCAAAATAATGGCAATCAAAATCTTAAAGTTAATGCGACTTTTTAAGTTTTTTTATAAAACATCAAATTACTATCTAACATTTAATTAAAAATTAAAATCTTAGATTATTGAATGTTATTATTTTATTTGGAATCATAGTCATCTAAATATAAAAGTCACTTCATCATTTCATTAGAGAGTTAGCAGAATCTTAAGAGCATGGATTAGAATAAGCTAATTTTAAAAGTTCAGGAATTAAAACAAATATTTTTAAAAAGTTCGAAGAGCAAGCTAGAACAAAATTTAGAATTTTTTGGACAAACTTAAATATTTAGAGTTTTACTGCGAATGTATGAAATTGTTAGATACAACAATAAAAGTTTATAGATTTATTCTATACAAAATCAAAAGTTTAAACTCAATTTGTCGTATTTTATTTTTGTAAACTAAACTTATAAATAACCCTTTTCGTTTTACGTTTTTTTCTTTTTGTTTTGAAAACTAAATTTTCTTTACTTTTTAGTCTCCAAGTTTTGATGAAGAAGTGTTTTTGGTCCATAAGTTTTAAAAATTGACCTTTTTAGTTCTTAGGTTTATAATAATAGACTCATTTGATTTTTGAGTTTTCAAAATGTACCTTTTTAGTCCATGAGTTTTAACAAATAAGTTAAAAGGCCCTAAAAGTATTTTATTTTTTTATTTTTAAAAAATAATTATACGACATTTAAAATTTGAAAAAATAGGTTTAGAGTATATGATTATTAAAAGTTATTCTTCTAATTTAAAATGTTTAAAATGTCATATAATTATTTAAAATAAAAATAAAGTTATTTAAGGGGTATTTTAAATATATTTTTAAAAATTCGGGAACTAAAAATGTACATTTTCAAAACTTGAGAACCAAATTAGTTTATTCTTATAAACTTGGAGATTAAAAATGTTTGACTTTAAAACTCACAGAGGAAATGCACGTGTTTATCAAAACCTATGAACCAAAAAGGTAGGTTTTCTTTTTACTTTTTGTCCGCATTTTCAAAAACTAATCAAAGTTTTGAAAAATGAAAATCCAACTTAACATATTTTTCTTTAAGAACTTGTTCTTGTTTTTAAAATTTGACCAAAAATTTTACCATTTCTACTTAAAAAAATATATGCATATAAAAAAATTGAAACAAAATAAGTTTAGAATCCATTCTAATTTACTTTAAAAAAATGTTTTTAAAAAACAATATTCTTTGAACCTCTATTTACTTACTCCGTTCGGGGCCTTTCGAACTTGAATCTCTAGCCCCTACTTTTTGACATCCTTCCCAGGGAGCATGTAAACCCCCGTATTGCACTTCGGGTCGGATCGATCGGCTGAAGCATAAGAAGAGAAATCGGCCGAGGCGCGAAGCGAAGCCGTAGAAGATTTCTCTCGTAGGACCCACGGGGCGGTAAGGATAAGGAATATGAGTCCGTACCTTTTCAAATCAAGAAAAAAGACGGGAGAGTAGGATCATACGACAGCAATAGGAGCTGTAGAGGCAGGTTAATAAGGAGAGGTTGAAAAGAAGAAAGCCTAGAGTAGAAATGGAAGATCTCTCAGACTAAAAGAACTAAGGACCCGTCCGAAGACCTCCTTACCCCAGACGGCGCTTACCCGAGAGGCGAGTTGGAGCCCTTATTTCAGTCAGACAGCACAAAGGCTCCCCGGGAAGTCGATCGAGAGAGGTTTGAATAGCCCGACAGCTGCTCGTGTACATTAGGCTCGGGAATCGGAATGAGAACTCAGTTTGCTCACTCCTGGCTGCAAGAACAAGAAATAGAAAATCAGAGGTCAGAGACAGTGGCTTTGGCTGTGACTAATCAAGAGTCCGAGGTTAGTTTCCCGTATGTCAAGGTAGAGACCGAGTTTCAGTCTTCCATCCGACATCCTGATACACCAATAGACCGGCAATGAGTTCAGGAAAGAAGGAGGATTATGATTCCCCTGCCTGACCCTAAATCAAGGCCTTTCCCTGATGAGATCAGATGCACATGCGTGGGGACCGTACGAGACTGACTTATGGTGGGAGTTTAGTTTGTCCCAGAACTCTCTTTGTACCAAGGAGGGATCTGACTCGTTCATCGTATACAAGAAAAAGAATCTTAGCTTTGAAAGAAGAAAACTCCAACAGCCTCATCTCCAGCAACTCGAAAAAAAATAGCCACTACTATAACGAGAGAAAGAAGGCAAGCCACATCGTCTCTCAAATTCTTTGAGCCTCTTCCTACGCGGGTACAGATCCTTCTGATCTCTCCCAGCGAAACTAATAAGAAGAGACAACGGAGAAGGAGTCTTCTTCCTTGCCGTAGGGTTGGAGAAGGATAGGCTTTCGTACTTATTTTAGGTTTAGAGGAAAGGCATCAAAATTCAATTCCTTTCCTCTCAAATTCGTCAATATTCTTTCGGCTATTTTTTGGTCCGAAGGACTTGTTTATATCCATATTCATCTGCCCTTATTTATTAATGTTAATGAGACGGCTTTTCTCTTGATTTTCACCCTGGATCTCCGGCCTTTGTTCATTGAGGCGGTCCCCCTCCTCGATCTATGCTTGGCTTGCAACTCGAGCCGTGGCACTTATTCTCATCTCTCAGCCCGAAGCTTTCCGTCCTGAGTTGAAGCTAACTTATAAGTGTAAAGGCCCCTCATTCAAAACCGAAAGGCGGTCTGTCTAGTAGAATTCCTTCGTTGCACTCCTTCAAATTCAAAGGATAAGGACTCTCATATTACATTGATCCTCTCCTATATCTGAAACGTAGAGTACCTTCGCACCTTGAAGATTTGATATGGATTTCTGACTCGTCCTACGTAGCTTAATTAGGCCTATTCAAAGGCGAACTTTCAGTCCCTTTTCACATTCTTTGAGCGTCCTTCGGACTTGTTTATTCTACCATATTAATCTTTGAGAGTTGCTGGCTGTGAGTCGAAAGACCTCTTTTTGGTGTGAGCTTTCTCCCATTATTTCTTTTCTTTCTCAGGTGGGTATAAATGCCTTGCCTTTCTTACTGGTCTTTCAGGCACTATCTACAGACTATCGAAAACAAGAAAAGGATCTGGGCCTAGAGAAAAGATGCCGATGCCTTGGAAGCATTGATCTCATTTTTGCTTTGACTTTGTGGGGTTCAGGGATTGAGTTAGGAAGCCAAAAAGACTGATTTGACCTATATACAGATTTTCCTCTCCCAAAACTATGAAGGTATTAACAACCTGCAAAAATCTTAGTTAGCTAAAAAAATCTGAGCTTCGTCTTTCAAAGTTAGCTCAACTGAGCTAGCAAAGAGCTCGAAAATAGAGGAAGCTAAGCATGCAGTCCAGTCACCTACGGAGAAGATGGTGAAGCGAAAATCTGTTCTATCCTTCGTGTGTGGGCAACCCCCACGTAGCGCTTATTACGCCTCTTGGGCTCTCTTCGCTCTATCGCACCATTTCTTGGTGTAATTCCCTCTTCTTTCTCTCCTTGTGGCTATTGAGGCCTTCTACCGCGGAGTGGGCCTAGGCCTCATTGATTTTCTTTTCTGACTTTCTTCTTTGAACTGGATTTTTGAAGTCTCGCCTTATATGTCCCAATTCTCTTTGATTTCATTCCCCATGTGCATTCCTTCTCCTTGTTCATTGATGAATTTTGAGTGGAATTCATGATCCGTCCTTATTCAAAGAAGATCCCTGTCCGGAGGATTTATCCGGAGGACTATCCATATTAACCTACGGACCAGAAAGTCGAACTCTCATCAAAGTCTGTTCATTTCTTTGATAGGCTTGATTCTTTCATTGCCTTTTCCCGTCCGAAGGACCAAGCTTTTTTGACCTTTTTTATAGGACTTTTTCGAATCTTTCTATTGAACGAAAATAGAGAAAAAAATCTTGCATTTTCTTAGTTTTTCTCATCTTTCTATATAACGAAAATAGAGTGAAAAATCAGGCATTTGACTTTCAAAGTTGCTACAAAGTGGTTTGCTCTCCTTATCAGTCGAGCCCTAGCTTTTTCTTCATTTTCGCTAAGAAAAAGATAAGAAGAGAATCTTTAAGGTTCATATGGATTTCGTCTTTGAAGGGCTCCTTCGTCGAATCTGAAAATATATTTTAAAAACTATTTTGAATAACTTTCAAACGAGAAATATTTCATTTTAAATTAAACACTTGAAAATGTAATCTAAATATACTTTAATTTTCGATTTTTGAATAAGTAAAAAGTTTACCAAAAAGTTATCTTACACTTTTGAAATTAGGACATAGGAGAACTTCACAGGGGACTTCAAATTTCACCATCCATTAACCTCTAAGTTCGAAATTAGTTAACCCCTACCGCTTTTTCCCAACTTTTTGTCCTACACCTTCTGATGTCAACTAACATTCTCAATTACAAATGGAATTCAAATTAATTTGTGTTCTAAAAATTCGAGAGGAATTCTTAGAGGTGAAAAAGAAAATGTCAAAACTAATTAGTAGAAGTCTCTATTGATGATATATTTCTATCGATAAATTTATATCATTCATTGTTTATAGGCAATACATTTTTATTAATATCTATCACTTATAAACATTTGTATACTTTTATCAACATAAACGATAAAAGATATAGAAAATTTTACTATTACTTGTAATTAGTTTGATTTATTTTTCGATACTTAACATGCCCTTGAAACTTAATTTAAAATAAAATTCAAAAAATGTGAGGTTCCAAGAAACATAGAAATATCATCAATGGTATGAATGTAACTCTAAAACTTAGAAGCTAAGCTTAGAAATTTCGTTCTCTTATAAACAAAATACCTTTGAAAAGAAAAGTACGGACTCAAACTTCACACCGCCACCGGTCTACGCTATAAATACTCACTTCTCTCTCTCTCTCGCTTCCACTCCTCCCTGTTATCTTCCATTTTTCAAACCTTTCAACCTCCTCTCTAAAGTTCCCCATTGTCCACAGTTCAAAGATCCTGAAAAATGACTTATTGCTATGGATGTAAACCTCGCCCTTCCGGTCCTCTTCCCGGCCCTATCCTTCTGCTTCTCGCCGTGGTTTTCATCTTGATCGCCTTGTCCTCCCTTTTCCCCTCCGAACCAATCGACTTCTCCGAATTTCAAATCAATTGGCCTCTTCTCGCCGTTCCCATTATCATTCTTGTTCTTGTTCGTTGTTTATCATCCATGGATTCTTCACCCAGGTACTATGCTTGCCCTTGCAATCGTGGCTGGAAGATGAACTGTCGGTGCGGCCATGGCAGCGCGTGGTAACTGCTAAACCTAATTTAATTCAAAATTCGTTTCATCGTATACGTAATCGTTGTTGTTAGTGTAAATTTATAAAGAGGATGAGATTGTGATACGAAAATTGTGATGATCGTATTAAAGGATTATTATGATCGATTGATATGTGACGGTAAGGATTGAATAAGATGTATATGAAATTGAATTACGATGATCATGTGTGTTTGTTTGTTTGTTCTTATATTACATGTGAAGCGTAAATTTTTGTGATTTGGGGATAATCAATCAACTCTTAGACATTGAAGTTTTTTGAATTTGCAAGTGATAGTAAATCCTGCAAATCAAATCAAGAAAATCATTCCACCACACCTTGAAACAAATCCTATCAAACATTCTAGAGACCAAATTAAACTATCTGTCACCTGATAGTTGTTCACGGAGCAATTCGAGCATACCCGTAGCTCCTTAATTCAAACTTCGAACTTACATGTTATATCGATTGAAAAATTGTCACAAATTTTACTCTTATAAAACAAACACTTCATCCAGAATTTTATTCTACATCTCATACCAAAATTATTTTGTTAAAAACTAAATCAAAATTTTCTTTGAGGAAATAATTATGGATGAGTTAAATAAACAATTTGTTCTACTAAGATTTGCTAATGCAATTAAAAACTAAAGTATTAGGACTCGATTTACTAGAATTAAGTGTTAAAATCGAATTAAGATTTTTATACATAATCAAAGTACTTCCATGTCCATCAACCATATATTAAAATAATTGTGTTATTAATTTATTAATGTAATCATCTTTTGGTAGTACGAGACTTTTATACTCTATTCTTGATAAAATATATTATTATATCGATAACTATAAAGAATTTATTTAAAAAAATCAGTATTTGATAATTATAAAAATCAGTATTTGATAATTATAGCTTTAACGAATAATGAAAAAAGTAGATTTTTTAATTGACAAAAAGTGGATCTCTTAATGTAAACATTAGACCTTCTTAAACCATATGTTTTAATATAATTCATATTAAATTATCAAATCAATTGATTCAAAAATTTATTTATTTATTTTTTTTTTTTGAAAATGAGGTTGAACTAAACTTGATATCGAAGCTAATTGGCAATGAGTCAATTCAATCACATTCAACAAGAAAGAAAAGTTGGTATGAGGAATAATGATAAAATAAAATTAAAGTTGAAAAAAGGTGGGTGGTGGATGGACAATAGACTCAATTGGACATTAAAATAATGGATATGTTGGTAACGTTTGAGTGGTTCATAGAAAGTTTCTTCCTATTAATGCACCATTGGAAACTCCTATCACAATTTTATTAAATGAACAGTTCTCTTTTGGTTTGGAAATATATATAATCTTTTAAAAAGACAAAATATTTTCTATCGTTAATGTATTTAGAAATTTGTCAAATCAATCCTGGTTCAATTAATATAATTATACAAAGTGTATTTGAAATCATGAGGTTTGTTGTCTAAATTCTTTCACTTTATTTGTATTAAAAGGTAACGGTGTTAAATCTCTGATCTCTTATTATACTTCTTAAAAGATATATACATAGTGAAAATAGAGAGGCATCGATTCTTCCTCAAACACATTTCACATAAATTTATATAAAAAAAAACCCTACAATCATATTGGATTAGGTAAACAAACAAAAGTGGGATAATGATAACAAATATCCAACGAATGTCTTATTGCATTAATCTATTTGAATATTGTTAAGGGATTTAGTCCTCCATACCTTTGATTTGAGATGGGTATAGAGATATATTTGTTTTACATTGTATGCAATATTTCTTTTTAAAATAATTGGTTGTGATTATCACGTAGGATAATTTCACCTTTACAAATAATTGATTTTATTAAGAATTTTTTAGAAAATTACAGTAGTTTTAGAAACTAAACTTACATATGATAAAAATTAAACCGTTAAACTCGTACAAATAATTGGTAAATTCTATAGTAGGTAAGTTTGAGGGTCCAAGTCTAATATTCCAATTTTTATAATTGGAAGCACAAGGATATAACAGCGAACACTATTTAGAGAAAAATTTTGTAATTTAAAATTATCATGACATTATTCATACGTTAATAAACCGCACCATAAGGTTGAAAATTACATACTCATACCATGCATATCACAAGCTTTGTAAGATTAGTCTGATTTCAATGGAATGAGGATTGATAATAAAGCAAAACCAGAATGAGAAGGACCAATATGGCAATAGTCCAAGGCGAGGCACCTCGTTGAGCCAACCCGGTTGCCGATCGGCGAAATCCGAAGTTGATAAGTCGACCGGAGGAATATGAATACATGAAGAAAATAACGAAGATGGGCAACAAGAAAAGAACCAGCTGGAAATTTCTATTCAGTTGAGCTTCATGGCCAGCATTGAACTGAGAAAACCATAGCAAGACAATAACAATGCCAAAAATGATGAGCAATTGAATTGGTGGAGAAGAAACAGAGCCTAGGGTTTGGTCTGTGCCTGTCAATCCTCGTTTCCACTCTGGACCTCTTCTTTTTGGATAAAAAAAATCCATTTCTCACTTGAAAATTCTATAGTGTCATGAAATAGAGATAGAGGGGGACTATAATATTTGGTTGCGTTGGTTTTGGGATATATTCTTTGAGTGTTGCCTCAGCATAAGGTCATTAGGCTCCGTGGACTGATGCCTATTGGACACTCAAGTTCTTGATGCCAAGTTTGCATTTATATTAAGTAATAAGATCCTTTTTCCATCTCAAATTATCTGTGTTCTTCAAAAGGTAGAATAAAACACAGATCATTTGAGATGGAAAGAGGATCTTGTTACTTAATTAAACACTGATTATGAGAATAGAACAGACATAGGAAACTTATTTTCAACCATCTCTCATGTATTCATGGTTCGGTTTGAAACCAGAAAAGTCGATTTTAGATATATACTAAACACTGTGTTTGTTAGCTCCCGAATTGAACCAAATAAATGACAAATACTCATTTGATTTAGTTCTGATTTCAGTTTTGTACAACTGTCGTACATTTTTAAGAAATTTGGAAGTATACACCCAAACAGTTCAAATCATTTCAATTTTTCTGGATTAACAAATAGAAACAGTTATGTTTGATTTTCAAATCGAACATTGAACCTTACCATTTAAAAAAATGGACTCCTCACCATTTTAAACCCTAACAAACCAGTACTTCAATTTTTTTAAACCCTAACAAACCAGTACTTCAATTTTAAAAAAAATAAAAAATTTCAGTTCGGCTCGACTCGATGAGATCAGTTTAATCAATGCCCCTAGTCTACAAATGTAAAGACTACTGTGAGAGGTTTGAACCTTGACAGTGAATGAAAAACATGAACATTACCCAACACTTCCTGAGTCTCAATTTTTCTCTTGCTCTCTTTTTCCCCAAAGTAAAGATTGTAATAAACTTCCTGAGTCTCAATTTTTCTCTTGCTCTCTTTTTCCCCAAAGTAAAGATTGTATCTTTATTGTACATGGTTGAGAAGGTTGGTCGTTTTCCCTACATTTCGTATATTGCGAGTATTGTAGGTGCTAACAAGTACGAATTCAAATAAGGAACAATATTTTAAGCTATAAGTATTTGGACCAGCTCATATGCATCTTTAATGATTTTAAGGGACAATCCATCCGATCCTACAAAATTTTGATGTCAAGGAAACTCATGTAAAATTGATTTCTAGGCAAGTGGCCACCTTGGATTAAACCTATGACTTCTTAATTATTTATTGATAAAAAAAAGCGGGTAGAACTCTTATTAAGCAGAAGAAATAATCTGGATCCAATAATTTATGTGCTCTAGTATTCAATAGCAAAGTAGCCTCAGGAATACAACAGAAGGATATTATTTTCTTGCCTTCATTGAAAGAAGACCCTAAACACGCCGAAAACTTGATTAGCATGGAAACAAAACCCAAGGGATATTTGTTATGAATACAAAACATTGCCATCCTTTCCTTTTTTGCTCGACACTGGGGGCTCCTAAAAAATTATCAAGCAGCAACTTTCTTGGCAGTAACCGAGTTAACGATAGTTCCAAATTCAGGACCCTACAGTTGCAACATGGAACAGAAGTTTAGATGGAAACTATTAAAACATGTCTAGAGTGATTCTAAAATGATTAAAATCACTATGAAACATATTCTTAATCTTCTGAACTAATTTTGATGATGTGAAAATTGCATTTTGAATCGTAAAATTTAATACTAAATTAATTTTAAGGGATTAAAAATGAGACTTCGGCGATTAAAATCACTCTTAAAAAAGAGTGCGGATATAAAGAAAAGAGTACGGAGAGATGAGAAATGCACCTTCAATGAAGCACCGCCGACTAGAAATCCATCTATATCCTCTTTTTTTGCAAGCTCAGCACAATTACTTCCATTCACAGAACCTAACAATATTATCATTCCTTAGACATGTGAGCCACTATTGATGGCAATCTTAAGAAACATGGACATGGACTTCACAATAACAAATTCAGACGAGTAAAATGGGAGTGGCAGTTACCTCCATAAATGATTCGTGTTTTAGAAGCTACTTCTGATGATACGTTCTTCTTAAGCCAGTCACGAATTGCTGCATGCACTTCCTGTGCTTGCTCGGGTGTAGCCACTTTGCCAGTTCCAATGGCCCATACTGGCTCATATGCAATAACGATACTATCCCAACTCGGAACAGCATCTGCACTCAATGGAATACTAAAGTTACAGAGAACTCCAACACTTTTCTGTTCTCAGATTAGTAAGTGACTGTAAGATCATAGTGAAAGTGAAATGAGGAATGAGCCAGAAACTTGCCTGCATAAGCTTTCAATTGTTGAAAGCAAACATCAAAAGTTTTCCCAGCTTCCCTTTCCTCTAGTAATTCTCCAATGCAAGCTATTACTCCAAGACCCTCGCTCAAGGCATAGGCAGCCTTCTTTCCTATAAACTGTAGTTGCCAAAGCAACAGTCAGCGTTGGAGAGAAGCAGGTTGATCACTAATTTGTTGGAAACCACTCAAAGCAATTTCAAAACGTTTACCTGATCATCTTCACCAATGACATGTCTCCGTTCAGAGTGGCCAAGGATGACCCATTTGCAGCCTATATCTTTCAATTGTTCAACACTGCAGTACATAAAAATTAATTTAACAACGACAAGATTTGATACATATTTGAGAGCAAAGAAAACACAAAACATACATGACACGTTGTGCAAGTTCCGGGATATGAATTCCAAAAGAAAAAGAAACTAGTTTAGTAAGCATCTGATGCAAACAAAAATTAGCCCAATCATACAATTGCTTTTTGAAAAACTTCAACCTGTAAGGTGAAAGAGTTCAAAAAAAGGATATTTGACAAGCTAAAGCTACAAACATCAAAATCCCTTAGGGCTTCTAGTGTGTTTCAAACTCATAAATTTTGAAAGGTAAAGTTTACAAATCGCTCAAAGAAAATCAGTTCAAGCTTGTAAGTACCATCGAACTGAACACAAGTATTCTTGTGTTGAACATTATCATTATCTCATTTGCAGAATAATAAACAAGCAGACTTAAGTTGTCATCCTCATCAAATGGTGCAAAGTCAAGAGTTGCATGCACTAAAATTAATTTTAAATGTATAATTCTATGTATTTTAATATATATATATATAACTTCATGTTAGGGGAGAAAGAAAAGCATCAACAACAATAATAGTTGAATTAAGATAAATTTTTAAAGGCTTTTAAAAATTAAAAAGTCTCATCAAGGAGAAGTCGTAGTCAGATAACCTGATTTCTCCAGTAAAAGCGCCACCCTTGCTCACCCATGAGTTTTGGGCAGAAATCTCAATCCTAGATGTCAATGAGCTCTTCACCTGCTCAATG
This sequence comes from Cucumis melo, assembly GCF_025177605.1. NCBI lineage: Eukaryota > Viridiplantae > Streptophyta > Magnoliopsida > Cucurbitales > Cucurbitaceae > Cucumis > Cucumis melo. The sequence continues at coordinate 3,002,817 of NC_066867.1, read as the reverse complement.
TAGACAAATGGAGGTGCTACAACGACATCTACATTTTTCCACACAAATCCAAAGTTCTTATTTTCAGAAGAATGTACTTGAAGAGTAGAATAATGAATGAGAAGAAAACAAATGAGTACGGAAAAAGAACAGCTTTCAATATGAAGATAAAGACAATCAATATTTACAACAAAAATGCTTTTCATCCTCATGACTTTTTGTTTTTGAAATAAAAGTGTATACATTAAGAAGTGTCAATAATCATTCTCCAATATCAAACGAACTTACCAACATCATCCTCCAACTTTGCATTGTTCAAGTCTGAGACAAGCTTGGCTATAGACTCCTTTGTACCATTCTGGAAATTAAAATAAATAGGGAAGGAATCAATATATGTCAATAACGAATCAGAAATACTCAATTTCCTTATCTACCAAGCAGGGAGGCTGGCAGATAAATGTTTTTATTTTGGGTATGAGTTACTACAATGGATCCAGTATACCTGAATAATAATAATAACAATAATAATAATAATAAATTATTATTAGTATTATCATTATTATTTAGGAAAGAGAGAGAGAGTAAACAGGAAAGAGTTCCTAATGACTAAGTATTAGGAGATGAAAGTGTGTAAGACGACAATCAAAATAATTTAAAAGTGGCATCTGCAACTCCCCATTAGACCCCGGATTCGGCAGGTGACGGCCTCGATATTTTCTTGTGTCTCCTATGAGCTGGCAACGTCATTCTTACTTGTCTTAAAGGCTTATTAGAGCAAAAGTGGTATTTTCAGCATGTTTTCTCCTCACTCACATGCATTCTAGAAAAATTCTCATAAGATCACCTACCATAAAATTGCTCGTATCTAAGCACATAAACTTTGGAGTTCTTACAGTTGAGCCACCGAAAAGGAAGGTATACCTTGTTGGTATAGATAGTAAATTTTAATTCTTTTAAGTCATTCTTAACTTTACTTTCATGTCCTCAATATCTCCTTTACTCAAATGTGATATTGGTTAATTCATGTCACCTTCCTAAACTCGGGGCGATACAGTATCTCACATAGAAATGGCAGGACAACCTTTGTATAGTCTAAGCAGCTTTAAAATTCAACAATTTTTCCCATGACAATGAAGTCTATAGAAAAATAGAATATGGTCATATTCTGTTTTCTACCGCTTCATATATTTCAAATGATTTGTACATGCTTCCATTTGGTAGCTAAAAGAAGGAGTTCCATACAAATCTAACTAAAACAATAGTAGATATCAATGATGGTACTAGACTAGAAAATAAATGAAAATCAATTACATTCTTATGAATATTTGACATAAGTTGATACAGATTAGCAAAATTCTAGATGCATCCATCAGACTTTTAGCTATAGGACTCTGATAATGAAGATACTTACACATTTCCAGTTTCCACCAACGAAGAACTGCAAATACAACAAAGGGTGATAATGATCAGAAATTACAAAAATATGCAAATGAGAGAATATAGAATACAGACTGTCAAAATAAATAAATGAACCCCGTCAAAACCATGGCCTTGTGAGTTTAAGGATGGGGCTAAAATCAATTTGAAGAAAGCATTCGTTAAAGATGTGGCAGTACGTATACTCTCCACATGTATTCGAAAACGCCGAACGGCTTCAAAGACATGATAAATGAAACGGAATACTAGTTGCTAATAATTAAGGCCTTGTACAATAACCATTTGGTTTTTGGTTTTTAATTTTAAAAAAATTGAGCATATAAACATTCATTCCAACTCTAAACTTCTTGGTTTGTTAGCAACCAAAATTATTTAAAAAAAAAAAATTGGATAAGAACTCCGCTCTTTTTACTCCAGAAACATGCACACCATTGCAATGAATGAGGAAAAAATAGGCTCAATTTTCAAAAATGGAAAACAAAAAATTTAATGGTTACAAAAAAGGGTCTAAATCTTGAATGAAAACTAATCACAATTCACAAATATGACCTACAAAAGAGATCGAAAATTAATGAGCTCGAACAGATTTGTACATAGGAGTCATCGCCTAAACGCCTAAGAATGAGAAAACAGGCAAACATGATCGACAGACTAATCCAAAAGTGGTTGAGGTAGCGGAAACAATTGGAGCAGAGATGAAGAAGGTGATGAAATACCTTGCCGGAACCGGCCATAGCGACAACGCCACGGGAAACTTTCCGGGAGGAAGCAAGGCGTATTTGTGAGTGGACGTTGTGAAAGAGAGAGTGAGAAGTATCGGAGTTGGAAGAGGAGAATCGGAGAGGTGAGAGTTGAGAAGCGAGAGAAGTAGAGACCGCCGCCATGGCCGAGCAAAGAAATGGATTCGGTTTGGTTTGGTTGGGCTGTGATGTGCTCCGCCGCTAGAAGTGGACTGAAGAAAGTGTTTCTGTTTGGTATCAGTTTGTGGTTCACGATCAAGATTAGGTGAGTGTGAGTGTGTGAGTCAATAAAGTAGATGTGGAAAGCGCGTGTCATCACTCTCTACGCTACCAACAAGCAAAAAATTTAATTATTTTCTTACTTTTTTTATAATTAAACATTAAGTAATCAAATTTATCCAAATTTTAAGATTAAACTTTCAAATTTACACAATTATACAAATTATATTGAAAATATTAACAATTTATAAAAAAAATTAGTCAATAAATAGTTGACAAGAAATATTAAATTTAATATTTATTAAAAATATTGAAAAATATCCCCACTCGACCTTTGATATTCAAAAACACAAGAATTATTCAATAGAATAACTAAAACAATGTTTTGGGTTCAACTAAATAGATAAATACATCTTCAAAATATCTCTAACACTTACAACAATATAAGTAACTAAAAACGAATATCAAGGAAAGGACTTATAGATAGTCTCGTTTTCGTTTGACTATCTCGAAATAGAGACATTTGCACATAGATTAGAGGGAGCTGACAATTAAAATAACAACTAACCCTACAATAATTATTGAAAAATTAAATAATCTTTTTATATATATTAGGTAAAGATAATAAAATTAGAAGGGACTCAGTACCGTAGGCTTATAATAAATCCACCGGTGACAGCAATAGAATAGTCTCTTGAGCAAATCTAGGTTGAGGCAATCAAAAGTAGATGAAGGAGAAGCGGGCCGCACTTCAACATATATTGTGAGGCTAACATTACCACGCGCTCTGCTTGCGATGGAAGAACACCATCGTCGGTGCACCAATTGTTGTCCTTCAACGGCAAGTGATTTTGCTTTTCAATTTTGGAAATTTGTGGTTATTTGACTACTGAACTTAATTTGCATTCATAATTGCAATAGATTTATTGACATTTTCTGTGACATTCGATAATATATATCAGAGTAAAGGCTTCCCTAAAAGGTTTAGAAATAAAGACAAATATGTACAACTTAACTAATGTGCCAGTAATAACTTTAATGAGCCTACATATGACAATCACGAATATATCTACGTAAAGGAAATACCGAATTTTCACTATATACTTAAAAAAAGAACGATTTTTCAAAGATAAACGAAAAATATTATTATAGTAAAACTTAGCTCCATCTAAACCTTTAGAGAGAGGCCGCTAGATTATGACCAAGAAGATTTCAAAGCTCATAAAGTGAGGGCTCCAACTCTCTTGCACTCTTCTACTTCACCAATGTCCCGTGAACAAGTTTAAAACATATCTAGATTTTCACAAGCAGCAAACAAAGCAATATCTTTTGGGGGCACTCATAATATGGATGCTTTTCCACCTTTCATTCAAGACCTCCAGATTTCTGGACAATATCATCATTAATGGTCTCTCTCCCACCATCTCTTTCAGCATTCAAGTCCTTTCATTCTATCCTCATAATCATTTTCACCTTCTTGGTGTTACAGCCAATGATGGTGTGATTGCTCTCCTTCAATCAAAGCGTGGATCATACAAGTCGCAGTTTCTAGATTCACAATTTCAGACATAATTTCTGTATGAATATTTCATATTTATATGCTCTCAGAGTCATTACCACATGATTTTTTAAACCAAATATCTGTGTCACATTCTCTTTTATACATCAACAATGACATAACCTCGGAATTTAGCACAAGGAAACAAAAAGCATCCAAACGAATGGACCAACCATCTTTAGAGTGCTTTAGCTAATTTCTCAGTGTGGGATTTTTGCAGCAAAACAACCCTAGAACCATAACCTTATTGCTTGCACTTGTACAGCCAAGTCAAGTAGATAAGATGAAGATGGATTGAATGGCTGCTGCAACTCCGAAGACTTCATAAAGGAGGTAAGGTAAAAATATAATGGTTGATAATCTCAAAATACTATTAATTGTGCGAAGGCCCTTTACATTGCATTGAAGATGATCCACCTCAGTTGCAGACGACTAGATAAGCACCAAGGAGTTTTTGAGTAAATTACAGACCATCCAAAATAAAATTCAGGGAATCATTAATTTGGGCGAACCTGCAACTTTTACGGGCTTCCACATATATCAGTTGATTTTCGTCCACTTGGCATGCTACTAGACGAATTGGCCTCTAAACTACGAGATGAAGAACATCTACTTGAAGAACTCTCTTCTGATAGATTACTTTCCTTTCTGTTCTTATCGTTTGTTTGTTCGTACGATGTATCCTGCAAATGAACAAACTTAAATGATGGTACGGATATATCATATAAGTATATTAACTACAGAGACCACCTTCAGGAGGTGAGTACTATAAACTAACCTGATCTGTGGAAGATCCCGGAGTTTTCAACTCCAGGCAAGTTGCAACTTCATTAGAATCTACACTTTTCTCAATCTTGCTTTCACTTGAGGACTTGCTCCCGGTATTTTGCTCACTCAAGTTACGAGACCGATTGTCTAACTGAATGAAAGGTGGTGCATTTTGGGAGGACTGCTGCTCAGTCAAGGAATTAGGAGGTATGTATGGGACGAAGGTTGAACAAGGGTTTGCAATCACCCTGGGATCTGGATTACCAAAGAACGTATAAGGCTGCAAGGATGGATGCAGGGGATATGGCCCTGGAGGTATTTGCATCGGCATGGGAAATGGAAAGGGGGCAGGGGCCATGACAACCGAGTGATCCATGGCAGCCCAAGGATATGTAGCCCTGAGTTTCTGCTGATACTGAGCATTAAGATTCTCGATATCAGATTTAAGCAATGCCTTCTCTTCTCTTAGATCACTTTTTTCCTGGGCTAGCTGCAGTTGATTAAAATCATGTGATAAACTAATGTTAATTGCTTAGTATAATATGTTAGAATTAGTAGGGCTTTGGGAAAAAATAATATATAAGATTTTATTTCCTAAATATTTCCTAGATTTTTTCCTTTCTTATTCCTATTGTACTCTATTTATTCTCCCTTTGTACCTATTGTATTTTGTTCATAAGAAAAATAATAAAAACTAAAGTATCGTGGTTTTTCTCCCGGTTCACAGGTTTCCACGTAAGTCTCGGGTTGTTGTTAATTACTTTCAATATGGTATCAGAGCAAAGCAATAACGAAACCTTAGAAAATAACCTAGGAGAAACCCATATCAAAACTGAACCCGTCACTGCCGCCGCCGCCGTGGAGAAACTGCCCCAGAACCTGCAGAAACCGCCGATCTACCCAACGGGAGTGGTTCCGCAGCCGTACGCGCCGCCGTCTGACCAGAAGATGATTCATGCGCTGCCTGTATCGCGCCGCCGCCGTTTCACGTCACCGCCCAGCTCGTTCCCTTCTACGCGCCGTCGGATGTCCAACCGTCAAACCCTTCCGGCCATCCGGATCCTCACGCGCCGCCTATGAGTTCTGGACAGCAACCCTCAACCGTAAATCTGTCAAATCTGTACAATAAGCATCCGTTGTACGTTGACTCTTTACAGCAATCGCTGTTTTCTGGTAACGAAATTGATCAACCCCAGAACAGATCGGACATTGAAGCGGGCGAATCTTCGACGCATTCCAAACAAACCGAGTTGCCGATGTATTCCAAGAACTCGGTAACTTCTTTCCCTAATTTACCGTCAAATTATATAACTGGCTCTTTGGGTTCATCTACAGGGAATTTTTCAGGTGAAAAATTAAATGGTCAAAATTATTTTTCTTGATCCCAATCAATAAGGATGTTCCTCGAAGGTCGACACCAGTTCGGCTTCTTAACTGGAGAGGCTGTGCGTCCTTCACCAGGAGACGCCTTGGAACGACTCTGGAAAGGAGATGACTCACTTATTCGGTCCATGCTGATTAATACTATGGAACCACAGATCGACAAGCCTCTACTATATGCAGCCACAGCAAAAGATTAGTAGAATACAACTCAAACCCTTTACTCGAAATGACAGAATACCTCTCGGTTATATACACTGCGAAAACAGGTCCATAATTGCAAACAAGGGACCCTGGACGTAACTACCTATTTTAACAAGCTCTCTCTCCTCTGGCAAGAGATGGATTTGTGCAGAGGGACAGTTTGGGACACAGCAAATGACAGTACACAATATGCTAAACTTGAAGAGGCTGACCGTGTTTATGACTTCCTTGCAGGACTTAATCCCAAATTTGACAATGTTTGTGGTCGTATACTCGGACAAAGACCTCTTCCCTCCCTAATGGAAGTTTGTTTTGAAGTCCGCCTGGAAGAGGATCGCACTAATGCCATGGGTGTATTGACTACCCCTACCATTGACTCCGCTGCCTCTAGCGCTCGGTCCTCAACTCATGACAGTGACAAGAATAATGGGAAGTCAATTCCTGCGTGTGAGCACTGCAAGAAACAATGACACATCAACTATCAGTGTTGGAAACTCCACGGTCGTCCCCCTGGAGGTAAGAAACGGTCGTCCAACGAGAAACATAACTCAGGACGTGCCTACATTAGTGAGACTACCCCTACTAGCACTTCTCAATCAAATGATCCTACTGGAGCCAAACCAAGACTCCGACTCTGGGTGCCATTGCTCAGTCAGGTATGCCTCAGTCCCTTGGGCTTATTAGCGTTGATGGGAAGAATCCCTGGATCTTAGAATCGGGGGCTACAGATCACTTGACAGTTTCTTCGAAACACTTTATCTCATATGCCCCGTGTGCCGGTAATGAAAAAATCTGAATAGCCGATGGCTCTCTAGCTCTGATCGCTGGCAAAGGATAAATAGTTCCCTTTGACGGTTTTGCTTTCCAGAATGTTTTGCATGTCCCTAAATTGTCTTACAATTTGTTATCTATAAGCAAGATCACTCGTGAGTTGCATTGTAAAGCTATCTTCTTACCTGAATCGGTTTATTTTCAGGACATGAGCTCGGGGAGGACGACTGGCACTGCCCGGCATAGCAGGGGACTTTACATCCTTCATGATGATACCTCATGTAGTAGTTTGTCTAGGGTTAGTTTACTATCATCCTACTTTAGCACTTCTGAACAAGACTGTATGTTGTGGCATTTTCAACTGGCCACCCAAACTTTACATATATGCAATATTTATTTCTTCACCTTTTTTCTAAACTTGATGTCTCTTTTCTATCTTGTGATGTGTGTATCCGGGCTAAACAACATCGAGTCACTTTCCCCTCACAACCATATAAACCTACACAACCGTTTACCCTCATCCATAGTGACGTTTGGGGTCCTTCCAAGGTCACCACCTCCTCGGGAAAGCGGTGGTTTGTAACTTTCATTGATAACCATACCCGTCTTACCTGGGTCTACCTTATCACAGATAAATTCGAGGTTCCATCTATTTTCCAAAACTTCTATCATACTATCAAAACACAATTTCATACAAAAATTGCAATTTTTCGAAGTGATAATGGTCGCGAATTCCAAAACCATAACTTTAGTGAATTTCTAGCCTCCAAGGGGATTGTTCACCAAACCTCGTGTGCCTACACTCCTCAACAAAATGGAGTGGCCGAACGAAAAAACCGTCACCTTGTGGAAGTAGCTCGTTCACTTATGCTTTCCACTTCCCTTCCATCATACCTGTGGGGAGATGCTATTCTTACAGCTGCTCACTTAATCAATAGAATGCCTTCTCGTATCCTTCACCTTCAGACTCCCTTAGATTGTCTTAAGGAGTCTTACCCCTCTACTCGTCATGTTTCTGAGGTTCCTCTTCGTGTGTTTGGGTGCACCGCTTATGTCCATAATTTCGGCCCTAATCAGACCAAATTTACCCCTCAGGCTCAGGCCTGTGTGTTTGTTGGGTATCCCCTTGACCAGCGTGGTTATAAATGTTTTCACCCGCCGTCTAGGAAATACTTTGTCACTATGGACATTACTTTCTGTGAAAACCGACCCTACTTTCCCGTTAGCCATCTTCAGGGGGAGGGTGTGAGTGAAGAGTCTAACAACACCTTTGAATTTGTTGAACCTACTCCTATTACCGTGTCTGACATTGATCCTCATCCCATAATCTTACCCACAAACCAAGTTCCCCGGAAAACATATTACAGGAGGAATCTCAGAAAGGAAGTTGGGTACCCTACTAGTCAACCGCCAGCTCCAGTCCAAGATTTCGAACCTCCTCGAGACCAAGGTATGGAAAACCCTACAAAACCTTGTACTAATAATACGATGAGTGAGAATGATAAGTCTGATGTTGCTGTTCTTGAAAATATGGAAGAAAAAAACCAGTAACGATGAAGCTGAACAAGGTCACACAAGGAAACTTGATGAGTATGATCCCTCTCTTGACATTCCAATTGCATTGAGAAAAGGTACCAGATCATGCACTAAACATCTCATTTGCAACTATGTTTCCTATGATAATCTCTCTCCACAGTTTAGAGCATTTACAGCAAGCCTTGACTCTACCATAATATCGAAAAATATCTACACTGCTCTAGAGTGTCGAATGGAAGAATGTTGTTATGGAAGAGATGGATGCTCTTGAAAAGAATAGAACTTGGAAGATCTGGCTCTACCCAAGGGACATAAAACTGTAGGATGCAAATGGGTATTCTCTCTCAAATACAAAGCAGATGGTACGCTTGATAGACACAAGGCAAAGTTAGTTGCAAAGGATTCACTCAAACCTATAGTATTGACTATTCAGAAACTTTTTCTCCAGTTGCTAAATTGAATATTGTTAGAGTCCTGCTATCTGTTGCTGGGAACAAAGATTGGCCTCTATACCAACTGGATGTTAAGAATGCTTTTTTGAATGGAGACCTTGTGGAGGAAGTCTACATGAACCTCGCCAGGATTTGAAGCCCAATTTGGTCGGCAGGTGTGTAAACTCCAAAAATCCCTATATGGTCTGAAACAGTCACCGAGAGCATGGTTTGACAAATTCACTACCTTTGTCAAGTCCCAAGGGTACAGTCAAGGGCACTCTGACCATACTTTATTTACAAAGGCTTCCAAGACAGGGAAGATTGCTATTCTAATAGTTTATGTGGATGACATTGTTTTGACTGGAGATGATCAAACAGAAATCAGTCAACTAAAGCAGAGAATGGGTGATGAATTTGAAATCAAAGATTTGGAAAATCTGAAATATTTCCTTGGAATGGAGGTGGTCAGATCTAAAGAAGGTATTTCCGTGTCTCAGAGAAAATACACCCTTAATTTGCTAACCCAGACAGGTATGTTGGGATGTCGTCCTGGTGATACTCCTATTGAATTCAACTGTAAACTAGGAAACTCTGATGATCAAGTTTCAGTTGATAAAGAACAATATCAGCGCCTTGTAGGTAAATTAATTTACTTATCCCATACTCGTCCTGATATTTCCTTTGCTGTGAGTGTTGTCAGCCAGTTTATGTAGGCTCCCTATGAGAAACATATGGAAGCTGTTAACAGAATCCTGAGATACTTGAAAAATACACATGGTAAAGGGTTGATGTTTAGAAAAACAAATAAAAAGACCATTGAGGCATATACTGACTCAGATTGGGCAAGATCTGTTATTGACAGAAAGTCTACCTTCGGTTATCATACCTTTGTTTGGGGCAATCTTGTAACTTGGAGGAGTAAGAAGCAAAGTGTTGTGGCCAAGAGCAGTGCTGAGGCTGAATACAGAGCTATGAGTCTAGGAATATGTGAGGAAATTTGGCTCCAGAAAGTCTTGTCAGATCTTCATCAGGAATGTGAGACACCACTGAAGCTTTTTTGTGATAATAAAGCCGCTATTAGTATTGCTAACAACCCAGTTCAACATGATAGAACTAAACATGTTGAGATTGATCGACATTTCATCAAAGAAAGACTTGACAGTGGAAGCATATGCATTCTGTACATTCCTTCAAGCCAACAGATTGCTGATGTTCTTACCAAGGGGCTTCTCAGACCACACTTCGACCTTTGCGTTAGCAAGTAGGGACTCATTGATATTTACGTCCCAACTTGAGGGGGAGTGTTAGAATTAGTTGGGCTTTGCCCTAGAGTACTTTTGGAAAAAATAATATATAAGATTTTATTTCCTAAATATTTCCTACATCTTTTCCTTTCTTATTCCTATTGTACTCTATTTATTCTCCCTTTATACCTATTGTATTTTGTTCATAAGAAAAATAATAAAAACTAAAGTATCGTGGTTTTTCTATCGGTTCTTGGGTTTCCACGTAGTTCTCGGGTTGTTGTTAATTGCTTTCAATATAATATAATTGTCTAATTTATTTATATTAGCACGTACAAAATATCATCTCCGCTTGGTTCCTCTTTAAAGTAGCACATTCAAAATTGTCTAATTTATTTATATACTTAGACACATACAAAATATCACCTCTTGTGATTCTTCCGTTAAAGTAGCATATTCAGCTTTCAACTTGTTCACTTGAGATGTCAAATCCTTCAGCAGTTGAATGGTATCCATTAAAATGGTTGCTTTGTCATTCTTGGGCCTATCAGGATCTGCAGAGTTATGGATAATATCAACGTAAGTAATCCATGTTCCTGATCCACAGGCAAATAACTGCACACAGTGACATCTGGAATCATTTTTTAAAAATATGATCTTACTTGAACTAGATTTGTAAGAGTACAATTGTGTTCTGAGTCCTAAGAATAAATAATAAAAATACAAAAAGTTCGTATTCTTGCAATACAGCAACAGCTCCAAACAGTATGTGATGGAGCTATTAGCTGAAATATGGCAATTTGTATTGCTTAAGAAAGAAAAATTACAAAGCTGTCAGACAGTTAGGGAGGTCTTATTCTCTCCCCTATTGACTAAGCTACTACTTTCCACTCCCACCCAGACCTCACTCTGATACATTTCAAACTATGGTTGTACAAGAGGGGACCCGGTCAGTTAACAACATCTGCTACGCTATGTCCATCATTTACACAGGTTCTCTTGATCTATGCATCACCTTCTCACCAAATCATCCATATGTAAACTGATTCAAATCCACACTTGGATCCTAAGCATAGGTAAAATGAACCAGACCCTAGAATTCTAACAAGTTCAATTGTCAACACATTCTAATCAAGAAATTCAAGGTAAACAATCTGAAAAACAAAACTTGAATAGTATTGAAGGCAAGCACACTAATGGTATGCAACAGAATAGAATGACATCCACTGTGAAATTTTGAGTCTCCCTAAAATATGTACATGTTGAACACAGAAAATAATAAGAAAGTAGAAACAAGGTTTTAAATTCCACGAAGAAAATAAAAACATAAGGTACAAACGATGGTACAAACAGAAAAACAGCAATGTGTGAGACAGATGAAATTCTTTTCATTTCACCTAAAATATTTCCCAGCTCGACAAATTGCTCATTCAAACGACCCCTTCTTAATTTCTCTCTGTCAGCCTTCTGAACTTTTCTAGCAGCTGCAGAATCCTTGAACTCCCCTTCAGACCTATGGTGGCGGAAAACATTTATGGATACGATAGCCAGTAAGCTAGAGGTAATTTATGTTCTTAGGACAAGAGGGAAGATAGTTAAACAACTCGGATAATGAGAGAGAAACCACAGAAACCATGGTTCTTTCATTGCATACTTAAACTAAATCAATTTGGACCTTAGGTTTCAAATTCTCCATAACACTGCAAAGAGTACCAAACTCAGCCAATGGGCAATATTTGTGATTGCAGATTGAGAAACTTTTCCTCTAAAGTCAAATTTTCCGAAATAAAAGCCATTGCCATTGCGATAGTTTCACAGAGAAACTAAATCGCTCTTAAACAAAGAATTAACAACAAAAGATCACATCTCCTCTTAATAGTCGGCAAATGTACAAATGGAGGGCAAGAGACTACACTAATGAAAGGCAACGAACTAAAGAACCATACAAGCTCAACGGGATGATCGAGACAAATTAAAATGGCGGATTCTTGCACGGACCTGGAGCTGGATTGAGAACGAATTGGGTGGCCGGGAAGTTCAACGCATGGTACAACGGAGGAGGAGGGTGTGGGCGGATTCTGAAGAAGATCATCGCGTTGAATTAGTTGATCCATTGCTGCTGGAGACGGGCACTGCTGGCCGTGAAATTGACAATCCACCGTCTGAGCTTAAGGTATGAGAATGTCTCCGTGGATCTTTCAAAATTCAGATGCATTTTCGAGTGCAAAAGTCTGTTGATAAGGTGCGACGCGGTTAGATGACGTTGACGCTTCTTGAAATTGCAGCTTCATGACGATCTTAATATATAATAAAAATAATAGATTTAGTGGTATTTTCGAAAATATAAAAAACGACAAATTATTAACTATTTAGATTTTGTATGTCTCTTTTTTTAAAAAAAAAAATTTGGTATAGACGATTTTTTTAATATTATTTATACACAATTACTTACCGGTCTAATCAATATTATTCGATATAAAAAAATAGATTTGGTTACCCAAATTTAAAATAGTGAAAGAGAAAAGACAAACAAAATTTCATAATTCATTTATAGATTCTGAAAAATATGTCTACGAAGATTTCTTTCACTTTGTAAATTGATGAGTTGGAAAATCAAGAACTATGTAATTTACTCAAATTTAAAATAGAGAAACTTCTTTCATTTTATAGGTTGGTGAGTTTAAAAAATTGAAAGTCACATGGTTGTGTAATTCATTTAAATTAAAAAAAATGTTATTATAAGAAGTATATTTGTTACACTATCATTTTAGCTTCTATATTTTGAAGTTTGTTCACTAATTTTAATACTTTTAAATCTCCAACTTTAATGAAAGGTAATTATATAAATATATTAAATGACAATACTAATTTACACACAAGAAATATAATATTTTAACACATGTTTATAATAAAAATATTTAAAATACGATAATCTTTTTAAAGAAATCAACATAGACCCAAATAAAGATTTACTCGATGCATGTGGACTAAAATTAAAATAGTAATTTAATTGTTGGATAATTAATTAATATGAGTGAATTAAACTATAAAACTATTCTTTAATTTACCATTTGATTAGAAAATAGAGAAATCTTAAAAAAAAAAGTTACAAAATATTTGTTTTAGTTGTTTTTAATTGAATATAAATAATTTAATTTTCTATTATTTTTGAAAAAAACCTTAAAAAATATTGTTCTACTTTCAAAATTATAATATTAAGTTTAAACATTTGTAAATGTTTAATATAATTTTTTTATAATTTAGATGAAAATAGGAATATGAAATTGTAGAGGCAACAACGTAGTAAAAATTGAATTATCATATTGATGGAAGTCATCTTTGTATATGAAAAACGTTATTAATTATTTTGAGAACAAAAAACCGAAAACATTACTAAATACTTTCGTTTCTTAGAAAATTAGAAACAGAAACATTACCAAACGGTCATCGGTTCTCAGTTTCGATCCATTTATATTATAATTCAAAAATAGTTTGAAAACATGATAAAAACTGATTTCCCGTATTTATACTTTAGCCCCAAAAAAGTTAGATTTCGATTTCCTATATTTCTATCTAAATCCTCTTTGGCGATCGTCTTCTCCGATCCATTACGAAAGGCTACGGCTACTAGGGCTGTAACGCAGAGTCTCTCCTGTTGAAGAAAAACCAGAACAAGAATGTCGGGCATGGGAGATGGCTACGTGGGCACTGCCCAGGACGCCGTCAGGATTCGAAGACTCGAGAAGCAAAGAGAAGCCGAGCGCCGGAAAATCCAGGAACTTAAGGCCAAGACTGCCTCCGCCAAAGGCCAGCCTGGTCTCCTTCAGTTTGGCTCCAGTACCTCTGAGGTTCTTATTCGATTTCAATTCTATTCTTTTTTTTTTCCCCTTTTTTCAATCCACTGTACGTGTTCTTTTTTTCTTCACAATTTCGATGATCTCGGTTTAAAAACTTATATGGGTTTTTGAAAATTTTGTTCTTGGTGTATCAGATTCTGGAGACCGCGTTCAAGAAGGAAACTGTTGGTTTGGTGACGAGAGAAGAGTATGTTGAGAAGGTATAGAAAGAAATTATGATATAAGAATGTTTCCCTTTACTGATAGTATGGTTACAAACAATTTGTTCTTCTTGATGTAATTGTAGAGGGTGAATATTCGAAACAAGATTGAAGAAGAGGAGAAGGAGAAACTTCAAAAGCTACAACAAGAGTAAGTTGGGTTATGGTCGTATTCTACTGCAAAAAATTCGGCTGCTTCCCATTCACTGTTTTTATTTCCTTGTGTTCAGGGAAGAAGAACTCCAATTGCAGAAGCGAAGGAAAAGGAAAATAAGGGGGAACTCACGTTTGTCCTTTTCTGATGATTTTGAAAATGGAAGTGATGAGGATGATGATAATAGTAAGTGGTTTTCTTGTTGTATCTGAAATAGTTAGTATCAGTTGACTTTTCTGTACTATCAGCTGTGATTAATGTACTTCATTTGAGTACGATGAGAAGTGTGGTATAAATCTTACGTCGTTTTAGCGTAATAGGATTTAGAAAATTGACTTCCCATGTCAATGCTAAGATGTTACTAGTTATGTCCTCTACTTAACAATCCTTATTGGTGTTTATGAGTCAGAAAATTTGGAGCCAAAAAAGCTTGGTCGTGGTAAACTTGGCAAAGATCCTACAGTGGAGACTAGCTTTTTGCCTGATAGGTGTGGCATCTTTTCCTCATCCTCCCTTATATCTTTAATGTTTTTTTGGAACTAACGTTTTAGCTTAGGGGGGTTGAGGATGCTATTACAGTGAGCGGGAAGCTGAGGAGCAAGCTGAGCGTGAAAGGCTGAAAAGACAGTGGCTTCGGGAGCAGGAGCAGATTAGAAGTAATCTTCTATTTGGACTCTGTATAGATTTCATGATGGCATACGAAATGATACAATACTGAAAGAAAAAATTAAATAGTAAAAAGATTAATACTGTAAGAAATGACTGTTTCCATTGTATTGCAGACGAGCCTCTTGAAATCACTTACAGTTATTGGGATGGAGCTGGCCATAGGCGAGTCATTCAGGTTTGTAACGATTATCTGGTTTTGAAACAATCCATTTTCTTCTCCCTTCCTGAGCTCTACTTTTAACCTTATGTATATATTTTGTTTTCCTCTTTTAAATTCAACCTTGCATTATTCAGGCACGAAAAGGTGATACAATTGGAGAGTTTCTCAGGGCCGTACAGCAGCAGCTTGCCCCCGAGTTTCGTGAGATTAGGACTACCTCAGTAGAGAATTTGCTATATGTGAAAGAGGATCTCATAATACCCCATGTAATTTAACTTCAAATTTTTTTGGGATATTATTTTGGTCTTTGCTGTGTGGTGACTGTGCCGAGTGTTTCTTGTATTGTGCAGCAACATAGCTTCTATGAGCTTATTGTGAACAAAGCTAGAGGCAAAAGTGGCCCAGTAAGCCTTCTTTTAGTAATCTTGACAATTCTATTTCTTCTTCACTTACTAATGCATTAGGAGTTCACATTTTTTTTGTTTTCAACTGTCTTCAAGATGTAATTATTAAGGACTTTATTGTTTGCATGTGTCTGATTCACAACTCCTTATTGAAGATTAGGGTTCCCGTGCCTATTGGTGGGCTTGTTTCTTTATTTACTCTTGTAGATTCTTTAATATTTCTTAATAGAAAGTCAGTTTCTTAATAAAAGAAAAAACATATAATTTTGTGTTTTTTTAGCTCACAATATTCTTTTCACGTACTTGTATTTGCTTTTTGGTTTTTTCTCCCCAAATTTTTCTTATCCAGAAAATGATGGGCAGAGGATTTTGGCTCCTTGACACTGAGAGGCATCGTACTTGTGTCCTCTTAGTAAATTTGAGGGGACTTATGTTATCATTTTGTTTTGCGCAGCTTTTCCACTTTGACGTACATGAGGATGTTCGGACAATTGCTGATGCAACAATAGAGAAGGATGAGGTATATTTTCAAATTTATTTTATTTGCATGTTTCTTGTGTTGGTTGATAGTACCAGTTTAGTGATGTCAGCGGAAGTAGAAAGTATCTTTGTATTCTTTATTTAATCTTGTGTACAAATTATTTGCTTCAGCCCCTTGTTTTTGTGTTACAGCAATGTCAAATCTTGTAAGCTAAGTACAGTCTGATTTAGTGAGCTAATCCTTCTATCCTAGCAAACATACTTGTAGAATTTAGATGGTAGAGATCTCCTAATTTATAGACTCTAACATCCCCCCCCGATCAATATTTCATTTGTGTGATGAAATATACCAGACAGGGACAAAAGCTAGCGGATTATAAAAGAACTGAAAACTGTGGCCCCTTATGTGTCCTATCAAATATCAAATGCAAAATGTTCTCAGCATTTGATAGTATGCAGTTGCCTTTTATGTTTTTCTGTCCCTGTCTGTTCCAACTTCCGAGGTTTGATTAAATGCATGTTGCTGCTTGAAAAAAGCGTTTGACAAGAAGAGTGAACTTTAAGTCCTAAAACTTCCGTTAAAGAAGAACAGAAGAGGATGCGTTTTTACAAGTTATGCTCTTGATGATACTGTTATTGGACGTCATAAATTCATCACTTATGTATTTGTTCATTCATTTTCTGACAGTCTCATGCTGGGAAAGTTGTTGAGAGGCACTGGTATGAGAAGAATAAGCACATCTTTCCAGCTTCTAGATGGGAGGTGAGCTATCTTCTTCTGGCATTGTTTTGTTAGCTTGGTCATGTGATTATTCTCCTTGTATTTTACTTCCACAAACTTTAATTCTTAATCCTCCTCGTGTGGGGCGAAAGAAATACTAGGAGCCTAGGATCTCCTTGGACGAATACAAAACTTCGAACAATATCATTGACTCTGTTATCTTGAATGCCTTGTGTAAAGATGGACCGGCTATGAACAGCCACAATTTTTCTTTCCTTATTGCAAATTGGACACATCTTTTGTATACTCTTTGATTGGTCCCTTCTGTATCCTTGAATATCTTCGGATTTATTTCTTGTTTACCTATTTGTTGCAGATATATGATCCAACCAAGAAATGGGAACGATACACCATCCATGGGGACTGATTCAATGACTTGTAGCAAAAGAAGTATGATTTATGCTTTGAATCTACAGTTTTCTTATCGATGTCTTCGTATACACGCCTGCTTGTTTAGAAATCTTGAAGGAATACGTTTTTAACCGAGAGATAAAGTCATGTAATTTTCCCTTGAGCATTGTTTTCTTGCTCATTGTGAATGGTTTGTGCATTGTGTTATTTAAGCATTTAGCTGTAGGATTGAGATGTTATATTATTCTACATTTTGGCTTTAGAAACTTGTTTAGGATGGATGGAACTTTCATTGATATTGATAGATTTGCTTCCCGTTGATCTGCTGTCTATCTGAATTCTTTTTCCCATATGACAAAAGATAGAGTTACTCATTTACTTACCTATAACAGGTAGTCATTTTGAAATGGTTGATATCACTTTTGTCATAAATACTCATTTACATACCTATACCTATAGCATGTTATCTTCAAACCATTAAAATTCTATTTGTATGATTAAAAGAATGTTCCATTTTGGAAGTCACAATAGTGATTTTTACAACTTTTACGTGCACTTACTTTGTGTCGAACACGTTTTCATATATTTGCCAACTTGAGTATAATTTATATTTTATTTGAGGTAAAATATGAACTTCAGCATAGGATCAAAAGCGTATCTAGCTCGAGTACAATGGATACTTCTAGATAGCAATCTCACTCGCATGATTTGCTTAAGAGATTGAGAATTGTCAAAGTGTGGGGTTATAATCAGTAATGGAGATGTGGTGTTTGCAACAAAAGGTTTTCATAATTCTTACTACACAAAATTGATCTTGTTATCAATGTGGGCATTTGTGATTTTTTGTTGAGACAATATCTTTGATTCTTTGGAAAGCTTTTTTGTGACGTATCTACTATGAGAATTAACTTAAAGAACTTTGTCTTTTGCTATATTAATAAGGTTTTACTTGTTTGGATTTAATAAAGTTAAAAAAATGATTTGAAATCTTGTGATTTTGAAATCCAAGAAATGATTTAAAATCAATTGTTTTGTTTGAAACGAATTTTTTTTGAAATGTATGTATTTAAAATTTTATGTTTAGACTGAAAATGAAAAGAAAGTAAAGAAATTATTATTATAAACTTTTATTTGCAGATGTGTTAGAAAATGATAAGGTTAATTGTGTCATTGTCCAGACATTTTTTCATCGATCTTTCCTATTAGAAGTCATTTGAAGTCTGTTATGAATTGAGATCCCTTTAAATCTTGACGTTTCAAATAAAGTAGTAAGATTTTCTCTGTATTCTATTGGATACTAATATGGTTGCTTAGTATTGTTGTCATTCGTGTAAAATGATGTCTTGGGAACAAAATTTAGCTACATAACCACCCTCGATGGGTTTATAAGATCCTAGTAGGGAATTTATTCTTTTTTATATATCTAATTTTATTTCCTTGTTTTTTTCGTTGGAAAGATAAAAGAGAGAGATTCTTTTTTTTTTAATTGAGAATGCTTATGGACCAACGTTTCTTTAAGGAAAATTCAATCAATATTTTGTATTTTTGTTACTACAAATAAGAGTGCAAAACTGTTCATACTATTACAACTTTGGCATTCTCTCTCATGGTCTTTCTTTGACCTAGAAAAAGGTTTTTTGAAATAGTATCTCCCTTGTTCTAGCTGATGAGTCTTGGGAGTAGTTGGATGAGTTTTTTGTTTGCTTTGTTAGTTCAGACACGTGAAAACGATGATTCAAACATTTTTGTATTTGTTAGTCGAGGAAAAAACTACACTTAGGTCGATAACTTTAGTTATACAAAGTTGCAATAGAAGTTTGATATGTAAGTTTTCTTAATAAAATAACTGTTGAAATAAATAAATGAGTCGATTGAACCTTCGACATAAATGTCATGAAAACTATTCTAAGTTCACTTTGGCAATTGCCATATAGATTAGTCAATTTGAAATTTTAATAGCCTTTCTTAAAGTCGCTATTTAATTTAGTTGATATAAAAATTAAGGTTTCGTTTAGTAACCATTTAGTTTTTTTAGAAATAAAAACTTCGCCTATAGATTAATTTTTGTTCCACCCGAGATTTCTTTTTTTTTTTTTTAATTGAAAAAATAATTTTTAAAAACTTGTTTTTGTTTCTGAAATTTGACTAATAACTCAACACTTGTAAGATAAATACAAATTATTATAAAAAAACAAAAATGGGTAGGAAAAAGCTTAATTTTCAAAAATAAAAAATCAAAAAAGTTACCAAAGATGATCTTGAAAGGTTGAATATATTGAATCTGTTAGAAAACAAGTACCCTTTTAATCTACAAAATTTGATGAATGTGTGTTTGGTCCTTGAGTTTTAAAATTATACATTTTTACCATGTCTATAAGAATGTCTACTTACTCCTCCGCGAACTTCCAACCACCATCAATCTTGGAAAATTAATAAAAATGATTTATTGAAAAACATTTTCTTTTCTGAATCATTCTAAATAAGTCTTTTAATTTAATCACAATAATATTTTTTAAAATACACATTTTCTCTTTCTTCTATTTCTTTTCTCCTCCAATTTTTTAATAATAATAATGATTGGATTATCTCTTTAATCATCTTTTTTTCTTTGTTTTTTTTTAAATTAATATTTTCTTCATTTTAGGGGATTTTGTTATATATATTCGATTTTTTATAATGTATTTTTAGAAAATAATAACGAAAATAGGGTAGGCGAGAAAGAAATGTAAAGAATAGAGTAGTAAAATTGTGTACCCGATCCGCGGTTACGCTAAATCGTGGATCGGGTACACTACTATAGGTCAAAATCGTGGACTCGATCCACGATGTGTGACGTGGAGTCATGTACCCGATGCATGACTCCGCTCTCATGTATACGTTCAGTTGACCGCCACATTTGTCCGGCATGCAGGGTGTTGTGGATCGAGTACACGACTTCGTCACTTTATAACCTAGTCTTTGAGCCTTTTGCCTTCCACCTTCAATTCGATTATGCCTTACATCTTCACGAAAAATCCTTCTTTCTTCAAGATTATGCCTTCCATCCTTCATAAAAACTTAGCAACCCTTCCTCAATCATGAAAAATCAGCAACCGAGAGCCTTCCTTGCAGTCGAGCTTCACGAAAAAAGTCTCATCTCCTCCCGTTTTGCCTTCCGATTTCGTCGTCACAAGGTATGTTTATTTTTCATGTATGATTTTATTATTTAACTAAGTCGTAGACCATGTAGATGATTTTGTTGTAAAAATAATTTAATTTAAGTTCGTTATTTGATTTTAAGATTTTGCTGTAAAAAAATTTTGAATTTAGGTTCGTTATTTGATTTTAATTATATTATTTGAATTTAGTTATATTGTTTGATTTTAGGAAAATTATTTTTTAAATTTGAAAATTATTTAATTTTATGTCATTTAGTTTTAGGAAAATTATTTAATTTTATATTATTTGATTTTAGAAAAATTATTTGAAATATTTGATTCGAGGTATCCTGTAAAAAACAATTCTTTGAAAATGAATTGATTTGAGGTAATTTGAATTTTGAGGATTATGGATATTTTAAATGTTAATATTTGTAGGATAAGTCTATGGGCATTTGATTTCGAACCTGTGCGCCAAACACCACTAGAAATATTTTTTGTTTGATATTTTAAAATAACTAGTATCATATACATATTCGATACTGATATGATACGTCCAAATACATGACAGATACATAAAACGAAGTATCTTAAAAAACAGAACAAATACGTTTATCCCTTTCCAGATACTTGAAGAAAATACACCAATCAATTTTTATACACATGTATAACAAAACAATTACTAAAACCTATAGCTTAGTTAATTTAATAAAAATATTAAAATTACTAACAAAACAATTATATATATATATATATATATATATATAATTAAAAATTAAAAGAAATATACCATAAAATCATAATTTCTCAAAGGTTTACCATCAAATATTTTCATAAACTCAACTTCCTTCATCCTTTAAACATTATATTAAGTATATTGATGTTATTAATTTGATATTTTATGTTTTATGAATTAAATAAATAAACAACACACATATACACTTCACAATTTCACCTTTTACCTATCACCATTGAAAGTTCAATTTCAAAACTTACACTTTCATTTTATATTTTGTTTATTTCTTGTCACCATGTGTATAGATGTATTCCTCACCTCAAAATCACATTTCAAATTGCAATTTGTATATTTCGAACATAATTGACCAACGACACAGAATCTATCAAAATGTTCAAATCTAGATTTCTTTTCGCATTAAAACACTTTATTTGATACATCAAAGTTAAGCATAGATTTCACATCACTTCATCAAATTTTAACTAAAATCTAACAAATTTTTATGTAGTTTCCTCCCCCAATTTCTATTAAAACGTGTACTTCCCACTTTGTTGGACGTGTTTGGAGATAGAAGACTTTTATTTAATTAATTTTTAGTAAAAGTTCAACAAAATAAAGTAAAAAAAAGTAATAAATGACTAATGATCTAAACTATGGAGTTTAAATCCATGTTTGCTCTAAAACAACACATGGGAGTTGTCAGAGAAAATAAATGAAAACAAAATTAAAACTTTAATATATTCAAAACGTTCCTAATTTATTATAAAGATCCGTAGTAGCACAATGACAATTTCTCTTCTTTGAAATTTAGGTTCAAATCCTTGCTGCGGAATTCAATGTTTTGCTATTTTCGTTTCATTTAGGAAAAATAGTATAGTATATTTACGTCTTAAATTATTACAAATTCCTAGCTAGGAATTAAAACTTTAATATATCCAAAACGTTCTTAATTTATTACAAAGATTCGCAGTAGCACAATGACAATTTTTCTTATTTGAAATCTAGGTTCAAATCCTGGCTGCAAAATACAATGTTTTGTTATTTTCATTTCATTTGGGAAAAAAAGTATAGTATGTTTACGTCTTAAATTATTACAAATTCCTAGCTAGGAATTAAAACTTTAATATATCTAAAACGTTTCTTATTAATTATAAAGATCCGCAGTAGCACAATGGCAATTTCTCTTTTTTGAAATCCAGGTTCAAATCCCGGCTGCGGAATTTAATGTTTTGCTATTTTCGTTTCATGTGGAAAAAATAGTATAGTATGTTTACGTCTTAAATTATTACAAATTTCTAGCTAGGAATTAAAACTTTAATATATCCAAAACATTTCTTATTTATTATAAAGATCCGCAGTAGCACAATGGCAATTTCTCTTCTTTGAAATCGGTTCAAATCCTGGCTGCGGAATTTAATGTTTTGCTATTTTCGTTTTCATGTGGGAAAAATAGTATAGTATGTTTACATCTTAAATTATTACAAATTCCTAGCTATGAATTAAAACTTTAATATATCCAAAACGTTTCTTATTTATTATAAAGATCCGCAGTAGCACAATGGCAATTTCTCTTCTTTGAAATCCAGGTTCAAATCCTGGCTGCGGAAAAATAGTATAGTATGTTTACGTCTTAAATTATAACAAATTCCTAGCTAGGAATTAAAACTTTAATATATCCAAAACGTTTCTTATTTATTGTAAAGATCTGCAATAGCACAATGCCAATTTCTCTTCTTTGAAATCCAGGTTCAAATCCCGGCTGCGGAATTTAATGTTTTGCTATTTTCCTTTCATGTGGAAAAAATAGTATAGTATGTTTACGTCTTAAATTATTACAAATTCCTAGCTAGGAATTAAAACTTTAATATATCCAAAACGTTCCTTGTTTATTACAAAGATCTACACTAGCACAACGGTAGGTAGTTTCTCTTCTTTGAAATCCAAAATCTTTGCTATTTTCATTTCATTTTCAAATTGAATGCATAGCTTTAGATTGTAGTAAACATTGTATATATATGTTTAGGTTGTGCTAACTTTAAATGTACAAAATTCAAAATGTAATAGAATTAGATGTACATGATAAAGAGTTGCAATATTTAGATTAAAATATAAGAATTTAAATGTAAGACTTGCATATATCAAAAAAAGATTTCTTTATAAACAATATTTTTTTATACAATTTGAAGGCAACTTATTGTTACTCATGGGCTTGATCCAAACTTTTGTTGTCTTCACTAAAATTCCTCTAAATAGTTCAACATAAAGTTGTTCATGAGAAAACTCATTAAGATATATTCCAACATTATGAATTGTTTGTCCTTGTATTTTGTTAATTGTCATTGCAAAGTATAAATGAATGGAGATTTGTTTTCTTTTGAACTTGAATAGATATCCATTATCATTTGGTGGGTTTAATGGTATTCATGGAAGAAAAATTTATTTTTCTGCATAATCACCCATTATTATTTCAGCATGTATAATATTTTTGCTAAATAATTGACATACTAATCTTGTCTCGTTACACAATCCATTAGATGAATCCAAATTTTTCAATAACAACGTTGGTAAAAAAAATCAAGACAGCCTTTTATATAGTAAAAAAAATGTTACAACAACTTTTCAACGTTCAAGTCTTTAAATTTGTATTGTTGATTAGAATTAATAAGATATTTGATTTGCAACAAATTTCTAAAATGTAAATAAAAAACCATTTGCATTCAAACTCTTTACATCCAATACTTTAATTCCTTCGCATCCTATACTTTAATTCCACTCAACTTAAATATAATTAATTAAAAATATAGTGGATAAATGAAAACCAATTTGCATTTAATTTTTATATATGCATACTTTAATTCCACTAAACTTCGTTAGAATTAATTCAAAAAGTTGTGGGAGAGAATGTGCATTTTATCATATTACAAGAAAAATAAAATTAAAAAAGAATTTACCATAAAGTCATTAAACAAAATTCAAAGGTTGAATGGAGAGAATAAAATTTCTGCACGCTTTGATATATACAAGATATTTAAAATTAAAAAAATAGTTTTAAAGAGAATGTTTCTAAATTATTATTCTAACTTTAAATATAATTACTCATAATTATACTTATTTTTTTTTAAATTTAGAAACTAAAATGATACATTCTCGAAAACTATAATCAAACGAGTTAATGTTATAAATTTTGAAAACTATTTTTTGTTTTTAAACTCTGCATAGCAAATAGCATATAGAGGTTTTTTTAAAAAATAATAATAATTAAAAAAACATTAAAGGCAAAATCTATTATTCCTTGATTTGTGTATAGGGTGTAAATATTTTGTTACTGTGTTATTTTTAACCATTTGCGCACTGATACGGACTAAAAGGTAAAAACATAATTTTCTCGAATTGTTATTAGAAAACTGGGGAAGAAAAAGGAAATCAAATCGCGCGAGGTGGGATTTGACCCGGGAACCTAAGACTAGCTCGGTGTGGTGTTGAAATCCACGCGTTGTTCACCGATTTTCTTCATAACAAACGCACCCAGGCTACGGCAGTCTTCGAAGCTCTCTCAATCATGGCGTCTATGGCCTTCAGGATTTTCTTTCTTGCGCTCCTTCTACTTGCCTCGCCTTTTCTCCAAGGTTTTGCTTCCTTAATTCTCTATCTCTAAATCTTTTCTTCCACCTGCATATGTTTAAACTGTTGCCTCTAGATTTAATCGAATTTCGATCTCGCTTGCATGGTTGCGGGCTTTAATTCTCTATTTCATTGAGATCCGGTTTCATTTATGCATTCTTGTCTGGTTCTATTGCATTTGGCCCTCCAGCTTCGTTGATTTTCTGTTGGATCTTGTGCGTGTTAGATTCGCTAATTTTCAGCTAAAATCTTTGGAATTTTTGTTCTTCGTCATTTATAAGCTGGTCGATAGCCTTTCTGTGGCTCTTCGACTCTCTTATACCTGATTTCAGATGAAGGTTTTTTTTTGTTCTTCTTAGAGGGGATGCACAAAATTGCTTGGGCAGCGTTTTTAGTGTATCCATATCAACTGTATAAATTAAGCTCGATATTTGGGTTCGTTGATCCACGCCGTTCTAATGTTTTTGTTCTGGTTGATTGGTGGCTTTAGGTTGTTCTTCTGTTGAAGTTATTATCGATCTTCCGCGATGTCATGGATCTGTATACTTCAATTCGTGCTTTGTTTTTATGTATTTTGTGTCTTTTCCTTCTTAAGTTGTTAGATGTCAATCGGATGCGGAGACGGAATCTGAAGAGGCCGTTGTTGATGATGCCACTGACTTGGGGATCGTTGGGGAGGAGGAACTAGATTATGGTGATGGGAGCTTCAGCGCTGCCCCAGGGGTTGATACCGTGTGTGTTTTCCCCAAAAATAGCGCACGTTGTGGGTATTCCATTTAAGTTGAGCACAAATATGGCCTTTTGAATATGATGTAGAATAGTCTTATTAATTTATAATTTCTCTAAATGCAGTAGTAGTGGCCGGAGAAGAGACTGAAATATTAGCAGGAGTGAAAAATAATGGTAATTGGTCCTTACCTGTCAACTACAAGCGTTGAATTGTCCTTATTTTTGTATAATCAGCAACAGTTGGCAGTTTTTTCATTTTCTTTTTCTTTCAAGTACAAATTGCGGGTGGGAGATTTGAACTTGAGACTATTTGGTTCTCAATAGTACATACAGATATCAGTTGGACTAAGCTCTTGTTGGCAAGAGACGACAGTTTTACAATTCATTTGGTGCCTTAAGTGGCTTTAATTATAGTTAGTTATTGTTGTTTTATCTCCACTCTGTGCAATGCATGATTTCCACTTTTTATTTCTTGATTCTTCCTGTTTTTCCAATTTGTTAATTGTTTAGCTCTTATTTCTTTAATCTCCGTTCTCTGCATGTAGTAGTACCTTTTTCATTATAGTTTTGTTTGTAATTTTGATGGCTACAAGGGCACGGGTGCACAAAAAACAGTGAGGTCTCCCTTATCGATACCTTGATCTGTGGTTTGAAAACTTTCTCTTGAAAGGATTGTTTGAAGTTTTCCTTTTTGTGTTCTCAACGAAGGAGTCCCCTGCTGGGTTTTGTTTGAAGTTGTCTGCTATGTTTCTTACTTCGTTTCTTTTGGTGAAAAAACAGGGGATTCTAGCTTGAATGTCCTTGCAATAAAGGCGAGTGTTCATTACACTTTTGATCACCGATTATTGATTCAAAATCTTTCCGCAGTGGTAAGTGACTGCATGGCTAATGTACACAAGTTCCTTTTCCCCATCAAAATTCATTGCATAACTTATATCTGGTCTTCCATATGCAAGCACAATTTTATGCCAACAAAATTCCAGAACTTTTACTCACTGGGTTCAAGTATGCGTAATGTAGCATCATTTACATATTCTGTATGTTAGGGGGATGAATTATTGATTGTGTTAGAGCCGTGAGATATGAACTAAATTTCATAAGGGTCCCCTTTTTAGCTCTCGCAGATTGTTCCTGCTTTAGCTTATTACTGTTAGAATCCGTAACTTAAATCATCTTTCTTCAGCTTAGAAGCATTGTAGGAGATGGTGTTGCTGTTTGATTTATTAATTTAATATACATTAAAGTAGTTAGTCACGAGGCACAACATAGATTCCATGCTAAAATGACTACCAGATAAATACAAAGAAATGTTCAGTCTAAAATTAAAGAGTAGAGAAGAGGAGACCCAGCCACCAAAAGATTACAACAACTATATAAGTCACTACAATCAAGGCTGCTAAAAAAAACTATTATAATTACAAAAATTGTGTAGCTGGTTGTACATTTCTTTTATCAGTGAACATATTTTGTTCTTTTAGAAAAAGAAAACCAATGGGCAATGGTAGAATGGGCAATGAACAAAAAAGAATGAAGGTCCTTCTGTGCGTGCTCATGAAAACAACTCTAACTATTTAGTTAGAAACTTGGAGGGTTTTTTTTCAACACCTTGTTCTTGATCTTCCTAGGAGCCACCAACTTTGTGAAGTTTTTGAATTTTTGGGAAAATATTGCGTTAAGATCAAGTCTATGATAGAGTAGAGGCCACATTGGTACCAGAAAATATTTACATTATCCTAGCCCCCAAGAGGCCAAGGTCTTTAAGTAAAGACATGCTAGAATCCACCTCAACCTTTTTTCAGAGACTGGATAAATAGGGTAGATCTGATACCGTTACTTTACATTACTGCATCAGCAAAAGTTTCAGGGAGAATCTTGACTCTCCAGACCAATTCCTTTGGACAGAAGGAATAGTAGATTACTAGGCTGTTTGAAGATAGGTATGCTTCTTTTAATTCTTCTTGGATTTCTGTTCAGCATACACCCTCCTGGTGGTGCACTAATTACACCAAATTCTTTTGTAATTGTACACTTTTAATAATTATTAACGATTGGAAGGCTCTCCTTCATTAGCTCTTTGGGGAGGGTCCTCTCAACCCCTTACCCTTGGGTTGTTTATTTTGTTCTTTTGAATATACATACCCATTTGTATTAAAAAAGTGTATATATGTATCTTGTAACACTTGGGATGATATTTAATGATGATCTTTAAGAAATTGAATGTGTTTCTTTTTCTCTTTTTCCTGCTAAGAATAGACAATTTTCAGACTTTGAGAAGGAAGTATATGAGCAGGATGTAAAAAGACCAAGGTGTTACAAACTATACACTGTTAAGATACGGGATTGATTCTTTTTACTGAATTTGTGTTTCATTCTTTTCTGAAGTTCTTTCCAGAGAAATAGGAGAAATTTCATAGGGGAGTGGTAGAGAAATGTTGGAATTTAAAGATATAGATTTCTTTTTGGTTATTGTATTTCCTTTAATAGCTTATTTTGTGATTATGATCTATTTGGAAAAGTAATTCAGCCTTCTTTAGTGAAGAGCTAATTTCTTACATAAAATTGTGTGATTCTGTTTTTAGTCTTTACGTATTCCTGGATGGACCATTTTCCCTTCTCAGTCTCTCTCTTTTTTCTTTTTTTTGTACAAGTTGGAGAACCATTTTGTTATCCCTATTGGTTGATGGGGGCGTCCAGTCTCTTAATTTTTTTATATTGAAAGATTCCTCATAAGAAACGATGCTGTGTTGTTGCATCACTTCCATATAAACTTTCAATATTTTATACTTTAGTTCATGGAATCTGTTGTAGTTTTGACTGCCCCCTTGGTTGGTGTTGTTAATCATTCCATTAAGTGAGATTTGATCTCACTCCATTGTTGAATATTTCTAGTAGTTCTTGTTTCACACAACTTCATTCTGTCTTATTCTAAAAAAAGTAGATGAGTTGATGTTTTGTTTCTCTATTCTTTAAGAATTTCTTATGTGCCTGTTTGTACATAATGCATATTACTTGCTACTGCATTTTGCATCTTGTCAATTCCCTTCTGTTATTTATTCACGTTTATGTTTTGGTCACAGACTTTTAACAATGCATCAGTACCAGCATCGTCACAAGCAACTTTCCCATACCTTTTTGCAGTCAGCAAATATCTCCAGGTTTTTGTGTCAATGTGATAGTCCTCTACATTGAAATTAAATTTATTGTTATCTAGATTATTTCTCTTTTGTCTGTGCTTTTTGACTGTAGTATAAATTGCATAAATGTCTAAAAAGACATTTTTTCCCTTTGTGCAGTCTGGAAATTTTGATCTCGTTGGAACCATTATCTATGAAATAGATCAGCATCCATATCAAAGTACCTTCTTCAATGGTACCATTGATGTTGCTGAAGCTGGTGGTTTTCTCAGCATTGAATCTGTATTTCTAGTTACCCTTGGAATTGCACTTATCGTGCTGCTTGGTTTATGGATTCATGGTCAAATACAGAATCTTTCCAAGGTACACAAGGCTGCTAAAATTGAACTTTTGGATTATTTATTTATTTATTTTCAATCGAGCAGCAAATGCCAGATATCAGTGATTTTAAGATATATATGCAGCATATTCAACCACACAAAAAATTACTAGCTAATGTGATCAGTAAGAGGGTGTTCAGAATACATTTTCAAGTGTTTGATTTAAAAAATGTCATTTTAGAAAACATTTAAATGTTTGACAACCGCTCGAAATAGCTTTTGAAACTACTTTTGAAATGTGCTGTAAATAATTTTTATGAAAAAAGTAAAAACAAAAACGAGTTCTTTTGAAAAACATCTTTCCGAGTCAATCCAATGGGCTCTAAATCTGCTGGCAACGATGCAATTGCAATATGCTTATTGCATTTTCTCTTGCTTCAGGGGTCGATTTCTTATCACCCTTTTTTGTATTGTTTTCATCGTTGTAAGTTTCTTAGTTTCCTATCAACTGATAAAATTAAAAAAAAAAAGGAAAAAAATTGTATGCTGATTTTCTCACAGTTATATTTTGCACAGTATGGATTTTTAAGTACGTTTAAGTTCTATTTTTCTAATGGCCATTTGTTTTGCTTTTTTTTTTAACAATAGAAACAATACTTGCTCTAAATATGATCCTAAATATATTTTTTGGGAAAGAAATTCTGTATTGCGATTAATGTACGAAATAATTTTTGAGAAGGATCGGTGAGTTTCAACAGAGCATTGTCTCACACTACTGGCTGCTTTCTTCTACAGCAAAACTGGTCGTGATTCTTGTAATTCTGGGTTTTAATTTGTTTTAGTTCCTTGACTAATTGTAATTTCTCTCTTTTTCTATTATAAAAATATCGCTGCTGATTGAAAAGTATTTTTGCAATCTAGTTGATTTATGTTGTGAGAACTTCTTATCTTCCATACCTTTGTGCTTATTCTCTTTCACTGGAAAATGATCTCTTGATAATAAAATAAAAAAGAATGCTATTTTATTTTTATTTTGAAAGCAGAATTATATATTTCTTTCTTATAGGTAATTAGATCGGCATCCTGAATTTCTTAACCTCTCATGATCATAAATTAATGGCTATTGAATGTTTTGTTGCTTCAACATTCTACCCCATCGCCTGCACACACCCATATTAAGCAAACCTTATAACACTTCTTTTATTTTATTAGAAAACCAAGAGGGCTCCTAAGGTTGAAGTTGGAACCAAGTCCTCAGATGCTTCATTAGACGAATGGCTGGAGGTAAGACCTGTAATTATATATGGAGTTGTTCCTGTCTCCCCTGCTTACTGAAACTTGTATTATTCCTTTCTTTTATAATGCAGGGCACTGCTGCATATTCCGGGTCATTGTCAAATAAATCAAAGAAAAAGAAGTAGATCACACCTTTTTCTGCCTTTACACTCGACACGTACCAGATACGCAGTCTCTTGTAACTCACAATTAAGCATTTGAATTGTTTAAGAGGCGCATCTTATATCAGTTTTTGGAAAGTAGGCTAGTTTAGACTTTTGGAGAAGTTGAGTTATTTGATAGAGATCTTTTAATTTAATCCAAATTTTTGACCATTTAATTGTTGTTCTTAAGTTACTTCTTGATCGATAACTTTTCTTTATTCCATCTATAGATACCACAGTGTTTTTATGCTTACCTAACTCAAACATAGTTCGACAGGTCTAAGATATACATAACACTCTCAACCCTTGCATGTACATGGATCGAGTCAATAGAGATCGTTTAATTTATTCAAATCTTTTATCATTTACCTTTTAGTCTGAAGTTACTTTTTGATGATAACCTTTCACTATTCCTTCTAGAGATAGATACTATCTGTCTCATCTGTTTATAGTTGAGCCTCAGAGTTGTTCAATTGGTCTAGGACATACATGAATAGAGTCGATAGAACTGTTTTAAACTAATCTAATTTTTTGACCATTTACCATTCTGTTCTAAAGTTAATCTAATGGATAACTCTCTTTTGCTCCATCAATTCCACCCATGTAGTTGCCATACCACCCATTTGTAGGATTAAGTGCTTTTACGCTTATAGACACTCTCAATCTAGAGGTCGAAGGTTCAAGTTTCGTTACTCCCAACTCCCAATTCCCAAATTTTTATACTCGAAAAAAAGAAAAAAAAAAGTGTTATGGTCATTATAGGATTTGATTATTGAGGAAACAAACACCAGCGAGATACATGTGAAGCTGTTGCTTAGTAGAGCGATGTAGGTAGACGTTTAGTCAAATGACAATTACGGTTGTGATTCTTGAATTAGATGGACTCCCTCCATACCCTATTTGTGAATCATTTTATCTTTAATTGGTGAAGTTGAAATAATGGCTAAAGTATAGCATGTGGGTTTGACCTTTGGTATAGCTGTTATTAGTTTTGCTTACTTTATACCCTCTGTTTCTTGTGTTATTTTTTAATTGCTTGAGCTGTCAAATCACATAGAACCAATTATACATTTGCACCTACATCTGTTGTGCTGTTACTCCCGTTATTTTATTTATTTCTTCGTTTTATGGTTGGGGGTTTTCAGGTTATTATCATTATTATTATTATTATTTTAATCAAGATCGATGGTTTCATTTGATTCACGTTTTTTGGTTGGTTGTTCTTCAAAATTTACAACACCGATCTGTCTAAACATGGCATTTGATGTTGAATTCATTGAAGACATGTTTGGGAGATTTGATTATAATGGATTATAATGAGCAGCCATGTTTGGATTCAGAGTTTGAGCCTGATTTGTTGTCTCTGTTACATTTCATTCCATTTCCTCCGTTTTGAACCAAACTCTCTTTTCCTCCAATTCATGCTTCATGATCCCATTCTAATTCTGATTTTAACTTTTTGTCGTAGTCTTGCTTACCTTTTAGCCTTCCAAATAGACTTTGAAGTTTCATTTTGTAATATGTCTTTAACCATTCGAAAGTAATTTAGATCATCTTTAATTCATTGGGGTGGAGTTGCAAAGAAAAGATCACTCATTTTCTCGAAGAAAAATTCTTATTTCAACGGTTTAGAAATTAAATAATTCTCAAACCTATTGTCTACCCACAACTAAAAAAACTTGACTAGATGTCTCAAATGATCCTTGAGATTTTAACTTTACATTTTGAAACATTATTTTCATACTATAAAAGTAATAGCATGCTTCTGAAATGAATAGACCATTCTAAAATCAACCGTGATTGTGACTTTATTTTTTCTTTTTCATCTTTAGTAACAAATTAAATTACATATTTGAATCTTTACTTTGATATTTGTAGTGGAAATTTGAGTGTTGATTATTGATGTACTTGTTAATGCTTGTTATTGATATATATTTGTAGTGGATGGGGGGCCCTTGGCATTAAAATAATCATTTGGTTTAATGTTTATAGTTTAAATTTGAATGTTTATTAATATTTCTTAATGATCGTTTATTAATATTTCTCAATGATCGTGATCGTGACCTTTGTAGAACATTTTCAAACTATAGAATAATGAACTAAAACATTTACAAAATATAACAAAATTTCATATTTTCTATTAGTGCTACTAGTACATTGATAGCCATAGTCTACTATGGTTGTAAAATTTTAATAAAATTTTGTTATATTTTATAAATACTTTATGCAATAACGTCTATTTTTATTTTATTTTATTTTTTAGGTTTAGGACTATTTATTTATATGGTTGGTTTTGTAAATATGTTCTTGATATTGCTACTGTGCTTCTGCATATTTGTTAATTGCCCATCGTTATCAAACTGCCTTTTGCTAATTAAATATTCAGATAGCAAAATTTCAATCACATCGTAACATAACTTGAAAATGAACATGAACTTGTCGACTCTTTCAACCATACAGAAATTAAAATCAACTTAAAAGAAAGTTCAATTTGAATGCAATTACTCTTAACAAGAACTGATTTAATTTACTCGATATCCTTTCATTTTATTTAAGGACTATGTTCCTTTAGTCAATAATAGTCCAACCATATGGTTTTAGGTGAAATCTAATCTACTCGGGAGGGTTCTTTTTATAGATTTTGTCATGAAATTTCAAATACTAAATCCAAAATATTATTATTCATAAACTTTCAACTTTATATGACTTTAGCATCCTTTATATATGGGAAATTTCTCACCTCCAAGATAAATAATCAAAATATAGTCTAATTAATTAGTAAAGTATTTTCCTTTATTATTACTATTAAGCTTAATTAATTATTTATTAACCAGGGATATTTTATGTAATGTTCAAGTGTTTGAAATAAAATTTTATTACCGTTGATTGATATAATTTATTCATTTATATTAATTAAATTAATTCAATCATGTTTAATATAAAAATGTTCCTTTATTTTTATTTTAAATTACTAAATAATTAGTTAATACAACGATAATGTTGTATTTAATTTAGGACTACATCAGTTGTTCTCTTAAATAATCATATAATTACAAATATTTAACTTCAACAAAATATTTAAATCATTTAAATCTTATACATTTAACATTCAAATTCATACCTATGAAATAATATTTGTAATCTAAACAACTCGTAAAATAATATTGATCAATTTAAAACAATGGTATAACAATTTTGTGTCACGAATAATCACCAAATGAAAGCACGTGAACATGCTCGTGGTTAAAAACTCGAGTACCTTTACATTATTTGCTTCCTTTATTCATATTATGCTTTTACCTTTGTAGATAATTTTGCAATTAGAATATTTACTATTGACTTTTCTTGGTTATTTCTAAATATGTGAAAGGAATTCACTTATCTATCCATCTACGATAGCATTGATAATTTAGTGTATTGATAAATGTCTATCAATCTCTCTTATATTTGTAAATGTTTTCGACGAACTCAACTAAATATTAAAAATATATGTTTATGTGTACACTGCAATACCATAATAAAAAGAAATAAATAAAAGAAAATAAAGACTACTTTCTTGTTGTTAACAGCTGGATCTCCACAAAGTGTTGTTAAAAGGTGAAGTTGAAATTGAAAACAATTAGGGGAAAGTGGATTGAAGTGTCATCAAATCTCAGCAACTTTGGAGGCTTTTCATTAAATAATAGAATAGGCCTTCATTTAATCCTTTGGTAATTAATAGTGTTCAAAATTAGCTAAGATTGCACAAGCTTACAACATGCTTCATTTCAAGCAAAGTACCTCTACCTCTTGTGAAAACCACTTTTGGTACATTTCATTCATTATTCATTCATGAATCATTAGAGACTTGGCCCTTTTATAATAATGCTACTATACTACTAATCTAATCACCATGTCTCATCATTATTCTTTTTTTTTTTTTTCTCTTTTAGTTGGTGAATGCATTTACACTACTCTCCTTCATCTTTTATAATAATGTAGGTGTGATATTATGTTGCTCTTTCGATCCTTTTTTTTCTTTATCTTAATGAATGACTTTATCTATCTTTGTTCAACTCATTTAACTGTGTCTAACTGTAGATTATGATTATGTTATGAACTTTTCTTTATTTTTTCTAACATATGCATATTTATTGTGATTGAAGGGGGTGCGTGGAGATATGTGTATATATTGTGGATTACATCAAAGTATTATTCGATAAATAATTGACGTATAATGTCAATTGTTTTTTTTAGTTCAATGAGTATGGAGGTTGAAAATTGGAGAATGTGAACCACAATTGATATGTTTCATTCATTTAGTGATATATCACAAGACCAGAGTTGGCTCTTCTTTTATCATTGCTTCTAATCACAATGTCTTATCATTTTTTTTTTCACCTTTTTCCTTTAGTTGGTGAAACCATTTATACTCTACACCTACATCTTATTTGTGAAATTTTTTCCTTAAATACATCTTAACATCTAGGTCTCTGCTGTTGCCCAAGTACTTGTTGCTTTTTACCTTAATGAATGGGAATTAATATGTGTAGAAGCCCACTTGATGATGGTTTTTGCTTTTGTTTATTTCGAGTTTAATGAATATAAAGGTGGGAGATCGAATAACCATCGACTTTTGAAATGTGATTTATGTCTTACAACAATTGTTATGGGAGAAATCAAATTTATTTGTAAAAGAAAAGATAAACAATAAAGGACATGGTTAGAATTTACATGATTCACTAACGATATATATTAACTACGAGAGAAATTAAAGATTTGAGGGAAAAAAATACATGTATAAGTGTTAACGGGAATAGAGAGTTCATATATGGCATCTCTCAAAACCGTGGACTAAAAATAATAAATGACATATATCATATGTACACAATTTAGGTTTCTTGTCCATATAATCCTTTAATGGGTTCAAGGCATTCCAACTACAATTATAT
This sequence comes from Cucumis melo, assembly GCF_025177605.1. NCBI lineage: Eukaryota > Viridiplantae > Streptophyta > Magnoliopsida > Cucurbitales > Cucurbitaceae > Cucumis > Cucumis melo. The sequence continues at coordinate 2,967,444 of NC_066867.1, read as the reverse complement.
AGGGTTACACTTGCTTTTGTTTTATATTTTTATGAATTGTCGATTAAGTGTGTAGTGGTCGATTCAAGTATACCTCAACTGGCTTAACTATATGCGCATTTGACCATATGATTAGAAGCTTAAATCTCTCACTTTACACATACAAGTTAAAGAAAGTGAACCCACGCAGGGTGCGGTTCAAATTATTCATCTTTTGTATTTTTAATATAAATTGAAAGTAATAATGTGGTGAATTCTTTTTTCTTTTTTAGGGTGTTTAGTAACTTGAGTAATTTGGGAGTATTGGGTTGAACGGGTAAAAAAAGCTAACTACTGTTTGGTTGACCAATAATTAAAGAGATGTATTATCTCGTTATTCACATCAACTCACATTTCTCATTTTGTCATTCGTGTAACTCTCACTTACTCCCCTGTAATTATTAGCAACTCAACTTAGTTCAACTATATATTTTTATGGTCGACTAAATGCTTTCTCTGTGAAAACTACTTTTCTTAATTTTGGAATTTGAAAATGTTTTTGCAATTAGATTATGTTAAGCAAAGAAGAATGTTAGCAAACAAGCACTATCAAAGGACGATTCTTATAAACATTTTCAATCACAACTAAATTTCCATTGTGCAAAAACAAATGAACTATATATACGTAATTATGAAACGTAATTAATTTCAATGTGTGAAAGCAACATTTGAATTGGTTGTCATTACTATCAAGATACGAATTATAATTTCTATATAATCTTTAATTGGTTTATCTATTTAAGCTTAAAGTCATGTGATTTTTCATTTGGCCATTAAGTGAAGTGTACAAAATTGTTTTTGATAAAGTTGCTCAATAAATGTAAAAAATAGAAAAGAGATAGGTGACTTGCTCGAGAGTTGCAAAAAATAGATAAAACGAAAAAGATAGAATTACTCGATAAATGTATAAACTTTTCAATTGTATTTACTATTGAAGTCAAAGGTCACGTTTACTCTACTGAAATTATAATAGATCAATGAGAAATAAAAAGTGGATCTCATTTGATTACTTTTGATGCCGTTTACTTATGTGCTGTATTTGCACTAAAACATGAGATCCACATCCAAATTTATGATGAAACAACACAATCTTATAGATGAACTGAGAGTACTCAATCCAACTACACCCTCATAATTAATTGCATCATTATTACCATTACAACCATCATTATTGTTATTATTACAACTAAAAATTTGTCATTTTTGACATTTTTACTATTACTATTTGACCTTCAAAGATAGAGGTAGAGATAACAATAACAATAAACGTAACAAAATTCATAATTCTAAGTAAACACAATGATGAAAAGCAATCCAATCACATTTAATTATGAGTAGAACTCATTACAATTGACCCATCAATAAAACTCCATTCCGATTATACCAATTTTTATTACGATTTAGTCCAACTTAGTCGTTTAATACCAATTTACAAAGTTGGCGGGTCGGATTGCTCCTTCGTATTATTGAAAATGCTTAAAATTTATTAATGGAGATGATAGGGCATGGGCCTTCACTTTTATAAGATGTGAGACTTCCATTGTCATCCTCCTAATAAAAACCTCAACAACTTCCAACTATATTTTTGAACCACCGTCACTATTGCCAAAATGTTTCCATCATTTGATCTTTTTTTTCTTCTTCTTCTGTTTCCCACAGTATTTAGATGTTTAAGTTTGTCTCCCTCCACAAATAAATAAATGAAAGAATCAACATAGTATGATATAAGATAATGAAAATGATATATAGGTCTATTATTCCATTGTTTTGGGTGTAAGATGAAGATTACTGTATTTGGGGTAAATTGGGAAAATCACCTTGCGTAAATATAATTATATTTTAAAAAATTTTAAATGTTAAAAATTAAATTAAGCCATTAAATTAATTTGAATTTTAAAATTAGCCCCTTAAACATATATAATTGTATAAGTTCTGTTGAATATATAAGTTTTGAAGATTCATCTGTGAGTCTAACTTTTTTTACGATTATTGTAGTGGTCTAATTTTAACACTTTTAGATGTTTAGGAACTCAATTGCTGTATTGAAAGTTTGAAAGTGTAATTGTAAATACCGAAAGTTTGAGGGTGTAATTGCAAATGCTAATGTAATTTATAAGTGGTTTATGTTTTGTCTGTTTATTTTTATATATTACGTAAGAAGAGTTTAAAAAAATTAAAACAGAACAAAAAAAAGGAAAGAAAAGAGAAGTTGGACTACACGTGAATATGTTTTTTGTTTTGTTTTATATTTTTCACTCATTAAAATAAATGGGTCTTTTCGAAAATATAACAAAGCGGCAAAACATTTATACCGAACAATTTTAAAAATGGAAAAAAGAAGAGTAAAGGAAGAAAGACAATAGAAGAAATTGCAGCGGGAGGAGAAAAAAGACGGAAGGACAAACCTATAATATTTTAAAAAATAACTAACTTTATGGATTTTGTTACACGAGCCGTAAATATTTTAGTAGTTTGTTATATTTATGAAAAATTTCTTAAAATAAATTGTTTGATAATCAGTTGAGTTTTCATTAACAAGCAAAAACAAATAATAGTAGGGTCTCGTTTCGTAATCATTTCAATTTTTTTATTGCTTTTTATGTTATTAAATTTTATTTGTTATACAAAAAAAAACCATACAAATTTGGTAACGGGTCTTGTTTTTTGTTTTCGAAAAACACGAAACTTTGTTTTTTCATTTTCAATTTTCTTCCTCCATTGCACTAATAGCATCCTCCTTTGCATTAATTTTAAAAACGTCTTTTTGTTTAAATAATAAAAAAAAAAAGTTACCAAACCACTTGTTTTTAAAAAATTAATTTTCAAAAATAAAAAACAAATGAATCAACAGATATGCCATTTGTTTGGTAATTAATTTGGAGAAAACAAACACAATCTAAATAGTTATCAAACATAAACAAATAACCATATAGTTTTCCAAAAAAAACTGATTTTGTTTTTAGAACTTGAATGAAGATTCAAGAATCTCTTTAACAAAACGAAAACCATACTTAAAAAATTTGGAGGGAATCTGTATAAATTTCAAAAACCAAATAGCACAAAAACTATAATCAAACTAATGTTATGTAAAAAAGGGAGGCATTTGCAAAACTAGCAAAAAATTGTGATAATAAAGTCTATGTCATTACATTTTTTAAATGACAAAAATAGCAAATTTAAATGAAGACAATCTTCTGATAGCCCTCCGTTAACCTTCATTAATTACTTTTCATATTCACAATATACAAAAAAGAGGTAATATGAACGGTTGTTTTTTTAAATATTATTGTCATCTCAAAAGGGGAAAAAAAACATAATTTTTAGTTTCATTATACTGTAAAGAATGAATGTCCCCTCTATGTGATTCATGGAAATGTACTTTGTCGATCAACTTCCCATTAAAAACCTTACCATTTTCCCTTTTATCTAAAAAGTACTTTTAAGAACTTATTAATGTGATGTGGTTAGTAGTAGGTTTAGAAAGGTGTGGAAGCATAGACCATTTTGATTACTCAATAAATGAAAGAAAATGGCAGTTGAGTTCTTTTTTTCTTTTGCTTTTTTTTTCAAATGGCAGTTGAGTTTATTCCTAGCTTTGTATGGCCAAACTTTCTCATATATTGCAAAATTAGTCCTTTCTTTTAAGGGTCCCCCCTATCTCATGTGACATGCCCTTAACAAGCTCTCAAAACTCATCTTTTTTTACTCACTTATTTTGCATCTATATAATGAGCTTCATCTCTTTCATTTCTTGTACATTGCCTTGAAGCTTATAGCTTCTGCTCGGTCTCGAAAAGAGTTCGTCTCGGATCGGGTTTAAGATTGTGGTTTTGACATGAGGAATCCCCCTCTGCTAGGAAGGGCACCTTTGTTGTGCTTCTTCTTGGTGTCCTTTGTTTTTGCTGCAACATTGTGCTATGCTGATGTTAAGTCGGTCGAGGTCGTCGGTGTTGGTGAATGTGTTGATTGCAAAGAGAGTAACATAAAAACTAGCCATGCTTTGTCAGGTTCATGCCATTTTTTCTGTTTTATGATTATGGTGAAAGCTATTTCTTAGGAGTTTAGTTTCTCTTTTCTTTTTAGCTTTACAAGTAATGAAGACATGTCTTTTATAGTAGAGACACTCATGAAAATGGATGGCTTGATTGATTACTTAGCTTACTTCATTTTGGTCTCCATTGACTTTCTGTTTTAATCATTCAACTTTAAATGTTTTGTTTTAGTATCTTAATTTTGTTGTAGTCACTGTCTTTGGGTTTCCATTAATATTTCTGTACAATCTAAACCTCTTTCAAAATCCATTGTTTAACCTACTTAGAAAAACTCTAGGCTATCTTTATAACAAACATCTACCTCTCAGATTCTCATCAAATAAGCAACACAAAATACTTTTCTAAGCAAAAGAAGTTTTTGCTAATGACACTGGATGGATGGAGAGTATATCGTCAAAACCGTCGAATTACCAATTGATCCAAAAACTTAAATCGATAAGTGGTGAAAAATATCAAATTGTACCTCTAAATTTAACAGAGTTGTATTAATTTAAATTCTGAACTAATTATTATTGTATCAACTAAACATCTAAAACTATTGCAAATGAATAGATTTAGATTCTTAGACAAATTTTTCTTTGAAAATCATCTGTACATTACTCAAATTGTGCATTTTGTAAACCAATGTTTGTAGAAGTACACACGTTTGAAAATTATATCTAACACTCTACCAAAAGCCAATCGTACTGATACGAAATGTACACTTTTAACTATGTGCAGGACTGAAAGTAGCCATAGATTGCAAATCAAGTGATGGGAACTTCAAAACAAGAGGAATTGGAGAGTTGAATGAAGAAGGAAAGTTCACTATATTGCTGCCTAATGCCATTGTGGAAGATGGAAAGTTGAAGGAAGAATGTTATGCTCAACTTTATAGTGCAGCAGCCAACCCTTGCCCTGCCCATGATGACCTTCAATCCTCTAAGATTGTTTTATTGTCCAAATCAGATGAGAAACACACCTTTGGGTTATCTGGTAAACTCAAGATTTCACCAGGAACTTGTACATCAGCTTTCCTTTGGCCATTTTTCAAGTACCCTCCTCTTTCCAAGTTCCCTCAATTTCCTTTGCCACTCCCTCTTATACCTAAGTTTCATCATCCACATTTGAAGCATTTTGTTCCCCCATTCTCCTTCCCTCCGTTGCCACCTAAAGTCTTCACTCCATTTCCACCTAAAGAGTTCCCACCAACGCCGGTGTATGAAAAGCCACTTCCACCACCTGTTCCAGTTTATGAAAAACCTGTTCCTCCACCTACACCAGTCTATGAAAAGCCACTTCCACCACCTGTTCCAGTTTATGAAAAACCTGTTCCTCCACCTACACCAGTCTATGAAAAGCCACTTCCACCACCTGTTCCAGTTTATGAAAAACCTGTTCCTCCACCTACACCAGTCTATGAAAAACCACTTCCACCGCCTACTCCTGTTTATGAAAAACCTCATCCTCCACCTACACCGGTCTATGAAAAGCCACTTCCACCGCCTGTTCCTGTGTATGTAAAGCCTATTCCTCCACCCACTCCGGTCTATGAAAAGCCACTTCCACCTCCTGTTCCGATTTATAAAAAACCTGTTCCTCCACCTACACCAGTCTATAAAAAGCCACTTCCACCGCCTGTTTATGAAAAGCCACTACCACCTCCTGTGTATGTAAAACCTAACCCTCCGCCAGTGCCAATCTACAAGAAGCCACTTCCACCACCGGTTCCTGTTTACAAAAAGCCTTGTCCTCCCCCTGTTCCTGTTTACAAGAAACCTAATCCTCCACCAAAATATGAGAAGCCACTTCCACCACCAGTTCCTGTTTATAAGAAACCTAATCCTCCACCAGTGCCAGTCTACAAGAAGCCTCTTCCACCTCCTGTTCCCATATATAAGAAACCCCTCCCTCCACCAGTTCCCATTTACAAGCATCCATTTTTCAAGCATAAACACCCCTTCTTCAAGCATTTGCCTCACATTCCAAAGATTCCCCATCATCCATTTTTTAAGAAGCCATGGCCACCTATCCCTCACTTCCCTCCTGTTCCCAAGTTCCCACCAAAGTACTTCTCCCACCACAAGTTTGGAGGGTTCGCTAAACATCCACCATCTGTTTCTCATCCTTAGAATGTCACTGTCTTGCAGCATTGTTGCTTTTTTCTTAATAAGCAATGAAGGAGATGGTTAATGTGCAGTGGAAGTTTAGTAACTTTCAAGTTCTACAAATAAAGCTCCAGTTTCTGACATACAAATTGAACCGAATCAGAAGGGAGAAAAAGAAGCGGGAGTGAATTGTTGTTTTATTTTTAATTTTTCTATAAAAAAAAAAAATTAGAATTGTGTGGATTGTTTATGGTTGTTGTTTCACAATTTGAGATCAGGATTCTGTAAATGTCAATGAACAGATTTTTCGTTTTGGAGAACTTTCACCTTGAGGTTCTTGCATGTTATGGTTGTTTATCCAGGAAATGATAATGAAAAAGGCATATGATTTACCCTTTTTTCCCCTAAACATCATTTGTTTTTTCTATGTCTCATATTCTTCCTGCTCCTTAAGAGTTGTAATCTCAAATTGCATGAACTGGAAATAAAAATTTCAAACTATGTGCTATATTATAAAAGATAGAAAATTATATAGTACTCCTAAACTGTGCAATATAAATGTCTCTTAAAAAACAAAAATTATCTTAAAACTGAGCTCCATGTTATGTAGGATCGTAAACAAATGAAGAAAGTTTGGATAAGTTTGGTTCCTTGTACTATCATATATGAACACAAACTATGCAAACTTTGCTTCTCCTTTTTCATACGGTTTCAAGTGCTCTAACTCCAATGGAAAAGCAGATTTTCACATCGAGTGTTATTGCCATCTGGAACCGACGCAACTCGATGGTCTCCAATGGCTTATAACATGCAGTTTGACCATATCAGGCGGGATTCGGAGTTTGTTGAGCAGATGCATACATATGTTGGTAAGAGAAGATCGAGTTTGTTATAGTCCCAGACGCACTTTTATTCGACTATTGATGATGTTTGCATCAATAGCTGAGAAGCCACCATAGGGTACCTCGTACAAGCTTAACTCCGATGCTTCTTTCACCGTGAGAGTGGTGGGCTTTACAGTCATTCTTCGTAATTCCAATAGAGAGCCAATGATTTTGATGTATACACTAAAGTTCACAACTTTTGTTCAGCTCGTCGCGATCGATTATGCTCTCTTGGGAGAAATGGTTTAAATAGTTTTAGTTATTTTCTTAATGGAAGGTCGTAACTATTTCAACAACTATGTCCGAACCATTGTTGATTACATTCGAACTTTTCATTGTTTTAGACTTTTCTCTCTTCACAAAAATTGTAATTACATTGCTCCTATTTTTAGGAACCAACGTCTATGGTGTTTTGATATGTTTACAAATATAGAGCAAGGAGGTGGTTGTTAGTTTTAGGTTATTATACTTTTGTTAGAATTGTGTTTACGATGAAGATTATTTTAGTTTGATTTATAATATTATATGTTTGGTGTGTTTACTGTTTTAGTTTGATAAGTAAATAATAAATATTGTAACAAATAATAAAAAAATGGTGAATGTCAAAGAGTAAAAAGGATAACAAATAGTAAATATGATAGCAAATTTGAAGTTTTGAAATAGTGTTTACTGCAAATTGGAGGAGTGGTTATCATGGTCTTAAATGATCTTTGCTCCAAATGGCCTTTTAGTTTATTGTTCTTCTCTGTGCTGCTAAACAAAAAGTTCCAAAAATGAGTTTAGCTCAGCATAATTGATATGACCTCTTTCTATCCTAGAAACGAGAGCTTTGAGTACTCCAATTCAAAATTAAAATTCTTGTATAATTCTAAGGGTGTGTTTGGGCCTCAGATTTGCAAGAAAAAGAGTGTTAGGGTTTCCATAATCCCTGTATTTCCTCTCAAACGGCCTTCCGTGTAATCTGGCTCACTCCTCTCTCAATTTTTCATAGTTTTCGGCATAATCCTTCTCCTTCTTCGCGTAATCATTCTCACTTCTAGCTCCTTCTTGCGTTCTTTCTCTTTTCCCATACCTCTGTTCCTATCCTTCTCCAAATGTCAGATCATTGTCGTTGTTTTCGTTGAATGGTTCGTTTTTAAACTCTAATCTTTGATTCCATTCTCCTTCTCCGTGAATGGTTTCGTTGGAGGCTGAGTTTCCAAACCTTGCCTCTAAAACCCTAATCGTTGTTAGTCGTTTATTTTGTCAATGTCGAGGGACAAACTAAGGAAACAGTTTCCTCGAATCAAACACAGAAGAGGAAAAGGTTTGGGTGATCTTAGGTTAAAGTTATAATTAAGAAGATTAAATAAAACCATTTGAAGAAATTTTTTATTTGATGTACCACATATATGCATAAAAAAAAAATAGTGAAAAATCAAGATTGAGGCAAAATTTTCTAAATGAATATCACAATTAAAAACATTTAATAAAATCAATTTAAGAAAAATGTGTATTTCATGTATAGTATACATGTAAAAAAAGAGTCATAGTGAAAAAAGCTGAGATCATAATAGTTTCACCCTAAACACAACTTATAATAACACATACTATCATAATATACACACCAAACACAGACTCTATAGTCTTCACTCTAAACGCAGATTACAATAGTCTGCACCCCAAACGTAGACTATTATAATCTTCTGACTATTATAATACTCTTTTCACTTATCGCCCCAAACGTCCCCTAAGAGAACAAAGATAGGTTATAAAAGAGAGATGAGGGTTTATATTATGCAACAAGTATAAGGTTCTAGAACGATGTAGTCTTCAAAGTAACGAAAGCAATAGGCTACACGAGAAAAATATTTTTAAAATATAGTGCTTTCCCTAAACTAGATTTCAATGACAAATTATTATAAAAAATAGAATCATTAATCCAACATGGCTTGCATGTCACACCTTGGCCAAAACTGAAGACGGATGTCATACTCGACTTCAATATATTTTTTTAATTAATTTTCATGTGACAACACATAAATATTTAAAATTTAGATTGGGTTGGATTTTTTTTCAAGTGGGTCCCAAAATACTCTTCAAACCCAAACCAACCCAACTTGTTTACCCATCTAATAATAACCCACCAGGTTCAAGAAGACGAACCGAACCGAACCGATCCGGTCTAACTTTGTTTCATACTTAAGTCGAACTTAGCGGTACTTTTGGTTCGGTTCTCGGTTTCCCCAAACAGAGCCACTCAAAATTAGATTTAGGGTTCCGTTCGCAATTTTCAGCGCATTTTTATTTGAATCGGTCGTTTGTTGAACACGTTCTCTCTCAGCTGGTTTAGGGTTCATCGTTCTCTCTTCTCGCGCTATATCTTTCTCTCTCTCAGGTTCGTTTCTTTCTCTTAGGCCATTTTATCAGAAGATCCTCTTCGTTCTCCGATTTTCTTTCCGTGTTCGCCCTCGGTTTCTCAGCAGACGTAGGAAGTTTGGTTTCCGTTTAGTGAATCTGTTTGGGGTATTACGAATGATATTTTGTACTGGGCTTTCCGCATAGTCTTTTTCTTTCTAGGAATATATGCATCTGAGAATTTATTTGTTTGGCTTTTCTTTATAAAGTATGAGGACATATACATCTCGATTGCTAATCCTTGATTATAATCTTTTTTTTTTCTATGTTGTTTGAATCTGTTTTTTTTTTTTTAATTTCAATAGGTTTTTTGAATCTAAAAATGTATTTCTTGGATGAATTGCATACTGTTGAATTAGAAGTTTATTGATTAGATTGTTGATATTTGCCCTAAGTTCCATGGATAGGTTTGCGTCTTTCACCTTTTCGTTTGCTTTTTCTTTTGGCTGACGACATCTTACATAGCCTCTGCTCTAAAAGGTGCCATGATTTTTTTTCCTGGCTTTATCTGAGTTTGCGCAATTTAGATTTGAAGTGATGATTTGTCTAAATATAAATATCTATCGGCCATACTATTTTTTGTTATTTTGAGTTTTTCAGGATGACTGCTAGAGAATGAAAAATCTTGAAACATTGTGTTTTGAAGTTCAAGGATCTTGTAGTTTTGTTCTTTTCTAGACTATCTCATTTGATATAGCCCTTTAAATTTAATCAAAATTTGTTAATATTCAAATCCTCGGACATTTTAATTATTTATCTAAATAGTTGTTTAGGCATTACTCAGGTTGCCCACTATTTTAAGCTTAGAAGCCTACTCTGGTTGACCTAAAGTTTGCATGCTATTTGCCTTATTTCGCACGACTCTAAACTGTTATAGACATCTTTTTTCAGCCTTCAGGTAAATGAACACAAAAAGGAGTGAAAGTCTGACTTCTGTGTGATGGTCTTTTAATCAATTATAGGGATTAAGATGGTTTTTTTATTCATTGTATAAATATTAAATTAGAATGATGACAACCAATAATATTAAAACTGACAATGGAAGGTTCCTTATATTATTTGGAGTGTACATTACAACAGCCTGATTCTTGGCTTGGCAGGTTCCTGATCACCTTGTAAACATGCCAAAGAACAAGGGAAAGGGAGGAAAGAACAGGAAGAGAGGAAAGAACGAAGCAGACGATGAGAAGCGTGAGCTTGTTTTTAAGGAAGATGGTCAGGAGTATGCCCAAGTTCTCAGAATGTTAGGGAATGGTCGATGTGAGGCGATGTGCATCGATGGGACAAAGCGTCTTTGTCATATCCGGGGGAAGATGCACAAAAAAGTTTGGATTGCAGCTGGTGATATAATTCTTGTGGGTCTTCGTGATTACCAGGATGACAAAGCTGATGTTATCCTCAAGTATATGCCTGACGAAGCCAGGCTGTTGAAGGCATATGGGGAACTTCCTGAGAGCACACGTCTCAACGAGGGTATTGCTGGTGGTATCGATGATGAGGATGATGGTGGTGGCGATGATTATCTTGAGTTTGAGGATGAAGATATCGACAAGATTTAGATTTTGAGTAACCTTTACTTTTGAAGTTTAGAGTTGTGTTTGTGTGGATGATTTGGTCGTATGGATTTGCTCCACTTTTGTTGTACCATTTACTCTTCTATTCTGTTGGAGAATTGGTATTTATTGCATAAAATCTGGTATTGATATATATATACAAAAAAAAAAAAAGGAAAAAAAAAGTCTACATTAAAAATAATTCCTGGAATGTGCATAACATTATTTATATATTATGTTTTAATTATATGTGGACAAAGTTTATTCGCAGGTTTCCTCTTGCATCCTAAAATTACCTCTGCCAATGATGCAAAAAACTCATGCTGGAGAGCAATTGCTTTGATTTCTAATACTAGTTTTTGCCCTCAACCACAATCATCTCTTCCTCTCTCGCTCTCCCACTCTGCAAAACACATACATACATGTGTATATGCGCACGTATATCACCCTTCTCTACAGAAACATTTCTATTATTGTGGTTAGAGATGAGCAGAAGCTAGTAAGCGAATTCAATGCAAACATTGTCTAGGATGAACTAATCTATGAGATCTGAGGGCTTTGTGCAACACTATTTTCACTCTTCCTTCCAAAGGATCCACATGAATGTGGATATTGTTATCACTTTGATATAATCTAATCTGCTTTGAGTTGGCGTTTGGTTCAAATTTATTACATGTTATTATTAACAGAAGATGTAGTTTGCTTAGTGCTCAGCGATGGTAGTTATGCCCATTTGATATCTGGCATTTAGGAACAATGAATGTGTGAATTATAGTGCTTATTTGATAATGTAGTTATGCGTTAGTGTCATTTTGAGCTTCATGCCCTTTAGAGCTCTTGGAAGCTAGAGTGTAGAATCAATCCATCCCAAATATTTTCTTTTTCAAAGAATGTCCCCACGTTTTCATTCAAAAAAGGAAGCCAATATATAGATCTATATTTCAATGGTTAAAGTATATTCACACCAAGTTCAAATTTTAAATAAAAAGTGTTTACAATCTAAGTTTAACATCGAGGAAATCCAAAATTTCAAGTTTAAAGTCAAGCTACTTTATAGAAAGATATGTATTTCACAACATCAAAACAATCTTCACAAATCCATGTCTTATGAGCTAAGAATATAGATCTACACTTCATAAATTAAAATGGATAAAATGTAAATAGAAATGGATAACATACCTATATAGGTTAATTTTTATAAATATAACAAAACATCAAAATATTTATGGCATGTATAACAAGATAATAAACTCATGAAACCTGTCATTTTTTAAAATTATTCAAGGTTTGTTCTTGGCGCTTTTGAATTTTACACGGTTTGATTTCCTCTTTTTTCCTTTCGATCTTCCTCACAGTGGGGTCACTTTCTCTTCTTTTGCAATTTTTCTTTTATATTTTTTTGAAATCATAATCATTGTTCTACGATGATTATTATTCTTTTTAATTGTACTTCTATTATTAATATATTTGTTTTCAATCTATCGTCAATCTTATATATATATATATATATTTTTAATTTTTCGTGGACAAAGATAAACTACATGATCGTGTATCATGAACTACAGGATCGTGTATTATGATCTACACGATTGTTTATGACACATGATAGTTTACTAGGACTTTTCAAAACCATCGTTTATCATGAACTACACAATTGTGTATCATAAACTACACACAATCGTGTATCATCATCTACACTATTGTTTACTAGGGTTATTTTTAAAACCATCATTTATTATGAACTAACAATCATGTATCATGACTATGCAATCGTGTATCATTTTCTACACGATTGTGTTTCATGATTGTTTATAAGAAAATTACACGTGTGCATGGGGTTGATATTGATACCACCTACACGATCATGTATAGTGATTGTTCAAAATAAGAATTACACACTCCCGCGTGTGATCAATTAATCGCGTAATGATTGTGACATTTTTTATATTTTATACTGTGGGTTTGTAGGCTTTTTTTCGTTTTCGAAAGTGTTTTATACAATGTAAAAATTTTGACAGTTTGTTATATTTTTTTAAAAATCCCACATATGTACCCTTTTTTACTGTGTCTGTGGAGAGAATAGAGAATATTGGTTGGGAAGCTTGAAAGGCAAATGAAATGAGACATCCTCAACATGTCGAAGAGGTGGCATGTTAGCAACATGCACCGATTTGGCACGAAGTCGTGTATCGGACATACAACCTCACAATTCACCTCCATTCTATTTTTGTCAACAAATACTAAAATAACATTATTAAAAAAAAAATCCCAAAATAAGTCATATAATATTTTTAAAAAACCTAAACATTTTTTGGATTGGAAGCACCCAAGTAGGTAGCAGGCGCGAAAGCTAAAAGCACTACAAATTTCTCCGTTCCAACAAATCACTCTTCCTCTTCATTTCAGCCGCTCCATGGCAATTGCTGAAGAAGCTCTCTGAAACTCAGAGGCGCGAGAGAAGAAGAGAGAATCACACAAACATTTTATTCTTTCCTCGTTAGGTTTCTGCTCCCAAGCTCTCACTTGAACTTCTCGCATGGCTTCCTCCACTTCAGTCGATTCGTCTCTTTGGTGGGATCCTTTCCATCCGTTTCTTACCGAGCTCGAAAATGTTTCCCTCTCATCTACAGAACTTCCTCCTACGCTGGTAAGATTCATCCCCTCCATATCCTGTGAACTACTGTTTCAGTGCACATGTAACTGGGGTGTGTCTTTTCAGATGAAAAAGATGGATGACAACCATGCTTGGTTCGTGGGTACAGTTTCACTCTTTAAGAAACCGAATGAGAAATCAAGGGTGGCTTTAGATTCTCAGGAAGTTAAAATTGGAGCTCACACGCTATCTATACAACCTGAGCTTAAAGCTAAAGCCCTCAAGTTGAGCTCTTATTTGGTCTGTCCTCGCGCTTTGTATGGTTTAGTTGCTATATCTGAAAATTTGAATGCTTTACATTTTGTCGTTCATGTCACTGCACACAGCACTAAATTTGTTAAGCTACTAATTCATTTTCTGTTGTTACTCTAGTTGTAAGCACGACAATATGAGAATTATTTTAGTACTATTTTGATAATATACGATGTTCTCGTTTGAAATAGATGAAATTGTTCACCAAGAAATGACATAGTGAAAGGATTCTCCTATCAGTGCTTTAAAAAGCCCTCAAGGTTGTGCAGAGAGGCACTAAGTGCAGGTCTGGGCTTTGCCTTAGGTGCACATCAGACGTGTCTTTTGTGAAGCCCCAAGGCTGAGCCTTGGGGCTTTTTCATTATTGAAAAACCCCCTACTAAAGGTTTTATTCTTTATTAACAAAATAAAAGAATTTTTTTCTATTAAGCTTATATGCAAAATTCCTAAACTCGTGTTTAGGGTAACATTTTTTTCCTTCACTTTTCTATGTCAAGTCGTCAATTATGCTTTCTTTTCTTTATGGAGGACTTTCATGTATATCGCACCTCACACAAAAACCAACCTTTTTCGTGTGGAAAGTGCTTAAGCCCTAGAAGATTATTGCACTTCGTTGCGGCTTGAGTTTTTAAAATACTGACTCATATAGGGAGTGAGAAAGAACAAAGTCAAGGAAAGGAAAGGAAAAGGGAAAATAAGAGAAGCCTAGAGGGAATATCACCCTGATTTTTAACAAGAAATACAAGGTACTGATAAGAAAAAGAACAAGAGAATTTATAATTATTTGACAAAACTGGGTTTTAATTTTTGAGGTATAATGTGAATGAAAAGGGTGGATTCCAAAATATTTACTGGACATGTTATTTTCTTTTCTCCTTGTTAAAAAATATAATATTATCATTTTATTTATTGATGATGTACGTTTATCTTTGTGTTTCAGTGTTTGGATGAGGTCCAATCGTACATTCTGGCTTCTAGAACCATTGAACATGAGAATGTACATGAAAACTCCCCATTTGAGGAACTTCTTCACATGGTTGGTAGCTTCTTCCGATGATTCTAATATGTATCTTTAATTGACAACTTTTGAGAGAGGTATTACATTTTGTTCCGTGGTGCAGATTCAACATTTGATCATATGTTAACTTTGTAAGTCTACAATGATATCGAGTAGCTAGGTGAACGATTAAGTCTGGTGGTTTAGATATATTATTGACGTTATATGCTCAAGTACTTTTTGATTAAGGTTTTATGAATTTAAATCACTAGAGCTTGTATAGTTTTTATACCATTGGAGGTAATGAACCATCTATATTATTTAATGGTATGAGATAGGCAACAAAATTGGGTTTAAAAGAAATGAATTCAAACAATGGCCTCTAGTTTATTCGATGAAAGGAGAGGTGGTTGCCATCTCCCCTAATAGGGTCAGGAATAGCCTTCGGGCTTCCCTATTAACACAACAATGACATCTAGGTACTTAAGATTTATGGTGTTTAGGTGTGAATGGAATTGTTAGATGATATAAAATTAAATTCGCCTTTATTCATAAGCGATGATTTAAGATGGTATCGAGGCAGGTGGTTTAGGGAGGTTCTGTATTCAAGCCTCTATGTCGTTGTTTCCTCCCTATTTAATATTGATTTCACTTGTTGGTCATTCTTTATATTTTGATTCCATAAGTGAGGGAAGTGTAGGAGATACATAATTAAATTCGCCTTCACCCATCAACTTAAGCTCTTAGGTTGATGAGTTATTTAAAAATTTCTTCTCCCTTATGCAAGCTTCGGTCAATACCATCAACCGTTTGGATAGGATCGTTATAGACTTTCTTTTGGGTAGGGGTGAACATAAGCCGGGTTGAGCCTGGTTGGAAGAAAATTATGGACCAATCCAAAGTATCCGGGTTGGCAAAAAAATGAACCATATCGGTTCAATTCGTAAGGGTCAACCCAACCCAACCCAAAAAATTCGGGTTGGGCCGGGTTGGGTTGACAGGTTTTTTTTTTTTTTTTTTTTCCATCTCTCCATAATTTATTTAGACAAATTTTCATATTATTTTTCAATATGCAAGGTGAACAAATTGTTATTCAAGGTACAAGGTGACAAATATATATATGTGTTATACATTCAAATTTCAAGTATAAAATGTTCATTCAAAATGAGGTTTACTTTTAGTTTTAGGTGTATATATATATGTATATGTATCTATATATGTATATATAATTGGGTTGGGTCGGGTCAACCCTACCCCTAACTTGCACAACCCCGACAACCCGACTCAACCTTTTTTTCTCTAATTTTCTAACCCAACCCAATATAAAATTTAACCCAACCCAACCCTTACGGTTTAGGTTGGGTAATCCGGGTTGGTCGGGTTATCGGTTTTTTTGAACACCCCTACTTTTGGGAATAGAACGGTGGCTCCTGTGTTCCTACTTCCCCAATAAACGAATAAGAAGTAGGAAGCATCTGGTCGATTAGCAGCAGGGTGAATTGGCGAGTGTCCTTCTAGTCTTTTGTTCCTTGTTAACTAGGATTTGGGATTGGTTCTTTTCGCCAAAAGAACAATGCCCTCCTTATTAAATGGCTTTGGAGGTTCAGTTAGGAAGAAAATGTTTTTTGGAGATCCGTTATTGGTGCTATCTATGGTGTTGGTTTCAAATCGGGCGAAGGGAATAAAGTATAAGATTATGGGCTGGAATTTTAAAGAACAAAGGGCATTTTGAGCATTGGTCCCTTAGAATTTCGGATTCTGTCTCCTTAGAACTCAAGGACACAGATGTACAACCTATAGAATATGGATTCCAGATTTGTTTGTCCCTTAGAATTTCTAGCACTTTTGATAATTCTCTTGTACTTAAAGCATGGTTTCATTTTATTTTACTAATGAAGATACTTGTTGCCGTTTAAAAAAAAACAAGCACAAAGAGCATTTTTTCAATTTCATTGAGTTTTCTTTGGGTGACGGGAAAGCAATTAGATTTGGGTGGATAGTTTTGTGATACTTAACTTCTTGCACTGAAATTCTCTGACATTTTTATCATTTCTTCTAAAATAAATATTGTGGTAGTCGATTGCTAGTGTGGCTCCAACCAGTCGTGGGATTTAGGCCTATTTCTGATAGAGAGATGGGTGATATGGCTGCAATCTGCAAGTTCTTTATTCTTGTGTACCGCAGGGAAACCATGACTGCCTAAAGTGGAAGCTTGATGCCTTTGAAAATCTGCTGCTAAAGCCATTTTCTTAAATATTGCTAAGAAAACCTCTCCCATCACCTACCCTCTGGATAATCTTGTCTGTAAGCAAAAGTTTCCCAAAAAGTTAAATTCTTCCTCTGGTCCCTTGCTTATAGAAGCCTAAATACCCACGAAAAGCTTCGAAGGAAACTTAAAAGTAGCTCCCTGCCCCCCTCTATTTGCTGCCTTTGCTTGAAAGATGAGGAATCTCTAGACCTTCTGTTTTTGCAATGTGAATTTTCCACTAAGGGGTGGACTCTTCTGTTTAGTACTTTTGGCTTGGAGAGTTGCTTCCAACAAGGTTGATGATTGGATGATTGGATGCTTGATGGGCTTGGCGAGCTTGACAGTCCTGCCTTTAGCAGTGAAGGAAAGATTCTTTGGAGGTGTGCTATGTTGTCTCTCTTGTGGTGCCTTTGGAATAGAAGAAATAGTAAAACTTTTGAAGATAAGTTTGTTTCTTTTGATTCTTTTTGGGCTTATGTTCAACATACAACCTTTTGGTGGTGCACAAATTATACCAAATTCTTTGGTAGTTACATCCATTTGATGATTTCTAACATTTGGAAGGCTCTCCTTCACTCGTGCTTTGGGGAGAGGTTTCTCATCCCCTAGCCCTTGGAAGGTTCTCTCCCATCTTGTTGGAATATACTTATTTGTTTCTTATAAGAAAAGATATATTAGTGAGAAGTTTTTTCCGTAAAAAACTACGGCCTCAAATTAATATTAGGTATTTGTTTGATTATATATTCTGTTTTTGAAACGGAAACAAGCCTCTTTATTAATGATAATGAGACTAAAACTCAAAGTACAAGAGTATTATACTAAGAGCAAAAAGAACTAAGGGAAAATACAAGCTAAAACTTAAACAAAGACTATACTTAGGTAACATAAATATGATGGAATTCTAAAAGCGAACTCGAGCAGAAAATAACAAGCTAATCAAAGCCACTCAAAGACAATACATTGGTAGAAAGCAAAATACAAAGAAAAACTTAAACTTTCCATTTTTCATTAAACTTGATCATATGTTCTAAGTTATTGTCCTTGTCTTATTCGGTTTTCTTATTATAATGAAGGTTCTACTTGAATATTACATTGAACGGCAGTGCTTGCTGAAATGCACAAGGCGCATACTCTTGCATGCTTGTAAGTTCATTTCGATGAGTGATTACCGTTTCTGATTTTTAGTTGTTTGCTCATTTTTCCTATCTTAACCGACTTTTGCATGCATGAGATTTCTCATTTAGGACTACTTTTTCCTATAGATGTTAATTTTTACTTAATTTCTAATTGATTTTATTGATGATCTCAATGTAGTATTTGTTGGAAATGGTTCCAAAAAAGGTGATATTTGTGACACAGCACTAAGACTGATCAATGATGGATTAGAAAACAAACTTATATCAGTCTTGCAGAGTCTTTTGTCCTCCTCTCACTCCGAACAGATGGTACGGTTAGAATGGTTATTGCAGTCTACTTTTCTCCTTTACTGTTGCAGTTGTTAAGTTTAGAGCTGGGTGACACATATATTCTGATTGAGCAACTTCAAGGAGTTAATTTCTTCGCAGCACTTTTTCCTAAAGCATGAGATGAACTAAATTCCAGTTGTCCTCTTGGACATTTTCTCTTGGTGGCACACCATAGAAAAGTGTAGTTTAATTCTTAAAAAGAATATAATATCATGAATGTAATCAAAGAAATTAAAGGTTTTTGTAAGAGGCGTTTTAGAATTTGAACTTTGGGTTATTGGGAGCTTTGGGAGTGCTATATTCACAATTTTTTTGGGGGTAAGATCCTCTCTCTTACTATAGACTTAATTTAGACTTCAGTTTTTTTGTCTTGTCCCTCCAATTTGGTGTCAGGACCCCTCCTAAGGCCTTTGTTTCTTTTGTTGGTTTGTGTCTTATTAATATATATATCTGATTTGCTAGCATATTTGATTTTCTTTATTTATTTTTGATAAGAAACAATTTCATTGATGACTGATGAGTGCAATTACAAAAGGAGGAGGAAGGGAGTGTAAGACCTTTACTTGGGGAAATATTAGGATTATTAGTGTGTTTATTAGTAAGGGCTTTCGTCATTGGAATTAAAAGTGCTGGGATTAGAAGTCTAATAGGAAGCAAGAGCTTTCGTCGTTGGAATTAAAAGTCTAATGTTCAAAGTACAAGAAACAATACCTTTTATTAGTAAGGGCATTTTAATAAATAGCTTAAGAGTTGGTTAAGCTTTTTTGTTGTCTGACTTACGTATGTTTAAAAAGAAGTTGGAGTGTTAGTTTGAGATCAGAGTCTATAGTCTCTTTCTTGTTTCTGCTGGCATAGTTGCTTTGAAGGTCATTTGGATGTTTACTTCTGCCACTACAATATTTGGCCACTTAAGTGAGAAAAAGGATAAAGGCTGTTTCCCCATTTGTCGATGATTATATGTTTTAACTTGATATTAACAATTGGAAATGCTATGTAGGATGTTGACCTTTTCACATTTTGGGCTGAAGAGACCTTGACAGAAGATAATCTAATTTTGGACATTCTTTTTATTGCATATTATGAGTCATTTGTTAGATGCAATGCTGATCAATGGAAAGCGTTGTGTCTGCTTTATAAGGTACATTGTTGTTCTTCTTTTATTGCATTTTTTATTGTATTTTTATAAGTATTCTATTATTCTGTTAATGCCGCAAGCGGTCCAGGGAATCATATCTGGTTCTTATAACATGGAAATACTTGCAATATCAAGTGCGGCAATACATTCTTCTCGTCAAGTTAAAGTTCAATTATTATTTATCCTCATGGAAACATTGGACCTAGAAAGTCTTCTCCAGATGGTTCATGATCAAACAACCTTCAGGTTATCATCTTGTTTACTAAAGCTTATATATTTTGGATTTATAGGCAGGCAATTGAATAAGGATGTCTTACCTTTCTTCTACAACCCCTATAGTTTCTATCACTGTTGGAAAAGTGTTAAAGTACAATGATTTGGAAAAAGTGTAAAGCTGATAGAATGTTCATGTTTTATTGAATGTTTTTGTTCAGAACTTTTGGTTGATTTTCAGTTGTGTTATTGGTTGCTTTATTAGTTGTTCTACATTGTTTTATCTTGGGTGTCTCTCTTTTTTATTGCATTGTCTTTTTCGCTCCTATTGGGAACTTCAATAAAACATAAACATTTTACTACCTTTCCATTTCCTTTTGATGATTTAATGAAAAATGGAATGTTGTTTTTTGTTTTGTTTTTTTATTAAATGCCCCTTTCCCGATTGAGAAAAATTAGGGGTGGTAACTTGTGGCAATTGCTTATTTGATTGTTCTGTGCAGCTGTTTATTCTTTGTTTTGGTCATTGCTGGCTCTCCAATTTTTTTCTAATTTATTCTTCTATTTAATATGAAACTCAACTTTTCGTTGAATTATTGTAGTCTCACAGCCTATCTTATCATCGACTTTTCATGAAATACTTTTCCATTCTTCAGGCATGGTGTGTCAGTTTTTACGTTGTCTGATTTTCAAGAGATGGACGCAATAGTCTCTAGTTTGAATGCTTTTGAAATAAAAGAAGCAGGTCCTTTGTTACTAACATGGGCAGTTGTCTTGTGCCTAATATCCTCACTTCCCGGAAAAGAGGAACACAATGTCTTGCTGGTATGTGGGTCCATGAAAAGTGCTGGTTTGTTTTAGTGGTTATTGGATACTTCATATGACTTCATTTTTAACGTATTATCTGTCGGCAGGAGATTGATCATGTTGGTTATGTACGTCAAGCTTTTGATTCTGCAGCATTCAATTATTTTCTTGATATACTTCACAGCGATTTACTGAAGGAATCAGAAGTATGCTGCCCTTACTCTTAAGTCTTCTTATTGTTATCTAGTTAAAGAATGAATTTGACAGATTCTTCGCCCTCATACTTTGTGCATGATAACAACTCATTTTAGTTTATATTTTATTGTGTAAGGTTGGTTGTTCTGTGTGTTCTTTAATACTTTGCTTTATATATATGTATATATTTTTTTTTGTAGGGACTTATTGTTGGCTATCGAAGTGTCTTGAGAACCTTTATTTCTGCGTTTATTGCATCCTATGAAATTAATCTTCAGGTACATGTTCTGTTTATACTTTTTAATGTGATGCTTGCATAGAATGGTTGCTGTTTTGTTATTTTTATTATTATTATTCTTATTGTTATCATTAAAATTAAAATTTTATTTTTAAATTTTAAAAAAGGAAAAAAGCTGGTATAGTTCCTGTTTTTTAAAAAATACATTTTCCCCCATAAATACATAGGAATATGCATGGAGAACATTATGGCATGGGTACTAGTAAGTGACTATTCTGGTCCTCAACAATTCCATTTTGTTGAGGGATATTTTGACATGCAGAATGATGTAAAATGCTATTTTCCTTTAAAAACTCGATCAACGTTTTTGTTGAAGTACGTAGTTACATTATCAATGTGTAAAATGCTGATTTTGGTTTGAAATTGAGTATCAACCAAATTATAGTGGATATGCAAAGGCCATGTCTAACGGCAAGCCAATGTTTCTAAAGTCTTGCTTCAGTGAGATTAAGGATAAGTACTTCATTGCAAATTTGATGAAGTAAGTGAATAATGAAGTTGGTCATGAGAATGTTGTTCAAGTGAACGGATAATGCTCCCAATTGCAAAGGTGCAAGACATTATTGAAGCACAATTTCCAACCATGATATGGACACCATGCGTAGTTCATACACTAAATCTTGCCTTGAAAAACATTTGTGCTGCTAAGAATTTTGTACTCCTACAAACTACAATGGTTAAGTATTAAGTTGACAATTGACAATGACACAGTGACATTTTATTCTTTTTCTAGTGAAGAACATTTAGTATATTTTTTTGTTGAGGAAATGAAAAACATTTAGTATTTTGTGACGAATTATATTATAAAAAAATTAATTTTAAAAAATAGCGTATTCCCAACATGTCCGTGTCCTATTATTTAGTGTTCTGTCTTATTCGTGTCCGTGTCCTATGTCCATGTTTGTGCTTCTTAGTCCGGGTGTACTTCCTGATTGTTTGTTTCTAATTTTATTTTTTAGGTTTCTTTATTATTTTCATTGTATAATTCTCTTTGTACTATAAGTTTTATATTAACGAAGATGCTTGTTTCCGTTTCAAAAAGAAAAAAGAAACAAAGAGTAGAAGCTATATTCTCTAGAATGACAAAGATGGACAAGTTATAGGTGGAAGGCCGGCCAAAACTGAATTACATGAAGTTTGTCTTTCGCCTCTTGAAACATTGAATCTTTTCCATCTATCCAGTTTTTTGTGCTCCTTGTCAATCACTGGTTTCCAGAAGACTCTGTCTTGGGTAGCCTCCCAAAGGGAGACCTAAATATAGAAAAGGAAACTTTTCCGCTTTGCATCTTAATTTTCCTGCCATTTGGATCAACTCTTCTTCCCCAACGTTAACTCCAGTAAGTGCAAATTTATCCCAGTTAATCTTTATGGCCAGAACACTATTCAAACAAATTAACAGCTTCCTTTTGCTTGAGGAGCATGGCCTCTTCATATTTACAGAATAGGATTATATCATCAGTGTATTGGAGTATGAGAACGTGTATCTTGTCCTTTTCATGTAGCCTTTAAAATGTCCATTAATGTGCAACTTATTGATAATGGCTCCTAGAACTTCGCTGTCTAGCAGAAATAAAAAAAGGGGAGAGAGGGTCTCCTTGTCGAATGCCTCTGTTAGGCTTCCTTCTTCCTGCTTAACGTTGTACAGCACAAACACACACCACAACAACACTACACACACAATAATACGCAATACTAAATATTTTTAAGATCAATGTAAGTCAAACTGAAGTTTATTTATATATATAACGGAAGAGCATTCATTACAAAATGATTGCAGTCAAGTAAGAGGGCTGTTCTCTCCCACACATGAACTAGGAAGTCCACTCAAAACATTCTTTTCATATCCCCCAACCCTAGCTAAGCTTTCACTATATATCCTTCCTCCACTGCTGCCACGTCACCCCCCCCCCCCCCCCCCCCGGGACCACTGACCATTCCAACTACCAATTTGTCTACGTTGAAATGTCCTTCCTACCCTTCTTCCTCTTTCTATGATAAACCTGCGTGACTGGTGGCCTAGCAATACCCCATGGAGAAGAGCCACCTTGTCCTCAAGGTGGAAATCTAGGAATTGATTCACCAGTGTGGCGTAGGACTCTCAAGTAGCTTCATGGCTGGGTTGATCCTTCCAATGGACTAAGTATTCCCAGTCCCTTTCGGCGTCATTCCAGTGAAGTTGTGATACGTGGTCGAGCTCTACAACAAGTTCCATCTGATCATTAATCACCGAGATGTCCGGTTGAATAATGTGTTTATCCCCCACCACTCGTTTTAATTGAGAAACGTGGAAGACTGGGTGAATTTTGGCCGTGTCCGGGAGGTCCAGCAGATAAGCAACCTCGCCAACTCGTCCCATTACCATGTAAGGACCAAAATACTTAGGGGACAACTTATCACAGCGCCTTTTTGCCACGGATTTCTGCCTGTATGGCTGCAACTTCAGATATACGCAATCTCCGATGTCGAAAACCACGTCCCTTCGGTGTACATTGGCGAATTTTTTCATCTGATCCTGGGCATGCTGTAAATGGCGTTTCAAAGTTGCCAACGTTTCATCTCTAGTCTGTAACTGAAATTCAACCGAATCATTCGGAGTAGTATTCCCTTGACCGTATGAAATAATGGGAGGTGGGGGCTGTCCATAAACTACAGCATAAGGAGTCGTCTTAATTGATGCGTGGTAATTGGTGTTATACCAATATTCAGCCCAAGCTAACTTGTCACTCCATGTTTTCGAGCGATCTTGACACAAGCAGCGGAGATACAATTCGAGGCACTTGTTGACGACTTCGGTTTGGCCGTCGGTTTGCGGGTGGTAGGCCGTGCTTCTTTTCAGCTTGGTCCCCTGTAAACGGAACAACTCTTTCCAAAAATGACTCAGAAATACCTGATCGCGATCGGACACAATTGATCTAGGATAACCATGGAGGCGCACAATTTCCTTCGTGAACTCCATTGCCACTGTTTTAGCCGAGAAAGGGTGGCGCAAAGCGACAAAGTGGGCATATTTACTCAACTGGTCTACCACCACGAGTACTGAATCAAACGTCCGGGAGCGAGGGAGACCTTCGATAAAATCCATTGAAATGTCTTCCCAAATACGGCTCGGAATTGGTAGAGGCTGCAACAACCCAGCAGGCGATAGGGCTTGGGTCTTATTTTGTTGACATACCGGGCATTGATCCACATAGATCTTAATGTCATTTTTCATCCCTTCCCAATAAAGTTCCGCTGCAATTCGTTTGTATGTGCGTAACTGCCCTGAATGTCCCCCTACCACCAAGTCATGGAAAGTATGGAGGATGGTAGGAAGTAAGCTGGATGTTTTTGGTAGGACTAGTCTCCCTTTATAAAACAGCCGACCTTGTTTGATGGAATAGCGCGGAATACTATCGGGGTCCTTCAACAATTGCTCGAATATGTCTTTGAGCTTGTCATCCTCTTGAACCTCCTTTTCTACCACCTTCACATCCAATATGGAGGGAACCGCAATAACATTCAATTGAGCCTCGCCTGGAATGCGGGATAAGGCGTCCGCAGCCTTGTTTTCGGGCCCTGCTCTGTAAAAAATCTCAAAGTCGAAACTCATGAGTTTCATCAGCCACTTCTGTATGCCCGGAATCAGTTCCCGTTGTTCCAATATGTATCGCAACGCCTTCTAATCAGTGAACACCACAAAGTGATGTCCTAATAAATAGTGTTGCCATTTTTCCACGGCCAGTACAATGGCCATCAATTCTCTCTCACAAACGGATTTTTCCTTCACCGTTTCTGACAATTTCTGGCTGAAGTAGGCAATGAGTCTTTTATTCTGTGAAAGGACTGCACCCAAACCGAATCCGGATGCATCGGTCTCTAACTCAAATGGCTGCTGGAAGTCGGGTAAGGCCAAAATTGGTAGCGTAACCATAGCTGTTTTCAGTTGTTCAAACGCAAATGTGGTTTCCGTCGTCCAGTGGAAGTTCTTCTTTGTCAAACGAGTTAGGGGTGCGGCGATGGTTCCATAATTGGCCACAAATCGGCGGTAGTAGCCGGTTAGCCCCAAAAATCCTCTAAGCTCCCTAACATTCCTTGGAATCGGCCCTTCCAGCATTGCTCTAATTTTTTTTCGATCCGCTTCCACCCCTTTTGCTAACACCTAGTGTCCCAAATATTCAATTCGTTCCTTCCCGAATTGACATTTCTTTCGGTTTGCGAAAAGGCTATGTTCCCGCAACAGAGTGAATAAAATCGTGAGATGCTCCAAATGTGATTCTGCGTCTTTGCTGTATACTAGAATATCATCGAAAAATACCAAGATAAACTTTCGTAAGTAAGGACGAAAAACCTGATTCATGAGAGCCTGGAATGTCGTCGGTGCATTCGTAAGTCCAAAAGGCATTACCATAAATTCGTAGTGCCCCTCATGCGTCTGGAAAGCGGTCTTCTTTACATACTCGTCGCGTACTCTGATCTGATGATATCCCGATTTTAAATCGATCTTGGAGAAAATACTGGCTCCGTGTAATTCATCCAGCAACTCATCGATCATAGGAATGGGGAATTTATCGGGCACCGTCGCTCTGTTTAACGCCCTGTAATCAACACAGAACCTCCATCCTTCTTTTTGACTAGTATCACTGGACTGGAGTAGGGACTAACGCTCAGGCGGATGACTCCCGTGCTGAGCATCTCATTTACCAACTTCCCAATTTCGTTCTTTTGAACATGTGGGTATTTGTATGGTCGGACGTTGATCGGGTCAGTGCCGTCCTTAAGCTGTATACGGTGATCAATGTGTCTCAATGGGGGTAACCTGACAGGTAATTCAAAAATATCGGCGAATTCCCGCTCAAGTTATTCAAATTTCGGTTGGAGTTCCTCGGCCGCTTCACTCACGGTTAACTGCCTGTCAGCCCTCGACACTCCCATGGATCGGAAATTCACAAGAAAACCCCTGTCCTCCGGTTGCCATTGCTTCATCAACATCTTTAGGGAGATTGCCATCCTTGTCAGTGACAGGTCTCCTCTTAGCATGACCTTAACATCTCTTACCGCGAACGTCATGGCTAAGTTCCTCCAATCGACCGTCATTGCTCCCTGTTTTGGTAACCACTGCATGCCCAACACCATATCCAAATTTCCGAGTTCCAATGGTAAAAAATCTTCCACTACGGTCAGTCCGGGTAGTCCAACGACTACTCCCGTGCACATTCCTTTTCCTTGAACCGCCTTACCGGAGCCCATGATAACTCCATATTGCGTCGTTTCTGTCGTCGCTATTTGCATTTCCTCCACCAGCCTCAAGGAAATGAAGTTATGGGTAGCCCCGCAGTCTATCATAACCACCACTTCACGATCCTCCACTTTTCCTTTGATCTTAGAAGTCCCCGGAGCAGTAAGTCCCACCACAGAGCTCAAAGATAACTCAACAATCGGGCCTATCTCTACCATGCCTCCGTCGTTCTCCTCCTCACTCATCTCGGTATCGATCAAGTCGTCGGCCACCACGCAAAGCCTTAGTTCCCTATTCTTGCAGCGGTGACCCTTACTAAAGGGTTCGTCACAACGATAGCAAAGCCCTTTTTCCTTCCGTGCCTGCAGCTCAGAGTCAATCCATCGACGATATGACGGTTCTCGTCTGCCTCCCCCGCCTACAGTATGAGATTGACTTGTGTTTGAATTTGACGTTTGATTGACAACTTTTTTCGCCAATGTCACCATTTTCGTCGGTGGGCTCCCAAACGTCTTCGGGCTGGATCCTAGGTTTGTCTTCGCAGCCTCTTTCGAGTATGGGTATGGGTATGGGCCTCCTTTCGTCACTTCGGCCTTTTCCTCCGCGAGTTGGGCTGCTTCCATTAGATCCTCCAGGCCCACGACCCGCATGGAAAATACTTCTTTTCGAATTCTTGGATCCAATCCGTTAGTAAATGTTCCCTCCAAAACCTCTTCCGCCATCTCCGGCAGCGGTGCCGATGACTCTTCGAATTTTTGCAGGTACTCGCTCACTGAGCCTTCTTGTTTGATCGCCAAAAATCTCGCACAAGCCGTTCCATAATCCCTACATCGGAATCTGTTATACATTCTCTCCTTTAACTCCTTCCAAGACCTGAACCGTTTTCGGTTTTCCGCCCATCTAAACCAGTTCAGTCCTCTCCCTTCCAAACTGACCACTGCGATTTTCAGCTTTTCACATTCGTTCAGCAAGTGCATTTGAAAGTAGTGTTCCGCCCTGTAGAACCACCCCTCGGATCTTCACCGTTAAACACCGGCATCTCCAATTTTCTGAACTTAAACCTCTTCTGTCCCGCCTCCGTTTCGACGCTCAGGGATGTTTCACCTTCTTCCCCTTCCTCTTCTGTCACTTCTTCGTTTCTGACTTTCCTCTTCCCGGTGCTTATCCCGGTTAGTTTCGACCCTCCGGTTTGTCTCTGGCGGTCTTCGTAAATCACTGAGAGCATGGCGTGCATCTTTTCTAAGTTTTTCTCTAACAATGGTAGCCTCTGGACTTCTTGCTTAATCGCCTCGATCTCTGCCTCTGAAGCGGTTAGGCGATCCTCTATCATCTTTTGCGTCATTTTCTTCCACCTCCCCAGACTGTCGACTCGCTCTGATACCAATGTTAAGCTTCCTTCTTCCTGCTTAATGTTGTACAGCATAAACACACACCACAACAACACTACACATATAATAATACGCAATACTAAATATTCTTAAGATCAATGTAAGTCAAACTAAAGTTTGTTTATATATATAACGGAAGAGCACTCATTACAAAAGGATTTCTCACAAAACGATTGTAGCCAAGTAAGAGGGCTGTTCTCTCCCACACATGAACTAGGAAGTCCACTCAAAACATTCTTTTCATATCCCCCCAACCCTAGCTAAGCTTTCACTATATATCCTTCCTCCACTGCTGCCACGTGCCCCCCCGGGACCACTGACCATTCCAACTACCAATTTGTCTACGTTGAAATGTCCTTCCTACCCTTCTTCCTCTTTCTATGATAAACCTGCGTGACTGGTGGCCTAGCAGCCTCTAGAAGCCACAATTCTGTCTCTTGGTTTTTCGTTGATGAAGATAGAAAATCGAGGGTTTTTCAGGCAGCCCAACATCCATGTTGACCATTTAGAGCTGAATTTCTTA
Source organism: Cucumis melo (assembly GCF_025177605.1). Taxonomy (NCBI): domain Eukaryota; kingdom Viridiplantae; phylum Streptophyta; class Magnoliopsida; order Cucurbitales; family Cucurbitaceae; genus Cucumis; species Cucumis melo. Next base: position 2,939,063 of record NC_066867.1, on the reverse strand, counting down.
CAATGCAGTACCTTGTAAGTGAGGATAGTCTGACTGATGGGTCTAAAGTCCTTTGCATGAACCGCATCTTCTTTCTTTTGTATTAAACAAAAGAAATGAAAGTTGGTTAATGAGGTATTTTGATATTTTTGAAAAACAATCGAACGAATAAAACAAATCAAATCTTCAAGTTGGTTAATCTAACCTTTTAGGTTAATGAAAATCATGTTTTGATCGTTTGGGAGATGAATGATCAGGTGTTTCATGGTAGGTGGTTTTTTTGTATGTTCGTGTATTCTTTCATTCTTCTTTATGAAAGTTGTTTTGCTCAAAAAATAGAAAAAATCAATTTCATGTCCGTTCTTACCATTAGGCTAACCCATAATGGTTCTTTCTTGGTGGTGGCTTCAAATCACAAGAACCTTCCTCTTCTTCTTCTTCTCTCTCTCTCTCTCTCTCTCTCTCTCTCTCTCCCCCCCCTCTCTCCCCCCCCTCTCTCTCCCTCTCTCTCTCCCTCTCTCTCTCTCTCTCCCTCTCCCTCTCCCTCCCCCTCCCCCTCTCCCTCTCCCTCTCCCTCTCTCTCCCTCTCTCTCCCTCTCTCTCCCTCTCTCTCTCTCTCTCTCCCTCGCTCTCTCTCTCTCTCTCCCTCGCTCTCTCTCTCTCTCTCTCTTTGTAGTCTTTCTTGTAGCTCCCTTTGGATGGGTTTCTCTTATCTTGTTTTTTAGGTTGCCCTTTTTTGATCAATACTAGTTCTTGTTTCTTGTGGAATATTTTTTTTGGGATATGAAACAATTTCATTGATGAATGAATTAAATTGTTATACACCTTTTTTGAGTAATGTTAAGAGTCCAATCTCTAAATGCTACGTCCCATCAATACACTTCTTTTCATCTGGCTTTATTTGTATTGCAGATGGAGGACACTACCTTCTGTTCAATTTTGGATATTCTTTGCAATATATACCGTGGGGAGGTTTGGATGTATAATGATCGGCAATAAGATGATTCTGTAGTTTCTGCTTCTTGTTTTTATTATATTATATGCTGATAATTTTCTGTCCATATTGTGTTGTTCATGAAAATTGCAGGAGTCACTTTGCATTCAGTTCTGGGACAAAGAGAGTTTCACTGATGGTCCTATTCGGTGTCTACTTTATGACCTAGAAGGTGAATTCCCTTTCAGGCTTGTGGAATTTGTTCGTTTTTTGTCGTCTCTATGTGAAGGAGCTTGGCCAGCAAAATGCGTGTAAGCAATGTCTCTATTCTCTAGTCCTTATTGGCCCTGAATTTGCTAGAAAACACTGTAATTCTGAGTCTTTGGGTGCAATATCATGTTGAATTTCCACATTTTCTCCTGAGTTTGAAGAATTAAAGTCAGGCATTTCTTTTTCCCACATGTTGAAAATGAAATTCTTATTTCCTTTCACTAATGAAAGTTTTTATTACTTACGATTAATTGGATCGCTCTGATTAGAGCATCTTTGAGGGATAATTTGTCTTTTAGTCACCAAGGAGGGTGTAAAAGCCCGGTGGGGGAGGAGGTTAGATAAATAAACTAGGAGGCCATAGTTATCAACTTGACGTCCCTGGGTTTAGGGTTGGGAAGCATTTTATATGCAATATGCCAATATCATACACGTGGTGAGTGCTAGTGATACATAATTAAATTTGCCTTTCCTACTAATTGAAGCTTTTGGGTCGATCGGTGATTTAATTACATTTAGGTCATTGAGTTCGAGTGACTTTTTGTCGACACCACCCAACTAAAAAATAGCATTGCTGCTGCCGTGTACGTCGCCACTCAATGGTGCGTGGGAGGTGCACGTGCGGCATTTTAGCTTCCCTCGTTGGGTTCGTCTCAGATCTTAATTTTTGGTCTGTTTGTGCCTTTGGTTCCATCAAAATCTACTCAGGTGTGAAGTTGTTTGGAAAATAACCCTTTCGTTCCTAGGTTTGTGCCCGTTTTGTTCTAGTTCCTGTTTTGCCTTTTGGCATGTTTTTCAACATGGTTTTGATTCTGTTTTGCTTTCATTCTGCATGTGAGATCTATGGACTATGCGTTAGTTCATAATGGATGAGATGAAGCATATAGTATTTGATGTCACTCCCCTAACTTCAAAGATGACGGAACATTAAATGGATCTTGTTGCTATGATGGGCGTCAAATGATTCAACTTTACTTACTTAGTGGGTACTGATATGGATGGTTGTGACTGAGGATCTAACTATAGATGATAAGGAAAAGAGTTGGCTTTGAGATGTTACTCGACTTTATATTTAGATAAAGAATTTCAGTGATAATGAGGTCGTTGGCTACTTGGCTTGGTAGATCATTGTAATTCTGAAAATGAACTCTTAGAATTCTTAGAACTACTTTCATTTTTTCTCATTGTTTCTATAAAAAAAAAAGAATTCTTAGAATTTCTACATTGGAAAGAACACCTCCATCGAATGTTGAAGTTTATATGCAATTCTTTCTAGCCGAACAGAAAACATAATCTATTACAAGCTATTTTATGAGCTTGTTGATGTACGTGGAGCAATGGTGCTATATGGTTGCAGATAGGGTAGGGGATTTTGGGGTTTTGTGCTTGGATACCTTGTAAAAAATACTATTTTATTGAAACATAGGTATTTTCCTTTACATAATTACAAGAGTCTTGCTTAAATCTTTTACTTCTAAACTGTAATGCTTTTATTTCATCAGTGTAATCTTTTTGTAACTTTGGGATATGATGAGGATGCTATGGTTGTGTCAGCCTAGTTGAAATAGCTTGGTGCATCTGTTGATCTTCGTCTTCTAGTTTTTGTGGGTTATTATATCTTATTGTATTTTGAGCAATAGTCTCTTTTCATTTTATTAATGAAAATGTCTCATTTCTGTTAAAAAATAGTCTTACTTAAATAGAAGAAAGACCTAAAAAAGAAAAGGTAAGAATCCTATTGTAATAATCACTTTCTAATTACTTCACATATTAGTATTAACAAAAATTCAGGGATAAATCAGTAGCAGGTCTATATGTCGGCTTCATAATACAATAAAAATAATTTGAAAAAAAATTCTTCATAATGCAATAAAAATAATTTGAAAAAAAAAAAAGTATAGGGCTTGAACCTAGGTCTAGAGAGGGCTAAAAATTTTGTCCTCTTGGCCTAGGGTAAATCCGCCTTTGGATAAATCAATAGAGTTTTAATTGGTTTCTTAAGGAGAGTTAGGTTTTTCTTTTGATTATTTTTCTGGTTTGTTGTGTGAAATTCGAAACCAAGAGATACAGGAGGAGTTCTAGAGGGGTGGGGATCTCTTTAGGAGGTTTGAGCTATGACTAGGTTCAAGTGTTTGTGATTAGTACCCATTTTTGGACTCATCCTGTGTTATTATTGACAACTTCAGTCTGTTTTACTTCGTTTTTTGCCTGATTTTTTATTGCCCGCGAGTATCCACCTTACATTTCATTTCCTTTATGAGTATGGTTTCTTTATGTCCGCTAGCACTATATATACCTACGTTATATCACCTCGTCACTTATCCTTTATTATTTTAGATTTAGTCTTTCTCAATTGCCATGCAGTTGTTCTCTATCTTATGTATTGATTAATTTCAATAGGTTTGACTTTCTAGATAAGTCTGTGGGCATATCATCCTTGTTTGAGATTAATAGCAGTACCTTGGTAGATCATATCCCAGAGATTGTTGAAACTCAACAGCCATTACCTGTTCCTAGAATGGAAGGAATGTTGATTCCCTGTAAAACACGTGGACGTGTATTGAAAGTGGTTGGTGAAAATACTGTTCTAGTACGTTGGGAGGTAAACAAATGAATTAATATTATTCTTCTACTTGTATTGGTTTATCTATTTGGTGTTTTTGGTCTTTATTGCCAACAAAAATTTCACAGCTGTAATAAAATTATAAATGGCTATTTCAATAATGTTTAGAGTAAATGATCAAAAAGACTTTAGGCTTGGTTTAAGTTCACGGCATTGGTGAGCTTCATAGATACTAGGTTTTCTCTACTACCACTCCTAGTTATAACTTGACAAAAATTTCCAGTTAAAGTACATCCAGTTCAAAAAGAGAACGTCTATCAGGATGGGATTCAGTTTTTGGTGTCAAAAATATCTTTTGGAGGACACAAAGGTTGTCACCGTCTGTTGCTTGAAGTTTCTTCCTCATACACAAGGTCAGCTTTGGCGTCCAAATATTCCTCGTTCATTTCATGGACGGGAAGGGTTCTTCCAGAGGGTATTTGTTTTTTTTAGAAATGGAAACATGCCTCTTCATTAAAATTAAAAGAGAGATTAACGGTCAAAGCACAAGAGAATTATACAGAGCACAAAAGGGCTAAAATAGTTGCAAACAATAACCAATAGAAAGTAAGCAATAACGAGCTAATCAAAATCCTCGACGGAACAACAATTGGAATCTAGATTGTAAACTAGGTGCATAGTAATTAAAACAAATTGTCAAAAGGAATCCAAAGACAGCTGACATGTTGCTCACCATAAGCTTCGAGATGAGTGAAGAGGGAACGCTAAGAGGAGAATAACCATCCTTGCGGAATCTTCACAACAATGAAAGCACAAACTGCTAAAACTGCTAAAATAATAATAATTGTTCCATCGGTTGGAAACAATTCTTGAGCCCAACTTTTACATTGAATCTAGGGAGGAGACTTGAGTCCCAATCCTTTTATCAGCAACCTTGAAACTGCACAATGTAACCAATTACTGAACCAAAAAGTGACTAAAATCAGATCTCAAACGAAAACTAGTTTGCATTCTTCTACTATCGACTTTAAATGGGCTGGAGTTTTGGAATGCTTAGAGTGAGGGGTTTCCGGAGGTCTGATTTCCAATTCCTCTTCATTCTGAAACAAATCATTGAGATCAGTTGAAACAAATCATTGAGTTCAGTTTCTAAGGGGTCCTTCAAAGAATGATCCTCTAACCCATTTAGCTTCTCCAAATGATCGTCTTTGACACTGCACACACTAAAAGGAGAATCAAAATCTGAATCACATTACTTTTTGGATGGAAGGCTCAGAGTTTGGCAAGGGGACCCTCTCAAAACTCCTACTTCCGAGGAAGGCAAAGAAAAAACAGAATATTTAAAATGTGGATGGCAAGATCTTTGAGGGACTGATCCGGTTGAAAGAGAAGGAACTTGTCGAGAGGAGTGATCCATTGAGGGCGTTTGTTGAAAGGATTCCCTGGAGTTCACACCTATAAAATTTTCCAGGAGAATGATGATTACAAGGATTAGACATTTTACGGGATATTTCATTATTTCGAGAAAGAGACTTGTCTTTGTTTCAGAAAAAAAAGAGGGTTAGATATTTGTTTCAATTGTTCCTTCAAAACCTTCCATAGGTGAATTGTCTTGTTGGAATTTCATTCTTCTTGGTTTCCGAAGTTGAAGAACTAGCTTGAGAATTGCTTGTTAAGAGGTCCATTGTGTTCCTTCTTTGGACAACGTATTGGTTCTCCCAAGTAGTTTTTTGGTAAGTTTGAAGAGGTTTTGGCACATGCTCTTCAAAGTTCAAACTTAGAGGCTAAAGTTATCACATTCGCAAGCTAAGCCAATGCACGTAGATTAACAACTTTCTCTATGTCCTCACATATACTCTTGACAAATCTTGAAATGTTCTACTGCTTTTTGCCCCTAATCGGTGAAATTCTTATGTGTAATCTAAGATGGAGTTATTCCCTTGATAGCAATTTTTCTCTTGAAACAACAAGTTTCTTAGTGATAATAATCCAAGATGGAGTGATATTGACTATCGTGGATTAGTTGGTAATTAACCGGTAGAAATGTTTTTGCATCAATTGGAGCATCTTTTTTTTTGAAACGGAGACAAGCCTCTTAAATTATTATTATTTTTTTTTGGAAAGAAGACGAGCTTCTTTATTATTAATAAACTCTAAGTACAAGAGACTTATACAGTGGGAATAATAAAGAGAGAGAGAGGATCATTAGGTGCACTCAGACATCTCAACTAGGTTGGCATCCCTATAACTCCCTCATCATATCCAAAATACAAGAACAATACTAAGGTCATGAAAAGACCAAAGTAAACACAAAAAATAACAATATAAGCCACCTACGGTAGACAGAAGCAAGGCTAAAAAGTAATAACTTAACGGTAGAAATACATATTAAAGCCTGTCAAAACTACAAAAGTACATATTCTGAACTAGCAATCAGGGGAAACTGCATTGAATCTCTTCATATGAAGGCAATCCAATTGAGGTAGATATCCTGTATGGAGTGATCTTTGAATTATGCATTTGAAGAACACCAAGCTGCTGCGTTTGTTTTAGAATTGTCTACAATGTCAACTCAATCCCTTATTTTATCATGGAAGATATGTTGGTTACATTCAAGCCAAATTTCAGCTAGAAGTGCTTCTATCAAATTAACCCAAATGAGAAAAGGTTTTTTTTTGTTAAATAAGGCCCCCTCAATAATTGGAACACATTGGCGCTTAACGAATCATCAAAGACCCTAGCTGTTTTGAGCATAGAAAATATGCTAAACCAACAATTAGATGAGAAGGGACAGAAAATGAATGTGTATTAGGAGCTCAGGGTTTTTCAAGCAAAGGGGGTATACTGAAAGGCAGTGAGCACATATTGGGAAATTTCATTTGCATAGTCTCAGAACAGTTTAGAAAACCCACTACCATAATCCAAATCAGGACATTTGTTCTCCTTGGACTGCTGGAATAAGCTAATGAAAGAGAATGGGCAGTATTTTCCTCGAGCAAAACGGGTACTTGATCATCTAAAATCTGGGCTTTTAAAGAACGCTTTGCCATAATCTTTTTTGATTTTTTCTTCTACATAAAATACTTTGGAAATGGCTTGAGGTAATGTGGGAAGATCTTTGTAAAATTCTTTTTTTTCCAAATTTCCTCTAGAGCCTGACTTTGACGAGGAAAAAGATAAGAAGAGGAGATGGGAGCTGAAGATGAAAGGGTTGAAAGGAGGAGCAACCGTTGATTTTTTTTTTTTTGGAAAATAGCAACTGGAATAATTTTAGCTTTTAACTTTTTGTTCATAGGATTGGAGGAAAGAGGATCACCAAAAAGAGGGTTGCTGGCTAGTAGAGGGGACTTTCCTGCTATAAAAGAAGACACAACTGGATTTTTCTCTTTCTTCATTAAAAGTCTCTTCAACATCCTCTTTCTTGTTTCCTTTCAAAACAAATTTTCTTATTCTCTCTCCTTCTTAAGTGTGGCTCTTCGAATCCAACTGAGTTCACACTACTTTTCTTGGAGTCCAAATTTATTAACAAGTCGCTTCTGGGGAGGTAATAGGCGCCGACGCTGGCAAGGCTAAAATTTGGCGAGCTCCTTGTTTTAAAGTTTTTAAAGGATTTCTTGTATATGAAGGAATTATTTGGATTGATCTTAGATATTCCACCCCCTTCAGGAAGAATGCATCATCAACAACTCTTTCATCTTTTAAAGCCTTGTTTAATCTCAGCAAGTCAAATGGGTTTGAAAAATCTTCAAAATGATAAACGACCCTTGGTTAATGGAGGAGGCTCAATCTATTCAAAATCACCAAAGTGTAAGAAAAAATTCCCTCAGTTAAAGTCTGTTATTTCTAATGTAGCTCGTAAGGAGGTATCAAACCTAGTTGAGATGCCCGAGTCCGCCTGCTGATCTTTCCCCCCATTGCTCTTTGTATAACCCTTATGTACATTGAACTTTTGTCTCTCTATGTTTCAATATTAATAATAGTGAGACTCGTTTCCTTTAAAAAAAATGTACCTGGTACAAAATCACATTGGTTTCTTTTTACTTGAATCTTTGCTTCGCTAACATTTAGAAGGTTAAGCGTTTCAGAAGCAATATTTTTCCAAAACATCTTATTGCTCCAATAATCAAGAGGGATATTTTTTATTTTAATCCATCCTTCATAGCCTTCAATAACAGATGGTCTGCTATGTTTACTTTTGCTCTATTTCTTAAATTGTAAATGAAAAGAACCAATTACTTGCCATAACTCTTCTTTCCCAACGAACTCATCTAGAGATCCTTTAGCCAATTTAATCAAAGCATTCTTTGCAAACAATGGATTAATAATTATTTTTGATTGAAAAAGATCCTCCAAGGTTTTTCTAATTTCCTTCCAATCATCAAGCGCAAAAAATCTTGAAATAATCCATAGATTATCGAAGTTTTCTTTTAAAACTTCTAAATTTTTAATGACCCAGTGCTGAGTTGCACTCTTAAATTCTGAGGTCAGAACAGGGGAAGAATTGCTCCGTTTTACTAATTCTTGAACAGATAGTCCATTAAGCATTGCCTTTTCTGCATAACTTGCTCTTAATGACTCAGAAGGAGGCTGTAAGGAGGTCTGGAGATGATTTCTGTACCAAATCGAATAATTGTTGTGAAAGGATTTCCAACCCTATCGAGAGACACCAAAATAAATATTGGCGAAGGATATATTTTTGTTCCTTTTCCAAGCTACACACCTCATAATCCAACCTTATTTTGACCTAATTTTTAAGAGCCTTATACTTTCAAAATCATCAAAACCTTTTGAAGAAGAAAACCATTCTCAAGGCCACACAAGAATTCATAAATTTCCTTTAACCATCTGAATTGAGTGTTTGATGCTGATAAGATCTTCCCAGCTTCCACATCTTCTATATAGAAGTTATCTTTGTCGAACCAAATAGAGTAAAGGGTGTTCACTACTTTGCATCTTTCTACTTCCGTTTCACCAAAACTAGACTGCCGTTGAAACAGGGATGGATAAGAAGAATCAGGCTCTAGGAAACTTACCGGAGAAGAAGGATGAGAAATGTTGGTGGAGAAAAAGGGGGCCGAAGTGTAGTTAGGGACGAAAGGAAGGAGAGAGGAGAGAGGAGGGTGGAGAGAGTCTTTTCTTAAGAATTTTTTGTTCTTTTTAATTGGAGCATCTTTGGTCATTAATTGGTTGGTTGTTCAAGAGCTGCAGTTCAACTTTTTTTTTACAGAGACAAACTTCTCTATTAATAATAAGAACTCAAAGTGCAAGAGAGTTATACGAAGAGGGGGAATAAACAAGTTGTAAATTTGTAATCGATGGAGTTCTAGAGGGATCGGGAGGTGCACCCGGACATCTCAACTAGGTTGACACCCCCTTAGTGCTAAGCATCATATCCTAAGAAAACATTAAGGCAAAAATTTGACGGAGGAGCAATAATAATAAACGTCCAGCCTATTACAAGGGTCTAGAAAAACAGGAAAAACACGACCACAAAATACAAAAAAGGACCCAATAAAACAATCTCAAAGTTAAAAACCTCCGAAAGGCCGATCCTTCAAAACTTCAAGGCTTCAAACTGAGAAATCTGCAATTTTGTGGATTTGGTGCAGCAATGGTTAGTCTTGATTGAGAAAAACATTCGAGTTGAGGCAAATATCTTGAATAGAATAATTAACGAACTCCTTTTTTAAGTAACACCAAGCTGCAGCATTAAGATTTACTGCATGCATAATTCTGTCTTTTGCTTGCTTTATCATGGAAGATACATTGGTTTTGCTCGAACCAGAATTCTCAAAGTAAAGCTTTTGGCAAATTTTCCCATATGGTGCGAGGTGTTTTGGGTAAATTCGGACCTGACAGCAGCTGAACCTCACTAACACTTAGTGAACTATCAAAATTCCAAACTAAATTGAACAAGGAGAAAATCCTTTCCCAGCCAAAGGAAGAGACGAGACAGTACAAGAAAATGTGATGAAGGTTTTCGCTAGCCTTCAAGCAAAGAGGACAGATCGAAGAAGAGAGACATTTATTGGGAAATTTCTTTTGCAAAACTTCTGAACTATTTAGGAACTCGAAGACCATAATCCAAATCAAAATGCTAATTCTCCGAGAGCTGCCTGATTTCCGAATTGCTGAAAAAAGACGCATATCCATCGGAGAGGTAGTTTTTAGGTGAGCCGAAAGAGACTTAATGGAAAACCATCCATGAGACTCAATGGACCATGATCTAAAGTCATAAGAGTTAACCACTTTTTTCAGTTGGGAGGAGGGATAGAAGTGATTGAAATTTTGCAATCTCTTCATCTTTCAAACTTTTTCTAAAGGCCAATGACCAAGATGAAGTATCATGGTCTCAGTGTGCTTCTAGTGAAACCGGTGGGCAAAAGAGCAATTCTAAAGAGCCTAGGAAACTGCTCCTTGATAGGGGTGTTACCAACCCAAGGATATGTCCAAAAACCAACTCTAAGACCGTTACCAAGACTAAATGAGGGTAATGAGTTAACCGACCTCCAAACTCTAGCAATGTTGACCCAAGAGCTTCTTAGGCTATTAATGAACTTCCTTTTAGTGAACCAATCAAAAGCCTCCTTACCGTGAATGCTTCTAATTACTTGTCCCCAAGGAGCTGACTTTTCTTTCGAGTATCTCCAACCCCATTTAGCAAGCAAAGCAGTGTTACGAATTTTAATTCCTCTTAGGCCATGACCCCCCATCTTTTAGATGAGATGAAACCTTGTGGAGTCCCGCCTTTTTTTATTAAAGATTCTACATTCTTTATTCGGTCCAAAATCTTCTCAACATCCGTTCTCCTGTTGAAGCTTGATCTGAAGGCATAAGTCTGGCCATTTGGGTTTTGGTTTTATGCTAAAAAAGATTATTCCTAGACGAGCTTGCTCAAAGATTTTATAGTGTCACATTTCTCAAGGTTAATGTGGATGAACCGTAGTTGGTGGCAAATAAAGGGGGGGGGGGGGGTGAGGCAATGCCTACTTTTATATTATTGAAAGTGGGTAGAAACCATCTTGGGTTGGGTTGGCCTAGGGATAAAAAAGGTGACATAGTCTTAATACATGGCTATGAGGTCCAAGGTTCAATCCATGATGTCCAACTACTTGAAATTAATTTCCTAGTGGTTTTCTTGACATCTAAATGTTGTAGGATTAGGCGGGTTGTCTGATGAGATCAGAGAGGTGCATGTAAGTTGGACCTTAATTGGTGGAGAGCCATTGTTTTTTATTTTTTGATAAGGAGACAAGCTTCTTTGTTAACAATAATAATTAAATTACAAAAGAGTTTTACAGTGAAAATAATAGAGAAGCCTAAAAAAGAGAGAGAGGATCAGTAGGTGCATCCAGACATCTTAACTAGGTTGACACCCCTATAGCACCATCGTCATATTTGAAATAAAACGAACGATATTAAGGTCATGCTAATATGACAACCATTGTTTATTAAGACTAAAAATTTCAGTAGTTGTGTGTCCTAGCATGTCCTTCACGTTCCCAAAGTGTTGGAAAATAGAAAAGTAGTAATAAATTATCAATTCACATTATTTTGCATGCTGTAGGGTCAGGTGGATAGGGTCAGGTGGATTGTGACTTTTTAAAGAATCTTTCCATTTATATTTTTGAACTCTGTTATCATTTTCATATTGTTTTTTTATTTTCTGACATACATTATTGTTTACAGTATAAGTTACCAGGGATGCTCATGTTGCTCATGCGTTTGGCCCAAGGGATGTATTTGAATAACGATGAACAAGTTGCTATACTTGACTTGTTGAGTCGGATGATTTCCTTTAATACGGTATTTTGTTTGACTTGTTGCTCATGCTTTGGGTTTTAACGTTTCTGTATTTACTATTGGGCTCACCTCTGTTGACTGTTTTTTTGAATGAAAACATATCTTTTCGTTGAAATATTGAAATGAGATTAATATTGATTATACGAAAAATAAGCTATCAACAACTTGCCAATTTAGGATTAGAATATCAAACTAGACCCAAATATCAAATAAAAGGAGACTAGAGAGGATAAAAACGTGACATGAAATCTACAAGAGGACCAAGATCATGCAATAGGAATGCAACTGTTTCATCAATTAATCTATGACCGTCTTCTGAACATTGAAATCAAAATCTACAAGATGATCAAAATTGTGCAATAGGAATGCAACTGTTTCATCATCATCAAGAGCTCGGTCATCACTTTCAGCATATGCAACTCACTTCTCTATCCATCTTTGTCAACAAACGAATGAAAAGAACACCCATTCCTGATCTTCATTGCTTTTCTGAGAAGCTCAATCTATTTAACAACAATGGCTATGTGTAGACAGTAATCAAATCCAATTCCACTGGCTGGGATAAGAATTCAAATGGTAGGAAAACCACTGACATCTTCACCAATTTCGACAGGCTTGGGATAAAGCCTATGAAACATATCATTCACCAGCGACAAAAACAAAACAACATCTACTTCTTAGCAAATCCGAAGTTCTCATAAATACTACCTCTAAGTCATGATGCGAGTACATCATTGAGGACACACCATCATATCTGAACCCTTCAGACTTATATTGCTCTAGCCATCATCTTGCACTTCATAGTAGAAACCTTGAGTACGCTTAGCTATGTGTTTTATATGCATCACAAAAGTTACAACATAGCCAGAAGCACTCAAACGTCTCCCTCATGCCTCAAAGCATCCCATAAGGAACCACCAACAATTCAAAACATTCAGCTGAGTCCAGAAAATGATGTACCAAATGCAAAATAAGACGCATGACAATGCAATCAGACTTCCCCCTCAATTTCAAAATGGTAGAACAACAAACAACTTGAGTTTGCAACGAAAAACTTTCGAATCAAATCAGCAGATCTAGATTGGAAACAAAGAAAACGCATGAAGAATGCTTGGGAGTATGAAGAACTTCTAGGCTGAAAATAGAAATCCACGAAGAACGAAACCAAGAACTTCTGGATCGGAAACAAAGATCCTCATTGAGAGATCTAAAACGAAACCTACTAAGAATGACACAAAAACTTTTGAGCTGCTAACAAAGATCCTGATAGAGAGATCTAAAACAAAATCTAGAAGATCATTTTGGGGATTTGCGCGAGATATAAATAATTTTTGAAAAGGAAACATTCTGTTTTTGATATAGTAGGAATAGGGCATTATGGTCAAATCTTTAATTTATAAGGATTAAGATTAGTTTCTTGGTTTATTAGAATTAGAATTAGTTTCTTTTATTATTTAGATTAGGATTGAGTTTCTTTTATTAATTAGGATTAGGATTAGTTTACTTTTGTTAAGTTTCTTTTATTAATTAGGATGATTAGGATTAGTTTACTTTTTCTATAAATAGATTAGTTGTCTCCTTGTATCTACAACTTTTAAAAACGTTAATATAATTCTCTCATTTGAGTTACATCAAATGGATTTGACTATAATACCGTATTCCTATTACATCATTTTTATTAATATATTAATATGGAGAAAAAAGCTCAAATTACAAGAGGATTATGCAACGAGCAAAGGAACTAAGGATCAGGAGGTGCACCTAGACATCTCAATTAGGTTGTCACCCTCTCAGTACTCTCATCATATCCAAAACAAACTAAGATTCAAAGATAACATGTCCACAATCTAGTCCAATCATACAAATCAAAATTACAAAAAGAGAAATACACATAGCCATCTAACTGAAGGAAAGACGCCCAATTTAGGCTTATATCTAGTACTTAGTAACGCATGAACTTCTTAGAGAAAGAGCACCAAGTAGAAGCTGAATTTTTTGCTGACTCACAAGGGTTCCTCCATTGAAAAGCTTTGCTCTGAAAAATTCTTTGATTCCGTTCCAGCCCCAATTCCAACGGTATTGCTTTTATCACATTAATCCAAATAAAATTAGAAGCAGATTTTAAGGAAGGACCCATGAGAAGTTGCAGCCCGTTTTCTTTAAAAGAACTTCCAAAAGCCCAACTGATTTTAACCTCTGCAAATAAACTGTACCAGCATGAAGATGAGTAAGGACAATCAAAGAAGAGGTGCTGTGAAGACTCGTTTTCTGCCAGACATGAAGAGCAGATTGAGGGGGACAAACACTGATTAGGCAGCTTCCTTTGAAGCGTTTCCGAACTATTTCGACTTCCACCAACATTATCCATTATCCATAAAAGGATGCTGACTCAACGTGGGCTTTTGGATTTCCTTAGTGCTTTTTCCAGCTCTTTATCCAAAGGACAAGAGAATCGAAGAGGTTTAACCAACAAATTAACTGAAAATTTTCCACTGGGGTCCAAAAACCATGATCTCCTATCGTTTCTGTCTCTTACCTTCCTACGGAATAAAATGCTCATAGATTCTGAAAAAATTGTTAATCTCTTCATCTTTCAAAGCTCTCCTAAACAGTAAAGCCCAAGATTTTATCATGGACTCTCAATGATCTTCTATCGAGCCTTTCGGCGATAAAGCAATTCTAAAAAGTTTCGAAAATTGCAGTTTTAAAACAACCTTTTCGATCCAATGTCCCCATTTATGCGAGATAGAAATAAATGCCGAACAAACTAAATTATATCTCAAACTCCCACTTCAAATGTTAGAGCCAAATAAGCAATCGATCATAAAATAACAAATAATAATGCAAAGGGAAAAATAAGAACGACACCGAAAATTATACTGGTTCTCCCCAAATTCGGGACTTCTATGATGGAAATTGAAAGAAATCCTCAAACTAACTCCTAAAAATCTTTCCCAAGTAGCCCAACAAAAGCTATTTGAATCCAGTACTACAACTTGGTTTCTTGAAATAAAATAGAGAAACCTTGAACCCAAATAGAAAAATACACTGTATTTTACTTACAGTCACTCTAAAATACCGAAGAAGAAAACATCAACGCTCTCGTTCTGAGTCTTCCTCTGCGGCAAAATAGCTCACGACCCACTTCTATAAATTTTCTTCTTATATATACATTGTCCACCGCAACTTTCTTGTTGAATTAAATCAAACCTCAAACCGATTTCTTCTTTCAAGAAAATGCCTCTGGAATGAACCAATTAAAGGCGTTCTTGTGTGTTAAAAGTAAAAAAGGAGATGAGCTTTCCAACTCAAATGGGCCCAATTGCCTTGAAATTTTCCACCACCACTCCTTTAAGTATTTCCAAGGTGGCCTCCAAATTAACCAATAAAAATAATCTTATGGGTTAAGTAAAAGGAATTTGGGTTTTGAAGTTTTGCCCCCAAATTTCCTAACATTTCATGGAAATCATAGAGGTGGGGGCTCAACGGTAAAATAATGAGAAGCAAGCTACCCACCATTTTGGTCTTAATTTGGTGTGTAACTTACTTTCTTTTTTATGGGTCATATTTTTTTTACTTCCCTATGGAAGTTTATTCTTTTTGTTGGGGCTTGATTCCTTCATTTTTTTTAATTTTCATGTCACCGATAAAAGAAATAATGTCTCTTTAAGCAAAACATTCATCGATATAAAATGACAATATGAAAAGAAAAGGCAAGAGGCATACTTAAAGACTGGATTATTTTTAATTGCAGTTGCTTTTTGAGATTATTTTTGCTTCGTTTTTTATGTAGGCATATTTATTTTTTTTAAGTTAGATTTCTTGCTCGTTTTTGTGTATGAACATGAACATGAGCTATTTGATGTTCGATCACTTATCCCAACTAACATACAATAGTTATTAAAAGCCTGGGATGTAAATTCACCAGAATTATCAAGATGGATCGACTTAATTGTATAATTAGGAAATTGTGCTCTTAACTTAATTATTTGAGAGTAACCTTGCAAAGGTTAAGTTTCGTTGATAATAAGCACACGTGTGACCATTTGCTGGATGTGTCTATTAATACCATGAAATACTTAAACGGTCCACTTGGTGAGCTAATAGGTCCACATATATCACCATGAATTCATTCTAAAAATGTAGGTAATTCAATTCCCACTTTAGCCAGTGATAGTTTAATTATTAATTTGCTTTGAGAGCAAGCATCACATAATAATTCATTAGATTGAAAAATCTTCTAGCTCTTCAAGGGATGTTCATGGGAATTTTCAATAATTGTTCTCGTCATTATAGACCCCCGATGACCTAATATGTCATGTCAAATAACAAATATCTTTGGATTCATGGACTTTAGGTTCATCGTTGTATATATTTCAATTACTCGTATATGAGTATAGTATAATCCAGATGATAAAGCAGACAACTTTTCCTTTATACGTTTTTTCATTTGAGATAGTAGATATAATATAAAGATATTCTATCTCATTCTTTCTTTCAGTCACAAGATAACCGTTGCAATGTATGTCTTTAAAACTCTGTAGATTTCTCTTTGATTGACTAGAGAACGGTGATATCAATTGTGGATTTTGTTCCTCTAGGAAATATAATATTTGATTTTCCAAATCTTTCAATCAGGTTTTGCAAACCTGATATTTTATTGAATTTTGCTTCCACATTTGTCAGTTTGGAAAAATATTTTTTACCTGGTAGTATTGTGTGCATGGTTGCATTGTCTGCTTGACATATATCTTTATTGTTTGTTTTTGAATTATTCAGCATAAGAACTATATATGCTTCTTCATTAAACAAAATATTACAACGAGAGAAATGAAACTTACACCATAAAAAAAAGATAAAAATGAGAGATTAAAAAACATTAATTATGATATAGTCACAAAGAAACACTTGCTATTTTTCCAAATATGCCAATTTTCTCTTCAATTCGTTTTGTTAACCGTTAGAACGTCATATATAGGCTGTCTGTTTTACTTTGATTGGTGGTACAAGCATTTCGAATCCTCAAGTTTCAGACGTAGCTCGTCCGACAGAAAAGAATTTGTGGTGATTTTAAATTCTTTTTATTCTGTTTAAAAGTTTCATTACTTGCTTATTTGTTATCAATTCATATAATTTTTTATTTTTCACCAGGTTGGTTGAGGTCATTTGTGTTCTCGTGAGAAACTTATCTCCTGATTCAAGTAATGCTACAGTGATGGCCATGGGTCTAAATATTTTGTCAAAGATGTTGAAATGGTAATCTTAGAACTTTTAAAGTTGTTTTTCTTTTCACAATGCTGTGAATGTTCACAATATTTTGTCCTGAATTTTTCTATTCGATCTTTTTCTAATACATTTTTGTTCTACTTCTAGTTTCCCTGCTATTGTCACTCCTGTGGCGCTCAAGGCCAATATTTTCAATGTTGCTGGCCACGATGCACTGAGGTGAAGCATTCCTTTGTCTTCTTTATTTTTTATTCTATTTATTTTTCCTTGAAAATATTTATTGTTTTGTTGCTAAGTTGCAGTTTTGGCAACTTGAAAGTTGAAGCTGCTACTTGATTTTTTCTTGAAATGAAAACGAGTCTCTTCATTAGTAGTCAAAATGGGCATAAGCTCAAAGAATAAGAGGATTATACAAGACCTTCTAAAAAACTAGGATTAGCAGTTGCATTCGGGCATCTCGACACCCCTTATTGACCTCAATCATATCTAGAACTACATGAGCAACGGCTCTTTACTAGGTCTCACTAGGTCATGACTATTAAAGAGTTTAAAATAGGGGAAATATAACCAAAACAAAATAGAGAGAACGAATCAGTATGATAAAAACAAAGATCATAATCAATCTGGAAAAATAAATTCACTCCAATTTAAGTTAAGTCCTGGAATGATTTAGCAGCTGAAAAGCTCTGAGAGAGTACACCACGAGGAGGCAGTTCTGTGAGCTATCCATCCATCCAAGGGATTTATCATGGAAGACTCTTTTATTCCTTTCAAACCAAATTTCTGCCAAAATAGTTTTGGCCGCATTTTCCCAAAGTAAATAGTTTCTTTGTTCAAACTGAAACCTTTTAGCAAAAGCATGCATCACGTTTTTTCGAAAAACTGCTCGAAACACCCTACCAGAGCTGCAACTTGAATTATAACGGCTGTCTGAAATTTCAAGAAAGAGTACGGTTTATTTGTTTTTTGTTAGGCTTAGTAATAGAAAATGCATAAGAACCATTTACAAGTGATATTTTACCCGGGTTTTAAATTGTTGTATTAAAATATTGAAAGCAATAAACACGAAATCAAGCTTACGTGGAAACTCGAGAACCGAGAGAAAAACCTCGATGTTTTTAGTTTACTAATTCTAGGGTAAATCCTCCCCAATGGGCTAAGTCCACTAATTGTAACACAACTCCCTCTCAAGTTGGGACGTAAATATCAATGATGCCCAACTTGCTAACATAGAAGTCAAAGTTTGGTTTGAGAAACCCCTTGGTGAGGACATCAGCAACCTGTCGGCTCGATGGGATGTACGGAATGCATATGCTCCTACTGTTAAGTCTTTCTTTGATGAAATGCCGATCAATCTGAACATGTTTAGTTCTATCATGTGGAATTAGGTTGTTAGCAATACTAATAGCGGCTTTATTATCACAAAAGAGCTTCAATGGAGTCTCACATTCCTGATGAAGATAAGACAGGACTTTCTGGAGCTAAATTTCCTCACATATTCCCAAACTTATAGCTCTATATTCGGCCTCAACATTGCTCCTAGCCACAACACTTTGCTTCTTACTCCTCTAAGTTACAAGATTGCCCCAAATAAAGGTACAATAACCGAAAGTAGACTATCTGTCAACAACAGATCCTACCCAGTTCGAGTAAGTATATGCCTCAATGGTTTTTCTGTCTGTCTTTCTAAACATCAACCCTGTACCAGGTGTCGTTTTTAAGTATCTCAGGATTCTTTTGATAGCTTCCATGTGTTCCTCATAGGGAGCTTGGATAAACTGGCTGACAACACTCACAATAAAGGAAATATCAGGACGAGTATGAGATAAGTGATTCAATTTACCAACAAGGCGCTGATATTTATCTTTATCAATTGGAACTTGATCATCAGAGTTTCCTAGTGTACAGTTGAATTCAATAGGAGTGTCAGCAGGATGACATCCGAACATACCTATCTTGGTTAGCAATCCAAGGGTGTATTTTATCTGAGACACAGAGATGCCTTCTTTAGATCAGGTCACCTCTATTTCAAGGAAATATTTCAGATTTCCCAAATCCTTGATTTTAAATTCATTATCCATTCTCTGCTTAAGTTGACTAATTTCTGCCTGATCATCTCTAGACAAAACGATGTCATCCACATAAACTAGCAGAACTGCAATCTTCCTCGTCTTGGAAACTTTTATAAATAAAGTATGATCAGAATGTCCCTGACTTTACCCTTATGACTTGACAAAGGTAGTGAATCTGTCAAACCATGCTCTAGGTGACTGTTTCAGACCATATAAGGATTTATGGAGTTTACAAACCTGTTGACCAAACTGGGCTTCAAAGCTAGGCGGGGGGCTCATGTAGACCTCATCTACTAGACCTCCATTCAAAAAAGCATTTTTAAAATCCAATTGATTTAGAGGCCAATCTTTGTTTACAGCAACAGAAAGATCTTTGACAGTATTCAACTTAGCAACAGGAGAAAAGTTTTTGAATAAGCAATACCATAGGTCTGGGTAAACCCATTTGCACCCCACAACCTTATGTCCCTTGGGTAAAGCACAAATCTCCCAAGTGTTATTCTTTTCAAGTGCTTTCATCTCTTCCATGACAACATTCTTCCATTCAGAACACTCTAAAGCAATGTGAATATTTTTCGGTATAGTGGTAGAGTCAAGGCTAGTAGTAAAGGCTCTGAACTGTGGTTAGAGATTCTCGTATGACACATAATTAGATATGGAGTGCTTTGTACAAGACCTAGAACCTTTTCTGAGTGCAATAGGAAGATCAAGAGAAGGATCATACTTGTCAATTTTCCCTGTATGACCTTGTTCAACTTTATTGTTATAGGTTGTTTTGCCCGAATGCACACATCACAAGATAACGAGGAGACATCTATTTTAGGAAAGAGATAGGGAACAAATATGTCATATAAGTAAAGTTCGGGTGACCCAACCGAAAATGCCACGACATAAAGTCATGTTCAAAAGTGCTAAAATAGAAAGACAGTAAACTAGTCTTAGAGATACTACTATTGGAGGTATCATCATCAAGGATGTAAAGTCCCCTGCTATGTCGGGCAGTGCCAATCATCCTCCCTGAACTCTTGTCTTGAAAGCAAACAGATTCAGGTAAGAAAGTAGCTTTACAGTGCAGCTCACAGGTGATCTTACTGATAGATAACAAATTGGAAGAAAGCTTAGGCACATGCAAAACATTCTGGAGAGAAAAACCGTCAAAGAGAACTATTTGTCCTTTCCCAGCAATCGGGGCTAAAGAGCTATCGGCTATCCGGATTTTCTCATTACTGGCACAAGGGGTATAAAAGACAAAATGCTCTGAAAAACCTGTCAAATGATCTATGGCCCTTGAGTCCAAAATCCAGGGATTCTTCCCATTAACACTAATAAGGCCAAGGGACTAAGACATACCTGACTGAGCTATGGCGCTTAGAGTAGGAGAGTTGGTTTGGCTAGTAGTAGGGCCAGTTGGCTGAGAGGTGCTGGTAGTCTCCCTAACATTATTACACCCTGAGTTCTGTTGCTCATTGGAGGAACATTTATTACCTCTTGGGGGTCGACCGTGGAGTTTCCAACACTGATCCTTGGTATGTCATTGTTTCTTACGGTGCTCACAAAGGAGAATTGGTTTCCCATTATTCTTTTCATTATCATGGGTCAAGGATCAATCACTAAAGGCAGTACAGTTAGTTATATAATTTGAAGGCACATTAGGAAGCAAAATTAATGGGTTCTTGGAATACATCGGTAGATCGGTTGATTTAGACTGTGCCAAGGATGTACCAACTTCAAAAACAGCTCTCTTGTAGGTTTGGTTAATCCCGAGACCAAAAACATATGGCTGTCCGTAACCGGAGGGTGCCGGTGACTTGCCCGCTTCAATCCCCTATCTGTTATGGAGTTGGTCAGCCTCATTCTTATAGAAGGAAGGTTGCTGTAAAGGGTTGAAAGAAAGATTTGCATTGCCGTACGGATTTGACAGTTTTGCAGGTTGCTTTCTGGCAGCGATGGGCGGCGCGTGCGGTGGCGGATGACCGGAAGGGTGAGATGGTTGGACAGGCGACGACACGTAGAATCAAATGGGATGGGCAGTGAGATTAATGGAGGGCGGCGTCTGGGCCCACGCGCCCGACGGAGGCGGTGCGTGAGGTTGTTTTTGGTCGAAAGGTTGGGCGTACGGTGGCGAGGGTTGGCCCATTAGATAGATCGGCGGCATCTGAATCCTTTAGAGTAGTTTTTACATGGTGATGTCAACCCGCGGTGACAGCTTATGTTTTGGTCTGGGTTTGTTCTAAATTTTTCTTTGATGTTTCGTTGTTGCTTCTCTCTAATTCCATATTGAAAGCAATAAACACGAAATCAAGCTTACATGGAAACCCGAGAATTGGGAGAAAAACCACGATGTTTTTAGTTTTATTATTTTCTGATAATCATACAATAGGTACAAGAGGGAATAAATAGAAAAGTACAAAGAGATAAAAAAGGAAATAATATTTAGGGTAAATTTCCCCAATGGTTTAAGCCTACTAATTCTAACAAAAAAACACTTCGTCAGCAAACTTTATTTAAAAAATTAAGAGAAAATAAAAGATTTAGGTAGAATTAAAAAATTAAACTGTTGAGGGAATATACAATTCTTGATACTTGCATGCCATACACAAGTTAGTTATTTTTGTTGTGGTTTATTAAAGGGCTATTTTTAAATATAGCAAAATGAACCAAAATATTTACAAAATATAGCAAAATATTAGTCTGTCCATAATGGAATGTGATATATCAAGATAGACTACTTTTTTTGTCTATTTGTAGAATGATAGAAACAAGTAGTAGTGTATCTTGGTTTATTACAAATAGGTTGTGATAGTTTGCTATATTTGTAAATATCTCTAGAAGTTTTGCCATTTAGAATAATTTCCCTTATCTATTTTTAATCAGAGATGGAGGAATGCCCATTCTCTTTTGGCCACTGTTAATTAACTTCAACTGTATTCTATTTGCACACGGTGATTTCTCCTTTTTCTTTTCTTCTTTCAGTGAGTCATGGCTTCAATTTGGAAAGCTCGCAAAGATGTTGCTTATTGATGTTGAGTACAACGATTCTGACTCCCCACTGTCCATATCATGTAATGTTTAGTTCTAGATTTTAATGTTTTTTGGCTGATACGATTTATTTCACTTTGGCCCTTCATTTTCTTAGCTTTTAAGAATTTTTTTTGAAAATTCTCCATTCTGTACAGTAGAGTTTAATGTTTATAGATATACTTACATAGAAGGCCTAATTTGTGAATGGTAAAATTATAATAAAGGACAAAGGACTGATAAGCTTTTATATTCACAAAAATACTATTGCAGAAGTCTATCTGCTCTTTTATCGCGTGCTTTTAGTTCAATGAATTCAGTGCAAGCACCATTCACTCAAAGTAAAAACTGCTCGTCAACAAAACTTTGCTAGATCAATTGGTGAATTGTTTTGGAATGAAAACATTTCTTAAAGCTGTCTTTTTTTGGGAAATGGAAATTTGCGTCTTTACTATGTGAGAACAAATACAAAAGAGACTTAAAACAGAAATGATTTTTTTTATAAGAAACAGAAAAATCTATATATATATAAATCAGCAAGTACAGGGGATGACCCCGTTCCCCCCACCCCCCCAAAAAAAGAAAAATAAGAAGATATATCTATATGTATACATTCGGCTCAAATGAAATATATCCTTAATTTATCATGGTTTGAGCAAAAGATGTCCTATGATCAGCCTGTAATATCAATTTGTTTTCTGTTAATATTGATTTTCACGAATTGAATCTTCTACAAAAATTCAAACCCACAAATGGAGGAGTGTTAAAAGGGTTGATTTAATTAAATTTACCATAACCCATTAGCTTAAGCTTTTGGGTCAAGTGGTAATTTACCAGTTTTAATGCTCTGGAAATGTTGTGTTGTTGATGTCCTCACTTGCTTCAATGTATGGTGTATACTAGCATGGTCTTATGGTTTTGAACTTCTAAACTTTTCAGTACTGGACTTTACCATGCAACTACTGGAGACTGGATTAGAAAATGATGCTATTGTAGCTCTTGTTGCTTTCTGTCTTCAGTATATTCTAGTTAATCATGAGTATTGGAAGTACAGAGTTAAGCATACTCGTTGGATTGTAACTTTGAAGGTATGCTCTCATTTATAGCAGATGTTTTCTTGGCTTTGTTACTTTGTCAAAGTCTCTAACAGTGCGGACTTATAATTTCTACCTTCAGTTGACTGTATCAATTTTGTTGTTTATTCTAGTAAAATTTGAAGTTTGAATTTTTTTTTTTTTTTTTGTGTGTTTTTGTGTGTGTTTCGTCTTTCACATCTAGTATTTTTTGAACTGATTGCCGTTGGTATCTTCTGTGTTTGGCATGATCCAAACATTTTTCTCAAGGATATTTCTATCGAATTGATAGGGCTGTATTTTTATGCTTATTTCAAGAAAAGAGCCTTATCTTGTAATATCAACACATATATATGTGAGCTTGTGGTTGGAGTGTCCTCTTTTTTATTATTTTTGTTGTAAAAAGTTGACTGGTTGCAACTTTTCAATTTTGAAAAGTTCATGTTTCTTGTTTACAAAAAGAAAAATTTATGTGTCTTAATATAAAAAAAAAAAGAGAAAAAAAAGCATTGGAATGGAATCGTAGTTTACCTGTCTTGTGTTTGTTATAATTGTTTAGGGAAAGGCTTGGCTCAAATATTTGTTCCATTTCTGTTTATTCTGACCGATTACCCATTCTGTTGAAGGTGCTTGAGGTGATGAGGAGATGCATTCTTTTAAGTTCAGGCCCTGGAAAACTGGGGCCACTTGTCCAGAATATGCTTCTTTTTGATTCTTCCATCCATAACACTCTTTTTCGAGTGGTTTGTACGACCAGACAAGCTCTCGAGGTCTGTCTAGCAAATGTAGTATGTGTATATTTTAAGCTTATTTATTTTCTGACGTGGGGTATATTCATCAGAAACTATATATTAGCCGTCTTTCTGAACCAAGGGAGATCGAGGGTTTAGAGAATGCCATCTGTTCTATCCTGGATATTTTTTTCATCATGCTTTCTGCATTTTCAAAGGTATTTCATGATTGCATCATATTTTTTTTTCAAATGTAATTATTTCTGAGAATCTTTGTTACTGTAACCAACCTTTGGGTTCATATAACTTGTTCCATTCTAGTAGTCTTATGCATTGTTAATGAGTATATCAAGTCAAGCAACCTATTATTATTATTATTATTTCTTCTCACAAGAAACAAACCTAAACGTTTGGTGACTCGTAGTTTGTTGGCTTTACGTCTTGGTTAGCTTGTATTCATCTACAGCCATTATAGTCTTGTGTGTTTTTGTTATTTCCTTGTAAATTTTGAATTTTGAAATCTTAATCTCTTTTCATTTTATTGAATTTTTTTGCTGCAACTCAAAAATGGTTGCCATATATGGTTAAAAATCACCGAAAAGTATGTGCCGAAAATAATGTTTTCTTGTATTTCACGAAGGGAGAAGGGTGTTCTTAAATAGAAGAACAACCCTTTACAAAGAAGGGAAAATTAAATTTGGCAAATATAATACAACTAATACACTAAAATATAATACAAAAAAGGAAATAATCAACACTCCCCCTCGAACTGGTTTGAAGATATTAGTCATTGTCAGCCTGTCAATCAATTTGTTGAATTGCCACTTTGGAAGACCTTTAGTTAACACATTTGTAATTTGTTCTGTTGTCGGAAGATAGGACATGCATATTAGTTAACTTATTTGTCATGAGGGACTGGATTGTGGGTAATGGAAATTGGTGCTTTGTTATCACAATAAATGGGCATGGGCATTGTTTGAGTGAATCTCATTTTTTCTAACAATCTTCTTATCCATATACCCTCACAAATACTATGGGCCAAAGCTCTAAATTCTGCTTCTGCACTACTTCTTACAACCACACTCTGTTTTTTACTTTGCCAAGAAACAAGATTTCCTTCAACAAAGGAATAGTATTGAGAAGTGGATCTTCTATCAGTTGTGCTACTTGCCCAAATAGCATAGTGTAAACTTCAACATTGAGATGATCATGTCTTTGAAACCATATGCCTTTTCGTGGAGTACCTTTCAAATATTTTTGGATTCTATAAACTTCATCAAAGTGAGCTGGTCGAGGAGTATGCATGAACTGACTTACCATACTAATTGCAAAAGGCAATGTCGGGACGCGTGTGAGAGAGATATATGAGCCTCCCCACAAGTCTTTGGTACCTTTATCTTTTCTCTGTCTCATTCTTGGTTGCAATCTCCAATTTCAGATTTTGCTAAATGGGAGTTTCTGCTATGATGCAACCAAGTAAACCTATCTTTTAGCATATCAAGAACATACTTCCTTTGGTTGACAAGAATGCAACTTTTGGACCTGGTAAACTCCATGCCTAGGAAATACTTTAAAGTTCCCCAATCTTTGATTTGGAAATCTGATAGACCCTCTAACATATATCAATACAACAGAAAGGGAAAGAAGGAGAAGAGTGGCACGTGTGAGGGTATATGAGTCCATTGTAAATACTAGTATAAATAGTATTTTAGTTTCGGAGGGAGAGTTGGTTAGAATTTGGAAGTATTAGTTGGTTTTCTGTTTCATCCTTGAGAGATAGGATAGCAGAGAGGAATTGCCCTAATCTTGAATTGATGCTTCATCAATTCGATTCTATAGTTTCATTGATTCATGTACTGTGATTCTATCTACAAATATTATCAATGAACTCCATTACTTGAATATCAAGTTCGGGTCCCATCAAAATCATCTGCTAATTTTTTCTTCACAAAAGTCTATCCTGCTCATCATTGCATGTAAGAATGATATCATCAACATAAAACTATCAAAACCACAACCTTGTCATTTCTTGTTGTAGAACATTGTATTTTTTCTTCCTTCCTCCTCCTCCCTTTTCATTTTTTTCTCTTCCCGGTAGCTCCCTCCTCCTTCCTTCCTCCTCACTTTTCGATTTTTTCTCTTTCCGGTAGCTCCACAGTGACTACACCCCAGACTACCAGTGTTAGCCCTGCGGTGAAGACTACCTTCAAACCAATCACTAAAGTTCTGGTGGTGAGTTTTTGTTTTAATTGCACAGAGAAGTTTAGAAGCAAGATTGGAATGGAAGTGGTAAGTTTCAAAGTTCTTCGATCGTATTATCGCATTTGGTCAGAAGACGATAACTTCCTTGTTGAAGATGTGGAAGCTCAAAGAGCTTTATCAGTATCTAAAGCTCAACTGAGCTGGTTCTGGAAGTGTTATTGGAGTTATTAAGAGGTTCAGAAGATTGTTTCTTCCAGAAACAGGGGGAGTTTGACCGGGGAAGACTGAAGTTGTCGAAGTTCAGGGCAAAGGAGGGATGTGTTTTATGTTGTGACCTTTGGCCATTGTCAGGAGGACACTCTTTCATTAATGTGTGTTCGGGAGAAGACAAACAAGGGTGGCTGGCATTTCACAAATTCTGGAGAATTTCCTTTGAAAACATAGTATATAAGTTGGTATACACATAAAATTGCGTTTTAATCCAACACAGGCCAAGAATAAAAGGTGGTTGTGGTTATAGTTAGTCGTTGGAGATTATCGATTGAGTTGCCCACTAAAGGTAGTTGCGTGGAGCTGGTTGTTGCTGAAGGTGGCAGTCAAAGGTTGTTGGAAGTGTTATTGTAACGACCCAACTCCTTATACTGAATCGAAGTCATTACCAATATAGAACAAGTGGTTTAAGTCATGAAAAAATTTCAAAACGAATACGGCTTAAGAAATTTTATTTATAAAATTCAAACAAGGTAGTCATGCAGAAATGTAAAAGCAATCTGAAATCCTACTCGGGCCCTATCTACATAAAAGATGGTAAGTGATGTAAAGTACTCAAATTCAAATGCGAAAATCTGAAATAAGAATAAGCGGAAGCGGTAGTCCCTATGGCCCTCCACGGTCTCACTTCGGGTCGCTCGCCAGCTTGCCCTTGCCCTTGCCCCGTCCTCTACCTGAAAACATAAAACGAAGAGAGTGAGTATAAAAATACTCAGTAAGGGACCCACTACTAGTCCCACTAGGTGCCTGTTAACTTCCTGTTAGAGTCCTAATAACTGGTACCCCATCTCTGGCACGTTCCCGAACACGTGCAATCATGCGCTCCCGTAGGAACGTAACTCTGGTCTTCGGTGCCCCGAGGGACACCTAGGACAGTCGGGATGCGAGGACCCCGTCGAGTCACTCGAGTCATATCTATATCCATGCTAGACTGGCGTCCCGTCGGACCACACAGTCCTCAATAGGTGGTGATCCCGAAGGACACCCATGCAGGTACGACTCTAACAGATCAAGCTAACAGGTACCCTAAGTGCAGTATACATACACATGGCATCAGCATATAACATATCATATAAATCATCTCTGCCCTCTCCGTCTCGACATTCGTCGTATAGCTATAACGGCTCTCGCCACACATAACAGGCTATAGTATAGCCATACCGTCATTTACATCATACTAACATTGATTTCAGGCATCGTACCGTCCAATCCCCAACATGCAAAATTGGAGTATACATCATCTCATATTTCTAAGCGTGGAGCTAGTAGTAGAATCTCTTACCTGGAGATTTACTTGACGAGTCCTAACCGCGAGGCAGTACGCTTTCCAAGTGACGAGGTCCTAACTGTTTAATATGCCAAAATTCGTAATTAGGTCGCCCACGATTAACGGTTCAAAACTCATTCGAAATGACTTACCCTAGAAGGAGATTGCAGTGCTCAAGCCCCTACTGAAGAAATCCCCCGCTGCAGCAGTTACTTGGTCCAAGACGTCCCTTAAGGAAAAATGATCCAATTTAATTCCAAATTAAATTAACTAGTGCCCAAAATATTGAATCTTACTGGATAATGCCAAAATAATTGATTTAATTACCAAAAATTAGGTGGAAGGAGCCAAATTAGGCTTGGCGGCTCGGCTGGAAGGAGACAGAGATCGGCTCGGCTCGGCTTGGCGCAAGGATCTTGCGCGTGCGGCTCGGCTCGCGTCAGCAAGGAGGCGCGGCTCGGCTTGCAGTGCAGGCGGCGCGGCGCGGCTTGTGGTGCAGACCGGCGCGGCTCGTGGCGTGGGATGGGCGCGCGCGCGGGCTCGGCTTGCGACTCGGAGCGGGCGTGCGCGAGCGTGGAGCGGGTTCGGTTTCGGGCGAGCGGGCGCGGGTCGGTTTCGGGGCGAGCGGGCGCGGATCGGTTTCGGGTTCGGGCGTCGGCCGAAACGTGGGTTCGGCTTCGACGGCTGGAGGCACGCGCGGCGGATCGGCTTCGAGTGGCGGCTGCGGGAGACGGCTGTGCGCGGATCGAAGCGGCTCCCTTCGGCTTCGATCGGAGCGGCGCGGCTGGCTGGCTTCGGCTGTCTCGACGAGTTCCGGCTGCGCTGCGTCGGATCTACGCGGCGCGGCGTGGCTGGCTGCAGATACGGCGCTCGGCTGCGCGGATGAAGAGCGGCTCCGGATTCGGCTTGCAGACGCGGCGCGGCTGGGATGGTGGTTCGTCTCTACTACGGCCGGCTCCGAGGGTTGGCGTGCGGTGGCGTGCGGCGGCGTGCGGCGGCGGCGGAGAGTGGCGGCGGCTATGGTGGGAGCAAAGTGGGGCTAGGGTTTTCTTGGGAAGGTGATGAGTTTCACGCCTCCCAATGCCCCCCTTTTAAAAGGATAAAAGAATAATAAAAAAAAAAAAATATAAAATAAAATAAAATCCACACCAATTTACTTTCTTTTCTCCTTTTATTATTAATTTCTTTTCTACTTTAGTCCAATGGCAACTCTCCTCTCTCTCTCTTCATTAAGGCCACCATTGACCCTTTCCAAGGCATTAATTAATTTGTTGCTTCACAATTAATTAATTTATTTCACCCTTAAACCTCAACAATTAAATACCCAACCAAGGAAAATTTTAACCTTAATTAAGTGTAAGTCAAAATAAATCTCATTTCATAACCACTTTTAAAAAATAAAATACTCTTGAGGTGAACAATGGAACTCAAATCTACTGGGGCGTTACAACCTTCCCTCCAAAAAAAAACTTTCGTCCTCGAAAGTTCTAATCCTCGAACAGCTCGGGGTACTGGGCTCTCATATCCTCTTCTTTCTCCCACGTAGCCTCTTCCACTCCATGGTTCTGCCAAAGGATTTTGACCAGTGGAATTTCTCGACTGCGAAGCTTCTTGACCTCCCTTGCCAAGACCTCGACAGGCTGCTCCTCGTAGCTCAAGTTCTCGCTAATCTGCAGTGGTTCGAAGTCCACCACATGTGTTGGGTCTGCGACATATTTCCTCAGCATGGAGATATGGAATACGTCGTGCACTGCAGCAAAAGATGGGGGTAGCGACAAGCGGTACGCCACGGGGCCAATCCGCTCCAATATCTCGAACGGCCCTACGAAGCGTGGACTCAGCTTCCCCTTCTTCGCGAACCTCAGAACACCCTTCATGGGTGCAACCTTCAGAAAGACCATATCTCCCACTTCAAACTCGAGGTCCTTACGTCGTACATCAGCGTAACTCTTCTGTCTGCTCTGGGCTGTCAGCATACGAGCTCGGATCTTCTGTATGGCTGCGTTGGTCGTCTGCACTAACTCGGGGCCTAGCATCCTCTGCTCTCCAACCTCGCCCCAGCAGACAGGGGATCTACAGCACTTGCCATACAGAGCCTCGAACGGTGCCATACCGATGGTAGCCTGGTAGCTGTTGTTATAGGCAAACTCCATCAGATGCAGATGGGAGTCCCAACTTCCTGAAAATTCTAGTACGCAGGCTCGCAGCATGTCCTCCAAAATCTGGTTCAATCTCTCTGTCTGACCATCAGTCTGAGGGTGGAATGCCGTGCTGAAGTCCAACCTCGTACCTAATGCAAGTTGAAGTCCTTTCCAGAACTTCGATGTGAAACGGGCGTCTCTGTCTGAAATGATGGATACGGGTACTCCATGTAGTCTCACAATTTCTGTCATATATAGCTGCCCCCACTTACTGGCAGTGTAAGTGGATTTCCCTGGCACGAAATGGGCCGACTTCGTGAGTCTGTCAACCACAACCCAGATCACCGTGTAGCCCCTTAGGGTCTTGGGCAGTCCCGTAATAAAATCCATCGACACACTCTCCCACTTCCACTCTGGCACACTCAAGGGTTGCAACAACCCTGCTGGATGCTGCCTAGGTGCCTTCACCTGTTGGCACACCAAGCATCTACTGACAAAGTCTGCCACATCCCTCTTCATGCCCCTCCACCAATAGACACTCCTTAAGTCCTGGTACATCTTCGTACTCCCAGGGTGCATGGTAAACGGGGAACTGTGGGCCTCAGTCAAAAGCTCCGTCTTAACTGCGCTGTCTTCCGGCACACACAGGCGTCCCTCAAACATAAGGCCACCGTCAGAGGATATGGAGAAGTCTTCACCTTCCTCTGTCTCTACCACGCGACGCTTCTCTGCCAAGTAAGGATCATTCAGCTGAGCAGCAATGATCTTTTGCCTCAAGGTTGGCTGAACTGTCAACTGAGCCAACTGTGCGGTAACCTCACCTACTGAGACTGCAATCTCGGCTCTCTCAAAATCTCTGAGTAAGGGGGTCTGCTTGGTGATTAGCGCTGCTGAATGTGCCACTTTCCTACTCAGCGCGTCAGCCACTACATTTGCTTTGCCTGGGTGGTATAGGATCTCGCAGTCGTAGTCTTTCACCAACTCGAGCCACCTCCTCTGCCTCATGTTCAACTCCTTCTGAGTGAAGAAGTACTTCAGGCTCTTATGGTCGGTGTAAATCTGAATCTTCTCACCGTACAGATGGTGCCTCCATATCTTCAGTGCAAAGACTACAGCTGCCAACTCCAAGTCATGGGTAGGGTAGTTCTGCTCATGGATCTTCAACTGGCGGGAGGCATAAGCAACTACCTTACCTTGCTGCATCAGGACACAGCCCAGTCCCTTCTTGGAGGCGTCACTATAAATTACAAAGTTTCCCGAACCATCGGGCACTGTCAGGACCGGTGCAGTCACTAGCTTCTGTTTGAGCTCCTGAAAGCTCCTCTCGCATGCTGGGCTCCAGACCAAAGGGGTTCCCTTTCTGGTCAACTGGGTCAACGGGCTGGCTATACGTGAGAAGTCTTCCACGAACCTCCTGTAGTAACCTGCCAAGCCCAGAAAACTTCGAATTTCACTAACCGTGGACGGTCGAGTCCAGTTGGTCACCGCTTCAATCTTTGCGGGATCTACTGAAACTCCCTCACTGGAAACCACGTGGCCAAGAAACGTCACCTTCCTTAACCAGAATTCACACTTGGAGAATTTGGCATACAACTTGTTGGCTCGAAGGGTCTCCAAAACCTGGTGTAAGTGCTTCTCGTGCTCCGCCTCAGTTTTTGAGTAAATGAGGATGTCGTCAATGAAGACTATGACGAACGAGTCTAGAAAGTCCTTAAACACCCTGTTCATCAAATCCATGAATACTGCAGGAGCGTTAGTCAAGCCGAAAGACATCACAACGAATTCGTAATGTCCGTACCTCGATCGAAAGGCCGTCTTGGGAATGTCACCGTCCCTAATCCTCAACTGGTGATAGCCTGATCGCAGGTCGATCTTGGAAAAGACAGTGGCTCCCTGCAACTGATCGAACAGGTCGTCAATTCTGGGCAAGGGGTAGCGGTTTTTGACTGTCACCTTGTTCAGCTCTCGGTAGTCAATACAAAGGCGCATCGACCCATCCTTCTTCTTCACGAACAATACTGGGGCTCCCCAAGGCGACACACTGGGCCGGATGAAGCCTTTGTCCAGCAACTCCTGTAACTGGACCTTCAACTCCTTTAGCTCGGCTGGAGCCATTCTGTAAGGGGCCCTCGAGATAGGGGCAGTGCCCGGCTCTAACTCGATGGCGAAGTCTACTTCTCTGGGAGGCGGAAGTCCTGGGAGTTCGTCTGGGAAAACATCGGGGTACTCCCTCACCACTGGTTCAGACGATAGGGAAACTTCTGGCTCTCTAATATCCACTACGCTTGCCAAGATGCCCCAAGTTCCCTGGCTGAGCAGTTTACTAGCCTTCATGGCTGAGATGATCTTGGGTATACATACCATGCCTGCCCCCTGAACTTGAAGCTAGCCTCGGAGGGAGGGTTAAAGACAACTTCCTTGCCAAAACAGTCTATATTTGCATGGTTGGCTGACAGCCAATCCATGCCTAGTATCACATCAAAATCCTGCATGTCTAACACTAGCAAGGTCACGTCTAACATACGATTCGCTATCTCTACCCGACATGCCTTTATCTGTTCTTTGGACAACAGGACCTCCCCAGATGGAGTAGAAACCGACAAAACACTACCCAAAGGCTCTACCTCCAAACCCACATGCTGAACGAAAACGGAGGATATAAACGAGTGGGATGACCCAGAGTCAAATAGCACAAAAGCATAATGCCCCAAAATTGGGAGCGTACCTGTCACCACTGTGCCAGCTCGCTCGGCCTCCTGCCGGGTGGTGGCGAAAACTCTCCCCTGTTGGGGAGCAGAAGGCTGGGGCGGTGTCGTCTCAAAGGGTTTCCGAGGACACACATCAGCAGTGTGCCCCGGCTGTCTACATCTGAAGCAGACTCCACTTCCAGCTAAGCAACGACCTCCGTGGACTCTCCCGCAGGTAGTACAAGCGGGTAGCTCTCTCAGAGTCCTCCCGGCTGCTGCAAGCTCCCGTCGGTGTCTCTGGAAGACACCTCCTGACCTCAGTGTTCGCTGCGGTGCTACGTCAGGCTGCGTCTCCACCTTTCTCTTCTGTCCCAAGGCTGACCCTCTGCCGGCGGCCTTAGACGGATCGGCTCTCTCAGGCAGGCTCAAATCCAGTGCTATACGTAGTGCATCAGCATGCGTGGCTGGGCGGAGGGCTCTGACAATGCCCTGAAGGTCTAGCCTGAGTCCTCTAACGAATTTCTCCGTCCTGGCAGCCTCATCCCTTACCATATCGGGAGCAAAGCGGGACAGCATATCGAACTCGGCGTCGTACTGCTCCACCGTCATGTCGCCTTGCTCCAAGTTTAGGAACTCTTGCAGCTTGGCGTGCTTCACATTTGCAGAGAAGAACTTAGCATAGAAGTTCTCCTTGAACTGCTCCCAAGTTATTTTGCTGACATCGCCCCCCAGCATTCTCTCAGCGGTCTCCCACCAGGCGGTGCCCCTGTCCTCCAAGAAGAAGACTGCACACTGCACCTTCTGGTCTTCTGGGCACTTCATGTACCGGAAAATAGTCTCTATGGACGTCAACCACATTTGGGCCTTTGTGGGGTTGTCCATGGATCCGTCAAAGGTCTTGGGATTATACTTCCTGAAATCCCGTAAGTGTTTCGCCTCGGCCGACAGTTGAACTGGTACTGGTTGAGCTTCCTCAGGGGCTGGAGGAGCGACGGCCTGAGCCGGAACAGGGGCGGCCTGGGCCTGAGCAGGGGCGGCCTGGTTCTGCTGGGCGGCAAGGAAGGGCGCCAAAGCAGCTTGCAGCATGTCCTGATAACGCTGCTCCATCGCGGCGAGATCCGCCTGGGTGACCGGTGCGTTTGGGTCGACTGCCGGTGCAACAGGTGGCGCCTCCGGCTGGCCACGACCGGCTCCTCTGCCTCCCCTACCACCTCCTCGGCGTGCACCCCTACGTGGCGGCATTCTCCCTAAAATTCACCAACAAACTTTTCACCACGAGAACTTAACACCCTATATCTAGGTCTTAGACTATTCAGGCAAAATTGTAATCTTAACATTAGCAAGGCTTTAGACATACCTGGCGAGTGCCGAAGGACCGTATAGCCATAGGGTGAAGTAAAACCAAAACAAAAAAAAATGACTTACATCGTAGGTCAGTCTACAGAACCTAAAACACTGTGCTCTGATACCAACTGTAACGACCCAACTCCTTATACTGAATCGAAGTCATTACCAATATAGAACAAGTGGTTTAAGTCATGAAAAAATTTCAAAACGAATACGGCTTAAGAAATTTTATTTATAAAATTCAAACAAGGTAGTCATGCAGAAATGTAAAAGCAATCTGAAATCCTACTCGGGCCCTATCTACATAAAAGATGGTAAGTGATGTAAAGTACTCAAATTCAAATGCGAAAATCTGAAATAAGAATAAGCGGAAGCGGTAGTCCCTATGGCCCTCCACGGTCTCACTTCGGGTCGCTCGCCAGCTTGCCCTTGCCCTTGCCCCGTCCTCTACCTGAAAACATAAAACGAAGAGAGTGAGTATAAAAATACTCAGTAAGGGACCCACTACTAGTCCCACTAGGTGCCTGTTAACTTCCTGTTAGAGTCCTGATAACTGGTACCCCATCTCTGGCACGTTCCCGAACACGTGCAATCATGCGCTCCCGTAGGAACGTAACTCTGGTCTTCGGTGCCCCGAGGGACACCTAGGACAGTCGGGATGCGAGGACCCCGTCGAGTCACTCGAGTCATATCTATATCCATGCTAGACTGGCGTCCCGTCGGACCACACAGTCCTCAATAGGTGGTGATCCCGAAGGACACCCATGCAGGTACGACTCTAACAGATCAAGCTAACAGGTACCCTAAGTGCAGTATACATACACATGGCATCAGCATATAACATATCATATAAATCATCTCTGCCCTCTCCGTCTCGACATTCGTCGTATAGCTATAACGGCTCTCGCCACACATAACAGGCTATAGTATAGCCATACCGTCATTTACATCATACTAACATTGATTTCAGGCATCGTACCGTCCAATCCCCAACATGCAAAATTGGAGTATACATCATCTCATATTTCTAAGCGTGGAGCTAGTAGTAGAATCTCTTACCTGGAGATTTACTTGACGAGTCCTAACCGCGAGGCAGTACGCTTTCCAAGTGACGAGGTCCTAACTGTTTAATATGCCAAAATTCGTAATTAGGTCGCCCACGATTAACGGTTCAAAACTCATTCGAAATGACTTACCCTAGAAGGAGATTGCAGTGCTCAAGCCCCTACTGAAGAAATCCCCCGCTGCAGCAGTTACTTGGTCCAAGACGTCCCTTAAGGAAAAATGATCCAATTTAATTCCAAATTAAATTAACTAGTGCCCAAAATATTGAATCTTACTGGATAATGCCAAAATAATTGATTTAATTACCAAAAATTAGGTGGAAGGAGCCAAATTAGGCTTGGCGGCTCGGCTGGAAGGAGACAGAGATCGGCTCGGCTCGGCTTGGCGCAAGGATCTTGCGCGTGCGGCTCGGCTCGCGTCAGCAAGGAGGCGCGGCTCGGCTTGCAGTGCAGGCGGCGCGGCGCGGCTTGTGGTGCAGACCGGCGCGGCTCGTGGCGTGGGATGGGCGCGCGCGCGGGCTCGGCTTGCGACTCGGAGCGGGCGTGCGCGAGCGTGGAGCGGGTTCGGTTTCGGGCGAGCGGGCGCGGGTCGGTTTCGGGCGAGCGGGCGCGGATCGGTTTCGGGTTCGGGCGTCGGCCGAAACGTGGGTTCGGCTTCGACGGCTGGAGGCACGCGCGGCGGATCGGCTTCGAGTGGCGGCTGCGGGAGACGGCTGTGCGCGGATCGAAGCGGCTCCCTTCGGCTTCGATCGGAGCGACGCGGCTGGCTGGCTTCGGCTGTCTCGACGAGTTCCGGCTGCGCTGCGTCGGATCTACGCGGCGCGGCGTGGCTGGCTGCAGATACGGCGCTCGGCTGCGCGGATGAAGAGCGGCTCCGGATTCGGCTTGCAGACGCGGCGCGGCTGGGATGGTGGTTCGTCTCTACTACGGCCGGCTCCGAGGGTTGGCGTGCGGTGGCGTGCGGCGGCGTGCGGCGGCGGCGGAGAGTGGCGGCGGCTATGGTGGGAGCAAAGTGGGGCTAGGGTTTTCTTGGGAAGGTGATGAGTTTCACGCCTCCCAATGCCCCCCTTTTAAAAGGATAAAAGAATAATAAAAAAAAAAAAATATAAAATAAAATAAAATCCACACCAATTTACTTTCTTTTCTCCTTTTATTATTAATTTCTTTTCTACTTTAGTCCAATGGCAATTCTCCTCTCTCTCTCTTCATTAAGGCCACCATTGACCCTTTCCAAGGCATTAATTAATTTGTTGCTTCACAATTAATTAATTTATTTCACCCTTAAACCTCAACAATTAAATACCCAACCAAGGAAAATTTTAACCTTAATTAAGTGTAAGTCAAAATAAATCTCATTTCATAACCACTTTTAAAAAATAAAATACTCTTGAGGTGAACAATGGAACTCAAATCTACTGGGGCGTTACAGTTATGGCCTAAGTTGATCGCTAGAGGTTGTCAGAGTTTGTTGCTAGAGCATGGCACTGGACCAAGGCAGTGGTATTTGCTAAAGTTTCGTGTAGGGCAAGTGGAGTCATTGGTAACATAGGGGGAAAGAAGAAACCTGTTTAGTTGGGTGAGTTGGTAATAACCAACTAAAAAACTAAGTGGGTGACCAAACATTGAGTTGGTGAACAAAACAGCCCCTAAGAAATTCGTAACTAAAATCAGAGAAGGAAGATAAAACTTAAAACAGACTCTAGAATGGATGATGCTTCAGCCATTTGATGGTGCTTATTCACATTCTTTTACCACTTCTATTTTTCAATTTCCTTCTGCTTATTTTGAAATGCAATTGAGCTTAGTGGTAGACCTATTAAGAAATCTATTATTTTTTTTCATTATATTCTATAAGTTCCAAGTTAATATCATAAATTTGTTGTGCTTGATTAATTAGAAACTGGTTAGATTGGATGTATGACTGACATGTTCATTTCAGGATTCGTCTGCTGCACCTGCCGTGTTTCATCAAGCAGTGATATCATTGAAAACAAAACCCATTCCTATAGCAGCAGCGGTCATTTCTTTGTTATCTTATTTTCGAAATGTGGTATGCATCGATTGGTCAATTCAAACCATCTTGTGCGAAGACTTCATGATGGTGATCTTTATCGAAATCCAAATATTGGTCTTAATTGAGAGCTTTTCATTTATCCTTCTTGTAGTCTTATCTTCATTTATCATGATATTATCTGTTTCCTAGTTTTTATTGTTTTTTATTGCATTTGTTCTTTCCCTAGGGGAGCTTGTATATTTTGACAATTAGCTTATTTTTATCACATCAACGAAAATGTTTAGCTTCTTTTTTTTATTTTTAATTTCAGTTCATTGAAGTATTCTTGGAAACTTCATTGCCAAATCATCCGTCCATTAGTCAACTAATAGTCAAATGAACTTTGAGATCATTTATTATGTTATTGCAAGTATAAAAGCAGTTCTTTAATCTGCTTATAGCCTAGATTTTCCATTACACCTTATGCTCAATTAATTGAAATCATGAAACGTATGAGTATGACTGAGATTTCTTTTCCCGTTAGTTTTTATTATTTTTATCGTTGTTTATTTTCTGTCTCAAAGATTTATTGGTTGTGATATTTCTGCAGAGAGTACAAGTCGGTGCAGCAAGGGTACTATCTATGTTATTTTTTATAACAGACGATTTGCAACCCCATTTGTCTAGTGCATGCTTTAGTCTTGATGATGAGCAAGTATAGTACTCCATCTTGAGCTGTTTCCACTTGATGATTTCTGTTTCCTATTGAGATGTTTTTTTTGTTCTCATGGCTTTAGATAGCAGAGTTGAGGCAATCAATTGAGTGCATACTTCTTAAAAAATCTGTGTCGAACGAAGATCTCTTTGTTGCTGTAGTTAACATGTTGACATCGGCAGCACTTTATCAGGTTGGTTATCGTACCTACTTATTTTGTGGTTATAGACATTGGGGATAACATATGAATTCATTTTTAAGTAGATTTGCATCCTTGTGTATTCTTATAACGAATACCCGGGAGGTCATAATGTATCCTTTATTCTTGTTTTTACTTCAATTTAAACTTCTTGGGTTTTCTTGATATTTTTGTTATAAGGTGTGCTAATATGTGTATATTTATCATCTATGTTTGTAAGGTTTATTTGTTTATTAGTAGACAGTTTTTCTTTTATGTAGAAGACTAGTGGCGTTCATAAGAACTTTGAAAACCAATCCGATTGACTAAATTAGTGTCATTTGGTCAGTTTAAAGGAGAGGTTAGTCGGAAGTTGGTTTTCAAAACAAAGTTCTTTTTTTAGAAGGAGACATTCTTCTTCTTTTTTTTTTTTTTGGAAAGGAAACAACCCCATTTATATTTTTTTTGAAATGAAGACAAATTTCTTTATTAATAAGTAATTAGAGTACAAGAGAGTTATACAATGAAAGTAATAAAGAAGTCTAAAATAGGTAACCTTGAGGGATCAGGAGGCGCATCTGGACTTCTCAACTAGGTCGACACCCCTTAGCACCAATCACCTCATTTATTGATAAACAATGAGACAAAAGCTCATTGTACAGGAGGATAATACAACGAGCAAACAAAATAAACCGAACAAGGATCATGAGGTGTACCTAGGCTTGTCAACTAGGTTGATACTCCCTCAGCACCCTCATCATATCCAACAAAATAAAGGACCAAACAATCAATAAAGTCCAATTAGGGGCTAAACACAGCCAATACAAGAGTTGCTTGGTTTTCCCGATTTCTTTTAAACCCTACCACAATAGTTTAAATCCCAAAGCATCGCAACGGTCTTCCCAAATCTCACAGGCTTCAGATTCCCATGTTTGCATTAATTGGCCAGGTTGTACTATGCAAGATAAAGCTTCCAATTCAAGCACTAATGATAAAGGCATTTCATTGTTTTCTGATTTGAACCCTGACTTATTGGAAGTTAACTGCACCAAACCACTTGTTCCAACCCCTTCTATCGGGTAGACTTCACATTCTCTTCTTCCTCTACGGTTCAAGCATTCTGTTTTTTCTTTGCCTAAATCTAAGAAGTTTTCTAGAGGTATACCGTGCATTACCCCGAGCAGTCCCTCGAAAAAGATGGGTGAGTCTTCTTTTAACTCTCCTTTTAGTGTCAGTAGTGAGAAATTGGCTCATTGAGCAGTCAGTGGAGCTTGAGACGCAGGGTCATTTTGAGCTTCTAGAGACCGATTTTAGTGCTTTATTTCAATTCGAGGAAGAACAGAAAGTTGAAAAGATGTCCACAGATATTCGTTTTCATTTGAAGTCTATAGTTGCTGATTGTGGTCTGGTCTTTGTTTGATATTTTAACTGTTGATTGCAATCCTCCAACTTTTTGAACCTTTGTTTGTCTTTCTGAGAAGTTATTTTTTCACATGCAGGAGAGAGCAAAGTCTTCCAATTGATGTTTGTTAGATTAAAAGTTATATATTTGGATGTTTTGTCTTTGTTTTAATGATTATCAATGGAGGACAAAGAACTCTGGGCAAAGAATTATTGGGGTTGGATAGTTTTGAAATAGCTGATTGCCTCTTCTTGGAGTTCCTCTCCTTCTTTCAGATTGAAGCATGTGGAATACAAAATTTCAGTCCGAAGTGGACACTTTTCGTCAAAGTGCTTATATTTTCTTTGTATTAAGTTCTTTACTAATGTTCCAATACTTTGTTGCTTTGGTTCTTTCGTAGTTTCTCCTTTGTGATCGTTGGTAGGTCGTTTTCACGTGTCGATGTTTGTGCTTCCTAGATAATTATACTAGCCTTATAGAGTTTTGAAATCCGAAGTATGTTGGATTCACCATTGCAGGTTGGAAGAGGAGGATAAGTGCTGGAATTTACGTTTAAGTAACATATTCGAAAGTGAGATTGTAGATTGAGTCATGCCAAAATAATATATTTCTTGTATGTTTCACAAGGAGGGAAAGATTTTCTAAAATAGAAGAACCCATTATAAAGAACGAAAAAATAAATTTGGCAAATATAATACAACCAATACAATAAAATATAATACTAAAAGGGAAATAATTAACACTCCCCCTTAAGGTGTTTTGAAGATATCTATCATTGTCGGCCTATCAATCAATTTGTT
The DNA here is from genome assembly GCF_025177605.1 of Cucumis melo. Taxonomy (NCBI): domain Eukaryota; kingdom Viridiplantae; phylum Streptophyta; class Magnoliopsida; order Cucurbitales; family Cucurbitaceae; genus Cucumis; species Cucumis melo. The sequence continues at coordinate 2,899,328 of NC_066867.1, read as the reverse complement.
GAATTGCCACTTTTGAAGGTCTTTAGTTAACACATCTGTAATTTGTTATGTTGTCGGAAGATAGGGTATGCATATTACTCCCGTATCGAACTTTTCCTTTATAAAGTGTTTATGGACTTCAATATGTTTTGTTCTGTCATGAAAGACTGAATTATGGGAAATGGAAATTGCTGCCTTGTTATCATAGTAAATGCACATGGGCATTGTCCTTGTGAATCTCAATTCTTCCAACAATCTTCTGCTTTTGCTTTTGCACTACTTCTTGCAACCATACTCTGTTTTTTACTTTGCCAAGTAACTAGATTTCCTCCTACAAAGGAGCAATATTCAGAAGTGGATCTTCTATCAGTTGCGCTACCTACTCAAATAGCATTAGTGTAAACTTCAACATTGAGATGATCATGTCTTTGAAACAATATGCCTTTTTGAGGAGTACCTTTCAAATATCCTTGAATTCTATAAACTGCATCAAAGTGAGATGATCCTGGAGTATGCTGTTAGGATCTCACCTAACAACGATTATTAAGAAGAAAGGATGAACTCTATAACACTTAAAGAACATTCAAATATGAAATATATACTAGAAGATCATAAGAACAAGTACTTTTCGAGAGGGCTAGACTCTCCCAAGGTTCCCTGACAAGGAAATCTTTCTATAGATTTCTTCACACTAACCCCTCTCCTGCTATTTATAACAAAAAGACCTAACTAACTTACTAACTATTTACTAATATGCCCCCATTAATAACCATCTTCATTTTCTACTAATAATCCACTACTTTCCTATCTAGTGTCCTGTTACTTTTCTCTTTCTTTTATCTCATTCTTGGTTGCAACTTCCAATTTCAGATTTTTCTCAATGGGAGATTTTGCTACCATGCAACCAAGAAATCTGTCTCTTTTAGCAGATCAAGAATATACCTTTGATTGACAAGAATATATACCTTTGATTGACAAGAATGCAAATTTTGGACTTGGCAAACTTCACCCCTAGGAAGTACTTTAAAGTTCCTCAATCTTTGATTTGGAAATCATCTAATAATTTTTTCTTAACGAAAGTCAGTTCTGTCTTATCATTGCACGTAAGAACGATATCATCAACATAAACTATCAAAACAAAACTCAAGAATGACTGTCAAACATGAAAATATGTTTATATGCATGACATATATTTAATTTTTTTTATTAAAAAATTAACATGTCTCTAACGTGTCGTGTCCTACTTTTTTGAAAAATAACGTGTCGTCGTGTTGCGTGTTGGTGTCTATGCTTCTTAAGAACTTAGTTTCAATCATATTGTAAAATCTAACGAAAACCTTTTTTACTTTTGACTAGTTAGTCAACAAAGAAAGACGGGTTAAACAAGTATGATCATCTATGAAGGTAACGAATCAACACTTAACATTGTGTGTTAAAACTTTAGACGAATCTTAAGCATCTATGTGAATTAAGGAAAAAGGTGAAGAGCCTTGTAAGGTTTGGGTAAATAAGTGGATTGATGATGTTTGGCAAAAATGCAACTTTCGTATTGATGAACAACCAAGATCTTTAAATAAATTTGGAAACAAATACTTTAATAAAAGAAATTAGGATTCCCTAATTTACGATGAAAAAGTATTATAGTTTCTTTAACAGAAGAAGAACAAACACTACTCAAACCTTGAACTTGTTTATGACTAGTTGAAACTTCATCAAAGTAGTAGAAACCACCACTCATCCTAGCACATCTAGTCGTCTCTCCCGAGTGCTGATCCTAATATGTACAATGAGTATCACAGAAGACAACACGACAGTTAGTATCCTTAAAGATTATACTAACAGGTAACAAATTGCAAGCTAATTTTGGAACATGAAAGACAAAATGCAACGTAAGTTTTGTAGTAAGAGGAATAGTTCTTTTTCCTACAATAGAGGTGAAACTACCATCGGCGATGCAAATTTTTTCATTGCAATGTCTAGGGGAGTAAGCTGCAAATAAGGAAGTGGAATTGATCATATGATTAGAGGCTCCAGAATCTATAACCCATGGAGATGAGTTTATGCAAGAGATGGCGTGAGGAAAATTACCTGACTATGCCAAAGAAACACTAGGATTACCAAATAATCTATTTCCTTTCGAATTCTTTAAATTTTATTAGCTTTTTTATTTATTGTAACGATCTCAAGATCTGGTTTCTTTATGGTTGGCTCTGTAATTCCCAAACTTTCATAGACTAATTTATGGTTGGACGCCCTGAGCTTATTGAGTTGATTTGGATGGCCAGAATCCCCAAGAAGATAGTAGTTTTATGTGGATCATCACTTCAAAGAATCGTAAGTACATGGGGTAGAGTACAAAGAAGGATGACAAAAGAAGAAGGAATGGTATTTATTTATTTAGGAAAAAGATGGAATGTTATTAGACATCTGCTTCTTTGCTGATGCTTGGCCTAAGATGCTGCAATCCTTGATCTTTTAGATGTAGATCCCCTTGGTGGCCTAGCTAAAATGACTTGGTCCAGCACTGTCTTTGCTATCCTTTAGAGGATTTGCTTGGAGAGGAATCAGAAAATTTTGGTAGGTATTGTGTTAAATCAGAGGAGTGCTGGGATATCGTCAAATTTTGGCCTCCATGTGGTGCTCGTGGAGCTACCTTTGAAATTATATAATGGAAGTAAATTGACAATACACAATTATCATTTTTGGCCTGATTTCTTTCCGGCATGCGACATGCATAAGTCTGATTTCCTTGAGACCTTCTCCCCTAATAGTTGTAAATTTAAGTTGCCTCCCTCTTGATTTGTTTTAAATTAAAAAATTATATTATTTGTTTAGTATTTTATGGTTCTTTCTAATATTTCTCCGAAATTTCCATAACTAAAAGAGTATATGTAAGAAACCTAAAAATATAGAACTTTTCCCTTCCCAATTAATATTTCCGGCAAGTTTGTGTGGATGAATTGTTAGTGCTGTTTGTAATTAGTGTTGATTATTGGTCCTTGTTAGGCCTGGTGCTCTCCTCTTGTTTCTTTCCATGTATTTTGTTTGGTTGTGATGAGGGTGCTAAGGGGTGTCAATTTAGTGAGATGTCTGAGCGTGCATGTTGGTCCTCCCATGTACTAAATTCTTTGTACTTTGTACATTGAAACTTTGTCTCTTTTCATTATTTCAAAGAAAAGTGTGTTTCCTTTTCAAAAATAAAAAAGTAGTGTTGGTGGGCACACATTCTTGTTGGAACTTTTTAGACCATTGTTGTTGTTACCGAATACATTGGGGGTTTATTATTTTATTTTTTTGAGCACATACCTCGGTAGCATTATTCTGATTTGGTATTTGTTTTTTCATGCTTCCTCTCTACAGCCTTCTTTCCTTGTTACTTTATTAGCTAGCAAGGAAAATTTGAATGGCCAACTAAATGTCAGTGGTGGTGGGACTCATCAAACTAAAGATTCTTTGCAAGCTTCATCAGGATTGGAGAAATCAAGTATTATTGATGCGCTCTTACAATATCTGAAGGAAGCCAATAAGCATGCCAAAAGGTTCATTCCCTAAAAGAATCCTTCCCGATTATCAAAAGACTACTCTTATTTTTACATTTTAAAAATATCTAAAGGTAGCCAATAAGCATGCCAAAAGGTTCATTCCCTAAAAGAATCCCTCCCGATTATCAAAAGATTTACTCCTATTTTTACATTTTAAATTGGGTCTCGTGTCCTTTTTGTTGGGTGCTAGATTCCTTATTTTATTAATTGCTATTGTCTTAACATTAAATGTGATTATGATCTTTTATCTTCAGCAACCTCCGGATACACCTGAATGTACTCAACTTTATCAAGGCACTTTGGCAGACAGCTGGCCCATTTATAATGATTTTGAATAGGATGAAAACTTCAGAGAAGGTTTTGGAACAATTGACAGACGGTGTTTCCCACTTCGTTTCTGGAGATGCTTGTGCCCCCAAAACTATTGCTGCGATGCAGGCTCTAAACTCTGCTTACAAATATCTATCACTCTCATCCATGGTGGAAACAATGTCATATGACATTTTTCTGCAAAAAAAGATGCTGCATGGTGAGTCGATTGCAGAACAACAGACTGGACCAAAGGACAAAGCTGCCGATGCTGTGAGCAGTGAAAATTCGAAATTATCCACGAGTCTCTCTGATGTCAAGAATATGTTATCAGCTGCATGTGATGGCTCCCTTTTAGCCAAGCTGACCAAGCTGCTTGCTTCTTGTGAATTTGATAATGAAACATATCACCGTGCGAAGGTGGTTTTCATTCAGTTTATAATTTCATTCAGTTTATTGTTATCTCTTACATCTTTATATTTTTTCAACAAAACATCTGTAATTCTATCGTACGCCAAGTTCTGGTTTCCGTTTTTCTTTCTTTTTTTATTTTATTATTTTATTTTTACTTTCTGGACTTCGTCTTACATATGACCTTTTCACCCAATGTTACTTTTGATAGAGCTTATGTTTATCAGAGCTCCTTGCTGTATCTGTCTATTGAGCATAACAAGTCGTGCACTTGATGGTAGGTTGCTTCCAGTTTATTCATTGTGCATGCGATGTCCAAATTAGCAACTGGAGACGGGGGAAGCTTGTCAGTTTCAATGCTCGGGAAGATCCATGAACTGTTGCAAAAGGTTGAATGGTTCTGTCTTTCTTCCTCATATTAAGGTTTTCCAAGTGCTTCAGATCAGTTTCTAATTGCAGTGATTTCTCTTGCAGCTTATCAGTTTGCCTGCTTTTGCAGAATTATCATCACAATATTTGCAGCGTGGTTACAGGTAGGATACTGTTTCTTTTCTTTGTGTTTATATATTTATTTTTAATTGGCCTTCTAAACAATTGTGATCTTCTAAACTACTAAGATTTATTTTTTTAATCAATGATCTCTTTCTATTGTTATATTCTGAGAGATGGATAGATAAAATGAGGTTAGTGTGGTAGCTCGATTTTGTATGAAGCACACTATCATTCCAATAGAAGATTCATAAGTTCGATTCTTGGAGGATTACTCTTCGAGGCTATTGAGGCTACATCAGTTCATTAACAGAGCAGTTGTCTAGACCAACTTTGATTTTAGTTGGTGGAAGATTGGAAAACTCTTGGTGACATAGATCGCAAGAGGGAGCTTTGAGTGTTGTGCTTGTTGCCAAATAACCCACATATATTGAGGCGAATCCTTTAAAATCAGGATTAGAAAGAAGAAAATTGAAGAAAGGAGCAGGAATCCAGTTACTCTTTTGGTTATGGAATACTACCAGGAAAGGATGATTCCTACTCAAGAACTAAAAATGAAAATAAAAAATTTAATGTCTCACTGAAAGTTTTAGATCCTGTAGCATTGAAGAAAATAAAGAAAGGAATAGGAATCCAATGTTCATTGGGAAAACTCACTCAGTTTTAGATCAACTATCAATTCATTTTGTAAGAGTTCAAGAACGAACTGGTTTTTTATACTGAAGAGAAAATATAAGAATTCGAGCAGAGAAAACGCGATTGAAGAAGTCAGTAGCATGGGCGAACGAATTCAAAAGAACTTAAAGCTCTAATTTCAAACTTTCAGTCGATTGCATGGAAGCGGAAAGGGAATAAAAATTTGATGCCTCAAACATGGAGATTTTGTGACATGATCTGAGGGAAGATGATGAAGTTGGTTGAAGGTGATGGGAGGCACCGTTGAAGCTTTTTTGATGAACGTGGTGTTGTTTGCAACTGGTTTCCAAGTGCGCATTACAACTACGATTTCTCTAGCGAAGAAGAGATGTGTCCATGCAATTTTTCATGCCTCGAAGTTGACCTACCCGACCCGGACGAAACTCACCTTTTCATTTTTTCGCCCAATCCAACATGTGACCCAACTCCAATTATTGTAGGTTCGACCCATTCCTTGTCCGGTTTGGTTCATTACTTTTTCCTAACTAGCCAATTTGGAGCCCATTTCTTGTGAATCTTTTATTAGAATGATAAAAGGTGAAATACTCATATTTATAGAGTTTATAATGAGTAAGGGTAAAAAGGAAATTAAGCTAGATTAACCCTATTCTTCCTACATCATATGGGTTATGGTAAATTTAATTATATCTAACACTTCAACGCTCTTTCTCACTTCTAGGCTTGAAATTTTCTAGATGTTAGATGATATATAATTAAATTCGCCTTCATCCATCCAGCGGTGGAAGTTGAAAATCCTAGTGTTTTGATACCATATTAAATCACCAATTGATCTAAAAGCTTAAGTTATTGGGTGAAAGGTGAATTTAATTATATGTCATATAACACTAGAAAACTCAACTAGTTGAAATCAATTGGGGGAGTAAATGATTTATAGGGATTTGAACATGTGATCTCCTATTTTAATACTATGTAAAATCACCAATTGACCGAGCTTAAGCCGATGAGTTATAAATTTAATTATATGAACACTAACATAACCAATCAACTCCAAAGCTATGATATTACTAGAGATCGATTACAAAACTTCCTACTCTCATAGCCTGTGACGTAGGCTCTTTACCATTAGTTGAAGGTCTTTCTGTATTTTGATTACTATTTTCTTTAATTGACTGCGGGTGGAATTTTATTTTTTATTTTTTTATTTTTGTAAAATCAAGATTTGTTTTCTTGATTCTTCTTTAGTTTTAGGTGGCATAGTGCATGTAAATGGCCGTTTGTTTCATTAGGCTTGCAGATTGTAAATAGCAGCCCTTCTTACTTTTTAGGGTTAGCTAAAATCTGAAATTATATCTTCAATCTGCAAGCCTACTGAAACAAGCGGCCAATGTACATCTTCAATCAACCTTCATTTCACATGGTAAGTGTGAAAGTGTTGTAATATTAAATTTTGCTTTCACTTATGAAATTTTGCTTTTAGGTCATTTACTGATTTAACAGTAAGTTTAATCTTTTATCAACACTTCAATATTTCCTCTAGCCTTTCTTTTAACGGACAAAGCATGTAAAAAAGAAGTCAATTGTCCCAACAGTAGAGGGAGAGCTTTATGGTATCTTCATGCTACTCAAAATGATGCATCTGTGTGGTATCTTCACATATGTTTCATTGAACGCCTATTCTGTTTTATTGTTGTTTCTTTGTTTCTGTTTTACTACTACTACTACTACTACTATTATTTATTTTATTTCTTCCATTTTCATTCCTTTCATTCATACTTCATTTACTTTCTTGTGCAGTGGAGGTGATGAATTGAACAATCTGATTTTGAGCGATCTTTATTATCATCTACAGGGAGAGCTTGAAGGCCGTAGTATTGGCTCCGGAGCTTTTAGAGAGCTTTCTCTATACCTTATTGATTCTGAAATTTTCCATTTTCACAAACATAACTATGAGGATGATATTTTTGTGGCCATCAAAGATGCACACTTGTTTGACCTCGTGCATATACAGGCAGATTTGGGTTTAGATCTATGGGATTATTCAGAATGGAAAGAATCTAAGGCGATTGCAGCAAGAATGCTTAGTTGCATGGAGGATGTAAACTCAATGATACTGGTCACCAGATCAAAGCTTACTGCTTTGAGAGCATTGATAACCATATTAACTTTGATGGCCGATGATGTAAGTTTGGAGCATTCTGACAACTTTGTCATTAATTGAAACTTGGAGACAAATAGTAAGAATAAAAAAATATAAACAAATTAAACTAGACTTCTGATTAGACTCGGATCATCTCTTTTTTCTTTTGTTCTTATTTGTTTTTCTAGATACAAATTCCTAAATGCATGATTTTGTCAGAAATTTGGTTATATAAATCGCATAATTATTTGTCCTCTGAAGTCCAAAAATAGGATTGCAATCTTGCTATTTGCCTCCCTCTCATTTTATTGCACGTCTGTTTCGTTCATTCCTTCAGCCTTTAATTTTGAGAAAAATATAATTTCTACACTTTTGCTTTTGATTATTTGCTAATTTGTATGATACATCTACATATGTGCAGACATTGGAGAAAGGGACTACAATTAGAAGAAAGCTCATTGATCATCTTGTTAGATATTGCATTGCAGACATATGGAAATATCTCGATGCGACTATTGAATCATTAGCATTCGGTTTGGGTGCCTTCAATTGTGTCCTTTCTTTTCTTACTGCTCAATTGGAATTGGTAATTCTTCTTATCAGATCTGCAGATAAAATTGTGCCTCTGTCTGTTTGTGCACTTATTTTAAAGACCTCAGGCTCCGGTCTTAAACAGTTGAGTTGCATCCAACCGGTTGCTGGAGCTCATAAGACAATTAATCTCTTGCTGAAGTTGGTTCTTTCTTCTTTGGAATGTCATGATCTTAATTCTTTTTCAGATCGACAACATAACTCTGAACATGTAAAAGACTTGGCTGAGTTTTCTAATGTATTGTTGGGTCTTTTACCTATATTATCTAGCTTTATCACAAATGCTGAGCACTGCACCCTGGCTCTGACTACTCTAGACTTGATACTAAGAAAATTTTTGTCGTCTGAGACATGGCTTCCCGTCCTACAAAAGTATCTTCAGCTGCAACATCTTTTTCTGAACCTTCAAGATGAAAAAAGTTTGTCTTCTGTCCCTGTGTTAATGAAGTTCTTCTTGACCCTTGCTCGTGTACGGGGAGGTGCTAATATGCTCATATCATCTGGTCTCTTGTCATATCTTCAGTTGTTGTTTACTCGATTTTTGGATGACAGTATTTGCTCGCAATCCAACTATGACAATCAAAATCACCAACTAATTTGGAAACTTGGATTAGCTGTTATCACTGCTGTAGTGCAATCTTTGGGAGATGGTTCTTATCTTGATGTTCTGGATAATGTAATGAACTACTTTTTCTCGGAGAAAGTTTATCTGATCTCCTATCATCTCAATGCACCAGACTTCTCCCCTGATGAGCACGACAAGAAAAGGTCACGGACTCAAAGAACTAAAACTTCTCTCTGTGCCCTCAGGGAGACAGAGCAAACTCTCATGCTGATGTGTGTGCTAGCAAGACATAGGAACTCTTGGGCTAAGGCAACTAAAGAAATTGATTCCCAGCTGCGTGAGAAATGCATACATATGCTGGCTTTTGTTAGTCGAGTTACTCATTGCCATGGAGAATCTCCTGTGAAGGTTGCTCCTTTCACATGCCCTCCTAATCTCAAAGAGGAGTTTGATCATTGCAAGAAACCATCGTTTATCCACAGCAAAAGTGGATGGTTTGCTCTTTCACCTCTCGCTTGCGGATCAAAACCTGAGTTCACGGCACCCTCAATGTCTTTGATAGTTAAGGATCAAACCACCGAAAATGCAGATCTAGTTTGTCCAACACACTTCTCTGATAGTCTGGCCATGCATATCTATTCAATTACATTTCTTCTTTTGAAGTTTTTATGCCTACAAGCTGAGGGTGCGGCTCAAAAGGCTGAAGATGTGGGTTATGTTGACCTCACACATTTTCCGGAGCTACCAATGCCTGAAATTTTACATGGGTTGCAGGTATTGCTGTCATGGCTGCAAAAGCCTGTTAGTATAACTCAACGTTGGATTTTTAGTGATCTGCACTTGAGTTTTTTCTTTCTATACTTTGTTAGCACTTGGAAAACATTAGCGACTGTCAAGATCCTGATGTTTTACCGTGTTTATGATACAGGATCAAGCAATGGCTATCATTTGTGATCTCTGTGATACCGAAGCAAAGCCTATTGATATTGATGTCCAGAATTTCTGCCGTTTGCTGTTGCAAATTATGGAGATGACACTGTACTTGGAACACTGTGTTGTGCAGATTTGTGGCATCCGAACCGTATTAGGCCGAGTGGAAGACTTCTCAAGGGAAGTCAAACTATTATTGAAATGTAAGATCTATTATTACATAATGCAGGTGATCCTGATACTATTTATTTTTCAATCTCTTCTCTGTTGACCCCTCATTTCATTAAATTTAGGTGTTGAGGGTCATGCATTCTTGAAACAATCAGTAAATTCCTTGAAGCAGATACTGTCGTTTGTCTATCCTGGCTTGGTGCAGAGTGAAAAGTTGTGAGGACTGAGCCTTGCAGGTGAATGTTTTGAAGCATATAGAGATTTCAAATTTTCGTCAAAAGAGGCGTGATTCTCTTACATCTCTCTTTTTCAGAAGTGATTTGAGAAATTGTAGTAACTTTGTATATATTTTCGGCTTTTCCTCTATAGGCATCTAATTGTTTTAGCTAGAATAGTAGTAGTAAATCATTATGAAAATGCAAGATCCGTGTATTGCAAGTTGCGAACTTATATGATGAAATCAGTAGGGAACAATGAAATAGAATTGTACAATTTCAACATAATTACAAGTGCATTACTAGATAAATGTGGTTTGGAAAATAGGGAACAATGGAATATAATTCTAAAAAATTAAAAACTCATTTTTCAGAAAAAAAAAAAGAAAAAAAGAAAAAAAAAAGAAAAGAAGAACTTCGGAAATGAAAGTGGGTAACAAAACATAAAAGTTTATCGGTATGATTTATAAGCTTAAAATTTAAACATTTGTTAGAGAGATTTAGAAATAGAATTCTTGTTTAAGGTCTTGGTTTTGCTCTTTCGGCTATTTCCTGATATTTCAGGAAATGTTCTACATGTCTCTTAGGATCAAATGTTGATCCTGTTGATTATTTCTTCCTTATTGGAAAATTTCTACAAAGTTATTTCACTCATTTTATTCCACATAAATCCATTGCATAATTAGAATGAGTCCGAGTTTTCTTTTTCTGCTGTGTTTATTTAAGGTCAAGTTGTATGCTTGCTAGGTTTTCGCATTTAGTATCCTATATTGAAGTTTTTGTTTGTATGGTGGTCGTAGGACATGGTTGTGTGTCAATCTCAGAGATTGTGAATAAAAAAGTTCTGTTGATCTCGAGGTTGTTCTAGATCATTTTGATGTTTGAATAGTTACTTGGGAAAGTTGTTCATTCTTGTGTAGAGCTTTAAGGTACTATTGGTTGAGAAGGGACTCTCAAACTATAAGAGAGCCTAAGTGGAGTCGTCTTCACTTGAAGGTAAAATTATTATAATTGAAAGGAAGTTTAAGTCTCTTTAATAGTTTGCCGCACACCTAGGAGAGATAAATGTTTTTTAATCAAGTTAAGATACTCGTGTGTTATTGTATTTGTTGATGTCTACAAATAAGTACGATATTGTAATTGTTTATCTTCTATTAGTAAAAGTATCTTTAACAATCGATTTAAATTGATATTGTAAGTGTAATATCGAAAAATTGCGTATCGTTAACAATCGATTTAAAAAATTTTATTATTATTTTTTTAATTCGTATAGATGTATTTTTTTTAATTTGTATCGTAAATCCAATATACAAATATTCATATTTTATTTATCGAAATTTGAAATTTTTATTGGAAAACATGTTTCATTAACTTTTGTAAATACGATGTTAATTTTGAACATTTTATACACAAGCTTTTCGTGCCAAAAAATTTATTGATGCATTACTTGCGAAAGAAATTATATGTATTTTTTAAATTGATGTTGTAAGTACAATATCAAAAAATTATGAATCGTTGACAATCGATTTAAAAGAACGATGACCAACGTAATAGCATTGAAACAAAATGAAATATGGGAAACAAATGTTTTCTTTTTTCGAATGCAGTTAAACGATGAACATCAATTATATCTGGCAACTCTATTTTGAAATATAGTATTAAAATAATAATAATAATAATATTTTCTTAATTTAAAATAATAATAATAAAAATATCACACTTTAAGAGGGAATTGAGAGGAAGAAAGAGAAGGATTAAGAAGGAATAAGGAGATTAAATATATTCTTTTGCCTCGCCTTATTCCTTGTCCCAAACATGGAAAGGACTGTATAGTCATTTCCTTCTCCCAAACATAATCTAGAATTATTATAATCATTTTTCTCTAACTCTTTCCCTCCCCCAAATGCACTTTTCTCTATAGCACTTTTCCTCCTCAAACGCACCCTTAAAGTTTAATTGTATTTTTGTTTGTTTTTCAAATTGTTGGACATTGTGAATCATTGTTATTATGTGGGATAGAATATCTGCATTTGAAAATAAAAATTGAAAATCAAATGATACTTTAGACTTAATTTTGTAACTATTTGTTTAGACAGTTAATAATTATTTTGTTTTTGGCTTTTGAAAACTCAATGAATTGAGTTCTTAGCCATAAACAAAAATAAGATTTAAAAATTTGTTTCCATTTTAAAAATAATTGGTAAAATGTAGATACCAAAGAAAACATTTAGAAACTGCATAGTTGTCCAATAGATTGTTTTTTTTCTTAAAGATATATTAAGCTTATAAATGTTACTTTTAATTATGTAATAAACTTCTTTGTAAGAAAAAAAATTGGATCTAACACGTTATATAAATGTCAAACATGATGTTGAAACATGTTTACAAACAATCAGAATAGCAGAGATAGTAAGACACATAGTTTGATACCTCAATTTTGTGTAATATAATATACAAATGGATTGGTTTTGTCTCTGGGAAAGAAACTTTTATAGAATAAAGAGTTTAGTAATTTTCCATTTAGGTTGCCTTTTATGCTTGAGGTCTAGTTTTCATGAGATAGCGTTAACAAGATTTGATTGATCTCCTCTTGATATCGCATCAAAGAAATGTATCGTGTTTTCATTGATGACTAAAACAACCCACACAAAAAAAAAAAAAAATCATAAAAAAAGAAAACATATCATGATAAAAACCGAGAGAAGTCTATCAATACCTTATATTCTTTTTAGCTATTTCATATTACATAGGATTTATTATATGTAATACTCATAACTATCTACCTTAAGCGTTTTTAGTCACTATACTATTAATAATTGTTCCTTTTAATTCGAGGGTTGTAAATGATGACTATAGACTAATACTAGAGGATATCAAGAATGTGGATAACATGATCATAATCATAAGAATGTCAATTATACAATAGTTGAACATAAAAAATAAAAAAGTAATATCTTATCTTTTATATTTACCATCTTTGATTTTTTCTTTTTTCTCTTCTTTGATTCTCTTCATTCTTTTCATCATCAATATCTTCTTTAAAGTGTTCTTTCTCAATTTGCTGGGAGTTTTTAAGTTAGGAGAAGAACACTATCATTGTCTATCACCACCATCATTTTTAAAAAACGATATTATATTTACATTCTTTTTTTCTTTTCAATTCTTTTGATTTTTTTCTTCATCAAGCTCCTCATTCACTTCAACTTCAAGAGAAATTGTTGTTCAAATACATTGTTATTAAGATAGATATAAGCATTTGCATATAATTATCTATCACTAACGAAAATTAATAAAAGTTTATAACTAACCAAAACCGATGAAAACCTATCACTTTCTATCATAGTCTTCTAATACTTATATACCTTAACAAAAGAAACAAATACCAATTTCTATAGTAGTGGTTGTAGGCAATTTATGATAGAAACACAATGGTTCCCTATGTTCGACCCGCTCTTGCTACCGATATTGAACATAAATTAACTACAAAGTTAATAAATATCTTGGTTTGGTTCAACCATAAAAGTTTGATGCTATTGTGTGATACAATACCAATAAGTCCAAAAAGGCCTTAATAGTCCAAAACAAGATCAGTCATTTCAAAAATATCATACAAAAACTAACTAAACCCAAAATAATCTTGAATAATTACAAAACTAGATCTATTTATCCAAATAAAAGTTATATACCATAGATATATTCCCCCACAATATAATTAAAAATAAAACCTTTAAAGGCTATTTAGATCACAAATATTGTTTCATGAGTATAAATATTAAATATGTGAGATTTGAATATCTGAGTTTTAAATGTTTTCGATAATTAATGCATGCGTTTGGATGCGCATGATAATAGATGACAAATGGTTAAATACTTGTGTTCAATTCAATAATTTATCAAATTAAATAATTACTTCACTAAAATGCTAGAGTTCAATTAAATTTAACATAAAATAATTTATTGTAATGTTAATTAGTTACTTAGGATATGTTCGGTTTGAGTCTTTTTTTATTATTATTATTATTGAGTTGACTTGTAACTATTATATGACTGAGTAATCGAAAGAGTTGACAATAATAAAAAAGTAAGAAATAGTTGACAAGAATAAAAAAGTAAGAAATGTGAGTTAATAAGGTAAGTTAAACCTCTTGAATTATTAGTATTCCCAAATTGTGGACAATTCAACTCGACTTAGGTGCCAAACATCCCCTTAGTTAATTAAAAAAATAATAATAAAAGAATACCTTTTTAACTAAACATAATTATATTAATTACTAAAAACAATTAAATTAATAAAAATATTAATAATTAACCATACTAATTTATATTAGATAGTTAAGATAACATAAAATATTAGTTGAAATTTATTAAGTCTATATAATATATTTATATTTAATAATTAACTAAAATTAATTGTAATAAATAATTTATATTAATTTATAAACTCATTAAAAGTGTATCTTTGTTGCTCATTCTCAAAAATAAAAATTTCACACTTTTATAGAGTATCAAAAAAACATGTGTGAGATGGATTTTAAAAAGTGAAATTATGAGAAGCAAATAGGAATATTAAATGTCGATCTGAAAAACTCGTAAAATAAATGCGGCTTAAAGCTAATCGCTATTTCATAGGAATTCAAGGTTCTATTTAGGTAGGCATTTGGATTACCACATTGTTTTGTGGTAATGTAAGATATCAATACATTTAAAGATTCTTGAACATCCTAAAAAAAGTGTCTACTATGTAACTTTCTTCGATTAAATTGGGGTTGTTTATGTTTTCTTGAAAAAGAAGAGAATCCAATATAAATCTAAATTAATATATATAGTAAAGAAAACTAACAAATAAAATAATAGAACTATATTAATTCAAAAAGAAACAAAAATAAATATCTTAGTTAAGTTTGACTTGTATTAAAAAATAGTCGAAGGTATTCTTGAAATATTAGTAAATTTAAGACATTTTTCTGACAAAAATCCCACAAAACAAACACAATTATCCAATATCTTCAAACATACCTCTAACATAATTATCTAAGGATGCTATTGTCAGAACATAAAAACAATCTACCATAAAAAACAATCGACCATAGAAGACAATCAACCATAATATTTAAATACCCAAAATTATAGAGATTCAACGTTACAACCTTACATAATCATGTTTTTTTGTAGGGATATTTTAAAAATATCTAAAAATATCTGAATAAGTGTATTTTGTTTTATAGTATTTAAACACATAAATGACATATTTAACTCATCTTCTAAGAATAACCCTATGACTATTCATTAAATTGATAGAAATAAATTGCATATTTCTTTTATTAATTTGATTTCTAAAAAAATAATACAGTTGTACTATTTTATTTATTACTTTTTTAAAGATAATACATATTAATTTCAAAACTTCTATTAAATAATATTATTTAAATTTAAATTTGAATGACTTTCTTAAAAAAAAAAAGTAAAATACATAATTAATAAATATGTATTAAAAACGTAGATGGATGATATTTAATATATGAAAAAGGGATAAAAGAAAGAAAAAGAGGAAAACCCAAAACATGGAACTTTTGGGAGGCGCCAGAAATCTTCAAATATACGGACATCTTATATTATAAGACAACAAACACGATAATCTAAATATTCACGGAAAAAAAAAGACTCAAAACTTATTTATACTAAATATGGGTTAACTGACAAAACCTAATTAATTTCTTTTAAGATTATTCATTTGGTGATGCAATTCCACCAACCTCGTTTGTGCCCTTGTTAAAACAAATTTAGATACAAGAAAAAATCCAAAACTTTTTCTTGATTTATATTTCACTACTTGGCCATGCTTCCAGCCAAAATTATCTAATACAAAAAGTTTGATTTAAGTAAAACAAATATCAAAGCTACAGCTATTCCTTCTACACATTTTCTGTTGTGTAAAGAGATAAATAAATTGATAAGTCAAAGATTGCTTCCCTCTGTCTACAAAAAGCCCAAGGCTATATAGCAAATCACTTGTCTTAAACCTTTTTAATTAGTAGGAGTCGGGAATTAGACGACTAGGAGCTTCCAAACACCTGCAGAAGCGGGGATGAAAGCCAAGACCTTGGTTATAACATGTATAAATAATAAGTCACAATGCAACAATCCAATCAAATTTTATGAACAAAAGATGTATTGCAGATAGCCAAGGTTATCATTTAGTGAGTTTGAAATGCTTTTAGATAAAATATTTTTGAACAAAGAACTTGTATGCTTCCAATTAAAGAAAAAACACTGTGAGTACTAGGAAGGATGTATTGCGAATATTAGTAGGATAGTTATAATATTAGTTAGGTGTGTCTCCCAAAGAAAAGGTTAGTAGTGCCTTCGTTATAAATTAGAAAGGTTGGGCACTTCAGAGGAATGTATAGTTTTGGGTATTGTCCTGCCCTCTCCAAAGGCCATTGGTATTGTAATATTAATCGACTGATATTGCAATATTGTTCTCTATGCGTTTTGTTCCTACGAGAATCCTAATGCACTTGTTGAAAATAAGGGTTTTTGTTGAAGTCTAGCTCTAGCCTATTTAAGTATTTTACTTTACCCTTAGTTTATTTTCTTTCTTTTTTGTATTAAGGCTTGTTAGAGCCTTTAAAATTATCTTCTCTTGCAATTTTCATTGTATGTGAAAACAATAAAAAAAGACTATCCGAGTTTTCCACGCAAACCTTGTGTTGTCTATTCCACCATGCAACTTGGTATTAGAAAATAGTGATGAAACCCTAGCCACCATTAGCGAAAACCAAATATGAAAGATAACCTTAATTCTACACCAGTTTTGCTTTAGCCACAGTTGCTGTTGCCATTGCGCCACCGCGGGAATGGCCAAAGCCACTAATTTTTTCACTACCGTCACTCCCATTGTTGTTGATCGTTATCTTTAATCCTTGCATATCCGTCCAATTCTAGCACCACCACAACCCTTTGATGAAAACCTTGCCTCAAACATACACCATGAAACCGAGATTAGTGAGTCGTCCACCTACTACCACACAGGTAAATTCCATGTTGCGGCAACAGGGTCTTCCTCATCATGCGTTGCCTAGTTCTAAACATCAAGGTTTGATTAGTTTGTCCCCATTAACAATGCAACAACAAATCGTTGCTTTTGAGGTACTAGGTGCTTCCACAAACCTAAATTCCAATACAATGAATTTTGACACTCCTTTCGGTTTACCGATGTACCAGAGCATATGGTAACCTCTTGCCCAACTTTAACTACTACAAACTATTTGTCTAGCTCTATGGAAAATTTCATGGGGTTAATTGCAGGAAAAAAGTTGAATGGTCAAAATTATTTCTCCTAGTTTCAATTAATTAAAATGCTTTTTGAGAGGCGTCATAATTTTGGGTATCTAACTAGTGAGATGCCAAGACATAGACCAAGAGATCCTCAAGAGTACATTTGGAAAGGAGAAGACTCCTTGCTACAATCACTACTAATTAGTAGTATGAAACTTCAGTGGGGAAATCGTTGTTGTATGTTTTCGGCTGCTACAAGATATCTAGGATGCATTTCTATATTCTAAAAGACAAAATGTGTCTAGTCTTTACATACTGCGTAAAGAGGCACATGACTGCAAATAAGGGAAGATGGATGTCACTTCATACTTTAACAAATTGTTCCTGATCTTGCAGGAGATGGATTTAAGTCCAATTTCGATGTAGTATGAGGCCGTATATTAGGATAGAAGCCTATACCTTCTCTTATGAAAATGTGTTCTACGATGTGCTAGAGGAAGATATAGCACTGCTATAACATCATGACTAGATCGGCTATTGATTCTGCTACTTTTAGTGCGTAACTATATGGTTCTGATAGTGACAAGCAAAATAGGAAACAGACCCCAGTGTGTGAACAGGAACCCGGGCATACAAATTAACAATGATTGAAGTTACATGGTAGACCACAAAATGGCAAAAGACACCCTCCAAATGACAAGCCCAACGCTGATCAAAGTCTTAGGAGTGAATTGGCGAGTACCCCCCTCCCCAGCCATAACTTCAAAGTAACTCCGGTATCTCTTCCCTTGTGGTCATCGTTCATACCTCTCAATCCTTAAAGTCACCTCAACATAAATGGTAAGAAATCATGGATACTTGATTCAGGGGCTATAGATCATTTGACCGAATTCCATGATAAGTTTCTATCATATCTTCTGAATGCTAGTAATGAAAAGATTCATATTGCAAATGGGTCCTTTGCTCCTATTGCGAACCCGGTCATATTTCTCCCTTTGATGGTTTAACTTTACAAAAATGTGCATGTGCCCAAAGTATCTTACAATTTACTATCTATTAGTAAGATAACTAGAGATATAAGTTCTTAAGTCGCCTTTAGATAATGTTTTCTTCTTGGACTTGAACTCGGGAAATGCAATTGGCACTGCCTAATACTATAGGGGACTTTATCTCCTTCACGATGGTGCTCCCTCTAGGAATTGTTATAGGACTATTTGTTGTCTTCTTATTTTTCAACTTCAGAAAAAGATGGTATGTTGTGGCATTTTTGCCCTGGTCACCATTCCAATATATGAAATATTTGTTTACTCATTTATTTAATAAAGTTGATGCCTCTTCTCTATCTTGCGATGTATGCATTTGTGCAAATCAGCATAGTCACCTTTCAGTCTCAACTTTATAAACCTTCTCAACCCTTCACCCTTATTCATAGTGATGCTTGGGGTCTCTTGAGTATTACCAACTTTTTGGGGGAAACGATGGTTCGTGACTTTTATTGATGATCATACCCATCTCACATGAGCTTTTCTCCTCACTAATAAATCTAGGGTTCCATCAATATTTCAACAATTTTGCACTGCCATTGAGACTCAGTTCAACACCAAAATCACTATTCTTTGTAGTGATAATGGTCGTGAGTTCCTTAATAATATCCTTCGTGACCTTTTCTTCTAAAGGCATTGTCCATCAAAGCTCATGTGCCTATACCCCTTAACAGAATGAGGTGAATGAAAGAAAAAATCGTCACCTCCTCAAGGTTGCACAATCTCCCATGCTGTCTACTTCACTTCCATCATACTTATTGGCAGATGCAACTATCACTACAACTCATCTTATTAATCGATTGTCTTCCCATGTCCTAACTCCAAACCCTTCTTCTGAATGCCTCGAGGAGTCATAACGTACCACGCTGCTTATTCCTAATGTCCCTCTCCAGGTTTTTGGGTGCACTTCCTTTATCCATAGTCATGGCCCTAACCAAACTAAGTTTACCCTCGTGCTAAAAAATGTGTCTTTGTTGGGTATCCCCTTCACCAACGGGATTATAAAGGATGTGCCCATGATACCCCATTGAGGAAGGGTAGAAACTTGTTGAACCCATCCTGAGTGCCCATGACATTGTTCCACCCACCAAACAAGTCCCTCGGATGTCTTACTACAGGAAAAATATCAGAAAGAAAATGTTCTCTACTGCTCCGCCGACTGCGATCCATGGATCTGAACCAACACAAGTTCAACGTACTATTGACCTGATAATACAAAGTTGCAAGTAGTGATGAAACTTCGACAGAAACACGAGGGGGTAAGACTCTTCCTCAGGCTGGAAAAGGTAATAAAAAACCCATTACAGATGAAGAATTAAACAATCAAGGGATTATGATATCTCTTTTGACATGCCAATTGCATTGAGAAAGGGCACCAGGTCTTGCACCAAATACTCCATGTATAGCTTTTTATCTTACGGTAATTTGTCTTCTGAGTTTAGAGTGTTCACTTCTGGCATTGATATAGCTGCAATACTGAAAAACATACATATAGGTACAGAAATTCCTAAGTGGAATATTGTCGTCATGGAAGAAAAGGGATCTTTTAAAAGAATAATACGTGGGATCTTTGTGCTCTTCCTAAAGACCATAAAACAGTTGAATGCAAGTGGGCATTCAATCTGAAGTATAAATCAGATGGAACTCTACGTAGGTACAAGGTTAGTCTTGTAACAAAAGAGCTTACTTAAACTTAGAGTATTTAGAGACATTTTCCACTGTAGACCAGTTAAAACTCCTATTGAATTCAATGCGAAACTAAAAGATTCTGTTGACAAGGTTCTTGTTGATAAAAAGAGGTATCAGCGTCTAGTGAGAAATTGATTTACTTTTCTCACACTAGACCAGATATTTCCTGTGTTGTCAGTGTTGTTAGTTTGTATCTACAGGCACCCTAGAATGAATGTATGCAAGTTGTGAATCAGCAGGCACCCTAGAATGATGTATGCAAGTTGTGAATCAGCTTATGAGATATTTGAAAAGCTATGAGGGTAAAGGTCCGATGTTTAGAAAAATTGACAGAAAATGCCTCGAGGCTTATATTGATTCTGATTGGGAAAGATAAGTTATTGACAGAAAATCTTCCTCCAGGTATTGTACCTTTGTGTGGATAACCTAGTTACTTGGAGAAGTAAGAAGCAAATTGTTGTGCTAGATATAGTGCTGAAGCTGAATACAGAGCTATAAGTTTGAAAATTTGAAGAAATCTAACTGACGAAAGTTTCGTCTGATCTTTACCAAGACTGTGTTTTACCTCTAAAGCTCTATTGTGATAATAACGCAACCATAACCAATAATCTTGTACAACATGATAGAACAAAACATGTGGAGATTGGCAGACATTTTATAAAAGATAAACTGGACAATGACAGTATATGTATTTCGTATATTCCATTTAGTCAACAAAGTAGTTGATGTTCTCACCAAAGGTGCTGAGTTTTGACTCATGTATTAGCAAATTGGGTATGATTAAAATCTACCCAACTTGAGAGGGAGTGTTGGAAATAAGAGACTTTTTTGATAGCTTATAGCCCGGGGATATTTTACCATTTTACTTTACCCTAAGTTTATTTCCTTTCTGTATTAGGGCTTGCTAGAGCCTATAAAGTTGTCCTCGTATAACTTTCTGCCAAAATAATATATTTCTTGTATTTCACAAAGAGAGAAGGGTTTTCTTAAACAGAAGAACGATCCATTACATAGAAGAAAAAAATAAATTTGGCAAATATAATACGACCAATACAATAAAATATAATATAAAAAAGGAAATTGTCAATTTTCTTGTGTGAAAATGATAAAAAGAAACTCTCTATAGTGGTTTTTTTTTCCCTAGTTTCTATAGTGGTTTTTTTCCCTGTTCTAGGGTTTTCCATGTAAACCTTGTGTTCTCTTTTCTACCATTCAACAACACTATTTGCTAAAAATTTCAAAATCACACATTCACACGTGTAACTATCCAAAGCTAAAAATTACTTTTTACCATTTTAATAATCATACCAAACTCAACCTGGATAAAAATTGACAAGTTAAAATCTAGTAACTTAGGGTAAATCATGAGATGAAGTTAGATTGTAAATGAAACGTTATTACTTACCCTAGCCAGGACATTTGTAGATAGTTTTTGTTTGTTTTGTACGGCAACATCTGCAACTGGTTTTGTTTGTGGAAAGCTGCGGATCAACTTTGGAAGTTTCTGGCTATCATCAAGAGAATTCATTTCTGAATCTTCTCGCAACTTCTGCTTCTGTGGGCCATATAAAAAGAGGGTAAATTTTATATTTTCAAAACGGGGACAACACACATACAAGTACAACAATACGATGAGAAAAATCAACTGCAGTTAAAGTTCCGGATCCCCAAAACGTCCAAATACATACTGAGATAGTGTAGTGATGTAAGCCAGTAAGGCTCTTTGATTACCTTCTTTAGCCGTTCTTCAATGGAATTTAATGCACGTGATTTATCAACTTTAGCAAGATAGAAATCCCTTTCCCTCTTGGCAGCAGAAATTTCTAAAGCCAGTTTCTGCTCCCGAATGGCGTGCTTGTAAGCTGCAAATTGTGAAGTGTTTGATATCAGTAACAGTGTTGTAACTTGTAAGCAAAAATAGGGCAAGACCAAGTTTTTGAGGTGTGTACCAGTTTCTTCCGTGAGATCATCCCACTTGAATTTACTCAAAGACTTGATGTTCCAGAGATCGTAATAGAAAGATGACCTCTTCCTTCCTCCTAAACCCATGCACAACAGGTAGGGAAACACAACTTTTATAGAGAGAAAATGAAGGAATACAAGAAGATACGAAGCCAAGCCCATAAAAGGAATTGAAGTCCATATATAAATATCCTCATTAGGGTTTCTTTCCACCTCTAAACATCCTACTATTCCACTCCCCCTCACAAAACTTAGATCACACACAACTCAACATGCCATAAAAGTTGACCATTCTCCTGAAGAGAAAGTTGAACTTCCCAATCACGTTGTCAATGAACTGCCCATACAAAAAACCAAACATCTGGATAGAAAAGTCCCAAAAGAAGCTCGCAAACTCAAGACGACAGAGAGTACGGTCCAGATCTTCCTCTACCTTCCTACAAAGGATACATCAAAAAGAACAACAAAAGATGGCAACTTCCTCACAAGTTAATCCATCATATTGCTGAGGGCATGTAAAACTTGCCAAGTAAAAAACCTCATTTTTTTCTAGGATCTTAATCCTCCAAAGAATGACTCACCTAGGAGAAGGAAAGGGTCACTCATATTTTGGAAGGGCGACTTACACAAGAATCCCACCAGTGGACTGAGACTCCAAACTCTTACATCCCTTCTCCCATACCTACCGTGACGGTCCTCAAGTAAAGAAAGAAGAGGCCATGTCTATGGCTTCCCTATTTGACACAGAGGGATGAAACCCGAAAGACCAGCCATATGCAATGAATTCCACCATCTCCCAAAGAGAGTAAAAATCATAAATCGAACCAGGATATCAAATACAAAACATGTATATTTAAATAAAAGTTTACCTATTGGTTCACCATTTAACATATTAGCCACCTTCTTGGCAACTCTTTTATCAGTAAATTCAACCCATCTGCATAGTACATATAAGGACAATACAAAATCAGTAACTAAAACCAAATCATTTGAAAAGCCAAGCATTGTTCTTTATTACTTTTGTTATTATTATTAGTCACTTGAAGGTTGGAACACAAACAATTAGAAAATAAAAAAATTAGCTAGGCGTGTGAGTTTACCCTTCGGAAAAAAACTGTCCTCGAAATCCCCCTGCACGCTTTCGTTGCACTTGACTGGCAGCATCTGAACACGAAAAATAAATTACCTTGAAAAATACACTAGAAAAAAAGTAGATTCTAAACAAAATGCCAGCAATGGAACAAAAGGGAGAACAAATAGGCAAGTAAGATTTTGAAGCAACAGGAAACTGATAGAAAAAATAAATGTTATGCATAATTACTCATTACCCTCAGGTGCAAGATAAATTCTTTGTATTTCCCCATATTGTGAGAGGATCTGACGAAGTCTCAAAGGATCCATGTGCGGAGGAACTCGACTCAAGTAACAAATACCACGCATATCTGCATTTGCTGCTTCCTTTAAGAGCTGCTTCTTCCTCTTAATTTTCCTTCGATCAACTTTTCCATTGTCAGACTCTAGAATCTTCCTATCAGAGTTTTCTCTAAGTATGCTGTCAGTCCTTTCATTCTCAGCATCTTCCAAAGCAATTTTCCTCTTCTCGAAAAATTTTTCACATCCACTATTAGAAACAGGACTAGCCTCTTTCTTAAAAGTCTCTGTTCTATTTTCATATTCTCCTGCCTCATCCTTGATAGAGCTCTCCTCTATACGTTGTTGAGTACTCTTGTTTCTCTTTTTCTTCTTTTTCACTTTGTCACTATCAGAGTTTATGTTGCTTTCCCCCAGCTGAACAGATCTTACATCTTTCATTTCCATGACATCTACACCTTTCATCAATAACTGCTTCTTTTTGTTTTTTCTACTTTTTGCTCTTTTCTTACTAGATTCTGGGTTGCAGTCAGTTGTTAAATTAACTTCAGAACTCTCCTCCTTGGACATCTTCCTACAAGATACAATTAACAACTTCAAATGACAATAAAAAAAAAAAAAAACATATATTGCTGCTATAAGAAAAATAAGAATAACATCAGGGTTCCATCGTTGTAAACAAGAATTACATACACTGTACTAACAAACTTCATTAATCACTTCTGAATTTCTTAATCCAACGTTCTCTAAAAAAATTCTTAATCCAACAAACTCTCTAAGTAAGATGATCGGTAAGGAGTTCAATTCTACTTCCAAAGAACTTTATTTTCTTTGGTATCTTAATCCTCCAAATCACAACAAAGACTGACTCACTACCAGAAGCAGGATCCAATAGGAACCTAAAAGACTTGCAAGAAAAACTGGCGAGCCCGAGGCCTTGTTCCTGTCCCTCTCAGAGACCGCTTTCCTAATTTCCTCCAAAGTAAAAGGGCCCACCAACTCCTCATCCTCCTTGGTTGAAATGGGACACCAATCAATACATGACCAAAAGGCTTCGCCTGAACAACCAGGCTAAAGAGATAAGGAAAGGCCAAGATCACCTCCTCTTCGACCTCTTTATCATTTCTAGTGCATTCCTCATTCTCCAAAATTAAAGGGTCAATATGGTTCTTATTCCTTTTTCCACTAGCCACTATATGGAAAAAGGCACTGTTGCATTCCCCTTCCATAGACCATTTGACTTTAGCCTTTTGACCCCAACTAATACTTTCTTTTAAATTCCCCTTTTAAGACATTCCTCTCCCCCTTTCAAAGCACTATCCAGAGTATCTTCCAACTCCAAGACATAGTGTCCTCAATTCCAGCAGTGATCTCTTTCTTTCTAGTATTGACATTTTCAAAAACTTCTCTATTCCAGACTCTACGATTTCCTTTTAGAGCCCTCAAATTCCCCATAAAACAATAGTCTTCCCACTTCCCTCGAACTGTAGTATTCCACCAAAAAGAAATATTAGCCTTAAAAGAAGGGTGTTCTAACCATATATTCTCAAAGAAAAGGGGAATTTGCAGGATAATGGACCAATGATTCGATGTAACTCTTGGCTTCCTCGTTTGTCTAGGATTACCAAAACTATCAATCCAATCAACGAAGAGTAAGAACCTATCAATCCTTGTTGCAGCTCTACAACTAGCACAAGTATACTTCTTACTAATGAAAGGAGGGCCAAACAATCTACTGTCATCAATGAACTTATTGAACACTCTCATGGAACTAGTGATCCTCCCATCAGAAGCCTTCTCTTTGGGAGAATCAAAAATGACATTGAAGTCCCCGGCCACACACCATCTAGGATCACAAGAACCATAAAGGTCCCCTAGTTTCTCCCGAAAATCTTCCCTCCCTCTAGGCCTTTGGAGGGCCATAAACCCTTGAGACCCAAGACTTTTCGCCTTCCCTATCAAGGAACGAGATTGAAATGGAAAAATTGCCTAACCATCTCAAGGACCTCCCACTCCACTCGCATACTCTTCCAAATACTAGCAGTTCTACAAAAAAACGAACTTATTTTGGTTTCCATTAACACAACAATATCTGGATTTTCTTGTACAAGCACCTTCTTCACAGACCTTTTTACTCTTTCATCCAACCTCTAACATTCCAAGAAATGATCTATTTAAATTAGATACATCAACATATATCTAATCCAATTTAAATAATTTAGTTAGCAAGACCAAAAGATTTTCAAATAAATTTTCTTTGTCTAACTGAACTCTTTTCAAATAAATTTTCTTTGTCTAACTGAACTCTTTCGCTTACAAAAGTTCTTGAATTAAACCCTCAATTGTGATTTGATCTAAATTCACTCAAATTAAGCTATCATCTTAATTGATGATAACTTGATCTCAAATCGATCTTAGCGAACACATAAGTACATTTCAGTTGCGCAAACAAATCGCCAATGCATGGCAATAGATACTTATTATAGATTGTTACTTTGTCCAGCTATCACTAATCAATACTAACCCTTAGGATGTCATCTTCTTCTAAGCAACTCAAGACTAGTGCATCCGACTACTGCTCCCATGTTATACCAATACTGAATCCATAAAGAGCTCAATCTCTCTATAGACAGTAATCCTTGTATTTCATCTGGAAATACATTCTGAAAACTTTTTGTACCATAGGAATGTTCTCAAGTTTTAGCTCTTGACTTGGGTTTTTATTACATAAGCCAGGTAGGCAATACAACCCTTTCTTAACAACTACCTCGCTCTTACCACAGAATTAGCATATGCGAGAAAATTTGTCTATTGCCTTTGAACTCACTTCAACATCACCTTGTTACTTAAACACGTGCTCCTTTACGATATAAACCTATAGTGGTGTGATACATTGACAAGAAATCTATTCCGATAAACTCATCAAACTCCAGGGTTAAACCAGCCATTAGATCTTTCATATGATAAGCTCGAAAGATAAGCTATTCGAGCACCCCTTAAGATTTATTTATCAGCCTTCTTCTCAAACAAGTTCTTCGCAACTTGTATAGCAGTATTTATAAGCTAACAACATCATCCATTTAGTGCTAACAGTAATAGCATACAAATCTCCTTTCTTAAACTATCTTTAGAACTTTTTCATCTGTCCACCTCATCTTGTATAACTAAAATTGCATGCTTGGACAATTACGTGTGCTTCTTTTCATATTTTTCCATAAACATAGTTTCTTGTTTAAGCTTCCAAAATTCATTTCGCTTCGCATCTTAGGATGACCACTGATAAGGTTTTTTACAATAACTCTTTAGGATTCTTTCTAACTAATTGATCTACCGTCGAGCATAACTTAGAGAAACGCTTCCAGTTCTTTGCTCCTTTCTACAACAAGAGCGTGGCAAATCTTGCCTTCCTTTCATTTAGACAACTCATGGCCCCAAACATTTCTACACTATCTCCAACCAATATTCTACATTTTTGGGATCAATCATTTCTGAAAAATATTGTTGCTCTCAAAGCCTCCAAACACTTAATTTTGAAGTTCTTCGTGGGATTATCTTGTATAACTCTCATACCGACGACAATTTCTTGAGCCAAACAAGGCATCATCCGCTCATCAAAGTTCTTCTCAACACGGTTGGCTTCGACTTCAAATTCCTTAGTCCCACGTCTAAACTAACGGGAGCGTCACGAGTTCCCTCAGTTTTGCTTAGTTTGGATTTATCAATGAGTTCCCTTACTCTTCGTTGATGCAAAACTGAGGGAACTCGTGACGCTCCCGTTAGTTTAGACGTGGGACTAAGGAATTTGAAGTCGAAGCCAACCGTGTTGAGAAGAACTTTGATGAGCGGATGATGCCTTGTTTGGCTCAAGAAATTGTCGTCGGTATGAGAGTTATACAAGATAATCTGAGTATAGGTGAGGAGGTGAATAGAGATTGTGGCATTGGCTTCGACCCTTGGAGGGTAGCTCTATGTGCACATAGGAGCCTAGTTATTGGTGATGTGGAAACTGTGATGAAGTTGCCACCTTTGCAGGTACTAAAACATATATATATATATATATATTGAAATCAAATAGAAAACATATATATATTACTCTCTTTGGAACAAGCTAGGTGCTACACAAGCTAACAGTATTCAAAGCGCTGATGCTATATTAGCTTATCAACAGGTAACCAGCCCCATTTCTCTTTCTCTACAACGTGTCTTTGGTGCTTGACATTTTTTTTTTATAAAAACAAAATTCAATGTTAAATAGTCGGCATTAAAAATTTATTTTAAAAAGCAATGGTCTTAATTCTCAAAATGCTTGAAGAGGGGAGATACTTGTTTATTCATCAAGCTGCAAACAAGCAACATTGGAATTGAGTGAGAGTGAGGGAGGGTGAGATAGTTGACTAAAAAGCTGGCAGTATTCATCTAGGGTATTGAATATGGAGTTTGAATTATTTACGATACTCCTTAGGTGAGTGTTTGGAGGAGGAACAGAAACAGCGAAGAGAGGATTAATTGTGGGATTCATTTGCATCCAACTAGCTACTGGCTTTTGGATTGAGAAGTGTTAGGTCCTCTTGAGGAGCCCCATAGACAACATATTCTTTGAGCAAACAAGAGATTGTGACTGTTATGATTGGAGAAAATCTTTAACAAGGGGGAGGAGTTCTATTATTCTGCAATGTTATCATTTCTGATGAATCTCTTGGCTACATCATCAATTCAATCAGTATCTGGAAAACCCAACAAACCAATGACGGTCTACATTTGAATGTTTAGCTGAGTTCTTTTCTTTATGAACAAGGATTCTGCTTAAGTTGCATTTATATCTTTTCTCCTACAGATAGTTGAACATCATGATTCTTATTATTGGCCGTATCTGTTGTTGACTGATGTGTACCCATTTCAGATGGACTTCAACTTAGTCAATATTGCATCCTTGTCATTAAGTTGCTGCTATACCTCAACTACAGGCATTGTAAGAAAGTTTAAGGATGATCAGTGTGGACAACTATATTTAGTTCAAGGAGAGGTTCAAATAAATATGTGGATGTCTTGTAGCTATGCTTTGTTCAACAATCTAGCTATGCGAAAATTGAATATAAGCAAAAACTCCACATTATTTCACTAGTTCACTTCATCATTAATTCATAGTCCCAGAATTCTGCATTCTAAGACCTTTTAAGGCAGAATTCTAATCAAAATACAAATTACACTCCATTTATTCTAGATTTCATGATTCAAAGTCAGGCAAAGTACTTAAAAGAACAAAACGAAAGTATAAAGCAGCAAAATTACCCATTCCCAGAGCAGAAAGTTCAACCTCATCAGCAAAAACAAAGAAGTTAGCAAAAACACTACCATACTAATATATAATAGATAGAAACAATAAACATGAGACTACACTGCAATTAATGCTAATTAATATATATAATACCACGGACTAATCAATCATTCTTTATTCATTCAAAATTTCTTTTCCAAGTTAGCAACCAATTTAGCACAACTCGTTTAATTCATTTCTATTTTCTTAATATATATATATATATATATATATATATATATATATATATATATATATATATATAAAAAGTTTAGAAAAGATGAAAATAAATAGGAGGAGAGGAGAGGAGAAGCAGTAAAAGGAAAAGGACAAAGAGAAGAGAAAGGGAAGAAAGAATGGGAAATTGGGACATTATTTAACCCACCTTTGCTAATAAAGTGTGTGTAATCCTAATTCATATTATTTATTAATTATGATGAATTTCAATCCTAAATGTAATTAAATTGCTGTAACTTGTAATCACATTTTGTATAAAATAACAAATATTATTATAAGACATGGGGGTGTGTTTAAGAAACGTGGTGAGTCGCAATCGAATAGTTTTATAAATAAAAAATGGTAGATGTAATAAATCCTTTGACGTTTCTGCCTTTTTTTTTTTGTTTTGTTTTCTTTTACACCTAATCCTCCTTCCCGGCCTACATAACATAATTCACTCCATTTCCAATCCCACTACCACTACTACTCTTTCACCTTTAATTCAAATTCTCCATTTTCATTTTTATGTTTTGGTTTTTCTATAAACAACCTTTTTCTTTCAACCAAAAAAAGAGAAATCACAGCATTCATTCCCTTTCCTTTGTTATTCTGTTTATATTATCTCAATTCATCCATATCATTTTTCTTCTTCTCTCTTTCAAATCCTTCCAAAACTGTGATAAAATGACAAAATGAGTATGATAAAATGAACTATGAACTCAAAATCAAAACTCAGAAATCAAAACTATGATAAAATGACTTCAATTTTGAGCTCAGAAATCAAAACCATGGCAGCAAAGTCACTTCAATTTTGAACTCAAACTCAGAAATCAAAACTATGATAAAATGACTTCAATTTTGAACTCAGAAATCAAAACCATGGCAGCAAAGTCACTTCAATTTTGAACTCAAACTCAGAAATCAAAACTATGATAAAATGACTTACGGCTGGGTAGTCGTCGATGAATGAGGTGATGCGGCGGTTGTCGTCAGGCGGTTGTCGTCGGAAGAGACGCGGCGGTTGTCGCAGCCCGATTGACGGGATGAATGGCGCGAGGCGGTGGTCGTCGTCGAAGCTGCTGTCGTCGAATCGTGCCGCCGTCGAAGGTACTGTGTCGAAGCTACGGCCGTCGAAGGTACTGTGTCGAAGCGGCAGCCGTCGAAGGCTTTCTCGTGCAGCCGTCGAAGGCTTTCTCGTCGAAGCCTTTCGCGATGAGGAAGAAGAAGAATGAAAGCCGCGCGTCGAAGCCTTTCAAGACGGCCTCTAGGGTTTTTTTTAGATAAATAAATTTAATAATAATAAAAAATTTTAAAAAATTTAAAAAATAATAAAAAATAATAATAAAATAATAATATATTTTTTTAAAAATAGGTTTTTTTTAAAAACATTCTTGACGTTTTTAAAACGTGAAGAAACATCAATAAATTTGAAAATGAAATTTTTTGACGTTTTAAAACGTCAAGAATTTAACGACATTTCTTGACAGTTTTAAAACGTCAAGGATAAATATATACATTTGACGTTTTAAAAAAACGTCAATAATATCAAACTCATGATAATTCTTGACGTTTTAAAAATGTCAAAAATGTAAAATAAACAACTTGACGGTTCCAAAACGTCAAGGAAACATTGCATATTACTTGACGTTTCAAAACCGTCAAGAATTCTGTAAATTGCCTCCCCTCCGCCTTTTAATCAAAATTCTTGACGGTTTTTTCATTAAACCGCCCCTTTCTTGACGGTTTTTCAAGAAACCGTCAAGAAAGGGTGTTTTTCTAGTAGTGTATTTTCCCTCCGTTATGTTGGCATCTTCATTAATTACATCAAACTTGAGCATTTCTTTTTATATATACACACACAATGACTTGAGCATTTATTTATATGAAAACTATTCAAAGTTCTATAAATTATGAATTTAAAACTCCCCCTCTAAAAAAAGATACATTATATCACCTTTTTAAAGTAAAGTTTGTTATATTTACTCATACTATAACAAACTAATTAACATAAAAACATAATCATAATCGGTAACAAACTCGGAGATGGATATTATAAAAAATGTAAATATAGTAAAAAAATGTGTCAAAAATAGGAAAAATAGGTAAAATATTTACCCTCTATAGCAAAATAAGTGTAATAAATTTTTGAAAAGTTGTCTATTGTTGACAAGATTTATGACTTATCAATAACGAACTAAAAACGATAGAGAGTTTATCAAGGATAGAAGTTAATTGGAAATAGATTTTTTTATTATAATATTTTAATTGGTATATTTGGAAGTAAATTTGTTTCTTCACAGAAAGGAATTTATTTATTTTTTAGATAATTGAAGGCTGGATGAGATAAAAGATTGAGCTGTTAAGAAATAATATTAAAATAAATAGATATAAGGGAGAGTTTTCTTTCAAAATGATTAATAAATAAAAATTGTATGGAAAAGGAAAAATAATATTAGAAGAGGTAAAGACGTACACGTCAGTTGATAATATTCCGAAACCAGATCTCAGCCGTTGGATCATACCTCTTTGGTGTCTATAAAATAAGGAAAATAAAAGGAAATAGAGAGGCGTTTGTTGCCGCTTATTTTCGCTGCCAACGAACGCAACAACAAAACCACATAGCGAAGAAACAAGATTCTCCGGCCACAAACTCAACCGACGACATGGCGGCGACTGTCTCACCGTGGGGAAAGCCCGGAGCTTGGGCTTTGGATGCGGAGGAGCACGAGGCAGAGCTTCTCAAGGACCAGCAGGACCAGTCTCGCCACCAATCGGAGCCCAGTGCTGACTTTCCGTCCCTTGCCGCTGCGGCTGCCACCAAGCCTAAGAAGAAGAAAGGGCAGTCTATTCCTTCGTCGGAGTTTCAGACTTATGGGGGTCCAAGGCCGGCCGCTCAATCTACTGATCCGAAGGGTCTTACGGCTGAAGATCGAATGATGCTTCCGACGGGTCCTGGTCAGAGAACGGCGGAGGAGATGGACCGTAACCGGCTTGGTGGTGGGTTCAAGAGTTGGGGTCAGAATAGTTTGTATGACAGAGGGAATCGGTATTCTAACTCGGAAGATTCGCCGAATTCTCGACGGAGTTCTAGGGTTTTTGATGAGTCAAGGAGGAGTAATGATGGATCTGATAGAGAATTCAGAAGGGAATCGTTACCCTCTAGGGCTGATGAGATTGATGATTGGGGAGCCGGGAAGAAGCCTATGATGGGTAATGGGTTTGAGAGGAGAGAGAGAGGAGGAGGTGGAGGTTTTTTCGATTCGCACTCGTCGAAAGCCGATGAATCGGATAGTTGGGTATCAAGTAAGAGCTTTACACCTTCTGAAGGTCGGAGATCAGGCGGTTTTGACAGAGAGCGAAGAGGAGGGTTTCCCACGAGCGGCGGTGGCGCCGATTCAGACAATTGGGGCAGAAAATCTGATGGGGCTAGAGCTGGAATGGGTGAAAATGGTGGTGGGGCTGATTCGGACAATTGGGGCAAAAAATCTGAAGGGGTTAGAAGTGGAATTGGTGAGAGGCCGAGGCTTAATCTGCAGCCTCGTTCAATCCCTTTGAACAACGGGAATCAGGAGGCTTCTGGTGTTGCAGTAAAGCCAAAGGGGTCTAATCCTTTTGGAAATGCAAGACCAAGGGAAGAGGTATTGGCTGAAAAGGGGCAGGATTGGAAGAAGATTGATGAGCAACTCGAATCAATGAAAATTAAGGATACGGTTGAAAGGGCAGAGACATCTACTGGGGCTTCGTTTGAAAGAAGAAAGGGCTTTGGAGTTCGAAGTGGTCGGTCTCCCGATTCAGGAAGGAGTTGGAGGAAGCCAGAGTCTGCTGATTCTCGTCCCCAAAGGTTTGTGTTTTACTTGAAAACTCTGTTTTTGCTGCTTTTGATGAGTAGTCTGTACATTTGTTCTTTAGTTTTTCCCTTATATTTGTTAGTGCGTTATGATGCTTTATATGTGATCTTGGTTGTCCTATGAATAAACTGCTTCATTTGCTGCCTTTTTTTCTAGGGTTCATGTAGATTTAGACGTACTTAGGCAAACTAAACAAGCAACATTTGAGATGGAAATCATCAATTACCCATGTCACTTGTGTTGATTACCTAAATAAACAAGATAGTTATTGTATTTTGCACCTTTATGATGATGCATTTCCTCTCACGATGATGATAACTGACGAGTATGGTTTGAAAGTGAAACCAGTGACCAGTTGAGTTCTGTGTAAATGATAGTTTTTGAGGCTTTTTGTTATCTCTTGGATCAAAATGGAAAATACTTTTCATATGACTTGCTTTCGAAGGTTGCTCCTTTTCCCTATTTTATCTTCAACTAGAAGCAATTGACCATATCGATGTATGTTGAAACTTTGAACTTTGAAGTTCTTTCTTTTAACGATTCTTGCATGTGAATGATGAGAGATTAAAATTCACAAATCTGTAAAATGTAGCTTTGTATTTTGTCCTTCTATGAAAATATTGAATCTATTGGTTTAATGTTCTTCTAGATCATGTTGATTCAGTTACTTGATTTGGTGTTTCAGTGCTGAGTTGGTTGAAGATGGACCTGCTGAGGAAAATTGAAGAAGCTATAATATGCAACTGATACTGAAGTTTGCTGATATTCATTATTGAAAGCTCTTGAATTATTAACTGTGTTCTTCTATGGCTACTTTGTGAGTTATTCTCGTCCACCCCCCCCCCCCCCCAAAAAAAAAAAAAAAAAAAAGATCGAACCATACATATAAATTTTTTTGTTCTGAGTGTTATTGATGTGGATCAAGTACAGGACATTGTGCAATTTTGGTAGGTTTATGGTAGCTTTTCTTATTAGGCCTTTTTTATTTGGATTCATTTCTACCTCTTGTTGGTGTCCCTGAGAAATACTGTTCAACTGTACTGTTGTTACTAAAATCAGTTTTGTGTTCTGTTGAGAAATTCTGATGTGTTTCATTTTGCTTTCTGACCTTGTATTACTTTACAGAACAAATTATGATAATTTCTTATTTCCCAATCCCCCAACATATGAATGATTGCCTAGGCTTTTAGTATAGATCTGGGGTTATGCATTATTGTCTGAAAGTTGGTTGTTTGATGAATTGGAAACAGTGAGATATCTTTCTCATTTCCAGCCTTTTCAGTCTGCCATATTGTTTCTTTTGCCCTCAAAGTTATGGCTAAATTACAAAAGAACCTTGATCTTTATAGGTTGTTTCGAAAATATCCATATTCATATGTAGTTGCGGTATTACCCTTTATTATTTTTCTAAAATTCCTAAATGAGGCTTTCTTCCAACTCTATTTCATCCTAAAACAATTGGTTTAGGAGTAGAAATCTATTAGAATCTTGGATTGAAATTACAACCTAGAAAGACAGCCAGTGAGTGATTTAAAAGAGTAGTGTTTTGGCTCAATTTCAGTTTGAAACCTTAATGAAAGGTCAATGTAATTTAGCCACGACCATTTTTTTTACTAGTACAAGTGTGCTTAGAGTTAAAAATTTAGAAATGCTTTTTTTTTTTTTCCTTTTCATTTCTCCTTTCTTGATAAATCTTGTGATGCTATATGTATGATGATCCGTCAGTTTAATTGCTTGCTGTCTATGTGTTCCTTGTCTTTGTATGTACAAGATTTATTCGGAATGGTACAATCATACGACTAATTGATTTATAATTTACTAGTTGTGATTCTTTTTACCCAGCGATCATCAAATAATTTCTTTATGGCTCCTGCTGAAAAAGTTTAGTAAGACAGGGCATTGGGGTGAAAGAACACGAAGCATGAAATAAAATAATTGCAAAAGAAACCGTCTTAGTAACTAAGAAACCGTCTTAGTAACTAAGTTATCGAGAGGTCGTAATCAAGGAATTAATTTTTCTATAAGTTTTTTTTAACATTCAAATGTCGTAGGATTAGGTGGGTTGAGATTACTCAAAATCAATGGACATGGAAGTTGGTTTGGACATTTTGGACATTCATGAGTATTGAAAAGGAAACTAAAATGTTCATTTACCTGACTGTTTAGCTCTGTTTTGATTATTTTATGTAGTTTGGATAAAGTATAAATAATATTCTTATAAAGTATAACCAATATTCTTATAACACATGGATTAATAGGAAAATCTTTGTTGCATGTATTTGAAATTTGGTGGATGATGACTTGTTTGGTGGTGGAAAATGCAGGTAAATGGTCATGAACCAACTTGATTCTAATCTTCAATATAATAAAACTATATTGGAATCTAAACCTATATGACAGAATAATTAGCGGCAAAAGTAATTGGGTAGAGGCTCTAAGAATATGGTGAAACACATTCTATCCATTATCCAAGCATTTCTGCCTTTTGACACTTCTTATTCTATAATATTTTAGTGGAGTGTGATTGTATTCATGCGGAGTATACAAGAAATGGCTGTGACAAATAATGTTAATTAATTATGACAAAAATTATCAAATAAAAATCCACATATAAAATCACAGTTTATTGGTAGTGTGTTATCCATCTCTATGAGGAAATGAAACAAACAGTTTAGTTGTCTTGAAAAACAATATAACATAAAATATAGAGTTAACAACGTGTAAGTAGCATATATGGTTTATATAGTTTTATATGTAAAAAATATTTTAAATCTTAATGTTGGAATGTTTTGAATTCATTGTGACGTTATGAATAAGTATGAAGAATATGTAGTTATTTAATTATATTTTTTTACATGGGTGTTTAAACAAGTGTAATACCATTTTTCTCTAATAATATCCAATCTTCATCTACGTATATCGGTGTGTCTTAGTAGGCACTTATGAAGCAATAAATTGAGTTAGGGTTTTGACCTAAAATTGAAATAATTCGTAGGAGGGGAAGTAACTAAACCAAGATTTGTTTCTATTTATCTTTTTTTTTTTTTAAATAAAGTTTGTGTCAATATTTGGGTTGCACATGTGGTTTCCTAAATGTTAAAATTAAAAAAAAATATTGTGAAGGGTTGTGACAGATTGGTCAATAATAGTATTCCCATAGACATCATATGTGTATGGGTGTCATAAATAACATCTCTAATATTAGAAATTGATTTCAAGATGTGAAATAATGGTATACCTAAAAAGCAATAACATATACATTAAATTTTGAAAGGAAGAGTTTGAGATATCTTTTTTTTTTTCAGAAAAGAAAAAAAATTCTTTCAAGTGAAAGCACTTTTCTTTAAGAATGCTTTGAAGAAGTAATAATAGAGCAATTCAAATATTTTTTAAGGTTTAAAAGCTACTTTTATTTAACTAATCTAATATAGAAATCTTTCTAAAAAGACACTCTTTTATATAATTTTTAGGAGCCGTTTGGGGAAAGATTGGGTTATGGGGGTTAGGATTATGTAATTCAATCTTGGAGAAAGGTTATGTAACCCTAGTTTTAGCCCCTTAACCCTTTCTCAATACTTCTTAACCCTTCTTTAACTTTTCCTTAACTCTTCTTCAACTCTTCCTTAATCCATTTTTTTTCATTTATAATTTTATATTTATGAGTTTTGTTAATTCTAATTTTTTTTAATTTTAAAATCATAGCTTATTTTTAAGTTATGAATTTGGTACAATTACATTATTAAAATTTTAATTTCTTACGAAATTAAAATTTTAATATCAATCTCAACCTCAATGTATTTTGTTAATTAGCTTAAATATCTAAGGAATGTCAATTCAATAAAAAAAAAATGGTAACATTTTAACAAACTACCATAAATTTATTTCAACAATCCTATTATTTAGAGGCGGTTTGTCTATATTTTTCATAATGTTATTTTGGTTATTAAATTAAGCTTGGTTAAATTAACATAACAAATATTTTGTTATAGAGCCAGTAAGATCATGAATTTTTTTACCCAATAATTGTTGCAAAATGACTGAAATAAATATTTTGAAAGTATATAAATCACCGTTAAAAAATAAAAATTAAATTTAATATTTTAAAAGTAGACTAAAATAAATTGAAGAGAAACTTAAAACTAGATTTATTGTAATTTTCACTAGAAAACAAAACTATAGTTGGTAAAAGCGTTGATTGTTATTTTTCGTTTCCAATACTTCGTACTTCCAATTGTTATTTGCATTTATTTACATGTTTACAGGTTGCATGTGTGTCATATTCATAAAAATCAATTTATTGAAATGTAACGTATACTTGAAAAATGTTGAAAATGAACATTGTAGTTAAATAAATTAAGGCAAATTGTTTTACGAAAATTAGGATGATTTGGTAAATTAAATATACGAAATTCGTGTATTAGATTTAGGATATGAATTTTAAAAACAAAAAAAATTATTCGCACGTAATGAATTACTTGAAAAAGGTTAAAAATGAATGTCGTATTTGCAAATTGTTCTACAAAAACTATGACAATTTGGTAAGTTAATATATAAAATTTGTGTATTGGATTTATAATATGAATTATATATATATATATATATATATATATATATATATATATATTAAAAAAAAAACAAATTTCATAAACAATTTATATAACTCTTTCCCCAAACACATCTTATTATAATACTATCGTAATCCTATCCATATAACCATTCTCCCAAACACATCTTATCACAACATTATTATAACACTTCCTTCATAACCCTTCCCCCAAACACATCTTATCATAACACTTTCTCCATAACCATTCTCCCAAACACATCTTATCATAATCCTAGGTTTATCATAACACTAGGTTTATCATAATCCTAATCCCCCATAGCCCAACTCTTTCCCTAAACGGTCCCATAATATTTATTGTACGTATATTTTAAAAAAATTAATTAAAATACCAAATGAGTTTTAAAAAATAATGAAAATTTTTATGTATTTTGTTATATTTTGTAAATAGTTTTAATATTTTATTATATTTAAAAAAATATCTCTTTTAAATAATTTATATGTCATGGATTATATTAGTAAAAAGGAAGCACAAAAATGGAAAAAGTTAAGAGAGGGAAAATTATAATTTTATTTCCAAATTTGTTTTATTAAGTTGTATAATTTATTTTATCAAATTGCCTTAAAAGTTAAAGTAAATATTGTAATTTTAACCTTACATGAAAAAAAATGTTATAAGTTTCTGTTTGAACGATCATCCACAAAAAAAAAAAAAAAAAAAAATTACAAAATGTGATTAATGAATTATATATATATAACAAATTTCACCTTAGGAAAAAGAAGATAAGTGTCCATTAGATTTAAATAGAAGAGGCTAGAAAAATCTAACTTTCTTCCTTTCTTTTATGATTAATACGTAGGATTAGAGAATCAAATCTCTAACCTATCGAAATCTGAAATAATATTCACTCAATTTAATTACTTATTAGTTAATCAAAAGGAAAAGAATATAATACAATTACTTTATATATACTAATGTGTCAAAAAAATCTATGACTAGTTGTATCAAAAAGTAAAGAAATAAAGGAACGAAAGAAAAGAAAATAAAAGGAAAAAATGTTTAATGAATTAATCTTCTTCTTAGAGACAATGATATCTCCAAGTACCTCCATAATGATATGATATTGATATGTATGTTTTAGGCATAAAGTCTCATGAATTTATGCTTTCTAGCTTCATCTCAAAACAACTCATACAAAAACAATGAATTGTTATTATTTATATACATATTAACATCCTTTCGCCTAATCAACGCGATACTAATTTAGTCACATTTTCAATCATCTTTTCATTGAACAAAAAATTGTACCACTGACTATTTACTTTTAGTAGTCTATATCAAGTTAGACGATAAAGTTCAACTACAAATCACACCACAGTTATTTCAAAAAAATTCATCACCAAATTGCAAGCTGAAGTAAATCTAAAGAATCAAAAGTGTGATATTTTTTCAAAAATTATTATTATTATTATATGAAAAAGAAAAAAAAAAGGGGAAACCAAAAAGGAATTCATTTATTATGGGTTGTTGAATTGTTAATCAATTGGTGATTGGCACGATATCCTCCTGAGATGGTAAGAACAGCTGCATTTGCCAACCCCTACAAGATTCTACTTTTATTTTCTTCTAGATTTTATTTTATTTCTTGAGAAAGAAAAGTTGGATCCATTCCTTTTTATATATAAATAAATTATCAAGTTTTTCTTTTCTTTCTTTCTTTCTTTCTTTTTCTCTTTTGAGAAGGGTAAATTATCAAGATTTGTAGTTATGATTGTTTAATTCTTACATGAGGAGGAGTTATTTCTTTCTTCTTCTTCTTCGACTTCTTTTTTTTTCATAACGTGTAAAAGTGGTAGAAAACTTGTAAACAAAATTTAATCACTACTCATTTTTTATTATCACTCAAAAAAAAGCAATTTTTAGAGTCACAAAACAACCGTTGGGAGATAGTGCATCGAGAGAAATGATATCTACGACCGGTAGATTATAGCAAGTGTCAAGAGCAAAACATAATCTTCGACGTCGTACAATAGTGTCGAGATTTAGTTGGAAAAAAATTGTAGGAGAACTCCCGATGTGGGGCATCGAGAATTCTCACCGAACTCTCAACATCGAGAGTTCAAGTCACATTTCTTTTCACAGCTTTAACCCTAATATTTCACTCTCCATCTCCCTCACAACACCACTGCCTTTCGCTTGCA
The DNA here is from genome assembly GCF_025177605.1 of Cucumis melo. NCBI lineage: Eukaryota > Viridiplantae > Streptophyta > Magnoliopsida > Cucurbitales > Cucurbitaceae > Cucumis > Cucumis melo. The sequence continues at coordinate 2,859,842 of NC_066867.1, read as the reverse complement.
CATCAACCCTCAACTGCTCCATCTCTGCCACTCCCTTCGTCTCCATCTCCGTCACGACCTCTTCCTTCATGGTATCGTAGTTTTTTGCGTTTTTTCTTTTCTTTATATGTTTCATTTGTACATTAATGAAGAGAAAGAGGCGACAAATGAAGCAAATTCGATAGTTTTTGTCGAGAAACCATTAGGTCAAGTGAGTTTCATCAAGTTCTTACATCTCATGTTTGGCATTGCAGACCTACGTTTGGCATTGCATTCGACATTTGATGGTGTGCTTCTTCGTGGCAATGCTCCCACATAGGCTCTCCACAAGCTCTTAGAAAGTTATATATGATGATCCTAGCATGTTTTCTGTGTTTTTGTAGCCCAATTACCTTGAAATGTTTGTTTTTCTCTTCCTCTCTTGTAATGTATCTTTGTTTTTTTCTTGCCAGGTGTATTAAAGGTTCATTTTATCTTCTTCACAATGGTAATTTCTTTTATTTTACTCTAGTTTTTAATTTGATGTGATGGAAATGAATAGGGGTTGTTCAATCATATCATTATTTAACTTGATGGTGTAATAGTTATAGAATGACTAATAATTAATACTGAATATTACCAATTTATATTTTTCATTTGTATTGTGTTTGTCAAATAGCACCATCGTTGAAGGGATTTTTTTTGTAATAGTGGGTAAAAATGAACTCAGCCTCGATCGGCTGTAGAAGTTTTTTCTTATCTCTTGATCATGCCAATCTTTTTACAATTCTTGAAATCTTTCCTTTTTTCTATCTTCGATTGGTAAACTTTTTTATAATCAAAAGTATAGTTGAACTTGAAGCACTTAGTCTATTCTTTTCCTCTCTCTTGCGCTTTTAGACGATTAAGCTCTCTTTCGTTTTTAGTGGATAAGTAATTATGAGTTAGAGGAAGAAATGTGGTAGATTCACAATGTAATTATTAAATTTTGTAGCTATAGCTTCAATTAAATGTATTTTGGATTGCATTTTTTTTATGTAGTTGTGATCTTTGCGTTAATTATGTGACGGAGATGACATCTTGAATATTCTTTTAATTAAGATTTAAACGATAATTTTTCTCTAAATTATTTTTGGATTAAATTTGAGTGTTATAGACTAGTTTTGACCTCGTTCTACCAAAGATCCTAACCTTTGGAACAATCTAAGTTTCCTTTGGTAGTTTTGTCTAACTTTTAGTTTGGAGTTTTATTTTATATATTTTTAATATGTGTTGTGATACATGCTTGCATTGTAACTATAATGTCACAACTTAATTATGTTTTAGGTAAATTTGATGCCTTGGAAGTGCCTTTTCGGTGCCACACAAACTACGTGTAAATTAAACACTTATCTTGTATTCTACGTATATGTAAACATTATTATTATTACTACATTTATCTCTCTTATATGTAACGACAATCTTAATGTGAATAAAACACCGCTATTGGTTAGCTTTTTTTAGTGTATGTGAAAACTTTTCCTTTTACTTCATCATTATTAATTTGGAATTTGGGATCTATAAATTTTCGATTATGAAGATCAAAAAGTTAAAAATGATCAACTTAAATAATGAATATTAAAAAGAAAAAAAAAAAAAAGAATCTTCCGACGGTTAAACACCTCTCTTGAGAGTTCAAAATAACTCCCGACGTCAGTTGATACTTCATTGGGAGTTCAAGGGATATCACATAGCATTGGGAATTCCTCTCCCAATGAGGATTTCCCGATTAGACTCCCAACGGTATCGATGGCATCGGGAGAGGGATCTTTCTATGCATTTTTAGTCATTTTCCGACGATTGTAAGCATCAAGAGATCTTTTTTTTTTTTTTTTTTTTTTTTGTATCCCTTATCATTTGGGTATTTTTCTTTTCGATTGCTAGTGTTTCAAATTCCTTAGAGCATAGACACTTGTTGGTGACATGCTCTAACATAATCTGTTTTGGAAAATATTTCCATTCTTTTTATTCCTTGGTTTGCTATCTGTGATCTTTTGCAAACATGTGATAGTATTAGTGCAAAGGGTTTCTGCAATTTCTAGGGTTTGTGTTTTGTGCTCGAGTGCAGTTGAAATCGATAGGAGGAATATGCTATTTTGGGCCGGGGTTGCATGCTCCCACAAGATTGCACATTGGGATACAAACATATCACAAGACTGCTTTTATTGAGTTTTGTCTTTTCTTTTCTTTTTTTTCTCTTTTATGTCTTGACCTTATGTGATACATAGTATCTTATAAAGAGTATGTCCTATTGACCTTTTTACTATGACATTCTTAACATCTCAAAATGCCATTTAAAAAAGAGTGTCTCTTTAGGTTCACCAATATGATCTTAATTTCATTTTTATTTGACCGAATATCTATTTAGACTTTATGGACTCATATATCATATGAGGTTTTATTTTAAAATCAATTGACAATGAAAGAAGTAATTCATATATCTTATAAAGATGGTAAAATCTTTTACTAAAAATTGCAATTCAATGACTTTGAAACAAAAAAAAAAAAAAAGAAAAAAGAAAAAAGAAGGTATACTCTTTATACATTAAATTACATCTAAGTTGATAATATTTCTGGAAAATAGGAGAGATATAAATTTTCCTTTTTTGTACTCAATAATGTAAAACTATATATATATATATATATATAGGTTTTAACTTGTAAGAGCCAACTCTTAAAAGGAGTACCATTAGTTTGATATATGACATAAAAACATGATCTTTTTAGACCTCAGTGTTTTATTGTAACATTATTTTTAAATTATTCAATTTCATAATAAGTCAATATATTTTTAAACAATTTTGTTTCTTTAAAAATACTCAAATAAATTTTAAACCATATATCACAGTTTTTATATTGGTGTTCATGTGGTAGGTTTTGTTCACCTGCCATCATTAATTATTTTTAACATAATATTACATTTTTTTTAGTTTTTCAAAATTGTTTGATTTAATAAATTTAGAAAATCCCTTGAATAACCTTATATATTTTTATTTTAAATAATTACGTTGTCATTTTAAATAAAAAATAAATACTTTTACGATCTCTTTAATTTATTTTAAAAATTTTAGGGACTCTCGACTAAATACATATTCAGAAACTTGAGACTAAAAAAAAGTATTTCTTTCATTTTTAATTACAAATTTATAACATATTATAATATTTAATTAATAATTAAAAGTTTGAAATCATAAAATATATATAAGTTCAAATTTTATTTAAACAAAAAAGTATTTTGATTTGTTAATTTAATTTCAAAATTAAGTCAATTAAAAAGTGTATGCGGTAACCATTTTGGACTTTTTTTATATGTCGTTGAGTCCAGACCAGCTTAGAGGCATCCAAAAAATTGCAACAACTGGTAGGATGTTTAAATTTGATCATAAAAATGGACAAATTAATTCAAAACGAAGAATTTAAAAAAATAAAAAAAGAAAAAACAGTTTAAGTTTCAAAATGATATATTTTGTTCATGAATTTTAAGTTTAATTTTTATTGATCTAAATTTTAAAATTTACAATTTTACTTTATTTAATTTAATGTTCACTTTTCGTTAATTAATTTGAAACAAAATTTTAAAACTCAAAAATAAAAATATAATTAACATTTTCAATATTTAAAAGTCAAACTTATCGATATCGATAACAACATTTGGTTTATTAATTTGGAAACAACCTACAAAATCTAAACCAACTTTCTTTTTCTTTTTTTCAAAAACTAATATAAAATTTAAAACAACCTAAAAAATCTAAACCAACTTTCTTTTACTTTTTTCAAAAACAAATATACAATTTAAAACAACCTACAAAATCTAAACTAATTTTCGTTTTTTCAACTTGAATGGATATGAATCTCCAAATCTTTTGGTTCTCTTTCTTTCTTAGCATTTACTAACCTATCAAATCAACTCCAAAACTCCAAAACCTCGTGTTAATATCAAAAATTTAATTAATTAATATGTCCTTTTTAAGGGGACATGTAAATCTAATTAAAAAAATATATCGTAGAAACAAAATAATCAAATATTAACCAACCCTCCCATTAATTTGGACAGTTGAAGGTTGAATTTGAAAGGTTCTTTCTTTATTTTTTTCATTGGCTTCATTAAATTTCCTCTGACTCTTTTGTTATAAATATAACAATTTCATCTACATTTTTCAACTATCTCTTAAATTCTCCTTTTCATTTTCCCCATCTTTAAATTCTTTCAACTACATCATCATCCCCATTCCCATGGATCCTCTCTTCAAGTTCAAGCTTTGTTTTCTTGCCTTATCTCTTTTTTTGGCCACCGCGTATGGATACACTGTCGTCTCTGGCTTTGTCTTTTGTGATAAATGTAAAGATGGCCAAGTATCTATATTCGATTTCGATTATCCCATCAATGGTATGATTAATTTGTTCACTAATGCTTCAAATGATGTTTTGAAATTTAGAAAGGAATTCAAATGTTTTGGATCATCCCAAAAAATTAAGTTATAGTTTAGTGTTTGAAGATGTTGTACTAAGTAACATTTTCGATCTTTGCAGGAGTTAAAGTTAAGATAGCTTGTGGGGATGGAAAAGGAGGAGTTACTGATTTGAGAGAGGAACCCACAAATTTTTTTGGAGGCTATACGATGAGTTTCGAAGGAACGCCTGACCTTAGCGGTTGCACTGCGACGGTTACTGGACCCGCACAGGGAGCGATGACAAACTGTAGCGCAGGTGGTGGACCGCCAAGGAGTCTTAAGTTGCTGTTTAGGTTGCTTGACCTGGAAATGTATGGGGTTGATCCTTTGGTATCTCAACCTGATCAACCAATGTCGTTTTGTTCGTCTCGTTCGGCTCCGGTTCCTGGGCCAAAACCACCATCTCCACCTTCTCTTCCGTCACTTCCGAAACTGCCGCCACTTCCAAAACTGCCGCCACTTCCGCCACTTCCACCATTTCCGCCGATGCGTCAGATGCCGCATACGCCGTTCTTGGAAGCTTCTGCTTGCCAACATGAGTGAGTGAAGTTTAATTACATTGTGATTCTTTTGTATATTTCTTTTCCCAAAAGTAACTTTGATCAAATTTGTTTTTCAGGAATTGGACAAACCCAGATTACAAATGCTATTGGAGGGCAGTGAACCCAGACACAAAGGTAGCGGTTATTTTTGGGGCAATAGCAGCGGAGCGATACGGAACAGACATGACCCTATGGAAGGGGCTACAAGGACGAGGGGACCCTTATAAGACCCTTTTAAGGGAAGCCATAACCGCGTTTCTCAATTCCTATAGTTCCCTTCATTTCCCCTACCATTCACTTTCTGTTGTCCAACACTTCAATTTGGCCTTAATGGACGGCTCTGAACGCTCCGTCCTCCACGCTGCCCTTCGCTTCAAACACGCCAACTCCGGCAACGGCCACGTCACCTGTAAATTCGATCCTTGCAAGTGACGTCATGATCATCGTACAAATTTTACCTTTTAGTTTCTAAGTTTTGGAAAATAAGTTTGTTTGGTAGTTAGTATTTTTAGTTTCCAGTTTTGAAAAATAAGTTTGTTTGGTAATTAGATTTTAGTATGTGTACTTTTGATCTCCAAATTTTTATGAATAAGAGCATCCGATTCTTTAGTGTTAATAATATATGTTTTTGGTTATGATTATCTAAGCTGAATGATATTTTCTTTTAAGTAATCTATCGTTAAAATGATATTTTCTTTCTAAAACTAATTAAGAAAATTATTTCCATGATCTCACTACACATATTCTTAAATGAATTTATACGCATATTTTTCAAATAAAAATGTATTTTTTTTCTAAAAAAATATACTATATTTCATCTCTACTATTTAATAATTATGTAAAGATCTTGATTCTCATTTCCTTTAGTAAAATTTGATGGTAATAACATTTCTCTTAGTTGATTTGAGTTGGGCATTTCATATGGGTATTGAAAAGTTACCCTTAAAAAGTGGTTCTTCCAAATACTCTTATTTGATCAAGGTATGTGTGTGCTTTTAACATTATTTGTAGCTATTGTGACTTGGCATAAGTCAAGTTCATAATCACCTAATATATTTATCACATAATTCCTTTTAAATAAAGTAGAAAAATAATAGACGAAGACAAAAGTATGAAAATGTACTCAAATTTAATAAAATTATTGTTGGATGTGACTCTTCGAGAGGCATTTTTTTAGTTCCACGAGTCATTGTTTCATAAATCAATATGTTTTTTCATAATTAATAAACTTTTATATTATAATGATCATAAATTAGTTTATTAATATATTTTTTTTCTCTTGTAAGTTTATTCATTTGATTCATGCATTTTTCTATATAATTTAGAGCAATCTTTGCATTTAAAAGATATTTAGTAAAGTGTGAAAATAAGGTGGTATTAAAGAGGTGTTTGGGACATTAACTTGAGTTAGTTGAATTTTTAATTTACTTTTTCCAAACCAACTTGAGAAATCTATTTTAAATAACTGATTTACCATTGAAGTTTGAATATTAATCTAGAAACTTTCGTATTTACCTCTTTCTCTCTCCCTCCTCCAATATTTTCTATGACCTCATCTGTTGACCATTGCTTATGACTGACTTTGTTGTCGTTCTCTGGCGACCACCTCTAGTGCCCAACTCTAAAGATAAACTCTAGGAACCATCTTTGACAACAATCATGCACTTTTTGGACAGGTTTTGACAACCACCTCTCTCGACCAAACTCATACAACAATCTCTAACAACAGCTAGCTTTTGGGACCTACCTCTATTAAAAACTATCTTTTATAATCGTCTTAAGCAACCACTTGAATTCAATGTCCAATGTCATATTACTCTTGCCTCTTTACTAATGACCAACTCCGTCCAACTGATTGTATGCTAAAAAGACATTACAAAAACAACATAATGTATACAAAAATGCAATTAAAAAGAGAACAAAAAAATTTATCAGCGAAAGCTTTTTAAATACAAAATTAAATTAAATTTTTTAGTTCATGGTGTTTTGTACTATAGTCTAATATAGTAGTTTATATCAAGATAACTTCATGTTTTAGGATTTTCTAATGGGTTTATTACTCATCTTCTTACAAACTTATATACATTAGTTGAATGATGTAGTAAGAGGGTCTTCAAGAAGATATAGAAAGGAAAAAGAAAATAAAAGAAGAATGATAGATAATAAAGTATAGTTTAAAGAACGGGTACGATGTTTTTTCCTTAGTACAACAATCGTAGGGATAGAGGAGGACTAAAACTATAATTTTATTATGAGAAGGTCATGCACTTACCACTAAATTAAGTAGTTAATATTATATATACATACACACACATATACAAATGATGCTTCTAGTACACACTTAAGTTAATAAACGAGGGAACAACTGAGAAAGCAATAAGCAAAAATAACAAATAGAACTCAGTTCGATGACATAGTATCTTGGGGTCATTAATCATATATTTCTTGGTGATTACATAATCATGACTATCAGTACAGACATATCAACATATTTTCTACATTCTGTACTTAGTGATAAATGAAACAACAAAAACATTCACTAGTATTTGTCATAGATACAATAAAGGAAACACTCCCCCTTATTCTATCACTTAATCAACCAATCAAGTTGCACTTGATCTCTGATAATCTCAAATCTCACTTCTAATCATTTATCGAAAAACCTTCATCGTCAAATTTGACTCACCACAGGAGTACACAAGCTTCACAACTTGTCTCTAACTCTTTTTTCCTAAAAAAACAATATTTCTCACACCCAACACACCCTTGAGAACAAGAAAGAAAACCACACAAGAAACCCCCATCGAATCCCAAAACCAGGAGCAAATGACAACAACCAGATTAATCCTAACAACACAATCCAGGTTTTAATATTTAAATCCAAAATAAAATAAAATGATTAAATAAAGGAAGTTGGACCACATTAAATTAATTTTGGGTTTAAAGTTGATAATGCTAATACTAGATGAGTTAGTTATTATTAAAACATTTAAAATTTCTCATAATATTTTAGTCTATTTTAAATTATAATCGTAGTCTACTTTACAACGCAAATGATATATATATCAAGAATTTTTCATAATATATAATCTAACCTAATAAATTTTATATGATATTTTCCTACTTTTTTTTTTTTTAGTATAAATAGGAGTGAGGATTTGAACCTAAAACAAAGGTTAACAATAATTTCTATAATTTATCCAAGGTTATATAAACAAGTTCCATTGTATCACCAACCTTGCTTCCACCACAATCAATACATTAAACTAAATTTCTTCCTCTTCTTCTTCTTCTTCTTCTTCTTCTTCTTCTTCTTAATTTAATTTAAAAGTTTGTTTTAATCTGCAAGCAAAATTTAATAAAATTATAACGGAAATAGATCAGTACGAATACGAAGTAGTTCCAAATTTTTTAATCGAAACAAAAAGAAATCCAACGACGCCATTGAAACCCCCTTGAGAAAACAGGGCCAACACACTCTCCATCACCCTGCCCAGAGAAATCTCCCAATGAAGGAATTTCAACTATCTCTACCAGCGGTAATCTCGCTGTTGATCGCCGTCGGCATCAGCGCAATCAGTCAAATCAATGGACATGATTTCACGATTGAAGAAGCAACAATCGAGGAGATCCAGAGAGCTTTTGCCGATGAAAGGCTCACATCCAGAATGTTAGTCGATTTCTATTTAAAACAAATCGAAGCCCTAAATCCGGTGCTTAGAAGCGTGGTGGAGGTGAATCCGGAGGCGAGGGATGAGGCGGACAAGGCGGACCGGCGGCGGAGAGACGGGAATGTGAAACGGTTGTCGCTCGGAGGACTGGACGGCGTGCCGGTGCTGGTGAAGGACACTATAGCGACGAAAGATAGGATGAACACGACGGCTGGATCGTACGCATTGGTGGGATCGGTGGTGGCTCGGGACGCCGGCGTGGTTGAGAAGCTGAGGAAAGCTGGGGCGGTGATTTTGGGGAAAGCGAGTCTGAGCGAGTGGTACTCGTTTCGGTCCTTGGGTCACGTGCCCAATGGATGGTGCGCACGTGCCGGTCAAGCAGTGGTAAGTTCTTTCAAACATAATATATATATATTTCTAATTACATCACTAACTAATTTGAGTTTTATTCTCTTTTGAAATATATATTTTTAATGAATTTTAAAATTAATATAACTACCATAGTTTCAAGTTAAAGGGTTTAGTTCTCCACCTACCTATAGTAAAAAAGAAATTTTTTTTAATTAGTTACGTGTAATTTTAGTCACCTACATGAATAAATTGTACTTTTAATTAGAATAGTATTTGTAATTCTCAATTTCAAAGATTAAAGATTTTTAAAAAGAATCTTTGGTTGGTTAAGTTTTCTAAATTAGTTTTTTTTTTTTTTTTCGATTTTAACTAGAGGAATGCTTTAGGATAGCAATAAAATTGAAATTATTGATAAATTATAGGAAAAGAAAAATTAGATGATTCAATTGATTTTGCTATATTTTGTAAATAATTTTTATTTTTTTATATTTAAAAAATGTCTCTTTTAATAATAAATGGAATAAATTATATAAATATTTTCGAAAATTTTGTAAAAGGTAGTGATAGTGGTTATATCTAACTGCACTCTTATTCTTGTATAAATGGTAGAAATTGGACTCTAGATGATGAAGTTGAACTTTCAAAATATATTCAATTGTTACGATTTCTACAATTATATAAGTTTTGTTGGTCTAATTTTAACATATGAATAAGTTTTGATGACTTAATTTTTACGGTTTAAATGATATGTATTGCTATAATGATCGTACTTCAAGAGTTGTTTTAACAATTTGCACTATTTCTTGTGTCAATAAATATATTAAAAGTTCGTTCATAACCGATCTCAATAAAATCTAAAATTTTATTATATTTTGGAGTGTTTTCAAAAGTTTAGTTAAAATGTATGGATTGAACTGCAGTTGTACTTAAATCACGACTCAAAATTTAATACAAGCTGGTGTTTGTGAAACGATGTAGAATCCTTATTTGGCTTCTGGTGAGACCTGCGGGTCGAGCAGTGGCTCAGCCATTTCTGTTGCTGCTAACATGGTAGCCGTCTCATTGGGTACAGAAACTCATGGCTCCATCCTTTGCCCATCCGATCGAAACTCCGTCGTAGGATTCAAACCAACTGTTGGCCTCACTACCCGAGCTGGAGTCATTCCCATCATGTCTAGCCACGACACCGTCGGGTAAGTCCATACTCAGTTAGAAATGTTCACGAACAACAAAAAAATCTAAATATCTGGAATTGCATATATAGGCCTATAACGAGGACAGTGTCAGATGCAGTTTACGTGCTTGATGCAATTGTTGGTTATGATCCAAGAGATGCTGAAGCCACAAGTGAAGGCTCCAAGTTTATACCACTAGGTGGATATAAACAATTTCTAAATCCCAATGGATCAAAAGGGAAAAGAATTGGAGTTGTTAGAACCCCATTTGCTGATAAGTTCCCTTCGATGCAAGTTTTTGAGAATCATCTTCATACCTTGAGGTAAACTATCTTTGAAAATTATGCTTGCATAATGGTTTTGAGTAAATTGTTTGAATTCAATACAAATTTCAAAAAACTACTTTTGTTTCTCTTTTTTTTTTTTAGTTTTCAAAACTTATAGTTGGGTTTTAAAACCATTCCTAAAGGTTAATAATAAAACAAATAAATGAATATTGTGGATGCAGTGTGTATAAGTTCAAAATAAAATAGAGTTGTAACGAGGTGTTATTATTTGATTTTATTAAATTTTGTAGGGAAAAAGGTGGTGTTATAGTGGATGATCTTGAAATTGCTGATATAGATATAATATTGAGCCCCAAGAGGAGTGGTGAACTAACAGTTATGTTGGCTGATTTCAAGCTTTTGCTAAATGATTATTTGAAAGAGCTCGTAAGTTCTCCGGTCAGATCACTTGCAGATGTTATTGCCTTCAACAATAACCACACTCAATTGGTGAGAACTTTCTCAATTCTTTTTTCACAATCACTCCTACTTTTTAGTAGTTTTTTTCCGAACAAAAACAAAGTTACTTTCTCCCTCTACTGATTCCGTAGATGTAGCTAACACCCTTTAGATTTCTTAGTTTCAAAAGAAAAAAAAAACAAAGTTTTTGGGTTCCGGTCAGATTGCTAGCGACTCTGTAATCTGTATTACTTATCTTTCTCTCTGATTATAAAATTAATGTCTCCTTCTGCTTGTTTATGGACGTAGCTAACACACTTTTTAGTGAAATTCATAATTGTCTGAATCTTTATTGTTTATGTCTTGTTCACCTCTTTTTCTTTTTCAATTTTGTAACCGATTTCTTTATTTTGTTACCTTCTTTTTAGGAAAAATCAAGTTTTGAAAGTTAGAAAAAAGTCTTTTAAATTAAAAAAAAAAAACTAAGAATTTAAGTGTTTTATTAGGAATGATGAAAATTTTATTTAGATTGATTTTTGAAGTGCATAAACTCAAAAACCATAACAAAGGAGGGTCGAAAGAAAACAAGTACAAATTTCAAAAACTAAAAGTAAAAGAACCTAAATACAGTTTGACGTAATGATTTAGTTCTCTTTTGCTCTCTCATGCAGGAGAAGATCAAAGAATATGGACAATCAACCTTCATTCAATCAGAGAAAACAAATGGGTTAGGGGAGAAAGAAAAGAAGGCAATCGAAACGATGGCGAATCTATCGCGAAATGGATTCGAGAAGTTAATGGAAGAAAATGAGTTGGATGCAATCGTCACACCGGGATCTGGCTGCGCTTCCGTGCTGGCGATCGGAGGATACCCTGGAATTACTGTCCCAGCAGGATATAACGAAGACGATGGTATGCCATTTGGGATCTGTTTTGGAGGCTTGAAGGGCACAGAGGCGAAGCTTATTGAGATTGCTTATGCTTTTGAGCAAGCCACTATGATGCGAAGGCCTCCATTTCCAAATTCAATAGATTGTCAAGTTTCACATAGTAATATTTGAGGATCATTCTTACTTTGTTTTGAAATATGTTTGATATGTTTGAGTTAGAAAAATAACTAAGTGTATCTCATGGTGTATTTATCTTTGTGCATTACGATCAACTACTCAAACCCAAGTTGTTACATGGAAAACATTTTTTAAAAAGTAAAAATTGTTTTTTTTTTCATATATATTTTTCAGGAGAGACATACAAAAACAGTGTAGCTTTAACACTCAAACATTACTCCAAAAAATACATGAAGGTTCGGGGTGGTTGGAGGTGAGGAATAGGAGAGTAAAGAGGTATAAGAGAGTTGTGAACTTCGAGATCCGCAACTTGTTGAGCCAAACAAAAAATGGAGTTCATAACTTAGTACTACCAAAATCTTTGGCCAAACACAAGGAAATATTTTGGAACTTTCTTTGTGCAAAATTAGATAATTTCTCAATATGTGATAGTTTTGGACTATTTCAATTGGTTTTTTTTCTTTCTTTTGTTCGCTAAATTACTTATTTAGTTTTAGAAATTAAAAAAATATCTAATAAATCTTTTATATCTTATACATTTATTTAATACGTTTTAAATAATGCTTAATTGTTATAGTTTAAAAAAAAGTGGATATTTAGTGAACTAATCAATCTCATGGGTAAGAAATTTGATTAAACCTTAACGTCACACCAAAAAATAAATCCTTATTGATTAGTACTTATTAAAGTTAAAAAATCATATTATTACAACTTAAAAATATTGCTGAAAAATTTAACCTGAGAAAGTTGTTAAATGAAATTTTGATAGATTATAATTTGGGGCATTTTTAAAAATAATAAAATAAATTAAAATATTGGATTCTATCGATGATAGAAACCGATAGACTTCTATCAGTGTTTAGGAATGGATATTAGTGATGTTTATTATTATGAATAGAATCTGAAATTTTGTTATATATTACAAATATTTTTTCAAAATTTCTATTTTTGAAGATTTTTGTTATAATTTTGAATTTATAATTTCATATTTTTTTAATGTCGAGTTCAAATTTTTCGTAAAATTTTGGCCAAACATAAATTGGCGCATGTTTAACTTAATTAATTTAAATAAATGATTGAAGTTTCAGTCTACCGACAACGAATATTTCATCATTCTCAAAAAGATGTTTCCATTAACGGGTGGGCCGTATAAAATTTGAAGAATATGATGTTGAAAGGACAATTCCAATTGCTCGTTAACTTACCAAAGAAAAAAAAAAGCTGGTTCATGAGCTGAGCTTCCATGGCTGGCCAAAGCTTTCTCCTTTACGTATCCATGCTTCTTGGTTTGATGGCAATTTTATCATCATATGGGAGTTGTAGCTTTCACACTAAACTTTCAATTGAAGAAGCAACTTTAATAGATCTCCAACATGCTTTCTACCAAAACAAACTCACCTCCAGACAACTTGTCGAGTTTTACCTCGAACAAGTGCATAGATTTAACCCCATCCTAAAAGGGATCATAGAAGTGAATCCAGATGCTTTAGACCAAGCCTCTCGAGCTGACATCGAGCGCAAGAAAAGCTCACCAAGATCTTTGTCTCCACTTCATGGCATTCCTGTGCTTGTAAAAGATAACATTGCAACCAAGGATAAGCTGAACACAACTGCTGGCTCTTTTGCTTTACTTGGCTCTATTGTTCCTCGTGATGCAGGTGTGGTGACGAAGTTGAGGATGGCAGGTGCAATCATATTCGGAAAAGCGAGCCTGAGCGAGTGGTCTTATTTCAGGTCCAATGAACTTCCCAGTGGTTGGAGCGCTAGGGGTGGCCAAGGCAAGGTGGGTAACTTTTCCGACTTCAATTCTAAAAGAGAGCAGGATTATCAATTATTAGAATATATTTATTAGATAATATGTAGTTTCATCTCAAAAATCAATTGATGATAATGAGCAACATAGTTTATCTATCTTAAAAATATTTTGAGGTTCCTTAGTTTTTCCGAGGTGAAATACACAATATATCCATTCAAGATGGTACCACTTTTGAGTTTAACATTCTTGGACCAGGTCTCAAGTTTTGTTTTTAGACCATGTCAAATCATCTATTGACCTACAAACTTAAGCTCATGAGTTATGATAAATTCAATTATATCAATACCTATATATCTCTAACAATCAAATAAAAGAAGATTTTGAACTATTGACATACTCAGATTCAGCAAATAAATAGTGATGTAAATTCAAAATATCTAGTCAACATTAGGCTAAGTTAGACAGTCCAATTAAAAGACGAGAAATTTGTTTCAAATCAAGAACAAACTAAGGTCAGCCGTATGCGCCATGTTTGCAGAATCCTTACATATTGGGAGAACCGTGTGGCTCGAGCAGCGGCTCTGCCATATCTGTTGCAGCAAATATGGTTACAGTTTCACTGGGAACCGAGACTGATGGATCAATATTATGCCCTTCTACTCTCAACTCAGTAGTTGGCATTAAACCCACAGTAGGTCTCACCAGTAGAGCAGGGGTTATTCCAATCTCTTCGAGGCAGGACTCTGTCGGGTAATCAATTTGTCATCATTGGACTTTTCCCATTTATATTTGTATACAAACGAAGTAATTTCTGCTGAATGAGTAATGATGAAACAGGCCTATTTGTAGAACAGTATCAGATGCGACTTATGTTCTAGATGCCATTGTAGGAGCGGATAGATATGACAATTCAACAATTGAAGCATCAAAATACATTCCAAAAGGTGGATATGGCCAATTTCTAAGGGCTGGTGGGCTGAAAGGAAAGAGAATAGGAATTGTGAGGGAATTCTATGATTTTGGCCATGATGAAACTTTCTACCCTCAAGCTTATGAGAAAGTTCTCAAAACCTTGAAGTAAGAAAGCAATCTCACTTTTGATAAACCATCTGTTTTTTATATAATTATGTTAGAGGTTTTTATCTGACATCAATAACATGAAAGGAAAGGAGGAGCAATATTGGTGGACAATCGAACGATAGACAACCTACAGCTAATCTTTGACGGTTCAAGTGGAGAGCAGATTGCATTGCTCGCCGAATTCAAAATATCCTTAAATGCCTATCTCAAAGAGCTAGTTGCTTCTCCAATTCGATCCTTGTCAGATGCAATAGAATTCAACAAAAAGAACTCAAAACTTGTGAGCGACTATCATCTATTCTGTTCTAATTTTACAAAATCAGCACAACACAAAAGGCAAACTATCATAACAATAAAATCTAATCATTATGTAGGAAAATCTAGAGTATGGTCAGGAGTTATTTCTAAAAGCAGAAGCCACAAATGGAATCGGAGATGCAGAAAAGGCAGCATTAGCCAGATTAGCAAAACTGTCTAAAGATGGATTTGAGAGACTGATGATTAAGAACAAGCTTGATGCAATAGCAGCTCCTGGTTCGCTAATATCTTCTGTTTTTGCAATTGGAGGTTTTCCTGGAGTTAGTGTACCAGCTGGATATGACCCTCAAGGGGTTCCCTATGGTATCACCTTTGGAGGATTAAAGGGATTCGAGCCAAGGCTGATAGAGATTGCATATGGATTTGAGCATTTGACTAAGAGTAGAAAGCCCCCTTCAATTAACGGACTCTAAATTATCCATCTATGGTTGAAATCTTAAAGTTTGCCAAAAAGCGATTAGACTTATAATGTTTAATCCTTGTGATGAAACTACATGCTTCAATAAGTAATAAAATGATTTCCTTAATTTAAATACAAAACTTCTAGGATATTAACTGACAATATTTAACATAGGTGTAGAAAGAAAGCTCTGCTGCTAAACCTGTTTGTTGAAAGCCCGGCTACTAAACCTGTTTGTTGAGAAAATGAAATCGATGGAGAAATATAGATGTTCGGGAAGAAAATCAATGTCTCAATGTTTGTTAAACAAAGAGAATGTGAGAGAGAAGTCCAAAGGGTGTGTTACTCAAAATGAAGTACCCAAAATTGTGATAAACAATGTTGTATAACAAATGTGATACTAAAAAATGTTGTACTAAAGGCATTTCCATCCTATTGATATGAATTCACTTTTCACGCATTGCATAGGTAAATTGGATTCAAAGACTGGGTTTGAATTAAATTCAATGGTATATTGATATAACAATCTTCATGAAAGGAAGACCAGTGGTGAATCCAAGTTGTGATTTACTTTCCAGTTCAGTATAAATTGTAGTGGAACCTAACCCAGACTACAAATGTGATACATAACGAGATTTCATTACCATTCCTAATTAGACGAGACAATCAAATTGCAAGAACAATGGGCTTCAATGATGCAATATGAGAATCAAGAACCAAGTCGACGAGAGCCAATATCAGTGTATTGATGATAATACTGTTTTAGAGAAATAAAAAAGATGGAAATTCAGGACGATATATCTGCCTTGAGGGTTCAATTAAAGGAGAAGTTAACAAATCTCCATTTCTTCCTTTTCAACGTTCTCAGCAGCAAAAAACCAGCGCTGTCCAAATGACGCACCCAAACTTCGACCAATCGGCAACACCATTCGTCAGCATCTACGCTGTCAACGACCCCCTCTGAGAAGGATCCGACCTGAATTCGAGAGTCACTACAAATTCAAGTAAAAAAAGAGATATTCTCTCATGTAACAAAATGAACTAAAATCACAAATACAAAGTTTAGGTAAATGATATTTTTAAAAGCGGCACACATATCTTAGCATACTTCAACTTATTAAGACAAATCTTCTTATTAAAACATACATTCAACTCCAAGTTAAAAGTTTCAATCTCCATTAAAAAAAAAAAAAAAACAAAAGAGTCTAAGCATTAAAGTATTCTTGATTCTCAAAAAGATATTTCCACTAAGGAGTGGAGCATACTCCACTTGATCGTTGACTGATAAAAAAAAACAGATTCATGAACTAAGCTCCCATGGCTACCCAAAGCTTTCCCATTTACATATCCATGCTTCTGGGTTTGTTGGCGATTTTATCATTATATGGGAGTGGGAGTTGTAGCTTTGACACCAACTTTTCCATTGAAGAAGCAACTTTGAAAGACTTCCAACTTGCTTTCTACCAAAACAAACTCACCTCGAGGCAACTCGTTGAGTTTTACCTCGAACAAGTGCGTAGATTAAACCCCATCCTGAAAGGGATCATAGAAGTGAATCCAGATGCTTTAAACCAAGCCTCTCAAGCCGATCTCAAGCGCAAGAGAAGCTCACTGAGATCTTTGTCTCCACTTCATGGCATCCCTGTACTTGTAAAAGATAACATTGCAACCAAGGATAAGCTCAACACAACGGCTGGCTCCTTTGCTCTGCTTGGCTCTATTGTTCCTCGTGATGCAGGTGTGGTGACTAAGTTGAGGAAGGCAGGTGCAATTATCTTTGGGAAAGCGAGCCTAAGTGAGTGGTCCGATTTCAGGTCCTATGAACCGCCCAATGGTTGGAGCGCTAGGGGTGGCCAAGGGAAGGTGTGTAACTTTTCCAACTTCTTCAATAATTGTCCGCTTCTAAGTGAAATCACACAATAATGAATCTGTACCACACAGTAGGACGTCACATCTCAAAATATATTTCAAATAATAGGATAACTAAAGAAGATTTTGAAAGTGTAGAACTACTCAGATTCGGCCAATAAACAATCCTTCTAAGTTTTTAACTAAAAATATATTGTTAATATCAGCCTCTAAGCTATCTTTTAAAAAAAAAATCAGTCAATTAGAAAGTCTAATTAAAAGACATCAAACATTAGAGTTAAATCAACAATAGACTAAGAGCAGAGGATATGTTTGCAGAATCCTTACACAATGGGAGAACCGTGTGGCTCAAGTAGCGGCTCTGCCATATCCGTTGCAGCAAATATGGTTACAGTTTCACTGGGAACCGAAACTGATGGATCAATATTATGCCCTTCTACTCTCAACTCAGTAGTTGGCATCAAACCCACAGTAGGTCTCACAAGTCGGGCAGGGGTCGTTCCGATCTCTTTGAGGCAGGACACTGTTGGGTAATCAATTTGTTTCTATTGAACTGTTTCTATTAAGTATCCAAAGGAAGTATTTTCTGCTGATTGACTAATGATGGAACAGGCCTATTTGTAGAACAGTAGCAGATGCTGCTTATGTTCTAGATGCCATTGCAGGAGCGGACAGATATGATAATTCAACAATTGAAGCATCAAAATACATTCCAAGAGGTGGATATGGCCAATTTCTAAGGGCTGAAGGGCTGAAAGGAAAGAGAATAGGAATCGTGAGGAAATTGTATGATTTCGGCCATGATGATGTCTTCTACATTGGAGCTTTTGAGAAAGTTTTCAAAACCCTGAAGTAAGAAATAAAACTCACTTTTCATAAACCATTTCTTAATGACTCATGTTAGAGGTTTTTATCCAACTCTTTTGTCTTCAATAACATGAAAGGCAAGGAGGAGCAATATTGGTAGACAATTTGACGATCGACAGGTTTGATGTAATCACTGGAAGTTCAAGTGGAGAGCGGACTGCATTGCTTGCTGAGTTCAAAATATCCCTAAATGCATACCTCAAACAGCTAGTTGCATCTCCAATTCGATCCCTGTCAGATGCAATAGAATTCAACAAAAAGAACTCAAAACTTGTGAGCAATTATCATCTATTCTGTTCTAATTTTACGATCAGCATAGCAAAAAGCGGACTATCATAACAATGAAATCTTGTTAATATGTAGGAAAAGCTAAGGGAGTATGGTCAGGAGTTATTCTTAGAAGCAGAAGCAACAAAAGGAATCGGAGGTGCAGAAAAGGCAGCATTAGCCAGATTAGCAAAACTGTCAAAAGAGGGATTTGAGAGATTGATGATTAAGAATAAGCTTGATGCAATAGCAGCTCCTGGTCGGTTAATCTCTCCTTTTCTTGCAATTGGAGGTTTTCCTGGAGTTAGTGTACCAGCTGGATATAACCCTCAAGGGCTTCCCTTTGGCATTGGCTTTGGAGGATTAAAAGGGTTTGAGCCAAGGTTGATAGAGATTGCATATGGATTTGAGCATTTGACTATGGGTAGAAAGTCCCCTTCACTTGGGAGACATAAAAAGTGATTCAACCACGTATGAAATTTTTTAGGACAGACTTTGATAAGTTTACCAGAAGCAATTAGAATGGCAATTGTTTATCCTTGTGATAAAGCTGCACGCTTCAATAAGTAGTAAAATGTTTCCATTAATTTTAACACATTTTCTTTTGATATTTTGGCATATGACATGAACTGTACACTTGTTTAACTTCTCCAGAGGTTCTGTAGAAAGAACCAAGGCAATTGCAGCGTCATGGATGATTTAGGGTATTGATTGATCTTGCTCCAGTGAGTTAGACGGCAATGCTTTTACGTAGCCTAATGGTTCAAGATTTTCTGATCAAACATTCATTCATCTACAAGCACAGAAGAAGCATCAACACTATCTTTCACAATTCTCATCCCCCCTTGAGATAAAAGACTAATTTTATTATTCAAATCGCTTAAAGAAACAACATCTATCTTTGGAGTTAAGGGTACTCAACATCCACACAATTCTTCCTCAAGCCAAACTTCATTATGGCTAATTTAACTAACTCTAGATGAAGAAAGGAAGCCCTGCCAGTAAACCTGTTCGGCATAATCTCTAAACGTTACGATTATGAGAAATGATCATCATTGATCCCTCTTTCATTTCTAATGAACCTAGATATGTATAATGAATCTGTTTCTAGATCCATATGTATCATCTGCCAACAAAATGCAGTTCTATATTGAAAGAGCCTTCAGCTAAATCAATATCTCATGCTCTCTCAAAGTATTAGTGTCTTATCCTAAATTATGCTCGGATTGACCAAACTTTTTTCTTATAACCAAGATGATATTCATTATATAAATCCATTTTCCCTACAATGCATTTCCATCTTATTAAGACAAATTCACTTGTAACGCATTTGCATTGGTAATGGATTCAAAGACAGAGTTGTAATTGACTTTCAACGGTATATTGATATAGAAATCTCCATGAAAGGAAGGCCAGAGGTGAATCCAGACTAGCATTAACTTTCCATTTCAATATAAACATCACCCATATTATAAATATGATAAATTACAAGACTTCGTTACCATTCCTAATTAGTAAATACAATTAAATTGCAAGAACCATCGGTTTCAATCATGCAGTATAAGAATCAAGAACCAGTTCCGCAACATTCAATAGTAGGAGAATGAAGAGGAACATGGAGATCACCAAGATAGCGATGGGGGTTCTCGTCCTCCTCCTCTCCGCCGTATCTGCGCGTTCCGAGTATTACTCCAAAACTGTCCCAAGGGTTCAGTTAAAGGAGAAGGTAACCAATCTCCATTTTTTCCTTTTCGACATCCTGAGCGGGAAAAAACCCAGCGCCGTCGAAGTAGCGCGTTCAAACATAACCATAGGCGATCAGTCAGCGACTCCATTCGGTAGCGTCTACGCCGTGGACGACCCGCTCCGGGAAGGACCCGACCCGGAATCAAAAGTAATCGGAAACGCGCGTGGGCTGTACGTATCGGCAAGCCAAGGCGCAGACTTGTGCTTGGCGATGTATATTGATTACGGTTTCACAACGGGACCGTTCAACGGCAGCTCCCTCAGCGTGTTCTCGAGGAATCCGGTGACGGAGCGACGACGGGAGGTGGCGATTGTTGGCGGGAGAGGGAAGTTTAGGATGGCTAGAGGGTTTGCGAAGCTGAAGACACATTACTTGAATGTGAGTAATGGCGATGCGATTATAGAGTACAATGTTACTGTGTTTCATTACTAAATCGGAGAAGAAAGGAGCAGTTGGATTTTGATTTGTGATTGACAATTGTAACATCTTTAATAATTTGGTTCATCACATCAGCATTAAGAGGTGATTCATCCGAATGAAAAGTGATTTTCTTTATGAATGATTCAAATTTTAAGAGGGGATGAAAGGTTACTTTGTGAGTTTACTGATTCGCCCATGCATTCGGTGCACTTGCAATTCAAAAACTTTACTCAATGCACAATACTCATACGTGATGATCTATGCCCTATACTCTATGATATATATCAGATATTCGTTTATCGATCTTTATCCTCAATACTAGATACTCGATTCCTAATGCCCAATGCTAGATGTTTTACATTTTCTTTATATTATTTATATTTCGACACTCGATGTTCGATGCTAAAAGAAAAAACGGAAGAAGAAATCCATATTAAGGAGGCAAAAGAAAAAAGTACAACAACATACGAAAAAAATGTAAAAAAATAACCCAAAAAATCATAAAAGAACAATAAGAACGGAAGAAAACAAAGGTCATTTTAAAAAATAACAAAATATTGAAACTATTTATAAAATATAGAAAAATTTATCGAACTCTCGTTTGAGTTCTTTTTGGTATGTTTCTTTTTTTTTTCTCTTTTTGCAATCTATAACAATTCTCCTAAAAAAAATTGCAAAACAAATAAAAGAGAAGAAGAAGCATTTTAGATATGCCACTTTTCATTGGTTTGAAAAATGTACCCATTTTTGATTTAGGCCTTTTATTTTAGATAGGGTAGGCGAATTTTCCAACATCAAGGCCCTATTCTTCTTCTTAAATTCAAATCTTATTAGAGTTAGTAATAATTGGCACGATCTTTTATTTTAGAGGTGAGAGATTCGAATCTCCCAACTTTCAATTCTTGTACAAATAAAAGATTCAAATCATAAAGTTTATGGTTACTATTACAGTTATGGTTAATGTTGTTGTTGGACTCTAATAGTAACGGAATGATGAATGATATTAACAATAAGGGATGGTAAATATAGCAATTAGATTCAAAATATTAGCATACATAACAACGTTTTTTTTAAAAATTCTCAATATAGCAAAATTTGTCAAATTTATCAATGTAATCTATCACCGATAGGCCATGTTGCAAACTTTTAATTTATCACTAATAGATCATAAGATGTTTATGATCGATAGACTTTGACAGATTTTGCTCAATTGAGAATTTTTTTAAATGTTATTATACACTTAATTATTATTCCTAAAATTGCTAGAAATTATAATTACCCTAACAATAAATATGAGAGATTTATAATTAATGTAACAATATCTATAATGATATCGATAATAGCAAGTGGGTCCCATGTAAATGTCAACCACAATAAGATTGAGCATCTTTGATTCCTCGATCAAATTACATTATTTGATTACAAAATTTGAAGTTGACTCCACGTTTTATTTTGATTACGAAACACAGGTAAGCAACAACAAACGTAATCTAATGAGACTCATTTTTCATATTACTATTGATTTATTGTGTTTACACGTGGGCAAACGATAAATTTATTTTTGATAAACTCTTTTTAAATTATCTAATTTTAAGAAAACAATTTAGGTTTTCAATATAAAAAAAAAAAGGACAAAAACAATAACAAATATAGAATTTCATGCTGCTCATTTAAATAGATTTTAATTTTTTTTTTAATTTTATGCTCAATACATAACTAACAAAATTCAACATTTTTAAAAACTAATTAATTTATTAGATATAAACTTTAATATCATATTTAATATAGCTCTAAACTTATTTAATACCAACATATGACTTTAACACTTTTATAATTTATAAATTGAGATTTTTAGTAGGAGTGAACATCGATTGGTCGAAGTCAGTTTTTCGACCAAATAAATACCAAACTAACTATTATTAGTTTAGTAAATTTTCAAATCGACCCCACCAATGTAAGAGAAAATCAACCGTCGGTCGATCAATCAGTCAATTAAGCATTTGAAATTTTTTAAAATATTGTCGATTTTATTTTTGTCAAATTAACACCGATCAAACCTCTCCTAATCTCCAACTAACCACCTTCGATTTTGTAGTTTTTAACTCGATTTTTCGATCTATCATAGTCTCCCTTAATCTTTAATAATCATCGAATAAGAAAAATGTCATCAAATTCTACCATGTCTCTATTTATCTTGAATGTATGAAGGGTTTAAAGTTACATTTTGGTTAGCTTAAAATCAATAAAGATATGAACTTGCTTTTCAGTAGTTATTATTTTTAACTATAAAATTGCTTTTGTTTTGTTTTGTTTTTTTTTTTTTTTTTTTGGGGCTCTCCTACAAGAGTCAAAGTAAAGATTGTTTTGCTTTTTTCTTTTTCCACTTTTGTCATACTTTTTAATAGTTGAGTGAGTTAGTTGCTTTCATTTATCAATTATACATTTCTTAATACTTAGATTAAGTCACACAAACATATTGAGAATTAGTTGGACCATTATCTTTTCTTTTCTTTTTTAATTTGGTATAAATAAAAAATAAAATCTTTGTCATATCTTTTTATGTAGAAATATTTTCATGTTACGATAGTATGTATACTAAAATCATTGTTAGTCATGTCAGCATTTTGTAAGAATGGTGTGTGAGGTCAAATAACAGAAGAAAAAGATCTTATAAAGTACGAGCAAAACTACCAAAATACTAGAGTTTCTCCCTAGACTACAAATACTTAAATGAAAAAGCAAAAAAAAAAAAAAAAAAAAAAAAAGATTTGTTGTAACTATGTGTGTGCAATTCAAGTTGTACGTCAATGAAAATATGTCATATGACGATATTTTTAAAAAATAATGTATATATCGTACTTAATCAATGTTCTAATTGAATTACATTAAACTTAAAGAGATAATGAAATACATTAGATTAGGGTTTAGAATGAATATGAATTCTTCGGGTCAACAAACACACTTCTAGAAAGTTGAAATTTATGAATTCAATATATATATAATTATTTTTCACAATTAAGTATTTATGATTAATTTGAACAAACAACCCTACCTCATTTTTCCAAAATTGGAATAATGGGTCAACTACCACAATATCTTTGGGACCCTACCCTCTACCAAATTCAAACTATTTTCTTGTTGAGTTGAGTTGTTGTTCTTTAACACTTTTTCAAAATTGTCCTCCTTTGGTATTGGTTGGGAAAAATAATATAATCCCCCCATGATTCCAATTTTCTTGTTTCAACTATGCATGATATAGTCAACCATATATAATATTATAATGTCTTATAATATAATAATGAAGTCTAAAGGATCTTTAATTTGCCTAAAATATATAACAAATAATAGAAAGTAACCCTTTGATGTTATTTGAACCTGTAGCAGAGAGGTCGAAAAAATCAGATATGACTATGCTAACGTCAAAATGGACTGATGTCGAGAATCTCATTCACATCCAATTTAATGATTGTGTCAGTGCAACGGGAAATGAATGAGAGTGATCATGAGAAAATGAAAATATGATTAGAGAAGACTTAAAAGAATTGAAAATGTGCTGGAAATCATAAGAACTATAAAGTTAAATGGAACGTGGAGGTTTGAGTCCGCTTCAAGACAGAATGTTATGAATGCTGTTCGACAATAGTTAAATGTGCTTAGCTTTAGACAATCTATATGTTGGATGACTTCTTGTTTTTTCTTTTTTTTCTTTTAAAGAAAAAACATGTGAATGAAGATAAAACATACTAAAAACATTCGTATAGGATTGTGATAACAACTTTTATTCTTAAAAGTATTAATAGGTCAATTGAAAGAAGTGGATATTTACGAGTGTCATTTTTGTCATGATACTAAATGTCACTTAAGTTATACTCACTTTTTCGATCAATACAAATTATTATCTTTTATGGAAAAGGGAAAAGCTTTGTTGCCTCTTCCAAATATCGAACCATTTTTTTCAAATGGAAAAATAAAAAAATCTTCCATTTCGAGGAACTTCCAAATTCATTTATGTATTCCATAATTGAAAGAAGAAATTAAAAATAGTTCTATATCCTTTCCCTAATATGTAAGAAATTCTACTATATGTAGAAGAATTTGGACAATGAAAGTTGATATAGTTTTAATTCCTTTCCCTTTGCATATCCTCATGTAAACTAATAGAAAGTTAATCTTAAATGTAAGTATAAACTATGAAACCGAAATATCAACTAATTGCTCCATAGCTTTGTTAGTGACCTAATGCAAAATTTGTAGTTTGATATTCTTCCTATCGTGTTGAAAAACAAATTAATTGCCACATCTCTAACATTAGTATAATTCTTTTGCTTTTCTAAAAATAACATATATAAGTATATATAAGAGAAAAGCAAGAAATTTAAATTTATGGACTCTATTTGTAATGCCCTAGGTCTAGGGATTCGAAATTCAGATCTCCCCTACGTTCTTCTACAATCTGACAACATCATTTTTTCTTGTCGATGTGATATCGGTTCATTCATGTCTCCCTCTTAAATTTAGGGCGTTACATGCCTACCAGCTTCGTTCTCGAACCACATCTTATTGAAGGAGGTTCCGTTGATGCTATATGTAACGCCTCATGCTTAGGATTCAAGCTAGGATTTAGATTTCAGATCCCCGACCTCCCCCTGCATCATTTGCGATCTAGCCTAAGGGTCACTCAACATAGAATTATTCTGAACTAAGCATACACTTAACTTTGGAGTTCATATGATCGAGTCACCGAAAAGGAAGATGTACCTAGTTGATATAAATATTAACTCTCAAGTTTTTTAAGTTTTTCTTAAACTTACTTTCATATCCTCAGGATCGCTCTCGTTAAAATATAATCAGTTCATTCATGCCGGTTACGATATCACTTTTTTATGTACTCTTTCTTTGTTCCACCAAAAAAAAAAAGAAATTATTTAAATATCACTTTTTTTTATCAAATGTTACGATATCACATCTAAATTAATTTCCTCAAATTTAGTTACATTAATTAAAACCTTAAATAATTAGTGATGGAATAATTAGAAACTTTCATTTTTAGTATGGAATAAGTTGAAACCTAAAGTATACTTATATTCAATTTCAATAAACATCATAATTTTATAAGAATACTAATTTGAACGAAATTTGTGAATGTATCAATTCTAATAGTTCATTTTATAAATTAAACATTCGAAGAAAGGTTGCATACATAAAAGAAATTTTTTTAAATCAATCTTAATAAATGGTCTAAAATCATTCTTCTATAGCAATTTAAAACTTTAATGGAAATGTTTATAAGTTTTACACAATGAAATCCAAAAATTAATGAAAATTAACATACTCACCCACAAATTTATTCTATTTCCAAAAACACCCTTTCTTTTTATGAACTTTTTGGTCAATTCCCACTATAAAACCTCACCCTCCTCATCGTCTTCTCCATCTCACAACTCTCTATTCTCCACCAAAAACAGATTCAAGAAAAAAAAGAAAAAAAATGGCAAATCTTTCTGTATCATTCTCCTTCATCCTCTTAATCGCAACTCTCCCATGGACTCAAAGCCTAAACCCAAAAAAACCCGTAATCTCAAGACACCTTTCTCAAAAACAGACCGTCACCAACATCCAATTCTACTTCCACGACACCGTCAGCGGGAAAACCCCCTCCGCCATCAAGGTCGCCGAGGCCCCAACCTCCAGCAAATCTCCGACCCTCTTCGGCGCCTTGTTCATCGCCGACGACCCTTTGACAGAATCACCCGACCCTAAATCCAAGGAGGTTGGTCGGGCGCAGGGGCTGTACGGATCCGCAGCGCAGCAGGAAATTGGCCTAATGATGGCATTAACCTACGAGTTTACCGCCGGCGAGTTCAAAGGCAGCTCCATTGTTGTTTTGGGGAAGAATTCGGTGATGCATACCGTTCGTGAGTTACCGGTCGTCGGAGGGACGGGAGTTTTCCGATTCGCTCGTGGGTACGCAGAGGCGAGGACTTATTGGTTTAACACTCTTGGTGATGCCATTGTTGGTTATAATGTGACAGTTATACACTAATTTGTTCTTCTATTTATGATCAAGAAATTGTAAAAGTATCTAATGATTTTATTAGAGAATATCTAATATTATAGGACGATCTATATTAAACATGTTACTAAGATGCAACTCTATACTCTAATGTTTAAGGTCCATTTGTACTACATTCAAAAAATTTCTTTCTTTTTGGTCTAATGGTCCCTTAGTTGATTTTCACACATGCATTTGTCTAATGGGGTATGTTTGGTTCAAATATTAAGCTAACAAACCTAAGACTTCTTTTTTTTTTTTTTTTTACAATGTTCTTCACAATTGAGGGGAGGGAGTGATTTGATTCAAACCTATAAGTCTAAATAATTTATTAAAGATAAAAAATGATAAAATGAGAACAAAGAAGATGCTAAAGCAAAAGGTAAGTTTGATGGTTGAAATTAATAAATTTTGGTGGAAAAATGAATTATAAATTATTGTAACCAATTTTGGTGAAGTTTGAGTTGGTAACCTACTCAACTTCACTTAGCTTTGGCGGTTCTCCCACTCTTTTATTCTTCTTTTTTCTTTCACCACTTCTTCTCTCATTATAATATCTTCTTTTCGGTTTAAATTATTCCTCGTAGGGTTTAAAGACTTTCATCTAGTTTATATTAAATTATTACTTGCTCATCTCAACCTAATTCATTATTTTTATTGCTAATCGAACGCTTTGTTAGATTTTTATTTAATAGACGTCTCAACTTTTAAACGAAAAAAAACTTTTTTAGAGTAATTATAATGGATAGCATGTATAACAATATTTTTTAAAAATTGTAAAGATAGCAAAGTCTATCAACGATAGACTCTTATATGATATATAAGTAGCATACCGATATTTATAGTATGGTCTATTAGTGACAGACTTCTATCGTTAATAGACTCTAATTGACTTTTTAATATTTACAATTTTTGAAAAACGTTGTTGTATATACTAATACTTTTGAATTTAATTGTTGTATTTGCGATTGTCCCTTTTCTATAGATTCATAATGTCGATTTTGCAACTATAATAAGTCATAACATTTCATATATGAAATAAAAAATAGTATATTTATTCAATATAATTAATAGAGTTTTAAGTCTAATGGAACCTTAACTTTCAATTTTAAGATTCATGCTATCAATGCAGAATGGAAATGTCTAAAAAAAATTACCAAATCTTTTAAATTCAATTTACTAAACACAAAATTAAAAGTTTACAGAAGAAATTAAGTGATAACTAACTCAAAAAGGACTAATTAAGTTTGTAATTTAACTTCTTTTTTTCCTATTTAAAAGTTACAAAAACCACATTTAAACTATGTCGATAGCTTCACTTTATACGTTCGAATTTTTAATTAACTTCGAGCCTATAAACTTATACAATTGTTAAAATTTGTCTCTTTTAGACTTATATAATTATGAAGATGGTTAGCAAATGTGAAAAAATTTGAGAGTTTGATTTTTATTATTTGATTTCAATGCAAGAACTATGGTAAGTTTGAGAGTCCAATTTTAACAGTTCCATAAGTTTAACAACTTAACATTGAGAATCGAAATTTAAAGGTATAATTGCAATTACCAAAAAGGACTCTATTATCTTTTTCTTCTTGAGTATACCTTACCCTACATATTTGTAGGGTAGAGGAATAAAGCCTGCAAGAAAGAGAGGAAGTATTAAGAAAATAGTATGTGATATTGATGATGATAAAGGTAGGCTCCCTTGACTTAGAAGACACCACTCATGAAGTTGATTTCCATTTGTATTCCCCTTTAATTTGCAATACAACATAAGTATGCAAAGGCGTAAAAGTGAAGAAAATGGACCAAAAAGTAACTTTACCCTTAAAAGGGTCTACAAGACAAATTATGAGGGGATTTTAGGGTTAATAGTATAGATGAATTACTTTTTTTACTTTATCGTGTTATCTTAAGGTAAAATTTTATTGATCTAATATAATATTAGAATCCATGAGGATGGATTATTTCAAATTTTAGAAAAATGGGAACTGATTAAAGAATTGTAAACTCAACGAGTGACTATTTTAGAAGATTATGCTGAGGATTTCGTATTAATTAAAAGATGAGGAGATCTCACGATCTTTATAAGATATGAGAGTTTTACTTTTCTTAATTATTGTCAGTTTGTTTTGAGATGAACTTGTATTTTATTTAAAGGACATCTTCAAATATAGCAAAATGAATAAAATATAACAAAATTTCAGATTTATCCCTGATAGCTACCGGTGTCATTAATATGAAATTTTGCTATATTTTGTAAATAATTTCAACAGTTTGACCATTTACAATAATTTTCTTTCATTTAATATGGTACCAAAGTAGTCGAAAAAAGTAATTGGTATCCAACCGAAGAATGATGAACATAAAGAAATACTATTTTGAGGGGACATATTAAGAATTTTACGATCGAAAAATAGGGAGACCTCAAACTCTTTATACAATGATGGGTTTAGTCTTTCTTATCGTAGATAGTTTTAAGATTTACCTCAAGTTTTGTTTAATGATGATCTATACCCTTCAAATTAAGATTTTCTTTATGTACATTCTCATTTTTTTTTAATTTTTTTTTTATGTTTATAGGATTGAAATAAGTGAAACAAATTATTTGATAATTAGTGAACGTTTGTATCTAAGTTGAAGAATGTTGAAAGATATAATTAAATTTAGGTTAACGTATTATTTTGGTTCATATATTTTAAATTTTGTTTAATTTTAATCTTTGTATTTTCAAAGGTTCAATTTTGGTTCATATACCTTGAAATTTGTTTAATTTTAATTTTTGTAATTTCAAATGTTGATTGTACTTTTAGTAAACCTTAAAAGTTAATCACTCAGAGTAAATTTTTGTTGAAATTGACTAAATATTCCTAATAAACAAATAAACACAATATGTAAATAAATTTTTAAAATTTATAGTGAAAATGTTAATAAAAAATAAAAGGTAATGAAAAAAAATTCTATAATAAACTAGTGTTAAATGACTAAATTTAAGATTTATTGGAAGTCCTAAGGAATAAGATTTGCCTTTAAAAATATATAAACTAAAATTGAATAAACTATAAAATATAAGAATCAAAATGATATTTTAACCTTAAATTTACTAGAACTCAGAGTACGAGGGTAAGCATTTCAAGTTAATATTTTATATTTTGGATAAAATAATATTTTTAATTATTTTTATTTTTACAAAATACCAATAGATAAAATAAAAACAATAAATTAAATAATTAAGAGGTCAACTAGTTCATCTAATAAAGACCTAAAAAGAAAAAAAAAATAGAAAAATTGGCAAGATATCTACCCTTCACACAAAAATCAAAATCAATGAATTTTGTTTTTTGTTTTTTGATTTTTGTCTACAGTTTTTTAAAAATAGAAAAATTAACAAATTATTTACGCTCTACGTAACAAAACCGGTAAAAGACAAAATTTACTACACTTGATTTGATTTGATTTTTTTATGAAGCGTAAATATTTTGTCAAAATGTTCTATTTTTTATACTTTTCTACGAAATACAATTATTTTTAAAAAAAATTCTAAAAAGATATGACAAAAATAAAGTGAAAAAAAAAAAAAGTAGTTGGGTTGTAGTAGTGGAGGTGGAGGCCAAATTTATGGGTCTCTTTATATAAGATGTGAATAGAAAGTGGGCAAAGTTAAAAGTAAAATTGGGCCACCTGACCCAAGTAGTCAACCTTGACATCATCCCCTATATGACTTATTCATCATTTTGGAGTCCAATTCATAAGAATGCTTTCTTACCTAAACACCTTCCTTTACACTAAATTATACAATAAACTAACAAAATACGATCAAAATAGAAAGTAGGGAATAATATTTAGTACATTATTTTGTATATAATATGTTGTGTTGTGTATAAGATGGTATATTGTACTGTCATTTTGTGCATGCACTTAATAAATGTAACGTTGTATCTTTTAAGAAATAGTATAGTCTATGTTGCAATATATGAATGTGGTTTACATGTGTATGTCATTTTTATGAGCATATACAAACCTTATTTAAAATATATACAATATTTTTATGCAAATTTTAGGCAAGTTACATTTACACTATATTAAGATATATATTTCTCTTATTTTTCATATATACAAATATATATTTAGTTATTTTGCAAATATATACATAGTGTTGTTATAATTGTAATGTTAACGTAGGATAAATTGGAGCATAAAATGAGATAGTCTATGTTCTCAGATTATTTGAAATAAACTCATACGTATTTGAAATTGGAAACAAAATACATAAAATAAACTTGGTGTACATATTTCGAAAAATTTGGTGTGTGGTGAAATGGAGTCAGATGAGGTAAAGTCAAAGTGTGAACTAACATTATCGGTCTTTTGTCAAACTCGAAGTGTAAATTAACTCAAGGTGTGAAGATTACTAAAGATGACTTGCTCCTTAGTATTCATGCTAAGAGTTAAACTTGAAGTCGGTGTACATGCTACATATGGAAAAAAAATATAATGATATCGAAAAAAATACACTATTAATTAAAATATGCAAAAAAAGTCCAATAAAACATAAAAATAATATACCTATATGACTTAGTTGAAACAAAAAATGGTCAAACGAATAGAGATGTTAAGAATATTGAAAAAAAAAAGGCACTGGAAGATAAGAAATTCATAATTTTAGAAATAAGATGCAATTGATGAATAGCTAAAAAAATTCATAATTTTATGAAATATATTAGGGGTGTAATTGGGCCGGGTCAAGTCGGTTTTCCTTCAAAACCGTAAACCGACCTGACCCAACCCAAAATATACGGTTTATTCATTAATAGAACTTGACTCAACCCGCATTCGGGTCGAGTCAGGTTTTCTTTTTCTTTTTTTTTTCTACATACTAAAATAAAAACAGACACTTCTTTTTCTATGCACATACTAAAATAAAAACAACAATTTTACCTACCTTTCTACTGCACTCCAAAGCTATTGAAAAGACCGCTTATATAATTAAAAACAGGTTCCAAGGTTACAAATTGGTTCAAAACCTTTTCCACTCTCAAAATACGTTCAAATGCTTTTAACCAAAACAACCTTAAATCTTAATTCAAATGCTTCGGCTTGAAGTCCAAAACTAGAAACAGAGAGTTTTCGAGGGTCCAACTAAATTGCAGCACTTTGAATAACCAAAAAAAGCTTAAACCAAATTTTACTCCTAGAAATCGGGATTGGCTACAAAGAGGGGAGTTCTAAAGGTTAGAACCTGTTCAATTCATTTAGAGCAGCTTTTCAAACATCAGCTATTAAGAAGTGGGGTGAGCAAAAAGGGACAGAACACATCCATTTCATGACCGCGATTTTCCTCTATAGCTTCTAGACAGAAATGGGGTGATGGAAAAGATTAAAATTGAAATGAATTGAAGAATGGAAAGGAAAATGGTGAACAACGATGGAAGACAAATTGTTGGGCAGAAGGAAGGACGAACAGAAGATGGAAGGAAGAAAAGACGAAAGAAGAGAGAAGACAGAAGATGAAAATGAGTTAATTTGAACCTAACCGCTTAACCTTGACTTAACTGTTTGATTTAGTTCAGTTCGATAATATTATTGTTATAAACCAGTCTAACCTAATTCTGGTTGGTCGGATCGGGAGTTTTCACCCCTAATTATTTACGATTCCTTTGATAACTATCTCGTTTTTTGTTTCTTATTTTTTATTTCTAGTTTCGTGTGTATATATATATATAATATAATTCTATTTCCTTTGATAACATAAGTGCTCGATTCATTTAGAGCAGCTTTTCAAACATCAGCTATTAAGAAGTGGATAACTCAAATCTAATGTTGAACGAGAGTGGGGAAAGTATCGAACCTTTCAAAAAGGAGAAAAATATGGCTCTAAGCTAGGGGTGTAAACGGATTAGATTGGGAGACATTCTCAAGCCAACCCATATTTTCGGGTCGGTTGGGTTGCCAACCCGAATAACCAGAATTAAGTTTCCAACTCAACCCGTAAAATATGGGTTGGGTTGGGTTATGGGGTTAGTATTATTTTTATTTTATTTTTTTGTTTCTAAATTTTAATGTTTGTAAATGGAAATCATCAACCATAAATCGAAGTTAAGCAAAAAAAACTCTAGTAACTCAAGATTGTTTAACTTTTATTAAATAAATAAATAATAATGAACAACCCAACCCAACTAAAAAAAGATAAATTTTCAATCCAATCGAACCCACATTTTAAACTAACCCAACCCAACTCATATAATAAGGATTGAGTAGTCCTGATTGTTAGGTTACTCGGGTTATTCTCACACCCCTACTCTAAGCTGGTGATATGCGTTTTGGTGCATGTGTCGTCGGACATTGGTTGATGAATGGATAGAGAGATGGAAAGGGGCAAAAGTTTACGACGAAGACAAGAATTCGAGATGAATAGTTTAGGGCAAAACAAAAACACTAAAATTCTTTTTTTAATTGGTTAACCTCGACTGACTCGAACCGATTCAAGTCGGTTCAATTCGGTTCGGTTCGATAATACTGTTGTTGTAGACCGATCCAACTCAAACTGGAACCGGTTAGGTTCGATTTTTTAACCCATAGAATATGTCTCATGCTATTTACCATAATTTTTACAAAAAATAAACAAATTCGAATTATTCATTAAAAAAATATTGCAAGTAATGCACAGTATCGAAAATAATATAAAGAATATTTTACATATTAAGAATGACAATTTACGATTAATACAAAATATAAAATTTCTCTCTCCTATTGGACAACATTAATATTGATTTTCCATTCATTAATGATAAATAATTCTTTTTAAATACATAGATATTTGAATGTATGGAAAAATTAGTTTGAATTATACGAAATAAATAGATTAGGACATTTATAAAATATCGATTATAAGCAAGTTATCTATCTAAATCTTTTTTCATAAAAAGACGAAGGAAAGTATATGTGTTAGCTCCTATATGGATCATGATTTATGAGAATTTATAGGGGTGTAATTTGTTTGGGTCGGGTCAGTTTTGAAGAAAAACGAATTCGACTGTAGTTTGTGTCTAACTGAACTTGAGTTGACCTGCATTCTGGTCGGCGCCTTTTTTTTCTCTCTCGCTCTTCTTCTTTCTTTACTTTATGTTCCACTTCCTTCCTTCCTTTCGTACCAAACCTCACTAGCAACAAAAAATGGATCTAGTGCAGTTACATTTTCGTCAATCTAAACATCCCCTGAATCAATTCAAACAAACCCACATCCAAAATCTCATCAAACAACACAACAAAAACCAATTTGAAACTTACGAGATGGAAAAACATCTTGCTCCAATTTGAACAAACTTACTCTCTTATAACTCACTCTCTTCACAATCAATTCAACGAAATGAAAATGAAGTAAGCAGAGATTAAGAATCAAATGCTTGTAACCCAAAAGACCTACATTGAAGTAGGAGAGGAAATCACAAGCGATATATGTTTACGGAAGTTGGATGAAACATTCTTTCAAAGCCTTGTATGATCCATGGGAAAAATCATTGCTTCCACGCCTCAAAGACGGATTAAATTGATGAGTAACGGAGAGAAATGGACCATCGAGAGTGGAGGAGATTGGTTGATCATTGACCACAATCAACCCAATTATGAACGAAAAGGGACAGAACACATCCATTTCATGACGGCGATTTTCCTCTGTAGCTTCTAGACAAAAATGGGGTGATGGAAGAGATTAAAATTGAGGTGAATTGAAGAATGGAAAGGAAGAATGGCGAATGACGACAAAAGACAAATTGTTCTGGAGAAGGAAGATGGAAGGAAGAAAAGACGAAAGAAGAGAGACGATAGAAGATGAAACTGAGTTAATTTCAATTTTTAACCTAACTGCTTAACCTTGACTCAATTTGAACTAGTTTGATTTGGTTTAGTTCGATAATATTATTGTTATAAACCAGTTTAATCTAATTCGGGTCGGTCGGGTCGAGAGTTTTCACCCCTAATAATTTATGATTCGTTTAATAACAATCTTGTTTAATTTGTTTGTTCCTTATTTTTTATTTCTAGTTTCGTATATATGTATATATAATTTTATTTCCTTTATTTTTCTTTATTAATTTTTTATACTCCGTTACTTTAATTTTGAGTTTAAATTTTAATATTGGTATTTAGATATTATCTTATTTTTAAATTTCAAATTTTCAATATATTTTTTAACTTTGAATTTTAAATGGTGCAACATGCTTGTATAATATTTTAAGTTTAAATATTTTTAAAAATAGTAAAACATTGAAACTATTTAAGAAAAATAGCTAGTAAAATCCAATAAACTCTTTATAGTCTATTTAAGTTTTTTTATTATATATATTGTAAATAGTTTTATTTTGCTGTCCATAAGAATTTCCCTTTGTATTATTCATTTTTATATACTTTTCAAATGTCAAATTTGTATATTTGAAAATCTTTTGAATTTTAAATATATTTTATATAGTATATTCTAATTTTTTTTAGTACACTTGAAACTCATTAGAATCTAACAATATATAATAGAAATGAAAAAAAACGAAAACGTTATCAGATAGACTTTAAATTGTACATTAATTATAATCTTGAAATAATCATAAGATACAAATGAAAACACAACTTGAACCTGAAGGATAAAGGTATTAGATATTATAACGATATTTTGAAATATATAGTAATTAAATGAAATCATATTCAAAAACTCATGAAAAGGAAGTTTCTCTCTCTCTGTATATATTTTTCTTGAACAAATGTTCTTTAATTTATCACCCTTTTTTACATCTAGTTTTCTCTTAATAACCCTCCACACATATTATAGAAATTTTAACATTTTAAAGATAGTTATAAATTAAAATTATATTTTTGATAAATACCATTAAAAATCAATTAGAATTTAACTCACTCGTAATTGACATAAACACTCTCGAAATTATAAATTTGATTCTTTTATAGAGGGATCAATTTTATCTATTTTCCTATTCGTTTTTTTTATTCTCAAAGTCTCTTCAACTCCATAAATAATTTATTTATTTTTTTAATTGATTTAAACACATGATATCGGTTTGTAACATTTTAAAATGTAATTATAAGTTTAAGATATATATTTTCATAATTACCCTTAAAATATGTTCATGGAAAGAGAGGATGCATTTAATTCTATAGTATATTTTTTTTAATCTCACTAAAAATAAAAATTAAGATTTAATCAAGACATAAATGGCAATACTTTTGACTATATCCACATTTACTTCGACATCCACCAATTTTTTTCATTATACCTTTG
The DNA here is from genome assembly GCF_025177605.1 of Cucumis melo. NCBI lineage: Eukaryota > Viridiplantae > Streptophyta > Magnoliopsida > Cucurbitales > Cucurbitaceae > Cucumis > Cucumis melo. The sequence goes on along the minus strand of NC_066867.1, from coordinate 2,823,807 downwards.
AATTTTTAAAATAAAATATTAAACTATCAAATTTATCTAAAATTTTAAATTAGACCTTTAAACTTATATAGTTGTATAAATTATATTGATTCATGAAGCATAAATATTTTAAAATTTGTAGAGAATTCGTATTAGATACGTATTTATATTGATACGTTGAAATACGTTTAGGTAGAAATTATTTTTATTATATTTGCAACTTAGTGTTTTCTTGAAATTTGGTCTTATTATTGTAAGATAAAATGGTATTTTATTTGTGTGTGTGTATATATATTTGGAAATTAATGTGACAAAAGGGCAGCCAACTCAACCACACTTTGATAGGTATGAATATGAATGATTGGATGGAATAATATTATATAATGTGTATGTTCTACACGTAGCCCTCTTGAAATTAACCTAATCTTTATTACATTTCATTTTCAAAGAAAATGACACTATTGGTTTTGCTTCTAACCAAAATAAATAACATTTAAATATCATAACATTTTGTTTTTTTGTGTGGCCAATGTCTTTCTCCCATTTTTATGAAAATAAAGATCTTCTTATTTCATTTTATAATTAAATAATATGCTTGTTTTTTTAAAAAAAAAAATTTCTTCTTTTTTCAAAAGGTTTTAATTTTTTTTTTTTAAATCCTCCCTCGTCTTGTTGTTTAGGAGATTGACATATAAGCTTTTGCATTTATTACAAGTCTTTCTCCTTCTAACTTGTAGTATTTAGATATGAAAAATCATATCTTATGAAGCTTTAATTTTAATAGTGGAAGTCTATGTCAATTATTGTTAAGTTGAGTTCGTTTTAGTTTTTATAACTATTAAATAATTTACGAAGATTAAAAATTTTAAATATTTAAAACACAATAAATTCGGGGTAAAAACTAGATTTATTTTTCGTGCATAAATGTGTAACAAATAGTTTTTTTTTAAAAGGTAAAAGATAGAAAAACGCTTATATGTGAAATTTCATAAAAGTATCAAATTGCTGTCTCAATTTTGGTAGTTTGTAACAATTTTGGTAATTTGTAACGATTTAATCTCCATATCTTAAATTTTGTGATAATTTAGTCCCTAGTATTAGAAATTACGGGTAAGCACACTAAAGAAAAAACCTCTTTGTCAATGCCAGTGTGACAATTTGTGACCTGATCTTTTACCAACGTCTAGGCATTGACATTGTCTTTATTTTTTAAAAAAATATAATTAATTTTGAAAAGCAATATATTTCTCTTTAGTTTCAATTGTAACTTAATTTTTTGATAAAATATTTCCATATGTTCTAAATTAAATTAAAGCAATATATTTAAAAAGATAAAACATCAAACTTTAATTTAAATAGTCATAAACATCTTTACAAAAATCACAAAACAAAATAACCTATATTAATGAAGAGTAGCAAATCATATTAGTTAAACTTTTTAACATAAAAAGACACTTATGTTTAATATAGCACATAAACATCGACAACAGAAAAATACTTGATTCTTGAAAGCCACGAACGTAACATATTAACTCTGGAAAAAAGAAACAAACAATAAAGTTTAATTTATATACACGTACATACATATATACACTCATAATATAAAACTATTTTAAAAAAAAAGACTTAGTTATTTATTCCAAAATTTTCGACACATAAGAACAATGCAAGCACCATTAACTCATAATTCTCGATTAATCAACAATCAAATCAACACAATAAGAACACAAGTTGTTAACTCATATTCAAAACAATAGTCAACAATACAAAAAATCGTTAACTAACATTTCTTTAATACACGTACGAGAGGACAATAAATCATTAACTAACATCTCTTTAACATACGTACATCCGAGGGATCGACAACAACATCGTAAACATAATTAACTCAAAATTCTCAACCTACATTCAAAAACATCAATGCAACATAAACAAACAATTCTTTTAACTCACAATTATAAACTCAACATTCAAAACAACACAAAGAATATTAACTCAAGATAGGAACAACTCACATTCAAAACAACCCATCTCAATTAACCTTAAAACAACATTAATCTAACCCCATAAACATAACTATAACAAAAAGAAAAACAAAATAATCTAAATTGGTAGCATAACTGCATGATATGAACATAATTCCCAAACCTAACTTTTATCTATTTTAAGCACTCTTCATTTACAAATTATGGGAAAAGTTAAAATTATTTTAATTACAATTTATTATTTTATTCGCCAAAAAAATATATATTCAATATTTTTTAGATTATAATTTAACACTAATTTTGGGTTTGTTTAATTTTTAAATTTTTTAGATTTGTTTGTTTGATTTTTTTTTTTTTAATTTAGTTGCTATTCACTATAGTTACACATATAATTTTTTTTTAAAAAAAATGTGTTTGGCTAACCATCAAAGGACAACATGTTCCTAATCCAACTAATCAAGCTCGTTAATAATTTAATATAGCTAGGATCTGCTTTGAAGTAGTGTTTTCACATACACCTAAAGTTCAATTATACGTACATACATACATATAAATATTGTTGGGGATAGACTTAGGGTTTTAAAAATTTTGTTTTTCTCGACCCCTTAAAAGGTTGTCCCCACCCTATATCCCAATGCTTATTTTAATGGTGTTAGATAGTCCTTTATCTTGATCTAAAATTACTATGGTGACAGGATAGCCCCTATATACCCCCGGTAGTCGTTTCGGTGTTGATATTAGTGTCCTATGCATCCATTTTTCTTGTAGTTAAGGTTTAATAAGATTTCTTACATAAATAAGGGTATTGTATTTTATTATTTATTTATTTTGGTTAAATGTTTGTTTGAATTTCATGAGTTATGGTGCCATAAGAAAACACATGTTATGCTCGAACTTACAAACAAACGATTCAATTTGAAGTTTAGTTTTAAATTTGTAGAAAACCAAACCTCATTTCTTGATTCTATAATTATTTAAAACCGAATCAAATCAAACATTTCATAGTAGTAATCGAAATTCCATTTGATTTTTTTAATTATATTGATTTTGTGAGTTTCTTATGTGCATGTATTGAGAAAAGTCCAAGCCATATATGATAATCTCAATATAGACAACTAAGCTATTGGTGAAAATAATGTTGGGCAAAATTAAATGATTTTGTACAAAAACTCCAAATAAAGAAAAAAAATCTAACAAAATTTCTTTATTTATATTTTAAATGATGACAGCTAAACAAGGGGCCCCAACCATGACATTGACTCTCCACCAATGATAATAACACAACAAAGGCTATCCCCACCAACCATACAAATGTTTCCATATATCAATATCAAATATCTCAATGAATACTTCATTTCAACTTAGCTCAACTAACATCTATATGTTTTCGTGGACAAAAGGTTTGAGTTTAAATCTTCCACATTGTATTTAAGAGACCTTTTCAAAATAAGAAAAAATTGTATGAATATCAAATATTTAGCTACATCGTGAGCTGAACAATTTGAAATATGTTTAAAATATTTATGTATTGTGATTGAACAATTGAATGATTGTAATTAGATGGACGTGATTCAAGATGTAGCTAAGGTTTGTTTGTTGTTTAACAATATTTGGACGTATACACTAACAATATTCGAGTATATCGTTTTGTGCAACTCACATCATTCACATAATAAAAAAAAAGTTCAAAAACATTTTACTTGAAAGAGAGTTTGCCAAACAAATTGTCGTTGAACAATTGAATGAGCCGCTTGGATACGGATCGAGCCTAAAAAGCTGTAACTTTTTTTAGCATGAAATATCATGTTTGTCCATATGTTTTTTAAGTTTGTTTAATTTTAATTTATATATTTTTTAATAAATTTGAAATGGAGTTCGAACTATTACTTGTTTATCCTTGTATTTTGGTTCCTATCCTTTAAAGTATTTTCAATTTTAGTTTTTTACTTTTAGAGGTCCAATTTTCAATTTAAGGCAAATTATTATCGTTATTATTGAACCAATTTCGGTAAAAAGAAAATTAACCGTTTTAAGTGCCTATTTTGATTTATTAGAAGAAAAAAAAAACACATATTTCAAAATTCTCAACTAACCACATATAATATCATTTCAAAACCTTAATTTACTAAAGTATTTTATTATTTTCTATAAATGTTACTATTTTACTTTAGTCATCTTTTAATAAATAGTCCACCCAAACACTTTGGTTATAAATTATCGATAAGTCGATTATGTTCCAAAAGTTAGTTATTTTGAGCGGTTGCCAAAGAATTCAACTTTTTTTTTAATCCAAAAAGTTACTTTCAAAATTAATTAAACCCAACATATCCTAAAATTAAGATTTATTAAAGCTGTCATACCTAAAATTAAACATTACAACAACTTGAATGTATCTTTTCAACATTTTTTTTATAAGTATTTAATTTCATTTGTAGGATTAAACAACAACTATCACGTCCCTATCTCAATTCCCACTAAAAGATTAATTTTTCTTTTATAAAAAATTCAACAACAGCTTAACCAAACTTTGAAAAAAAATGAAACAAAATTTAATCACTTAAAAATAAAGAAAAAAAAAATATAATAACCAAAATTGATTGTCTTAAACATCAAAATCTCCATTTCAAAAGAACAAACATCCATCGGAAAGTTCGGAAAAACAACAATGGGTTCTCAAGTATCCAAACAAGTGGAACGCCGGAAGTCCATTAACACGGAGAAGAAGGTTCTAGCCGACCTCCGAATAAACGCCGGCGAAGATTTCCCCGGTTCCGATTACCGGCCACCCGACAGAAAGAACTGGATGTCAAATCTCGGCATCGAAAGAACCCGCGTGAACCAAATCGTATGGCCAGGGACTCACGACTCCGCCACCAACGTCATCGGAATACCTTTCATCACCCGTCCTTTCGCCCAGTGTCAATCACTTTCCATTTACGAACAGCTCGTGTTAGGCACGCGCCTCCTCGACATTCGAATCCAAGAAAATCGTTTAGTCTGCCATGGGATCCTCTCAACCTACAGCGTCGACGTCGTTTTCGCCGATATAAAGAAATTCCTGGCCGAAACCCAATCCGAAATCGTAATCCTCGAGATCCGAACAGAGTTTGGCCATGAAGATCCGCCGGATTTCGACAAGTACATTGTTGAACAAATCGGGGAGTTTTTGATTCACAACGATGATCGGGTGTTTGAGAAGACGATTGCGGAATTGTTGCCGAAGAGAGTGATTTGTATTTGGAAACCCAGGAAATCGCCGGCGCCAAAGGCAGGAGATCCGTTGTGGGGAGGTGGGTATTTGAAGGATAATTGGATTGATACGGATCTGCCGTCAACGAAGTTTGAGAGTAACTTGAAATTCTTGTCGGAGCAACCACCGGTGACGAAGAGGAAATACTTTTACAGAGTGGAGAATACGGTGACGCCGAAAGCGGATAATCCTATATTGTGTGTGAAACCGGTGACGAGAAGGATTCATAAATTTGCTCGGTTGTTTATTAATCAAAGCTTTGCGAAAGGAGTGGCCGATAAATTGCAAGTTTTGTCGACGGACTTCATTGATGGGGATTTTGTCGATGCTTGTGTTGGACTCACAAGTGCAAGAATTGAAGGGAAGGCCTAAATTTTTTCTTTTTTTTTTTTCTTTTTTCTAAATTTTAAAATTGAAATTAAAATTTGTGTTTTATGTTTTTGTTTATGATCAATGTGTGTAAGTGTTTGTTTGTTTGTTTGATTATCTGGGTATGTTTAACTTTAATTGTGAGAAAATAAGGGTATAGTTATTTGTAATTAATTAGGGTAATTATGTTATGCCTATAATTAAGGAGCTTTTGATTTTTGTTTTCCTTCTTTTTTTGGTATTATTACTCGAGAGCCACATATGAAAGTCAATGTATATTGAATTAACCTCATATAGATTGTCCTGCATATATGTTTAGGGGATCAATACCAAATCTTCCACACATTTTTGGTTAATTATTCATGGGTTTACGCGGGTCGAGTTTGTTTTTACGTAGGATTTAATATGTAAAGTTCGACATTAATATCTTATATTTCGAGTTAATTTTTGGAGGAGATTGAGTGATTATAAAATTATGTTCCGCGTGTAGGTTTAATTAGAAAGTTTGTGGATAAGGTTTATATGAAACCATTTAGAATTCTTTAGGTTTTTTTAATAAGATTTTTGTTTTTTTCTTTTCATATTCAAAAGTTATACTATTTTTTTTAGTGAAAATTTTAATACAAAAGTAAGTTATTAGACAGCAAATGTGAGATGGTTAACAATATGATTTATTTATTTATAAAGTTTGAATATTTGTATAAACATAGAGATTCTTTATTATCTTTGGATCACTTTTAATGTCATCCACATTGTAAAGGATATAATTGGTTATGCAATCAACTTTTAGGTATTGTCAATGAATTCAAAATGTGATTTTTTTTTCTTTCATGTCATTACTCATCCAACTTGTTTATATATTGGAGTCATTTCAATTTCTGTTTTGTTTTTTTTTTTTTTTTTTTTTTTCTCTTTGTCCTATTTTTTTAAAATACTTTTCGACATGAGAATCGTTATCATCTTTAGCTTAATTATAAAAAAAGTATAAAAGTTTTGTTTTTGTTTACATTTGATACATTATATTATAATAATCATTCTTCAAGTTAAATTTAGGTTGAATTATACTTTTTTTAAGAAAAAAAAAGTTCGTTAACTCACTAAGAAGGTCAATATATACTTCAAACGTGTGTAAGTGAATACAACATTCATGGAAGACCAACGATATTGATATTATGAGCCATCTTATTGTTGGATTATATATTATTTATGTAATTTCACATTTATGGTAAAAATATCTCCAACGTAGGTTAACACAAAAGAGAAAACCAAATCAAGAAAAAGGCATGTCAAAAGTCAAGTTTAGACGACGACTGAAAGATGATTTTAGGCGTTTGGCTTTAGGAACCTTTCTTTTGCTCTTACACTAGGTCAGTTAGATTTCTATTGGAACGATCTATGTTATTAATCGATAGGATGTCAATTTTGATAGAAACTTTATTCATCTTTGAAGATATCAAAGGGGATCTAAATTATTTTTTACTAATCCATTTTTTAATTTCGCATTGTCCAGAAGAAATAAATAGTTTTTTAGTTTTTTATTAGTCATATTAAGGAATATGTGTATTTTCTTGTTTTTTTACTTCGAATAATCATCTCTCTCTTTTTCATTGGTTGATTTGAACGACTTAAGGTAAATCCATGTAACTAAACTAACATTTTCATCTTTTTTTTTTTACTCTTTTCTAGATAAAAACAAAAAGTCTACATGCTACATAAACATTAGTTTTTTTTCTTCTCAACGACAAATATACATGCATCATAATAATTAAAAAGACATTTTTAAATATAGTAAAATAAAATAATTAAAAAATTTATAAGATATAGCAAAATTTTAGATTCTATTAATAATAGACACTGATAGACTTTCATATCTATCAATGATATAATATAAACTTTTATTATATTTTGTCAAATTTATCATTTTTTAAACTTCTTCGTAATTTTAAAACAATTTAATTTTCAACAAGGGTGTATACATAGACACACATATATATATATATACGTTGATTCAATTTGTTTAGTAGAAAACGTTGAGTTTTTAGTTTATTTTTAAAATAAAGTACAAGTCAAAGTGTCGAATTTTATACTAAAAAGTGAAAGTAAACTAAAAACTATTGGTTGGATCTTTTTATGTTGCAGTTGTGGTAGTAGTCGGCAATGATATTTGGTGTGTTGCCAAACGCGGCGGAAGTTATGAGTTGTGGGCTTTTGAGTCCTCCTTGGCCCTCTCTCACTCACTATGTCGGTGGACGGTGGGCGCGCGCGCGCACACACACAAAGCAAAGCCATAAATGAAATGTGCCGTTTCTGCTCCAATCTACGCGCCCACTCCACCAATATCCTTATTACCAAAAATGTTATCCACTTTTACTTTTACTTTTACTTTCATTTGGTTTATACTTGGAGTGACGTTTATAGTTTTATCAATTAAATTTCTAAACTTTTAAGAAGTAATGAACAAATTTAAGTTTTTTAGTTAATAATTCTTTTAAAAAAGTTCATGCATTAGTTATAATCATTCATTTTGTTAATTTAATATTAGAAAAAGTTTAAATGTCGAGGTAAGAATGGATGAATAAAAAAGTTCCAAAAATAATTAAAAAAAAAATAGAGAGTTTAATTGATTCGATTACAACAATTTAAATTAATATACTCTAAAAATTTCAAAACTTCAAACATAAAATATCAACTCAAAATTTTATTCACATAACCTCTAATAAAATTAGGGTATACTTTGTTTTTAGTAGGTCTAAACGATCTCTTAGTAAGTCTAAACAATATTGTAGCAGGTCTAAATGATCTCGTAGCAAATCTAAACAATCTTGACTACTTGTATTTAGTCTAAACAATCTTGTATCAAATCTAAACGATCTACTAGTGAACGTGGTTTATCTCTGTTTATGTAAGATAAACAACTGATCGTTTAGATATTAATACACGATCATTTAGACAATATACCATTAAATCTTGTACTAATAAGAAAAAGAAATGAAGATGAAAAATGAAGAAGAAGGAAGAAATTTTGGAAGAGAAAATGAAGAAATTAGTAACTATATTTTATACAAATAATCATAATATTGTAAACTGAAAAAGAATTAATAATATGAAGAGGAGATGAATAAATCGTAAGAAGAAAAACAAGTGAAAAAGCATCTGTATTATTCAAGAATAAACATGAAATTTATGAAAATATTATAAGTTTTTTTTTACTTTGTTACCTATATCGTAAATATTTTAGTGTTTTATTATATTAACGGGAAAAAAAAAAAGAGAACGTGGTACATTGATTCCAAAAATGGAGGTGGCATTTAAAGCCACACAATTGACCTCATCACAAAAGAAAAATAAAAGAGCTAAACATTTTTGTGGATAAATTTATTTGGCTTATCCTCATATTCATTGTGAAAGCTGACTCATGTTCCCATCTCTTATTTTTACTTCCCACCATTCAAATATATATATATATATATATATATATATATATATATATATATATATATATTTATTTATTTATTTGTTGTGATCCCTATAGATTAATAATATGAACTATATTTTACCTTCATTCAATCACTAATTTCAAATAGAAATTAAATTTTGCACAATTAACCTTCTTTTTTTATATATAATTTGTTGATGGAAAGTTGAAAGATTTCGAGTCAATATTAATTTCGTTAGATCGCCTTGTGGGTTGGACTGATATATTTCTCTTTCGTTTTTCTTCCAAATCTACTAATAAGATTCAAATCTGTTCCAAATTCAAATCTATTCCAACTTTCTCTCTTATGTTTGAGAACTATAGGTTGACGATGAGGCTTCTGAAAGACGGATTGATTCTCTTGCCCAATAGCCTTTCTCTTCGTCGGCGGAGCAACAACCTGTTATTTTGGGACTTTTGACTCTTCTCTTTCTTCTAATTCTAAGTCTGACCTTCATGCTTCCTTTTCCCTGTGAACTAGGTTGCTACTTATAAGGGCTAGTCCATCTTTCGAAACCTCTAGAAACATCTTTCTACTCCTAATAGGCCAAGCATCTTCCAACTTCTTCAACCAACAAGAAAAAGATTAGTACGGTGGATTTTAGAGTCCTTCAAATGGCTCGCGAACATGTAGATTTCATAATCCAGATGATAGATCCGAAGGATAGACTTTCTTTGAACAATGTAGATGTAGAAAAGATGAAACTCAAAGAATTTAAGAGAATCGAAAGAGTGAAAGGAAGGAAGGTTTGCCTATCTTGAACAAAGCCTACGTTGAGCGATTTTTTTTGTTTTTTTACCAACTTATTTACGATTAAATATAGCAAAATGACACTAATTTTGTCATTTATCCATTTCTAAAAATATCTTTAACAATTTCTTTTTTAAAATTACAAATTATAAATACTAAATATTTGGATAGAGCAAGCTAATTGGTTTCTTACTTTTTCACTTCCAACACTCTTTCTTAGTATTTCACACTACACAATTTCATCTCCTATTTTCAAATGTATTTTTTTTACACATGTTTCGAATTTATTCGATCTCTCCTTAACTAACAACCCCTAAACAGTCATTTATTTTCAAAATTGCCCTTTCAAATGGATAAGACTTCCAAACATATCATCATCAATACGTGTAAAATCCGTACTTTCCCCCTCGCCGCGTTCTCTATAAAACCATCTTCCATTTCTTCATCCCCTTCCATTCAAAAATACCCAAATGACTTCCTCCTTTTTCACTTCCTTCACCCACTCACCTCTCCGCCCAACCCCCACCTCCCCCTCCCTTCACATGCCCACTTCTCCACTCGTAGCTTCCGCAACCGGGGTACGGTTCGCTCGCGACCTATCGGTTAGCCGCTCCTCGTTTTACGAAGTGCTTGGGATTCCTATGACAGCTTCTTGCCGGGAAATCAAGGCGGCTTATCGGAAGCTAGCGAGGATCTGTCATCCCGACGTTGTGGCGGAGAATTCAGCGGAGGAGTTTATTAAAATTCAAACGGCGTATTCGACATTGTCGGATCCGGATAAAAGGGCGGATTACGACAGGGAAATTTGCAGAGCTCAATTGGTTTCGGTTTCGGGGTTGTCGTCTCGGACGCCGGTCTCGGGTTATTCCGGTTACTACACACGGCGAAATTGGGAGTCGGATCAATGTTGGTAGTGAAATTGAAATTTGAAATGTGACCCAGAAATGGAAATTCAGGGGATTTTGAGGGGATCTGTTTTGGATAAAAACAGAGTCGATGAAATCTGAAAATTGCAAATGGGAATATGATTGCGCCATTGGAGGACAGCTCAATGGATGAAGAAAAAAGATAAAGTGAAGAAGAAGAAGAAGAAGAAGAAGATGGTGATGATGATGATCGGAAAGATCTTACCTCCGACATCAATGAGCAATTTTAATTATTATTATTTATTATGGTGTGAATAATTTTATGGTGGTGGTGAAGAGAGAGCGATGTCGTTTTGTGTATGGTTGAGAAATATGATGAATCTTGGAATTTAATTCAATCTAACTGTTCCCTCTTTTATTTATTTGTTTATATCTCTTTTTCAATTTATACATAAAATTTAAAACAAATATCTATTTTAAATAAAACACGAACTAGATTCATACGTTATGAAATACGATAATTTTCGATCTGTATCACTTGTTGACTACTTTTTAAGGTTAACAAGCATGCATCTTGACAAAGCACTTGTTAGAGAACAGTTCGAAGTAAAGGTTATTTTAAAATTGTGAAGAGTTAGAAATAGATGTATTAAGGTAGTTTTATATTTGTTAGTTATTCGGTGAGTTGTCATTTTGTAAGAAATTCTATGCAAGTTGTTTTATTTACACTCACAAGATTCTCTTTTTCTTTTTCTTTTTCTTTTTTTGTGTGTATCATCGAGCCGAGAAGAAAAACCATTCTCCATTCTCTTCTATTACTATATTTTTCTCACGGTTGGTTGTTGATCGGTATGTCAATTCCCATTTCCTTCATCATGTTGATGGTATTGGCTATAGTCTTGTTTTTGTTTCCGATTTCTGACCTAATTAAACTATATCTCATGGAGCGATATGCTATGATTTGGAATCTTCCTGTTAAAAAATTTTATATCATAATTCAAGCTACAAGTGGTAACAAGATTAAATTAAAGGTTGTTTTCAAGAGTAACGATAATAAAACAAAATATTTACACTCCATGATAAAATTTTAGTGAACGAACAATTTTTTTCCTAAAAAGACAGAATTTTTGTGCATCCTTCTATCGTGGAAAACTTCCATCAAGATCTTGAAATTTCAGTAGAGGATAAATTTGGTTTTTATTCCATGTCACGAAATTTTGAGATTTAAAAAAAATTAAAAAGATTATATTCGATTTTTTTTTCCTATTTTGACGAAAATTTGAGAAATTTAAAAGAAACTTCCGAAATTAGCTATGATTGCTCAATTCAAAATTTTCACTTGCATGATCTTTCTAATTAAACACAATTGTATAGTTTCACGTACCATTACCATTTCTAGCAAAGATATTTTTTTTTTCATATGCTACTTTTCTAATTATGCAGTACTTTTCTTTCGACTTTATTTTCAATTTAGAATTATCCTCTTTTGTTGTTCAATCTATCTTGCGATTTTTTGTTGATTGGTATATCATTCCTATTTTCTTAATAATTTAGATGGTATTAGTCATGTTCTTGTTTCGATTCCTACCGGCCAAATCAAACTATTTGACCCCTTTCTTCTATCTTATTTTTAAAAAAAATATTAATTTCCACCGCTAATTATAAAGGTTATATCAATTTAGACTTTTTAACTTTTATAAGTGTTTTAATTTAAAGTCCAAACTACTTACACAATTATATCAATTTAAACCTTCCATTGTATTTTATTTGTATACCTTTATAAAAATTGAAAGTTTAAATTGATACATTTACAATATAATCTAAGAAAGTAAACGTGTCAAATTCTTTGATTTAACAAATAATAAATCACAATTCACAATTACAACTAAAACAAATATATACATATCCAAAAAATTTCTACAACTTTATATACCATAAAAAAAATGTTTCATACATAATAACATATATCTAATTACCTTACTTAAAATATTTCAAAACAAACCTAAGCATAACAAACTAATAATGCCCTCTAAGTTATCGATCTTCATATTGTTTAATTCCTTCTTTTGTTTTCGTCACAATTAAGCTAAAATTTTTTACAATACATGTCTAAATTGCAAATCTATATCTAGTCGTTTTAACTTGATCGATAGCATATGTCTTAAACAACTAAATCATGTATAGTAAAATGGAGCAAACTAGTAGTTTGAAGAATGAAAGGGATTGATTAGTATCGGTTTGTGTAATTAAATCGACTAAGGCCGACCAAAACCAATGCCACTTTTACTCCTTAACAGTTGAGGATGGTTCGAAGCTTACTAAACCGGATCGATTTTGTGGTTATTTGGAATGAAAATCGAGTTCGACCAAGTGATGAACTGCTCGTATGAGTCTTTTTTTAGAAAAAAAGGATGAAATGCGTTATTTTGATTTAATAAGAACACAGAAGAGCGAAAAATAGGGAGGGCCATGGCCTCTCTTTCTCTCAATCCGCCATTGTTTCTCTCTCTCTTTTTCATTTTTTTTTCTTTTTTCCAAAAAAAAAAAAAGAAGAGAGAGAGAGAGGAACTCTCCGTCGAAATTTCAGTCTGGCCATGGCCGGCATTGTCAAGGAAATCCTGGCAAGGCCCATCCAACTGGCCGACCAGGTTACCAAAAATGCCGATTCTGCTCAATCTTTCAAACAAGAATGCATCGAACTCAAAACCAAAACGGAAAAGCTCGCCGCCCTCCTCCGTCAAGCTGCACGTGCCAGCAACGATCTCTACGAACGTCCCACACGCCGGATCATCGACGACACCGAACAAGTTCTCGACAAAGCCTTAACCCTCGTCATCAAATGTCGCGCCAATGGGATAATGAAACGTATGTTCACCATTATCCCCGCTGCCGCTTTCAAAAAAACCTCCACCCAGCTTGAAAATTCCATTGGCGATGTCTCTTGGCTCCTCCGTGTCTCCGCCCCTGCTGAAGATCGCGACGATGAATATCTTGGCCTTCCTCCCATTGCTTCCAACGAACCCATTTTGGGTTTGATTTGGGAACAGGTCGCGATTCTTCATACCGGTACTTTAGAGGAACGATCCGACGCTGCTGCTTCTCTGGCGTCGTTGGCTCGTGATAATGATCGGTATGGGAAATTGATTATTGAAGAAGGTGGGGTTACGCCATTGCTGAAATTGGCCAAGGAAGGGAGAATGGAAGGTCAAGAACATGCCGCTAGAGCGATTGGACTTCTGGGTCGAGATTCAGAGAGCGTTGAACAGATTGTGAATTGTGGGGTTTGTTCTGTTTTTGCTAAGATTCTAAAAGATGGGCATATGAAGGTTCAATCTGTTGTAGCTTGGGCTGTTTCGGAAATGGCGACTCATCATCCTAAATGTCAAGATCATTTTGCTCAAAACAATGTGATTCGTCTTCTGGTTAGTCATCTTGCCTTTGAAACCATTCAAGAACATAGTAGGTACACCATTGCTACTAAACATCAAATGTCGATTCATTCTGTGTTTATGGCTAATAACAATGGTTCTGATCAAAATGTGAAAAATGGGTATGAAGAAGAAGATCATAAACATACGGGTAATAATGTCAATCATCCAACCGGGAATCAATTGTCTAGCCAAATGCATAACGTAGTTACCAACACAATGGCTATGAAGAATCCCATTAAGGGTCAATCCAATACCCAGGAAATTCATAAGACTAATCATCACATTCAAAATCCTGGCCGTGCTGCATTATCCGGAGCTAGCATTAAAGGAAGGGAATATGAAGATCCTGCCACTAAAGCTCAAATGAAAGCCATGGCTGCTAGAGCTTTATGGCATTTATGCAAAGGGAATGTTACTATTTGTCGAAACATTACAGAGTCGAGAGCCCTTTTGTGTTTTGCTGTTCTATTAGAGAAAGGTCCTGAGGATGTTAAGTACTATTCAGCCATGGCATTGATGGAAATCACCGCCGTTGCCGAACAGAATTCCGACCTACGTCGTACTGGATTCAAACCCACCTCCCCTGCCGCTAAGGCTGTTGTCGAACAGTTATTGAAAATCATCGAGAAAGCAGATTGCGATCTGCTTTTACCTTCAATTCAAGCCATTGGTCATTTGGCTAGGACATTTAGAGCAACCGAAACAAGGATAATCGGACCACTCGTTAAGCTGTTGGACGAAAGGGAAGCTGAGGTTTCAATGGAGGCTGTGATTGCACTTAACAAATTTGCTTGTACAGACAATTTCTTACATGACAACCATTGCAAAGCCATAATTGAAGCAGGAGGGACAAAGCACTTAATCCAATTAGTGTATTTTGGTGAACAAATGGTTCAAATTCCTTCGTTGATTCTGCTTTGTTATATAGCTTTACATGTTCCTGATAGTGAGACACTAGCTCAAGAAGAAGTACTTATAGTGCTGGAATGGTCATCTAAACAGGCACATTTAGTGGAAGAACCCACCATCGAAAGTCTATTGCCAGAAGCCAAAAGTAGGTTGGAACTTTATCAGTCAAGAGGTTCAAGAGGATTTCATTGATTCTTTTTTTTCTTTTTACAAAAATCTGTATAATAATTGTTCAAAAATATCCAAAATGAGTTTTTTTTTTCTTCTTTTTTGTTTCATCTGTTAAGCTTTTCATCTTTGATAAAACTGTATGTAAACTAGTTTGGTAATGGATTAGAAAAAGCCTTCTAACAGTTCATTTAGCTTTTTGTAACTTTTCTTTTCCTTGTGTTTTTTTCCATATATATGATAACTTTTGATCTCAATCTACCTTTGTTTAATTTCTTTGTTGGTCATCATTCTGTTTCTTGACTTGGAACTTTTAGCGGTTGTCCTTAGATTCAAGAGGGAACCCTTTCTTGAATTGCCTTATGCTTGTTTCTACGTTAGTTGAGAATAAAGTTAGGAAAGAAACATGAGTAGATTTTACCTTTAATTAGATTGACTCTCTATGCAGTTAAAAACAATTTGGGAATGTTTGCATCTTTGAGGTAGTTGTTATTATACTCCACATATTCAGAATATATGATTTTTTTTCATTTAATAAATATAACACTTCTTAGTGTTTCAAAAGTATATCAAGATTATTAAGTGTATTGTATCTATCAAATATGTATTAAGTATGTTAGGTGTATACTTTTTTAACATTTTAACATCGATAGAAAAAAATAAACATTATAACAATGAGAGAAATAGAAGATAAATCAATTTGCCTATTGAGCATATGTATTTATTTATGATTTTGATCATAGAGCTTAGAGAAGTTAGATATAAGCTTACACATTATTAGTGAACCATGTAGACATATCTATGTGTCAATCTTTATACTTCTTTTATATTGCTTAATTGTTGGTTCCATAACAACTACACGATTCTATCTAAAAATTGTGAAAAGTTTTATATTCATATCTAATTCGATGGTCGTTGACATGTTTAACTCTCTTCGATTCAAAATTGTGGAACGAACAATAAATTTAGCAGACCGGAAGAGTTTTTATTTATTTATTCATTTGAAAAAGATAGAAAAAGAAGTGTTCTTTAAAAAAGAAAAGACTAAGGACAGAGAAACATAGTAGAATATACAGTGGTTGGAGAAACAAGACCCAGTGAACATATTGCCAATTTCATCATCCAAACTTTGCCTTGGGATTTGAAATTCAATATATGATTAGAGTTGATCTTAGTGTTAATTGTTATTATTATTTTTTTTAACATTAGATAGTGCCCGATAAAAAGGTAATATGTTAGAATTTTTTTGGTGTTATCGGAGAATTGTTTGATTTGTTGAAATTAGAATTAATTAAATATTTTTTTTTATGAACATTTAATTAAGTATGAAAGCTCGGATTATGGTATTTTAAAGATTTGATTTAGATTGTGTGATTTTGGGTTGATTAATTTAGTGAGGAATTTAAATGAATAAAGAATAATTATATATATAATTAAATAAATGTTTGGAATGAAAATAATTATATTGTGATAATAGAGAGTATTTTGGAAAGAAGATAAAAGATGATTTGATATGATTATTAAATAAGAAAGAAAAAGTGATTTATTATTATTTTTTAGAAAGGAAAAGTGGATTGGATTAATTGTGGAGACAATAAAGTTTATTTTGATTTTATTTGGAAAGGTAAAAAGAGAAAAGAAAAGTAAAATAATAATAATATTATTATTATTTTAAATAGGCACTGTTCATCATCTTCTTCAACCTTCCTTCTTCTCCATTGAGTAAACCCTAGTGCCACCAAGCATCCTCTACCGTTTGTTCCGTCACGTCAAGCCGGCCGTCGTCATCAGTCTTCTCTGTTTTTGGTAAGTCCGTCACTGTAGCGTCTCCATTCTCGTTCTGCGTGCTGTTCGATCGTCTCTATTATTCGCCTCTGTTCGGTCGTTGCATCCCTCCACTGTCCCAACCGCATCGGTCGCCTTTCATCCCCGTCCGTTCGTCGGTGGTTTTGCCAACTTCTAGCTGCTGCCGATCATCTATTCTTTTGGTGAGTTTGGAAGATTTGGTTTGGGTTTTAGCGTGGGTTTTCCAGCTTTATCATTAAAGATCAATTCTTGATTCTAAAATAGTAAAATTTGGATTTTAGTTTGGGTTTTCTTAAAGAATAAATTGAGGCTATTGGGACAACCTTCGGAAGAATTTATTTGCTAGCTACAAAGGTTAATGTTTGGACTCTAATTAAATTATTGATTGGGTCTAAATTGGAGTTCAATTAGTATTAATTTTAGATTAAGATGGATTCCTTCCTTAAAGTTTGATTATTTTCTTCAAGGATGTTTTGGCTAAATTTTGAAGTAGTTATCTTTGAGATTCTTCCTCAAAGGTTGAAACTCATTTGTCGGTAAGTTTGGAAACTCTAATTAAATATTTTGATGATTTTGGTTGACAAAATTATTAATTTAAATTTTATCTATGTTTAGGATCGAGTAAATTGGGCATTTATTGTCAACCAAGAAATTATTATTTGTTAGCTAAGAGATTCTATTACTAGACATTCAAATTGAATTTAAGAGCTTGCCTGTAATATTCACTGTGCATTGATGTAACTAAGATGCACAATGTGTTAGTAACTAAGATGCATAATGTGTTAATGCTATGTTGATGACTGATATTAATGTCGGAATGATATTATGTTGATGATAATACATGATATTTAAATATATGATTAAGGACGTTATCATTGATATTCATGCCATGTTTATGATGTGTGTATGATATGCTACATGTTATGGATAATTGTTCTGTTAACTTTGTCTATATTAAGGTCGTATCCATATGAGTGTCCATCGAGATCAACTTTGGCTTTATTAAGGTCGTATCCATATGAGTGTCCATCAGGATCACCACCTTTTTGTGATCGTGATCGTGTGAGTTTGACAGGACCACCAGTCTATCATGATATGTCACTTTATGAGTGATCTGATGGGGTTGCTTATAGTCCGATTCTCTTGGGTGTTCCTTTGGGTTCACCGAATATTAGATGTATTCCTACGGGATCACTAAATTACGTGTGTTCGTGATAACGACAGTCTTGGAGTACTTCCTTATGGGACCCTAATGGAAAGTCAACGAGACTAGTAGTAGTTACTGAGTATATGTTTATATTCACCCTTTTTATATTTAATTTTTTAGGCAAAAGTAAAGAAAGCTGACGAACAACAAGAAGTGATCGCGACTTGCCATAGAGGAACTTTTTGTTGCTTCCGCTCTTACTTTTACGGTTTGGATTTTTAGTATTTTTGTATTAGGGAATTTATCAAACTCATGGATTATTTATGTTACTTTTCTTTAAAAGCTAGATAGGGTCCAAACTAGGATATTATTTTCTAGCTTTTATTTCTACCTACTTTATGACTTATAAGTTTTAGTGTTCTCTTCATTTTAAATGTTATAGTCTTTAGTTTTTCTAGTAATAATGTCCTCAACTTACTATCCAATGTTCTCTTTGAGTCCAAATTTCAAATCTAAAAGTATTCCTATAGACTTCAAAAAAAAAAATATGCATGGATTAATTTAGGGAATTAGTTTTGTTTTAAGAAAGTTGTGTACCTGTTACACAATTTATGTTAAACTAGTCGCAGCCCACATGGCTGAAGATTGGGTCAAACTTGTCAAAATATTTATGACTTCCTTCGAAAACTAAGACCACCTTGTTTTTTACTAGTTTGTACACCAAACCTAGTTGTGTATTTTCTTTTCTAACTGCCCAATGTTATGATTACTCTTTAAAAACATTATTTTTGAAATTTGTTCTAAATCTTAATAGAGAATTCTTTTAAAAGGCCATAATCTTAAAAAATAATAATAATAAACATCCTTTCGACAATTTTTAAATATTTTTCTTAAATAGAAAAAAAAAACAAACTATTTAGGCTACATGGAAAAAGCCACCAAAAGACAAAATACATTACATATCATCTTTTTTATAAAATGTAAATATTTTGTCGATTTTTTTATTTTTAATAATGTTTCTTCTTTTAAAAGGTTAACTTAAATTATTGTTATTATTTTAAAAGTCACACAATTTTTATCAGTTCAAATTTTTATTCTGTAATGAATTATTTATTATTTATTTTTAAATTATTCAGAGATAAAGCAAAACAAATTTATTTTAAATGATAAAACTTTTAAAAATAATTATAAAATACAGTAAAATATTATAAAGTCTCAGGTCAATTTAATAATGAGATTATTATCATGAATTTATAGGAGAAAATAACCTGAAAAAAAAAAGAAAAGAAAAACAAAGTCATAATAAAGTGGATAATATCATATCATAGATACTGTTGTTCCTATCAATTAACCTAACATTTATTTACTGTCTTTTTTATTTACTTTTTAATTTTTCATCCCAAAGTGTTTCAACGTTCAATCGTTTTCTTCTTAGATCTTATAACCTTTGTTACGTCGTGTCATGTCATGCCATTCCTTGACCATTTCTCCTGCTTTCTTTCTCTTACTCTTTTTTGGTTTCTGACATGGAAACATATATACACACATTAGAAAAGTTGAATATATAATAATAGGTATATGAACTAGAAAGCAAACAATTTCTATTTCAGTGAATGTTTAAGCCAAGTTGCCTACCTATATTTTGCGACAATTCTTCAAATGTTCGGGTCAATGCAAGCATGGATTGAATACATTTTCTTTCCTTTTTTTTTTTACCTGGTTTATATAAGATAATATTAATTAGTACTTAATTGTATTGTGGAGTATATATACTTAGCTTTCATAAAATAATAATATACCGTTGATATAAAATTTTGAGTTTAATTTTACTTTAATTTAGTTTAAATTTTAAATTATTATAATTTTATCATTTATTTTTTATTTCAATTATTTATCAATATGTTGATCAAAATATACACTTTTAACTTAGATTTTTCACTAAATACTTAATGTCTATTAATTAATTTAAAAGTATATATAATTAATTAAGTTCTATTATTGTTTTCTTTCATCATTATTAAAATTAATTTAAACTAGGCTACATAATTATTTTCAACTTTTGAACCAAAAATTCAATATTATTGAAAAGATATATTATCATGCACTATAATAGCACTCATGGAATCTTTCTTCAATAGGAATATAATTCAATTCAGTATCATTTCATCATATCATCGGTTCTTACAAATAACTTCGTCATAACTCCTTAAACCACACTACTCCAAAAAAAAGACATTAGTTTACACTATAGTTCTTACCAAATTTTGTTAAATTTCCATAAAACGAAAAATAATCGTTTAATCATTCTATTGTTCTCATCATCAAAAAAGGGGGAAAAGAAAAACGAAACGATAAGAAGACAACGGTCAGTGGTGGTGGTGGTGAAGCGGAGGCGGCGCCACCGTGAAGTTATGTTGCTGCGAAGGCAAAGGAGGTGGGCATTGATAACACTTGGCAAAGAGGCCAAAATTATCAATCTGTCGTATGAAGTTCGTCATACTCGCCCACCCACCAAACCCAAACCCTACAACCAAGACCCACACCACTACAAACACATTAATCGTATACGTCCCCACCCACCTGCCCACAAATTTAGGTGGTTGCTCCACAGCATTCTGCAACATAAAAGAATAAATTTATCAAAACCCATCAATTTAAAAACCAGTTAGATTTATAGAGATGAATGAAGTAGAGATACACACGAAACTAACCTCTCTAGCAGCAGGGGATTTGAAGGTGAACATATGAGCAAGGGCAGGGATGATGTAGACGGTGAAGCTAACGAGGAGTGAACCCACGGCAGAGTTGATGGGGCCGAAGAAAGGAAAAACAATGGCCAAAAACCATATGGGAACGACGACGGGCAATCTAGCTGCGGCTCGTTTGCATAAGCTCTTGCATTTGTGCATCCCTATTGCTTTCTCCCATACAAAATATAATGGTGTGCATGCGAACCCGAATGTTATGAACTGCATGCCCCCACAAATATCAAACCCCAATATAAAATCACATTAGTAAAACCAATACGTCTACCAACAATTCAACTTTACTAACTCACTTGTTGAATTTCGATTCTTCTCTGAAATTTGATCAATTTGTTATTAGTCTATGTTGTTAGTTAACTAATGGAGTCACCAAGAAAACAAAAGTTCAACGTTGATGACTTAAAAGTTTATGGTTCAAATCATGTCGCCTTCTATATAAATTAAATAAATAAATATTTAGAGTTGTCAGAAAATATTAAATGGACGTGCGATATTTATTTTAGAAATCATATGACAATAACCAATTCACTTACCAAAAACCAACTTGAAATTTTTTTTTTTCCTACAAAGTTTCTAATTATATTTATTACTTAGTAACAAAATAGGTCCAGTCTTTCTAGGGTTTCGCAATTTTCCTCCCATGTTTTCATGTCTCCCTTTGTTGTTCCTCTCGTCTCTAAGATGATTCATACATGTCACTTGCCATATTTCTCCTTCTCGTTTTTCAAAATGCAACCCTCTCTTTCAAACATCTCTAACACAATTCTCATTTCTCATAAAAAAATTATATGGTAAATTAAGAAAAATTGATATCACGCGCATAATCGATCAAAGTTAGTTTGATAAGAAAAATAGACTTCAATTAAACTGATAATGGACCATGTACTAAATAAACACAACTACAAACTCATATAACAAATTGATGAAAGGATAAAGTTAGAAAAAAATTACCTGATGAATGAGCATTAAAACAACAGCCAAATCCCTAAAGGTAGATTTTGGGAGAAGAGCAAAGGCATTAGAATGATTAAGAAGCAAATCTCCAAATGCCCAATAAACAGCCGCCGCTGATGGAAGTGTCAATGTCAATACATAAACCGTAGCCATCAAATATATCCCTTTGAATTTCTCTGGCTTCCACATTGCATCCATAATTTCTCTACAATAACAATAAATTCCAAAATTATACCAAATACAAACCATTTTAAAAGAACAAATCACGAGAATAAAATCCTTGTAAAAATAATAAATATCAATGAGCCAATTGAATTTTTTTAAATATCAAGTTTGTCATTCATGGTTATCATTCATAGAAGCTATTATTGTTAACGAAATATCAATTGTTATTATTGCTAGCTACAACTAATGGTAGCTTTTAAAAATTTAGGAAGCAGCGTAAAAGGTGGTGATGGTTAGACGAGAGATTTTTAGTCTTTTACTAATTTTTTTATTTTATATAAATAATGATATCTTTATTTATTTATTTATTTATTTATTTATTTATTTATTTATTTTTGCTTTTAAGTGTCATTTAGGCATGTGGTTTGAATAAATCTTTCAAATTTTAAACAATTAACTAATAATTATTTGAACTAATTTTTTGTTTAAAGAAAAAGGCACTAAATAGACACTATAGATTTATTTTCAATTTTCACATTTTTGTACTTTACCCTATGAGTCTATGCTTTCAAAACCATTCATCATGAGAAGTCCTTTCACATTAAAATACACCAATTTTTTATTTATTTTGTTTTTGCAATAAAGTTCTTTCATATTTAATACTTTATGTGTTATTAATTGTTGCTCAAGATATAGTAATAAATGAATGACGTCATATATGATGCATGCAACCATACTATTAATAGTTTTTCCTTTTAGAAGTGATTGAATGTTCACGTGTAGACTTAGTTCTTTTTAATACTCTTTATGGCTATGTCTACCCAACATTCTATTTGAAATATTCCAAATAAAATTATTCTTAATATGAAAATTAAAAAAAAAAAATATAATATGAGTTTCCCATCCCAAACATGTTTATTTCTATTTTAGGTTTAATTGGACTCTATAAGACTTTTAAAAATAATAATTAGGTATATAGAAATAGTTTTAAAGAATTAATATAAAGTTTGAGTTTGATTGCTATAACTAAAATTTTTAAGGTATAAACATTATGTTGACTTCAAACTTTGGTTCATTTTAGTAATTCTTATATTTTCAACTATAATTCATTTTGGTTGTTATACTTTTAACTATGAATCATTTTGGTTTTTGAACTTTAAAAAAGTAATCATTTTGATCGGTAAAAATAAAAATGAAAAAACTAAAATGGTCACTTTTAAAAACACATGAACCGAAGTTGAAAGTATAATATGAAAAAAAAATATGAACGTTTAAGGTAAATATATATAATACTAGTGATAATATATGAAGATGGTGTAAGGATAAAACGAGCAAAGGAAGGAGAGATTCCAATCCAAAGTTAAAAACTTTTTTCAATCAAGCTATTATATTTTTGTTCGATAGATTTCAAAATGTTATATTCATATACTCTCTATTTAAGACTTCCAAATCTACACTCTTAATTTTAATATTTCACCAAAAACTTACTATTATATCAACGGCGTATATAAAATTTTCATCGTTAGATAAATTAAGTAAAAGTTTTAACATTTCATTTAGTTCATAAGTTTCACAGATTATGAACGAACTAAACTTATAACTAAAAGAATATAAAAATATAACATTTTAAAACCTATATAAAAAGAAATTTAAACTCGACATTTAATGATAAACCCTAAACATTTTGAAACTTAGAAATCAAGAGAAGCATTTACGATAAGTATTATTTAGACTTTAGTCAACCTTATTATTTCAAAACTTCCCATTTTCTATCTTATGTACTATTTATTACATTGTTTACTATTTTATGTTCATTTTTTTTTATTTTTTATTACAGTATTTATTATTTTCTTTTCAAACTAAAATAATCTACCTTTCAAACACTATAATCTAAGATTATAATTTAAAATAAACAAGTAAACAATTTTCTTTCAAATGTAAAAGAAAAAGTTTTTTAACTTTTTTGAGTAGTGAAAAAATGAAAAAAAGAATAAAAATAAAAATAAAAAATGTAAAATAAATAACTAAATATATAAGTTTTAATTACTTACACAGTGACGGCATGTCCCCCAAATGTGTACAGAATGTTAGTGGCCCCCGTGAAGTATAGGACCATCTTGGTCGGACCCGAGTGTTTCACTCCTTCAACCTATACGCGTTCCATCGAACATTATTTTAAATCGCAAAACTTCTCAATGTATTAACAAATATGGTAAATTATAGTAATTTTTCTATGAAATAAAAGGATCTTCTTTGATACGTTATCATACTGATAGATACTACTGAAATAGTAAGTATTCTATCACGATTCATCGTCAAGGAACTATGATATTTTGTATATATTAACAATATTTACCTGGCCATGAAGGAAGGAAGCAATGGCAAGATACCAAGCAGTGTAAGTGGTCATTGCAAGACCCAAAAAAGACCAAATTCTGTAATTGTGAAAAGAAGGAACGAACACTGTTGTTGCACAGCATGCTCCAAATATGTATGTCCATGTCCTCTTCTCAATCTTCTCATTTATGTAATATATGTTGCTACACACCAAAATATATATACACATAAATATTGTTATACTCCACACTACTAATTGATAATAATATCAATATAGTAACATTTAATTAATTTCCATACTATTCATCATCTTACCTCGCACATGCTATTAGTTGTATCACCTGTAACGCCCAACAATTTCGGTTTCCTTTTGTTTTGACCATTAATATTAATACTAAAGTGTGTTTATTATTAGTATTAAAGTAAAGTTTTTTTTTGTATTAATTTTGAAGTTAGGGGGTGAAATAGATTATTGGCTTAACAAATAAATGGCCTTGGAAAGGGTCAAAGGTGGTTATTGGAGGAGAGAGGAAAGAGGGTTTTAAAGATTTCTTTTATTATTTTTATTTCTTTTAAAAAGAGGCCTTGGGACTCGTGCGTAAAGAGGAAGAGGAAAATTTTCAAGAAAGAAAAAGGGGGAAAAATTTTCCTATTGAAACCCTAGCCGCCGCACGCCGCCGCCGCCGCCGCCGCCGCCGCCGCCGCCGCGAACCCGAGCCGCCAAGTACCCTTCTCTGTTCAGCAGCGCAGCCGAGCCGCAGTCGCAACCGAGCCGTCGCCGAGCTCCCAGCCGCGCCGGGAGAATCGTCCAAGCCGATCTGCGCAGCCGAGCGTCCGTCGGAGCAGCCGTCTCTCGCACGCCGAAGCCGAGTCGAAGCCGCCTCCGCGCGTCCGCAGCCAACCCGTCAGCCAGCCGAGGCGCGCCGCTCCGATCCGACGCAAGCGCAGCCGAAACGCCAGTCGGTAGCCGTCGCCGAGCGAAGCCGCGGTAGCCGGACCACCAACAACCGCCGCGCCGCCCGAAATCCGGAAGCCGAAGCCTCGCGCGCAAGGGTCCGACCGAAGACCCGCCCCGCGACCCGAACCGACGCGCGCCACCTTCCGGAAACCCGACCCGCGCCCGCGTGCACCCGTGCGTGAGCCGCGCCCGCGTGTGAAGCCGCGCCGCGCGCTTTTGCGTAGCCGAGCCGCGTCTCCCCTGTGGCAAGCCGAGCCGCGTCTCCCCCTGTTGCAAGCCGAGCCGCACGCGAAATCCCTGTACCGAGCCGAGCCGCGTCTGCCCAAGCCGAGCCGGTCCTGTCTTCTTCCAGCCGAGCCGCCAGGACTAAATTGGCTCCATCCACCTATATTTTGGTAAGCTAATTAATTATTGTGGTCCTTCCGGTAAGACTCCATGCTCGGACGTTAGTTAAATTAATTTGGGTCTAAATTAAATTATTTTCCTCAAGGGACGTCTTGGACCAAGAAATTACTGCAGCGCGGGATTTCTTCAGTAGGGGCTCGAGCACTGCAACCTCCTTCTAGGGTAAGTTAAATTCAATTGAGTCTCGAACCGTTGGTCGTTGGCGACCTATTTACGAATTTTGGCTTA
The DNA here is from genome assembly GCF_025177605.1 of Cucumis melo. NCBI lineage: Eukaryota > Viridiplantae > Streptophyta > Magnoliopsida > Cucurbitales > Cucurbitaceae > Cucumis > Cucumis melo. Next base: position 2,797,859 of record NC_066867.1, on the reverse strand, counting down.
TTAAACAGTTAGGACTTCGTCGCTTGGAAAACGTACTGCCTCGCGGTTAGGACTCGACAAGTAGATCTCCAGGTAAGAGATTCTACTACTAGTTTCATGTTTGAAGTATGAGACTGTGTATGCCCTATGTTGCATATTGAGGATTTGACAGTATGATGCCTGAAATAAACGCTAGTATGATGCAAATGACGATATAGTTGTGCTATAGCCTGTTATGTGTGGCAAGATCTATTGTGGTTACGACGAATGTCGGGACGGAGAGTGTAGAAATGATTTATGTGACATGTTATATGCTGATGCCATGTGTATGTTTACTGCAATTAGGGTACCTGTTAGCTTGATTTCTGTTAGAGTCGTACCTGCATGGGTGTCCTTCGGGATCACCACCTATTGAGGACTGTGTGGTCCGACGGGACGCCAGTCTAGCATGATATAGACATGACTCGAGTGACTCGACGGGGTCCTCGCATCCCGACTGTCCTAGGTGTCCCCGGGCACCGAAGACCAGAGTTACGTTCCTACGGGAGCGCATGATTGCACGTGTTCGGGAACGTGCCAGAGATTGGGTACCAGTTATCAGGACTCTAACAGGAAGTTAACAGGCACCTAGTGGGACTAGTAGTGGGTCCCTTACTGAGTATTTTTATACTCATTCTCTCCATTTTATGTTTTCAGGTAGAGGACGAGGCAAGGGCAAGGGCAAGCTGGCGAGCGACCCGAAGTGAGACCGAGGAGGGCCATAGGGACTACCGCTTCCGCTTATTTCTTATTTCAGATTTTAGCATTTGAGTTTGAGTACTTTTTTATTTTTCACTATCTTTTATGTAGATAGGGCCCGAGTAGGATTTCAGAACGTTTACACATTTTTGCATGACTACCTTGTTTATGTTTTTATAAATGAATTTCTTGAACCGTATGCTTTTAATAAAATTTTTAGACTTAAACCACTTGTTCTATATGTAGTAATGACTTCGATTCAGCATAAGGAGTTGAGTCGTTACAGTTGGTATCAGAGCACAGTGTTTTAGGTTCTGTAGACTGACCTACGATGTAAGTCATTTTTGTTTGGTTTTACTTCACCCTATGGCTATACGGTCCTTCGGCACTCGCCAGGTATGTCTAAAGCCTTGCTAATGTTAAGATTACAATTTTGCCTGAATAGTCTAAGACCTAGATATAGGGTGTTAAGTTCTTGTGGTGAAAAGTTTGTTGGTGAATTTTAGGGAGAATGCCGCCACGTAGGGGTACACGCCGAGGAGGTGGTAGGGGAGGCAGAGGAGCCGGTCGTGGCCAGCCGGAGGCGCCACCTGTTGCACCGGCAGTCGACCCAAACGCACCGGTCACCCAGGCGGATCTCGCCGCAATGGAGCAGCGTTATCAGGACATGCTGCAAGCTGCTTTGGCGCCTTTCCTTGCCGCCCAGCAGAACCAGGCCGCCCCTGTTCAGGCTCAGGCCGTCGCTCCTCCAGCCCCTGAGGAAGCTCAACCAGTACCAGTTCAACTGTCGGCCGAGGCGAAACACTTACGGGATTTCAGGAAGTATAATCCCAAGACCTTTGACGGATCCATGGACAACCCCACAAAGGCCCAAATGTGGTTGACGTCCATAGAGACTATTTTCCGGTACATGAAGTGCCCAGAAGACCAGAAGGTGCAGTGTGCAGTCTTCTTCTTGGAGGACAGGGGCACCGCCTGGTGGGAGACCGCGGAGAGAATGCTAGGGGGCGATGTAAGCAAAATAACATGGGAGCAGTTCAAGGAGAACTTCTATGCTAAGTTTTTCTCCGCCAATGTGAAGCACGCCAAGCTGCAAGAGTTCCTAAACTTGGAGCAAGGCGACATGACGGTGGAGCAGTACGACGCCGAGTTCGATATGCTGTCCCGCTTTGCTCCCGATATGGTAAGAGATGAGGCTGCCAGGACGGAGAAATTTGTTAGAGGACTCAGGCTAGACCTTCAGGGCATTGTCAGAGCCCTCCGCCCAGCCACGCATGCTGATGCACTACGTATAGCACTGGATTTGAGCCTGCCTGAGAGAGCCGATGCGTCTAAGGCTGCCGGCAGAGGGTCAGCCTTGGGACAGAAGAGAAAGGTTGAGACGCAGCCTGACGTAGCACCGCAGCGAACACTGAGGTCAGGAGGTGTCTTCCAGAGACACCGACGGGAGCTTGCAGCAGCCGGGAGGACTCTGAGAGAGCTACCCGCTTGTACTACCTGCGGGAGAGTCCACGGAGGTCGTTGCTTGGCTGGAAGTGGAGTCTGCTTTAGGTGCAGACAGCCGGGGCACACTGCTGATATGTGTCCTCGGAAACCCTTTGAGACGACACCGCCCCAGCCTTCTGCGGCCCAGCAGGGGAGAGTTTTCGCCACTACCCGGCAGGAGGCCGAGCGAGCTGGCACTGTGGTGACAGGTACGCTCCCAATTTTGGGGCACTATGCTTTTGTGCTATTTGACTCTGGGTCATCCCACTCGTTTATATCCTCCGTTTTCGTTCAGCATGTGGGTTTAGAGGTAGAGCCTTTGGGTAGTGTTTTGTCGGTTTCTACTCCATCTGGGGAGGTCCTGTTATCCAAAGAACAAATAAAGGCATGTCGGGTAGAGATAGCGAATCGTATGTTAGACGTGACCTTGCTAGTGTTAGACATGCAGGATTTTGATGTGATACTAGGCATGGATTGGCTATCAGCCAACCATGCAAATATAGACTGTTATGGCAAGGAAGTTGTCTTCAACCCTCCCTCCGAGGCTAGTTTCAAATTCAGGGGGGCAGGCATGGTATGTATACCCAAGGTCATCTCAGCCATGAAGGCTAGTAAACTACTCAGCCAGGGTACTTGGGGTATTTTGGCAAGCGTAGTGGATGTGAGAGAGCCGGAAGTTTCCCTATCTTCCGAACCAGTGGTAAGAGAGTACCCCGACGTTTTTTCAGACGAACTTCCAGGACTTCCGCCTCCCAGAGAAGTAGACTTCGCTATCGAGTTAGAGCCGGGCACTGCCCCAATCTCGAGGGCCCCTTACAGAATGGCTCCAGCCGAACTAAAGGAGTTGAAGGTCCAATTACAGGAGTTGCTGGACAAAGGCTTCATCCGGCCCAGTGTGTCGCCTTGGGGAGCCCCAGTATTGTTCGTGAAGAAGAAGGATGGGTCAATGCGCCTTTGTATTGACTACCGAGAGCTGAACAAGGTGACAGTCAAGAACCGCTACCCCTTGCCCAGGATTGATGACCTGTTCGATCAGTTGCAGGGAGCCACCGTCTTCTCCAAGATCGACCTGCGATCAGGCTATCACCAGTTGAGGATTAGGGACGGTGACATCCCCAAGACGGCCTTTCGATCGAGGTACGGACATTACGAATTCGTTGTGATGTCTTTCGGCTTGACTAACGCTCCTGCAGTATTCATGGATCTGATGAACAGGGTGTTTAAGGAGTTTCTAGACTCGTTCGTCATAGTCTTCATTGACGACATCCTCATTTACTCAAAAACTGAGGCTGAGCACGAGGAGCACTTACACCAAGTTTTGGAGACCCTTCGAGCCAACAAGTTGTATGCCAAGTTCTCCAAGTGTGAATTCTGGTTAAGGAAGGTGACGTTTCTTGGCCACGTGGTTTCCAGTGAGGGAGTTTCAGTAGATCCCGCAAAGATTGAAGCGGTGACCAACTGGACCCGACCATCCACGGTTAGTGAAATTCGAAGTTTTCTGGGCTTGGCAGGTTACTACAGGAGGTTCGTGGAAGACTTCTCACGTATAGCCAGCCCGTTGACCCAGTTGACCAAGAAGGGAACCCCTTTTGTCTGGAGCCCAGCTTGCGAGAGGAGCTTTCAGGAGCTCAAACAGAAGCTAGTGACTGCACCGGTCCTGACAGTGCCCGATGGTTCGGGAAACTTTGTAATCTATAGTGACGCCTCCAAGAAGGGACTAGGTTGTGTCCTGATGCAGCAGGGTAAGGTAGTTGCTTATGCCTCCCGCCAGTTGAAGATCCATGAGCAGAACTACCCTACCCATGACTTGGAGTTGGCAGCTGTAGTCTTTGCACTGAAGATATGGAGGCACTATCTGTACGGTGAGAAGATTCAGATTTACACCGATCATAAGAGCCTGAAGTACTTCTTCACCCAGAAGGAGTTGAACATGAGGCAGAGGAGGTGGCTTGAGTTGGTGAAAGACTACGACTGCGAGATCCTATACCACCCAGGTAAAGCGAATGTAGTGGCTGATGCGCTAAGTAGGAAAGTTGCACATTCAGCAGCGCTAATCACCAAGCAGACCCCCTTACTCAGGGACTTTGAGAGGGCAGAGATTGCAGTCTCAGTAGGTGAGGTTACCGCACAGTTGGCTCAGTTGACAGTTCAGCCAACCTTGAGGCAAAAGATCATTGCTGCTCAGCTGAATGATCCTTATTTGGCAGAGAAGCGTCGCGTGGTAGAGACAGAGCAAGGTGAAGGCTTCTCCATATCCTCTGACGATGGCCTTATGTTTGAAGGACGCCTGTGTGTGCCGGAAGACAGCGCAGTTAAGACGGAGCTTTTGACTGAGGCTCACAGTTCCCCGTTTACCATGCACCCTGGGAGTACGAAGATGTACCAGGACTTAAGGAGTGTCTATTGGTGGAGGGGCATGAAGAGGGATGTGGCAGACTTTGTCAGTAGATGCTTGGTGTGCCAGCAGGTGAAGGCACCTAGGCAGCATCCAGCAGGGTTGTTGCAACCCTTGAGTGTGCCAGGGTGGAAGTGGGAGAGTGTGTCGATGGATTTTATTACGGGACTGCCCAAGACCCTAAGGGGCTACACGGTGATCTGGGTCGTGGTCGACAGACTCACGAAGTCGGCCCATTTCGTGCCAGGGAAATCCACTTACACTGCCAGCAAGTGGGGGCAGCTATATATGACAGAGATTGTGAGACTACATGGAGTACCCGTATCCATCATTTCAGACAGAGACGCCCGTTTCACATCGAAGTTCTGGAAAGGACTTCAAATTGCATTAGGTACAAGGTTGGACTTCAGCACGGCATTCCACCCTCAGACTGATGGTCAGACAGAGAGATTGAACCAGATTTTAGAAGACATGCTGCGAGCCTGCGTACTAGAGTTTTCAGGAAGTTGGGACTCCCATCTGCATCTGATGGAGTTTGCCTATAACAACAGCTACCAGGCTACTATCGGTATGGCACCGTTCGAGGCTCTGTATGGCAAGTGCTGTAGATCCCCTGTCTGCTGGGGCGAGGTTGGAGAGCAGAGGATGCTAGGCCCCGAATTAGTGCAGACGACCAACGCAGCCATACAGAAGATCCGAGCTCGTATGCTGACAGCCCAGAGCAGACAGAAGAGTTACGCTGATGTACGACGTAAGGACCTCGAGTTTGAAGTGGGAGATATGGTCTTTCTGAAGGTTGCACCCATGAAGGGTGTTCTGAGGTTCGCGAAGAAGGGGAAGCTGAGCCCACGCTTCGTAGGGCCGTTCGAGATATTGGAGCGGATTGGCCCCGTGGCTTACCGCTTGGCGCTACCCCCATCGTTTGCTGCAGTGCACGACGTATTCCATATCTCCATGCTGAGGAAATATGTCGCAGACCCAACACATGTGGTGGACTTCGAGCCACTGCAGGTTAGCGAGAATCTGAGCTACGAGGAGCAGCCTGTCGAGGTCCTGGCAAGGGAGGTCAAGAAGCTTCGCAGTCGAGAAATCCCACTGGTCAAAATCCTTTGGCAAAACCATGGAGTGGAAGAGGCAACGTGGGAGAAAGAAGAGGATATGAGAGCCCAGTACCCCAAGCTGTTCGAGGATTAGAACTTTCGAGGACGAAAGTTTTTTTTAGGAGGGAAGATTGTAACGCCCAACAATTTCGGTTTCCTTTTGTTTTGACCATTAATATTAATACTAAAGTGTGTTTATTATTAGTATTAAAGTAAAGTTTTTTTTTGTATTAATTTTGAAGTTAGGGGGTGAAATAGATTATTGGCTTAACAAATAAATGGCCTTGGAAAGGGTCAAAGGTGGTTATTGGAGGAGAGAGGAAAGAGGGTTTTAAAGATTTCTTTTATTATTTTTATTTCTTTTAAAAAGAGGCCTTGGGACTCGTGCGTAAAGAGGAAGAGGAAAATTTTCAAGAAAGAAAAAGGGGGAAAAATTTTCCTATTGAAACCCTAGCCGCCGCACGCCGCCGCCGCCGCCGCCGCCGCCGCCGCCGCCGCGAACCCGAGCCGCCAAGTACCCTTCTCTGTTCAGCAGCGCAGCCGAGCCGCAGTCGCAACCGAGCCGTCGCCGAGCTCCCAGCCGCGCCGGGAGAATCGTCCAAGCCGATCTGCGCAGCCGAGCGTCCGTCGGAGCAGCCGTCTCTCGCACGCCGAAGCCGAGTCGAAGCCGCCTCCGCGCGTCCGCAGCCAACCCGTCAGCCAGCCGAGGCGCGCCGCTCCGATCCGACGCAAGCGCAGCCGAAACGCCAGTCGGTAGCCGTCGCCGAGCGAAGCCGCGGTAGCCGGACCACCAACAACCGCCGCGCCGCCCGAAATCCGGAAGCCGAAGCCTCGCGCGCAAGGGTCCGACCGAAGACCCGCCCCGCGACCCGAACCGACGCGCGCCACCTTCCGGAAACCCGACCCGCGCCCGCGTGCACCCGTGCGTGAGCCGCGCCCGCGTGTGAAGCCGCGCCGCGCGCTTTTGCGTAGCCGAGCCGCGTCTCCCCTGTGGCAAGCCGAGCCGCGTCTCCCCCTGTTGCAAGCCGAGCCGCACGCGAAATCCCTGTACCGAGCCGAGCCGCGTCTGCCCAAGCCGAGCCGGTCCTGTCTTCTTCCAGCCGAGCCGCCAGGACTAAATTGGCTCCATCCACCTATATTTTGGTAAGCTAATTAATTATTGTGGTCCTTCCGGTAAGACTCCATGCTCGGACGTTAGTTAAATTAATTTGGGTCTAAATTAAATTATTTTCCTCAAGGGACGTCTTGGACCAAGAAATTACTGCAGCGCGGGATTTCTTCAGTAGGGGCTCGAGCACTGCAACCTCCTTCTAGGGTAAGTTAAATTCAATTGAGTCTCGAACCGTTGGTCGTTGGCGACCTATTTACGAATTTTGGCTTATTAAACAGTTAGGACTTCGTCGCTTGGAAAACGTACTGCCTCGCGGTTAGGACTCGACAAGTAGATCTCCAGGTAAGAGATTCTACTACTAGTTTCATGTTTGAAGTATGAGACTGTGTATGCCCTATGTTGCATATTGAGGATTTGACAGTATGATGCCTGAAATAAACGCTAGTATGATGCAAATGACGATATAGTTGTGCTATAGCCTGTTATGTGTGGCAAGATCTATTGTGGTTACGACGAATGTCGGGACGGAGAGTGTAGAAATGATTTATGTGACATGTTATATGCTGATGCCATGTGTATGTTTACTGCAATTAGGGTACCTGTTAGCTTGATTTCTGTTAGAGTCGTACCTGCATGGGTGTCCTTCGGGATCACCACCTATTGAGGACTGTGTGGTCCGACGGGACGCCAGTCTAGCATGATATAGACATGACTCGAGTGACTCGACGGGGTCCTCGCATCCCGACTGTCCTAGGTGTCCCCGGGCACCGAAGACCAGAGTTACGTTCCTACGGGAGCGCATGATTGCACGTGTTCGGGAACGTGCCAGAGATTGGGTACCAGTTATCAGGACTCTAACAGGAAGTTAACAGGCACCTAGTGGGACTAGTAGTGGGTCCCTTACTGAGTATTTTTATACTCATTCTCTCCATTTTATGTTTTCAGGTAGAGGACGAGGCAAGGGCAAGGGCAAGCTGGCGAGCGACCCGAAGTGAGACCGAGGAGGGCCATAGGGACTACCGCTTCCGCTTATTTCTTATTTCAGATTTTAGCATTTGAGTTTGAGTACTTTTTTATTTTTCACTATCTTTTATGTAGATAGGGCCCGAGTAGGATTTCAGAACGTTTACACATTTTTGCATGACTACCTTGTTTATGTTTTTATAAATGAATTTCTTGAACCGTATGCTTTTAATAAAATTTTTAGACTTAAACCACTTGTTCTATATGTAGTAATGACTTCGATTCAGCATAAGGAGTTGGGTCGTTACATCACCGACCCAAATAACAGAAACGTGCAATTGAACACTAGTCCCACGTTCCTCCATCGCCTCCCTAGTAGCCCCTCTAGAACCTCAAACCACTGTATCATCACCATAACAACAAAATTATACTATTTGTTAACGCTTAGCCTAAAAGCTTAAGTTGTAATATTATTATTATTAAATGGAGAGGAAAATGACTTCCGGAGAATCTGTTTAAAGAGAAGAGTGTTGAGACCTGAATGACATGATTCGTAAAGTAATGAGGTTTTTGAGTCTGTTTCCTTAGTCTATATTCAAGATAAAGTGAAGTAATAAGATAAGCTGTCCAACTTCCCATCAATCCATACAACAGTTGAAGAACAATTCCAGAAACCATTCCCACTTGAGAAAATGAATATGGCAATGTAAGAAGAACTTGAGCAACCTGTTCATCGTCATTAGAAACCCAAATTTAAAAACCCATATTACTATAATTAGCATTCAATTAATTAGGGTCCTTATAATAATTTACCTGGTTTGAAGCACAGCTGAACCAAGCATCATAAACTGAACCCCCATGCCAAAACAGCTTCGACAGCTTTGTCATCGCGTCCGTTGGCTCATTATTGTTATGATTATTATTCTTCTCAACTATCACCGTTGTCGTTGTCATCATCGTCGTCGTCGTCTCCGCAGCTGCCTCCGCTATCTCCATTTTCTCTTGTGTGTGTCTCTCTCTCTCTCAAATGGATAGTTCGTTGGATTTGTTTTAATGTGTACGGGGTTTCTCCCTAGACGTAGCTTGTGTTTATATAGAAGGAGACTGAAAGCTACGTTGCCAAACATAAAGAAACATATACCCTTTTTTGCCCCATTGCTATCAAAGGGGAAGTCGACAACTTTAAAAACAAAAAAATATAATAAAAAGGAAAATGAAGAGGGACCTGCTGCAAAAATAATAAGATCAAAAGGGGAAATAATGAATCTTTATACATAGATATATAATCTGAAATACCAAAAAATAATTATGTTAAGAAGAATGGAAACTAACTTTATAAGGCATAAAATACGACACTTTTCATATTTGTTGATTTAAATGTTAAGGTAAATAGGCTTTTGGGTTGTTAGGTAGTCAACTTTTCTATAACTTTTATGATGTCAATTTTTAGAATTAAATTTGATACGACTTCATAGTGATTCTTCTTGTAAGGATCCACTATTAAAAGTCACTTCCTAGCTATATATCTATATAGAGCCTAGTTCCTACAATCAAATTTTATCATGGAATCTATATTTATATAAGTTAACATTAAGAAGAAACATAAAAGTTTGTCTCTCCTTAGTATATTTCCAAATATGATTAAATATCAGCATGGTCTAGTAGTTGAAACATCATTCCCTTTGCTTTGAGATGAGATATTTGAATTTTACAACTTTCATATTTGTTGAAAAAATAAATCTTAAAAGAGATGGTAGAAAAATTCATATATGTTTTTTAAGAAATTAGTATTAGAAATATATGTCGTTGGCTCTCATAATGAATTTATAAAGGACTATATGATTAATTTAATAGTACAAAAACATAGGACATGAGACAATAATTAATGTAAGAAAAAACATTATCAGTAACTAACATAATGATATATATACATATTTAAAAAAGTAATATAATAATATATTAAGCTTTGGTTGTATCATATATATATATATATATATATTATAAACTATCTTAACATTAAAATTGTTGACTAGTTTAGTGGTAAATTTGAATTTTTAGTCAATTCTGCATTTTTTTTTTTACTTTTGTACATAAAGTTTATGTATGAACCAACTTTTTGAATGGCTTTTATTTATTAGTTATTTGTATTTGTAATTTTTCACGTTTCTTTTCTTGTAATACGTCACAGCATTTAATCTTTGGACAGCTTACCTAAAAAAAAAATAATAATAATAATACTAAAGAAAAAAAAAACCTTTGCACAATCAACATCATTCTCGACTTTCTAAAAAAAGAGAGAAATATATTATTCTTGATTTTTAATTTAATATTGTTATTAAAAAAGTATTTTTTTCAAAAAAAATTATTGTTATTATTAATTGATTTGATAAAGTTTAATTTGGAGAAAATAAACTTAAAACTGGATAATTAGAAGTATATACAAAATTAGACAAATTTCAAAGCATGAGGTAAAAATAATATTCTAACTTTAATTTATTCTAATTTATGAACGTAGGTCTAATTGTGACGGAATACCATATTAATAGTTAGAGTATAAATTCTTTTAATTTTAAGTGATCTTTTGAGAATAGTTCATAATCATCTTTATGGATGTAGGAAAAGTTTGAATTTTCAATTGAATTATGATAGGGTTACAACGGTTTAATTTGAGATCGAATACCGTCATCTCCTAAAGGTCGATGTTTAATTTCTTTATTTCCTACTTGGTAATTATTTTAGTTTTTAAAAATAAAATTACGTTGCACCTTTAATTTTTTTATTCGTTATCTATTATTATTTTTTAAAAAAATTTGAAAACTAAAAAAAGTTAAAGTTAAAAAATTTTTGTTTTTGTTTTTGAAATTTTTGCAAAATAAATAAATAAATATACTTAACAAAGATTACCACGATTGGTTAGTATACAAATCCTAATCGATTGGGAAACTCTTCCAAAATTTTATCTAGGGTTATAAAACTCGTGAGATAATTGAATGACCGCCTAACATGTAAGATCTAGCTAGCTAGTTTAAAGAGAAAAAAAAAATCTATCAATGATGATGGTAAACAATATAATAGAACAATCATGGAGGACAAAATGGCAATGGTTAGCATTAAGAAGTGTGATGCTATATGTCACAAGGGCCCATATGTTTGTTGTCCATAAAGAATGGTACAAGGATTTTAGATACTGTGGGCATTATATTCAAATTGAATGGTAATGTTGCAAAATTTATAGCATGTGTGTATATAAATTAGAAACAGAATATTTTGCTTGAATCTATCTACTTCTTAACTCTCATCACAAATTGTAAACAACCCTTTTAATGGATTAAAATGTTCAAATTTTGAAAATATATCAATAAAGTATCGATGTTCATATATACTTACGAAAAAATTAATGAAAGAACCAATAATAGTAATAATAGTATCTTTGTTTAATGAAAAATTGATATTTTAACACAAAATCAATAGTATAAATTCGTTTTAGTTCAGAGGTTTGAAGGGATCCGAACCAACATAGATTCCATGATTACTCATACATATAAATGTCAATTGAGTTATGCATTAATTGACGATATAATCGTAATTGTGATTAATAGTTTATATGATATGAGTCATCATCAAAATAATATATTTTTAAAATATATATTTAAATGTAATAATTATATATTTTGCACATTTGCTTAAATGGTTTAAAGTGTTTATTGTCTTTACTAAACTCATGTTACTAACATTTGTTTCTTTTTCTTTTTAATGTTTCATCTATTTTTATATGATATAGGAAATATTGATTCATCCCTAAGTTGATATTAAACTTCATAGAACTGTAGATATATCAAAAACAATAATAATAAATAAAAAAAGAGTCGATATATGTTAGAAGAAAATATACACTTTAAAAATAGTTTTAAGTTTTTACCTCAAAAAAAGTATCTATAGCATAATGTACACATTCACGTGGAAGTTTTACGAAATTTATTTGTGTGTAAGATCAACAATATTTATTAAGAATGTATTTGAGAGTGGACGTAGTAGAAAATAGTGATTTGTGAAAAAAAAAAAAAAATTCTAAACGATAAAATTCATGTTTGGTAACCAACTATTAAAATTGATTTTCATATATTTTAAATTGAATTGATTTCAAGTCGTTATGTTTAATACAAAAAGTGATTTTAACTATGAACAAGGATACTTCAAAACATACCCTAATTTTATTTCAACGATCGACTAGGGCAAAATGAATGGATATATATATATATATATATATATATATATATATATATGCAAAGCTTTAATTTGTTTTTTCTTTCTTTCTTTCCTTTTCTTTTTTGTCCTATCTATACTTTTCTTTTCTCTACACTACCAACAACTGCTATTGTATATCAATAGCAACAAATCTTTTATATAATAATCCAAATAAAAAGAAAAAATATTATAAAAATAGGAAAATATTGAAGTTATATTAATTACAAAATTATGGACGTTTTATTTAAAAATTTTGTTATATTTTGTAAATAATTTTTTTTCCTAACAATTCTTTTATATATTTTAAATGAGAAAATTACGTGCACATTACTGATTGATTATATTTAAAAGCTCCAACTAATTAAAATTGAAACAAAAAGCATAAAATACATTTAAGGGTGTTTTTCTTATAACATTCACTTTTTTTATATACATTTTTATCTTATATTCAAATAGTGTAAAATAAATTAAAATACTTATAAATATAGCAAAATATCATAAATAGATAATAAATAGATACTAATTAGATATCACTAATAAATCAATAAAAGAACAATGGTTTATTAGAATCGATTATTATCTATTTTCAAATGGTATATAACTAAATTATATTTAAGCTCTAAAAAAGTTAATTACAAAATTTTCTTTTCTTTTTAAGAAAACCATGATTATCAAACAAAGCTTCTTTTGTTCAAGAAACAACAAAATAAAATAATAAAAAAAACAAAACTAGTTACTAAACATTTTCGGTTTTTAATTTAAAAAGAAAAATAAAAAACAAGAAACATCATGAATTACAAAGCTTATAAAAATGTGAAGGTTGCATATAAATTAATTAAGCAGATCAGAAACAATACAATGGAACAATTATCAGTACAAAAGAAATGGCAGAATATGATATAAGATTTTGTATATATTATGATGATAGTGTGGATATGTATGTAGTACAAATAATTAAAGTTTATTGGTTTGGTGTGTATGGTTGTATGAAATTATTATTGAAAATTTAAAAGCCTAAGTTTTTAATTTGGAGCAGAGAAATGTCTGACTTGGGGCATGCAATGACAATATATATATATATATATATATATATATATATATATATATATATATATATAAAGATGAAAGGAAATGTATAAATTTTTCAGAATAATGTACATTTACTTTTCTAGCTTTAAGATTATTAATGAAATATATCAAATGAAAACCCCCTAAATAAATTTAAAATAAATTAAAAGATGGTGTGTGTGTGTTATTATTATTATTGCATGCAATGCAGTGAATATTAAATGGCCCTTTCGTGTACGTTTTCTTTCATAATAATTCATACCCAAACTTATATATGTGGGGAACTCATACAACCATACACTATATCTACATTAATATTTCATTATAATTATTAAAATCTTTTTTCCCTTTTCTATGCTTTCTTTAATTTCCATCCTCATCCTTTTTCTTTTTCAATTTTTAAACTAAATTATAACGTCACATGACATGTCCTAGCAATCATAGAGAGACAAGAGAGTGAATGATCAACATAAAGAGAAACAACAATAACACACAAAAATTGGTAATCCAGTGTGCTTAGGAAAGATAATCTAATACTAATATATATAATTAAGTTAATTCGAGATTACAAATTTTGTGTACTCTTATTTGTATGCTATCAAGATTACAATGACAACTGTAGATCGTAACTCATATGAACACGTAGGCTTCCCTTAGATGTTAGACTCCTTCTCTTTAAAACTTAGAGCTCCCCTAAGTATGTGATTATTAGGTGATGAAAAACTTAAGTTTTCCCTAAATGTATGATAACTTCATTCTCACAAGAACGATCCTTAAGGGCCCCCCTTAAGAATGAGACATCCTTCTCAATTTGAAACGACTTTAGACTCTCTTCATGAAGCATTGTAGTATATCTTGGAATCAATGCAATCTTCACGTTGAAGACTCATAAGATTTGTCACCACACTCAAAGAAAATTCTCTGGTCAAACAGTACAATACTACTCTACTAAATTTTCAACCGAAGAACAAGCAAAACAACATTTGCGGCAACACCCTAGCAACATGTGCTTCTTGATCTTAAATAGCACGACAAGACAAAGAAAATCATCTTAGCATATCAAATTTGAAGAATTAATATTCTGTAAGAACTACAACTTTTGTGACAATCCTGCTAAAAGATACAGACACTCTAAAACATATTCTGGGGCAACCACGAAAATAGCTCAAGTGACAAGCAAGGAATCTTAATAAAAAATATTTAGTCAATTAGCAAGACACTAGCAAAGAGATTTTTAAGATCTATGTTAATTTATGGGGATAATTTTCACCCTCAAAAGTAGTTCGAATGTGTTGTCATGTCACAGGGATGTCCAATAATTTAGATTCTTAATCTTGATTATGGAGCATTACATACATTATATATACAACAGCAAAGGGTGCAAACAAAGTTCCACTACCTTGACTAGAGGTTGAAAAAATCTACGATATATAAGCTAGTGGTCATTAAAAGGCTATTTAGTGATTCTACTATATTAAGGACATGAGTTTGGTACTCACTAAGAGACAAATGGTCCTCCATATTTTTGTTTACAATGGTAAAATATTTGTCTACTTTTAACTTAAGTCCTCGTGACTTTTGTTTGTTAGAAACTAGCTAAAAGATGATCTGGGCATTTGTCTTCCATTGAGAAAAATTTGTTTGTACCATACAACCTCTAACAAAGTACCACTCGAGTCTCTCCTCATTTTCTCACTCCTTATCGTCAACAAAGGGTCAACAAAGGGTTTGTTTTTCTCAAGGTTCAATAAAAAAAATCCAAATAGAAAGCACAACCAAGAATCACTTTGTAAATGATAACGAACCATTATTTCTTACCATCCCAACAACGATACAGTCTCGTATTTTCAATTTTGTAACTATAGCTAACGTTAAAGATAACTAATAAAATGATAAGTAAAGATTAATTTTGAATAATTTGTTTGTGGAATATGTTTGAGTTATTTGTACAAACAATATATATGCACCATAACATGATGATGTTAAAACCATAGCAAACATAAATAAATAAATAAATAAATATATATATATATATATATATATATATATAAAATAAAAATAAAAGTATAAAGTTTCTGAATATGAATTGATATTATTATTCATTATAAACAAACTCATTATTTCCTCTCTTGTGGGACTTAGGTTAAAAATAAGGTAAGATGAGAAAGGGACAAGTTTTTATATTTGAATGTCTCCCTTTTAAGACATAGACAAACTTAAACACTTCATTGTTATTTATATGTATATCTACAAAACATATGTAGGTCAAACTTGAGACATAATCTTTTATATATCCTTACAAAACTTTTATTGTGTGTACCTTTTTCTCTTTTGACCAATTGATAAAGAAAGAAAGCAAAAAAAAAAAATTAATAATTTTGATTCATTATTTCATGATTTAAGACAAATCTATAAACTACTAGAGTTTATTTGAGAAGTGATTTTTTCAAAACTAATTCAAGTTGTGAATTAGTACTCTTCATGTATCAATGGTTCCTTAAATTTCATATATAAAACTTAGTTTTTCATTATATTGCATTGCTCAACTAGCATACACACAATATATTATCAACCTCATATATAATATATTATCTAAATAAAAATATATTTTTATTCGTATGAATTAACCTAAAAGCAAATTAAATTGAACATAACTCAACTAATCAAGATATGAGATTAGAGTGACCTTAACTTCTCCATCCCATTTATTTAATTAAAATGAAAACTAAGTGTTCGTCTTTACGGGATATTTTTAAAACAAATTTATATTTACAAAATATAACAAAATTTCGAATTTATTATGACTGATAAACACCGATAAACTCTCATTAGTAGAATCTAAAATTTTATTATATTTTGTAGATATCTTCGACAGTTTTATCATATACAATTAATAACTTATTTTTCATCCTAGTTTTATACAGACAAATAATACATTAAATGTGGAATTAAACTCCTGCTTGCAGAAATCTTATGTGAAAGACCAAAATAACAATTTCTCTAATAATAATAATAATCAAATAAAGTTATAGTCTGACTATGGAATGAATTGATTCAAATTCAATAGTTTATCATAAAGTGAATTTATTGTGTTCTTCAAACAAAAAAAAAAGTGAATTTATTGTCAACTCCATAAGAAACCACAGTCAATTTTGGTTATTGAGTTAAACTTTAAAAAGAAAAGGAAAAGAAAGAAAAAAAAACATAAAAACATTATAATGATTCAAAGTTGCTTTTTGGTTTCCTTTATGAACAGCAAATAAAGTTATAGAGAACCAAAAACAACTCCTTACTTTCCAAAGGGACCAATTTGCAAACATCATCATCTCCTTCCTTCCTTTCTTTCTTTCTTTCTTTCTTTCTTTCTTTCTCTCTCTTTTAAATTTAACATAATTAAATCAACTATTGATTAATTAATTAAGTTTTAATATTCTTCGTCACTATTTAAATTCAAATTCAAATTTTAACTTCGTAGTTATTTTAATTAATTAATAGACATTGGCATGAGTATTAGGAGTGTAAACGGGTTGGGTTGGGTTGGAAATGTCCCTCAACCCATATTTTCGGGTTAGTTGAGTTGACAACCCGAATAACCCATATTATATTCCTAACCCAACCCATATTTTTAAGGGTTGGGTTATCGGGTTGTATTATTATTTTTTTATTCTTGATGTTTGTACGGTTTAAAATTGTTGTACGATGTCGATAAACACTCATATCCAAAGTTTCAAATATCTATAAATTCAAAGTTTCAAATATCCATAAAAGTTCAACATTTTAAACATTATCCATAAATATTAAATAAATAATAAAATATCTATAATATAAATATAAATAAATATATATATATTATTAATTCGGGTTGGGTTGGGTTGGCCTGAATTTTTCAACCCCCAACCCGAGACCCAATCCAACCCATATAATATGGGTTGGATAGTCCGGGTTATCGGGTTGTTCGGGTTATTCTTACACCCCTAATGAGTATTTCATATAAGAAATAAAATTGTAAAATTTTCAAATCTATGGATTAAATTGAAACAAAATTCAAATCTTACGAATAAATTTGTAACCTTTTAAAACTTAGAAACTAAATAGAATCCATTTTTAAAGAAAAAGAAAAACAATTGTAACTATAGTAATTATATTCAAAATATTAATATATATAATATCATTTTTTTAAAAATTTTATAAATATAACAACTCCTATCAAAGTTTATAATAGATCACAAGAATATATGATTTATAAAATTTTTTTATATTTATAATTTTTTAAAAATATTGTTATACACTTTATCATTAAAAAAAATAACTCGGAGAAGATGGGAATAGTCCAACCCGAATGTTTCATTTATTACATATGGGTGCACATATATCTTTTGAAACCCTAAAACTCTAACTTCCAACTGCAATTAATACCTTTGTGCCTTTATTTTAATGTCATGTCTCTCCCAAAACCACTTTGTTTCTTGGAAACCCTCTTAAATTCATCCATCATCTTTATTCCATCGTTTATGTGTTCACGTTGAGTTAAATTAGGTTGTTATGTTAACCAAAATGAGTATAGCTCACTGCGACATAAATTTTATACAATCAAATTTAATATCAGTATTTTTATTTTCTTTATTTTCCAATATATGGTTTTAAAAAAGAAAAATACATTTTATCTACAAATTTTCAATATTATATTAGATAAATCCCATTTGAACTTTTAATTTTATTTCCTAGTTAGGTAATTGATCTATTTCAAAAAAAATTAATTTATGAAATCTACGGACGCAAAATTAAAAGTTTAATAATCTATAATTTATTTCGAATAAAATCGTAAAAATAGTTGATTATGGTGAGAGTTGTGCCATTGCAATATTTTTTAAATTGTAAACTTTTCGAAATGCATAAATTTTAAGAGTCTTCTAAAAAATATAACAAAACGGCAAAATATTTATATTGTATAGAACAATTTCAGAAATGGAAAAAACTCACAGGCCCATGATGGAAAATACTAAAAATGCCCCATCAACAACAAAATCAACAATATATTTAGTATACGTTTAGATTTGGTTATTATTTAGTATACAACCGTTTAGATTTTAATAATAAAATCTAAACGAATTTTTTAAAAAAATTTAGTATACCATCGTTTAGATTTGGCTAAACAAATTTTTTCAATGTTCTTTGGTATAAGATCATTTAGATTTGTTTACATGATCGTTTATTTTTTTAAGATTTTTTTGGTACACAATCGTTTAAATTTAGCTCAACGAATTTTTCCAAATTCTTTTGGTACACAATCATTTAGATTTGTTTACACGACCATTTATTTCTTCAAGATTCTTTAGTACACAATCGTTTAGATTTGACTAAACGATTTTTTTTAAAATCTTTTGGTACACGATCGCTTAGATTTGTTTACACAATCATTTATTTTTTTAACACGATCCTTTAAATTTGGCTACTCCAATTTAAACTATATTTTCAAATTTCTTTATACATTATCCTTTTCGCAGCGTAGAGGAGATGAAAGATGGAATGACAAACCTAGATATTTGAAAACTAACTAACTTCATAAGCTTTGTTGTACCAGCTGTAAATATTTTAGTGATTTGTTATATTTATGAAAATTTCTCTAAATTTTATATTATTTTGAATTTAGATAGTTTATAAAAACATTATACTAGACTTATAAAACTAATAATTTTATCGATTAGACTCTTAAGCTCTTATAAACGAATCAATTTTGGACTCTAGTTGGATTTTTATGTGAAAATCAAATTTAATCTTCCATTTTTTGTGTTAATTTGACATTCGAAGAAATCTAAACATGTATAAGAATTGACATTTGAATAATGTATTAATAAGGAGTAATTTGAATCTAATTTGTAAGAAGAAATCTTACTTTCCTTTAGGGTTATTATAGGGGGCCATTTATACGACTTTTTATAGAGATAAGTGCAATATTCAAAACAACATAGATCTCAAGGTTGTCGAACATGAGCATAACTCAATTCAGTCATCTTTTTCTTGGTGAAACTCTATGAACTAGGAATCCAAAGGTTACTTTTTCATTTCGGGGCATGTTGACCTCTATCTAGGCTTCCATTCCCATATCATTACCTTGAGTAACCCTTCTCTCTCTATATATATAGAGTAGGAAAGTAATTATTGTGTTTACCATTTTTCTATGTATATACTTTATAGAATATATATGAAGGCTTACACCTTACTAGAAATTGGGTTCACTAAATTAGTAACCTTACTCGAGAAAATTATTCATCCATAATTAGGATTATATTTTATCATTATTTAAGTGTTAGTATAATAATCTAAACATTTTCAATAATTGGTGAATGTTGAAAAATATCCATTAATTATCCTATAACCTATAAAAACACATAATTAGGGACTAATTAACCCTTAATGATAATACTTAATTTGGATATAAGTTACACTTAATTATATTAACTTGTATGGCTCTATATATTTCAATAATATTATTTTGTCATCATAATCAATCATGTTCCTTTACATATTTTGCATATTTCTTGTGCTGTTTTTTCTATTTAGTTTTACATTTATTTTTTGCCATTAGATCTTTTGGTAATTCCTATTATATGTCCCTCATAGGATTAAAATCACATAAATCTACAAAATGTTTATATAATTATATAACAAACATATTTAATTATTTCCTTAAGTTTTGGAGGTTTAAATTATCTGTTCACATATGTTGTGTTTATAATATAATTGATAATCGAGAGGTCATATATTTGATTTCCTATTGAATAATTTAATTCGTAATTGTGTAACTTATCGGGCTAGAAAGAGGAATAATAGATTTTATCTTTTCATTTTTAAAAATAGCAAATCAATATTTTATTTGTAAAAATGGTAAAACGAAATTTGTTCAAATGAAAGTGTAATTAGGGATATATGTGTGTATGGTTTCATGGGATTTAGCCAATTATGTCTTGATCGTGGGATATCATTGAGAAATAGGAATCCGTGTTATCAAAGGATTTTTTGCGATTATTTATAGTATGAAATGAGCCAATCATCTACTTTGGTATCTTATTGAACAAAAATGGTGATATTGTTCCTCCGTTGATCAAGAATTTCGATTTTTGGTATATATATATATACATATAGCTGATTTTACAATAGATTTAAAATGAGTGGACTTAGACCAAAGTGTTCTATGATGGGCTGGGCTGTTGTAAGAAGATTGAACCTTGTGGAGGCCCATTGAACAAGGGCCCAAGTTTAATATTATATTATGTACAAGAAAATAATAAGTTATAAAATTTACCATTTCAGTCAAATAGTTGTCTTTTAATTAGAAAAATGAGTTTAAAAATAATTCTCAAGAGAAAAGAGATATTTTTTTGTATAAAATATAATTTTTTTAAAATAGTAAAAATGGTTGTTTTCAAATAAAGCAAAATTATTTATAAATTTAGTAAAATATTATTAATAGACGTTGATGGAATACTATCACCTATTAGATGTCTATGATCATTTTCTTTCATTGATGTACTATGAAATTATGTTATATTTGTAAATATTTTTAGTATTTTTATCATTTACGATAATTTCCTTAAAAAAGTATCGCATTAACCTTTTAAATATATCTAAAGAGCTTATAGACTAAAAAAACATATGATTTTGAAAATCGTCTTTCAAATGCACAAATTTTTTAAAACTTAGGAGGTGTTTAGCAACCAACATGAGTTGATATTTTTTTACTAACTCGACCTTTGGCCTACTAACTTTCAATGGTGGGGTTGAGTTTGTTGTTTTACCAACTTACCTCAACTCACCCTAATTAACTCTCCCCAATTCTTGATCCCTTCAATGTTCTTAATAGCTCCACTCATTGACCATCGTCAGCAACTTCTATCGCTTTTGCACTTTGTCAACATACTCTGATAACCTTTATGCAACCACTCCGATGACTAACTTCAAGCTTCGACAACCACCTCCAACGATAACTCTAATGACCAATTTTGACAACCACATTCGCACAAACCAACCCTGCGACATATTGTGACTTCCACCTTCGTACGATCAACTTTAACCATTAATATCTTGTGATTTCTCAACCACTCCGACGATAACTTTAATGACTAACTCCAATGACTACATTATTTGCACAAGTAACTTTGAGCTTCGTCAACTACCTCTGACAACCGACTTCGACGAATGTGGAAGTCAAAGTTGAATGGAAAAGGGAAAGGCAAGGGGAGAGGAAGATGAGTTTGAAGATGGAGATTGGAAAGTGGAGGGAGAAAAAAGAGGAGAGAGAAAAGGGGTATACTCATTGGTATGTAGTATTATCCTATCTCTCTATCTTTTAAGTTAGAATTTCCAACTTCTAATAATAAAAATAAGTATAAATAACAAATAAATTAATACATTGTAAACATTTCAATGACGTATGATTTTGACATTACATATGTTTCATTATTTAAGCATAATTGTTTTTTGGTTAATCATTACAAAAAAAAAAACTAATATAAAATATTTCTCTACATCTTCTATTTCAAACAATTCAATTATAAATGAAAGTCATAAATCCCATTCTTACCCAAATATCAAATAGTAAAAACCACAATAATATATATAATTATTTTGAGAACATATAATTGATACAAATGGATCTATATATATAGAGTTAAGACAATTAGGGTATAAGAATATGGCAAAAATGAATATAATATAATATAATATGAGTATTGATTCTTATTCACTCAAAAATTCTCAAAGTTTAATTCACGATGTCTTATGACTAAATAATTATAGTAATATTCTCAATCTAATATATCTCTATATGCTTTTTTAAAATTCACACATATATACTTTTTATTAGTTGTCACATTAAAAAAAAAATAATAATTTTTTACCATTAAAAAATAAAATTTTAAAAAATTAAACAAATCGTAGAATTATTAGACATAAATTAAATTATTGTTGAGAAACTCACTTTCACCAAAGTAGACTTAAACAAGATTTATGTATGACATCCTCAAATGAAGGTGCTAAAAGAAAATAAAAAAGATCTAATGAGAGAAGATTATAGATTTAAGACGTTCCAACCATAGTTCATATCAATGATAAAATTATGAATTTTTTTAAATAATATTATTTTAATAAATAATGACAAAAATAATGGAGTATAAATAGATTTGACAAAAATAGGTGTCAAAATCGTGGACCTAGTCTACTATTTTCACCACATGGTGCCACATCAAAGGAAGGAACTTGTGGACAAGGTACACAATTTTTTGTTTTGAAACACGTGAACTTGGTTCACGATTTCATTATAGAATTTATAAATTTCGTTACCTAATAAGTTTTAAAGGTGTGATTGGCTTAGTGGTTTTTTTTGCCATCGACATGGTAGCTATCCCATCTCATCCGAGGTTAGTTTTTTTTTTTTTTTTTTTTTTTTTGCAACTTATGTAGTTACCATAAAAGAACTAAACTAATGACATCTTTTAAACTTTATAGGTAACAAAAATCATAAACTCTATATGAAAATCGTGACCTAGTCCACAAGTCCCAAAAATCGTGGACCAGATCCACGAGTTCCTTCCTTTGATGTAGTGGTAGCAGTAGGAGTGGGACGTGGTGCCATGTGGGTGGAAATCGTAGACATGTACTTATTTTTGTCAATATTTCCTACTTCGCCAATTTTTTTTCATTTATTTATATTCTCACGATATTTTTAGAATAAATTTGCTAAATACCCTATTTTTGTAATTTTTTTTCAAACAACTATATTATTTTTAGATTGAACCCTAAAATTATTGGTGTCAATATTCATAAGGATTTTAGCTTTAGGTATATATCAATAATATTTTTTAAAAGATGTTTTCAAATATAGAAAATGAGTAAACTTATTTGCAAATATAGCAAAATTTAATTTGTAAATAGATCGACTCAAATAGACATCTCAATTATAATACATATCAATGATCAACAACATATCAAGAGGTATATATCGATAAAGTATTGATATCCATGAATATTTTTATAAATCATAAAATGTATAAGAATTATTAGCTATAGATATTGTGATTAGTATTTTTGTGTACCAATTTAAATGATGTAACTTTTAGTAATGTTTTTGCAGACTTAGATATATCTTAGAATTAAAAGCTTAATATATAATGTTTTTTTTTTCTTTCTTTCTTCTAAAAATGGCATAATTAAATAAAGAAAAGCAAGAAAAAGAAAAAGAGAGACAGCAAAGTGTATATACGAAGGGCTGTGTATTTCTCTCGCAACAAGGAAAGTAAAGTTCTTCTTCTTCTTCAATTCTCATCAAAACCCAATTCTTCTTCATAATTTTCTTTACCCCATTTTTTTCTTTCTTCTTCTCAATCTATCTTTCAATGGATCGTCCACTTCCACTACTTCTCGCCTCTGTTTTCACTCTTCTCCTTCTCTCAGGTAAAAACACAGATCATACCCTTCTTCTTGATCTTCTTCTTCTTCCTCAAATCCCTTTCCTTAATTTCTATTGTTTACTTTTTCTTTCTCTAATTCCCCCTCTTAGATGTTCAATCGACGTCTTTTAAGTTAATCAACAAGTGTCGTACCACGATTTGGCCTGGTTTGTTATCCGGCGCCGGCACTGCCCAACTTCCCACCACCGGTTTCCCTCTCCGCAGCGGCAAATCCAAGATCATTCCGCTTCCTAAATCTTGGTCCGGTCGATTATGGGCTAGAACCCTTTGTGGGTTCGATTCAGATGGGAAATTCTCTTGCTTAACCGGCGACTGTGGGTCGGGTAAAGTGGAGTGTATCGGCGGCGGCGCTAAGCCGCCGGCTACTTTGGCGGAGTTCACTCTCAACGGTGCCGACGGGCTTGATTTCTACGACGTCAGTTTGGTGGATGGGTATAATATTCCGATGCTGATTGTGGCTAAAGGTGGGACGAGAGGGGGTTGCGCGGCGACGGGGTGTTTGGTGGATTTGAACGGCGGGTGTCCGTCGGAGCTGAGAGTAGGGCATAGTGGTGGAAGGAGCGTGGCTTGTAGAAGCGCGTGTGAGGCATTCAATGCTCCGCAATTTTGTTGTAGTGAGGCGTTCTCTACGCCTGACACGTGTCGACCATCGGTATATTCGTTGTACTTTAAACATGCTTGCCCACGCGCGTATAGCTACGCGTATGATGACAAAACTAGCACTTTCACGTGCGCCTCCGCTGATTATCTCATTATATTTTGCCCATTGCCTTACACCAGGTAAATTTACTATTTTGTCCATCATCTTTTCTCCACCGTTGGATTCCATTTTTCGTTAGACTTAGTGTCCCCACATATATATATATATATATATATATATATATATATATATATCATAATCTTCTTTTGCCACGTGGATCCTATCTGGACCCTTAAATTTTGCTTCGCTATTGTTGATTAAAATGCACATTTTTATGTTTGATAATATCTGATTGGACGAGATATTTTAGTTTCTGAGAATTTAGGGTTTTGTATTTGGAATTTGGTTAAGAATACAATTTTTGCATTTGAGAAAAATGAAAATTATCGAAAGCAAATGGGTTTAATTTTCAAAAATTAGAACTAAAAAAAACAAAATGTTTTTCAAATGGGATTAAAATTTCTATTTCTTTGTTTTCAAAATTTTGATTGGATTTTTAAGATATTAATTAAAAAAAAGACTTGTTTGGTAGAGAATTTGGATTATGTTTTATATTTTAGATTTATTGAGCTAGGTGGATATGTGTTACAAACAACTCGAATTATTTGAAATTTCTTTTTAGATTTTGTGATTCAAACTGTGTAAATTCTATTTTTTTTTTTTTTAATTGTACCCGGAATTTGAATTTTACATTTTTAGATGTAGAATTATAAAACCGTTTACAAATACAATATATCATGTTATAGACTTAATTTAGTTTTTAATATAATATGTACTAGGAATGTATTATAAATTATATAGCATTACAAAAATAATATTTATATAAATATTTTAGGTTAATTACAAATTTTGTCTCTACGAATTTTTCATAATATAGAATTTAGTGCCGATGGCTAATAATTAAAGTTTAGTCCCTTTTCATTTGATGAAGTCATAGAAAATTATCACGTTTGTTTCTAGGGAATTTTTACTTTTTTTATATATATATATATATATATATACACGAGGTTTTATCAAATCATAGAGACTAAATTCTTACTTTCCCCAAACTATAGGGATTAAATTTATAATTTAATCAACTTTTTAAATATAGATTATATTCATAAATAAATTAATAATAATTTATTGGCAATTAAATCTCCGTAAATAAATAAGACTAGTTTTACTATCTATAAATATATAATATCCAACATAATAAAACATTTTTTAAAATTAGAATTCAATTTCTAAATTGTCACCGAATGTATAACTGAAAACATAAAATACAAATTCACTAAATCCATTATTTTCAAATTTGTGTTTTCAGATTCTATACCAAACAGACCATTTAAATAAACAAACAAGAAATTTAAAGGTGGAAAGGTCTATAAACTTCATTTTCCAAATCTGAAAATCTAATAATGTTTAACAAACAAGACCTTGAGCTTTGATTATATACTTCAAACATAAGTTCTATTCCATTAAAGTTGTATCTAAAAGCATCTTTTCAAGTGATTTTTATCTATTTCAAAATCGCTCACAGCTAGAGTTTTGTAATTGAATCAGCTTTCTATTATGAATTCATTCACAGTTCTTTCTATATATGGATGTTTGTTATTTCTGTCCATTGTATTCTCTTAATGTGAAGCTTGATAAATCAAATCCTTTCTGTGGATATGGATTCAGATAATCATATCATAGTACACATTTTTAAACTTGTTATAAGTTGAATATCAATGTTGAATAATGTCATGGCATTATTTGTGATCAATTGCTTACTATTGGATTTTTTTTTATACATATCCATGACATTAGTTTTTCTTTGGGATCTAAATTGCAGTCAGAAAGTGTTGAGTGCAAGGAAAGATGGGGCAGAGCTACCGCTCGTGAACAAGACGATGATGTATCTGAGAAGCCGAAGAGCAAACGGCGTGTTATCTGCAGGTTTAATTGAATACTAAGGACTATAAGATCAAATCAACCAAAACTATGGCTGTGATCTCTTCTGGCCAACATTTGTAGCTTCCCTCTCTTACTGACATTGGCCTTCCCTGTAATTTTCAGGCAGATAGTTTCGAAATGAATGGTCGACGTCGACAAAGAGGGTCGTTGTTGTGTATCGACATCGATGATAGGGGGCAATACCAGCCTTACCGCCACCATACTCGCAAAGTTTCATAGTTTTTTTGTGTATACATAGTTGAAATTCATGTGACAATAAATCTTGTCTTTTTGGAAAAAAATTCAGATTACATTCTTGCCTTAGAAGTGAGTAGTATTCAAGTTTTGTCTTGTGATTTTCCCTATAATTTTTGTGTTGGATCTTTATCAATTGTATTTTCTTTTTCTAGAGATGTTTGAATGGCAAAGAAAGAGTATTGGACCTTCACATCCCAAGGTCAAAGCATAATCAATCGTGAGTTAAGAAAAGAACGAGGACAAAAAGCCAACAAGCATCCTATTAAGGGAAGATAATCAAAGTTAAACAAAAAAACTAGACAAATGTATAGTCGACGTCAAGATTCGATATATTAAGAACGTGTTAACTACGTTCATAAATAAAGAGAGAATGTACTTTATTATTAGAGAAAAAAGCATCAAATTACAAATTCAAGAATACCTATCAAGTAAGCTAGCTTAACACACTCTTCTAAACTCAATAACCAAAATCGTAAATAAGATGAATAAAAGATGTAACTTAAACCTTATGTTTGGCCATTCAAAGCATCAAATAACTAATAGAAACCCTACTTAAGTTGACACAACTTGACTAAACTCTTTAGAAAGAATGTCACGTAGTCTTTCGGACGCAAAGCTTAGGCTCACATCAAATATAATATATAATAGCATACCAAACAACTCTCGAAACATTACATTTGAACTCGATTTAAATAGTTAAAATGTTTATTTTTTTTTTTTAATGGCATGATGGAGAGTAAAAACAAAGACCCAAAATAAAGCAGTAAACATTAAAGTTGGTAACCATTTATTGTGAAAGGATGTGGGGGGCTTTCATCAATGCTTTCACGTGGTTGGATTCTCTCTTTTTCGTCCCCCGTGAAAACAGGAAAAACGACATGTCGATATATATATATATATATATATATATTGGACACTTTGAAAACAACCCACCAAATATCCTTTAATGTCTAAACTTTGGTTATATTATATCAAAACACTATCTAAAACTTTGGATTATGTTCTCCTTCTGTCCTTCTACACTTTTTGAAACATTTTCCCAACAAAATGCTATTGGAGGATTTTTCACTATAATGATAAATGAATATAGTATTAGAATCATCTTTGTCAGTCTATGTTACAAGTCTTTGTGTTAGAGTGACGTCGAGTCTACTGCACTATAATGCTTAAGTTAGTATGAGAAGTACGTATAGTTTGGAGATTATTTATTCTTCCTTTTGAGGTGATTGAATGAACTTATTTATATAGCTCCACCCTCTAATACATTTGTCTACTTACGCGTAATGTCTCTAGTGCCAAAGACGTTTCTAGCTCTCAAGATTATGGGTATCAATCCGAGTCTAAGTCAGTATTTCTCAATTAGTATATGTTCATTGGTTCAACTAATCGATTCAAATGGTCTGGATGTATTGACTTTTTTCTTTTGGGATTCACTTTATCATATGCCTCCTTCCCATAACCTATAGACTTGGACCTGTCGATAGGCTTTGGATCTTGTGTTGAGTAACCCTCAATAATGATTATACCATTAAGAGATACGTGAAGGTTTATTATCTCTAATTAACCATCGTAGATTTTCAAACAATTTTTTCTATTAAACCTTTCAGAATCTTTCGAAGGATTTGCAACTCATTTAAAGGGCATATTGTCCGAACATAAATCGAATAAAGATGGTTTCTTTTTTTGTTGTATTGAGAGGCCTCCAAAGAGATACAAAAAGCAAAATTTAATGGTGGGATGCATATGTTATTTGAGAGGCAGGGCAGTTAATTAAGTGAGCAGTTAAAAGGCATTTTTAAAAAGTTGTAAAAAAAAAAAAGAAGAAGAAGAAAAGAGATTGAATTATTACTAGGAGTAAAAAAAAAGTAAAGAAAAGAGAGGATAAAGTTGAGATTTTGCAATAATTCAAAAACACAAAGGATTCAAGTAAATTTACTTTACTTTTTTCAATCATCATCAAATATATATATATATACATATATATATATATATATATATATATATATTAATTAGATTTTGATTGGACACCAAAATCACTTGCTTTATTAATTACATGTTCAAAGAGTGATTAATTTTTTTTTTTTATCTATTAATCCTCCTCCAATCCAAAAATCCTAATATAATAATAGGTTAGTGTTTGAAAATTGACAAATAAAAGTAACACATATTTATACAGTTCAATAGTTATATGTTAACTAGGCAGAGGAAGAACAAATAACTATTAAAAAGAATAATTCATATTACAAATTAGAGACATCTCTAGGATTAATTAGAGAGTTTAATTTATATAGAGTAGTTATATATCTATCTAAACTCTATGATTAAATGGTAAATAACGTCAAAATAACAATTACGGTTACAACTTAGGTTCGATGGCATTACTTGGTTGAAGTACAGACTCCTATATGTGTGATGGTTCATCCTTTAATTTTGCATGAGTGGGATTGGTGATGGTTCTTCGAGTTGTCTACTCAATAGAAATGTATAATTTTACTAGATTGAATATTTTTCTTTTGTTTAATTGATTTAAAGACTTGAACCATGAGGTCTCACCGTTAATGATTGTGTGTTACTTCTTTTATTTTGTAAATCACTTCGTTTTAACCGTAGAAAGTATTGTGAACCTGAAGTGAGATTCTTTCCAACTATTTATTTTTAAGTTCAAGAAATGAACACGAATGGGTTTAGGGAAGTCAAATGCTTTTCCATATTGAAATTTTTTAATGAAATGATTCTTGATTAAAAGTAGTTGAAGAATTGGCAAGTCATAAGAATAATTAATTAATGCCCCTTAGCTTCATAATCTAAATGGTGAAACTTAATTAAGATTAGTGTTGTTGCCATTAAAGAGATAAAAAAGGAAAGATTAGTGATATATTATAGTGATTGTTATTATTATTAATAGAAAGTATGGAGTATTAGATGCTACATTTTGGTTTAACTTTGTGTAATAGATTTTATTATTCTTCAAAAGTACCATCATTTTAGGAGAAAACTTTCAATAATGACATACCATTTTGAAAATAATAAACAAGATGGGATTTTTTTTTCTTTTTTATTTTTCCTAAAGTCAAACATTTTTTATTTGTATGTCTTCCAATAATTTAGATTTTTTTTTATTGTCAGTCAAATTTTAAAAATAAAAATAATTTTTTGAAAGGAACTTTTTCTTCTTTTTCAAATTTTTGTTTAGTTTTTAAACAATAGATAGAATATAGATAATAAAGGAAGAATGTTGGA
Source organism: Cucumis melo (assembly GCF_025177605.1). Classification (NCBI taxonomy): domain Eukaryota; kingdom Viridiplantae; phylum Streptophyta; class Magnoliopsida; order Cucurbitales; family Cucurbitaceae; genus Cucumis; species Cucumis melo. The sequence continues at coordinate 2,768,191 of NC_066867.1, read as the reverse complement.
GTTTGAATGAGTGTTTATAGATTTAATTTTAAAAACAAAACGGAGAAGAAAAGATTGTTATCAAAGGGACCTTAAATGTGGTTTTAACTATTTGATTTTCTATTTTTAGTTTTTATAAGTTGTGTTTTTTATTTTTTCCAAAATAAATATTTAAATTTTAGTCAAATTCAAAAAAAAAAAAAAAAAAAAAAAACTACTTCTTAATTTTCTTTTTCAAGATTATGTTTTGTTTGTGACCATTGTCTAAAAGGGAAAATAAATAAAAGAAAAGAAAATCAATGGATAAAAGTAGTGTACTTACTTTTTAAAAACTAGAAATCACATGTGTTGTAAAATCGGATCAGATATTCAATTAAATCGATAACTTGAACAATTGGGATTGTCAATCCAAATTTGTAAGGGTTGGGTCATTGAATTAGTTTTTATTTTGGACTACGTTAGGTTGATTTTTTATTTTTATGTTTTTTTAGTTGAGTTAGGTTCGGGTTATATTTTCAAAAATTCAAGTTGATCCAACCCAACCCAAATTTCTAATATTATTAATATATATATAAATTTTAGAATTTATACATCTTGTTATGAAGTTTGTTTGAATTTCGTATTGCATACATTGGATTTTGATATTTAATATTTGAGTTTTATGAAATTTTGTGTTGTATACAAAGGTAAGTATTATAAGTTAATAAAAAAAAATAAAATAAATAAAAAATAAAATAAATAGATAACCTGACAACTCAATCCAATCCAAATTTTAGGTTATTTGCATTGCGAATTTGACCCACCCAAGAATTCATATTGGTTTAGAAAATCTTTCCAACCCAACCAAACTTAACCCATTTACATCACTATTTGAAACCTTGACCAGTTTTATCATTTGAAACGATTTTGGATTAAAAATATTAAAATGAAAGAATAATGACAAAGTTATAATAGGAGTAAAGCATATAAAGTGGAATTGATTTTTTGTTGTGCACAATTATATTTTATTTAAATTAATGGACTTGAAATTATATTGACATTATTTTTCAGATGATATCTCTTAGAAACATATAATTATAAAAAAATGTAAAAATTAATTATTTATCTTTTATCTTTATTTTAATATTTTACGTATTCTTTTTATCTTTAATTAAATAGTATGATTAAATTATATTTTGTTTTCCGTTTGTTTGAAGGAATTAAATTGGAAGTGGCGGTATTCCTTATAATACAAGGAATCCTATAGTTATTAGGATTTTCTTATTACTTTCTATAAATTCAACACTTCATATCTAAATCTCTCACACCTTTCTAAATTGAATTTACCAACAACATTTAACAAATGGGTGGAAGAAATCAACCTCGATCAAGAAGATCAAAAAAGCTTTTCATTCGGCAAGTTTGGGCTTCCAACTTCATTTCACAAATAACACAATTTGATGAATGTCTTCGATTCCACACAATTCTTACCATCGATACTGAATTCCTTGGCTTTATCATACAATCTCCACGGGATTCCATTGATGAAGAGATTTACAAAAATTTTCATTTCAACGTAAACCAAATGAAACTCATTCAACTTGGCATCACAGCTTCGAATGATTTGGGTCAAATTGGCGGTTCATGGGAGTTTAATTTCTCTGATTTCGACTTCCAAGTTGATGCTCATTCTCCTTCTGCCATTCCGTTTTTAGAAAAGAATGGTTTGGATTTTAAAAAACTGAAGAAAGATGGAATACCCATTGCTTCATTCACTAAAAAATTCTTACCTATCATTAAAAAACGTGATATCTTTCGATGGGTCACTTTCCATGGCCTGTACGACATAGGGTATCTCATCAAAGCAATGGGGTTAATCACAATGTTACCAAAATCAATGGAAGAATTTGCAACGTTGGTGGTTAACGAAGTTGGAATTGTAAGAGATTTGAAGCATATGGCTAGATTCTGTGAAGTACTAGAAGATGGAAGACTTGGACTTGAAAGATTAGGAAAAATATTGAATAAAAAACGATTCGGAATGAAACATAACGCTGGATCAGATAGTTTGCTTACATCATCCGCACATTTTGAGATGGTGAAAAGATTCGGAATGACTTATGAAGTTTGTAATGGATTTTTGTATGGTTTTTCAGAATCGCTTGAATCCATGAAGATGAAGATGAAGATTTATCATCAAAACATTCTTAGGTTAGGTCAAATTCCACATTTTCCTTATACACCTTCTTGTATTATTTCCCATTAATTTGGGTTTAGTGTATTGAAAATAAGAAAGTTTTGGTTGATTTTGTATATTTTGTTTTTACTTTTTTATCAATGAATGAAACCCATTAAAGAAAGTTTGGTATAAAAAGATTTCCACTTCATTTGGTGGGTTGATTACTAGACTTCCAATGTCATTGACTATCGTATTTATCTTAGTAAAATGACTAAGTCATTGAAAATCAAAGATGAGATCAATTATAAAGCTACTAAAGAGAATGATACCCTCCACTTACCAACTAAATAAAACATGTAATTCCATGTAAAAGAGGTTCCAAAAAATGTCCAAGTAAAGAACACTAAAACAACTAAAAAGTTCCACAAAGGGTTCTTAAGATGTAAGTCACCTCCAATTTTTTAAACAACTAAAGAACGACTAAGGCATTACTTCAACATCCAAGTAAAAAGAAAATGGAAACACAAACAACTTAACTACATGTAAGAAAAAATTTAACAAGTTTATGTTTTAATATTTGAAGTTATTTTTCGTTAATTTGTTAGATTTTTATCGTGATAATCAAGGGATGTTGAAACTAATTAATGACATATGTTTAGGGATTGTTGAAACAATATAATAATTTTTTGATTTAATTAATAATTATCATAAGTGGGTGTGTTTACATATATTCGTGATATGTGATATTTTGTTTGATTTTTTGATCTCAACAAATACACTGTATTTGTATATGGACAATTTGTCATCCATGGAGGGATAATTTCGAACCAAAAAAACTGGAAAGATATTTATGGCAATTAGTTTTGACATAAATTAAAATAATATAGCAGTTTGTTTTTTTTTATCTTCATATTTGCTATTCCCGCGGATTCCTCATTAATAATCTGAAATAGACCAAAAATTCGAGTTGATCCAAAAAATCTCCCTAACTCAATCCAACTCATTTACGCTAGGTATAACTATTTAATTTTTAAAAACAAAGTTTATGCACATTATGTCTATTGTTTAGTTTTCTTTGTCTAGTTTTTATAAGTATATAAAATCCATTCAAATTTTGAAAACTAAAAAAAAAATGTATTTATAATTTTAAAAGTCCCCTTACAATTTTAGAATTGAGTTAATTGAAAATTTTTATCTAAAAAAAATGAAGAGTAGCTAAAAATTATATATAAAAAAAAAAAGAAATATAATTTTAAAATTAAATAGGTATCAAATAAAATTAAAAAAATTTATATCTAAAACGAATGAAACTTGATTCTACCAAAAAAAAACAACTTATACATATAAATATATCGATTAAAATTCATTTCTTTTTTTAAGTTCTAAAATGAATAAATAAATACCAAAAGGAACATAATTTAACAATAACTAAGATTTTTAATTAAAATACAATTTTTATCCTTTGTTCAGTTTTATTTCATAACTTCCTATCGTCCTGTGTTAATCCGTGTACTTTTCATAAATTTTAAATTTAATAATGTAAAATTAATTTAATTGTTATCGATATTTGATAAAATAATAATAATAATTAAAAAACTTTAAAAACAATAATTTAAAAGAATTACTAATTTAGAGATTAATTATAGTTTTGGAATAAAATAAATAAACAGAATTATGGGGTCAAAATTTTGAGCTTCCGATGCATAAAAAGAAGAGCATGTAGGCAGCGGAAAGAATCCAATGCTTTTGCTCCTAATTACGCTTCAACAACCAACGACCCCCACAAATTCATATCCAACGGTCGCCCTCATCCGACGTGTTACTTTCAATGCCCTTGATTATTGGGACCCACTTTCGATTTTGTCTCCACGTTGGACGGGCAGCATCAGCATCAGCACCTTCTGGCCCTTTGGTGGCTTTTGGATGTGACACGTAAAAGGAATTCTTTTTTTGTGGGCCCACCTCTTCGTTAAAGCTCCATCTCTTTTTCACTTTACACGTGGCTACCTGTGATTGGTCCTCATTCGTTCTTTACTGTAGTGTTGCCCGTACTAGAACACTCTCCAACCCTCTCTAATTCATTTTATTTTTCCTATGCAACAGATCTTCGTTTGAGTCAAGCTTTTGTTGATAATTTAACTTTTCTTACGTAGTCTTATATAGTTTGATTTAGTATTTAACGATTATAATACATTATTATTATGTTAATTATGATATTTGGTAGGGATAATGATAGTTTGAATATTGTTCATAGTATGATATTGTTTGTTTTAGAAATAAATTGTCGTGACATTGTTTTGAGTTTCATTTTAAAGGTTTTGATATTATTGGAGATAGTTCGTGATTTGTTATACGCACATTCTCGTGGACCTTTTTTTTTTTTACCCAAAAAATACTATACGATTGGATATAATTGTAATAATAGATTCTTTTATATACTCATGATCATTTTCTTATATTTCACATAGATTATGTGATATGTTTTTGTTTTGTTGATTGTATTATGGTTTAATATCGAGAAGAAAATAAATTCTTAAATGAATAAAATAGTTAGAGTTCATTTGTGACGCTTGAACTTTTTAAACCAAATCATTAACTTCATATTGAATCTAAGTTCAAACAATGAAATCATATTAGCTTTTGAAACTAATCCTAATCCATAAAGGTCAAGTTAACACTTTAAAACTATAAGATTCAAAATAAAATCGAGCTCAAATTCTCGAGACTAAACTTATAATTTATGATTGTTTTATGTCAACTTGTTCTACTAAAATAAAAAATATTAAAAGAAATAATGATATTTTTAAGGTAAGAATGTGTTTGAATTTTAATGTTAAAAAAAAATATAAGTTCTTGAAATGTAAAATATTTGGCATACATTATAGAATTTATTTTCTTATAAATAATTAGTGGCTAAAAAAAAAACATATGTTTGAAGATTAGTGTTTATAAGTTATATGGAAAAGTGTAAAGTTTGTGGAGACTAATCATTATCATTAATTAATAATCTAAAAAGAGGAATAGCATTAAATACTAAAAGAAAATTAAAATTTAGTGGAGGATATAATCTTTATAATAAATATAGGTCCACCACAAGTTGGTAAATTATAATTCAAAGAGTTAATTAATGATAATTATATTCCCATTAAGAAGAAAAAAAGTCACAAATTCTTATATTTTTACTTTATACTTTTTTGACAAATATGAAGCCTTTTTGTCATGCTTAATCTTATGTTTATTATTCTTTAATTAAGTAGTGAACTTATGGTTGTTGAAGAATTTTTAGGACTATAGTATTCATATGGCTAATATGATTATTTTCTTTAATAATATTGTTTTCTTTAAAAGTAACTCCAAAATTTAAAGTGATCCTCAAATTAATTTCCTAACAAAATTAATGTATATATATATATATATTACAATGTTTAAATTAAAATTATTATATAAAAATTTATATTTTAGAAGATTGTGCTTAAATAAATTTATTCTTAAAAAAGAAATAGAGAAATAAATTGAAATATTTATCTTAAAAGGTTAGTTTCTTTATTTTTTTAAAAAACTTTTTTCCCAAGTATTTTTTTCGCCAATATAGTTTCTTGTTTATTTTAAAAATTATGAAAGTATAGATATCAATATTAAATGAAAAATAAATTTAATTTAAAAGATATTTATTAAATATTTAAAAAACCGTCCCAAGTGATTGGGACTGATAATTAATCGGGTAAGCGTTAGTTTGATGGTAATTGACATGGCATTCCATCTTAAAGATGGAAGGTTCGATCCTTCACAATTATTGTATTAAAAATTTGGAGCAAAACCAATAGAATGAAAGCTTTTAATTTGGCTCTTAGAACCTCTATCAATCAATGTGGAGGAGATTATTAAGTGTGTAGATTTGAATGTGTGATAATTTCAGCTTATTAGTTTAGTATTGAATCATGTGACATATCGATCAATGTCACATACCTTTAATGGGCATGTTTGCAAGTGGAGTGAGACGATATCTTTGTTTGAGTTTGTCCGCTATTGAAAGAAAAACTCTTTCAAATTTTGTTAGTTTGGTTCATGTTATGTTTTAAATAATTATAAGAGAAAATAGTGATAAAGGTAGTTGACATGATTGCAATGGCCATACATTGGGTCTATTTTCCATTAATTCTTTGGTGGTGTGATTTTCTTATCGGTGTTTTCTAAAGAAAATCATTTCAAGGTTGAACGGTCAAAAAATAGACGTACTTTCAAATATAGTAATATAAACTAAAAGTATATAAAACATAATAAAACTTTGTATTATGTTAATGATAGAAGCTGATAATCACTAATAAACTTCTATTGACAGGGGCAGATTTATTAAAGGGCCAGTGAGGTCACGTGTCCCCTCACATTATCGATTTTTGTATTTTAATATTAATTTTGAAGTTTTAAATTACAATATACTAAATAATGCTTTATTTTTAAAAATATATGGTTGTACTGCAGTGGTTGTGAGCTCAAATCTTACATTTGAATTTTTTTGCCCCCATTGTATAAAATTTTAGGATTGTGCATACATTGATAATGGTACAATTCTCTAGTGGCTACTAATATCTATTAGTGATAAAATATGAAATTTTGTTATATTTTGTAAATATTTTTATTAATATTTTTCTTTACAATAATTTCTCTAAATAATAATAATTTCCTTAGCTCTTTATTTCAAGAAATACATCTCAAACTTAATAACTAGGTAACTCGTTTAATCTTTAAAAGTTTATATGTTTCCATCTCGGTCTCAAAAATAAAAGTTTACCGTTTTATTAGACATAAAATTTAAATGCATAATTTACAAATTTAATCTGTAAAATGGAAATTAGAACTTAATCTCGTGATTTATAACTAGAATTTAGATAAAACTCTTATATATAATCTTTAAGATAAGAGTTCTATTCAGGTGAATCTATCAAATTATAAGGACTATAATGAGCTATATCCAAACATAAAATTAAACTCTAATTTTCTCTAAACAAAATGGAATAAATTTTTTATTTAACCAATTTAAATTTGTATCCAATAGGTCGATTACTTTTTTCTAAAAAGAAAAAATTGCTCGGGACCTATTAGAAACCTATTGAAATTTTAAGACATAAAATTGAGTATTCGAATACCTATTAAATACCGTTAATACCTTTGTTGAGGGAACAAGTAGAGAAACTCAACGTTTAAAAACTAAAGTGGTAATTTAACCCAATAATTATGTCCCAACTTCATAATAAAATATCCGCATAGTTTAGGTCATGTTTGTCTAACCATTTGATTTTTGAAAATTAAGTATATAAACATTTCTTTTAGTTTCAGTCAAAATTTAAAATCTGTCAACTTTTCAAGGTTAGCCATTGACAACCTAAAATTGATGGAGTTATCTAAGTTGGTGGCCGAAAGTTTGCCGACAAAGTGGTTAAAAATGGCGATGGGGAGTTAGTCGACAACGGTCCCTAGAGAAGATGGCAAACAAACTTTTAATTCTAAAATTAAATTAGATAAAGAAAAAGAAAAAGAAAAATAACCCATGGGAATGTAGGTAAGAAGTTAAGGCTTCTAAAACACTTGTACCAAATAAGGATCGGGCTTAGGATGCTTAACTCATCCAATCTCAACCCGAAACAAACATCCTTCTAAGTGTAGTTTAGATTGTATATATTGTTTCATGGATATATGAGTTTTAAATGTCTAGCATAATTAGTGTTTGTATTTGAACATGTAACATAATTAACGTGAAAGTTAATTGAATATTTGATTTAACTATTTGTATATAAAAAATAAAACTAGATAATTATTTAATAAAATGAAAGTGAACAAGTAAGGAAGATGATTGAATCAATTGAAATATATATATATAAAAAAAAAACAAATACTTTTTTAGTTAACTATTATTTAAATTATTTTATTTAATAAAAAATAAAAAATAAAAAATAATATATTGGAACTTTTTTGTTGTTGTTAACTTATATTAACTAAATAACATAAAATTTGTAAGTTTAAGTAATATATTTTTACTTAATAATTAATAGTAATAATTAATTGATATTAATTTATTAATGAATGATACTATAATTAATTAAAATATAAACTGGCTCATTCCTTAAAAATTAATGTACCAGAAGGCAGTCTACCCCTTCCTACCCTATGGATCCAACCATTATCCAAAATAGTAATAAGAGTACAATCATATAAAATTATAAAAATGTTACAATTCAACTTTCTTTACTATCCATTTAGATTTTGAAATTTATGTTTGTTTCTTGAATGTCCGATAGATTATTGTGAATTATCATGTATTTAAAGTTTAAGTAACAAAACAGGCATACCTCAATTAGGTTATATATTACATTCTCTAGAGTTTTAATATTCAAATCCTATTTAAAAACCCTAAAGTTGATAACACATTTTGTGGTAAAAGTAGAGTCGCAAAAGAGAATGAAACATCAATAATGGAAAGAATGAAAAGGAAAACAAAATACAGATCAAGGCCCAACCCTCCTCCATTATCACCATCATTATACTCTTCTTCTTCTTCTTCTTCTTCTTCTTCTTCCTCTTTCTCATACTCTCTTTCTTTTTTCATTACCCTCTTTCTCTCTCTCTCTCTCTCTCTCTCTCTGGTTTGTACAGACATTTTTGTCTTTTACTTCCGCTGTATCTCCTCTCATAATCTCACCCGCCAAAAACCCTTCTCCATCTTCCTCTCTTCTCCAAATATCCACAAACAAACCCACCAAACAAGAACCAGAGTAAGCCCTCTGCTTCATTTCCATGGCTTCCTCTGCCCCGCATTTCATCTCTCTCATTTTCACACTCCTTTTCTTACTCCCCACTTCACGAGCCGCCACATTCACCTTCGTCAACAGATGTGATTTCACCGTCTGGCCCGGCATTCTCGCCAATGCCGGCAACCCCACTCTCGGTACCACCGGTTTCGAACTCCCCAAAGACACTTCCCGTTCTTTCCTTGCCCCCACTGGCTGGTCCGGCCGTTTCTGGGGCAGAACCTCCTGTAACTTCGACGGATCCACTTCTGGATCCTGCCTCACCGGCGACTGCGGCTCCGGCCAAGTCGAATGCAATGGCGCCGGAGCAGCCCCACCAGCAACTCTCGCCGAGTTCACTCTCGGAACCGGCGGGATGGATTTTTACGATGTTAGTCTAGTTGATGGCTATAACCTACCCATGATCGTTGAAGGAACTGGTGGGTCGGGTCAGTGCGCTACCACGGGTTGCTCCACGGATCTGAACCGTCAATGTCCGCCGGAGTTGAGGGTCGGCCAAGGAGACGCGTGCAAGAGCGCGTGTGAAGCGTTTGGGACTGCAGAGTACTGTTGCAGCGGCGCGTACGGTTCACCCAACTCTTGTAAACCGTCGGTGTACTCAGAAATGTTTAAGGCTGCTTGTCCTAAATCGTATAGCTACGCTTACGATGATGCTACGAGTACATTCACTTGTACCGGTGCCGATTACACCATTACATTTTGCCCTTCTTCTCCAAGGTAATCCATACCTTGTTCTAAGTTTCTTCAATTTCCCCTGTTTTTTACTGTCATAATATGAGATTACCGATTGATTTAGTTTAGTATGAAATGTTATGGCCCAGATAAATATTAGATCGAAAATGATTGAAGGAATTTGCTTTTGCTTTAGCATCTGGGGTTCTGACAATCTGTTAAAATCTTCATTTTGTTTATTTAACTGATAATGGAGGTTTTATATTAATGCCAATCCCATACTGCCAAAGATTCTCTTTCAAGTGATCACTAAAGAATATTTATGCATTTTAATATATTTAAAACTTCTGCTTCAACAAAGAACATGACACTAAAATTATTAACATGTGGGGTCATTCATTCCAACTTGATGCAGCCAAAAATCATCAAGTTTTCCTACTCCAACAACCCCAGATACAACATCTCAAGGTTACGGATCTGAAACGGGGATAGAGTCAGGGTCGGGATCGGGATCGGGATCTGAGTATGGGATGGGTTATTCAGGAGCATCTGGAACTGATATGTTAGGGAGAGGTGCGAGTACGGGATCGGAGTCGGGGTCTGGATCTGGGGAAGCTATGCTAGCAGATGGGTCATGGTTGGCTGGTTTGGCTATGGGAGATTCAGCTAGAGCAGTTTCTCTTCCATCCATTATATTGTTTTTAGTAACATTTTTAGTCATTTTGAGTTCTCTTTTCTTGTAGCCTTCTTCAGTTTCCTCTCAACTTATGGATTCAGCTTTGTTATGTGAAATTGAGTAAGGAAAGAATCTTCCCCCAGATTGTAAAATGCCATCTTCTTGAATGATTCATTTTCTATTTTAGTTTTTGGAAGTGTTTTAGTTCAAGTGTTCTTTTTTAGTTTGGGTTTTGTTATTCCTTTCTAAAGCTATTTTCTCATTATTTTATTTCCTTTATGAATGTTTTATAATTAAGCACATTGCTTGTGGTGTGAACAAGTTGACAATGGCTGGTTTTTTTTTTCCCTCATAGAGAGGATATCTTGGCCTGTAATGCAAGTTACAGGTCACAGCTTTGTCTTTTTTTTGCCTTTCATCTTAGCTAAGGAGAAAAAAAAATTGAAAAAAGATGCAACTTTTCAAAGCCCCTTTAGTTCATTTTGATTTAGTGGAATGTGAAAACTTGTTAAGTTGTTGGTTGAATAAATTGGCAGTGGAGAAAAATGAATCACTGAAGTTGGGGATCGAATCTGCTGTGTAAAAAGGTTGAAATTTGGATAAGGGAATAGAATCAACTTGTTAATTTATTTTCCTTGTTAGTGCTCCGGACCAAGAGTCATGTTTCAAAAAATCTTAAACTTTATATTTGTATTTATGTTATTTTTTGATTTTAGTCTCGAGTTTAGAGAAGTGTGCTGTATGTATTTTCTTTTAGTGATTGATGTAGTTAATACATTGTTAGTAAACTACATGAATATCTTCGGCAATCTTATGTATTATTTATTTATTTATTTATTTTGTTTCTTTGTGGATTTCATAACAACTTGGTTTGTTATAATAAATGAGACTCTTTTGAACACTCAAGTGAAACAGTTTATTTTCTGTAGAAAGAGTAATCCTTTACTATTCAACCTCAAATTGCAACAGTTTTTCTACAACTGAATGCTGAAGTGTTTAGTTTCATCACCAACTGAGACAGGGAAAGTTGAAGTAGCACTTCTGTTTTCATACTTAACGCTTACCTCATATTCACCCAAAAAGCCATAAAAGCTAAAGGAACCATGGTTGTCGGTCCGAGCTTCAATATCTTCGGTTTTCCATTCTTTCAAGAGCTTGTCGACCACATCGCCAGTCGGGAGGTTCCGAAAGTTGGCGTCGGTCAAGCACATTTGGTAGCAACCGTTCGGACCCAGCGCCGACCACAACATAATCCCACCTACAGCAGGGTGTGAGAAACCTTCCCTCAGCACAACTTCCAAATAAGAAGCCTGCAAAGAGGAGAGTTTCATGTCAAGTAGAATGAGGGGAAAAAATAGAGGGTCAATAGCCCTCTTTCATTTGTCTAATATAAGTCGGGTTTGGATTATTTAAGTATCGTTTGATAATCTTTTAGTTGTAGTAAGTCGGGCCCCCAATTTTAGTGGATTATTAGTCTAATAATAAGTCTCAATTGAGTTGATAGTTCGATCTATATGTGTCTTCAATTATAATAATAGTTGGCACTTCCAACTAACTACAATAATACTATTTGAAATCCTTATTTGTTGGATAATTTACTATTTCTTACACATCTATTACCTTCCTCTTTATTATGATGTTTACTATCTTTCATCGTAACTAAAAAAGTCTTCTCAAGTAACACAAAGCTAGTGTTATTACATACAAGATAGGAAAACTACTAATTATAATAACCAACTCCATATCCTAAAGGCTCCATCAATTTCTTTGTCTTCTTATTCTTTCTACCAATGTTTTAAAAAAACCAAGTTTTGAAAGTTATAAAAAGTAGTTTAGAAAACTATGTTTTTGTTTTTAGATTTTGATTAAAAATTCAAATGTTTCTTTAAGAACCGAAAACAAGCATAAATTTCAAAACATAAAACTAAAAAGAAAATTATCATCAAGCAAAGTCTTTAACTTTTAAAGTTGTCTAGTAAGTCCCTGCATGTAAAAAAGTTTTGATAGACTTTTGAACTTTCAAATTGTGTCTAAAGAACATTATTCCCAATAACTAATTTGATACTTTATAACATACAAACTGTGCATTATTCAAAGATTATGTGAGTGAGGAAAATGCAAGCATAGCTTTGTGTGTTATGTTAAACAAATTAGTCAAGCAACACAAACTTATAAACAACAAATACAAGTTTTGAACATTGAAAAAATTGTCACTACCTATGAACATCTCTACTAATGAATGAATGTGTTATGGCAATAGAACTTCTAAATTACCTGAGTTTCTTGACCCAAAGTATGGCTGATATCAACTTCTGTGAGCCAAATTGGAAGGTTGAGAGTAGCCAATTTGTCTAAGATGGCTCTCATAAGAGGTGGGTTAGGAATAGTGAAATGACCTTCCAATCCAATCCCATCCATTGAAACCCCATTTCTTTTAAGTTCTTTAAGCCTATTAATGTAATTGTCAACAGTTGATTTCACATCACTGCAAGTCTCCACCACATTGAATTCATTCATAAACAATGTAGCCAATGGATCAATCTCATGTGCTGTTTTGTAGAAATGCAATGTTGCATTAGCACCAAGGCTCTTCTCATAGAAATCAAAATGCAGCATTTCATTGCTCACATCCCAATGTACAAACTCATCTTTGTATCTACTTAACAGCCCCTTTATCCGTGAATCCACCGCCGATTTCAGCTCCTCCCCAGTTAGGTTTTGGACCCACGGGGGCGTGTACTTCGGATCCTCCCAGAAGATGTTGTGGCCTCTAGCGGTTATTTGATTCGCCCGGACAAATTCCAACATTCTATCAGCTGTTGTGTAGTTCAGAACCCCTTGTTTTGGCTCTGTGGCATACCATTTTAGTTCATTTTCAAAAACTGCTGCATTGAATCTCTTCACAAACCAATCCTGGAAATGGGGTTTTGAAACAAAAATGAGAGATTGTGTCATGAAATTCACAAAGTGTAAACAATAAACAATCAACATAGAGTTCTACGTAATTCATTAACGGTGTGTAACCTCTGACGTCAGAGAGTGTATATAACGTACTTTTCTAAACCATAAGGTCAAAATCGTATATAACATGTATATGGAAAATATGAATACAACTTAGGTTTTTGGAAGGGGTGTTGCCCTCTTGGAAGATGAGAGCCTCCTACTTGTCGTTCAAGAAATTCCAACCGATTGATTTACGAAGTGGATAAAAAATGAACACATTTGCAGATTGTTTAAGTTGAATTACCTGATAAGGTAAGTTCCCTATAATGGTTTTTGCAATTGCAGATCCAAATGGGAAGTCTTTAGAGATTTGCTTGACATTGATCAATGCTCCTTCCAACCTCCCTCCTTGTTTATCAGAAACATGAACTGTAACAGCTCGTTTCCTCACCTGTTTCGTTTTGAATTATCATTATAAAATTGACAAATAAAGAAAACAAGAAAGCATAAATAATAAATATCAACACAGAGGTTTACATGGTTAAATAACAGTGCAAAGAGACATTAGTTTTATTAACAGAGTGGAATGTCATATAGTACAAACCATAGAGGCACTAATAGGCTCAAAACAAAACTAAAATTATAGATTTAAAGCAATTCACTTAGCAACCAAAGGAGAATTGATTGTCAATAATGTTCTTACTGTATTGATTGTGAGTTGTTGATTTACTCTCCACTCTTCTTCTGTAAATGGCTGTAAAGAAGCATTATCGATTGATATATTGGCATCTCCCTCATCAAAAATCTGTAAAAGAAAAAGAACTCAATCAACACCCAATTAAAGTAAAATTAAAACGTCTTTTGTTCATGTTAAAGAATCAATAATCAAAGATAATCCAATGACATAAACATTAAAGAATCAATGCGAATATTTAAGTGGTTTACTAACGGTGTGTTTCATTCACAAACAAAGGGACTAGAGATTTTATATAATGCATTAGGGATAAGATCGTAAATAAATAACATAGATACGAATACAACATAGATTTCACGGTATTGTAATGATTCGCAATCTTTATTCCCCTCATACCTGAAAGAATAGAATAGAGAAATTTGAAGGCAAGTTCATGAAGAATCCACCTTTGAGAAAAGACCAACAACCATGCTTTGCCAAAACAGTGCCAATGCAATTGTAAGTTTCATTCTCGATCCTGAGGCTTGCTCTTACAACACTTGAAACTGCTCCTCCTAATTTCACCCAACCTATCACCAGAGCCCGACAACACAACAACAATTTGGGCTATGAATTAGCTGAGTTCTCATTTCCAAGCCCAAAAGAAGAACAAGAGACTTACTGTTCTTTTTTTATACAACAACTCGGGAACTGGGATTGTAGACGTCTAAGAAAGAAAGTCATGCTAATTATCAGCTAGTTAAACTTGAAACTTACTTGAAAAGGAATAATAGGTTTTGGCAGTGAGATTGTGCAAGAGAAATGCAGGTGAATAGATAGCATTTGAAGTGTCCCCAATGGCTTGAACACTCAAAGCTTGATTTTTGAGGATTCCTCCATTGTAGAGTGGCTTCTCTGGACGTAATTTACACTATTCAAAGAAACCCCATTTGAAAAAAAGATCTCCATTTCATTAACAGAAGAAAAAAAGTTTCAAATGTTAAGAGACAAACATATTGCAAAGAAATATTACCTCAGTATGAGCTGTGTAATCGTATAAAGGCCCATCTGCAAGAAAAACAAAACGACCCCACAAAAAGAATAAGCAAAAACTTTAAGAACACACAAGACTTTTCCAAAGAAAATGACAGAAAAATCAGAGATTTGAGAGAGGAGATACCATATGAATCAACAAGAACAAGAAGAAGAGGATGAAACAGGAAGACGAAAAGCAAAAAAGTAGAGAAGGGATGAAAGTTTCTCATGGTGCAATGAAAAAGAGGGAAAATTGGAGGCTTTTAAAAGAAAAGAAATGGGTAATGGTAGAAATAACTCCAACTAACCTTTTCATCTCATATCCAAACCACTGACGAAGACAAAGACCGAGGAAAACTATTTGAACAAATTTTTAAAAAGTGTGTTAATTATGAAAATCGAAAACATTTTGGAGCCATTTGTAACAATTTAGAAAAGAAATCACGAGGGAAACAGCGAAGAATCTGTCTGTGGGTAAGTAAAATCTGTTCACAAGCTTTTTCTTTAAACAATAGTTCATGTGACTCTTGCCATATAAAGACAGAATTTTTTGCCTTGTTTCTTTGTTCCTTAAACTTCTAATTAACATAATGTTAGTCGCATGTTTTGTGTTTCTTTTGACATATTATATAACAATCTTTGTCTTTGTTCTTCAACGTTCATATGATTCTGTTTAAAGTTAAGTTTTGGTTTAATTGTTGTGTTTATATGATGGTTTTTTTAGTCAATTTCTTTTCTTATGCTTAATGTGTGTGATTCTCTTAAAACATGATTTGATGATCATTTTATAAATAAAGTCGTTGACTCTTTCATTTATTATTGAATGAATATGCAATTAGGTGTAGTTTAGTCCTAATTGACATTCACTACTTTTTTTTTTTTAAGGTTCAAATTCTTCTATGAGTTTGTTTTACTTAAAAATGAAATTTATTTAATCGAGAACTATTTGAATTTCAAAATATTATAATATATTTATAGGGATTTGAATTTTGTTCAATTTTGTAACATTCCAAATTTAAGAAAATAAAAGATTAATTTGACGGTGGATATTGGTTATTTTGATTTGGATTTAAGGAAAAAGTCAGATGGATTAAAATTTAAGGTATTAAATATATATATTGAAATATATTTAATTGGAAAAAACTTGATTAATTAATGAGGAAATAGAAATTATTAAATGTATTGATATATTTTTAATTGAAGGAAATTTTGGATAATTAATGAGGTAAAATAAGATATTAAAAAGCACATTTTAAAAAATAGTAAAATATTTATTATTAGGATAATTATAATTGGTGCCAATTTTAGAAATAATAATTAACTATATAGTAACATTTAAAAAAATTACAAATATAGAAAAATCTATAAGTGATAAACTTGTATGGCTGAATCACTGATAAACCAATATTTGCAACATGATTTATAGTGATAGACTTTGACAAATTTTGTTATATTTGTAAATTTTTTAAAATATTGCTATATACTTAATTATTTTGAATCTAATTACTATATTTGCAACTATAGCAAAAAAAAAAAAAAAGAAAGAAGGAAAGAAAGAAAAATGAAACTATTTGTTCAATTTTGCTATATTTTATAAATAGTTTCAATAATTTGCTATTTTTGAAAATACCCCTAGAAAAAAATGTCAAACTATTTACATAAATAACAAAAAAAGAGAAAATATTGATAGACTTCTATCAACCTCTATCCATGATAAACATGTATCAGTTTATATAATTAATAATATCAATGATAGACTTCTATAAGTTTTTAACATCAATAGACTTTTATTTATAATTTTTAAATAGTTTGACCTATTTTTTTATGATTAAAAAATCTTAATAAATAGTTTGACCTATTTTTTATAATTAAAAAATCTTAATAAATAGTTTGACCTATTTTTTTATAATTAAAGAATCTCATGATTAATTAGTATTAATCAACCCTTAGTTTAGCCTTTTTGTTAGGTTAATAAAAACAACAAAATTTTGAGAACATAAGTCTTTTTTAAGTACAATCATATATAAGGGTTTCCATGTGAACATTGTTTACCTTTTTTTTTATTTTAATTATTTTTTTTTCCTTTGTGTGAAGTTTTTAATTATTTGGAAGACTTTTTACACCTAAAAATTTAACTTAGTGATGCAATATATAATATTTGATATTCTACTATTAATTAATTTTTACAACCACTTCTAAGACTTCATAATCTATCAACTTGTGTATTATATCATACTCAACAAATAAACAAGAAGTTAACATATTCCTATTTAAAATAATTTTCAAAACAAATATTATACTTAAACTAAATTCTCTTCCAATATCTACGATCTAGTGAACATCGTAAAAAAACAAAAATTCAAAGGATTATCAAACATAATCAAATTGTTATATATGTAAAAAAAATAAACGAGAAACAAGAAATGAAAAACTAGAAACAAAATTTGATTATTATTTGATTTAAAGGAAAAAAAAAAGGAATCATAATTGTTTGGCATAGTGTAGCCCTAAGACTTGGGGCAGTGTTGTATGTTAGTATGAAACCTTTGAAAGATAGGTAGAGAGAGACAATGGAAATAATAATTAGGTTAATGAAGCCATAAGTTGTCTGGAATCCTATTTTCAAGTGGACAACACTTCAACCCATTTGTTTGTGTTTGACATTAAAAGACACCAAAACAAAAAGAAAAAAAAAAAAAAGATCGTAGTGTCCGATATAACTTTTTGGTTTAAAAAAGTCTGTAAATAAAAGAAAATAGAAAATGTAAAGTAATAGAAAACTAATATAAAAAGATTTAACGTGGTTCAGTAACAATTGGTTAGCTACATCCATAAGTTTATTTAGAAGAGAATAATTCAGAATTACAGAACATCGATACCTCTAAAGCTAAAGAGTTAATATAACACATTCCTTTAAACTCTATTGTCAAAACCATAGATAATATAAATGTGTCAGATAACATATTCAAAACATTCTATATTGTCATAGTATCAAATTGTTTTTATTCATGTGTCAGATCAACCCAAATTCCCCATTCCTTTCATGGAGGGAAATGGGAGAAGTTTTCAAGTTCCAAAGTGGGATTTTAAGTGTTGGAAAAGGCAATACCCAATTGAAGGAGTTTCCAATGTTTTTCAGTGTGGCTCACATGAAATTGTGAATGAATCTCTGTTTGGCAATTGGCATGCCATGTCCTATATAATTATATATAATATAAAAGCTAGGGTCCATTCTAAGCAAAAGCATGGGAGAAAATGCTTATATATATATAAATATATATATATTACAATATATGTATATGTATATGCTAAACTCCACCATTTGTTTCATCAATGCTATTCTTTCTTTTTTCACTTCATGTTGAAGTTTTCATAATTGCCTTCTCACCATTTTCCCACTCATTCATTCACATGGACCAAGACTTGAGTGGAGAGATACATTATCACAACTATTCTACACTCTAAGTCTATACTACATTACATGCAAGCTACTCTAAAAGTTGTATTACTTAACATGTTTACAATATTACATAGCAAAGATTTTGACGCTTTAAAAACCAGTTTAGAAAATATTCATGTCTATTGTTATTACTTCATCAAGTAACATAGTTTTTTGTCGTAAATATTTTCTACAATAATATGCTATTTTGTCAACTTTGTGCTAGATAAGCCCTAGTGGCTTTGTTTTTTGATTTTCCTAAGGAGCCTTATATCAATATTGACATAGTTCTAAGATTCCACACCAACACATCCATATGATTTAACCTTTAAATTATTTTCACATATATCGTTTGTTTCATTACTATAGAGAAGCTTCTAAACATTTTTTCACCAAGCCTTTCTAAATTGATGGTTTTTAGTTAGAATTAGAAAAAATTAAAAAAAAAAAATTGAAGATGATTTTTGAGTTAGGGTTTAGATTACATTATTTGACATATAGCTTGATTATTCATGTTTGAATTAAGGTTATTAATTAGTATATGTACTAAACGGTTGAATATTTAACGCAATCTTAATCTTTCTTAATCTAAGAACTCATACATATATTTCGAAACTATTTGATTATCAGAACAAATTTCTTCACCTAACATTATAATTTAAATGACATGAACTTATACCAATCGATCCTAAAATTCAAGATTTTAGACTATGGAAGGAAAAAAAACTATGATCCTTTTCAACTTGTTTTTTTTTTCCCTTAATTTTTAAATCAGTCATGTGTCATTAATTAACATAGGTGATCCATTCCATGCATTAATAAAATCAAGTGGTGATTCCATTTGGGATTATTTTATTTGTTTATGATATATATATATATATATATATATTGTTATTATTATTTACTAATGGAGGGTTTGTGTTTTGGGCTGAAGTATATGTTGTTTCTAGTGTAGAATGAATACTAATCTCCAAACATGAATAACCTTCGATATTCCAGACACTCTATCTACACAATCACCAACACCAACTTCGGTAACATACTTTGAACATCATTCTAGTGGCCAACTCTAAACACCATCTCTAAATCTGGTGACCAAATTCAAAAACAACCACTGTCGACCACATGCCTTTATTCATTGACCACCTTAAGTAGAAAACTCCAACAACGACTACCGTACCTCTAGCTTCAACGTCCAACTTCATGCAACAGCAAATCCTTTGTAACTAACTGATCTAACGACAAATTTTATCCATCAATCTCCAATGACTAACTCTAAAGACCTCATATACTTTACAGATAGAAACAATAACAAAAAAAAAAAAAAACTAGTCGTGTTACATAATAGTAGTTTAATACCCTCGTGACTTTAGTTTTGGTTTTAGTCGAAAGCCTTCAAACCACAAACCATATCCCATAATTTGACACAACATGCCATAAAATCGCATAGTACATCTACGAGAAGCCCAACCCAATTGTCAGTTTTTGTGAGCCCAAACTTTTGACCCAAATTGGCATTTTCCTTCTATTTCAATACATTTTCAATAATCCCTATATACAAATTTATTTAAATTAAAATTTAGGGTTTCTATTTGTTTAGTCCTGACCTTTTTAAACTTTTTCTTTTTTTCATATAACTACAACTCTATCAAATGTCACGCCCAAAAAACATGGAAAAATCAATTGCAATGTACAAATTAAATATGGATCTTATTATTTAAGAAAAAGTCATGATTAAAAAATACAAATCTAATTACTCATTACACAACAAGGGTAAAAATAGATAATTCCAAAACTTGCTTACACAATCTTAAATGGCATTGATTCAAACTTAAAAAAAAATTACAAATTCAAAAGAGAAAAAAAAAAAAAAGAAAAAAGAAACAATATATATATAGATTGGGGGATGTCATTTGGGTAAAAATTCCCATCAATCCACCAATTAATTGTGAAATTTGTGCTCACTAAGAGTTATTGTTGTTGTTTACCTTTTTTGTTGATCTCTTGTTGGCTGCTTTAAGCTTGGAATAAAGTTCTTTGGTTCTAAACGCCAACCAAATGTCCAAAACAAACCCAATTACACAAGCCAATGCCATCACCAGAAACACAATTCTATAGCAATGCCCTCCGATGCACGTGTTCCCGCCGCCCTCGGTTGGAGTCGCCTCCATGTCGTAAAGGAATCCTGCAAGAAGGCCTGAGAATAGGAAGGAGCCAATCGGGAGGTTGAGGATGAGAATGTTGTAGATGAGACCGTAGTATTTGAGACCAAAGAGCTCAGAGGCGGTGGGGACAGTGATGGAGAGACGAACGCCGTAGCAGATCCCAACGATGACTGAACCGATGTAGAGAGACCCCGGCATTGCCATCGCCATCAAAACGTATCCAACGGTCATTAGAATTTGAGATGCTGCGTTCCATAGAGGCCTTGGTGTGCCTGCCTTCCTGAAATAATAGTCATGAAGATATTACATTTCAATTTCAATCCACTTTAGTTTGATAGTATCTTTTTCTTCTTTTTTCAAAAAGACATAAACTTTTTACTACATCAGTTTCAACCATTAAAAATTTGTTAAAAAAAAAATCTAATTTTCTTTTTAAAATATGTAATAAACTTATATTTTAAAATCAATAGTCTAAAATTTTAACATGTTTATTTTAATTTCTAAAAGTAAAGAAAAAGTAGAAGAAAAAAAAAGGAAAGGCTTTGTTACTATTTTCCTCTTTAATCTCTCTTTCATTTAGTACTTATCTTAACCAATTTAGGTATCTCTAGCAAATGTCATTTCAATCTTTTCAAAAGAATATATCAAAGGGTTCAAAAGAATTAACTTTCTAAAGTTGGACCAAAATGGATATTTTCTATAAAACATATTTTGAAAACTCAAATTGCCCATTTAAAACAACATTTACAATTCAAATGAACAAAATAGAATAAGTTTCAAAAGAAAAAAAAAAAAAAGAAGTTAATAACTTTTGATACCTATATTTATATTTATATTTAGTTTCTAAATTTTAAGATAAATTTTAGTTCTAAGTTTGTAATTTAATTTCAAGTTTTACTAGGTTTGAAAATTTCAAGTTTTACACTCAAATTTTGTGAAAAAAAAGGTACTATTTCATTTTTGATAGTGGTCTAATTTGAAAGTAGGATTAATTAATAGGCATTGATATCAAATAATAAACTTATATCTAGAAAATATGAGAAAAAAATCAAATGAAAACAAAAGTAAAATTGTAAAATTTTAAAGTATAATATTTTGAAATAGAAATATAAATTAGACAAAAAAAAAATATAAAATTGAAAGTCAAGAAGATCCTAATTTTTGGAAGAGAGAGAGATAAAGAGAAAGAGGGGAACTTACTTGAGAAAATGCTCGGAGAGTGTACCGGAAAGAATCCGGCCAAAAAATCCCCAAATACTTGTAAGAGAAACGAACATGGATACATCCGCGTAACCCAGAGCCAATCCGATCTGACCCATATTGTTCATCACCGCCAATCCCGTTCCAACTCCACACAAAAACGACACGAACAGCACCCAGAAATCAATCGTTCTCACCGCTTCAAATATCGTATGTTCTTCTCCAATCACCGGCGCTCTCTGTTCTATCATAGCAATTTCCCCTGTTTCCTCCTTCACCGCCCCTGTCACCGCTTCTTCTTTCACTAGCGGCTCCTCCAGATCCAACCGGCTCCGAATCGAGTTCCAGCTCTTGAAAAATGAGTATATCGGGATAATCAAAGGGGATCCAAGGAGAATCAGAAGCCCCATTGAGTATAATTGGGAAATGAGTCTGCCGGAGTTTTTGATGAAATCGAAACATAAGAGATAAACGGCAACGACGACAGCAAGAACGTTGAAGACGGAAAAGTAATTGGATTCTTGTTGGGTATCGGCGGCGGTAATGGTGGTTTGAGTTGGGATTTCACGGAGGAAAAACATGGCGAAGAGACAGACGGCGAAAGGGACCAAGGAGAGCATGAGGAGGAAAGAAGATGGGTCGGAGGAAAACAAAGCAAAACAGAGATCGGTGAAAATGGCAGTGCTGAGACCGACGTAGCCTTTGAGAATGCCGGAAACTGGGCCGCGATTCTTCCGGAAGTTTCTGATGCAAGTTACTAGCACCGCCGTGTTCATCCATGTCGTGCTGTTTCCACCCATACACAAGAAGATGCACATCTGAACAGCACAAACGCCATTTTCTTTAGTTGAAATGAAGGTTTTTAGAAAGAAGAACTAATTCAACTGCTTTTTAAAAGATTTTAGAAGTTTAGTGCATAATGAATCATTAGCTAAGGTTGAAGAAGAAAGATGTATCGTTGCTCATAATCTTGAACAAGAAAGATTCAAATATTGACCCAATAAAAAAATAAAAAAGAAAAAAAAAAGAAAGAAAGTTACCTGCCAATAAGGAAGAGGAGAGATCCTGCGACTAACAACAAGCCATTGAGCGCCATACCCAACAAGACCTTCAACAGATCCAATAAGCAAAATGACCCAAGTCGGAAACCTATCACTAGCCATTCCGGCGAGAAGTCCAAACGCTTTCCCAACGTCTTTGGCGACGGAGAGATTATTGAGTTGAAGTTGGGTTAGATTCATCAGAGATTTCAAGGCGTCGGAGTAATTCGAGAAAGTGTAGTTGTTGCCAGAAATCGCCTGAACCCATACGGCGGACACAAATCCTAGCCATTTTAGCACCGTCATGGACGGCGGCAAGTTTAAAGAACCCATTAAATTTTTGAAAAACAAAAAGCAGAGAGAGAGAGAGAGAGAGAGAGAGAGAGGTGTTTTTCTTTTTCTTTTTGAATTGAGGAGGAGATGAATGGTTTTGAATGGCGGAAAGAAGAGATGTTATCAAGTATTTAAATACCAAAAACTGGGATTTTTTAAAAAACTTTTTTGACTTTTCATAAAATTTTATGTTTCTTTTCTTTGATTTTTTTTTTTTTTACATCTCAAATCTAACACATTTATATATATGGTCCCGATTGAATAAAAATAATCTTACATATTGGAATTAGATCATCAACCAACAAAATGCACCATTTTCAATAAACATGTTTTAAAAAAAAAATAATCAAAGGGATCGGTTATTACTTTTGTAAATTTATAATTTCATCATACCTTTCTCTTCAAATACTAATTATAAATTAAACATACAAAAAAAAAAAATTCTTAATTAATTTCAGTATTATAATAATCCATAGCAAAATAAGCAGTTGTAATCAAGGCATGACAAATGATACAAAAATCTATTCACTATATATATATATATAAAATTCTAATATCATTTTGATTCTTAATATTATAAAGTTTCTTTCCTATTTCGATACCGCTGGTTTGTTATTGATTTTTTTCCAATACTATCTATTAGTATTTTCATTATATTTCGAACTAGTTGAAATTAAATGAATTATTAAATTTAGATATTTAAAAGCTAAAACCTAAACTTGAACAAACACCAAATAATAATACATATACCAAAATGCTATTTGTTACTCGTATTTAAATTAACGAACAAATTAAAGTGTTAACTATATTGATTGATATTTAGTTGTCTATTAATGTTTGTAAATCAACTGTTTTTTTTTTTTTTTAACTTCTAGATCTTGAAGTATATATAGAGACGTTAACGATCTCATAAACATATAAAAATATGGATTAAGAAAAACAAGAGTATAATATATATATATATATATATATAAAAGGAAAGTTGGTGATGTATAATAAAAGGCTAAAAGTGGGTTGACCAAGACGTTACTCTCAAGTTTTGGAATAGTAATGAATTGGTTAAGCAAAGTTTGGTTAGGAAGAAAGAGAAGAAGGGAAAAGGAAAGGCTTGCAAGTTGCATATACAAAGCTCTTTGTTAAATTGCGGCAACAAAACGCGGCCTCTGTACACGGTTTCCTATCTATGCTTTTACAATTTTCAATTTTCTTTTTTTCTTTTTCTTTTTTTTTTTTTATTTTAGTGTTTGTTTTGTTAACGTATGATTGGATGACTCTGTTGTCAAATAAGATAAGATAATCACTTTTTGAAAATATTTTACATTAGACGGTAAATTGACATTTTACCAATAAACTCAAGAAGTTATTTTGGTCGTCACTGTTTAGATGTATTGACATTCTATTTCATTTTCTCTAACTCAAACGTTAGATGTAATTTCATTGGTAAACAATTTTTTCAGTGCATTACGTTTCGGATATTTTGTGATTTTCTCTTCTTCTCAATTTTTTATTTATTCTACTCAATCTTCTTCTGAAAAAAAGTAAGGGGATGCGAAAGATTTGAGTGTTTGAAAAAAAATAATGTTAATATTTTAGGGTTTATGTCGATTTTGTTTTAATGTTGTAGTAAGACTTCTTAGTTACTTATTAATTTAATTAATATAATGAATAATCTAGAGTCTAATATAGAAGTCACTTCATCCTTTGATAAAAAAGGTGACAAAATCCTGATGGATGTAGAGACTAAAATATAGAGAAAAAATAAAACAAAATACAAAGTTTAGAATAACGGAGAATAGAATTTAAATATTTTCATTATACAGTGGAAATGGAAGAAGGGGTAGGAGAGGTCAATAGCTTGTAATTGAATGTTGTGGGCAGCCTTATCTTGTTAACCCCAATGCCTACGCGCCGCCCACACTTATCCAACAAACCTTTCCTTCCTAATATAACCATCAAACTTTCAATGTCTCAATCTAATTATACAAATAGCAATTTAATTGATTCATTTTTCAATATGTAAACTTAAATGATGGAATTCATGAATGTGAATAAACTGCTCAATTTTTCTCCAAAATATTATGAAACATGAAGAGAGAAAAAAAAAAAAAAAAGGTTGATTATTACAAATAAAGTAACCAACCAACTCAATTTGGAAAACTATTTCAATCTATTTCTACCTCTTTATATGTACCATAAAGTTCATAGCTCATAGATGTCTATTTTCGGTTATAAATTTCACAACATACATTTATTTTAAGTTTTTAAAAATCATCCATCCAAACTTCACTCATTTAGATTGGTTTGTATGTCTATTTTGGTCAATCTACAATCATTTTTTCTTTTAGAATTTGGCATGTTCGCACGTTTAAATATGTTCGTATTGATCATTTAATTGTAAAATAGAGTCGTTTTAGTCTGTGGGCTTTATTGGAAATATTTTGATTATTTTATATTAAAGGTAGAGTTTTGTTGTACAATTAAAAAAGGAAAGAGAAAAAAAAAACAATTCCTTTCTAGAAAAATTAGGACCAAAATAAAACGTATCGAATATTTTGTAAATATTTTAGTTTATTTTTTTATATTTTAAAATGTCCATTTTTTAATTTTAATTTTATTTTTTAGTATATTTTAAAGCAGAGATTTGAACCTCAAACTCTTATTAATAGTTTAATTCAATTTTCTTAGGAGAGTTTAATTAGAATTTTTAGTCTCGATTTCACAATCTTCTCATGCTCATTAGACATGTCGATGTCGGTGCGTGTTGTAGGTGTGTGTGTGTGTTTTTTTTTTCTATTGAGAAAAAGAGTGTACTTTTAGTAAACAATTTAATTCATTTGTTTCTTAAGTTGAATTAAAATTTAGTCCACCAAAATTAATATATTTCTTGAAATTTTAAATATTTATTATTATTAATATTGTTTACTTTTAAAATTGGAGCATGGAACATTTTCTTTTGTCTTCCAAGAATTTGATGCAACTTTTCTTCCACCTAAATGCCAAATTATGACATTGTACTTTACTCTTTCCACATAAAACAAAAACATCAAAATTATTTGTGTATTTAGTTACCATTGCAATCACATCTAGAAAGGAAAAAATCAATGGTCGAGGGTATATATTGAATGTGGTATTCGAATCTTCGTCGTTGTTGGTTGAGACCATGTATTGTTGACTCTACGATTAATTTAAATAATACAACTTCTTCCGCGAAAATATATTAATGTTTGTGTTAATCTTTCTTTTCATTGTTATTTTCTCTTTAATTTGGCTTTTAAATTTTTTTAAATTAAATTGTGTATAAACTTTGAATTCAAATTTATGATGAAGCTATCGTGAGTCATAATAAAAATACATTTGATTTAAGTTTACCTAGTAAAGAATTAAAAAAGTTGTTGAAAACTATACTTTGAAATAAAAATACTCTATATGTTTAGCAATTTTTCTTATAAGTGTATTCATTTATTATATACATAAATATTTTTATTAATGTTAAATTATTCTAAATGACGATGATTATATACTATGAATTAATAATTTTAAGAAAATGGTTATTAGAAGTTGACGAAGATGACACTCTTAAGTGAGTAGAGTTGGTCGGAAGTGGCTATCCAAACTAGTCGATTGAGGAAATATGAGATAGATGACTTTTGGTAGTTTTAATTAAGAATTATATTTAGATTAAACACTAAACACTTGAAAAAACTCAATTTCATGTGTTTATCAATTTTCAAATTTATAAACTCTCTTTTTATTTAAGAGTACTTATTCTAAGTTTATATATTTATCAAAATCAATTTCCTTCCTAAGGCAATATGCATATATAGTTTTCAATCATTTTCTAGGTATAGTTAAAAGATTTATGTGTATTTTCATACCAAAGTAGAAATAATAATTCTTAATTCACAAGCAAACTATTTATTAAAGAATAATAATGAAGAGGAAACTTCCAAGAAAGAGGTTAAATTTTAGATCTTTTCACTTGTCTTCAAAGTTGAATTCCACAAAAGTGCTTCCTATGGGTTGGTTTGGAATAAATAAATGTAAAAAAGGAAAGAAAAAAAAAACAAATAAATATCCAAATTTATTTTTTAATGTAGGACCTGACTAAGGTTGATATTAATCAAATTGTAAACTTTTGGAGACTATCTAGAAAAAGAAATTAAAAAGGACAAAAGAAAAAAAACATGGATCATTTCTACACATTAGAAAAAAGTATAATAAAATAAACCCGAAAGCACGTGGAGCTTATTTTTTTTTACAATGAATGTGTAAAAGTATTTTTTATTAACAAGAGTTTAGCTTAATTTACGTTTGTAATAAAAATTAAAAGATAATAAAAACATTCGTATCAATTTATATTCTAAATTTTGGTGTATGATTAAATCTCTTATAAATTTTTGTAATTGTATTAATTTACCCCTTCGTTAAGTTCTATAAAAAATATTTGTGTGGAATTTATAATTGTATCAATTAAATCTTTTAAAAATGAATTGATTTAGACTTTTGAACAAAAATTCACGTGAAAATCATCCGTGCATTTACTTTAATTGTCCATCTTGTAAAATTGACATTTGAATAAGTCTATACATACTATTTGAGAATTAGTGTTGTTGAAAGTTGTCAGAACACACAGACAGGTCCAAACCCAAAAGAGTACTAAAAAATAGAAATACACATCCCGAAAGAGAATTGTTCATAGCTCATGATTTTCGTTAATTAACCAAGAAATAAATGAGTCAAGGACGAACCGGTATCTGAAACGTCTCAACCAGCCCTCACATTTAGTGAATTATTATTCTAAAATATTATTCAAATTGACTTTAATTAGAATGATAACTTAGAATTTAATAGCCTGCCTTGAAAATAAATAACTGCAATTAACTAAATAATAAGAATAGAGTTGAATTGCAAGTGTTCCAAGACTTACTTTATGAAATTAAAATCATTTGTGGTTAATTATTGTCTCATTTGGAACTTGTTCCTTTAAATAATTATTTGAAATTCAATAGATTAATTATTGCAAGTTGAATCATATCATAAGGTCTAATGATAGATTTCCATTTATATTAATAAATATTATGAATTTTTTTTTATCATTTTTCTTAAATTATTTTTATATTAATTCAAAGCAATTTGACCCACTATTCTCTAAAGGTTGAAATAGTCTTTCCACATTCCCTAAACTTTTATCAAAATGACTCCCACTAATATTATTCAAAGATCAGATTAAGAATACAATACTTTTTTCTGTCTAAACCTATTTTAATTTCTATCTAACTAATATTATTAAATGAGTTATGAGAGAAAATATATATTCTTATTTTGCCCTTTTTAATTACAACTATTGCATCGAGGTAGTTACATGTGAAATGGTATATTCATTATTTGATGTAGACAAAAAATATTACGATGTAATGGTTGATATATGTTTGAATAGATAGATATATACGTCAAGCTATGTTGTAACTATTCGAATATAGATGATTACTCGATATATAGTGTTAAATTTTTTCATGTACAAGTGGAATGTAGACTATAGGTGTGGAAAATCAATCTAACAGTGATCGAACATATATTTATTGAACGACGATACGTTCTTTAATCTCCATTAATATGAAAAATCACAATTTAACAATGAAAATACTATGAAGGGAACAATTACATTCTATAAATTTCATTTCTTTTTATAGATTTACTATATATATATATATGTTAAAAGTGTCATATCTGTGTTTATTTACTATGATGGATGACTATAAAACATTCAGAACCTAATAATAATTTTAAAAATTACTGGCGGGTGTTTTTTAAGCATATATATGATGGATTTAATTAGTCGATAAAGTTAACCATCAATAATCAAAAGAGTCATTGTTGGGTTAGTTGTCTAACGAGATATATCGTAGGGGTTAATTAGGCGCCAAGATTGATCAATGGAGGTGGTTGTTGGCACTGTTCGTTATCGAAGTTGGTGGTCTGATGGTTGTCAAAGATAGCTTTATATCGGAGATGGTCCTTTGAGTTAATCCATATGAGTTACATTGATTGCACAAAGTTTATCATTAGAGGTAGTGAAATGATTTAAATCGTCAACAGTTGCTTCCTAAAAGCAGTGGGGTAGCCAAGAACAACCATGACTGAAGTGAGATTTCAGTAAAAATATTTTAATAATTCTACGCATCATACAAATTAGGAAGAGCTTAACTATTTTACATGAAATTTATAACGTGGATGGCTCCACATCATTTGACCCAAAACAAAATTTATTTTTATATCTACAACTTTAATAGTTGATCTCATTTTAGTCAAATTTTAGGGAAAAAGAAAAAAGAAAATAAAAAAATAATGAAGTTGATGGGTAATTATAAGATTGGTTTATTAAAATTTCAAATTTAGAAGATATTTATTAGAATTAAAATAATGGAGTGTGGGGATCCCAAAATCTTTCAAGGGACCAATAATTCTTTTTAATTTTTCTTTTAAATTTTAATTATTTTAATTAATTATTCATTTATTATTATTATTATTTTAATGTATGATACCTTTTCACGATTAATAGACGATGTAAATTGAAAAGCAAAAGCGTTTTCCATATTGCGGCCTTCCAAAGTAATATATATATATATATATATTTTAAGTTCCATCCATAGATTTCTTTTTATTTTTTATTTTACTTGATAATAACCTTTTAACTGTTCTTTGTCTTCTCGTCTATTAGTGTTCGTTTGGTAATGTTTTTGTTTTCTGTTTCTTGTTTTTAATTTTTTAAGAAACGGATGTATCTGATAACGTTTTATGTTTTTCGTTCTTAAAATAATTAGAAATGTTTCTAAAAAGGTAAAAAAAAAAAATATTTTCACCTGTTTCGTTTTTCTTCTTTTCAAATTTCCTCTCTCTCTTTGTGGCTTGTCCATGTTCTCTCTTCCGTCTTCTCTCTTTCGAAAAAGTTTCGTGGCTTCTCCGACAAGGTGTTCGCTGGCATTTCTTTTCGTTCTCCGGCTAGGGCTCCGTCTCTTCGTTTGCCTTCTTCAATCTCTTTACCCATCTAATCTTTAAGCACTTGACGACAAATCCATCTCCGATGATCCTTAGGCTATCCAACTCAATCACAAAGAGCCGGACTGTGGTGGCTCTTCCTACTTCGTCAGATTCAATTCTCCGCTACAACAGATCTACAAGTGCAAGTGACCCACGAACAACTCTTGTGTATTTAGTGCTACAAAGCTTACTTTCTTTTTTTTTTTTTATAGATACAGAGAGAGAAAATAAATAAATAAATAGATAAAGAACTTGATGCCCGTTTGATGTGTCTATGGGTGGTGTTATTTTTCTCTCTTTCTCTCTTTCTCTCTTCACACTTTCTCTTTAACCATATCTCTTGTGAACTTGTTGCTAATTTCATCATCAGATGCTGCTTTAATTTTCATTAGGTTTGTGTGTTTTTACATCTTTGTTTCTATGGATCCATTTCTGGATGTGTTTTTTTTTTCATTAGTTTTCTTGTTTTTGTTGGTTAATCTCTTCCCTTTTGGATTATTTCATGATTTATCTCTAGAATCTTTTGTCTTGGTTTTGTTTTGGTCTTTGTTGGTTGAGTTTTATTTTCTATTCCTGTTCTTTTGGTTTTGGATTTCTTTCGTTTGTTCTTCACTATTTACTTTCGCTGTTCGCTCTACCAAGATTTGGGGGTTCTTTAAGAAAATAAAGTAAATTTCTTTTACTATGGTTTTGTTTTGGGTGTTCTTTTTTAGTTTTTGTACTGATTAGTTTGTTCCATCTGTTGTTTACTTAATGGATCTTTGATGGTGTTTGTCTTTTGATTTTGAAGTTTCTTCAAATTTTATGCCTTTTTTTACTTTGGTCATCTGACTCGTTTGATTAATTCTCTTCCTAATCATTCCTCTTGTCAGGCTTTATTTTCTGGGTTTAATCCAAGTGAAATGATCTTCAAAACTCAGTAAATTTTGTTCTTGTTTTTTGTTAACCTTTCTGCTGAAATAAATGAGAAATAAATTAGGATCATGTGGGTGTATTCATCTATTATATGATTCAGAATTGTAAGAAAAATGTGTATGTTGTAAAATATATATCGATAGCATGTTGCACAATTTACAATTATATGTTTAATGTAGGACATTATTGAGAAAACAAGAAATAAGAAATAGGAAACAATAAATAGTTATCAAAACACGTTTTCTGTTTCTGTTATTTTTTTCAAGAAACAAGGAAAAGAAACCGTTATACAAAACATTTATGTTTCTTATTCCCTGTTCAACAAGAAACAAGAAACGAAAAACAGGGAACGAAAACGTTACCAAACGGGTCCTAGCTTCTGACCTTTTTTTTGGTTATTTTTCTCTCAATTTTTTTTTTTTTAATTTTGGAAAATCTTGTATGATATACGACCAAAATTTGGATTGAAATATAAAAAACGCAAAGTTAATTCGTACAATAATATTCAAATATTGTCTATCAACTCTATCCCAATTTCAGCTCCAATAACTCATCTTTTTCCAAACGATATTCCAAAAGAAAGGTTAGGGTTTCATGGCATAGAAATGAGTAAAATCTTTGTGTACTTACTCTATCAAACCAACATTATTCTAAATTGAACCCCAAAAAAAGACAAAGAAAAAAAAAAGTCATCAATTCAATTTAAAAATGAGTGTAGGGTTGCAATACTATACATTATTATTATATGATACAAAAGAAAGGGTAGAAGAGAGATGAGAAGGTGTGTGATCAGTTTGTAAAATGTATGGCTCAAAAGGGTTGCGTATGGAGGAGGAAGTAAGAGTGTAGGAAAAAGGAAAAGCACTCTTGACTTTATATTTTTTGATAACCGAGAGAGGAAGAGATCATATTTTGGAAGTTAGCAATAATTGGTTTTGCTTATCGCATCTACTCCGCACAATTTAATCTACCACGTGCTACCTAACGCTTCATCTTCTTCTTCTTCTTCTTCTTTGTTAAATATTTACAGCCTGTTCTTTTGTCTTTGTCTAGTTTGTCGTTGCATTCTGTCCTTTCCGGACACACCCAAGCAAACAAAATTCACGAGTACTCCAAAAGAAAAAAAAAGAAAAAACAACGACCAACATATGTTTCATTGCATCTATTTATAGGATTCATTTTCTTATGATTTTTAGAAAGTTTGTTTATTGAGGGTACGTAGTTTGATTTTAGTGTTAAAGGACTGTTGGCAAGCATGGTTGTTGGCCTTTGGTCGGTTTCATCTTTTGGTCTGATATCGTTGTTTGACCTAATGATCCTTTAAGATTACTTGAATTTTGTGGAGTCATATTGATTTAGTTTGAAAGAAGTTCATTTAGGCAGGGTTATTACTTTTGAAGTTTACTTTACTTTTCTCTTCGGGAGTTCTCTGATAAAATCACTTATAATGTTTTTCTCTCACAACCAAAGATCGAGTTTAACATGATTTTTTTATTACTGTAATTTCTGCGATTTGACTGGTCGTCCTAAAACTTGAAGGTCTAACTTTTCCTTTCTGAGAAATGTAGTTCCTTATAGTTGTCTTCTAGTTTTTCTTAAGTTTTGGATCTTCCCTAAGACAACCTCAACATAGAGTATTTGTGAAGATAACTTAATTAAAGGTGTTCAATAATTCGATAATTCAGACCATCTGAACTTACCAAACTGAAATCATAAAAAAATTTAGTTGGATTAATAAAACCTAAACAAAAAAGTGATTATATATAGACACACTAAAAAGGGACAAAGGGATCAACAATGAAAAGAAAATGAGGAGAAAAAGAAAAAGAAAAGCCATGTCTTTTGAGCAGTAGACCTAATCAATCCATGTAAATCTCCAGACTCAACTGATTAATACAATATTTTCTTTAAGTACTATATATAATTAAGGTTAAAAATTTATAATTTATAGTATCCCAACTCGGTTAGGAGTTTTTATTCCTTCAACCACCAACCTTATAATCATCAATATGCCTTCAAATTTCAGTTGAACTATGTTCTACTTGTGTCATCAACTCAAATTAATTAAATAGCAAATTTATACAAGCTTGTAAAATAAATTTATGTTTAGGGATAACGTGATTATAATAAAAATATGGAGAAATTTGTAACTTCTACGTACAAAAGTGGTTTTGTGAATTCGAAAGTGATCATCAAAAGTAGGTCGTAAAATGTGATCATGGAAAAGAGAAAGTAGAAAAAAAAAACAATCTAAAAAGATTCAAAGTACTTTCCATCTTTTCCATCTTATCTATCTCATATATCTATTGAAAATATTTTCCAACCATAATTACTTTTGTTATTCAACTTTCGCTTCACACAACTTTTTTTGAAATTGGGATGTGATATATCTATAGCACGTTCACGGACTCACTTCTTCTCTAGTGGCTTGAATGATCGTCAAAGAAATTGTACACATTAGATAAGATAATATTCAAAAGACTGATATTATAACTAATAGAAAAGAAGAAAAGAGAAAGAAGCGTGAAAT
The DNA here is from genome assembly GCF_025177605.1 of Cucumis melo. Classification (NCBI taxonomy): domain Eukaryota; kingdom Viridiplantae; phylum Streptophyta; class Magnoliopsida; order Cucurbitales; family Cucurbitaceae; genus Cucumis; species Cucumis melo. The sequence goes on along the minus strand of NC_066867.1, from coordinate 2,734,592 downwards.
ACGTATGGATTATAGAGATTATAAAAAGTGAACAACCATCCGATAATATTTTCTATGAATTTATATTTTTAAGTACAATTTTGGAATATTCTCAAAAAATCAAAGGGTAATACAAAGATACAAAAATCTACTTTTGAAAAGACATTATACTTGATCTTCTTTTTTTATTTTAAATACAATATGCATAAATATTTTTGGTACCTATTTATGTTTATTGTTTCTCATAAACAAAAAATTAATAATAATTAAAACGTTTTGTCATTTTAAATATAACTTAGTTTTTTAAGTTATATAATATAGAAAAGAAAATTTGTTATAAATAACAAAATATTGAAACTATTTACAAAATATAACAGAAAATTTAAATAGGCAATGGTTCGATGAATTTTGTTTTATTTTGTAAATGATTTTAACATTTTTGTACTTTTGAAAATACCCGTCGATAGAATCTTGATATATATAATTTTTTTAGTTATCTTTTAAGAATAATAATAATTAACAAAATAAATTATATACTTTGTAGCAAAAATCCATAATTTTGTCACGGGGTGTAATTAAATATTTTGCGTGTATTTTCATTAAACACGCATTTAACCTCCTTTAAATATTTTACTACAACTTAACTCTGACATCTATGAAAAGTAATATAATTGAGTTGGATTTAAGACAATACCATTCAAACTAACAAATTTGAGCGATCAAATTTGAGCAAATAAGAAAAATTATAATAAACGAGAAACAAGAATTTGTTTATATTTATCAAAAACCAGTTTCTATATTCATTTCTTTCATTAAATAATTAAGTTACAAAACATATTTATGATTTTGTTATTAAGAGTTTTTATTAAATGGTTAGATCTCACTCACGATATATATGAGAGAGATGGAGAATTTTGAAGAATTTGAAAGAGGAGTTTATGGAATATTCTCACAATCCCATTTGACACACAAACCCTAAACAAAAAGAGAGTGGGAGAGGGCCACAAGGGAGAGTGATCTCACCTTTAGATGTAGGCTTCGATTAAATGATGAAAGAGATAAAAAAGAGTTGGATGATGGAAAAGTTAGAATCGAAAGGTTAGGACAATGGGACCTCTTGAATAATGACAAAGTGGGTTTACAATAACCATTCATTCATATTTTGACACATAATCTATATATTGACACGTAATTTGATATTGATATCACATGTTATTATTTTTCTTCATCAAACGATTATGATATGAGTGTTCACTCACATTTTTAATATATAAATATTTGTTTTATTTTGTACGACCCTTAACCCTAGCCAAAGGAAGGACCATTACTATTATTAGAGTGAATACAAAAGTCGGAAAGTTGAGGACCATCCTAAAGAGAAAAAAAAAAAAATACTTATTTTTCTATCTTTTCCATTCAACAGATTTGGAGAAGGAGATTCAACATTATTGAATCTATAATATAGACAGAAGAAATTATATATTGACAAAGGCGATACACACCCGTTCGAATTCTCCACGTTTCGAAATTAGAACGCGACTTATCATTAATAGATACCAACTAAAGTTGATTATAAAACACCACCGAACGTGAAAATGTGTACACATTACTCTTTAAAATGTAGGTTCAAAATGAAAGTAACAGTGATTTACCGTCATGGTTGCAACTGGGATAACCACACCAATGGTGACGGATTGAACAAGAGTGAGGAGGGGTCGGGCCAGTGGGGTGTTGATAAGTGATAGTGGATATTTTGGATTATTAATAAAGAAAAATGGCTCTTGCTTATTGTGAATAGTCATCGTAAAAGAAAGAGACGTGGTATGATATGTACGTACGGACTGTCACCTATTTTCTTCCCTTTTTCTTTATATCGTTTGCACTTTTACTTTACAGCCTGGCTTGGCTTTTGTCTCACTTTTCAAAAGAAATTTCATTAATATGTAAGCCTACTTTTGTAAATTTTGAAACCATGGTTCAATCATTATAAATTGAGCAACTCAATTTGCTTACTCTCACTGCCTTTACCCCTAAAATCTTTTGTTCCCCATTTTGTATGTTAGTTCAATAATTGATTACTCCCTTCTTTACCCACTGTTTCTTTTTATTCTTCCATTTTCTTTTCTACTTACATTCCTCTTCTTTTTTCTTTTCTCATCCCAAATATTATTGTTGTATTTAATGACAACGTTATAGATCGAAGAACCAAAGGCAATCGGATGGAGGTGAAGAGGGACTCGATTAGCGTCGGTTTGAAAAAAAAGATATCTAGACAAAAAAATTTCTATTTTTTTAGAAGAATATTAAACTAACTAAATGACGATCAATTTGTATTAATTGGTCGAAGTTTGTTTGAAAATTTACTGAATTGATTATTGTCGGTTTAATAGTGATTTTATCAAAAAAAAAATCGAGTCTAATCAATAGTTGTACATTCCATTTTTTTTATATAGCTATTCATGTTTTCTATTTTGTTCTTGAGAAAGTTTGAAGACATCAAAATTTTTGTTTTCCTTTCCCTTCCTTTTCCAAACACATAGATTTTTTTTTAACTCTTATGTTATACCAAATTTGAAGTATTTAATTTTAATTTTTTAAAGAAATATTTTCAAATATAACATAAAATATACTAAAATATTGCAAAATTTAAGGTCTATCACTGTTATATATATATATATATATATCAATGTCTATCATTTAATATAATTTGAAACTTTGGAAACTTTGTCATCATTTCCAAAAACTAAGAAAGTTTATGTGTTGTGCATGAAGACAAAGCTTCCTCCCACAAGAGAAAATCTTCATTACAAGAATTATTTAACTTATGTTGTTGTCCTAATTTCTATAGAGAAACTCTTCGTGACATAGCTTTCTTAATGTGTGCATAATTAAACAGAAAGCTATATATGTCAATTTTCTCAGCTCTCAAGAGTTAAATGGAATTGCATGCATGCAGATTTAAGTAGTAGTTTCTACTGCAATTTCGTAGCTTTAACTTATATGATTACAAACACTAAGAAAACAATATAATTAGGTCTGAGAGTTACTATTGCGGAGATTAGGAGATGGGAATACAAATGTTAGCTGAATGAAGTTTGAGTTTTTGACATCCTCCATAATGCCCTTTCACTCGTTACATGAAAATGGAAGCACTAAAGCCATTGGAAACTCACCAAAGAAAAGGAAAAATAAGAGGTGTAGTAGCATCAATTCGAAAAGTTTGTTCTACTATTGAGATCGTGAATTTTAGAACTATTGTTCGTAATCTCAACCGTGAAACTATGCATTCAATACGTAATTAAGGTTGAAATATTTATTAGTTTTGTTGAGCTTATTGAAACTACCCCTCTTCTAAATGATAATCTCATGAAGGTCTATAGTATCTATCACTAATAAAATCTAAAATTTTTCCATACATAGTGAATATACTGATTAATGAAAAAATAAAAAGTTGAAAAGAAAATATATATATATATCGTTAGATCTGGAAAACCATTAAAGTCTATAGGCAAAATTAGTAATTTAATGAAAGAAAAAAAAAAGGAAGAAAACATATTGGGAAAGTAGTTGTTGTTTAATAAAATTAAACAACTAAGTTTGGTGGAAGATTTTTAGAATGATAGACGTAATATATATACACACACGTATACGTATGATGATTGATGACATTGATATTTAAAATAAAAGATGACTACGTCATCTCCTTTTCCCTTTTCAACTTTAATACCTTTTTCCTTCCTTTTTCATTTCCCTTTTTCATTTCAAATTATCGTTTTCAAATAATAATAATCATATAAAGAAAATTTAAAATTGCATCCATCTTTTTGTAATTTATCTAAATCTAAAATTATAGTTTTTAATATTTATAAATATTGAAATGTCTTTAATTTGTTATTTTGCTCGACGAACAAGCTAAGTACAAAGAATTTTTGTTGTATTTAACCTATTAAACTATTTGTGATTATTTACGTTTAATTTGTTATCTTAATAGTGCTAGTTTGTATATTTTATAAACAAACCTTCTCTTTAATAAAATCATTTTTCTTTATAATGAGAACGTAGCTAACACACTTTAAGTAAATCACATATATTTATGTGTTAATCTCTCGATAAGGAGGGATGAATGAGAATATAAATTAAAATAATGTTTATTCACTATAAGAAATTGGGGTTTTTCCGACGTAGAGAAAGGCGTCGAGAGAAAACTCGTTGGGAATGACATAATATCCCGACGCATACTTGCACATGTCGGGCGAGTCACCCTTTTCCGACGTCGTGATATAGACGTCGGAAAAAACGTCGAGAATAACATGTTATCCTGATGCATGCATGTCGCGCTGGGAATTGATTGTCGGAAATTTTCTCAGACATATATTTCCGACGTATACTGCATGGCATCGAGGACAACGTCGGGAATAAGGCGCTCTCCCGACGCGCTTTTAATGCGTCAAAAATGGCATCGAGAGTAACGCGAAATTCCCGATGCCATTAGTTATTTGTCAGAAAAGACGTTGGGAGAAAGGGGATCTCCCGACGTTTTCATGCTGCATTGGGAGTTCCCCTATAAATTCGATATTTCTGAAACAAACGAAAAAAATTAAAGAGAAACTGCCGACGATCGAAGAAGAGAAGCCTTGTTCCCTCGCCGCCGTTGCCCTCACCGCCGTTAGCCGCTGTCGTCCCTCTCTCGCCGCCTGCCACCGTACATTCTTAGTTGAGGTAAGTTTAAAATCATTAATTTTAGTTAATTAGGTTAGGTTTATTTAGATAGTTTAGGGTTTTGCTTTTTAAAATTTGTTTTAGGATTTTGATGATGAATTATTTTTGTTAGATAGTTTAGGATTTTGTTTAGAAATAGATTTTTGTTTGTGAAATGAAAATTTTGAATATGGGTTGAATTGAAATTTGAAGTGGGAGGAGGGGGAGGTTGAATAGAAATTTTGAATGGGTGGGGGGTTTGAATTGAAAATTTGTACTATGGCATTCTTACACACATTAATTAATTTGATTGGATCAATGATTAGTTAATACTTGAACTTATTTATCTCAAGTCCACTATACCGTAGATTTATCTTCTCTAATCTTTGACCTATTTCGTTATTTAAAAAAGAAAACATTTGACCTATTTATTTTAGGTCCAAATTCACAGCAACACCTATTTCCATGAAAATTATGTGTAGTTAAAAAGTATGATATTTGGGCTCATGATAGATACATAAATTTCCCTATATTCTTGTGTTTTGGAGAAGATATATGGTTCCAATTATTTGTTTTATTGATATACAAATTGTAACTTGATTTATTTGATCATAAGGAAGGATGATGATGTTGTTATAGATTCGATTCAATCAACTTTTAACAAATTAATTAGCTTTTAAGTTTTCTAACTAGTCCCACTCCAATTACCTTGATCTCATGAGTGAATAGAAAATTGAATGTACGTTGAATTTTAACTGAAATCACTTATATATTCTCATTAGAATAAATTTGATTCAACGAGAGAAGTATGTCATCTTAACGTGCCTTAGATGATCTACATCTCAAAGGCCTAACACTAAATGAACACACATTAAACTATCCATGTGTCTCAGTTTAGTGTGTGTAAGAATGCATCTATATCTATATAAAATGTTCAAATTTCCTCTTAATCTTATTAGTCTAGATATAATGACATAGTACAAAGTTCATGGTATTTATATATATATATAAAAATGTTGAGTCTAGAATTGTGTTTCAATATTAGTTTTAGTTTATTCATACAATAAACAATACATATTTAATGATACATTTCATATCCTGATAGATCAATACCTTTAAATATCCTAATAGTTATAGCCTTCAAATTTAAATTTTGATTCGCTCTCTTAGATTTCAAGATTTACACTTCTAATCTAAATTTTTTTATTGAACGTTGAGTGTCCCGTTGGTAGCTCATTTATTTTTCTTTTTTTATTTTTAATTTTCTAATCTAAATTTTTTTCATTTATTAATGATCGGTAGAGTATTCTAAATTTTATTTTAGTTAGATAATTTGAAGAGATCTACGTGTTCGTTGGAATAGTATTCCCACAAAAATATCACATTGAAATACATAGCTTAACGAGTTTTGATGTTTTAACTGGCTTAGGGTTTATATCAAGAGAGTATAGTAAAAAATTCTCTCATTCCACACATTCCCTTAGCTCATGTATATTATATACAAAGAGAGATAGATTTTAGAGTATAGTACACTCACATTGATATTAATATTTGTGCAAAAAGTATTCATAGTCATACAATACAATGAAATACAACTTACTTTTAAACATATGGAAAGAGAATTTGTCAAGATGAAATGTGATTGAACAATTAGAAGAGAATAAAAAAATTGTATTAAGATCATCGATAAAAAAAAAAAAAAAAAAAAGAGAGGAAAAGAAAGAGAATTTTAATTTTAATTTTCTTCAATATTTTTCCTAAATTTCTAAATTTAGACACCGACCATTTCTTATAGTGATAGGGTCCTTAAATATAGGTTTTTTCATGTTGTGCTTTTTCTTTTTCTTTGTCTTTGCTTTTTTTATTAGAAGATGTGGGCTATGGGTAAATTTTAAGTAGTCGTAATAGGTGATACTTTTAAGAATAATAATTAAGTTTTTAGTAATATTGTAATGATCCGAACTTTTAAACTTAAGGTTATTATTCAAAAGAACATTAATAATTTAAATTTTCTTAAAAAGAGAGACTAAAATTTTTTATGAAATTAATATCAAGTAAATGTTTGAAAGATATAAAATTTGAAAGTTCAATAAAATACTGTGAAAACATGATCCGCACGAGTTCTAACAATTCTTTAAATAAAACAAAGTTAAATAAATAGGATCAAAATTTAATAAAAAATATCTAAAAACAAAATACTGAAACACTGATACATAGACATGAAAGTAGAACTAGGTCCCCATAATGACATGTTACGGACCCTTCCCGTTACTCGCCTGCTTTCCAGAACCTCTACTTTTGCCTGAAATATTAAACATAGAAAAAAGTGAGTATATAAAACATACTCAATAAGGGACTCACTACTAGGGATCTGTTAACTTCTCGTTAGAAACATATTCATAACGTCTTGTGCCCAATGGAGCATACCTGGGCAAGTGAGATTGTATGAACACCCTTAATCATGCGAGTGATCCCGTAGGAACGCCTCTAGTCGTGTGAGTGATCGTAGATACACACTAGGCAAGTGAGACCGTATGAAAACCCTTAATCGTGCGAGTTATCTCGTATGAATAACCCTAGTCATGCGAGTGATTGTAGGTACACACTCCTAAACATATTTGTGATACATAGGTCCACCTCTCTAATCGTGTGAGTGATCTCGTCGGAACACTTCTTGTCGTGCGAGTGATCTCATATACAGTATAACTAGCACATAACCCTGCATGTGATCCGTAGGTACACCCCTAATCGTGCGAGTGACTCCGTAGGAACACGTCCTAGTCGTGCAAGTGACCCCATGGATAGGACACAATACAGGTAGGGTAAAAGGCTTAACAGTGAAATTTAATAGACACACCACAATCCAAAAGCATGTAATTAACAATCAATATATACATAGCATGAATCATCAGTTATAACAGTCCATAAAACATAACAGTCCATGAAGCATGAAATCCATAAAGCGTGCTTAATCATCATCTAACATCAGTCAACATCTACACAACATCGCATTATGCATTTTCAGCTACTATCAATGCATAATCCATAACCTATGCAATCTCTTTAAATTCAATTCGAAGATTCAGTAGTAGAACCTCTTACCTATTGTAGTCTATCTCTATCTATTTGAGATAAACGATTGATCGTTTAGATCTTAGTATACGGTTGTGTAGTAAAAAAAGAAGAAGAATGACACAATACATGATAATGAAAAAAGAATAAAGAGATGATGTCGAAGATGAGGGATGGAAAAGAAGGAAAAAAATTCTAGAAAAGAAAATGAAGAAATGGCTAACCAGAAGAAGTAAAAATACAAAGAAGGAGAAGTAATAATATGAAAAAGATCTATAAACATTCAACGTAAAATTCAAAACTATCAAAGATAAATCTAAATGTATGAAAATACAATGATGGTTTCATGGATTTTTTTTTTATTACACGGTCCATGAATATTTTTTTTTAGTTTTGTTGTATACATGTGAGTATAAATAGTGAAGAAGAGGCACATGAAGGGTTATGGTCCAATAACTACTTGGTCCTTTAAAGGCCCAACAACTTGAACAACCAATTACTCTTGGGCTTCTATCCAAATCTGACCCACATATCAATTTTGAAATTGTCACATATACCTAATTAAAATAGCAAAATCTGTCAAAATCTATCAATGATAGGAGTCTATCACCGATAGACCATGTAGCAAATGTTAATCTATCACTGATAAACCATAAGAGTCTATCAACGATAGAAGTGTATCACCGATAGATTTTGCTATTTTTGCAATTTTTTTAAAATATTGCTACATACTTAATAATTATTCTAAATATTGCTACATATTATAATTACCCAACAAAATTTGAGTTTTAAATGTTACTTTCTTTGTCAAATTTTTAGTTTTAGTTTGGTTTGTTGGTTTCAAAATTTTACATTTTTATCCTGAATTTTCACTTGCATAATCATCTGTCTTAATTTTGAATTAACGCATAATCATTTGTCTTAATTTTCTCTTAATTAACTTAAGAGAATTAATCGCAAGTATTATTAAATAGTCTCATTAATTTCTTTTGGTTACAATTGAATTTAATGAAAAGATTTAATCACGATTATGTTTATCAATGAAATTTAATACCTAAAAGTAAAAGTTCAAAATATAAAATGGTAGGAACAAAATTGAAATTAATCTCCAAATTAAACAATAGAAATGTAAGATTTATAAAATGAAAATATCAAATTAAAATAAATTTAAAATTTAAAAATAAAAATAAATGTCAGTGTATAATTTTGTGATTTATTTTTCTAAATGAAAAAATCAACTTAATAATTTGCTTCAGCCAAAACCGTAGAATGATGAAGAAATTAAAGAGTGAAATTTTTAAATCAAAAGAAAAAAATTATCGGATAATGTACCAAAACTATTATTTATGTGAGGGTTGTTATTGTGTTTTTTTTCTTAAATTAAGACATGGGAACTAACAAAAATGAATGCATAATATGGTTTATGGAAAAAAATCATTAGAATCATTGCAAGACACGCTGTTCACACAAGATTTTTGGAGAAATTTGATTCGTGGAGCTAAACTTGTGTTGATGTCGTATTTATGTTGATTTTGATGCGATGCGATTCGATCTCTAGATTAAAAAATAAATATTGCAACAACAAATTGAGGACAAATTCATCCAACCTACATTCAAGGAAAAATACAATATTTAAAGTCTTAAAAAATAACTACCCACTAACAACATGACCCTAAACATGCTCCATGATTACAAATCATGAATAACTAATTCCTAAGAAATAGGAACAAACTTGGACTAAATTAACTTAACAAAAACAAACACACGTGAGCATGTTTCAGTCCTAAAGCAGTTTCTTAACACTTCTCCTTGCTTTAGGAATTGCAAACTGTAACGCCCAACAAATTCGATATTTCTTTTTGTTTTGGCCATTGTCATCAATATTAAGTGTGGTTATGGGAATTTTTTTAATTTATTACAAGAACCTTATCATTTTGATTTTTGTGATTAATTAAGGCTTGGGATTTTCCATTTTTTAGATATTAAGTATTTTTTTTTTATTGGGAAATTATGTGGTGAATTATTGTTAATTGAAAGGTGGGTTGGTTGAAATTTTGGTGAGATTTGGGAGAGAGAGAAGATGGTTGGCTTTGATTTAATTAAAGGAAAAGAAAAGAGATTTTTATTATAAAGGAGCCTTGGGTCCCGTGCATAAGGAAGAAAAATCAAAAAAAAAAAAAAAAAAAAAGAAAGAGGGGAAAAGAAAAGAGAAAAGGGAGAAAACAAAACCCTAGCCGCTCGTCGCCGCCGCTCGTCGCCGCCGCGTACCCGAGCCGCCAAGCCCTCCTCCTTCTGTTCGTCAGCTCAGCCGGATCGTTTGCAGCCGCCAGCCGTCGCATGAAGCCGCGTTTTGCTGCGTCGTCGAGCAGCTCAGCCGGATCGTGCGCAGCCGCCAGCCATCGCGTGAAGCCGCGTCCTGCCGAGTCGCCGAGTAGCAGCAGTTGACGATCGTCAGCCGCGCGCCTCCAGCCGTCGAAGCCGAACCCACGTTTCGGCCGACGCCCGAACCCGAAACCGATCCGCGCCCGCTCGCCCGAAACCGACCCGCGCCCGCTCGCCCGAAACCGAACGCGCTCCACGCTCGCGCACGCCCGCTCCGAGTCGTAAGCCGAGCCGCGCCGGTCTGCACCACGAGCCGCGCCTGTCTGCCCCGCAAGCCGAGCCGATCCCCAACCTTCAAACCGAGCCAGTCCCTGCTCCCCCAGCCGAGCCGCCAAGCCTATTTGGCTCTTTCCATCCAATTTTTGGTAAATTAATTAATTATTTTGGCTTACCCAGCAAGACTCAAATTTTTGGGCACTAAATGATTTAATTTGGAATTAAATTAGATTATTTCTCCTTAAGGGACGTCCTGGACCAAGTAACTGCTGCAGCGGGGGATTTCTTCAGTAGGGGCTTGAGCAATGCAACCTCTCTCTAGGGTAAGTCATTTCAAATGAGTCTTGAACCGTTAGTCGTTGGTGACCTAATTACGAATCTTGGCATATTACACAGTTAGGACCTCGTCGCTTGGAAAGCGTACTACCTCGCGGTTAGGACTCGTCAAGTAAATCTCCAGGTAAGAGATTCTACTACTAGCTCCATGCTTAGAAATATGAGATGATGTATACTCCAATTTTGCATGTTGAGGATTGGACGGTACGATGCCTGAAATCAATGTTAGTATGATGTAAATGACGGTATGGTTATACTATAGCCTGTTATGTGTGGCGAGAGTTGTTATAGCTATACGACGAATGTCGAGACGGAGAGGGCAGAGATGATTTATATGATATGTTATATGCTGATGCCATGTGTATGTATACTGCAATTAGGGTACCTGTTAGCTTGATCTGTTAGAGTCGTACCTGCATGGGTGTCCTCCGGGATCACCACCTATTGAGGACTGTGTGGTCCGACGGGACACCAGTCTAGCATGGATATAGATATGACTCGAGTGACTCGACGGGGTCCTCGCATCCCGACTGTCCTAGGTGTCCCCCGGGGCACCGAAGACCAGAGTTACGTTCCTACGGGAGCGCATGATTACACGTGTTCGGGAACGTGCCAGAGATTGGGTACCAGTTATCAGGACTCTAACAGGAAGTTAACAGGCACCTAGTGGGACTAGTAGTGGGTCCCTTACTGAGTATTTTTATACTCACTCTCTTCGTTTTATGTTTTCAGGTAGAGGACGAGGCAAGGGCAAGGGCAAGCTGGCGAGCGACCCGAAGTGAGACCGTGGAGGGCCATAGGGACTACCGCTTCCGCTTATTCTTATTTCAGATTTTCACGTTTGAGTTTGAGTACCTTTCATTACTTACCATCTTTTATGTAGATAGGGCCCGAGTAGGACTTCAGAACGCTTTTACACATTTTTTTTTTTTGCATGACTACCTTGTTTAAATTTTTATAAATGAAATTTCTTAAACCGTATGCGTTTTAATAATTTTTATGACTTAAACCACTTGTTCTATATTTAGTAATGACTTCGATTCAGTATAAGGAGTCGGGTCGTTACACAAACACCAAGTTTTGACCTTAGAAACTCGAACTTGCAAGTAGGCAACGGTTTAGTTAATATGTCTGCAACTTGATCTTCTGTTTTGCAGTAGACAAGAATCACCTCTTCACTTTTCTGCACTTCCCTTAGAAAGAATAACTTGATGTTAAAATGTTTAGTCTTATTATAAAACATAGGATTATGAGAAATAGCAATAGCAGCTTTGTTATCAATAAGAATCTTCGTGTTTTCCCTTTGCTCCAGATCAAGATCAAGTAAAATTTTCCTCAACCATAAAGCTTGATTAACAATAGCTGTTGCAGCAATAAATTCTGCTTCAGCAGTGGATTGGGCTACAATTTCTTGCTTTTTCGAGCTCGAAGAGAAAACACCAGAGCCAAGAGTAAAACAGTAGCCTAAAGTGCTTCTCATATCATCAATGGAACCTCCCCAATCACTATCAGAAAAACCAATCAGCTTGAACTCCTTGCCCCTAGTGAACTTAACACCAAAATCACTTGTGCCTTTGACATATCGAATCACTCTTTTTGCTGCCTTGAGATGTAATTCACTTGCACAATGCATGAAACGAGACAAAATACTCACAGCATTCAAAATATCAGGCCTTGTTGCTGTGAGATACATCAAGCAACCAATTAAACTCATGAAATATCCTTCATCAACTTTGTCAGCACCATCTTCTTTGCACAACTTCTCTTTTTGATTCATTGGAGTGCTTACTGCCTTACACTCATCCATCTTAAACTTCTTTAGTATTTCCTTTGCATATTTTTTCTGGCAGGTGAAAACTTCACCTTGCCCTTGCTTGATCTCTATGCCAAGGAAGTAAGACATGAGCCCGAGATCTGTCATTTCAAACATCTTCATCATCTCCCATTTGAAATTTTGAATATGATCTGCATTGTTTCTTGTAACCAGTAGGTCATCAACATACAGTGAAACAATAAGAATGCCAGTACCATTATGCTTGACATATAAGGTTGATTCTGATAGACTTTTCAAAAATCCCAAGCTTAGTAAATGTCATCAGTTTTGCTATACCAAGCTCCTGGAGCTTGTTTTAAACCATAAAGAGCCTTCTTGAGAAGATAAACTTTATTTCCTTCACCTTGCTTCCCACATCCTTCGGACTGCTCAACATAAATTTCTTCTTGTAAGACACCATTCAAAAAAGCTGATTTGGCATTCAACTGAAACAATTTCCAGCCCTTTTGTGCAACTATTGCAAATAGTAACCTAATTGTGTCCATTCTAGCAACAGGAGCAAAAGTGTCAGAGTAATCAACACCAAAGATTTGAGCATACCCTTTAACCACAAGTCTGGCTTCGTGCTTGTTAATCGAGCCATCAGCGTTAAGCTTGGTTCTAAACACCCATTTAAGTCCAATTAACTTTCTTGAGGTCTGTCAACAAGGATCCAAGTTTTGTTCTTCTCTATCATTGACAACTCCTCCTCCATTGTAGCTACCCACATTTGATCTTTCTTTGCTTCTGCATAGTTTGCAGGTTCACACAAAACAGCATTGCACCTTTCGTAAATATCAGAAAGCAACCTTGTTCCTCTCACGGAAGCATCATCTACTATTTCATTCTGCTTGTCATCTTCCTCTTCAATGCTTGAATCAAAGAACTTGAATTTCATCTTTTCCAAGGTCTGACTTTTCTTCTCTGCATCATCAAAGTTCCACTCTTCATCCTCCACGAAGTGAACATCCCTGCTCACGACAATCTTTTTAGTTTGTGGCTGGAAAATTTTATAGGCTTTGCTGATAGAACTATAGCCTACAAAGACGCTCGATGAAGCTCTCCTATCAAGTTTGTCACGCTTGCTTTGTGGAACATGAGTGAAACACAAACAACCAAATACTTTGAGAAATTTTAGTGATGGTTTGTAACCATACCATGCCTCAAATGGTGTCTTTTCCTTCACTGCTTTTGTGGGAAGCCTATTTTGAAGAAATACAACTGTATTGGCTGCCTTTGCCCAAAACTTTTTTGGAAAACTCTTCTCATGCAACATGCATCTTGTCATCTTCATGATGTATCTATTTCTCCTCTCACTAACTCTATTTTGTTGAGGAGTGTAAGGAGCTGTAAGTTGATGTTTTATGCTTGAATCTTCACAAAACTTGTCAAATTCTGTCGAAATACACTCCTTCCCATTGTCAGACCTTACAATTTGAATTTTACAACCACTTTTATTTTCTACTTTTGCCTTGAACTTCCAAAAAACATGAGTAACCTCTGATTTAAACTTCAAGAAAAAAATCCAGCACATTCTGGTGAAGTCATCAATAAAGACAATATAATAGAGACTGCCTTTTAAAGAAGGTGTTCTCTGAGGGTCTGCAACATCTGTGTGAATGAGTTGCAATTTTTGAGTGGCTCTCCAAGATGACTTGGGAAATGAATTCCTATTTTTGCTTTCCAAAATGACACGCTTTGCAACTTGAGATTACTTCACTAAGCTTGGGAATATCAAGTGCCAACTCTTTTAGTTGCAGCAGCTCTTGATGATGATAGTGATCGACCCTTTTGTGCCAAAGCTGTGTTACATCTTCTTTGAGAGCAAAAACAGATTGCTCCTCCTCTAAAGAATTGAGTGAAAAACTTTTTCTTTTCATTTTTACTTTGAAAATATCTTGATTTGTTGCATCCTTAATCAAGCAATATTCATTTTCAAAAGTAACTTTAATTTTTTTTTCAATAAGTTGACCCACACTCAACAGATTTTGATTAATGTCAGGTACAAAAAGAACATCCTGTATATGTTTTGTACCTGTACAACTTGCAATCGCAATAGTCTCATTTCCTTTGACTGAGATGTAGTCTCCAATGCCAATTCTGACTTTGGTGATATTTGTTGGCTTCAAATCTCTAAACAACTCCTTGTCATGAGTCATATGGTTGGTACAACCACTACCAATCAGCCAGCTTTCATTTGACTCACCACCCACGAAGCATGTTGCCACAAACAATTGATCCTCCTCCTTCTCCTGATCAGCAATTTTGGCCTCTACACCTTGTTGTTGATTATTGTTCATGCAAATTACAGCTTTATGGCCCATTTGGTTACATTTGGTGCACTTGGCGTTTGGTCTTCTTCAACATTTAAAAGGAGGATGACCCTATTTATTGCAATGTGGACATGGAGGGTAGGATCCCTTATTGACTCCTGCTTTGTTGTAAGCTGAAGATTCTCTAGTAGAAATTTGATTCTTCTTGAAAAATTTCTTCTTCTTTTTGCTTCTAACATTTTCATGATGCTTGGCTGGCAAGGCTCCTTCAAATGCACCTTCTTGCCTCATGGCTCTTTTTTGTTCTTGCGCTTGCAAAGCATTGAGTATCTCTGCAAGAGTGATTTGAGTCAAGTCTTTGGTATTTTCTAAGGCAAAAATAGATGCCTCAAATTTTTTAGGCACTGATACAAATTTTTTTCTACAATTCGTGAGTCCTTGAACTCAGAACCAAGTAATCTGATTTGGTTTGCAATGTCAAATAACCTAACAGAATACTCTTTAATTGATTTTGTTTCCTTCATCTTCTGCAACTCGAATTATCGAATCAAGTTTAACACACACATTCCTTTGATTCTTTCATCTCCCTCATACTCTGACTTGAGATAATTCCTTATCTCATATGCTAATCTCAGAGTCATAATTCGAGTGAAGATAGTAGATGAGATTGCAGCAAACAAATAGGCCTTTGAGCTTTGATTTGTGTCATAACAGGATTGTCTGGAAAAGTAGGAATTACATAATCCTCTTCCACTGCTTCCCAAATATCCAAAGCTTTTATATATGCCTCCATACGAACTGCCCAAACTTGGTAGTTGTCTCCATCAAATATCAATGGAGAAATTGAAGAGAAACTAGAACTTGCTATGGCGTCCATGACACAACAACTTCACACACACTTACAGATCCCTTAAGAAGAGAGCTCTGACACCAATTGTTATTTTCTAGATTAAAAAATAAATATTGCAAGAGCAAATTGAAGACAAATTCATTCAAAGTACATTCAAGAAAAAATACAATATTTAAAGTCTTAAAAAATAACTACCCACTAACAACATGACCCTAAACTTGCTCCATGATTACAAATCATGAATAACTAATTCCTAAGAAATAGGAACAAACTTGAACTAAATTAACTTAACAAAAACAAACACACGTGAGCATGTTTCCGTCCTAAAGTAGTTTCTTAACAGATTCTCTCGGCTGGAAGCTTAAGTTGGAGTCTTGGAAAATAGTTTGTATTTTCAAAGGAGATTCAATCTTCGAGGACGATCAACTTCAAGAGTTGAGCCTCTTGGGAGAATTCTCTCTAGATCTTCTAGAATAAAAAAATTCCAACCCCCACAAATGAAGAGAATTTCTCTATTTATAGAGTTCCCTGATGGGCTTTCATGATACCCATGAGCTCAATCACATGGATATTTAACTTTGGGTTAAATTAAGCTTACTTTTTTTGCTCAATTGAATCTTAGCCCAAATAAATAATATTTAATTGAACCAGGTTAATTAATTTGATCCAATTGTCATAATAAAGACATGTGACATTATTAGAATTAGCTAATTTGTCTTTAAATTTAATTTGGGACACATACCAATTTTTTAGTTAATTCAAAATGCAATTATTTTAGTAAATGACGTGGCAATTTGTGATTGGTTCCAAAATTTCTTATTCAACAAATGCATGATAATTGTTCATGAATTTTTTAATTACGAAGATTAGAGCATGATAATTATGTGTATATATAAAATTAATAGAGCTACTATGAGAATTTCATTTAATATTTTCTTTTATGAAATATTACTCTCTCTATATTTCTTTTCTTTTATATTCATGAATGTTTGGGTCAGTTTATACACATCTCGACTAATCTCACGAGACAACCCACATTTGATTGTCAAGAAAACTCGAATGAAATTAATCTATAGATAGTTGGTCACGTGATCAATAATCTCTTAATTAGTTTTCTAAATAAATGACAATTCCATTTTAATTTTAAAAAACAGAAAGACAAAACCTTACACGAAATTAAAGGGAATAATCAACAAAATAATTTATATGAAATAAAATGAAAAATCACATGCTATAAAATAAAGTGAAAATTTATAAAATCAAAATGAAATTAAAGGAAATGTTTTTGCGAAATCTCATAGTAAATCGAATATGAAGAAATTCCTCGATTTTATATTCTCCAAAATATTATAAAACTGTCATATATTTAATTAATTGTTAGTGAAGAATTTAATTCTTTGTATTATTTTGAAACCTTTCTTAAAATCAAGGTATCTTCCTCATATAAATTTATACTCACGTAAAGTTTCAATACAAATATTCATACGTACGTACCGTACCTACATACATACATATTCATGCAAATTTTCAATGCAAATATACATACGTACATCATATACCTACATACATATCTTAGAAAATTAAAACTCTTCAATTATTTTATTCTTTAATTATTGTTTTAAGTAATATCTTTTATATTACTTAATTAACATAATTAAGTAGTTTATGTTATGGAATATATGTGCTTTGGTTGAAAGAATTATATTATGGAAAGTTATTTGAATTCAATCAACATTAATTTTTTGAGATCTTATAAGGATTTTCTTTAACTAAATATATATTCTATAGATATGTATGAAATATTAAACTACGATGCATGACATACAATTTGGTATATCAAAATATTTATGTAAACGTCACCATTTATAAATGTATAAATTATTCCCTCAATTATTTCTCTTTATACTATCCTTATATATAGAGAGAATAGATTTTGTATTGTATGCAAATTGTTCAAGTAAGAAAAAAAAATGGAACAGCTGGAGTATACGATCACAGAGACACTAGATGGAAGTAGAAAATTAGGTTTAAAGTTGGATCCTGAAGAAATGTTATCTGAATCACAATTTCTTCTTAATTGTTTTAAAGACCTCGATGGGAAAACAAAAATCACCATGTTTGATGATGTTTTAGAAAAAAGTTTTAAAGCGACCATAGAAAGGAAAAGCGCTTCTCACCAATTTGTTATTGAGTGGGGTAAAGACTTCGTCAAAAAAAATAAACTATAAGAATGGAGATGAAATTAAGTTGCGTTGGGAACCTCGGAAGGAAAGTCTATGTTTTAAGATTATAAGGTGTTCAGCTCTTAGAACTTATCCACAAATGTCTTCTCAATATCGTTCGTATAATTATCGTTCCTAGAATAAATGTAGCAAATAAAAAATAAAAATAATTAAACTTTATATATTTGTAAGTGTATTAAAAAGATGTATGGTTGGTATATTGCTATAATTATGGTTGGTATAATTATTATCTTTTAGCACTTAAATTTACTTAAAATTTGAAAATTTACTCTCTTTTTTTCTTGAAAATTATTATTATTTTTCAATTAATTTCAATAATAAAAATTAACTTTGTCTAAATTTAAGATTTATCGGGATTAAAAGGACTAAATTTGGCTCAAAGTACGTATTTTAACTTAAACTTTTAAGATAAAATTGAAATAAAAAACTTGCTGAAACTAATAAAATGAACCTTAATTTAATTTTGTTGGCCATTTGAAAAATAAAGCAATAAGAATATAGAAAATTTACCATTTTATGAATTTTAAATAATTATAATCAAAGGTTTTTTTTAAATAAATTTTAATGATAAAATGATTAAAACGCAATTAAAGGTTTTTTTATTTTTTTATTTTTGCAAAATATCGAATGAAATCAAAGAGCAAAAATTCTTCAAATTTATTATCCAAACTATTATTCCAATCAGCTTAGCTGTATTTAATTAATTGTCATTGAAGTATCTAATTCCTTGTATAATTTAAAAACCTTTCTTTAAATCAAGGTATCTTCCTTATATAAATTTATACTCATGGAAAGTTTCAATGTAAATATTCATTCATATGTAGGGTTTAATCGCAAATCCTGACTGTGATTTCTTAATAAAAACACATGGACAAATTGGATTATTTTAATAACCTTTTTTCAATAAATATTCACTTAAGTGATTATACCACATTCGTCCTGATTGTTTCAATCCATATAATGATCTTTGTAATTTAATTGAACATAATTCTCTAGAGTTTGAATTATATGATTTAGGTATATTAAATCCTTCAGGGATTTTCATATAGATTTCATTTTCCAAAGATCCATACAAGCATGCTGTAACTACATCCATAAGATGCATATCAAGATTTTCACATCCAATCAGACTAATTAAATATCTTAATATAATAGCATCCACCACAGGAGAATATGTTTCCTCATAATCAATGTCTGGTCTTTGAGAAAATCCGTGTGCAACAAGTTGTGCTTTATATCTTGTGACCTCATTATTTTCATTTCGTTTACGCATAAATACCCATTTAAATCCCACAGGTTTTACACCTTTAGGTGTATGGACTACAGGTCCAAAAACTTCACGTTTTGTGAGTGAGTTTAGTTCTACTTGGATGACTTCTTTCCACTTGGGCCAATCCTTTCTATTACAACATTCGTCAACAGATTTAGGTTCATAATCCTCATTTTCATGAATGATATTATGTGCAACATTATATGCAAAAATGTTGTCCACAACTACATTAATTCTATTCCACCTTTTTCCTGTCATGGTATAATTTATCGAGATCTCATTGTTATCTTCATATACTTGAGTCTCTTCAACATTTTTACCACTAGTCGTGTCCATAACTTTTTCTTGAATGTTTCTATTGTCAATTAAGTCATTTCGACTATTGGTCACTTTTCTTTTTCGAGGATTTTTATCCTTTGAACCCATCGGTCTACCACGCTTTTGACGCAGCGCTGATTCATTAATTGTATCAACTTGCTGAGTTGGGATTTCAATTCTGGATGGAGCATTTGCAGCTGAAATATATGACTTGGTCACTTTCTTAGTATCTATAAATGCATCTGGCATTTGATTTGCTACACTTTGTAAATGAATTATCTTTTAAACTTCTAGTTCACATTGCTTTGTACGAGGATCTAAATGAGACAATAACGATACATTTAAGTCAATTTTATTTTCCAACTTCTTAATTCCTCCCCCTAATGTTGGAAAATTTGTCTCATTAAAATAACAATCAGCGAATCGTGCAATAAATACATCCCCCGTCAAGGGTTCAAGATCTAATAATTGATGGGGATTCAAATCTGACATATATTCCTAACCTTCTTTGAGGTCCCATTTTAGTACGTTGTGGTGGAAAAATTGGAACATATACTGCACAACAAAAAATTCGCAAATGAGAAATATTTGGTTCCTGGCCATAAGCACTAGAAGAAATATGACCTTTAATGTCAGTTGAAAAAAATGAGAACGGATCTTTAATGTCGCTTTTTAAAATACAGATGTTTAATTTCAGTTTTAAATCGACATAAAAGAGAAAGGACTATTGTCGATTTAAAACCGACATTAAAGAATCGCTTTTCTAAAACTGACATTAAAGATAATGATTATTTTTTTTTCTCTCTTCATTTGTGTCTTTAGGGCTTCATATATGAGGGTTGTGCAACCAACAGTCACGAAAGAGAGAGAGTAAGAGTTTTTCCCTACAATTCGTGAGCATTGTCGCCACTGGTGGATGGAGTATTAACGTTACCTGAGGTAGTTGACGGAGATAAAGACGTCGAAGTATTGACATCAGCTAAGCGGCGGGATCGAGCGAGCTTTTTCGGTGTGTTTTAACACCTTTTCGGCGTTTTATCAGCGTTCCAACATGAAGAGAGAGAGCACCGACATTTGACGTTGGCGTGGGTTTGACGATATTCTAAGCGAACCCTTCCAGCGTTTGTTTGGCTTCGAGGTTTGAATGGTTTGGCAGTAGAGTAGAGTGATTTTCTGGTGAGTTTTAGTCGTATGTGTTCTATTTTAGTCGTGGGTTCTTCTTGGGTTTGCAGTGGGGTGTTCAACACGTAGGTCTCCCGGTCTCCGGTTTGTGTGAAACTTCTAATTTCTAATTTTATTTATTTGTGTGAAACTTCTCATTCTTGATTGAATTGATATAGAACCTCCCGCAGTTATGTATATGCCTGTATTTTGATTGAAATGTTTGTTTCTGTATCATTTAAAGGAAGCAAGAGCAGTTAAAGCCATAAAGTTAGAATTTCCTAAACTGACAAAGTTAGCATTGATTCAAATGTTTTTAGAAAAGTAAAGAACTCGGTTGTACTTCAAGTTAAGAATGTCAGATCTTCAAAAATTAGTACTCTTGATTTTCTACCTAATAGTTTAAGGTGGATGAGTTGGTCTGAGTTTTTTTTTCATTGTTTCGTTCAAACTACTCGATGAAGAATCTTATTCAACTCAAATTGCCACAAAGCTACATTGGAAATTGAGCATTTAAGGTATTTTTATCAATACTTGAGTTTTATTAATTTCAATGAAGAAATGAAGTCTAGTATAGAAGATTTGTGGTTTTATAGTAGTTTTATAACAAAGCTATCTTCAACGATTAGATATCTTACCAGCCTCAAAGATCTGACCATTAAAGATTGCAAAAAGCTCACAACTCTTCCAAGTATAATTTATGATTTAAACAAACTTTTACATCCATAGAAGTCTCACAATCCGATCTTTCAACATTTCCTTCCTCATATTCTTGCCCTTCCTCACTTTCCTTTATAATATTATCGAGCGACTCATATTCTACTGTTGTTTTATTTTTCTAAAAGATATTGCTTGGGTGCCAAACGTAAATTCAATGAACTCCATGAAAAAGCTTTTGTTGTGGAGCTTGATCTTCGAGGTATTTATTTGGTTTAGTTTTGTTGACCGTTTCCAATATTAATAATTGTTTGAAGAAGCATTTTCGGGGCCTTTAAAATGTCGTGATCTTTGAATTTATATAATTCTGTTTGGTTGCTAGTGGAAAGGGAATCATGATCTTGAGGAGATAATTCTGATTATCTGAGCCAGTGTACTGGGAGTGTGTGCGTATGTGAGTGGGTGGTAACATATTGAAAATTCGTGGTATAATTTGAGGTTCATGTTTAGGGTGGTTGTGCATTTTTTGGCAAATTAAAATTGTCATTTTCTTTGCTAAACAAGTTTGACAAGGTGTTTAGATCTTTTATTTTCAGTTTCCCTCGAAATTGGTCGATGTTAGCTTGAGTATAGATGATTTCTTGACTTTTTCACTGGTTTTGTCTGATTATGGTAATATCACTTTTATAATGTGCTTACTAACTTGATGTAGCTCTCAAGGATAAATGAAAGAAAAGTGAAGGTATGTAGACCATACTATTACTTATCTTAACTCCTTATATATCATTTTGCTAATATATTTTTGGAATTACTATCAAATATGTTCTTTGGAACTTAGAGTGCATGTGCAATATATGCTTCTTTTTTCTGAGAAGGAACACTTCATTAAATAAAGGAAATAGAAGGGAAATCCCTAAACACTTATAGGTGATTATAGAAGAGATTTCCCATGTGCTTTCTTATTTGTTGCTATGATTATCAGTAATTTAATATATGTCTCTTGCTGGCATTTGTTGAAGTTAATTTTACAAGCATGTTTTCTCATTTTCGATATTGTAGATGCCGATTGCTTTGTTTTTAGGGTCAAGAAACTATGCCTTTACTATGTATCTGACTCCAGTAAAAGCTAATTGTTAGACAAGGTGGAGCCTAGACTTGTTAACCTTGTCCACGCTATTAAGAAAAGCCCTACATTTTTTAAGTTCACAATGAACCTGTCAATTCCAGCGAAAACTAGAGTTAAGGCTATTAATGAAATTTTGATATACTTCCAAAATGTTACTGCCTTGGATTGGAACTTAGACTTGAAATTGTGTTATTATTTTGGTGATACTAATAACTGATAAGTGGACTCGGTCAGTGAGTTATCCGATAGTTATTGTTGTTTGATGTTTAATGCAATATTCAAATCCTGCTCTATCCATCCTTTTCTTGATTTGTGTGGAGGTGTTTATTTCTTTTTCTTCACATCACCATAGAGATTTTCTTGTTGCTTGTATGAAAATAGGTGCCTAAAGGTTGGGACAAGCTATTTGTATCTATAATTTTTGAGCAAACTGGGAAGACAATTGTCAAGTCAAGCAAAGCATCAATTCGTAATGGAAGTTGCCAGTGGACTGAGACTTTATCAGATTCCATTTGGGTTTCACAAGATGAAGTTTCTAAGGAGTTTGAGGATTGTAATTTCAAGCTTGTTGTGGCCATGGTACTATTGTTTGAGCTTTATGAGTAAACCATGTTTATAAGAAATTATTCCGCTTGCTAGGCCTATGTTGTTTCCATGACTATCCTTTGTTTAACAATAGTTGTACTTTGTAATTTGGCTTTTTACATATTTGACATTGATTTATTGCAAAGATGGGGAACTGATTATGATAGCCACTGAGTCTAATTTACACTTAATTTCCAATCATAGGGTTAGCAAGATCTAATATTCTTGGAGAGACTGTGGTCACCATGACAAATTACACAGATTCCAAATCTTCATCTGCAATCTCACTTCCACTGAAGGTAATCATTTTAATTTAGAGGTATTTGACTTGTTTCAAGTCTATAATTTCATTATTGTACTATTTTTGAACTTTTGCTATCATATGGAAAACATCAATTTTATATCAGCCGAACCTGAACATAATAAAAATATCTTTTTGATAATGGTTTTGAAATAAGAGTGCAGAGAATGAAAATCTAATTCTTCAAGAAACAATGAGGCGGAAAAGATGAGATATTTTAAGCTGGAAAAACAATGGCAAAGTTCAAGATGTGGTACTTGCTCCAAGAAAGATTGTGCCGAAGTTGATTCATCTATCGAAGTAGCTTCAAATTTTGAGTTAAATAGTGGTTTGGAAGAGCATAGATTCAACGATTCTCATGAGGTGTGCTTGCAGAATTATTTCCTCTTTCTCTTTTTACTATATTATGATATGATGGCATAATATTGTTTTTGTAGTTAATAGTGTTCATTCTTCCTTTGGATTTGAGTCCCTTTGTTTTTGGCCTTCTTTACATTCCAATGGATAAGGGGTTAAACTTGTTGGTAATAGATTATATGATTCTTGTATACTGGATTTGAATTGTAAAATGAATTGTATTTCGTTTTTTCAATAAATAGTTGATATTGCACAATATGGAAAGATTTTTGCTAAGTCATATGGTGAGAAACTTGAAACCTACAACATCAATGTTTCTGCTTCTAAACTTCACAAAATTGCATTTTATGGAAATATTTAATTTTCTTTTCATGTTATCCAGAGTTGCTCAAAACTTGATGAAGTTGAAGAGGCAAAGACCAATCCTAGGAATAAGTGCGAAAAAACTTACATATGTGGAAGCAGATGATAGTTATCCGACAACAAATCCTATAGGTACTACATGTTTGTAGGTTGTATTGACTACTTTTTAATGTGGAAACTACTATAGCACATCTCTAACAGTAACATCCTTTAGAGAGATGAACTGTGAATACCTGCTAAAATCAAAATGTGGGTAATTAAAACCTTTAGGGTGACACTATTATCATAAGTGTAAGATAATTGGAAGTTGGAAACCTTTAATGTTTTTACAAGCTATTCTGATTCAATTGTCAAAATTATTGTATGTTGTGTTGGTACTTCATATTCCATTATGTGCAAGAGGTTGACATTGGTACTTCGGCCATCACAATTTTAAAGTAGTTTCAGTTTTAATTATGTTCTCTTTTATAGTATTGATTTGGTTGTACATTTGTCTGAAGGTTGAAGACTGGGAAGGTTGAAAGTTGAAGCGAGTGACATTAGCAATATTGTGTAGATAGCCAGGCGATCGTTGAAGGTTGAAGACTTAGAAGAAGGCATTTAGGATTTCTTATTTAGTCTTGTATTAGGATCTTGTTTCATGTACTATTGTAGATAAAAAAATATTAAGATTTCCTTTTGTGTATACAAATATTATAGTTTCTAAAGTAATATTAATTTTATTGATTTGTTGGAGTGAGAAAACAATATTTATCTACATGGACTCAATGTTGGTTTATAAAAAATGAACAATAATGTAACAATTAAATAAAAATAAATTGGTAAAAATGGACCAAAAAACAAGGCTTCAATGTCAGTTTTAAACTGACATTATTGGGGATCTATAATGTTGGTTGTAAACCGACATTGTTGGCATCTTTAATGTTGGTTTTAAAACGACATCAAAGTCTAACCGACATTAAAGGACTTCAATAACACTATCAAAGATGTCGGTTTTAAACCGACACTAAAGGCCAAATTTCTTCTAGTGAAGCTAATTGTGTTGGGGAATACTTATGATAAGATGTCGGTCTTATGCGTATAAGTGACGATGCATGCCGAATAGCATGACCCCATATAGATAATGAAAGTTTTGCTCTCATAAGTAATGGTCTGGCGATCAATTGTAAACGCTTGATAAATGATGTTGCCAAACCATTTTGTGTATGAACATGAGCTACAGGATGTTCAATATTTATCCCAGTTGACATGCAATAATTATTAAATGCTTGGAATGTAAATTCACCAACATTATCAAGTCGAATGTTTTTTATTGTATAATCTGGAAACTGTGCTCTTAATTTGATTATTTGAGCAAGTAACGTGCAAATGCAAGGTTTCGACTTGATAATAAACACACATGTGACCATCTACTTGATGCATCAATTAAAACCATGAAATATCTAAATGGTCCACTTGGTGGATTGATTGGTTCACATATGTCACCATGAATTCATTCTAAAAATGTCGGTGACTCAACTCCCACTTTGGCTGGTAATGGCCTAATAATTAATTTTTCTTGAGAGCAAGTATTACATGATAATTCATTGGATTGAAGAATCTTTTGGTTCTTTAGTGGATGTTCGTGAGAATTTTCAATAATTCTTCTCATCATTATTGACCTGGGATGACCCAATCGATCATGCCAAACAGTAAACATATTTAAATTCATGAACTTCGGGTTCATGGTGGCAAATGTTTCAATTACTCGTATATGAGTATAATATAATCCAGAAGAAAAGGCAGGCAATGTTTCCAATATACGCTTCTCATGTGAAACAATAAATGTAATATAAAGATATTCTATATTATTTTTATTGTTAGTTTCAACATGATAACCATTTTGATGTATATCTTTGAAACTCAATAAGTTTCTTTTTGACTTACTAGAGAACAAAACATTACTAATTGTGAATTTTGTTCCTCTAGGCAAAATAAGGTTTGCCCTACCAAAACCTTTAATCAAGTTTGTAGAACCTGATATTGTATTGACATTTGATTCAAGCAATGTCAATGTAGAAAAATATTTTTTACTTTTAAGTATTGTGTGCGTACTTGCACTATCTGCCAAACATAAGTCTTCATTATTCATCTTTAAGTCAGCTAAAATATGAGAAATGTCCATAACTCTTCATTAAAAAAACGATTACAATAAGTCTCTTGGTAAAAAGGAAAAAAAAAAACTAACCTTGAAATGTAAATAAACTGGTAGATTTTAAATAGAGAAAACATAATGCAAATATTAGTTTTGGACATTATCATAATTAAAGGAAGTATTTGCTACTCATTCATTAACATTATTTTTCTCTTCAGGACACTCAAAAAAGTCCGGCACATCCAAATGAGTCATGT
The DNA here is from genome assembly GCF_025177605.1 of Cucumis melo. NCBI lineage: Eukaryota > Viridiplantae > Streptophyta > Magnoliopsida > Cucurbitales > Cucurbitaceae > Cucumis > Cucumis melo. The sequence goes on along the minus strand of NC_066867.1, from coordinate 2,708,201 downwards.
TGGAAGGGTCAAATACATCATCTTGATAGGCAAAGTTTATTTCCACATTCTTCCCTTTTTCCTTCAATGAGGCTTGATAAAGGTCGACTAAGTGCTTGGATGTACGACAAGTACGAGTCCAATGATCATTCATACCACAACGGAAGCATTGATTTTCACCACTTTTAAATTTCTTATTTTGTGGAGTCTTCCTTCTATGATCATCATTTGTAGTTTTCTTGAAATCTAAATGATTATTACCACGTAAAGTATAATTACTTCTTCCTCTACCACGATCACGACCTCGGCCACGATTACGACCACGACCTCGATCTCGACCATTAATATTGTTTAAAAATACAACATTCGCTTCAAGGAACGGTGTTGCTCCAGTTGGTCGAGATTCATAGTTTTTCATTAATAACTCATTATTTGGTTCAGCCATAAGAAGACATGATATGAGTTTGAAATACTTTTTAAAACCTCTTTCTCGATATTGCTGCTGCATGAGCATATTCGAGACATGAAATATTGAAAAGGTTTTCTCTAACATATCTTCATCAGTAACTTTTTCTCCACATAACAATAATTTTGAACAAATTTTAAATAATGCAGAATTATAATCACTTATTAATTTAAAATCTTGCAACCTTAAGTGCATCCAATCATATCGAGCTTTAGGAAGAATCACACTTTTTTTTTATGATCATACCTTTCTTTTAAACCTTGCCATAGTTCATAGGGATCTTTTATCGTAAGATATTCCATCTTTAGTCCCTCATGCAGATGATGTCGAAGGAAAATCATGGCTTTCGCCTTTTCTTGACTTGAAGTCGTGTTTCCTTCTTTAATCGTTTCTCCAAATGAATTTCAGCATCAAGCACCCATGATAAATAATTATCACCATTGATATCAAGAGTTAGAATTCTAATTTGGTAAGATTTGACATGGTAAAACTATAACAAAGAACAAATAAATTAACTTATATTAGAAATTTAATAAACATGTCAAACGTGCATTCTAAGACAACTTAGATAAATATCATATTATGCACATGATACAAAAATCAATGGAACCCATATATAATAATTTAAAACATGCATGTTAATGTACAATAATTAAAATTACAAATAAAAATTACATCTACATATTATGGAAAATTAATAACAATACACACCGAAAATGTTAATTTTACAACATACTTAAGTAAATTGATAAAAACATTTAGATCATAAAAACAATTACAAAACTTATACTAATAGAAAGTAAACAACTAAATTATAAACACAAATTATAAAGAACCCATAAACTATACATAGATCTTAAAATAATTGATATAAGAAACAAACATAAACAATCACATAAATCATAAAGAATTAAAGATGAACTAAATCATAATCTTATCATGAACTAAAAATATTGTTTAACAAACAATAACCATGTAAACGTAATATGTAAAATTACAACATGCAATAGGTATAAAATATTACATTCTCAAACATTTAAACCATGCATGATGTATACATGGATTATTTCATGCAATATTCACATATACCATAAAAACAAACTAATATTATAACCTACCTTTTGCAAATAATAAAATTGTAGAGTTTCGTGCTGATAACGTGTTATGAAATAAAGAACAATGAAACAAACAAAGAGAAGAAAGGAAGAAGAGAAGACAATTGAACTCAATTGTGGTGTGTCTTACAAAGGCACCACACTCCTCTATTTATAGGACATATTATGGTATAGGTTACATTATGGAATTCAATGGGATGAATGTTACAATATGGAATTGAATGCGAGAGTTATATGAAAATTGTAACCTATGTAGGTTATGGATATCTACATTTATAATATATCTTTATATTTACACTAGATTATATATATATATATATATATATATATATATATATATATATAAAAGAAGAAACAATATGTAAAGAATAAAGCTTAAGAATAAATTAACAAAGGATGTATTGATTGCTAAGCATCGAAAATGATTTGAACTGTGTTTCTAACTATGTTTGGTTTTAAACTTTAAACAAGTAATGTTTATAGAATAATGTTGATGATTTACCTAAAGGTTACGTGAATGTGTTTCCATAGCGCCACCTATGGTTGTTAGGTGATTTTGAGATTGAAAGAGGTCGTGACAGGAGATCCGAGAACTTGAGCCTAGGTAAGGATGTGGCTGGAGGATTGTGATATGACTTCGTTCCTAGCTTAACCCATGGTGGGTGTGTAAGCCCTATTCCGTTCTCTTCTACTTTATCTATTTATTTAATATTTTCTAAATTGTGAAAAACATTTTAGAATATTTTATTTTATACACTTTAAGGTGATTTGCCTATTAAAGAAATTTTAGAACCATTTAAGTTGGGTTTAAGAGTTGAATTTGTTAGTTTTTGAAAAGAATTGTTTAAGGGGCAAAAGCAAGTTAAATTTGAAGTGGAAGGGCATTATAGTAATTTTCTAGTGTTAAGAAAGGGGGAAGATATTTTCTTTTCTTTTCTTTTCTTTTCTTTCTTTCTTCTTCTTCTTCTTCTTCTTTTCCTTCCTCACCCTTCTTGACCGACCACCTCTCTTCCTCTCCCAATTCTTCTTCCGCTCACCATTTCTCCTCTAACCGACGCCTCCATCCGCATCCCTCACGGCGTGTAACTCGACGGACGACGGCTGCATGTCGACGCAACCCAGCAATCGTCGTGCATCTCTCCCTCGAGTGATTGGAGCGTCGTGGCTTGTCAACGCTAGATCCACCGCCGTCACACCACCAATCTAACTGAACGACAGCCACTCCTTGTGCGGTTTAACTCACCATTTATTTTCGACCACACACAGCTGTTTGAAACCATAGTTTTCGTGGGTGGTTAGATCTTAGAGTTAGGTAAGGTTTTGCTTGTTTTAGTGTATTTTAGTTGGGTTTGTGGAAGATTTTCAATTACCCATTAAGTTTCAACTCGATTTTCACAAAACTCATTACTCTTTGATGCTAGATTTGATTATTAGAGGAATTTTTTTCCACTGTACAGCCATTCAAAAACTCGAAATTGGGCGTTTTTAGCATAACTTGGGTAAGATTCTAACCCTTATTGAATCGGTCTTTAGAATCCCTTATTTATTGGTACCAATATTAAGCAAATCATGGTTTATGGATGCTAGGATTCGATGATTGATGTCGTTAAAGCATTTTTCATTGAAGTTAGATTACTTTGCTAAGTTCTTGAATAGCCCATGATGTCGGATGCTTAATTTGAATTTTGAAGGTAGTTAGAGTGCTCTCCGTTGAAGTTATGGGTGCTTTGTTAAGTCTTTGGAAAGTTTTGGAATAATTTCATTGAATTTTTCCTAGAGTTGAAGGTTAAAGGTTGAAAATAGACTCTCCTTTAACTTTGGAGTTCATCGGGGTATTACTTTTATAAGCTTCGAAACATAAAATAGTTGTAGGTATTAGTTTCAAAATTAGAAAGTCGTTAATGTGTGTCAAGGTAATTTCGTCAAGGTATCAATAAGGTTTTAGATAAATTTATTAGGTTCTCTTAAAATTCTTAAATACCCATTTAGTTTTATCGTGAACTTGATTTTACCCATATTGTTTTGTATGAGTAGTTGAAGATTTCGAGAACTTGGAGGCATTAATCAACATGGTTGAGGTTGTTTTAAATGAGATGGGGTATGCTTCTAAGTTATTGTCCTGTTAGATGGATGTTGAGATTGTAAATAGATCTAAACTTCTAAGTTATGGATATTGGATATAAGAGTGTATGGATTTTAAAAGACGACTCAAGTTGGGGTGCTTGTGGCGTTAAGAGTTTAAATTGAAGTTTAAGGGTCCAAAAGTGAAAATTTAGCCTAAATTAACGCACTTGGGGAATCGTTCAATCTAAATCTTAGGAAGTGCTAAAGGTTATGGGTCTTGTGTGATATAATGGATATAAATCCCAAAACATCATCGATTATTGGAGATAAAAGTGTATACACATAAAAGACCCGTTGAGCTTGAACTAAGTTGGATGCTCATTGGGTTAAGTATTTAGACTTCAAGTCTAAGGGTTTATAGGTGAAAAGTCTCATCTAATCGAAGGCAAATTGGGAATTTAGGGACTTTCGAAACATAAAATAGTTTGACTTAGCTTTTTGAAGTATGTTGAAGATTGTTGTGTCGTCTTTCTTTGTGAAGATAATTGATAAATCTTAATCTTTGCTTTAGGCTAAATTGAAGTGAGGAAAGCGTAAAATCTCGGGGGATCGAGTAATTGATTGTGAGTGGCTTATTTCCATGTATAAATCCCAGGAGATCGAGTAATTGATTGTGAGTGGCTTATTTTCATGTATTTTCATTATAAATCTAGTATGATGGTTTCTAGTACAAAAATTTAGAATATGATTGCTTAATGAATTATGTGTTTGAATGGGTTAAGATCTTGTATTTCGGAATTGTGGTTGAACCAAAACTTATTAAACAAGGTTTAGATGACAACTGGTTTCTAAACATTCATTGATTTATAACTAGACTTGAAGGAGTTCTAAAAGCATGTATTGATGGCTAAGGATTGAAAATGATTTGAAAACGTGTTTCCAACCATGTTTGATTTTTAAACTTGAAATATGTGATTTTCATAAATGTTGGTGATTACCCTAAAGGCTACGTGAATGTGTTTCCGTAGCGTCACCTATGATTATCAGGGGGTTTCGGGACTAAAAGAGGTCGTGACCGAAGATCCGAGAACCTAAGCCTAGGTGAGGACATAGATGGAGGATTGTGATATGGCTTTGTGCTTAGCTTAACCCATGACAGGTGGCTCTATGTGCACATAGGAGCGGTATGTTGTTACCGTGGTAGGTGCTAAGTATGCATGAGCTCCATTCGATCGCGTGTTTCCTTGTGGATATGGATCATGTGTGAGCTATTATGAGCCGTGTATTTAGTATGCTATCATGGTCAGATTGGATGGAGGTTGCTATCGTGGCTGGTACTAAATATGCATGAGCTAGTTTTGGGCACATGATTCCTTGGTCATGTGCGAGCTATCTTTGGCCATATATTTAGTCACCTTGTCATGGTTGATTGGGTACAGGTTTTTTGGCCTTGCTTGTGGTTTATGATAAAATACGATTTTAACGTTGTAATTATTATTTCGTTATTGATGTCATATTTAAACTGTTTGAAAATATGTTTTATGAACTTTTATAAAAAATAAAAATAGATGTCAGTATATAATTTTGTGATGTTTTTTCTTAAATGAAAATATCTAAACTCAATTATTTGCTTCAACCAAAACCATAGAATAATGAAGAAATTAAAGAGCAAAATTTTTAAATCATTCAAGGTAAAATTAGGTTATCGATATGACTGACAAACATTATTAAATATTGTTATATATTTTTTTTTTTTTTTGCTTTCGTATATTTGATTAGGTGATGAATCTAAAAATCAAAAGAAAAAAAATATTGGATAATGTGTCTAAACTATTATTTATGTGAGGGTTGATATTGTGTTTTTTCCCCTTAAATTAAGACGCGGGAAGTAACAAAAATGCAAGCACTATTATGGTTTATGAAAAAACAAAATCATTTTTTGAATCATCCCAAGACAAGCATGATAATTATGTGTATATATAAAATTAATAGAGCTACTAATGTGACTGTGATTAGTATATGAGAATTTCATTTAATATTTTCTTTTATGTAATATTACTCTCTCCCTATATATATATATATATATATATATTATATTCGTGAATGATTGAGAAAGTACGGACCTCCGAACCTCCGGAACTCATTCATTCCACTAATTCTTTTCACGTCTTTTTTCTGTATTTTAGACTGAGTTTTCTCTTTCTTTTTCTTCCTGGGCTCTTATTAAAGATATAAGTCGTTTATTACCACATTCCGAAAGAGATCATTCAAGAGAAAAGAGAATATCCAATAAACCCACGTTTTAGAGTCCCCTGGAGCCATCCATCGTCGGTGGAGCTAGGGAAATATTCTTTGCGCCTTTCTTTTTCAGGGGACCACGGACTCTGAATCAACTTCCCGCTACCTGGGCCGATTTCGGACCCCTCGGCCTTCCACTAAGAAGGACCTATTAAGGGAATCAAGGACTAGGATGGATGAAGAATTCCCCTTTCTGGACCACAGGAGTCAAAGTATTTAAGAGCCCATGACTTTCTCCCCTTAGATGAATGGGATCTTCGACCGCTCCGAAGGAGTATTATGATATTTGATTTGAGAATATTCCGTGAAATTTGAATATTGATATTGCCTGAAACCTGAATATTGATATTGCCTATATATATATATATATATATATATTTCTTTTTTATATTCGTGAATGTCTGGATCAGTTTATGAACACTTCGACTAATCTCATGAGACAACCAACATTTAATTGTCAAGAAAACTCGAATGAAATTAATTTATAAATAGTTGGCCATGGATTTGATCAATGACTTCTTAGTTAGTTTTTCATATAAATGACAAACGAATTTTCTATTCAAATTCCGACTTTTTCCCATGCTAATTTAAAAAAAGGAAGACAAAATCTTATACAAAATTGAAGCGAAAAAAACGAAAAAAAATAATTTATATGAAATAAAATGAAAAATCACATGTTATAAAATAAAGGGAAAATTTTGATAAATCAAAATCAAATAAAGGGAAAATTTCATTGTGGGTGTTCTGTTTTACAGTCATAGTTCTTCTTTGGGTTTGCAGTGGGTTGTTCGACACGTGAGTCTTCGGTTGGAGGAGTGACAAGAAGAAAATTTCTTGATTTGTGCCAAATGTATGAAGATTTTGAAGGGGAAGAAGCTAGAAACTAGCTTCAATCGAACGTTTGAATGCCTGAACGCGCACGATTTGAAAAAGATATGAAATGGCTGCAGAAATTATACGGAGCTTTGATGGTGATAGGTGTTAATTGTGAGTTGGGAGTTTTATTTAATTATAGGGTATTTGGGGTTTATTGAATAAATTATATTTAAGATTCAAGTTTGTCACTTATGTAGGGGCATTTACGATATTATTATTGCAATTTTCTTTTCAGATTTTTCTGTTTTTGCTATTTTGTCAATTTAAAAATAAATTTTCCATTTATCCAAAGTAAACCTTATATTTTACCATTCCTCTTGTTAGCCCTAATTAAAACTCAGATGTATATAACAAAATTTGAGTTTTAAATGTTACTTTCTTTTTCAAATTTTGAGTTTAAGTTTTGGTTTCGTTGATTGGTTTTAAAATTTTACATTTTTTTATCTCGAGTTTTCATTGATCTCTATGTTTAATCATTTGTCTTAACTTTCTAACAAAATTAAAGTATAATTAAATGTCTCATTAATTTTTTTTTTTTTTGTTACAATTGAATTTAATGGAAAAATATTTCATCATTATTATGTTTAGCACGTTAATTGAAATTTAATACCTAAAAGTAAAAGTTCAAAATATATATGGGTAGGGATGAAATTAAAATTAATCTCGAAATTAAAAGATAATAATGTAAGATTTTTAAAATCAAAAGATCAAATTAAAAATAAATTTAAAATTAAAGAATAAAAATATATCAGTGTATAATTTTGTGATGTTTTTTTAAATGAAAAAATCTAAACTCAATTATTTGCTTCAACAAAAACCATAGAATGACCAAGAAATTAAAGAGTGAAATTTTTAAATCATTAAAAGCAAAATTAGACTATAATATCACTGAACAGATATTATTAAATTTTGTTATATTTTGTAGATCTTTTGTTCACTGTGATGTATTTGATTAGGAGAATCTAAAAAAAAAAATATTGCAAATCAAATAACGTGTTTAAACTATTATTTATGTAAGGGTTCATATTGTGTTTTTTTCTTAAAAAACCAAATCATTGTTAGAATCATCGAAAAACACGAATGAGAATTGTTCGTGAATTTATTAATTACGAAGATTAGAGCATGATAATTATGTGTGTATATAAAATAAATATAGCTACTAATGCGATTGTAATTTTGTATATGAGAATTTCATTTAGTATTTTCTTTTATGAAATATTACTCTATCTATATTTTTTTTCCTTTTATATCTATAAATGTTTGGGCCAGTTTATGCACACCTCGACTAATTTCACAAGACAACTAACTTTTGATTGTCAAGAGAACTCAAATGAAATTAATGTACAGATGGTTGGCCACCATAGATTTAACCAATGACTTCTTAGGTAGTTTTCTAAATAAATGATAAACAAATTTTCTATTTAAATTCCAACATTTTCCCATTTTAATTTTAAAAAACAGAGAAAGAAAAAATCTTATACGAGATTAAAGGGAAAAAATCAACAAAAATAATTTATATGAAATAAAATGAAAAATCACATGCTATAAAAAAAAGGGAAAATTTGACAAAATCAAAATGAAATTAAAGGAAATGTTTTTGCAAGAAATTTATTGATTTTATATTCTCCAAAATATTATAAAACTCATTGGGCTTATGCTATGTATTTAATTAATTGTCATCGAAGAATCTAATTCTTTGTATTATTTTGGAAACCTTTCTTAAAATATAATTAAGGTATCTTTCTCGTATAAATTTGTACTCGTGCAAAGTTTCAATGCAAATATTCATATATATGTACATACCGTACCTACATACATATATACATACATATTCACGTAATTTTTTTAATGCAAATACACATACGTACAAAATTAAAACTCTTCAATTATTTTATTCTTTAATTATTGTTTTAATTATAAAAAAGTAATATTTTTTATATTACTTGATTAACATAATTAAGTAGTTTATGTTATGGAATATATGTACTTTGGTTGAAAGAATTATATCATGGAAAGTTACTTGAATTCGATTAACATTTTTCTAAAAGCAAATATAAACCAACATTAATTTTTTGAGATCTTGGAAGAATTTTCTTTAACTAACTATATATTCTATAGATGTGTATGAAATATTAAATTACGATGCATGGCATGCGATTTGGTATATCAAAAAATTTATGTAAACATCATCCTTTATAAATGTATAAATTATTTTCTTTATTATTTCTCTTTATACTATCCTTATATATAGAGAGAATAGATTCCATATTGTATGCAAATTGTTTAAGTAAGAAAAAAAAATGGAGCAATCGGAGTATACGATCACAGAGACACTAGATGGAAGCAGAAGATTGGGTCTAAAGTTGGATCCTGAAGAAATGTTATCTGAATCACAATTTCTTCTTAATTGTTTTAAAGACCTCGATGGGAAAGCAAAAATCACCATGTTTGATGATGTTTTAGAAAAAAGTTTTAAAGCGACCATAGAAAGGAAAAGCGCTTCTAACCAATTTGTTATTGAGTGGGGTAAAGACTTCGTCAAAAAAATAAACTATAAGAATGGAGATGAAATTAAGTTGCGTTGGGAACCTCGGAAGGAAAGTCTATGTTTTAAGATTATAAAGTGTTCAGCTCTTAGAACTTATCCACAAATGTCTTCTCAATATCGTTCGTATAATTATCGTTCCTAGAACAAATGTAGCAAATTAAAAAAATAATAATAATTAAACTTTATATATTTGTAAGTGTATTAAAAAGATGTATGGTTGGTGTATTGCTAATAAAAACTTGATGTTAAAAAAACTATTTTGGTACACCAATTTTAAAGATTGTTTAATTTTATGGTTTTAGTCACAATTTTTGTAAAATTATTATGTTTTAGCACTTTAATTTACTTAAAATTTGAAAATCTATTTTTTTTTCATGAAAATTATTATCATTTTTCAATCAATTTCAATAATAAAAATTAACTTTGTCTAAATTTAAAATTTATCTGAATTAAAAAGACTAAATTTGGCCCATTCAAAGTTTGTATTTTAACTTAAACTTTAAAACAAAATTGAAATAAAAAACTTGGTGAAACTAATAAAATGAACCTTTTAAGTTTTAATTTAATTTACCATATATAAAATTGGCCATTTGAAAAATAAAGCAATAAGAATATAGCAAATTTACCATTTTATGAATTTTTAATTATAATCAAAGGTTTTTTTAATAAATTTTAATGATAAAACAAATAAAATGCAATTAAACGTTTGTTTTTTTTTTTTTTTCAAAATATCAAACCAAATGAAACAGCAAGAAATTCCTCAAATTTATTATCCAAAATATTATTCCAATCAGCTTATGCCAATGTACGTATTTAATTAATCGTTATTGAAGTATCTAATTCTTTGTATTATTTGAAAACCTTTCTTTAAATCAAGGTATCTTTCTTATATAAATTTGTACTCGTGGAATGTTTCAATGCAAATATTCACTTTGGTATATTTGATTAGGTGTCGAATTTAAAATTCAAAAGGAAAAAATATTGTAGATCGGATAATGTGTCAAAACTATTATTTATGTGAGGGTTGATATTGTGTTTTTTTTTTCTTGAATTTAGACATGGGAACTAACAAAAATAAACGCACTAAAATGGTTTATGAAGAAACAAATCATTATTAGAATAATTGCAATACACGCATGATAATTATTCGTGAATTTATTAATTACGAAGATTAGAGCATGATAATTATGTGCATATATAAAATGAATAGAGCTACTAATGCGATTGTAATATGAGAATTTCATTTAATATTTTCTTTTCTAAAATATTACTCTCTCTATTTTTTTTCTTTTATATTATGAATGTCTGGACCAATTTATACATACTTCGACTAATCTCACAAGATAACCCATATTTGATTGTCAAGAAAACTCGAATGAAATTAATTTATAGATAGTTGGCCACCATGGATTTGATCAATGACCTCTTAGTTAGTTTTTTATATAAATGAAAAATAGATTTTCTATTCAAATTTCGACTTTTTCCCATATTAATTTAAAAAGAAAGAAAAAATCTTATATGAATTTGAAGGGAAAAGAAAACAAAAATAATTTATAAGAAATAAAATAAAAAATCACATGCTATAAAATATAAGGAAAATTTTGATAAAATCAAAATGAAATTAAAGGAAATGATTTTGCAAAATCTCATATTAAACAGAAAATTCATCGATTTTGATATTCTCCAAAATATTATAAAATTCATTCGACTTATGCTATGCATTTTATTAATTGTTATTGAAATATCTAATTCTTTATATTATTTAAAAACCTTTTTTAAAATCATATAAATTTGTACTCGTTGAAAGTTTTAATCCAAATATTCATACATACATACCGTACCTACATACATATAAATACATATTCATGAATTTTTCAATATAAATATACATACGTACGTCATATACATACTTACATATCTTAGAAAATTAAAACTCTTCAATTATTTTATCTTTTAATTATTGTTTTAAGTAAAAAAGTAATATTTTTTATATTATTTAATCAACATAATTAAGTAGTTTATGTTATGGAATATATGTGCTTTGGTCGAAAGAATTATATTATGGAAAGTTATTTGAATTGGATCAACATTTTTCTAAAAACAAATATAAATCAACATTTTTTTTTTTTTTTTGAGATCTTATAAGAATTTTCTTTAACTACATATATATTCTATAGAGGTGTATGGAATATTAAACTACTATGGCATGTGATTTGGTATATCAAAATATTTATGTAAACATCACCTTTTATAAATGTATAAAATATTTCATTAATTATTTCTGTTTATACTGTATTGCATGCAACCTGTTTAAGTAGAAAAAAAAAATGGAGCGACTGGAGTACACGATTATAGATACGCTAGATGGAAGCAAAAGATTGGGTCTAAAGTTGGATCCCGAAAAAATGTTATCTGAATCACAATTTCTTCTTAATTGTTTTAAAGACTTGGATGGGAAAGCAAATATCATCATGTTTCATGATGTTTCGGGAAAAAAAATTAAAGTAACCATAGAAAGAAAAAGCCTTTCTAACTAATTTTTCATAGAGTGGGGTAAAGACTTCGTGAAAAAAATAAACTAAAAGAATGGAGATGAAATTCAGTTGCATTGGGAACCTCATAAGGAAAGTCTATGTTTTAAGATTATAAAGTGTTCAGCTTTTAAAACTTATCCACTGTCTTCTCAATATCGTTCCTAGAACAAATCTATCAAATTAGAAAAAATAATAATTAAAGTTTATATATGTGTAAGTGTATTACAAAAGATGTATGGTTGTTATATTGCTAATAAAAACTTGATGTTAAAAAACTATTTTTGTCCACCTATTTTAAAGATGGTTCAATTTCAATTTTTCTAAAATTGTTATCTTTTACCACTTTAATTTACTTATAATTTGAAAATCTATTTTTTTTCATGAAAAATATTGTTATTTTTCAATCCATTTTAATAATAAAAAAATTAACTTTGTCTACGTTTAAGATTTTTTAATAGACCATTAAAAGTACGCATTTTAACTTAAACTTTAAAATAAAATTGAAATAAATTATTTTGTCAAACTAATAAAATCGACCTTTTAAGTTTCAATATAGAATTGGCCATTTGAAAAACAAAGCAATAAGAACATAGCAAATTTACCAATTTTATGAATTTTATATTATTATAGTCAAATATTTTTTTTTATTATAAATTTTAATGATAAAATGAACAAAAATGGTTTTTAAGGCCTTTAGATTTAAAGGATTTTTTTTTTTCAAAACATCAAATGAAATGAAACAGGAAGAAATTTCTCAAATTTCTTATCTAAAATATTATTTATTCAAATCAGCATATGCCATGTATTTAATTAATTGTTGTTAAAGTATCTCATTTTTTGTATTATTTGAAAACCTTTCTTTAAATCAAGGTATTTTCCTTTTATAAATTTGAACTCGTGAAAAGTTTCAATGTTAATATTCATTCATACGTACATACCTGCCTACATACATATATTCATCCAAAGTTTCAATATGCATACATATGTTAGAAAATTAAAATTCCTCAATTATTTTATTCTTTAATTATTATTTTAATTAAAAAGATAAAATATTTTTTATATTACTTAATTAACATAATTAAGTAGTTTATACCCTGAAATATATATTTTTTGGTCGAAAGAACTATATTATGGAAAGTTACATTAGTTTGATCTAACATTTTTCTAAAAACAAATATAAACCAACGTTAACTTTTGAGATCTTATAAGATTATTCTTTAACTAAATATATATTCTATAGATGTATATGAAATATTAAACTAACTATGACATGCGATTTGGTATATCAAAATATTTATGTAAACATTATCCTTTATAAATGTAAGAAATATTTCCTTAATTATTTCTCTTTATATTATCCTTTTATATATATATATGTATATATATATATATATAATAGTCGCTATTGCACACAATTTGTATAAGTGGGAAAAAAAATTGAGGTACAGAGACACTAGATGGAAGTAAAAGATTGGGTCTAAAGTTGGATGATGAAGAGATATCAATTATCTGAAGTATAGTTTCTTCTTAACTATTTTGAAGAAAAAAATTCTGAAGTGGATAAAGACTTCGTAAAAAAATGTATACTATAAGAATGGAGATTAATTTTGTTGGGTTGGAAATCTCATAACAAAAATCTATGCTTTAAGATTATAAATTGTTCGACGCTCAGGACTTATCCACAAATGTCTTTTAGATAGAACAAATCTAACAAATTAGAAAAACAATAATAATTGAACTTTATATGTGTGTATGTGTATTACAGATATAGATGTTTTAAAAAACTATTTTGGTACACGAATTTTAAGGTTTATGTCACAATTGTAAAATTGTTTCTTTTAGCACTTTAATTTGTTTAAATTTTGAAAATATATTCTATTTTTTTAAATAAAAACTATTATTATTCTTTAATCGATTTCAATAATAAAAAAAATTAACTTTGTCTAAATTTAAGATTTATTAAAAATAAGAAAGACTAAAATTGGACAATTAAAAGTAAATTAGACCAAATAGCATTTTAACCCAACTTTAAAATTAAATTGAAATAAAAATTCCCTTGAGTAATAAAATGAAACTTTTACCATTTTTATGAATTTGAAATAATTATAATCAACGGTTTTTTTTTTTATGAATTTTAACGATAAAATGAGAAAAAAGAAACTAAAGGATTTTTTTTCCTTTTTGCAAAATCTATACGTATGAAACATGAAAATATTCCTCAATTTTATTATCCAAAATATTACCCCAATCACATATGCTATGTAATTAATTGTTATTTAATTATGTTAGTATTATTTGTATTATTTGAAAACCTTAAAATCAAGGTATCTTCAAAGTAGTTAATTTTAGCAAATATTTGATTTCTAAGCTCGTTTTTCATATGAATACAATAAAATAGAAATGAGACTCATTTATGAATAAGTTGAAGATAATTTTAAAATGTTCTATTATTGATATACATCTAATCTTTAATTATAATCAAATGTTACATTTCCAAGTTCATTTATTTAAAATTTTCATTCCTTTGATAATATATATGAATATATGACTAAGTTAGACCCAAGTTTATAATTAACATTTTATATGTTATGAGTGAAAATTAGTAATAGAGTGGAGTCCAAAACTAGTATGAGGCTTAAAACCAAAAGACCATAGCCTACTAAAGTTTAATTAGTCAAAAACAATCTTAGAATACTCATCACGAGTAACAAAAGAGATTGTGAGCCAATGATCGAGAGATCGTTGGTAAGTACAACAAAATCTATGACTATTACATATCAAAGAACTTGTATAAACATTATAACCATAATATATAATTATATTATTAGATCAATTTTGAAGGTGCATGTGGCTAACATTACATCGAGTGGAGATGGTGAAGTGAAATTAAAATTTATACACAAAAAGTAAATGTAACAAATTTATAATTTATTCACATTTATTAAATTTGATTAACAAAGAGGAAAAAAGTAAAGTTGAGTTAGGAGTCGACTCATCTTCTCGCTTTCTCGTACGATCGACTCTCCACCGAATTGCTATCCAGTTCCCGTCCCGCCGGCGACTGACATTTTCATTTGCATTTCCTATTTTTTCAATCAAATTACTTGAAACCGCTGAATCGAGATCCGCCATGGAGTTCCGACTATGAGAAAATTTGTGAGCTTGAAGAAGTAAGACACGGTTTGAGAGCCACGTTAACGATGCCTCGAGGATTCTCTTTGTTGTATCAACCACGATGCCTCCTTCTCTTGATCGTCTTTCTCATTTTCCTTGTTTTCGCGCTCTTCACTCACAATCAAGTATGTTTTCTTCCCTTTTGAGGATTCCTATTCCTGATTCTGTTTCGGATCTGATTGCCGATAATTTGACTGTAAATGGTAGCTTTAGTTGTACTTTTATTCGTGTCCAATGTGTAATTATATGCCATTTTTTGTTTCTTGGAGTTTGTTGTTTGTGGATTCGTTTTGACTCAATGTGATTCTTGTACGAGGGGTTCTCTGCGTCTTAGTTCCCTATTGTTTATTTATTGGTTTTATCCGTGAACGTGTGAATTAGGCTTCCATTGAGCTGCTCATTGTCCAAATCTCTTGTTTACTCTCCTGTACGATCCGTGTCAATTTTGTTGTCAATCCACTTGGTTAAACCAAAACTTTTATGTGGGCTTCTGGCTGTTTCAACTTAGTTGGATCATAAGGGCATATATTGAACTTTTACATGGTATTGGAAGTTGTGTTGTGGCGATTATCCTGCTGTTTAGGCATTTACTCAAGGCCCTGTGGACATGATTTTCATTGATTTGCAGCTATGTTGTTATCTTGCGTTTAGTGGTTCGGTTATTTCATAAGATGGGGACTGACTTCAGGTTTTGTTAGTGTTGGGAAGGTATCTTTTTTTGGAGGGCTTTCTTTAAGTTGTTAGTTCCTTTTCTGATAAGTACTAAAATAACACAAAGTTCGTTCATCTTGGTGCAGTTTCCATTGGCTTTCTGTACAAGAGTTATTGGGATAAAAAAGTTCATTTAGTAATTTGTTTCTGGTAATCCAATTCCCTTTGAATACCCTGTTTTGGTTATGGTACATGATTGTTAAAAACCGATGATAGTTGTTTCCTTATGATGGTTTGGTTGGACATGCTAGTTTTAGGGAAATAGCTTTTTTGGAAATGGGGATGCATAAAATTTGAATTCGCGAGGCTTCTTTGTTATTTTGATCATGTGGAATATGATCATCCCTTTACTTCAAACAAATAATATATTTAGCCTTACCCTGTAGTTAATTTATTTATCTACATGTATTCTGTCATGTAAATTCTAGAGGGAAGAGAAACAAGAAGAAGAGCCAGAAATTACTCACAGGGTTTTCTTGGATGTTGATATTGAAGAACAGAGATTAGGTAAACTCCTTTTGCCTACACTTTACTTTGTTCCTAAGTGTAGAATTATTGTCAATTGGTAAGGCTGGGTACTG
This sequence comes from Cucumis melo, assembly GCF_025177605.1. Classification (NCBI taxonomy): domain Eukaryota; kingdom Viridiplantae; phylum Streptophyta; class Magnoliopsida; order Cucurbitales; family Cucurbitaceae; genus Cucumis; species Cucumis melo. Next base: position 2,691,855 of record NC_066867.1, on the reverse strand, counting down.
CTGTCTTCTCTTGTGAGTATAACTGGATTTGAACATGAGCCATGGCAGCTCACATTTTATGAAGTTTTTGTTTGTAAAAGGATACATTCAAGCTTTATTGCTTGGATTTTTAAATTCCTCAACCGTTTGATCTTCTGCCCTCCTTCAATTCTTGTTTGACATTTCTAAATCCTTTCGTTCTTCTCTCTTTGTAGGTAGAATCGTGATTGGATTATATGGGCAGGTTGTACCCAAAACCGTAGGTATGTCCTTCCATCACTGTATAATTAATTTAAACCGAATGGAGCCTTATCTTGCTCTATTATCTCTGAGTTTATTGTTGAACCGAACACATGTTCATGAACGTGCATACACGTTGAACAATGTACTCGTACCCAGTATGTTAGATTTTCAGCCTGCAATCAAACTAATGTACTAGTACCCAGTATGTTAGATTTTCAGCCTGCAATCAAACTGATTTTTTCAGTGTAATCAAGATCTTGCCTTGACTTCCACCTTATGCGGAAAAGGGCAAATTGAACTCAAAATTCTTCTCAGTTTTTAAGTTGCATGGCCAAGGTAGAAAAGGTTTCAAGTTCAACAAGCAGTAAGTTTTTCACCATTTGCCTGGAGGATGTATTCAGTTACCTTGAAACTGAAGAGTAGTCTTGGAAGTGTGACTAGAACTTATGGATGCTTTGCCTTATTTCACTTGTCTTTTGCCAATATTCCTGGTGTGTGATTGTTTATTGATTGTATTCTGCAATGGAATTCTCAAGTCTCCAGTTTAAACTTGCAATATGTTTCTATGACATTATGATCAGATTTTTGTTTAAATTCTAACTTGTGTTCTTCTCTGCAGAAAATTTCAGGGCTCTATGCACAGGTATGATGAATCTTGTATTCTTTACCTTCTACCTAATTTAGTTTTCTCATTTTCTGAACTTGCTCTAAAATTCTAAATGCAGGGGAGAAAGGTAAAACTACAAGTGGAAAAGCACTCCATTATAAAGGAACACCATTCCACCGTATCGTATCTGGTTTCGTGATTCAAGGTGGTGATATTTTATATGGGGATGGAAAAGGATATGAATCAATTTATGGTGGTACATTTGCTGATGAGAACTTCAGAATAAAACATTCACATGCAGGTCTTGAGCCCAATGTTTTCATATGGCCTGTTAACTTTATTATTAGTTTGTTGACTCAATAGTTTCACATCTTCATTATAAATGGATGGCTTGTTATACAGGTGTTGTCTCCATGGTAAACTCAGGACCTGATTCAAATGGCTCACAATTTTTCATTACCACCATTAAGTCCAGCTGGTACTATTTTCTATCCAAATATTATTTGATGATTTTGACCTGTTGGAAATGAGAGTATTGAATATAGCTTTTTTTATTTTTTATTTTTGAAGAGTTCCTTTGTTATAGAAAAGGAAGATTGAAGTTGAACTAATAATATGCTTTGAGATCCAGATGCTTGGTCAATGCTAAACTGTCCTAGATGATGCAAGCTGTCGTATATGTACACTTTTCAGGTTAGATGGAGAGCACGTCGTCTTTGGCAAGGTTATCCAAGGAATGGACTACGTATATGCAATTGAAGGCGGAGCAGGAACCTATAGTGGGAAACCTAGAAAGAAGGTTACCATTGCTGACAGTGGGGAGATACCCAAGAGCAAGTGGGATGAGGAAGCATGAGCGTGGTTTTGCTATTAACAACAGAAAATTTTCGTTTATTAATTCTTTGTTCCTTCTATGGTTTTCAAGTTTCTTTTGATACGCCCCTAATATCTACTTGTATGTATAAACAATATTATAGAAGTCATGTTGAACCCAAGGTACAAGAGATTTAGACTCTATTAGATGTATGTAGCATTCATCAACCCAAGTTTTATCAAGCGTAAGGTTTTGTAGTCCACTGGTAGTTTGATTTTTCTCTGCAGCAATATTGCTTAAATGATTAATCTACAAGACAAAGTACCATCTAGACTCTAGAGAACTTACCCTGAAATTATTCTCTTTCTTTTGTTGTTTGAGATATACACATCTATTTTCCGGATGATTTGGAATATTGTTGAAGGCGTAAATATTTGTTGAGTGCAGTTCAAGCGCTATCATAAAAGTTTAAATATTATACTGGAGCCGAAAGAAGAAGAAATTTGAACTTCTGAAACTTTTTCTTTTGTACAACAGACAGTGAAACCTTCAGAAATACAGGAACTAAAACATTATTCACTGAGTTCAAGCTTATAACAACTCCTTGGAAGTACTCTAACTTCCAGAAATATGGAATTTATGATCAAATTTTGTAAAGGATGGCATAAATGAAGATGAGTTTGGTAGTCTGTTCCGAAGACTCAACCTCGGAACTTGCAAGCTATTTTGAGTTCTTCAGGTGGTTTCTCACCAGCAAATCCACTATCAACCCAAGCAGAGTAGCCTCCTCCCATGTTATTCACATGCTCGAAGCCCTGAAATTTCTCACTAAATCTCATTATTATTTATCCTTTTCTTTTGCAGGTCTAGTAAACCTTGCAAATTAGTTCTAGCATCTCAAATCTTACCGCGTTAAGAAGATCGACGCAAGCGCGAAGGCCTCTACCACCACTATTGCAAGCCTGCACAAATAGGTAAATAATTTGCAATTTGTTTCAATTTTACTATTGGATCTGCATTGGGATATAAAAGTGGCGACACCGAGGAATAGTTTTTCTTTTTCTTCTTACCACTACTATATGATCTTCCTTCTTCAATATGGATGTAACTTGTGCTAGAAAGTCGGGATTCTTTACTCGACCTGTTCATTAGCGAACTGTCAGATTCTATAGGATCAAACCTACAAGAGTTGAGCTAAGAAAATGCATCTAGATCAATGCTTAGCAGTGCAAAACATCCTAAAAACTGTAGAGTTTAGCTGACTTTTAGAACAAAACCATACATGTACTTGACCACTTGTTACTACCTTCTGGGGTTAAGAACATGTAAGGAACATTTAGTGCATTCTCGACATGGCCTTTGTTATACTCTTCAACTGTCCTGCAACCAAAACCATCTCTTCAGTTATTTAGCTTCATTACCTTTGATTATATAGATTTAGATATAAACCGACCTGACATCCAAGTAGAGGTGACCCTTTTCTAAGAGATCTTTGGCAACTTGAACATCGACTGTCCTGCAGATTGTGAGTGAATAAATGAGTTAATTTCAAACTCTTTTTTGCCTAGTAAATGTGAGTTTACATCCTATGAATTAAGGAAATAGCAACATGGTTGATAATATTAACCTCTCCATCTTTTGAAATAGCAAAGAGATTCTTTGCTTCAGCTTTGCCTCTTCCTTGTAAGATTGGTTCCATTCCTTAAGAACTAAAAGATTTTATAAATGATCAAGATCGTAAAATGCAAGCTTTTGGTTGACTTTCATCATTTCAAGTTATGCTAAATTCATAATATAATTATTGATTCTTGAATTTTTAATTAACAAATAGGCTTAAATTTTCAGTTTCATCACCATTGGTATATATATATAATATTAATGGTCGGTTCTAAATTATTTTCATATTGGACTTTGCGTATTTGACTTTTGGTTCTTTTTTTTAAAGAGAAAACGATGAGTTGTTTATATAGTTAGTTTGTTGGTCAACCATTCATTATCCTTGAAGTTTATTGTTGGAAAGTTTTGAATTTTGATGGTGAATTTGTTAGATTGTATTAACTTTGGACCATATTCTATTTCATCAAATTGTACTCTGATGGTAAACTAAAAACTCATTATTTTGATGGTAAACTTGTTAGATTGTATCCCTTTTCATTTGTCTTTTCTTGTGGGCAATTCCTGCCTCATCCTTGAAGAAATGGAGGAAAGAATTTCATTATGTCAAAAGTTATTATAATCATTCAAAATTATTCTCCCATTCATCTTGATTATAAAAGTACCGTTTCAAAACTTTTGTATTATACATACTTTTTAGTCCAATTTGAAAATCAGAGAGTATAGAAAGGAACACCTATAGTTAGCACACTCAAATTTAAAGTGTTTCTAATTAAAACGATTTAAAACCAATAGCATTATTTTCTTTTATAGTGCTTGAATCTCATTGATTCATTGAACTTTTTTTATGAAGGATAATTACACTTCTAATATTGCGTCAAAAACTCAACAATCTTTATACGCTGTGATACTTAAGTTAGTACATGGAGTGTATGATTTAACTAAGTCCGTAGAAGTACTCTCGTTTAGATATTACAAACTCTTCCTCTTAAGGTCATCAAAATTTTATAATGTTCTTCCTTCGACAATAGCTTATGTTACATGTAACGGTGGCGATGCCAGAGTAATTTTCTATGCTGGAGGCTACTGGAACATCTTACCACACACAACTCAATTATGCTTGTATATGTTTTTGGACTTTGACTAATCGACCCAAAACGAAGGCTTGTTTCGTCAACCATCAACATTTTCTACAAATGTATGATTTTAAATATATTGCATGGTGTAGTTGTCTAGCATTATTGTGTCTTGTGAATATCAAAGTTCCAATTGTCTAATTTTGAATATTCCTATTTGCCACATCTCCATATATTACAAAGTCAAATAAACATTGAATAACTTCCAATTATGATACATACCTAAGTTTTATATTTCTTCATAATTGAGATTTATTAGCTCTTTTTTTTTTCTTTTTGCAATAATAAAAGTTTTCAAAAATAATTCACTTTGTTTTAGAGTATACATTAGACACATAATTAAAAGTTACGAAATCTATTGTACACACACAAAAAAAAAAAATCACTATTTATAAGTTAAAAACAAACTTAATCACAAACTTGTAATTTAATTTTGCATATCTTTCTAAGATTTGAGTCTAATTTTTATTTGTAACATTATCCATTTAGTTTTGAGTTGAGTTTCATCTCAATTTAATCATTAATTTTAAAAGGTTACAATTTTACCCTTAGATTTTAAGATCTATTATAATTTGATCTCCAGATTTTTAATCTACCTTTCTAATCTCAAATTTTTACTAACAGTAATCTTGGATTCAAAAAAAAAAAAAAAAAAAAAATTGAATCCTAAAGGGTGAGGTACTGAGATCTACTAATTAACTCTAAAAAACCAATTATAATAATAATAACAATTTTAATATCTATGTTTTTCACAACTGTTAAAATTAATTTTAAAACTTTACTTAATAATTATTTTAAATTAATTTACCTTCTAACATCTAAGTTAAAAACATCTTTCGGCTGAAATAAGACTTAAACTTCAACTATAAAATTGTAATATTTTAAACTTCAGAAGCAAATTTGAAACTTTTAAAAAATTATTTTTCTCTCTTAGTAGAATGGATTATTCGCTCCATTTTGAAAAGATTTCAAGAGATTTTATTTCATAACAAATTAGGCCTTATTTCAAGAAAGCATTTGGTAAAAGCTTTTAGTAACCATCATAGTGAAAAATAAAGAATAAATTTGTATGATTATTGAAAGATAAGCTTAAGATTTTAAGTGCTAATTTTGTCTTATATTTTCCACTAATTTCATAACTAAATTTATAAAAAAAATGTAATATTATCTAAATTAAAATGGTTGAATTACTATTACTATATTTGTTTATCCTTCTTGGCTATAGAGTGTAGGATTTGTCTAACTAGAATTAGAGCTTTGTCAAACAATTATGGTTTAATTTGTAAAAAACATAATTAATCAAATGTATAATTAAAATGAAAACTTAATATTAAAACCCATATCTTAGTAAAAAAAACTACTTTATTCGACATTTAACTAATTAATCGATCAAGCCATTATACATTTAAAATTGAAATTTACAAGAATTAAAAATTAATTTATAAACTTTTATTTTTCTTCATCATCATCTACAACATCATCGTATTACCGTCGCCGTCGATCTTATATGATTTTGACTCCTAAAATATAATTGATTTATGAATATGGTAGTAATTAAGTTGATGAAAAAAGTAAAATTTAAATAGCAACCAACGATGCCTTTAAACTATATTATCAAATTAAAAACAATCAAACCTCACACTCAAAATTCAATTAAATTTCCTATTTACTACAAATTTAATTAAACCAGATAACTAAATTAAATAACAAACTTAAATCCAATTAATATATCTAAATTCAAACAATATAATTAAATTCAAATAATTTTTTAAAGAAAATTAATAAAATCAAATAATCAACCTAAATTAAATTATTTATATAATTTTTACCACAAAATAATATAATCAAATAACAAACCTAACCCGATCTATCATTTAACTAAATAAACATACCTTGTGATGAAAAAAACAGAAGAAAAATGGATGTGGAAAAAATCAACTACAACATAAATTAAATTAATTTAACAACAAAATAATCAAATCAAATAACAAACATAAATTAAATTATTTTAACCATAAAATCGTGTAGCCGGAAGCAAAAATCTTGACAAGAGGAGCACTCTTTTTTGTGAAAGATGTTAAGTGCCGGTGGTTTTTTGGGGTAAAAAATGGAATGGGTGGGCCTTTTTTGGTGCGAAGAATGGAAGGGTGTGCGATTTTTGGTTAAGGATGGAAGTGGAAGAGAAATTTTGTTAAAGGATGAAAGCATATCCGTGAAGTACAAGACTTCACTACATAAGGTACATGTGTACATGACTTCGCTGCTACGCGATAAATCTAATAGTCAACGCTACACTTGTCAGACGGATGCATCTGAATCGTGTATTTAGTATACGACACTAGTCAGAAGTCATGGATCGAATCCATGACTCCAGTGAGATATTGTGGTCTAGGTCTACGACTCCGATCTTTTTTCAGCTTGAAGATGTAGACCTAGTCCATGATTTAGCAAAATCGTATACCAAGACGCCGCTACTCTATATTTTACAATACTTTTGAAACTATCCGATTATTGTCTATATTTTTTAAAATCACATTGTTTAAAAAAAAAAATTCCAAAATTAAGGGTAAAGCTATGTTTGAACCCTTTTGGAAAGTTTAGGCATTTTTGACCTTTGACAAAAATTTAGGATAATACACCCAAAAAGATTTGAGAAAAAAAGGATGAGCATAGTGATGATGGAGAGAGGTACGTGGCTTACATTCAGCATAATTCACTGTGAAACGTCTCCACCTTCTTCCTTCCTTTCAATGGAGCTTCACCATCTTTTACTGAAATCCAAAGCTCGTTTTTCACATTCCCTTCTTCTTTACCTTACACTGTAAATCAAAACCATGTCCTTCTTTCATCCCTTTCTCCTCCTTTCCTAATCCAATTCCCCTCTTGGCTTCCCCCTTTCCTCTTCACTCCCATGGCTTCCGCCGAAGAACCCAACAAACCCACTTCCCTTTTCGACTCCTCATCATCCTCCTCTCAGCCTCTTCTCTCCAATTCCCCTGCTTCTCTCTTCCCTTACCCTTCCATTGATGACCCACCTCACAACAATCCCCATGAATCCGACTCTTCTCAGTTCCTTCAGATCTCCTACAACTATGGCCACAGACCTTTCAAGGATATCCCAATCCTTGTTCTTTTCCTTCTTTTTGTTGTTTCCTCGTTTGGGTTTGGGATTTTCGCCTCTTTCAATCGAAATATCCATTACCCTGATCTCTCTTTCTATCACTTTGATTCTAAAACCTCCAATTGTGTTATGATGAACTCGCTTTCTTCTTCTTCCTTCAATTGGGTCTCTCTTTACTCCACTTCTTCCTCTGTTTTCAAATCCTTGATTTGGACCCTTGTTGTTACTTTGATTCTTAGCTTACCCATTTGCTTTCTTTTACTTCTCTTGCTCAAACACTACACCAGACAGATTGTCTACGCTTTACTTCCTTTCTTTGTTCTCGTTCCTATCTTCATCAATGTCTATTGGTTTGTTGCTTGTACGGTCAACTCCACTTGCAGTAATGACTTCCCGATGGTGTATAGGATTTTAGTTCTCATCTTCATATTCTTGGTGATTGGGGTAATTGTGTGGATTTTTATCGTTAATTGGCATCGAATTGAGCTGACGATTCAAATAATTGGGGTTGCTTCGGATGCATTGTCGATGAATCTGGGTTTGTTTGTGGCTATACCGAGTATGACACTGGGGCTATTGATTTATTTTGCGCCAATCGTTCTGTTCTTGGTGTTTGCGAGGATGAATGGGAAAATTTTACCCCGTCACCATGGATCAAGTGGAGAATATAGTTGTGTTTGGAAGGAAGATAAATGGGTACCTGCTTACTATGCTTTGGCGATTCTTACAATGTTGTGGTCTGCTGCTGTAATGGTGGAAGGACAAGTTTATGTGATTAGTGGTACCATATCGCAGTGGTATTTCTCGAAAGAAGAGGATGACACTCCAAGACGGAGCATTAGAAAGTCTTTAAGGTTAGTTTCTACTATGAATCAGTGTCATGCCTTTCTTGTATGATCTTTATCACTTTCTTTGCATGCTGTGTTTTTATCATTGGAAATAAGGATGGAGTTTGTGTAGGTATGATCTTTATCTGTATAAGTTCGTTGACCTCAATTGAGTTAAGCTGATCTGGTATAACTTATAAGGAAAATGGAGATCTTGCTCACGTTGACATTGATAACACCCATCTAAAAGAAAAAAAATGAATTTGCAAACACACGCATAACAGCCTCTTTAATGATGCTCCAAGCCTCTTTAATCAATGCTCTCAGAAGTCAAAACCTCCTCTATGAAAGGGACTTCAAACTTTTTACAGTTTTTCTTTAGGATGGTGTTACTGATTCACCCTCCACATGTTAGAGAACCTGTTCCCATATTTAGTGTTGAGGTGAACTAAGAAGAGGAGAAACTCTGGTTCAATGCCCTTTTCAGTAACTAGACTTACCATAAAACCATTTCCCTTAATGTTAGGAGCTGGATTCTTATAATGGGAATCTGCTTCATTTAAAAATTACTCATTTGGTTTCGGATGGTGAAAGGACCAGGGGGCTGGCTAAGGTTCAAATTAGAGTAGAAGCTAAAGTTTTGGGGTCCTAGACAAAGTATTGTATTAGAAACATGCCTGGAGGCTTGCGTGAAAGCTGAAAAAAAAGAGGAGCTGGAGGAGAAGAGTAGTAAGTCCGATAAAAAAGAGGAGGCAATGTGTTAAGAAGAACCTTACAAAAAATTTATTCGAATCAATTGTTGCAGCTAATGAAGCAACAAGTGAAAGAAGAAAACCAAATGGGTGAGGGTGGCCATTTGAAAGAGACACAGAAAAGTTATGTGATGTAATGTATTGGAAATTGGTGCTGTTTGAGTTAGAAAGAGTGGGCTGGGTTGAGTTGAATGCGAGGTTGCATTTCAAAAATGAATTTTTCCTACTCAGTGGAAAGATAATGGCCTCGAGGACTAGGATACTGAAGCAAAGGAATCCCATCTTTCTGCCTTTGTTTGTGATTATTTCTAATGTATTGAGTCAGTTGCTAGACCTAGGAATACCGATTTTCCTGCTGGAAGGCTTAAATTGGTAATGAGAGAATGCATCCATACTGTTTTTCTTTCTTTTTCTTTCTTTTTTTTTTTGGGGGGGGGGGGGGGGGGGGGGACAATTATGTCGATAACAATTTTTGAAGATCGTGGAAGTGCTGTGGGAATGTAAGCCTTGATGAGTCTTCAGTCTTGGGAGTCGAGAGTTTCTTATAGTTGCTGGCTAATGACCTTCTTGCATTCTGAAGACAGTTGATTTTTGTAGTCACTGTAGGAAAGAATTTTGAGGAAGCTTGCAAAATGGAAGAATTTGACTACATAGGGTCCATCTGGCCTTGTCCTCTCCTATGATAACCAAGCATCTTTAAGCTATTCCTTATCAATTTTTGAACTGAAAGGAAGGGTGCAATGAGATAGAAAGAAGAATGATCAATTTCCTGTTGTGGGGCATAATAATTGCGAATTGAGTAATAGAATTGGTGCATTGCTTCAGTTCCATTAGAAAACAAAGAGAAAGAAAGCCTTGTTGCTTAAATGGTTATGGAGAATCTTGAAGGAGCAATGAAACTTTTGTTCAAGGATTTTATGTGGTTCACACTGAAGAGATGAAGGTTGGGGGTTTCAAATTTGTTAGTGAAATATCATAAAACGAAAGAATTGAATCAAAAGTTTCTCAACTCTTAAGCTTGGAGAACTTAACAGCATATGTTTTTTTGGGGGGAGATAATGGTGTTCAATCACCATGCGAAGTTCATATTGCCTAAAGTTCATGGCCTGGCCGTTCAAAAAAAGATGAATGTCTGAGGTTACAGGGGATTTTGAAATCAGGTCTTGGGAGTTGGGTAGTACCGAGGCAAAACCTTGTACCTGAACTAGAACTTAAAGTTATTTTGCAGTTTGTTGGGTTGAAAGTTGTTAGCAAGTCTTCTCGGGCTCAAGATCGTTTTTTGCCTTTTCTTGGTGTTCCCTCTCCATTAATTTTGAAGCTATCAGTGTGGAAGTCTTCCGCTGAATTTGGGTTTATTTTATTGAAAAAACACTATTTTTGCTTGTAATTATTTCTCTTTTTTTGGTTTGAGATCTAGAGGAGTTTGGCTTGTTTGTATTGTTCTTTTGATTGATCTTTTAGTCGTTTTAGTCCTTGTACTCATTTGTGCTCTAGTATAATTCTCTTGTACTTTGAGCATTAGTCTCATTTATTATCATTAATAAAGAGGGTCATTTCCATTTCAAAAAATATATATAACTAACAATTATAACAAATTCCCTAGCTAATTACTAATATTTAATACTTAAACACCCTAATACCATTCCTATCATTATTCAAACCAATACTATTTGGACCCGTCATCCATCAGAGTCTCCATTGAATCACTATTCAGGAAACTTGCATGCTTGAGGTGTAACTAGGCAGGTTCCCAATGGACATGTCCACAGTAACCCAGAAAGATAAGGGTCCAGAGAAAGTAACTTTCTTCTCTTCGATTTTATCTGTGCAGGCACCAATAATTTCCCTCTTGGTCCAAAATGGTTTGTTGCATGGAGAAAAAAAGTTCTCCATTTTTTTTAACAGGGAATCAAACTTCTCTTGGGTGTTCTTGTGTTGAGTTTTCTTTACGGTGTTTCCTTTCAAGATATTGGGTTTGAACTGCAATGCTTTTGGATTTCCTTGTCTTTTTTTCCTCCAAATTTCGTCCTTATTTCCACCGATCTCCCAAATGGACTGTTTGTCCTCATCATGCTCAATCTTACCTGGCTAACTTAACTGTCAGTGTTTGGGGCAATTGTGCGTAATAGGCAAAGTCGATATTTGGAGGAGATTTTGATGAATTCTCCCTTTCGTGGTAAAGGAGGAGTCTTGTGGTAGGCTTTTTCTTTTTCTATTATCTGGGGAGTGGGGAGTACAGCTTGAGAGGAATAGTTCATTAGAGGTTTTGGGAAGGTCTTTGGAGGAGGTGTGAAAAATTGTGAGGTTGAATGTGGCTTTATGAGCATATGTTTATTAGTCTTTTTAATTGTTAGCTAGTTGTAATTCTTTTGAACTGGAGTGTGTTTTGTTGCAAGTTGAGAATTCCTATTGCAGACTTGTTTTTTGTATGTCTTTTTTTTTTTTCACTTTTCTCCATGATACCAGGAAAAGAAAAGGTAAGGGAAAATTCTGTTCATATCATAAATCAACTGTAGAGTTAACTGTCTTCTCTCCCAGTTTTTTTCTTTTGTGTGTGGCATGGAGTTCTGAAAGCTTATTACATGATAGGCATAGGCGTAATAAAGGGTTAGGCTCTAATATGAAATCTGAGGTAGTAGAGGTATGGAAAAATGGAGCTAATTTAAAAGAGAGGGAAACCAAATTAGATTTGAGTTTGGCTTTGGTATCAATACAGAAAAAAAGGGTAATGTTATGAGAAGGTTATTGAGGTGATATACTCTTGTTCATGTTCCTTACATAAATATATTAATGGCAACCTGATTGCAAGTACATTTGAACGTTTTTTCACTTTTGTGATATGTCTTTGTCATAGATTCAACCGCAGCCAGTTTTTATCTTTTGAAATTGGAAATGTCACTAATTTTTTTCATTTCCCCCAGCTTTTTATCATCGGCTTCGTTCCTGGTTTGATTGTATTAGTTAGCTGACCAACGAGCCTTCTCTTTCTTGACGAGAATGCCTTTTCTGCCACACTGTCAATTTTTCTTTTAAACTTGCTCAACTTATAACTACAATATTTATGAATGTTTGAGATGGTTATATATATATGCACAACAGTGATGAGGGTCTTAACAGGAGAAATGTCTCATTATCTGAGGAAATTAAGATTGTGGCATTATTTAAGATTATTGATTCTTATGCTGGTCTTTGCCCATTTGCAGGAATGCATTTGGCCCCTCTGCTGGCACTATATGTTTATCTGGATTACTAATTCTTGTGGTGCGTGTTGTTCGTGCTGTAGTCGATAGTGCAAGACAAGAAGATATTCCTGGGATGTTCAACCTTATTTTACGTTGCTGTGTAAATACATTTCTGGCAGCTGTTGATTATCTGAACAAATTTGCAATAACTTTTGCAGCAATAACAGGTGAAGCTTACTGCTCATCTGCACGAATGACATACGAACTTTTGAAACGAAATCTCCTCTCAACTGTTTTCGTGGAGACAATTTCGACACGTTTGTTAGCTGGAATTGCCTTTGTCCTCTCAGCCATATATGCAATTGTGGTACAGTACCATATCTTTGTTAAAATCTTGTTCCCCTGTAGTTTTATGCTGCAAAAGCTTACAAACACCAACTTTTTCTATCCCCTTAGTCCTCTTTCTTATATTCCTTTCCGATGGTTGTATATTTGCAGGCTTGTGCTATCTTGCATGCTGTGAGCCATCTTGGGGTTGATACATACTTCATTGCTGTTGCAGCATGGCTGCTCTTGATTGTCGTACTCGCATTCTTTATCCACGTACTGGATAATGTAATCGAAACTGTATATGTTTGCTATGCTATTGACAGGGACAGAGGTGAAGTGTGCAAACAAGATGTTCATGAAGTTTATGTTCATCTACCCATTAGCAGGAATCACAGATCATCAATGGCAACTACTTCACTCCTTGTATGATAAATTAGTGTTGCAATTCACTTAGTATGGTTTTGATTATTGACAGTGGTTGAAATTGTTGCGATTCTGTGTATAATGAGTTGTCACCTTTGTACATTTTGAGCCCTTTTTCCCTCCCTCTTTTAAGTTGACGAAGTTTTAGTGAGAAGATTGCAAATTTTTATCTCATGAAAATAGAAGACCAAAACTTTAGGCCTTGTTGTTTAATCCTTCCCTCAATTGTTGATTACTTGTAACTGAAGGCATAGCCCTTTCTTCTTTCTTCTTTTTACATATATTTTGCAACATTCACGCATGTACTTTTTCTTTTTCTTTCTTTCTTTTATCATTGTGAATCTCTAAGCTTATGTGTTCTTTTCATCTATATATCTATATTTTATAGAAACAACTTTCATTGACAGGGTAAAAAACTAAGCACACAAAAAGAGATCTCCGGAGAAGGGATTCCAACTATGCAAAATAACTCGAAGTGAAACCCACAAAAAGCAAACAAGAGATTAAACCTCACCAGGGTTCTTATCTATTCCTCTAAAAAACCTAATATTCCGCTTACCACTTGGTCTATGAGATCCCACTCAAAAGCCATAAAAAGTTATTGAGGAGGAGTCCATTGATTACCGCTCTAGTGTCTCTTTAACAAGTGTATGAAATGTCAAAGATCTGAAAAACTAATACTGAGGGTATGATCTAGATCTTCCTCACGTATTTCTACTAAAATGCAACATAAAGGAGCTTACGAAAACTTCCTCGCAAGTCGATCTATTATGTGTTTCATAAGATAGAAGATTGGGGATGTAATGGTTTATTTAAATCTCAAATCATTGGAGCTGTTAAGAGATAGAACAAATTACACCCAACATATTGCAATGTCATAGATATCATATAATAATAAAAGTTAAAAACATTTATAAAACTTCAGTTTTTTTTTTTTTTTTTTTGTCTTTGTACTTTCAATAAATTTTAAATTTATTCAAAAATTTTAAAAATAATTACGAATCAAACATAGAAGATATTAAACTAGTAATTATGGGGCAAAGTACAGAAATTCCATACTAAATTATAAAGAGTGCCTTTAAATTTTGGTTTCTATTTTTTTTTTTCAAAAGTTAGTAACATAGTTATTAACATTTCATAGATATCCCGAAACTAGCTAACTTTTTGGGTAGATATCCTATAGAACGTCAAAACGGAAAATTGACGAGGAAAAAGCTGGTCATGCTTGTTTGAAATAAGTTTAAAAGGAACGCGATTCAAATCTATCAATTTTTTTTTTTTTGTTTAATATTCTAACGGTTTTTCTACTCTAATAGTAATTTTGAAATGTTTATAGAAGGTCAAAAGTACTACTACAACTTTTAAAAGAAAATTATTATTTGTTTAAAAAAACAAATGGTAAAGTCCGGGTCTTAGTGGGCATAATACTCTATTTTACGAACGATTAAAACTCCTCATTTTAAAAATAATTTGATTTAGTTTTAGTCATTGTTTGAACCAAAAATGAAATGAGATGCATATTTATTTAGATTCTCAAAACATCAAATCTCCAAACACTCTTACAAACAAGAAGCAAACAATCTTATACGAACACTAAAATGAAATCAAAATAGAATGAAAAATGGATAGGTTCCTGTTTGCAAAGCAAAGACATTGTATTTCAAGGGACTATGGTGCTACCGTGTCGATTCTATATGTTATAATCTTAAGAAAACTAACTAAAATCACTTTTGCCATTTTTAAAAATCACTCCAAATTAAAATATGTTTTGGAGTGATTTTAAATATGACAAAAATGATTCCAATCATTCAGAATCACTCTCAAACACATAGAACGTAGAACAGTGTTAGTTTTCTCCGTTGCTCTAGTACAAATCAGAACCACGAAAAAGGAAATAGAGTAATTCCATTAGAAAGAGGCCATAGACTAAAACCCAATATTTGTTAAGAACACAACTAGCAGATAAACATCGCAACCTCCTCCTTCAAATTGCCTTCTTTCTTCCATATATATTTCATTATTTGCCCCCACAATGTCTCCAAGTCTTCCCTTTCTTTCTCTTTTCTTCTCTTCATTGGCCTTTTCTCTTTGTACTCTCTCTTCTTCTCTCTTTCTCTCATCAAACTTTATCTCCAAACACGACATATATTCACGATAGTATGATATTGTCTATTCTAAATCTTCATCTGTACGATTTAGTTTTAGAAAAAAAGTTGATCTCTACGTTTTGTGTTTAGTTTCAAAATGTTATTCACTTAGTTGTCCTTAAGTTTTGAGTTTTGTGTCTATTTAATCTCTAAATATCATCTTTGATTAATATACATTAACGCTAATGATTGAAATTGAGTATTTAATAAAAACTAACTTAAAAGTGCACACCTTGAAAATTACATGCCACATTAAAAACAAAATTATCTTTTGTAACATTTTGAAACCTACAAACTAATTTGAAACAAAACTAAAAGAACTTAAATGTAACGACCCAACTCTTTATACTAAGCTGAGGTCATTACTAAAAAGAAACAATGACAAGAGACACTTTTTGAAACGAGGGAAGAATAAATTTTCATTAAAAACGGAATATTAACACACTGAAACATAAACGCGGAAGCAAAACTGAGTCCCCATATGGCATGTCACGGATCCTTCTTTGTCGCTCGCCAGCTTTCCTCTACCTTTACCTTCGCCTGAAATGTTAAACATAGAAAGAGTGAGTATAAACATATACTCAGTAAGGGACCTACTACTAGTCCCGCTAGGTGTCTGTTAACTTCCCATTAGAGTCCTGAAAATGGTATCCAATCTCTGGCACGTTCCCGAACACGTGCTACATGCACTCCCGTAGGAACGAAAATCTGGTCTTCGGTGTCCCGGGGGAGCACCTAGGACATGCTGGTCTATAGTGAACCCGGGAGTAACACTAAGACAATCAGGATGCGAGGACCCCGTCGAATCACTCGAATCATATCTATATCCATGCTAGATTGGCGTCCCGTCGGACCACACAGTCCTAAATAGGTGGTGATCCCGAAGGACACTCATGCAGGTACGACTCTAATAGACAAAGTTAACAGAACACCCTATCCATAGCATGTAGCATAACATAACATCATAACATGGCATGAGTATTAATCTTAACGTCCTTAATCATGTGATTAATATATCATGCATTAACAATCATCAACAGTCATCAACAACATACTATCGGTCATTAACATAACATCAGTCATCATCATCAATCATCAACATAATAATCTCAGTCATCATCATCAACATCAATACAATGACAGTCATTATCAATAGTATCAAGTTATGCATTTTAGCTACCATCAATGCATAATCATAATTACATGCGGTCTCTTAAATTCAGTTCGAAGGTCTAGAATCTCTTACCTGGAGATTTTAGCCAAACAAGGTACTCCCTAGTTGACAGTAAAAATTCTCCAATTAACTTGATCCTAATCATAAAAGGAAAACTTAGTATCTTAATTAATGAAATTAGCAATTGGCTAACATCCAAAAATTCTCCCAAATTAATTAACTTTCTAAAAAATGGGGTTGAAACCAATTCAACCTTGATTGGGAAAAATCCAAGATTTAAATCTTAAAAAGTTTAGTCAATTGAACCTTTACAAAAACTCTAAATAGATCCAAAATTAAATTAATAAAATATTAATTTAATTTTATTGGCTTACCAAGGTTAATCAGATGGAGATTGAAAAATCCTCTCATCCTTGATGAAAAATTCATCACTTTAAATCCTCAAGCTTCCAAAGAGACCAATCTTAACTTCAACTGAGGTGGCGACAATCTTAGAGAAGAAGATAAAGAACCTTTTTTCTTTTTCCTTTATTTCCATCTTAAGCATTCTAATGATATTTATAGACCCAAATAATAACAATAATTATTATTATTATTATTATTATTATTATTTCCTTTTCCTTTTCCTTTTAGGATATATATAAATAATACCAAAAAAATATACATATATCTTTATTCCCATTATCTTTCCTAAATAAATGCCTTAATCTTAGGCATTTATAACCATTAATAATAATAATAATACTTCTTTATTATTATTATTTTTCTCTCACCAAAATCTACAATAAATATATATTTATTTAAACCATTATACTCTCTTATAAATAAATATATATCTTTTTCGTCCAATCAAATCAACCATCTCTCTCCTTATGGATTATCTTTTTTTCCAAACAAATATAATTATATTCCAACATATAATTAACTTCACTTTTCCAAATTATTAATTATATATATATATATATGGATATATATATATATATATGGATATACTCAATTAAATCCAATTCCACCAAAACCAACTTTTCCCTCCAAAATCTCAAACTAACTTAAGTCCTCAATTCTTTTAATCAATCAAATCTTTCCCAAAATATAATTATTTTACTTTTTCTCCTTTAATAAATATCATTTCTCCAAAACACAACTATCTTTTCCTTAATTAAGTATATTTCAACAAATATAATTCTCGTTTCCTTTAACATAATAATTATATATATATTTCTACATATACATATAATTATTCAATCTCCAACAAACTTTCCACCCCACAATTTAATTAAATAACATCCATAATTATTTAATTAAATTCAACTTCAACAGCACTAAAAATCCACAACTTTATTTAATCCTCTTAACCTACCATTTAAACAAAAACTTAACAAACACCACATGTTAAAACCTCTAATTAATTAAATATTCATCCAAGAAATATTTAATTAATTTCAATTCCCACCTAAATCAAATAATTCTCATTAAATGGATTCAAAATAACGTCCAATAAATTATCTTAATTTTTGGGGCGTTACATTAAAAACTATTGTGTAACAAACATATGAACAAAAAAATTTGGTTTCATTATAATTTTAAACCAACTAACCGAATCTTTAGTAAAAACCAAAATTTCAATTTGGCAGTCGGTTCTAATGCGTAGACCTCAGAAGTTTGTCCTAATCTGAGTGATCAACTCTTCTTTCTCCTTTGATACAACTCAAATCATGAATCACACACGAAATGAAAACTATTTTTAAAACATTTTTCGCATCTTAAATAGTTTGAAACAACATTTTAGGAGGATCGTATAATTTGACCTATCACATAAACTTATCGAAAAGATACACGTTACATAAAGAAAACAAAGGTGTTGAAACTCATTCAAAGATCATAATCTAATAAAAAAAAAAAAAGAAGGGGGAGAATTACATAAATTGAGAGTTACTCAAACTATAATAGTTAGGGAACATCCCCACCCAATGGAATGATGGTTAGGATTTTCTTCCACATTGTTTGTGTAGACAAATCCATGGAAAAGCTCAAAACACCTTTTTAGAACTAATAAAAACATTGAAATCAATGACCCAAACATTGAATCATAACATTAATAATATACACTTAAAAAGACTTGAATCATTCCCAACTTGAACCTACCCCTCTTATCCTTCATTGGTTGCATACTGCATTGGTTCATTGGTTCTTTTTTTTTTTTTTTTAATTTGGAAATGGTGTACACATTTTTGGTCCCAAGGTCGGTTTTTGTTCGAGCTTTTCTACGTTTATGACTTAAATTTTAACTTTAGTTTCAATTTAGTTTTTAAATTTTGAAATGTTACAATCATATAGTAGAGATTTAAACTTTGTTTCGATTTGGTTTATATGTTTCAAGATTTATACTTTTATCTCCAAATTTTAATTCGATACACACTTTTACTCGTAGCTTTAATGTTAATTAGTTAATTTAAAACAATTATGGAGTGAAAATTTAAATTTGTTAACATGAATATGGTCAAAACTTTATTATTTATAATTGGGAAAAATATATTTTTAAAAGAAGATTAGAAAAAAATAAGTATATATGGATATAATGATCCAATGCATTATGCAACCAATAAGGGATAAAAAGGAGTAGGTTCAAGTTGGACAATTTATTTAGTGTATACATATAATTATTGCTATTATTATTCAATGTTTGGCACACTAATTCCAATGCCTTTTAATACAATTTCCAATTTGTTTTATTTTTAGATTAAAAACCTTTGATACATATGCTTCTAATTTTAATTTTAAATTCATTTTTAGATTTTTAAACTTTTTAAAAAAAGTGAGTATTTTGGTTTCTTAAAAATGTAATAATAAATAAAAATGAATAAATGGAATAATTATTTTTCTCTCTCTATATATATATATATATTAAAAAAGGGGGTTTTGATATGAGAGAATTAAACTAAAACCAAATGTAGTATTAAATTTTTTACATTGAAAAAGCAAAAAAAAAAAAAGAATCATTATATAAAATTATTTTGGGGTTTGCTTCCACGCAAAGACTTTTTCTTTCTTTGTACAAAGAAAGAGAAATAGAGAGGAGATGTGGCTTTGTGATCCCAAATGGGACCATTCTATACCCTAATTTATTTTTTATATTATGTAATTACGTACTTACTATTGCACGTTTACTAAATTGAAATAGTCGATCGGTCAGTTTACATTCTTACATGGTTGGAATTGGTTTGAACATTTACTAAACCAACCATAGTTAGTTTAGTGGCGATTTAGTTGGAAAACCGACTTCGACATATTGACATGTATTAATTGGATTAATTATAGTAAGGTTAAATTATTCGATATGGTCTCTAATATCGTGAAAGTTTGTTCAATTGACATACAAACGTGTTAAAAAAAAAAAAAAGAGTTTGTAATTCGGAATTTTTTTTATTTCCACTTGTACTAAAAAAATGTTATTTATTTGGTTTGACTAAGCTTCAACTAGTTTATCTTTTTACGTGACAATGAGTATTGATGTTTTCAACTTCATAGAGATCATGTAATTAAGCTAAATGTAATTCAATGTGGACATGTTAGCATTTTCGTAGGTGTTTTTACAATTCTATGTTCGTGAAAAATTATGTTTATAAGAAAATTTATCGTCAAGTTGGAACTATATCTACTGTATTAAAGTTCTAAAGTATAGATGTAACGCCCCAAAAATTTAGATAATTTTGGAGTCAGTTATCTTAATTTTGTTTATCTAGATTTAATTTATTGGGCGTTATTTTGAATCCATTTAATGAGAATTATTTGATTTAAGTGGGAATTAAAATTAATTAAATATTTCTTGGATGAATATATAATTAATTAGAGGTTTTGACACGTGGTGTTTGTTGAGTTTTTATTAAATGGTAGGTTAAGAGGATTAAGTAAAGTTGTGGATTTTAGTGTTGTTGAAGTTGAATTTAATTAAATAATTATGGACGTTATTTAATTAAACCGTAGGGTGGAAAGTTTGTTGGAGATTTTATAATTATATGTATACGTGGAAATATATATATAATTATTTTGTTAAAGGAAAAGATAATTATATTTGTTGAAATATAATTATTTAAGGAAAAGATAGTTGTATTTTGGAGAAAGGATATTTATTAAAGGAGAAAAAGTAAAATAATTATATTTTGGGAAAATATAATTATTTGTAAAAGGATAATTAATTACTTTGGAGAAGATAAATAATAATTAATTATTGTGGAAGATAATTAATTATTTTGGAGAAAGATAAATAATAATTAATTATTGTAGAAGATAATTAATTATTTTGGAGAAAGATAAATAATAATTAATTATTGTGGGAAATAATTAATTATTCTGTAGAAAGATAAATCTTGATTATGGACTGGAGTTGCTATGGTTGGGGTTAAGATAATTCATGTTGAAAGTTATATACATATAATTATTATGTTAAAGGAAAAGATATTTATATTTGTTAAAATATAACTATTTAAGGAAAAGGTAATTGTATTTTGGAGAAAAGATATTTGGTAAGGGAGAAAAAGTAAAATAATTATATTTTGGGAAAATATAATTATTTGTAAAAGGATAATTATTTTGGAGAAAGATAAATAATAATTAATTATTGTGGAAGATAATTAATAATTATTTTGGAGAAAGATAAATAATAATTAATTATTGTGGAAGATAATTAATAATTATTTTTGGAGAAAGATAAATAATAATTAATTATTGTGGAAGATAATTAATTATTTTTGGAGAAGATAAATAATAATTAATTATTGTGGAAGATAATTAATTATTTTGGAAGAAAGGTAAATAATAATTAATTATTGTGGATGATAATTAATTATTCTGTAGAAAGATAAATATTGTTTATGGAGTGAAGTTGTTATGGTTGAGTTAAGATAATTCATGTTGGAAGTTATAAGTGATTTATTGGAAAAGATTTGATTGATTAAATTAATTGAGGACTTAAGTTAATTTGAGATTTTGGAGGGAAAAGTTAGTTTTGGTGGAATTGTAATTAATTGAGTATATATATATGGATATATATATTTAATTAATAATTTGGAAAAGTGTAGTTAATTATATTATGGAATATAATTATATTTATTTGGAAAAGAAAATAATTCATGAAGAGAGAGATGATTGATTTTGATTGGACGAAAAAGATATATATTTATAAAAGAGAATAATGGTTTAAATAAATATATATTTATTGTAGATTTTGGTGAGAGAAAAATAATAATAATAAAGAAGTATTATTATTATTATTAATGGTTATAAATGCCTAAGATTAAGGCATTTATTTAGGAAAGATAATGCGAATAAAGATATATGTATATTTTTTTGGTATTATATATATATATATCCTAAAAGGAAAAGGAAAAGGAAATAATAATAATTATTATTATTATTGTTATTATTTGGGTCTATAAATAGCATTGGAATGCTTAAGATGGAATTAAAGGAAAAAGAAAAAGGTTCTTTATCTTCTTCTCTAAGATAACCCTTTGCTGTCGCCGCCTCAGTTGAAGTTAAGATTGGTCTCTTTGGAAGCTTGAGGATTTAAAGTGATGAATTTTTCATCAAGGATAAGAGGATTTTCCAACCTCCATCTGAGTAACCTTGGTAAGCCAATAAAATTAAATTAATATTTTATTAATTTAATTTTGGATCTATTTGGGTTTTCTGTAAAAGGTTCAATTGGCTAAACTTTTTAAGATCTAAATCTTGGATTTTTCCCAATCAAGGTTGAATTGGTTTCAACCCCAATTTTTAGAAAGTTAATTAATTTGGGAGAATTTTTGGATGTTAGCCAATTGCTAATTTCATTAATTAAGATACTAAGTGTTCCTTTTATGATTAGGATCAAGTTAATTGGAGAATTTTACTGTCAACTAGGGAGTACCTTTGTTTGGCTAAAATCTCCAGGTAAGAGATTCTCCTACTAGACCTTCGAACTGAATTCAAGAGACCGCATGTAATTATGATTATGCATTGATGGTAGCTAAAATGCATAATTTGATGATAATGATTATACTGAGATTACGATGATAGTTGATGTTGATGATGATGACTGAGATTATTATGTTGATGATTGATGATGATGACTGATGTTATGTTAATGACCGGTAGTATGTTGTTGATGACTGTTGATGATTGTTAATGCATGATATATTAATCACATGATTAAGGACGTTAAGATTAATACTCATGCCATGTTATGATGTTATGTTATGCTACATGCTATGGATAGGGTGTTCTGTTAACTTTGTCTATTAGAGTCGTACCTGCATGGGTGTCCTTCGGGATCACCACCTATTTAGGACTGTGTGGTCCGACGGGACGCCAGTCTAGCATGGATATAGATATGATTCGAGTGATTCGACGGGGTCCTCGCATCCCGATTGTCTTAGTGTTACCCCCGGGTTCACTATAGACCAGCATGTCCTAGGTGCTCCCTCGGGACACCGAAGACCAGATTTTCGTTCCTACGGGAGCGCATGTTGCACGTGTTCGGGAACGTGCCAGAGATTGGGTACCATTTTCAGGACTCTAATGGGAAGTTAACAGACACCTAGCGGGACTAGTAGTAGGTCCCTTACTGAGTATATGTTTATACTCACTCTTTCTATGTTTAACATTTCAGGCGAAGGTAAAGGTAGAGGAAAGCTGGCGAGCGACAGAGAAGGATCCGTGACATGCCATATGGGGACCCAGTTTTGCTTCCGCGTTTATGTTTCAGTGTTTTAATATTCCGTTTTTAATGAAAATTTATTCTTCCCTCGTTTCAAAAAGTGTCTCTTGTCATCGTTTCTTTTTAGTAACGACCTCAGCTTAGTATAAAGAGTTGGGTCGTTACAGTTGGTATCAGAGCGTCAGCTTTTAGGTTCTGTAGACTAACTTACGATGTGAGTCTCTGATTTTGTCTCTATATATGGCTATTACGGTCCTTCGTCACTCGCCAGGTATGTATTTTATGATACATGATTATGAATATGCACGTGACCTTGCCTGTATTAAACTAGAACTGCATGAATGTTATGATTTAATGGTGATGGCTTTGGTGGTAAAGTTTTAAGAAAAATGTTGGCACGTAAAGATGCTCAAAGGGGTGATTGAGTAGGCAAAAGAGTTGGACGTGTTCAGCGTGATGAGCTGTTTTGTGATTGGATATCTAAGAAATAAGTTATGTTGGTGGTTTTAAAGGGAACTAAAGGCATGGTTAAGTTCAAGTATATCAAGCACATTTGATTGTGTTTAGAATTGAGTTGTTGGAGAAGGAACAAAGCAAACTTTAGTGCATAGTTATTTTGGTGAGACTTCAAGAAACTGTTTTTGAGTTTACCATGAAGGATAAGTTACAGCTAGTTCAAAGTACAAGTGATGAAATAACGAACTCCTTTAGAATAACTAGCTAAGTTGATGTCATTAAAGAAAGCCAATAGTTGGACAAAAGTTTGAACTTTATCAAACAAGAAAAGAGAAATTAGTGAGTTCTAAAGATTGCTAAATGGTGGAGAATGCCTTACTAAGGGTGGAAGTCCGAAGTTGGAAAATAGAATGTAGTTTTTGAAGAGTTATGAATTAAGTTTCACTTAGATAAGTGTAAAGGAAAGAAAAGTGTTTGAGAAAAGTAATATTTTGTCAAGAGAAGCGAAGCTTTGCGCAACATGAGAGTTGCACTTAGGAAAATTTTATGGCAGAGTTACAAAGTTGAGAAGGCTACTTAGGAACAAGAGTATGACAAGGGAGCTCGATACTCGAAATTTTACGAGGACTAAAACTTTCGAGGACGAAAGTTTCTTAGCGAGGGAAGATTGTAACACCCAATAAATTTAAGGAACTTATTATGGGTATTACATTAAGTGGACTTCAAAGTTAAGGAATATATTCGGTTGTTTTGTGTTGGATTAATTAAATATATATACATGGGTGTGTGTATTTAATTAAAGATTTTGGAATTCGGTAGAATTTGTTATTAATTAAGACGTGAGAGCCAAGTATCCCAAGTTGTTCAAAGATTAGAACTTTCGAGGACGAAAGTTGTTAAAGGAGGGAAGATTGTAACGCCCCAAAAATTTAGATAATTTTGGAGTCAGTTATCTTAATTTTGTTTATCTAGATTTAATTTATTGGGCGTTATTTTGAATCCATTTAATGAGAATTATTTGATTTAAGTGGGAATTAAAATTAATTAAATATTTCTTGGATGAATATATAATTAATTAGAGGTTTTGACACGTGGTGTTTGTTGAGTTTTTATTAAATGGTAGGTTAAGAGGATTAAGTAAAGTTGTGGATTTTAGTGTTGTTGAAGTTGAATTTAATTAAATAATTATGGACGTTATTTAATTAAACCGTAGGGTGGAAAGTTTGTTGGAGATTTTATAATTATATGTATACGTGGAAATATATATATAATTATTTTGTTAAAGGAAAAGATAATTATATTTGTTGAAATATAATTATTTAAGGAAAAGATAGTTGTATTTTGGAGAAAGGATATTTATTAAAGGAGAAAAAGTAAAATAATTATATTTTGGGAAAATATAATTATTTGTAAAAGGATAATTAATTACTTTGGAGAAGATAAATAATAATTAATTATTGTGGAAGATAATTAATTATTTTGGAGAAAGATAAATAATAATTAATTATTGTAGAAGATAATTAATTATTTTGGAGAAAGATAAATAATAATTAATTATTGTGGGAAATAATTAATTATTCTGTAGAAAGATAAATCTTGATTATGGACTGGAGTTGCTATGGTTGGGGTTAAGATAATTCATGTTGAAAGTTATATACATATAATTATTATGTTAAAGGAAAAGATATTTATATTTGTTAAAATATAACTATTTAAGGAAAAGGTAATTGTATTTTGGAGAAAAGATATTTGGTAAGGGAGAAAAAGTAAAATAATTATATTTTGGGAAAATATAATTATTTGTAAAAGGATAATTATTTTGGAGAAAGATAAATAATAATTAATTATTGTGGAAGATAATTAATAATTATTTTGGAGAAAGATAAATAATAATTAATTATTGTGGAAGATAATTAATAATTATTTTTGGAGAAAGATAAATAATAATTAATTATTGTGGAAGATAATTAATTATTTTTGGAGAAGATAAATAATAATTAATTATTGTGGAAGATAATTAATTATTTTGGAAGAAAGGTAAATAATAATTAATTATTGTGGATGATAATTAATTATTCTGTAGAAAGATAAATATTGTTTATGGAGTGAAGTTGTTATGGTTGAGTTAAGATAATTCATGTTGGAAGTTATAAGTGATTTATTGGAAAAGATTTGATTGATTAAATTAATTGAGGACTTAAGTTAATTTGAGATTTTGGAGGGAAAAGTTAGTTTTGGTGGAATTGTAATTAATTGAGTATATATATATGGATATATATATTTAATTAATAATTTGGAAAAGTGTAGTTAATTATATTATGGAATATAATTATATTTATTTGGAAAAGAAAATAATTCATGAAGAGAGAGATGATTGATTTTGATTGGACGAAAAAGATATATATTTATAAAAGAGAATAATGGTTTAAATAAATATATATTTATTGTAGATTTTGGTGAGAGAAAAATAATAATAATAAAGAAGTATTATTATTATTATTAATGGTTATAAATGCCTAAGATTAAGGCATTTATTTAGGAAAGATAATGCGAATAAAGATATATGTATATTTTTTTGGTATTATATATATATATATCCTAAAAGGAAAAGGAAAAGGAAATAATAATAATTATTATTATTATTGTTATTATTTGGGTCTATAAATAGCATTGGAATGCTTAAGATGGAATTAAAGGAAAAAGAAAAAGGTTCTTTATCTTCTTCTCTAAGATAACCCTTTGCTGTCGCCGCCTCAGTTGAAGTTAAGATTGGTCTCTTTGGAAGCTTGAGGATTTAAAGTGATGAATTTTTCATCAAGGATAAGAGGATTTTCCAACCTCCATCTGAGTAACCTTGGTAAGCCAATAAAATTAAATTAATATTTTATTAATTTAATTTTGGATCTATTTGGGTTTTCTGTAAAAGGTTCAATTGGCTAAACTTTTTAAGATCTAAATCTTGGATTTTTCCCAATCAAGGTTGAATTGGTTTCAACCCCAATTTTTAGAAAGTTAATTAATTTGGGAGAATTTTTGGATGTTAGCCAATTGCTAATTTCATTAATTAAGATACTAAGTGTTCCTTTTATGATTAGGATCAAGTTAATTGGAGAATTTTACTGTCAACTAGGGAGTACCTTTGTTTGGCTAAAATCTCCAGGTAAGAGATTCTCCTACTAGACCTTCGAACTGAATTCAAGAGACCGCATGTAATTATGATTATGCATTGATGGTAGCTAAAATGCATAATTTGATGATAATGATTATACTGAGATTACGATGATAGTTGATGTTGATGATGATGACTGAGATTATTATGTTGATGATTGATGATGATGACTGATGTTATGTTAATGACCGGTAGTATGTTGTTGATGACTGTTGATGATTGTTAATGCATGATATATTAATCACATGATTAAGGACGTTAAGATTAATACTCATGCCATGTTATGATGTTATGTTATGCTACATGCTATGGATAGGGTGTTCTGTTAACTTTGTCTATTAGAGTCGTACCTGCATGGGTGTCCTTCGGGATCACCACCTATTTAGGACTGTGTGGTCCGACGGGACGCCAGTCTAGCATGGATATAGATATGATTCGAGTGATTCGACGGGGTCCTCGCATCCCGATTGTCTTAGTGTTACCCCCGGGTTCACTATAGACCAGCATGTCCTAGGTGCTCCCTCGGGACACCGAAGACCAGATTTTCGTTCCTACGGGAGCGCATGTTGCACGTGTTCGGGAACGTGCCAGAGATTGGGTACCATTTTCAGGACTCTAATGGGAAGTTAACAGACACCTAGCGGGACTAGTAGTAGGTCCCTTACTGAGTATATGTTTATACTCACTCTTTCTATGTTTAACATTTCAGGCGAAGGTAAAGGTAGAGGAAAGCTGGCGAGCGACAGAGAAGGATCCGTGACATGCCATATGGGGACCCAGTTTTGCTTCCGCGTTTATGTTTCAGTGTTTTAATATTCCGTTTTTAATGAAAATTTATTCTTCCCTCGTTTCAAAAAGTGTCTCTTGTCATCGTTTCTTTTTAGTAACGACCTCAGCTTAGTATAAAGAGTTGGGTCGTTACAATAGACCTACAACTTATTTTCTTTAAATAATTTTAAGAGAAAATGGGAATTATTAATTAAGGCTTGTAATTATGAATTGATTGTGGCCTAAGCTCCCCAAAGGACAAATATATTCACTTCAAACAAACAATTACCAACATAATTTTAAACAATCTTAATTAAATTATATTAAATATGCATAACTCTCGAGAAAGGTTTCAATATTATGTTTCTAACTTTAAAAAACAAAACATTTACAAAATATTACAGTCTATTTGTATCATGATTGACATAGTCTATTGCAATCCATCATAGATAGATTGTGATAGTTTACTATCTTTATTAAATATTTTTGTTTATTTTGATATATTCAAAAATAGTCCAAAGAAAAAAATATATAGATATTTTTACGATTGTTACTAAAAAAAGTTAAATTATTTCATTAATAATGCCCATCACTTTTATAAAATAATAAATAGAAAATTGTCAAAAATAGAACCTTTGACAAACTATTTATCCTCTATAGAAAAATCGAGTGTCGATAAATTTTATATTTAGTAGTTTTGTTCTATGGAATTATGGAAGGTAAATAGTTTGTCAACTTTTTTACTTTTGAAAAAACTAATATTTCATCTCGTTATAATAATATTTTTTTAAATAAATGCCAAAACCTAAAGATAGTAATGAAATTATTTTATATGATTTTTTGCCCAAAAAAGGTATTTTAAAATAAATTTTTAAATCATTAGGAATGAATTAACCTTAAAAAGAATAAAAAATAAAAATAAAAAAATACTAATTATGTAATTTAAATTAATTACCCTCTTAAAATAATAAAGTTAAATAAACAAATAAAACTTTTTACAAAAACAATTTCATAGAGTAGGCTTTTTGAGATTTTCCCCCTTATTGAGTATTCAATTTTTAGTACAATGATAGCTTTAGAACATGTTCCCCTACTATGAGACATTATTCAATAAATCATAATGTATATATAACATTCATTTTAGTATATGATCATATTATTAATTTACAATCATTATAATAATATGTGTACATTGTCTATCTATGTGGATATGATTTTATTTTACAAATAAAATCATTCTATTCTTCACATTTGGAAATACAAAAAACCCAACTCCATATTTTATTTAAATAATATAATACTTTCTTGAAAGAAATTCCATAATTATTAATATTTAATCCAACAATGATTAAGCATTAATTAATCTTTGTAGAAACATGTTATCATCTTTCTATATTTAGCATAGAGTATTACTAAACATTGGTTTGAATCTCATTTTATTTCTTATTGTTTTATTTTAGCTTCTAATTAAAAACATTATTTTTAAATATAACAAAATATCATACTTATATTATAAAAATGGTTAAAATAATTTCGGTCTCCTTTAATTACATATTTTTTTTATGAACCAATTTTAGTCTCTATATTACTTTCAACGAATCTTAAAATTAATCTCGTTTTTAAAAAAATTGTTCTATAACATTTTCATTGTAAATTCTAAAAATATATTCATATATTATACTTACTCATGAAAATTATTGTCATAATTTAATCAATTTTTATTTAAAAAAATAAAAAAAAACTAAAATTAATATTTAAATGACAAATTTGACAAAATATTTATAAAATATAGCCAAATTTCAAATTATATGATGATAGACGTTGATAGACACTGATATGCTTATATTAGTCATATTGATAGATAGTAATAAAAGTCTTATCATTAATAAAATCCAAAATTTTGCTATACGGGTAAAATTTTAGTTTATTTTAATATATTTGAAAATATCCCTCTAAAATTTACTCAAAATACTAAAATTAAAATTAAATGAAAATAGTAAAATTGAACAAATTTCTTTTAATCTAAAAAATCCATACATAGACAAAACAAGAAAATATCACTAATATAAATAACCTAAAGTTTTAAACCTTATAATATACTATAAGCACATAATGTGATAAAGAATAAAAATAGATGAAGCGTAATTATGTGTAATCGATAAGGGCATTTTGGTAAGGCGAAGTTTATATAAATCCCCAAACCGAGTTTCACTCTCACTCACTCACCGTTCTCTCCATTTTCAGACCTCAAAGCTTTACAACGAGACCTCAACAATGGCGATGGCTTTCAAAATGGTAAAAACTAAACTAATTTCCTTAACTTTATCTCTTACAATCAATCTCCTCATTTTTACTTCTTTCTGATTCCATTTCTTTAACGCCGAATCTCAGGCAACCACAGGAATGTGGGTAAGCGACGAGTGTAAGAATTCATTCATGGAGATGAAATGGAAGAAAGTGCATAGGTATATCGTGTTTAAGATCGATGAAGGATCGAGATTAGTCACCGTCGATAAAGTAGGCGGTCCTGCCGAAAGCTACGATGATCTCACCGCTTCATTACCAAACGATGACTGTCGATACGCGGTCTTCGATTTCGATTTCGTTACTGTTGATAATTGCCGTAAGAGCAAGATCTTCTTCATCGCTTGGTATATTCATCGATTCTGTTCTGTTTTTCCTCGATCGCGCATTTGAATCTGGCTTTTCTGTTAAAATCTCTGATTAATTAGATGAGTTTTTTCGTCGGTTCTGATTGTAATCAGGATGATGGAATTAATCCCTAACTAATTGTTTGAATCGAATAGTGTGAATTGAAGGGATCTGTGTTGAATGGAATGAATGATTTGGTACAGGTCACCGACGGAATCGAGAATAAGAGCGAAAATTTTGTATGCAACTTCAAAGGATGGATTGAGGAGAGTACTTGAAGGAATTCATTATGAAGTTCAAGCAACTGATCCAACGGAGATGGGGATCGATGTGATCAAGGACAGAGCAAAATGAACAAATAATTAGAAGAAAAAAAGAAATACTAATCTCTTTAGGTATCTTTTACTTCGAATTTTTAATAATGAAATGACTATCTGCTTTTTTTTTTTTTTTTCTTTTTTGTTCTTGGTTTGTTCATCATTTTTTTTTTTTTTGTTTGGGGGACTAATGTAAGTAAAAGAAAAAGGAGGAAAAGGGAAATTAAAGCCACTTTTCTTTTTATGTATTATTATTGGGTTTAATTTGGAAAAGAAAAGGAGAAAAGGAGAGCTGCTGATAATTTATGAGTATGATATGTTAGTGTGTAATTTAAATCTTATAGTTGTAATTCAAATGTTATATTATTGTTGTTGTTTTTAATTATCTTTTTGCCTTTTTCATTTTCTTCCCCCACTTCATATTTGATTTTTGACACTTCACCATTTCTTCATTCATACACTTTATGCAATTATTTATCATTATTTTCCAATCCTTGTACATAAATTCTAAAGATACACTTTATGTTAAATTATACATATATTTGTTCTAAAGATATAGATTAGGGTCAAAATCTCTCAACCTTTTTTTTTTTTTTTTTTTTTTTTTTTTTTGGTTGAATAATCGTATTTAAGAGGCTTGGATTTGTAATCATGGTTTTAATTTGTTGAACTTTACGTCTAAGCTTAGAATTTATATCTAATAATTTAAGGTTTGATAATTTGTTCTTTTGATTTTGAAATTTTATTTTCTATTTGATGATCATTTTGTTTTCCACAAAATTACTACAAATATCTATAAAATTCTATATGTGTTTAAATTTCATAATCTATTGTTGATAAACACTAATAAAAAAATAAATAATGCATTTTACACTTTTAAAAAAATGAGTTAGAAAAGTGATTTTATGATCAATGTTTTTATTTTATACAGTTTTGATCAAATATTGAGTCTATTGGGAATTTAGGATTGGAAACAAGAATGAATTTGTAGGAATTTATAATAATATTTATGAAAGTGAGAATAATATTATTATACATAAAGTCTATATATATATGTATAGTCTATAAGATCAATAATACAATTACAATACATCATCCAACATGCACATGAGATTTTAATGTAAATAATTGATTTATATCACATTATTTTACATTATGGACATGTTTGTTTGTAATGGGAGTTTGGAATATGATGACGCATGAAATTATATGATTTATTTGGAAGCCATTTTTGGATAATAATACTAATAATAAAGTTACTTTATGTTATATATATATATATATATATATATATATATATATATATATATATATATATATATATATATATATATATATATATATATATATATATATATATATATATTGTGAGCATATATATGTATGAAGTATTATTGCATGGTGGGTAATCATGGACAATGACTTAGGAACATAAATGTGTGTTGAGGTTTTGGATGAAGATGAGTAGTGATGGTTCATTTTCTTTTTCAGCTGCAAGGAAGTAGAGATAAAGACAATTAATTAACATCATATGACATATAACCATCCTCCATTTCGTTTCTTGTTACGGTTAATTTTAGAACTATAGACTTTTGTAACGTGTTATAAGGCTATCAGTATCTATTCAGATTTATCAATGATAGATATTGATAGTCATTATCTATAAATGCATTGGTTGACACTGATATATATAAGTGAAACTTTGCTATATTTTATCAATATTTTAGTTTATTATACTTATACATTTAAAAAAGCTCCATAAAACAACTTAAAACTATCATATCTATTGACCTCAATATAAATATATGAATCTAATAATAAAATTTATAACTTAGTTTGGAAGTAAAACCAATTTCATTGTTAATTTAAATAAGTTTTTTAACTTCTTTTATTTATAGAAATATCTGTTAATATCAAGTTGGCACACATATACATATCATCATACTAAAATATTATCGGTAGATAATCTGACCTCGAGGCTAATTGTACAAGTACTATTGAATATATGATAGTTGAGTTAGAAAATAAAATATTAATAATATTTTTAAAAAAACATAAAACTATGTCTTTTTTTTTTTCCTTCAAGTAATAGCAATTTTGATCGTGAGATAATGTAAGGATGGAAATAACGAAAAAGGTAATTATAATGAAATAGCAATTTTAGGAATAATATAGTAAAATCTATTAGTGATAGATTCTTGTATTTTATCAATGATAGACTAATAGTTGTAACGATAGATTTTGCTATATTTGCAATATTTTTAAAATGGATAATAATCAAATAGTTATATTTTCAATTAAATTTACCATATTGTAAAACGAGCCCCGTTTTTATTTAATTATTATGGGCCCATGAGGAGGCCCAAAAAGGATCGGCATGATTTTATACTTTGCTTTTATAGGCCCATTTGGATTTTTGATTGGACATAAGAGATGTTATGGGCCTCAAATGTCCTCCTTCCTACTTAGGGAAGGAAAATGAGCATTACTTCAAGTTAGATATTCAATTTCCAGGCTCCTAAAAATTAAAAAGAAAAGAAAAAAAAAAAAAAAAAACTCTTAAAATGAAACATATATTAATTTATTTCTATTGTTCAACAATTAAGACTGTACTCTCCAACTTTGAGATTATTATGTCTATGTGTAGATTTGGACTTAAAAGAAGGTTATACCTAAATTCTCTTATGTTAAGGTTCGAATGAGATAAAAGTTAATAATCAAGACCAAAATACTTAACTCAAGGTTTAAATAGACTTTCAGACCTCTTTAATTTCACCCTCAAGCTTAACTAAATATGAGGTCGTGGGTGACCATACACACACCCACAATCTAGTATCAAAGATTAAAGAATGATGTGATGTTTGAGGGCCCAAATCTTGAGAGGATAAGGAAAACTCCATATGTCAAGTGGCCTATATGTATGCCTGCTCATGACTTTATAAAGATATGGTTGATTTCCATATCTCTAAACTTTTTGCTACAACAAAAACTTTCTTATTAACTTACACTTAACAAGGTTAAACACATGCAAAAATAGTATAATTTTCTTTGTATATATTTCATATCAAAATGTATGGAAGCTAAAACTATGTATTATTGCGGGTTCCACATTAAAAAAAAAAAAATTCAAAAAATCATGTATTTTTATAGTTTGAAGAGAGTTAGAGAATAGATAATTCATATAGTGTTTTTAGAGTGCCCCAATTGCATTGATCCATTTTGATTATATAGAAAACAGTTTTATAACAATTACTTAGTTAATTAGATTTTGGTATAATTAATTAATATTTAATTTTTACTAATTTACCTTAAACTATTATTAAACGACAAATCCAAGAACTTTAAAGTTGTGTTTAAACACTTTGGGCATGCATGTCTTGTCCATAATGGCTAACCACTGGGGGAACTTCATATGTACCTTTAAGACTTCCATGGTTAGTTTCTATATATTGGTCTTTATGGTTGTTGTCGATCCTTCGGTCCAAGTTAGAAATAAATAGTACTATAAAAAAATTTAAAGGAAAAATTTTTCGAGATTTATTTGTCCAAAAGACTCATTTTAAAGGCTCAAAATGACAAATGAACTAAATTTCTTTTAAAGAATGTCAAATGCCTCTTTAATGATGTCACATCATCGCATAAAATTACAACATCATCATCAATCTTCATTTACTGTTTTTTATCTTCCTCTTAATCGTTGTAGTTTATTTTATCAACTCCCACGATCTTCTTCTTCTTCTTCTTCTCCACTTGGCATGCACACGTTTTCCCTCATCTCTCACGCAACTTCTTCTTCTCTAACATCGAGTGACACCAATTGATTGGAGGGAGCCACACCAATAAAAAATGGCAAGATTGAACAACACCAAGGAGACGAGCAAAACAAAACTACTTTTTCGCATATATGCATGTGTATTTTGATAATTTCACTCGAATTTAGTGTCTCTAAAAGTTTATTCAACATCTTTTCCAAAGAAAAATAAAAGGAGTCACCCTATATTTTTCTGTAATTGTTGGATCATCCACCCGTGGAACTCATGTTCCAATAATAATTACTATTAGACAAGTGTGTAAAATGAAACAGTATTATTCACAACCATTTTGTCGGCATTCTATTAAAAAAGAAAAAACATCAAAATATTTCACTTTTTTTCTTTTCTTTTCTTTTTCCCTCAATAAATAAGCTTTGTCTTTATTTATTTAAGTAATTTAGTACTGCAATCGTTTTCTCTTAATTTTCAGGTTCTCTCTCTCTCTCTTAAATATTTACATTGGAAAGTAATTAATGTTGAAGAATAACAAACTTAGCGACAAACACGGAGGAAACATTTGACCATCTTTTCTCTTCTCCTTCTCCTTCTCCCCTTTTCTTTTCTTTTCTTTTTTAATATTTTTATTTTAACTTAGTACTGTGGGAACCACTGAACTAATGAGATCTTCACCGTTGATTTAGTAGAAATCATGGAGTTTGCATTTGAAATGGAGGGTTGGGATGATAATGAAAAAAACAAAAACAAAAACAAAAAAAAAAAAAAAGAAAAAAGAAAAAAGAAAAAAGAAAAAATGTGAGTTAAGTACTACAGTTATTATGTTCCCTCTCTTTATGGCTAAAGCAAAAAAGAAACAAAGCGCACGCCTTCTTATGCCACCACCCACGTGCTTCTCAATCTTTTAAAATTTTCAATAATTCTCCCACCCACATACATCGCTTAGGCTCCCATACACCATTTTATTGCATCCTCCTTCTCCAACAAAACCACACCATCAATTCTGTCCTTCTTCCACATGGTTTCATCCTCAACCACATTTGCATCCCACTATATCTCTTCTTCGACCCCTTCACCATTTTTACCAGACACACATCCTTCTAAGTAAACCCATTCCTTACCAATACAACACATTTCTACAAGTACGTGTTAGTTGTCATACCACTCTCCCTACATAAGAATACAATACAATAACACCCTATGTTATTGATCTAGCTAGGTGGGTTGTAATTTGTTGCACCTTCAAAGTTTTCTAAACGATGGTCTACTTAGAAGTTGAAAGCCTCGAGAATCTTTTTCTTTTGATATTATTCTCTCCTCTTCACTATTGCCAGGGAGGTATTGCATTTGATAAAAACAACCTATGGTTAGCCTTTAAAGATTTTCATAGATTAAAGTTTAAATTATAAAATATAGGTATATGGATAGATACTTACGAATAAAGTTAATTTGAATACGTTAGTACTTTTTTTTCGATTTTTAAATCCATAAAGCAATTTGTGATATACAAATTAAATTTAGATATTCACAGCTCATTCTTTTGCTTTGTCAACTTATGGACCACACAAACTTATAAATTCTTAAAGCAAAATAATGGACATTTGAAACCTATAAAGTATATGATTGATTATATAGTGATGCTAAATGTATATAATATGATCTATATTTATATTTTGAGATTGAAAAAAAGAAGTGTGTCTAATCTTTGCCTAATATTTTCAAAGTATAATTTCATAAGAATATGATAAATTAAAAAAGAAAGAAAAAAAAAAACAAATGACACATAATTAAGTTTTGATGTGATATATTGAAAGGAATAAATTAAAAGGAAATAATCCAGTTTAGAGGAATAAATAATTGAATTTAAGAAGTGGAGAAGAGAAGTAATTAATTGAAGTAAGCTTTGTGTTTTGTTTGAAGCTAAATTTGCATGATGACTCTAACACCATCACACATTAATTCCAATCTACCTGCCCACATTATCATACCTAAATTATGTACATTATTCTATACCTCATCCAACATCCATGTCTCTCTACTTAATTTCACAATTGGTTTGTAAATATTATAATTCATAATTTCAATTTTAACCTCAAATTTTCACGATTTTTATTTACGGTGGTAAAGCCATTAATTAATTTAAGAGAATATTAATTCATCTTTTTTCATCCTTCTTAAAACTAAAATTAAAAATTCAACTCGTTATTATTTTAGTTAATTAATAGAGATTAAAACCAAATACTAAAGACGAGTTTTTTTTTTTCTAAATTATCATTAAAAGTGTAAATCTTAAATAAAATAAATTAAAAATTTTAAAATATATGAATGAAATTGAAAACAAAAATGTTTGAAGTTTTAAAATTTAGGAACCAAATAGAAATTATAAATTTTTTTTTAGTAAAAATAGAAGGAAGATTTGCCTACTGATTTAACTTTTCTATCATGATCAATTTTCAACAAAAAAACCCAAATAAATTTACGCAAACATCTAATCATCCATTACAAATCATATCTTATACAAAAACATCCAAACAAAATTTTACATTACATTATTAATTACATCAAAGTGGAAATTATTGCAATTTTTCACTCATTTCTTATCTTACCTTAAAAGTGGAGGAAGAATAGCCCACATTCAAATACTATTTACCCTGCCTATGTGACATAATTTAATTAATAATTCACCACATAAATTCATGATTAGATTAAACAATCATTTTTATTCGTTTTCAAGTAATAATTTAGTGTATCATCTTTAAGTTTAATCCTTATAAAATTTGCAACAATTTAATATTTAATATAGAAATTAATCTTAAAATTTAATAAGATTTTTTACATTGATCATAAAATAATAAAAGTTGACATATAATTTTGATGTTTTTTTTTTTTAATTTTAGAGACTAATTCGCTACAAATTTGAAAATACATGAAGTAAATGATAACATAGTATTGAAATATAATATTTTGTGTTTAAAACATAGGTTATAATAATACGTATTCGAGTGATTATTATAGTTCTAGACACTAATAATCCACGTGGTTAAAAGGAAATATTATTTTTCAAAAGATAAGAGAAAGGTCACTGTTGTTGTTATTATTCGATTCCATGTAACGAGGTTTTTTATTAATTTTTAAATTGTGATTAATGTGAACCCCACGATCCAACGGCTGTGATTATTCATCATGATTATCATAAATTCTACAATTCTACTTTTTTTTTTCTTTTCCTCTTTTTCTTTTTTTTTTTCTTTTTAAATAAATTTATAAACTAAGCCAACCAGTTTTAGAAATTTATGAAAGCAACCCCTCGAATTGTACGTACCATTACTTTTAAATTTTCCTTTAACTTTTCCCATTTCATTATTTTTTTTTTTCTAATAATAATATGATTATTTGTCACACATTTGAACTTAGATAAATCAATTTTCATATCATATAATAATTATAATATTTGACTCAACGGTGTCGTTTTAACCAAATCTTATTTGTACTTTCTTCCCGGTCCCCCGTTAAAGTTTGCTGACTCACCATATCTCCTTTGACGATAGTTTTGAACCATCACTTTTTTTTCTCTCTTTCTTTTTCCTATTTTTAATAAATTTACATTTTAGCCCTTTTGTTTGCTATTGAATTATTTGTCGAAAACTATTTACAAATACGCTAAAATAGACTCGTATACATGTTTATCACGATCATATTTTGCTATATTTGATAACAATTTTTTTTGTAATGAAAAATTATATGGTATTATATATATTCTAAATAATTATTTAAAACTAAAATATAATTTCGAAATTTACTATCAAGTATTTATCCGTAAACATGAAATATAATTATGTTTTTTTTTGTTAAGTACTAATTCTAAAATTTTAAAATATATTTTTTCATTCTTCATCATCGTAAGGATAGGTTTAAAAAGTCAAAAGTAGTTTTTTAAAAAGTAATTACATGATATTTTAAATTAGAAAAATGAGGAATATGTTTTAAAAAAATTTAAATTTAAAATAACAATTAAACAATTAAAGACTAAGGATAGATTTGTAGAGACTGATTTGATTTTTTAAAATGAAGCATATTAGACAAAATTTTAGTTTAATTTATTTGTTCTATAGATTGTTATCTACATTTTTAGAGCGTTTCAAAATCAAAAGCTAAATTGGTAATGAAAATATAATTTTAAAAAAATTGTTATTATTCTAGAAATTAGTTAAAAAATACTTGAGACCCATAAATTAAAAAAGAAAAAACGGTTAAAAAGTAAATTAATAGGCACAAATTTCAAAAGTATTTATGAAAAAAAAAGTGATCAAATAATAACTAAAAAAGTTTTTCACTTATTTCTAGGAAAAAAAAAAAGAGGAAAAGAATAAAACAAATTCCTATTTATTGGTTATTCTTAATTACATGTTTAGATTTAAATAAATTAAAATTAAAGAGAATTAAACAGTCTTCTTGATTATATTTTACTCCGATTCTCCTTTGTCGGTACATTCACTCACTCCCCATTTCCACTCTCCACTCTCTAATGGCCGCTTTTCTCTCCACTTCCCTTTCCCCTTTCTTCTTCTCCTTCCTCCTTCTTCTCTCTACAGTTTCATCCCTTTCGCCATTGAAGACCTTCATCGTCCGCATCGACCGTTTCTCCAAGCCCTCTGTTTTCCCCACTCATTACCACTGGTACACTTCCGAGTTCACCCAATCCCCTCAAATCCTCCATGTTTACGACACCGTTTTCCATGGATTCTCCGCAACTTTAACTCAAGAACAAGTCGATTCCATTGGAAAACACCCTTCTGTTCTTGCTGTTTTTGAGGACCGTCGTCGTCAACTTCACACCACTCGTTCCCCTCAGTTTCTCGGCCTCCGAAACCAGCGTGGTCTCTGGTCTGATTCCGATTACGGCTCAGATGTTATTATTGGAGTTTTCGATACTGGGATTTCCCCTGAACGACGAAGCTTCTCTGATGTGAATCTGGGTCCGATTCCTCGCCGGTGGAAAGGGGTTTGTGAGACTGGAACTAAGTTCACGGCCAAAAACTGTAACAGGAAGATTGTGGGTGCGAGGTTTTTCTCTAAAGGTCATGAAGCAGGGGCCAACGCTGCTGGTCCGATTATTGGGATAAATGATACGATTGAGTATAGATCTCCAAGAGATGCTGATGGACATGGGACTCATACGGCGTCCACGGCGGCTGGACGGCATTCGTTTCAGGCGAGTTTGGAGGGTTATGCTTCGGGGATTGCAAAGGGTGTGGCTCCTAAAGCGCGTTTAGCGGTTTATAAAGTTTGTTGGAAAAACTCTGGTTGTTTTGATTCTGATATTCTTGCGGCGTTTGATGCTGCGGTTAACGATGGTGTTGATGTTATTTCGATCTCAATTGGAGGCGGGGATGGCGTTTCCTCGCCGTATTATCTTGACCCAATTGCAATTGGAGCGTACGGCGCCGCTTCTAAGGGTGTTTTCGTTTCGTCTTCGGCTGGAAACGATGGACCTAATGGAATGTCAGTGACAAACTTGGCGCCGTGGGTTACGACGGTTGGGGCAGGTACGATTGACCGGAATTTCCCGTCGGTGGTGACTCTTGGAAACGGACGGAAGATTTACGGGGTTTCTCTCTACGCCGGAGCGCCGTTAAACGGTACAATGTATCCGTTGGTTTACCCTGGGAAATCAGGGGTTCTCTCTGTTTCGCTCTGTATGGAGAACTCGCTCGATCCTAAGGTTGTGAGCGGAAAAATCGTGATCTGCGACAGGGGAAGTAGTCCCAGAGTGGCCAAGGGTTTAGTCGTGAAGAAGGCCGGTGGCGTCGGAATGATTCTAGCGAACGGAATCTCAAACGGCGAAGGACTCGTCGGTGATGCCCATCTTCTACCTGCCTGCGCCGTCGGCTCCGACGAAGGCGATGCCATGAAAGCCTACGCATCATCCTCTACAAATCCCACCGCCACCATCGCTTTCCAGGGGACCATAATCGGAATCAAACCTGCGCCGGTAGTGGCTTCGTTTTCAGCAAGAGGGCCAAATGGATTAACCCCAGAAATCCTAAAACCGGACATAATCGCACCAGGGGTTAACATTCTCGCCGCCTGGACTGACGCCGTCGGTCCAACCGGTTTGGACTTCGATACACGAAAAACCGAGTTCAACATCTTGTCCGGTACATCAATGGCTTGCCCCCATGTGAGTGGAGCTGCCGCTCTGTTAAAATCAGCTCACCCAGATTGGAGTCCAGCAGCGTTAAGATCCGCCATGATGACCACCGCAAGTATCATCGACAACCGCCGCCAACCAATGACGGAAGAATCCACCGGAAAACCTTCAACTCCTTACGATTTCGGTGCCGGACATGTAAATTTAGGACTCGCAATGGACCCAGGTCTAATCTATGACATTACAAACACCGATTATATAAACTTCTTATGCTCAATCGGGTACGGCCCGAAAATGATTCAAGTTATAACAAGAACACCGGTGAGATGTCCAACGAAAAAACCATTACCGGAAAATCTGAATTACCCATCAATAGTAGCAGTATTTTCAAGTCTATCAAAAGGGTGGTCGACAAAGTCGTTTATACGAACGGTGACTAACGTGGGGCCATCAAATTCAGTGTACAGAGTTAAAATCGAAGCTCCAAAAGGAGTGACAGTGAAGGTAAAACCATCAAAACTGGTGTTTTCAACGACGGTGAAGAAACAGAGCTTCGTTGTGGCAATTTCAGCCGACAATCAGAATCTTGCACTGGGGGATGTGGGGGCTGTTTTTGGTTGGCTTTCTTGGTCCGATGGAAAGCATGTGGTCCGTAGTCCACTGGTAGTGACTCAATTAGAGCCATTGTAAAAGTGAAGCTTTGGAATTCGATCATCTTTCTCATGATCAAAACAAGAACAACAACAACAAACAAAAGAAACCAGACTGCTATTTTCTTCCCCTTTTACAGCTTTTTTTTTTCTTCTTTGAAACTTGTAATCTCTAGTGTTCTATGTTGTTGTGTAATGGAATGTAATTTTTAGGGGTTTGAGATATCTTTTTTTCTTAATATAATCTCTTCAAAAGTTATGTTTTTTTATTCTGACCTGGGGATGATTTGAAGGCAGTAATTATGGGTTTGCATTCGATTGATTGATTGATTTTTAATTTAAGAATGGGGGAGCCACCAGAGAAGAAAACCGGGGTTTGTTTTGTTTTGGCAATCCCAAAAAGACATTTGTATGATAATGGTATGGTTAGGTTTTAGCATATGGTTGAAATTTGCAATTGGGAACTTATGAAGAGGACCCTTTATTTAATGCTCCAATATCCTTCTCCCATTCAACCTTTTTTGGGATTCGGATATTTCTGTTTTCAGGTGAGTTTTTCAAATTGCTATTGTTTGAAGCACTTAATTAATTAGTATAATGGGTCAATAATTAGAATATTTTAGTTTAAATCATACTACCACTTGGCCCTAGAATGTATGTTTTTAGTGCGAAGTATTTTAGTCTATGTTATAATAGTTTGTACTAGTGAAAAACGTAGGGTATGTTCTATGTTTGTTATTATATTCTTAAGGTATTATTGTTTTGTTATAATATTATGTGTTTGATTTATAAACTATTTAATTTAAAAAAGATAATGAGAACATCGTAGTAAGAAATAAAAAAAGATCAACTGTCCAAATGTCTTGTAGTAGTCCATGCTTTAGGTAACTATGTTAGTCTCGGTTATAATAATATGTATTTAGGGTGGAATAAAGAGAGAATGTGTTTATAAGAAAGTAAAATATTGAATGAGTATTTGATCGATTTGTACACACTTCGAGATTTTTGAGGGTCGAAAAGATTTAAAAGATAGTAAATTTTAGATAGATAATCCTACCAAATTGAACAATTTTGCAGGAGTTCCATTTATTACTTTATGGTTATAGTTTACTATTTAGCTTTTATTTCTTGGATTCAATGCTTATGAATTTGGGTGTTAACTTTGTCAATATCTTTGACTTTGACAAAGAGCTTACTTGTAATAAACACTTGTAGTTGAAGCTTATGGAAAGCCAATGTCTTTTTGTGTTATTATATGGGTTTTTCTATGTTGGGAATCAATCTCATTTTTTTATAGAATTATGCTCAAAATTTTAGGTATGGTTGTAGAAATCAAAATCATTAGAAGAAATTGGAGTGAATATTTGGGAATATAATGACCAATTCATTAATTATTAAAGGAAGGTTAGTGGATGAAAAATGTAGATTACCATTTGAGCAAAATGATAATTAATCTACCACATAGGTAACTAATTAGCTAGAAATTGGTAGCACTATTACTTTTCCTTTAATTTGATTTGGTTCACCAATTTTATACAAATTTCAAATTGAATTTTAAGAACACATGAGAATGCATTTGCACCCATTAATGGTGGGTTTGGTATGTATCACATCCACTTCAAAATTATTATTACTATTACTATTAGTATATAAATAGTTCAATCCAAATAACTCTTTAGAACTCTTTTGAACTTCTCATTTGTAGGTAGAGAGTTTTAGAATAATAATAATAAATAAGTTCGTTAAAGAAAATCAATGACCCCAAAACCCAATCAATCCAATTTAATCGATATAGTTTGAGTCGAGTTATTAACTTATTTAGGTTGGGTTGGATTTAAGAAATAAAAATTAAGTGGAATTGGTTCATGAATCAACCAAAACAAACCAAACCAATCCCGAACTTTTCATTAATTTTAGTTAAAAATATGTTTTTTCTACGAAAATTGTTGCAATAACAAAAAAAAAAATTACAAAATATAGCAAAATTTTCAAATGAGTTTTAGAAGTTTTGCTATATTTTGTAAATAGTTCTGATATTTTGATATTTTTCTACTTTTGAAAATGTTCCTTTTTTTCTATCTTAGTTTTATGAATTTTCTTTGGATAATTTACCCCGACAATTCTTAAAACTAGTTTTCTAGACTTTGAAAAGAAGCTTTTTTCTAATGTAAATCGAGATTGAGTTGTTAATATTAATTTAATACATGAAATTAATCAAATAAAATTTTTACATGCTAACACAATGCTTAATTTTAGGACAACAATTTAAAAAGGAATCACTCAACTAACCCGAACAAACCTAATCCAAGTGGATCCGTAGTTGGGTCGGGTAGGAATGTATAACTTAATCAATTGAGTTGGATCTAAAAGGTGCTAAAAAACAATCCAATTCCAAACCCCCTAATAATTATAAAAATAACAAAAGAAAAAAAAAATTATCCAAATTCAAAACGGTGAGTATAGTTTTCTTGGTTAAAAATTAAGTTAGCTAGTTAAGATTTGTTTTCTTAATGTAGCATTAGTGATGAGATTGAATCATGAATTGATGTCTCTTCTTTAGTAGTATGTTTTGTTTCCATAATTAATACTATTGATTGATTAAATATCCTATACTTCCCAACAACCCATTCCTTCCATTAATCACTACTCTCTATTCTTTATATATCTTAATGATTCAATACATTATTGTAAAATTAATTAAATAAACAATGGAAGTCTAGTAATTAACCCACCAATGAAGTGGAAATCTTTTTATACCAAACTTTCTTTAATGGGAAATAATACAAGAAGGTGTATAAGGAAAATGTGGAATTTGACCTAACCTAAGAATGTTGTGATGATAAATCTTCATCTTCATCTTCATGGATTCAAGCGATTCTGAAAAACCATACAAAAATCCATTACAAACTTCATAAGTCATTCTGAATCTTTTCACCATCTCAAAATGTGCAGATGCTGTAAGCAAGCTATCTGATCCAGCGTTATGTTTCATTCCGAATCGTTTTTTATTCAATATTTTTCCTAATCTTTCAAGTCCAAGTCTTCCATCTTCTAGTCCTTCACAGAATCTAGCCATATGCTTCAAATCTCTTACAATTCCAACTTCGTTAACAACCAACGTTGCAAA
Organism: Cucumis melo; assembly: GCF_025177605.1. Lineage (NCBI taxonomy): Eukaryota > Viridiplantae > Streptophyta > Magnoliopsida > Cucurbitales > Cucurbitaceae > Cucumis > Cucumis melo. Next base: position 2,647,752 of record NC_066867.1, on the reverse strand, counting down.
TTCTTCCATTGATTTTGGCAACACTGTGATTAACCCCATTGCTTTGATGAGATACCCTATGTCATACAAGCCATGGAAAGTGACCCATCGAAAGATGTCACGTTTTTGAATGATAGGTAAGAATTTTTTAGTGAATGAAGCAATGGGTATTCCATATTTCTTCAGTTTTTTAAAATCCAAACCATTCTTTTCTAAAAATGGAATGGCAGAAGGAGAATGAGCATCAACTTGGAAGTCGAAATCAGAAAAATTAAACTCCCATGAACCGCCAATTTGACCAAAATCATTTGAAGCAGTGATACCAAGTTGAATGAGTTTCATTTGGTTTACGTTGAAACGAAAATTTTTGTAAATCTCTTCATCAATGGAATCCCGTGGAGATTGTATGATAAAGCCAGGGAATTCAGTATCGATGGTAAGAATTGTGTGAAATCGAAGACATTCATCAAATTTTGTTATTTCTGAATTGAAGTTGGAAGCCCAAACTTGCCGAATGAAAGGCTTTTTTGATCTTCTTGATCGAGTTTGATTTCTTCCACCCATTTGCTGATGTTGTTGGTAAATTGAAATAGCTGGGATTGTTTGAATTTAAATGTTGGTGTTTAGAAAGGTATGAGAGTTGTACGTATGAAGTGTTAATTTATAGAAAGTAATTAGAAGATCCTAATAACTATAGGATTCATTGTGTTATTAGAAAATCATAATAACAATAGGAATCCTTGTGTTGTAAGGAATACGGCCACTTCGAATTTCCTTCAAACAAACGAAAAACAAAATATTTAATCATACTATTTAATTAAAGATAAAAAGAATACGTAAAATATTAAAATAAAGATAATGATAAATAATTAATTTTTACATTTTTATAATTATATGTTTCTAAGAGATATCATCTAAAAAATAATGTCAATATAATTTCAAGTCCATTAATTTAAATAAAATATAATTGTGAACAACAAAAATCAATTCCACTTTATTTGCTTACTCCTATAATAACTTTGTCGTTATTCTTTCATTTTAAAATTTTTAATATTTTTAATCTAAAATTGTTTCAAATGACAAAATTGGTAGAAGTTTCAAAAGTTTTAAATATGGGTGTAAATGAGTTGACTTTAGTTGGGTTAGGAAGATTTTTTTGAAGCACTCTGATTTTTTGAATGGTTCAAATTGTCAACCCAAATGATCCAAATACGAACTTTTACCTAACCCAATCCATCCCTGAAATTTTGGTTGAGTCGTCAAATTATCTACTTATTTTATTTTTTTGTTTAAATATATTTTTTTTATTAACTTAAAATACTTACCTTTATCATCTACAACGCATATTTAATGACTAAAATTTCATAAAACTCAAATGTTAAATATCAAAATCCAATGTAACTTCAAGTAAACTTCATAACAATACGTATAAATTCTAAAATTTATAAGTTATAATATACGTATTTTAATAATATTATAAATTTGGGTTGGATTGGATTGGATCAAACTAAATTTTAAAAAATGTAACTCGAACCGAACCCAACCTTAAAAAACTATGAAAAATTCAACCCAATCTAACTTATAATGAAAACTAACTCAACCCAACCCTTACAAATTTGGGATGAATATATAGTTTTATTCGTATAATCGGGTTATTTGAACACACCTAGTTTCAAAAATACTTTTCGACTTTTAAGATGAGTTCAAAAATAGGAGTTTTTATTTCAAAAGTATCTTTTAACTTGATAAAAGTCCAAAAATACCCCTACTGTAAGTATTTGAATATAAATCGATTTCTTTAACGTATTGAGCATTTAGTAAGAAAAATGGGCTACCGTGATAGCTTACTAAACCCAAAGTGAAAGGGAAGAAAGATTACAGAGATTTTCAGATTTTTGGGAATTAGATGATATTTTGTAAGTGTCAAAATTTTATATTTTTTTTAGTTTCTTCGAAAATAGAAAAAATTAAGGAACTATTTATATTTCATAAAACAGAACCACTCTAACAAAAAATTAATTATATATGATTTTTCTAGGTGAAAGGGTGTACTTCACCTAACCCCAAAATCACTTTCTCTTCCTCCACGTGAACACCAAACCATGAAACCCTTCAACTTCGACAGCTTATCGCTGACCAATACCATCTATGTCGTCTGTTGCTACTCATCTATCGTCGATATCGTCCGTCTGCCACGCTCAAGATGCTAAATGTTGAGGTAAGGTTGCACCATCTCTCTCGGTCATCCCACCTCTCTTCTTCCCGAGTCATGATCGCTCCGTAACTAGTAACTAACGCTCACATCGTCATCGCTGGATTAGGATTCGTCCTTGTCGTCGTTTGGTTGCCAGAAGAGTCAACCAACATGTTTAGGAGAATGTTTTCCACGTTTTTCTCTCTTTCGGCAAAGGTATTGTAAAGACCGACTCCTTTTTATCTTGGTTTTGATTTACTATTGGTTTCCCAACACCAACTGTTCGAGGAATTTTCTAAATGATCTGCATTGCTAAATGTTGTCTTGGTTTCTTTGGTTAAGTATACGTGGTTTTTGAAATGAATATATTGTATGAAAATTAAGTTTGATATGGTGTTGAATTCCATGGTTGGTACTTGGGGCCGGGTAGGCATACAAGTGCGTAGGAACTGTGTCTTCGGTTTTTTGGTCTTGGTTTCTATACCTCTACATTATGAGTTAAGAAACTCTTGTGTGGTAGACCTCCTTTCCTTATTATCAAACTTTATTTTTTTTTCTTCCAAGTTCTTGTACTAAAAAGTGTTGCTTTTGCATTTTCGAACTAACATAGTCAATGGAAGTAAGGGTAGAGAATTGACTCGAGAAGTAAGTTTTAAAGAGTTCTAGGGGCGGTTAGCTGCTTCTTGTTTGTTTTGAGAGGAAAACATCACTTGGACACTTTTTAAAAACTTTACATGGTTTTCTTAATCAAATTGTCACTTAGTTTAGAATATTCTAAGTGAGATTTTGTGACATCTAGTTTTTTTTTTTTAAATAGAAGTATCACTTATTCTATTCTACAATCCTCGTCTGACAACATCAAGAAATTTAACCCTCCCCGGAGGGGAAGTTTATGTGCAATATGTTGTGAGTTATGTAGCAATCGTGTGTGAAGCAAATGATTTACAGAAAGAAAAGTTAGAATTTTATCTTTTTAACATATTTCTCTCATTGTGCCTCTTTTAGTAGTAGTCATATCTCCACAGAAGACTATAGTCAATGCAATGGCTACCAATGAGGAGAGTGCTATGGTGGCTTAAGGTTTTATTTTACTATGCTGATTAAACTTAGGAAGTGTCCTTGCATATAAAAAAGTTGATTCCCAGTTTTTGTACGAGTAATTAAATTTGTTTGCCTATAGTTAGATTCTATAAAGCATCCATAAAACATGGATGCAACTTGCAATTTCTCATCATGTGGTTTGTCCATCCCTCATGTCCCTTATGGACAATTTTGCTTCAGTAATTAAATTTGTTTGCCTATAGGTAGATTCTATAATATGAATGCAGCACACAATTTCTCGTGATGTGGCTTGTCCATCCCTCTTGTCACTTATATGGACAATTTTGGGTCAGTAGACAATTTTGTTCCAGTTCAAACATGAAATTGAATTGATATAGTTCAATAGGTTTTTGCCATGATGGTATAAGGTGTTTTTTCATAAGAGAAAGAAAGCTTTGAAGAGATTTTTCTTCAATAATAAACAGAAAGCAGCAGACTTTGAAGGAAAAGAATGTAAATATGTTGTATTAATTTTTGGAATTTCATATTTCAAATATCTTATTACATTTGTGATTTTTGTATGGTTGATGCTTTCTTGGACTTTACACACTTTCTGCAATTGTATAATTAGACTTCTAATTTGACTAACAAGTAAACTTGGTCAAATTAAAATTACTTTTCGTGGTTTTTAGTTGCATTGCCAAATTGTCTAAGTGATTGTGTTTGATAAATCATGTTGGGAAGGGTTGATTAATTATTGTTTATGCCTTTATGGTGTTTTTTTTACTTGTCCAAAACATAAACTTAAATTTCTTATATATATAGTTAAGTTGTTTGTGTTTCCAAATGTTTTTTGCTTGAATGTTGAAGTGAGGCCTTAGTTTGTTTCAAGATTGAAACTGTCTTGCATCTAAGAACCCTTATAGAACTTTTTAGTTGTTAGATTGTTACTTTAGTCATTTTTAGTTTGTAATTTGGAAAGTGAAAGTGTGACTTAGACATTTCTTGGAAACTCTTTTACATGGAATTACATAGTTTAATTTAGTTGGTAGATGGAAACTTTATAATAGCTATTAAAGTGACTAAGGCAACAAAAAAACAAAGAGGAGATCCTTTTTATATTTTGGAAGTTTTTTCTTGGAAGCCTGAAAATTAAAATCAAATGTTTGACTATTCTAATTAAATATAAGAATGGTAATTAATTATTATAATTATATTCCCGTTTTAAGTTATATCATAAAAAAGTGTGTTAAAAAGTATGTTAAAGTAATTTTAAGTTCACTAATTTAAATAGAAATATTTAGAAAATCACCCTAGTCATTCTACGTAAATGTTTTAAAATTTCATTTATATTCTTAATCAAGATTTCGTTTTTAAGATCATTTCAACCTCAATTATAAATAAAATTGATTTTCAAAAATATATATAATATAATATCATAATTATATTATACCATATTTATTATCTATTTTATAATTTTTAAAATTAATATAATAAATAATCCAGATTTATATTTGTATTTAATATTATGATATCATATATTGGAGAAATAATTTTAATATGGTATAAAACTGAATTTGATACAGTAATATTATGTTAAATAATTTTTACAAATTAGCTTTATTCAATTTCATCCGCAAAACAATTAGAGAAATCTCATTCAACTAATTTTTTCACATTTTCGTTCTCACGTTTTATATGTGTACATAATATATTATATATTTTTCATATACCCCACAAATTTTTAAAAATATGAACTAATTAAAATATTATATATTTTTTATATACACTAAAAATTTTCCAAAGCGTGAACTACGTCATATACTATATATATTTTCATATATTTCAAAAAATTTTGTATATAATTGTAAATCCTTACTCCCTCAAAAAATTTGAAGGATATGAACAAAATAAGAAAAAATAGATGGATGGAGAAATTAGCAAAAAGAAATTTTTTTGAACAAAATCACTAAAAAGAAAATAATTATGGGATAATTTTGATTATATTATTAATTAATGTCATACCATATTTATATATGATATTTAATAAATGCAAATATTAATCATGGTCACTTTCTTTATTTCATTTTTTCATTATTGAAGTTTATTAAAACATTTATGAAAAATTTTGGCACATTATATTCAACTCGTAATAAGACACCCTATTTAGACCATAGTAGTTAAAACATAATGAAACGAGAGAAAAGAACATAATAGAGCAAGAAAAGAAAATAATATGAAATAAGTGACCTCAGATGTCTGGCCTGGCCCGACCCATATGAAGTCTAAGTTGTCAAAAGAAATTAATTATTTGAACAAGGTAGCAGGATTGGATTTTGAAATACCTTAAAAAAATACCTAAATATTTGATATGATTTTTAAATTAAAGTTGGCAACACAAAGATTATAAATAATCGATAAAGTATTAATTATTTGGATTTCTTTAATACCAAGTTGAATGAGTTTCATTTGGTTTACGTTGAAACGAAAATCTTTGTAAATCTCTTCATCAATGGAATCCCGTGGAGATTGTATGATAAAGCCAGGGAATTCGGTATCGATGGTAAGAATTGAGTGGAATCGAAGACATTCATCAAATTGTGTTATTTCTGAAATGAAGTTGGAAGTCCAAACTTATCGAATGAAAGGCTTTTTTGATCTTCTTGATCGAGGTTGATTTCTTCTACCCATTTGCTAAATGTTGTTGATAAATTCAATTTAGAAAGGTGTGAGAGATTTAGGTATGAAGTGTTAGAATTTATAGAAAGTAATAAGAAAATCCTAATAACTATATGATTTGCTGTGTTATAAGGAATACGACCGCTTTGAATTAAAAAAACGGAGAATAAAATATTTAATTATACTTTTTAATTCAACCCAAAGAATACGTAAATAAGAAAATAAAGATAAAAGATAAATAATTAATTTTTACATTTTTTTTATAATTATATGTTTCTAAGAGATATCATCTAAAAAATAATGTCAATATAATTTCAAGTCCATTAATTTAAATAAAATATAATTGTGCACAACAAAAAATCAATTCCACCTTATATGCTTACTCCTATTATAACTTTGTCATTGTTCTTTCATTTTAAAATTTTTAATATTTTTAATCTAAAATCGTTTCAAATGACAAAATTGGTAGAAGTTTCAAAAGTTTTAAATATGGGTGTAAATGAGTTGAGTTTAGTTGGATTAGGAAGATTTTTTTGAAGCACTCTGAATTTTTTAATTGTTCAAATTGTCAACCCAAATGATCCAAATACATCTTTTACCTAACCCAACCCATCCCTTGAAATTTTGGTTGAGTTGTCGAATTATCTACTTATTTTATTTTTTTTTGTTTAAATTTTTTCAAAATACTTACCTTTATCATCTACAACTCATATTTAATAACTATAATTTCATAAAACTTAAATGTTAAATATCAAAATTCAATGTACGTGTTACAAACTTCAAGTAAACTTCATAACAATATGTATAAATTCTAGAATTTATAAGTTATAATATACGTATTTTAATAATATTGTAAATTTGGGTTGGATTAGATTAAATTAAATTTTAAAAAATGTAACTTAAACCCAAACCAACATGAAAAAAACTATGAAAAATTCAACCCAATCCAACTCATAATGAAAACTAACTCAACCCAACCCTTACAAATTTGGGTTGTATAGTTTTGTGAGTATTTGAATATAAATCGATAATTCCTTGTGATAAATAGTAACTTTAACATTTTTTTTCATCAATCAACTCAATTTTTAGAGTTGCGTTGACTTAGATAACAATGAAATAGAGGAATTATCGAAAAAATTTCCTCTCTATTGTATAGAAAATTCTTGATCTAAACCTAAGAAAATATTGCAAATTAAGTTTTTTTTTTCTCTATTCTATACAAACATAAAAGCTATACGATTGCGCTAATAGTCATTTAAGATTCTTTTCTATTTTATAGGTCACAATCGACGCATATTTAGTCTTCTCTATTAATACATTATCTTATTTTTAATTAACTCGCGGTGAGCTAACTAGAAAAGTTCTAGTATAGGATAGTAGTAGATATTTCCTTTGCAAATTATATATATATATATATATATATATATATATATATATATATATATATATATATATATATATATATATATATGAACGAACAAATTTATAGTACAAACTAAGTAAATGTATAGAACTAAAACTCAACCTTGAAACATTCAAAATTAAGGAAAATTGCAAAATCTCCCCTAAAATATTAAGGTCTTGCAATTGTAATCTCAAACTTTATTAAAATTGAACTCTCAATCAATTACAATCATAGAAAATGTAACAATTAATGTAAGTATGAGAGCTCATTTTTACCATTTGGAGATTCAATTTACTATTACAAATTTGAGAACTTGGGTAGGAGAAAGAAAAAAAAAAGTAGCAATTTGTATTTACATTTTTCCCATTACATATGTACTAAAAAAAAAGTAGTGAAAATTAATTTATGAAATGAACGTCGTAATTAAAAAGTTTTAAAAAAATAATTTTAAGAGAAATATTGCATTTCATGAAAAATATATGTGCACGAAAAAAAAATATTAGTACGAACGCAAAATCGAAGTTTAAATTATTGTTACGAACATTGTAATTAGGAAGCTTTTTAAATTAGATTATAATAGATGTGCATGAACAAATCATGAAACATCATAATCGATGGTAAATTTATTGAATAAATATCATAATTAAAAATATTAAATAAAATTAATTTATGAAAATTGTGTATTCTATGTACAATATATATGTTAAAAAAATAGTGAAAAATGAGTTATAATATTCTACACCCAAATAGTTTATAATAACCCACATTATGATAGTTTGCACCCAAAGATCGACTATCAAAACAATTACAAAGTATTTTAGAATTTTAAGTTTGTCATTTAGTGCATACATTTTCATCATTGATTCCTATTAATAATTGATAGCAGACTAGAATAATTTGTATCTCGTAGATTATTATAATAGTCTTCACTCCAAACGCAAACTATCAAAACATACTATAATAGTCTGCACTCCAAACACCAACTATCATAATACAGATTATAATAGTCCATGTCCAAACAAAGACTATTATAAGTCACTATTCGCCCTAAATGTCATTTATACATTTGAAAATTTGATGATATAATTGTAATTTCCACCCTATTCTAAAATCATTTTAGACTATTCTACGTAGGACTGTGTATGATCGATTGAAGACGATTTTATGATCAAACAACCACTTAAAGATCATAATATATGGTAAATATTCAAATCAACTTCGACGATCAAAAACTGTAAATCCACAGTGAATAGATCGGTTGGTTTGAATTCTTATGGAATATTGTCCATTTGAATTTTTCTCGAACCAACTAATGTATGTTTTGATAAATGATGGGGAACTCTAATTTTAGGAAATTTGGTTGACTTGAATGGTGTATTTTAATTAGAGTTCTTTATAAACTATAATCCAATTTTGATTGATTGTTTGTTTTCTTTTTTTCTCTCTTGAAAACGGCTAAGTTTGCACGAGTTGTACGCGGCAGCATGAGGGACTGCCACGCGCCTAAGCCCTACTCGGCTCGTCTGAAACCAAACAGACACGCTCTGTTTTTCCTTCGCTCCTACGATTTCCCTCTCTTAAATGTCTTCTACTCTCTTCTTCCCATTTCATTCAATTTCTCCACTCCCATCATCTCATACGCTTCACTAATCCATCCATGGCCTCTTCAAATCAACAACCCACTTCTTCATCGTCATCTTCCCTCTATCCCTCCCTCGACATGAAAGACCTCGCCGAAAATCTCTTCCCCGACGAAGACCCCCCTGTTTCCGGTCGCAAACACCCCGATTCCTCCGAACAAGTTCTCCTACAGATTCCCGGCGCCATACTCCATTTAATCGAAAGACAGAACAGTATCGAACTCGCTTCCGGTGAGTTCTCCATCGTGGGTCTCATCCAAGGTAACAACGTCGTCGCTGTACTCGCTCGTATTGGGGATCAAGTTCAATGGCCATTAGCTAAAGACGAACCCGCTGTAAAACTCGACGATTCTCACTACTTCTTCACTCTCAGCGTTCCCTCAAATGGGTTATCGGAGAATCCCGATTCCGTCGCCGGAAAAGCTAATCAAGAGCCGGAAATGTTAAACTACGGCCTGACCGTTGCGTCAAAAGGGCAGGAAGATCGATTAAAGGAGTTGGATCGTATATTAGATCAGTACAGTTGTTTTTCGGTCCAGAAAATGGAGGAATCAGCGAGATGGGAGGTGTTAGACGGATCGGTGGCGAAGGAAATCTCGCCGGAGGATATGGCGGTGTCTGAGGAAAAAAGGGAGCTGCTAGAAGAGAGATCTGCTGCTTATTGGACGACGTTGGCGCCGAACGTCGACGATTACAGTGGGAAAGTTGCGAGGTTGATTGCGGCGGGATCGGGACGGGTGATTAAGGGGATTTTGTGGTGTGGGGATGTAACTGTGGATCGATTGAATTGGGGAAATGAGTTTATGAAGAAACGGATGGGGCCTCGTTCTGATGTAGAGATAAGTTCAGCTGCTATGAAGAGTATAAAGAGGTTTCAATTACATCAACCCCTTTTGATTTTCTGCATTGATATTTGCAATTGTGTATTGATTTGGTGTTTTTGCAGTGTGAAGAAGATGACGAAGATGACGGAGAAAGTGGCGACCGGAATACTATCCGGGGTTGTGAAAGTGTCGGGATTCTTTACGAGTTCGATAGTGAACTCGAAAGTGGGGAAGAAATTCTTTAGTCTTCTTCCTGGAGAAATTGTTCTTGCTTCATTGGATGGATTTAGTAAGTTCTTCATATCTGTTCTTACTTGTGACTTGAATCTTTACATGTTTATACATAGTAAATTTCTTTCATATATTGCATATAGTACACCGTTTGATCTCGATATCCTTTGGTTTTCATCATTTGTTTTTAAATTTATGCTTGTTTGCTACAATTTTTCTTTTGTAGTTTTCACATATTGTAAAATAATGCTTGAATTCTTAGTCAAATTCTGAGAACAAAACAAGCTTTTAGTGACTGTTTTGCGATGATTTGTTTTTAGTTTTCTAGTTTTTGAAATTTATGTTGGTTTCCCGCGCATTTCTTAAACAAAGACTGGGAACTCCTAACTAAATTCTAAAAAAGAAAACTATTTTTTGCCAAGTTACTATTTTAGGAGTCATTTGGTAATTGTTTGGTTTTTTTTATTTTAAAATTTAGCCTATAAACATTAATTCCATTTCCAAATTTCTTTCTTTCTACCCACGGTTTAAAACCAAGCCAAATTTTGAGAACTAAGACAATAACTCTTAAAAAACTTGTTTTAATGTCTGCTTGCTTCAAATTTTGGCTTAGTTTTCTATTGTATTATTAAAACGTGGATGCCAAAACATGGATAATTTTGTCTAGAACTAGTATTGGAACTAGTATTTATAAGCCAAATTTTAAAATAAAAACGAACTTTTTTATGAACTACAGTCTGGTTCCTCTTTTTTGAAGTACAATAAATAAGTGTATCTAAGACCAATTTTCAAAATCCAATAGATGGAGTCTAAATGGTTTGATGGCCTGTGTTCTCTAGTTTCTAAAACTTAAGCTTAGATTTTAGAATCATCAGTAGAGAGTGGATGACAAAATAAGGAAATTTGTGAGGGGGAAGTAGTGTTTATATCCTTAATTTTAAAAATTAAAGGACAAGGATTAGTCATTAGGTATATTAATAATGCAGCTGCAGCTGCCAATTATAATTGCTTGTGATAGATGTGTCATTTAAATGTTATACTCTCCAGAATTGTTTCACCAACTATCACCAAAACATGAAACAGCTGATTCTTTACTGTTTAAAAATGGTTTGGTTCAGTGCTTAAGTTTAATGATTGAAATGAACTCGATTCAATTTTTCATGTTGGGTTTGTCCTTAGAGCAGAGAACCTAGCATCTTCTATCTGCATTTTGATTATTAGATTAATGAAGTGTCTGAAAACATACATCACTGGAAGTGGTTTACTGATGTCTCTCATGTATGAATTCTGTATGAACAGACAAGGTTTGTGATGCCGTTGAAGTAGCAGGAAAGAATGTGATGTCAACGACGTCAGTTGTGACTACCGGACTTGTTTCGGAAAGGTACTTCTTATGCTATACATATTATATACATATGCGACTTCATGAGTTTATATCAAAGCATAAACTTCGCTATTAGTTTCCGAACTTTGGAAAGTGTTTTAGTCCGATTTGGTGTCACAGAAAGCTTAAATTACTTGAGTATCCCAAATTTTGGAAAAGTCTAAGCACTATGTTACTTACGATTACGATTTTGGTCTGAAGGGTTAGAAGGATGCATTATGTTTGACCTCTCTAATCCTACTGACTGAGGCCTCTATAACGGCTCTCGCCCTTGTCTTGTGTATGTAGCCTACACTAACAAACTACACAGATGTCTTTAGACATAAAATTGATAGTTTCAATTTTTGCAGATATGGAGAAGAAGCAGCGAAAGCAACAAATGAAGGGCTTGGTGCGGCAGGGCATGCGATAGGAACAGCATGGGCTGTGTTGAAGATAAGAAAGGCTTTGAACCCAAAAAGTGCTTTCAAGCCAACTACTCTTGTAAAAGCAGCTGCTGCCCATTCTAGTTCCTCAAGGTCTTCTAAATAAATTCATTAGATTCCTTTTCTTTTCTTTCAATTGTAATGTAATTGTCCCTAATTATCATCATGTGGTCTGATGGAATTGTAATGCCCAATTTTTCTGTAGTGGGTTTGTGTTTCTATTGTTTTGTTGTATTATTTATTTTTGTATATCAAACAATTTTGGATATAATACACCTGTTTTGATTTGAAATTTTTTTAGTCAGATTTCTTGGGCTGCTTTGGTTATGTTGTAACTAAAGTAGGTTGCTTAGGTAATACAATTTGGTCTATCAATTTATTTTGAAAAAAAAATGCTAATGATAAAATCGAACAGGTAAACTGATTCTAATTGTAATTAATGAATAGAACTGAAATTAAGGAATTTACTTTTGCAATAAGTAATTAAGAAATTGATGAATATATCTAATTAGCTAACCCAACGATGATCATCTCTTAATTAAAGATGATGTTTGGTAATTTATTTGTTTTCTTGTTTTTTTACTGATATCTTTTTATTTACTGATATCTTTTTACTTTTTAACATTATGAAAGAAAATAAAAAAGAAAATATGTGTTTACACGAGATTTTTGAAGAAATTTGATTCGTAGAGTTAATCTTGTGTTGTATTTATGTTTATTTAATGCGATGTGGTCCGATTTCTATCATTTGGTCCTCTGATTTTAACGGAGTACATTCGTATCTTTAAACTAACTTTGGATATCTTCAAAGTTCATTTCGAGCTTGATTTGAGGAACATTTGAGGAAGTGAAGCACGTTCGTATCTTCAAAAGAATTTTGAACTTCTTTGAACTTGTATGCTTAGAAAAGGAACTTCATATCTTTGTTTCTTGGAAAATTCTTTCTAAATCTTGAAGTCAAAAATTTCTGACCTGGTGTGCTTTTATGAACTTGGGTTTAGTTGGTCCATAACTAAACTTATAGGCTCAACCACGTGGATTTAGATTATATTTAACTATTCCACTAAATTAAGCTTGTTTTTTTATTCAATTTGAACTTTAGTTCAAGTAAATAATATTTAATTGGACTAAAATAATTAATTTGATCCACCTATCATAATAAGTCACGTGACATCATAATTTATGTCTTTAATTTTAATTTGGAACACATAGCAATTTTTAACCGATTGCAAATTCAATTATTTTAGTTCATCATTATACATTTCATTTTTTAAGAATACAAAATCAGTTGTTAAATATATATCGTTTATTTCATTAATAGAAATTAAAAAATGTAACTTAAAAGATAAAAAAATAATTAAAATTGTTATCAAACGGGACCATCGATGTTTTGTGCGTATCGAGTTTGATTCTTAAAATGCGGTATCACTCTCCAAAATAAGATAAAGTATAAATAATTGGATAATGTTTGAAAAGAGAAAAAACAGGAAAACAAGTAGTTGGTCGAAGAAATAATTGTGATAATTTCAAGTGGTGGAGATTAGAAACCATATCTTCTAATTGTTTTTCTTTCTTTCTTTTCTATTGCTTCTTTTCATAAATTTTATTTTCTACATTCTTATCTCAAATGTGGAAAAATAAGGTATTGTAATTTCATATGTTGACATCAATTCTTTCTTTCTTTCTTTCTTTCTTTATTTTTTTTGTATTAAATCTCCTAACAAAAGTGTGTTCAATACTTTTCTTTTCTCTCTTTTTTTTTTTTTTTATAAACTTTGCAAGTGGTTTAAACATTTTGATTTAGTCGTTTGGTGTATGGTAAATTTAAATTTAAAACTAAAAATGATAAATTATACTATAAAAATTTAAGAGTATTTACATTGATATAGTGTTGAGTCGAATAAACTCTAATGCTTACAGAAGTTCATAAGGTTGTCAGTGTAGAGTTAATTTAAAAGGTTCTTTTTCTAACGTCTACTTCGGGATCTATGCAATGATACAGACAATGTCAAAGTGGGTGTGACTCTCTTGAAACTCCACGAATTTAATTGATCAACTTTCAACATATATATGGGTATGACTTTTCCTTTTAAAATTTGCATATCCTAATTCAAACCCTGTGTAGAGCCACACATGTGTTTTGCCTACCCTCAATAATCTTCTTATTAAATAAATAATTCAATGAATGGAAAACCCATTGAAATTAGGTTTCATATTCAATTTTTTTTGTATAAGAAAACTATCATAAAAGAAAAGATCAAAATAGTACTTAAATCTCCCCCAACATTAACCTCTCCATTAATTTGCACCTTTGGCCACTTGGAAGCCATGGAAATATCTTTGTTGTTTACAACTTTCCACTTCCTCTCATTTATTTATTTTCTTGAAAATCAATGGAACTTTAAAAGATGTCTTCACCACATCACCATCACTCATAAAAACAAGGGTCCACTACACAAACTACCATGCATGACCATGAGCATCATTTAGTATCTTAGCCACACCCTCTACATATATATATCTTCATTAATCATATGGATCATAATATATATCCTACCAACCTCATTAATTATCTTTTTCCTTTTCCTTTTTCTTTGCCTTTTAACCCAAACCAACCCTTGTGTGACACATTAAAGCACCTTTTATGGGTTATAAAATGTATGGCTCATCAATTTTATGATATTGTTTTCTCTTTCAAATCTTCACTTTAACCTTTAATTATTCTTTATCTCATTCATATAATTACTTGTCGTATTGATTTTTCTTAATACACACTTACCTATCGTATTAACTTTTTGGTCCACAATAAGAATGGAAAATCTAAACCACAAATGTCTCATTTGTTAACATATATTATATAAGCTATATGAAATTTTTTTTAATATACAGTAGAAGTTGGTAGTAATAATATGATATTAGCTAAATTATGCTCATTATTTTATTAAATATGTCTCGAGAGTTATTGTTGATTGATTGATTAATTCAAGTCATTAGCTACATGTACATATTCACATGAAGTCTTTTTTAAGCGGAGGGGATGTTTGTTTACAAAAATTGTTGACTCGGTCATATTATTCAAGTTTTGAGAACCAACTAGATAGGACCATCCATTTCACTGATGGTCTGCATATCCTCTACTATGTGAAGGAAACTTTTGGGTATAGACTTCAGTTCTCTTCTTAATCATCTCTTGTGTTATATGGCTACTCTGATGCAGATTGGGTGAGGAAGATTCTATAGATCGACGACCTAAAAAATGTTGTCTCTTGTTCCAGTACTAAATTAAAATATCATGCTCTTGCTAATGCTACTTCAGAACTCTTATGACTCTATTGGCTCCTTGCTATATATGAGAGTCTTTCAACAGACTCCATTCTCCTTCATTGTGTCAATCGTAACACTATCTAGATTGCTCACAATGATGTCTTTCACAAGTGTACAAAGCACATAGAAAAATTACTGTTGTTTTGTTCGTCATCATCTTCTGAGCAACACTCTTCTTTTACGCTTCATTTCCACTACTGCACAACTAGCATAAATATTCACCAATACATTACCACCTGGTTGCTTCATTCAATTGTTTATCCAACTCCAAGCTCACTACTACACTACCATCTTGAGTTTGGTATAAATATAAATTATGAAATCCAATAACAATTACATCTTTATTTATTGTCTTTCCTTTGTTTATATTAATAGACTTGTGTACTTCATTGATTACCTCTTCTTATTTTCGTATGTAATATACATCAAATGCATCACCAAAATATTCTAAGTTTACATAATCTATTTATAATATGATATCCAATTAATTGAACCTAAATTGTACATACCGGAAGAATGATCTTAAGTTGAAAATCAAACGTAAATTCTCTAATTTCTCATTACAACGTACTTTTCCATCTTTCCCCTTTTTTCCTTGAAAATAATACAACCACCCTATTCTAAATTACCCTCTAGATTCTATATGTCAAAACCTAATTAGAACACCACCAATTATTAACCTAAACTTTAATGGCAACCAAAAAACAACTTTAATTCTAACCAACATATTAATAGTAACATGTAACAATAATATTAATAATAATAATATAAACCTTCACTAATTAATTTGGGTGGTTCAATGTTTTTTTTTTTTTTCTTCTTTTCTTTCCTTTTCTTTTCTTTTTGACGTGTCAAGTTTATTGTTCTAATTAAACTTGGTCCCATTTGAAAATAAAGGTGACTTGGTTGAGTGATGTAATTAACTAAATAATTATTGGTAGTTTTAAACAATTAGATAGGTTAGTTAAATTTACAAGTTTAATTTATTAAATCTTTTATGTATTTTATTTATTTAAATCTCTAGACAATAAAAGTAAGTGTCTCATAAATGCTAAATATGACTTATAATTTTTATCGTGTTTAAATAGACTATTAATAGACAAAAAAAAATTGAAAATTTATAGGTTCGTAAAACAATGTTATATTTAATAATTTTGAATAAGTTAGTGTTAAGAACTGATAAAATACGAAGAACTAAACCTATATAACTTACTCTTTTAATTAAAATAGCTGTAGTTTAACCTATATGATTATATACAAAACTTATTCTTATACTCTCCCTTTACTGAATTTAAGACAACTATCATCTTAGTATTTAAATATTTTTGTTTATTATTTAATTTATGAGTTCTTCAAAAGAGAAAATAAATAAATAAGATAAACCAAAGTAAAAAAGATTCAAACTTCAAAATCAAATTGTTTATTATTTAATGCAATCTATTAAGGTGCAATTAAAAAAAAAAAAAAAAAAAACTCTTTCCCCAAAAGTAAATTAATGTTTTTGTCCTTTTTAGAAAATTAGAATGCATTAAGGAAAAAAAAAAAAAAAAAAACTAAATATCATCCCCACTAAAAGATGACAAAACCATGGAACAAGACAAAGACATTATCATGTTCAAAAACATTTACATTTTGTGGAACTCTCAACTAGCTAAAGTGTTGGATCCAAATTAAGCAGATACCAACTGTATACGTTTACTTTCTCTTTTCTTTCAACGTTTGAGGTTTAAATCCTCACACATACTCAGAAAAGCTAGAATAGAATTATATACAAGTCATGTAATTATGGTCTTTTTGAACTATGACATAAAAAAAAAATGGTCATTTTTAAGGAATAATTTTCTTTTTGTATTATATGCTAACACTATTGTTCATGTTGCCTGCATATGCATATATATATATATATATATATATATATATATATATATATATATATATATATGTTGATGTTGAAATCTTAGATTAAGCAACAACAATAAATTTGTTTGGAGGGTGAGAACGAGAAATCTACGAGAAAGAATAATCTTGCATGTGTGTGTGGTGGATGTCACACCCACACCAATAATTAAGTTAGAAAAACAGTTAAAAGTCATAAGTATTATGTTAAACAAAGAAACTATTTAGGGGAAGGGGTTGGATTATGATAAACTTAGTGTTAGGATAAACCTAAAGTTATAATAAAATGTGTTTGGAGGAAGGATTATGGAGGAACTACTATAATAGTATTATGATCAGATGTTTTTGGAGGAAGGGCTATGTAGATAATATTATGAAATTTATATATATATATATATATATATATATATATATATATATATTAATTCATATTATAAATCCAATGCACGAATTTCATACATTTAATTTACTAAATTGTCATAGTTTTTGTAAAACAATTTGCTTTAATTTTTTTAAAAACGATATTCATTTTCAACACTTTTTTAAGTAATCGTTAATTGCAAATAATTTTTTTAAAAAATTCATATTCTAAATCCAATACACGAATTTTGTATATTTAATTTACCAAATCGTTTTTAGTTTTCGTAAAATAATTTTCCGTAATTTATTTAACTACGACATTCAATTTCTACATATTTTAAGAATACATTACCTTTCAATAAATTGGTTTTTATGAATGTGACACGCAACCTGTAACCATGTAAATAAGTGCAAATAACAATTAAAAGTATGAAGTCCCAGGAACAGAAAATAACAATCAAGGCTTTTATCAACTCTAGTTTTGTTTTTTAGTGGAAAATTACAATGAATTTAGGTTTAGGTTTCTCTTCGGTTTATTTTACGTTACTTTTAAAACATGCTAACTTTAATTTTTATTTTTTTTAACAGTGTGTATACACCTTGTAAATATTTATTTTAGTCATTCTGCAACAATTATTGAGTAAAAAATTCATGAACCTACCATCTCTATAATAAAAAAAAAATTATGTTAATCTAACCAAGCTTAATTTAATAACCAAAATAACATTATGAAAGTGGAAAACTACAGACAAACCGCTTCTAAATAATAGATTCGTTAAAATTACAGCCCCACAAATTTTTAATTTAATCAAATAATCCTTATACTTTGCTAATCGTTGTGATTAATTTATGGTAGTTTGTTAAAATTTTACCATTTTGTTAGTGAATTGACATTGCTTAGATGTTTGAGCTAATTAAAAAAAATACAATGAGGTTGAGATTAATATCAAAATTTTAATTTCACACATAGAGTTGATTGAATTAAGGTAATTAAATTAAAATTTTAATTGTGTAATCACAGTAAATTACCTAATTCAAGAATAAATGATGAAAATAAAAATATAATAATATAATTGTACCAAATTCCTAACTTAAAAATAAGTTTTATTTTTAAAATAAAAAGATTAAAATTAAATTTATTTGATAAGACAACCGACAATTGGAATGTCCAAAAAATCTGTTTAATACGAAAAAAAGATCTAGAAAACACACTGCCCAAAGAACAAGAAAAAGAAGAAGAAGAAGAAGAAGGGTATACTAGTAATTTTCAAAAAAAAAATAGAATTAAGAAGCTGAGGAAGAGTTGAAAAAGGGTCGTGGAGGAGTTTAGGGTAAAACGAGGGTTATATGATAACTCTTCTCCCAAACAAGGGTTTGGTTACATAACCCAACCCTCCCCTTTATCTACCAAAACAAATTAATTTCATAGTACATTTTTAGAACCACTTGCACTAAACCTCTAGGCTTACTTCTCGAGTCTAAAATATTGTTTTAACATTAATTTCTTTTAATTAAGTTAATTTAGGCCAAACTTTTAACAAATTTTAAGTCAATTTTGCGTTTTGCTGTAAAAAAGATGTAATGTGAAGAAGAGGAGAATAGGTGATGGTTACATATTTTCAATAATTCATCAAACTAACTTCAAAAAAATGATATCATCCTTACCTTGTCCTCTGTTCCTTTCACTAAAACCAATTTCCATGAATTCTTTTTTCCCCCACACCCACTTTTTCCATCCCAACCTTACTCCAATAACACATCAAAATTATAATTTTAAATTTCATTTCACTTCACTTCATTTACAAACCACAACTTTTCATTTTTTTATCCTCTACAAAGCCTCTCTTTAAATTTCTTTGACTTTATGTAATAACAAATAATATTATTAGCATAATCAACTTCAAACTATCCTTTAAATTAAAAGAAGTTACATCGAATTCGTCCAAAAACAAATCTATATAAAAGCTAGAGAAACACGTGTCACGATAAAATTAGTCTTTTTTAAAAAATAATGTAAACTTTGCCACTAAAATACTCAACGTACTAAGCTAGGAGAAACCGAAGTGAAAAAAGTTATAAATCTATTTTTCCGATGTCACACATAGAAATATTGATATATAGATAAAATTTTAATATAAAAAATATATTTTAAATTTTAAAAAAAAATATTACACTCTCGAGTCTTTTTCAACTAGTCCTAAAATATTGCAATTTTAGTTTGAATTTTATTTTCAATTTATTGTTTGTTATTATTAAAAAAACAAAAAAAAAAAAAGAGGAAAAAAGAAAAAAGAGAGAGGATGAGAAGTGATGAGAGGAGAAGAGAAGAGGTGAGAAGGGGAAGAGGTCGGTGGAGAGAGGCATGTGAGGCTGTGGGTCCCAACGCCGCAACAACGCACGTGATCATTGCTTTTCTTTTTCTTTCTTTTTTTCTTTTTTAAAAAAGTTAATTAATTAATTCATTCATTCATTAAAAATAATAATAATTATTATTATTATTATACTTTCCATTTGTTCCCAACAATAGAGGAGAGGAGAGGAGAGGAGAGGAGAGGAGAGGGGTTTGGTTAGGTGAATAGCTACCCCTTTTTCTCTTCTTTTCTTTTCTTTCTTTCTTTCTCATCCTTAACCTCTCCTTTTCCTCTTTTCTCTCTTTTCTCTCTTTTCTCTCTTTTGCCCCCACCCACCTTCCCCTTTATTACCACTTCTACCCTCTCTTTCCTCTTTCCCTTTTCTCAACACTTGCAATGTAATCACACAATTTTGAGTAGTAGTATTGAAAGCTATCACTAATTGGAAGACGAAATCGAAGCATGAAATAAAATTAAGAAATAGAGTTTGATTCGAAAATTACTGAAACAAAACCTGTTTTATATTACAAAATGAATTCAAAAATACTCGATCCAAATATGACTCTATCTTAGATTACATTACATTTTTATTACAGGGTTACCAAACTTCCTGTTATATTTTATTTTTTTTGTTTCTAGATGGATGATCAAGAAATGGGTCATACTTAGCCAAGATCAAAACATGCCAATATGAGAGAGAGAGAGAGAGATCAAAAACTCACAAAGAAGAAGATTGCTTGCAACACAAACCCATGGAAGAAAAAAAAAAGAGAGAGAGAGAAAATTGGAGTTGAGGGAGATGAGATAATCAACTGTTAAGTTTTGATTGTTATATAAGATTACATCTCCTTTCTTTGTCTAATAAAATATCAACAGCTTTTTGCAAGTTGTTAATATCTTGCTTTGTTTGCAATTTTTTCAAAACATTTTTATACACTTAACTATTCACTAAACTGTTGTTATATATTGTAATTACCCAATTTATTATTGAAATAAAATGAAACGAATAACAGCTTTAAGAAAAAGGTTCTTTGTGTTATAGTTTTCAAAAAAGGTTGGAGTTATAGACAACTTTCCCTCTATCGATAAATTAAAAACTCAAACTATCTTGATGCAAATCATCATTAGGTCAGCCTAATGACGTATGAATCCTATTTTAGCACAACTTTACAAAAATATTCTCATTTGATGAGTATCTAAATGAAGGATCCACTACTTTGAGTATATACACTAACCAACGAGTATCTATGAAATGAAATATTACAAAATATCAAATTCTTAGGGAATGTGTTCTTAAAAAAATTCAAAATTTTAAACAAAACCCTCCCTAGAGTTGGCAACCAAAGGTAAGAAAAAATGATTATGATCAATTAAAAGTAAGCATTAACTAAAATAAGAGTGAAAATATTCCAGAAAAAAAAAAACATAATTCAAATATCTATCAATCTTATAAGAAATGCATCCGCTTATATCGTTTTAAGTGTTAGGTGAGGCTCGTGTAATGAATGAACAATGTCCTTTTGTGATCATATTTCACTCTTATCAATTATGTATAGATCATGTATGATGTAATTGAAATATGTTCACAACCTACCTAATCGACACTTGAATCGTGAGTTCAATTCAAAATATGTTCCACCTGTTAAACCTTTCAAAGAAAACCAGTTCTTATCTTAATGGATTATTTAGAAGGTTAAACAAGGCTAAGTTTTCTAATTATGATATACGATTAGTTTTAACTTAAAGGTAAGAATAATTTGTGATGAAAATTAGAAGTGTCGATTGAAGGGAATAATTGTTTGAAACTTATGTTAGCCTTTTTGGTTTTTATTTAAATTCACTCATATAACTTAAATAGAAAATGACAATTAACATTTTAATTCTAAAATCATTCATCTTTATTTTTAGAGTTGGTAGCTTTTTTTCACACCGAACTTCATTCATATGACGAAGTCACATCCCTTATTTTCTTCAAGACTTACTTTAATGATATAGATATATATTCAAAACTTATTATCAACAATACTAAAATAAATTTTGAAAAAGCAAATGGTTACATCAACTATTAAGCTCAACATCACTATTATGTTGTTCAATCAAACTACCATTGGCTTAATGTTAATTTTCTACTATACTAGCTTAACTTGCAAGATGATTAAATTCAAGTACATTGGAGTTAAAAAAACTTTGTTGGCGTTTAAATCTTGCACATGTTCGTCATCGTTGTACCCATATTGTTGCAACCATTGATCATTTATATCACGCTTTATCTCTAGGTTGTCTTGCATTTGAGCTAACATGCATGAAAGATCCTTGCATCAATGTGAAGCTGAGTCTACCACACTTCGACGTGTCTATAAGTTAGTACAAAGAGTATAATAGTTCATCTAAACACACAAAAGCAATATTAGGGCTCTCCTTTAGGGTGGTCAATTGAGTTTATTTTGCAATGCTGTTCTTCCTCTAACAGTCATCTATGCTTACGTGTAACCTTAGGTTTCATCATGTTTGTCCATGAGCTTTAAGCCTTGTTTGAGACAACCGTAAACAAACTTTAAAAAAAAGGGTATAAAGTAAAAATTAGCCATCAACCTAAATATATGAAGTGTGTGATTTTAACTTTGAATAAGATGGAAATTGTTGAGAAAGTGTTTGTGTCATCTTCTTGGGGTGTGGTGTGACATATGGGAGAGTGGGGGGGAGGAAAAAAAAATATCTTATGGAAGCTTCTATTGTGTCAACCTAACCCCTTTAGAAAAAGAGAACAAAAAGGGTGAAGAGTTGCAAAAGTGACTCTCTTTTAGGCCCATCATCAATTTCTCATTCATTCATCTAATCATATATTTATTTCTCTTTTTTCATTCTCAAAATACTATTAATTTATTTAATTATTATTTCTTTTTCAAAAAATAAAAATAAAAAAATTCATAGTGTGGCCACCACCACCATGTTTGGTTCTTTTTCTTGGTTACTCATATGGCCATTTTGTGTCTTGTTTGCTTTTTTAGGTAATGAAAATTCATATCTTTTTATCCTTTTTCTCACTTATCTTGGATTCTCAATTAAATAAATAATTTCTTTATTTATTTTGTTATTAGTTTTTTTTAAAAAAAAAAAAGTTGGTAACTTGGTTTCAAACTCTTGTAGGTTAAATAATGATTCTATTTGTTTTGTAATCCAAATTTGGAAAAAAAATAAAATAAAGTTATTATGGAACTAAAAGCATAATAATAATAATAATAATAATAATAATAATAATAATAATAATAATAATAATAATAATTGTCATCACATTTTTGTTCTTGCAACTTTTAGAATTAATCCATTTTGTTTTCTTGAATCAAATAATTTTCCACTATATTCTTTGAACTTTTTAGCTAATGAAAAATGGGTTATTTTAATTTTAAAAAATCAAGAGACTAAAACCATAAAATCTTCCGATTTGAAGGACTAAAATGAAATTAAGCTTAAGAAGAAAAAAAAAAATTAAGTCCATCTCAATCTAATATAACCATGATGTCATCTATATTTCACATTTATACATATATTAACAAAATAAATCTTAAAGTAGCCAAAAGAAAAAGAAAAAAAACACACAAAAACTATTAGATTATAGAGACCCCATCAAAACATAAATATAGTTAGTGAAATCATGGATAAGATTTGGATGGTGGGCATGACTCATCTAATTTGGTCAAAATGAGACAAATATCAATATATATATATATATATATATATATATATATATATATATATATATATATTATATATATATATATATTTAGCCTCTATCATATTATTATTTTAATTCTTTTTCTTTTGGGTAATTTCCATTGGTCATATTTAGACAACTCAATTCTCTTATAATACACATACACACACAAACTTATACTTATAGTCAACTTCATATTAGGTTTCACCATTTTTAGGTAAGTTAGCAAAAATACAAAAAAGAAAAATAAAAATTTTAAATTTTGATCTAAAATGCAACATTTTTGGAGTAGATCTCATAGTCAATAGTGAGAAAACATTAAAAGTTTTTTTTTCATTGGTTCTAATTTCTTAAAAAAAAAAAAAAAAAGAATTCAAAGGGTCCCTTTTACATGAAATTTTTTTCTCAAATTCCTAAGTCAAACAAGAAATCCATTCAAAAGGGAAAAAAAGAAAAAAAAAATAAAAAAGAGAGACAAATCATCATGATGATGAGTAAGAAAAACTAATGGGTTTATTTTTCTCTCTTTTTTATGGTTAAGCTTGATATTATTTTTTGCTTTAAGTGGATAATTTTTTACAACATGTATTCTTATCCATTTTATCATTATTGTGTAGGTAGAAAATTTTCATAAAGTTTTACATTTTTTTTTTATTATGAAACAATTAGTTAAATCTACTATTACTATAAATATCTTGAAACCAAAACTAGAATTACTTAAAAAGGTAGCATCCTAAATCATTGTGACAAAAGAAATTAGTCTTTGTAGTTGGTAAAACTCTAGAAAGTAGATCTAATCAAAGTCTTCACAATTTCCACAACTTCTTCACTTTTTGCCATTAATTTTGTTTTTGTCCTGTTTTGACAACTATTTATTTAAACATACCAACAATAACTTAGTTCAACTGATGTTCGAGTTTACTGATGATTATGAGTTTTGTGGTTTGAGTCTTTCTAGCTAATTGTTTTACTAAAAAGAAATTTTGTTTTTGATATCGTTTTCAAAATCCATGCTATATTCTAAAAGGAAAATATTACTACACTTATCTTTGTGGCAATTTCACTTTACTTCTTTTTCAAAAATATTTTAGGGAAACTGTAAAAATTGTCCGTAAAGTATAGTAGTGGTTGCAACTGCAATTGTCCACTTTCAATTGTAAAAAATGAGCCCTCAAATTTCTACGTGTGTTAAAATTGAGTATTCATATTTATAATAGTCGTAGAAATTGAGCATCTAAATAATAAAAAGTAAACCATTAAACTTATATTGTTGTTATAATTTCTATAAGTATGTAAGTTTTTAGTGTCGAATTTTAACACTCGTACAAGTTTTACAGAATTTCAAACATCCTTGATCTTGAGCCATAATTTTCACTATAAATAAGAACCAAAATTTCAACAATCGCGATTAATATTGCTGTAACACAAGTAAGTGGATCAATCAAAGCAGAAATTTATGATAAGATTACAACTATCACTATAGTTTAGTGTCACTTTTACCGTTTGTCCTAAGACAACTATTTCAATAGAAGGTACAATATACACAAAAACTTCTTTTAACTTTTTCTCAAGTACAACAAAGGGAGATGGAAAGATTTACTCTTTTCCACGTTAAAAGGAATAATAACATATCAATTACCACTAAATTAATGCTCACGTTTCTAAGAAACATCAGAAGTAGAATATATTGAATAACATAAGATGACATCTCGAAACTAATTAGTAACAAGAAGTTCATCTATTTTAATATAAGATCAATTTTCAACATATTCTTTCAAGATAGTGTCTCTTCTAGATTTACCATTTTTTATTAGATACCAAAATTTTTATTCATTCAAATGAATATCATCTTTTTGTAGACTTGATACCATAGTCCATCGTCCCAAGATCCCAAAAAAACTTAAGCAAATAGATTAGAAGAAAATTACTTATTATATAATTCAAACAACAAGGGTAAAGAAATTTAAGAGTGAGAAGAAAAGTGTGGTGTATGATGAGAGTTAGATGATAGGCCAGAAATGGGAAAAAGGGAGAGATAAATGCAAACAGATATCCAAATTCTAGTGGATATATATGGTAGGTTGAGTCATGATGGATTAGATATAAATGCTAAGAAGGTTGGTAGAGAAAAGATGGTACTGCAGCAACACACACAGTTGTTAGTTCCTTCACACCTTTTAATATTATTATTATTTTTCTATAATATTATATTATATGAATTTCAAACTCTTCAACCTAGAGAGAGAAAATCAATAAAAGCTTTAACTATGGAAGAGATGGGTCACCCACCACTTTCAACTCTCTTCCTTTCTCCTCCTCTCACAGCTTATCCATTACCCTTCAATGGCAAATAACAAAAGAAAAAAGGAAAGAAAAAAATAAAAGAACCCCTTTTGCAGAAAATGACAAGAATAAGTAACCCATTTGAATTTGGGAGTTTCTTCATTTCATTTAATTCCCTTTCTCTAATATAAAAAAAATCTCAACTTTTCACTTCTAACATAACCTTAACATTTGAGGTTTTATAGACAGTAAAATTTATGACAGTATTTTGTTTCCTCAATCAATGTTCCTTTTAACTTCTCAGTCTCTTCTTACCCACTCCTGTCTTTATAACAACACTTTACTTTGGTATCTTTTGCTATAAAATTTCAAGAGAATATATAAATAAAATCAACACTTGTTTGTTATGTGTGTGAAATGAACTGAAACTCCAAATTCAATAAGAAAAATAGATCCTAAAAGGGGATCTTGATCCATTCTTGTTTATATATATATATATATATATATATATATATTTATATTTATATATATCTCAAGTCAGCCAAAATAAGATACAAAAATGAAAAGGAAAAAAAAGTTTATACTTCTTCTACAGAGAAAAGGAAAAACCTCTGGAAAAAAGGGGGTGTTTTAAACTATGTTTCGTCCAACTATATGCAAAGATATTTAACTAATTCTTCAGCTGTACTCATAATCATTATACTATACCAATATGCACTGTAAATCTTACAGATCAGAAGGGGAAAATGAGAAGAACTTAGAGAGATTTGAGAAAGAAAAAAAAACTAATATATTTTTTACCAATCTAGCTTCTCATTTTTCCCTGCAAATCAGATAAAAGAAACAAAGCCCAGCTTATAGAATTTTCTTGTTCTCACTTCATCTCCAAGCTTCTATAATCCAGAATCCCATTTTTGATACCAAGAAAATCATACCCAACTTTGTTGTTATTCCCAGTTGAAGTACCAATACTACATCCAATTTTGCAGCTACAATCTTTACTGTTTTGTAATCCCAAACTACAAGCAAAACAAAGATTCTTGGGTCCAACAATTTTTTCAGGGTGAGATTGATATGGTGGGCTGATTCTGAGTTCTAAGTTCAAATCAGGACATCTTTCTTCAATTTGGAAATCTTCCCTTTCTAACTCTTGAAACTCTTCAACAACAACCATGGATTTATCTTCTTCCACTTTTACTTTCACATCAGTAGCAGTGAAGGAGATTGTTGTTGAAGCTACTTGTTCTTGAGATGTTTCATTGATGGGTCTATGAGTAACAGGATCAATTCCTCTGTTTAAAAGCTTCCTTCTAATATGAGTATTCCAATAATTCTTAATTTCATTGTCTGTTCTTCCAGGTAATCTCCCAGCAATTAAAGACCACCTAAAACAATAAAAAGAAAAAAACCCCAAAACCCCATCAATCAATTTGAAAAAAAAAATTCTCTAAAATTTTCAAATTATATATATATATAAAAAAAAACAAATAGTTAAAAGATTGATTTCAAATTTCCCACAAACTTACTTGTTACCAAGAAGACTATGAAGCTTGATTATCAACTCATCTTCATCTTCAGTGAAATTCCCTCGTTTAAGATCAGGGCGTAGATAATTAATCCAACGCAATCGACAACTCTTACCACAACGAAGAAGACCAGCAGCTTTAGGGAGAGATCGCCAACAGCCTTCACCATGAGCACGAATATAAGAAATTAAACGCTCGTCTTCTTCTTTAGTCCAAGCACCTTTGTTTGTGTGGGCTTTTTCACAACAAGGAGAACGACCCATTTCACAAAACAAATAGAAGAATAAGAAAAAGAAAAACAAGGAAACCCCAGAAAAATCAAAGGAAAACCCAGATGGAAGAAGGGTTAAAAGTGAAGCAAGGTTGATGAAAATGGCGGTTTAGGGAACAGTAAGGGCGGCCATTGGAAGGGATTTGGGAGTAGCTTTATAGCGTTTTGACTAATGAAAAAAAAGAAGAGAAGTGAGGAGAGGGGTAATTGCTTCTAGATGCGAGTTGGTGAGATAGGTTAGAGAGGAGAATGCCTGCTCCTGCCCTTCTCTCTCTCTCTCTCTCTCTTTCTCTTTTATCATCTTATATATATATATATATATATATATATATATATATATATATATATATATAAATCTTCAATCATATAATAAAGTTAAAGTCACATTTAACTATAGAGGTGACATTTAGTTTGGTGTCAATTTAAATTATTTTTATATATAATGATAATGTTTCTATATTAGGCCAAAATTCCCAACCTTCCACATATATATATATATATATATACATATGTATCATCCTTTGTTTTTTTTTATTTAGTTAAAATATTGTTTTAGTTTGTATATTTTGATGTTTAGTTTAATTTTAGTTTGATGTACTTTTAAATGTACAGTTTTAGTTCGTACTGTTAATAAGTTTTAACTTTAGTATCTTAAAGTTAATTTATTTTATCAATGTTATAACTTTCATCCAAGAAAATATAATGTGTGTCCCAAAAGAGAAAAGTCAAAATCTAGAGTTTGAATAGATTGATCGAGCTAATTATAAACATATACTAATAAGGAAATAATCGAAAGCAGTGTTTAGCCTGACATTGCTATATGTACACGTAACTATAAGTGACTGTCGTAGGAAAGGTCTTATACATAGTCTCATTCGACGACCTCCAAAGGAAGAAGTAAGTAATCTCCCCGGAGGAAAGGACATATCTTACTTTTATTGCATTCTAGTTGAACTATATATACATTGCATACTAACTTAATCATCAAAGTGTGTTAGGCTCAACAACAAACCGATGTAGCAACTTGTGATCTAGGTCAACTCAAAAGGCGAGATCAAATTCTAAAAAAAGGGGTTGAAGAACAAGCCAATGAAGTGTTCACAACAAGAGCATAAATGTGTGAACAAGATCCAAGAGTCGCTCAATATGTTATCAAAATTTGTTAATTCTCTTTCATAATTCTCTCTAAACAACTTCAATATTGTATATTAATATTGGGTGGGGTTTGGTTTAGGTTTATGTTTTAATTATTTTGATAATTTCATTTGGCTCTCCAAATCTTGCTTTACTCACCAGACAACATGTACTATCATGCACATTCACAGCTACTTATATAATTAATTCTAAATATATGACATAAGGAAACTAAACTAAACTAAACCCTCCATTTTTATTTTTGGCTCAATTATTTCCTACACATGCCCCACACCACATTGTTTAGTGGCCTTTGCACCCTAGACAAGCAAAAGTGGAAAAAAGATTAAACCTTTTTTTTTAAAGTGGGTTTTGATAGTTTATTATGTGTTTCTTAATATTATATATGGGTTTACATTTATTTGTTAGGGGATCAGTTTCATTTTGAATGTCTCTTACGAAATAGGAAAACGTTTAGAGAGATTTAAATAAAACAATGTCGTACCAATGTAGAGATGTAAAATAGTTGTTGTGTGGTGTTATCTAGCTTTCATGTTTAAAATAAGTTCAGTTAATCATTGATTTGATCAGATCTAATACTAATCTTAACTTATGTAGAACAAGAAATGATATTTTCTTCTCGTCCTAAATCTTCAAAGAAAAAGGTAAAACTTTTGGTTGTTATTCTAATAAATATATTCGTATAACTTCGTACGAGGAAATAACTCTAACGTGATTTGAGATATTGGGAACTTTATTTCATCGGAAAATAAATCCATCCTACTTTTCTTTTCCTTTTCTTTTAAGGTTTCTCTCCCTCAAATTATAAATTTACAGTTGTTGTCACGTGAAAGTTATATGTGTTTTTCCTTCTTCGTTCAAATTTTGGGAGCAAATGACAAGGTCATTCAAAACATTACTAAATTAGGATGGCAAAATATGTTTGATTGATTAGATGAATGAAATAAGGATGTGGAGTAAGATTTGTTAATTTTAGGTAGGGGTGGTGGGTACACAAGAGGAAATTGTGATGAGTGGTTTTACTATCCTTGTGCAAATAAGTATAAAGATGGTATGGTAGTTGTGGTTTTTTTTTTTCTTTTCTT
Source organism: Cucumis melo (assembly GCF_025177605.1). Lineage (NCBI taxonomy): Eukaryota > Viridiplantae > Streptophyta > Magnoliopsida > Cucurbitales > Cucurbitaceae > Cucumis > Cucumis melo. The sequence goes on along the minus strand of NC_066867.1, from coordinate 2,617,987 downwards.
TTTCTTTTTTTTTTCTTTAGGTACACTATCATTCACCAAGAGAATAGGGGATGGGGAGGGAAAAGCTAGGTAGAGAGAAATTAATTATTAAATAAATAAGGGTTGGGGGGAAAAAGGGTTTCTAGAAGAGTTTGGAGTTTGGTATGATGATGCAACAAATAGTAAAAAAGATATAATGAAATTTTGGTTGTGATTGTGGTTGTGTGTGGCCTTTGGTTCAACTTCCACTCCTCCTTTTCTCTTTTTTTTTTATCTTTCTATCATTTTCCTTAAAACAAGATTTGATCGAACTAAACCGTATAATTACTGTTGAGTTAAGCTCACTTTAGTTTTGGTGATGTACAAGTTTGTTTAACCTAAAAACAAAACGATTCTCTTTTTCTACACTCAAATATAGGGTTTTCGTACTTAATTTGCATTTTATTTAGTAACGAAACGAAAAACGTTTAGATAAAACTATAATTTTATTAAGAATATGTGTATGAGGAGAAATAAATTACACCATACTTTACTTAGTAGTGAAAGAAAGAGATGGGCACTTTTATAAAAAGCTTTATATATATATATATGGTTTCACCTACCAATTTTAGATTTTAAATTTTTTCTTTTTTTTTTTACTTTTTTTTTTCTCCTATTGTTCTTGCACTTCTTTAGCAAAACCCATCAAAACATATCAACTTTACATTCATATATGAAAGAGATATCATCTTTATTCCCACATCACAACTTGTGCCCCCTTTTTGGCTTCCAACATCATAGGTCTTCTCCCAACAAAAAGAAAAAACGAAAATTACAAATATACCATATTATACAATAATATATAATATTTCTAACATCATTACATTCATATTTGAAAGGTTAAATGGAAGTTGTGAAACCTTGTTTAATCGTAGACTCACAATGTATGGAGTTAATAAAACATAAAACTAACGTTTTGTAGTCGTAGAGCGGTCATAAACTCCTTGAATCGAAAAAGAAGATGTAGTTCATACAATTCCACTTTTCAACTCCAACTATTAGACCAAACACGTCTCTTTATCACGAGAATAAGTTAGATTATTTGCATATATTTTAGTTAAAAATTTAGTGTAGTTTTTAATTAATTAGATCGTAATGTTCTAAAAATAATTAATTAATTGTCTTATTTTCTTGTAAGTTCATAAATAATAAATCGTAGTTAAAAAAAAATTGAATATAGAACAAAGACAAACTTCATTCACTCTACCATAAACTTGACATAATACTTTAACGAGGGTCCAATCATCCCTTCAATGATTTCTTAGAGCAAAAACTTTTGTAAGTGCACCAATTTAATTACATTCCGCCCTATCATGTTAATTAAAATTTTAAATTTTCAAAACTCAAATGCAGGCTAAGACCAATCATTACGATTACCTTTAAAAATCATGCATACGTAACGTACGTTACTTCTTCCAATGTTAGTTTTACATAATAGAGGATTTATTTCATAAAAATATAAACTATAATAGAATTATAAATGGAAAAGGAGAGGGGTATAAGGGGAAAAGTGCATAATAATAATAATAATAATAATAATAATAATAATAATAATAATAATAATATTTGTGAGGGAGCAATGAGAGAAAGGAAAGTGGTTCCATGAAAACTGGACTTTGTTGTTTATTGTTGTTGTTTGTTTTTTTGTTAATTAATAATTAATTTAGTTAGGTCTAATATAATATAATTATTACATATATATATATATATATATATATATATATATATATATATATATATATAGTAACAACCTCACATCATGTCATTGTCCCAACCCAACCACACCACACCTTATTAACAGAATTTCTCAATGCCTCCTCACCACCACCACCATCACCACCTCCACATGCCCCTTTTCCTATACAACAAAACACAACCCCATATGATAATCCCTATTTCTCTCTTACCACTCTTTTTCTAAACTCTCTCTTTCCTTTTAAGCCAACTTAATTACATTTTTTTAGTCAAATCTTCCACCTTAAACTTTAAGTTTGGTATCTTTTATTTAAGAATTTATAGATACTATATATATATATATATATACACACACACACACATATGATCATCTCAAAAACACACAAATTCGAGTTGGTGATTGGTGTGTATAACCAAAATAAAAAATGACAAATGAGAGTTAGATTAAACAACCAACTAATCTAAGTTGCCTACGAAAAGGGATCGACCTTAAATGTCAAACTAAAAGTAGAAACTAGATCTTTATCAACTTGGTTAAATTTTAGACGCATATTTAATCTACTAGGTCAATATCATTTGCTTTCTAACTAATATTATCACTATTTGTCATTGGTGTTGTTCTGTATATTATCGACAACGTTAAGTCTTTCGTGAGATGTGTTAGAGAATTAGGTTAATTTTTTTAGAAAAATTTCGATTAAAAATCGCTTTTAGAACCTAAAAGTTCATGGAAGTAATAATGTCATAGTTCTTAAACTTTGATTTGTAAAGATTTAGTTCTTTATGTTTTCAGTCTCTCGATCTTACTATGTGACAAATTTAGTTCTTATACTATAAAATGTGTAACAATGTCATCTTTATTATAGAAATTAATCTTAAGATTTAACGAAATTTCTTACATAAACAAACTAAAAAAAAATCTAATCATCAAAGATCACTAAATATATTTATAAAATACAAAATCTACATCATAAAACAACAAAAATTGAAATGATAAAGTTTTTACCCATGGTTAAAAAATTTGAGAGTAAAAAAGAATAAATTATAGTATACTAAAATGTAAAACCTAAATTGTTTCAAAATTGAGAGTAGAAACGTTTGTTTAAACTTCTTTTTACGTGGTTAAGAAAATTGATTTATATTATAATTAAAGGGTGGAAATGAAACAAACACAATGGATAAAATTCTAAAATATATTTAAAAGAAAAAAAAGATAGAAAGAAAGAAAGTCAAACAAAATTATATGTATATGTAGAGAAAAGAGAAATAATTAGGTGGGTTGATAATAAATAAATAAAGGGTTAGAATAGAATAGAATAGAATAGTAAGAAGAGGGAGGAAGGGGAAGGGGAAGGGGAAGGGGAAGGGGAAGGGGAAGGGGAAGGGGAAGGGGCAGCACATGAGCACGTGGAAGTCATGTGCAAGGGGGTATTTGAAAAAGACCAATGAAAGTTGATATCCTCAAAGGCCTTTACCTACCTCTTTGGCTGTCCTCCACATGTGGGGGCACCTACCCTCCTCAAAGCAAGAATATACATGGGATTGGCCCCACCCCTCCTTTGGTAGATATTAGCTTTTAATCTTAGCCTTCCTTCTATTTAATTTTAAGCCTTCCTTTTTTCTAATTTCATTTCTTTATAACATATCAAATAAATGGTTTGGTAAATGATTGATTGAGACAACTAATTTTAGATCTCACTCACTTCTTACTTCTTTCTTTTTCTTTTTCTTTTTCTTTCTTTTTTTCTTTTTGGCAAAATTACAAAACTCTCCCCCTTCAAATATAATTAACTTCACAATAAGGATTTCGAAACGATTATGTACTTGTTCTTGCTCTTGAACAAGTCAACTAATCCAAATTCGAATAGTCGATGCTACAATGGACGTCTCTCGCAACCTCCGCACACTCGTATTTTAAGAAAAAAGTTTTTACAAATGTCGTTTGAGATAAGAAAGGTTATCTTTAGACTAGAAAATGATAGGGGAACAACAACACCTTAATAGCTTTACAACTTCTGAGAATGGGAATAAGACCATATCCTCTTGCAATTGCTTCAGTAGTTTTTGTTGATGGAGCAGTTAATTAAAACACTTGAAGTTAATCAATAGTGATCTGACAGATTTGTTGTTGACACCTTTGCTTGTCTTTCGGTCGATGCCTTGTAGCTTTCCTCATACCTTTGTAATCGCTCTCTAAACGTTGGATCTATCGTTGCTAAAACAACTTTTCCAAGTTAATCCATAGAAACTCTTACACTATATCTTCAAACCTTTCCTCGAAAAAAATTAGACTTTCAAATTTATACAAATATTAAAATTAGATTCTCAAACTTACGGCAATCATAGAAATTGAACTCTCATATGATAAAAACTACACATTTAATACATGACGTTTTTACAATATAAGTTTGAAGGTCTAATTTTAACATTTGTATAAATTTGAAGGTATAATTGCGATTATTATCCTATCTCAAGAATAATGTTTCTTTTATCATTATTTTAGTACGCGTAATTTGAAATAATCGCAAATAGTTGCCATTATTATGTATAAATATGTGTTAGTTAGGTAGGTAACATTGTCACTTTTTTTTTCCAATTTTGGATTAGAATTTTAAAATATGTTCATTAATTAATTTATTCTACTTTTATCTACTTAAATGTCTTATATTAGTAATTTTTGTACTCCTTTTTACTTCAAAAATTGTTTACATGTTTAAGTCATCATCTCGAAATTATAAAATACAACATATGAGCCGTTTTTCACGTCAATTGAAAAGAAAATGACATTACAACTACAATAATTCTATCCATATTTTCCACACGAAACTATGATATTACAAAAGTTTTCTCTTACAATCCTAAAGAGACTAATCTAAAATAATAACTAAAAATTGTTTAATCTAATTAATTAACAACTAAACAAATATTAAACTCTAATATACTAATTATTTCATTATTCTCCTTGTCACATTCCTAGCACCAATAATATATTAATACTCTCAAATATATTCTTATTCTAAAGTTAGTTTTCACTTTCACACATGTTTTTATACCGAAGTTAGCTTTCACATTGAATGATTATATTTGTTATAACTAAATTATAACAATGGAACACTTTTATGACTAATTTTGAGTGTCTTTCTTTATACTAACCAAACCCGTAAATCGATCACCTAAATCGATCTTAATATAGTTTTCTAATTTGACTTTAAGAATAACAACAACTAAACAAAGGGTTTATATATAGAAGTTTTCTAAACAATAACATATAAGTTTATTGCGCTTAAGCCCCAACCAAAGTGTGTCACCCCTAGATCTCAATCACCATCCCGTGTTTGGTCAACTCGTAATGTCATATGACAAATTCAATGCATTCCAACAAACTTTTTGATCAAAGACGTACGTATATATGTCTTGACCAACCAAACTTTGCTCAGATTCACAACAATAAAAAATTTCAAACATTACGCTTAAACTTGTTAGGAGAAAATTGTAACGACCCAACTCCTTATACTGAATCGAAGTCATTACTAAATATAGAACAAGTGGTTTAAGTCATAAAATTTAGTAAAACGTATAAGGTTTGAGAAATTTTATTTATGAAAATTCAAACAAGGTAGTTATGCAAAAAATGAAATGCGTTCTAAAGTCCTACTCGGGCCCTATCTACATAAAAAGATGGTAAGTAATGAAGAATACTCAAACTCAGGTACTAAAGTCAAAAAACAAGAATAAGCGGAAGCAGGAGTCTCTATGGCTCGCCACGGTCACTTCGGGTCGCTCGCCAGCTTGCCTTTGCCCTTGCCTCGTCCTCTACCTGAAAACATGACATGAAGAGAGTGAGTATAAAATACTCAGTAAGGGACCCACTACTAGTCCCACTAGGTGCCTGTTAACTTCCTGTCAGAGTCCTGTAACTGGTACCCAATCTCTGGCACGTTCCCGAACACGTGCAACATGTGCTCCCGTAGGAACGTAACTCTGGTCTTCGGTGCCCCGGGGGACGCCTAGGACAATCGGGATGCGAGGACCCCGTCGAGTCACTCGAGTCATATCTATATCCATGCTAGACTAGTGTCCCGTCGGACCGCGCAGTCCTAAATAGGTGGTGATCCCGAAGGACACCCATGCAGGTACGACTCTAACAGGTTAAGCTAACAGGTACCCTAATCGCAGTATACATACACATGGCGTCATCATATAACATTACAGATAAATCATCATTACACTCTCCATCTCGACACCCGTCGTACAGCCATAACAGTTCTCGTTATCACAACAACATGCTATAATATAACCATATCATCATTTGCATCATACTATCATTTATTTCATGCATCGTGCAATCTAGTCCTCAACATGCACAATTGAAGGTATACATGATCTCATAATTCTAAACATGGAGCTAGTAGTAGAATCTCTTACCTGGAGATTTACTTGACGAGTCCTAACCGCGAGGCAGTATGCTTTCCAAGCGACGAGGTCCTAACTGTTTAATACGCCAAAATTCGTAATTAGGTCACCAACGACTAACGGTTCAAGACTCATTTGAAATGGCTTACCCTAGAAAGAGGTTGCAATGCTCGAGCCCCTACTGAAGAAATCCCACACTGCAGCAGTTACTTGGTCCAAGACGTCCCTTAAGGAAAATAATTTAATTTAGTTCCAAATTAAATTATTTAGTGTCCAAAACATTGAGTCTTATTGGGTAATGCCAAAATAATTAATTAATTTACCAAAAATTAGGTGGAAGGAGCCAAATTAGGCTTGGCGGCTGGGCTGGAAAAAGGACAGGGATCGGCTCGGCTTGGAGGTTGAAGACCGGCTCGGCTCGCGGCGCAGACAGGCGCGGCTCATGGTGCAGACAGGCGCGGCTCGGCTTGGTACAGTGGCTACGCACGTGCGGCTCGCACGCGGGCGCTGCTCGGCTCGCGAGTGCACGTGGCTCGGGTTCCGGGTCGGAGGCACGCGGCGCGGGCCGAGCCTCGGTCACGGAGCGGGCTTCGGCCGGGTCGGGTCCTCACGCGACGAGGCGCTGGCTTTCGGATCCGGGTGGCGCGACGGCTGTGGGTGGTCCGGCTACACCACGGCTTCGCTCGGCAACGGCTGCAGACGGACGCTCGACTGCGCTGCGTCGGATCGAAGCGGCGCGAAGCGGCTGGCTGACAGATCGGTTGCGGATCGCGAAGGGTGACGCGGCTCGGCTTCGGGCGACGGCTGCGAGAGACGGCTGCTCTAACGGACGCTCGGCGTGCACGGATCGGCTTGGACGATTCTTCCGACGTGGCTGGAAGCTCGGCGACGGCTCGGTTTTGACTGCAGACTCGGCTGCGCTGCTGAACGGAGAGGGGAAGGCTTGGCGGCTCGGGTTCGCGGCGGCGGCGGCTAGGGTTTGATTAATAATAATTTTTTTTCTCTCTCTTTTCTTTTCCCCTCTTTCTTTCTTTGATTTTTCTCTTCTTCTTTACGCACGAGTCCCAAGGCTTTTTATAAGGCAATAACTTTTTTTCTTTTCCTTTTAAATAACCCAAACCAACCATCTCCTCTCTCTCTCCAAATCTCACCAAAATCAACCAACCCTCCTTTCAATTAGCAATAACTCACTAAATACATTCTAAATACTAAAACAGGTAAAATAATACTTAATAATAAAAAGTGGAAAATCCCAACTTTAATAAACCGGAAACTTCAAATTGATAAGGTTCTCCCAATAAATTTGTATTTTCCAAGACCATACATAAATATTAATAGTAAGATGAACAAAAATGAGTTTGTTGGGGCGTTACATACTCCCCTCCTTAGAAAACTTTCGTCCTCGAAAGTTCTAATCCTCGAACAGCTCAGGGTACTGAGCTCTCATGTCCTCTTCTTTCTCCCACGTGGCCTCTTCCACTCCATGGTTCTGCCAAAGGACTTTGACCAGTGGAATTTCTCGACCACGAAGCTTCTTGACCTCCCTTGCCAAGACCTCGACAGGCTGCTCCTCGTAGCTCAAGTTCTCGCTAATCTGTAGTGGCTCGAAGTCCACCACATGTGTTGGGTCTGCGACATATTTCCTCAGCATGGAGATATGGAATACGTCATGCACTGCAGCAAAAGATGGGGGTAGCGCCAAGCGATAAGCCACGGGGCCAATCCGCTCCAGTATCTCAAACGGCCCTACGAAGCGTGGACTCAGCTTCCCCTTCTTCACGAACCTCAGAACACCCTTCATAGGTGCTACCTTCAGAAAGACCATGTCCCCCACTTCAAACTCGAGATCCTTACGTCGTACATCAGCATAACTCTTCTGTTTGCTCTGTGCTGTCAGCATACGAGCTCGGATCTTCTGTATGGCTGCATTGGTAGTCTGCACTAACTCGGGGCCTAGCATCCTCTGCTCTCCAACCTCGCCCCAGCAGACAGGGGATCTACAGCACTTGCCATACAGAGCCTCGAACGGTGCCATACCGATAGTAGCCTGGTAGCTGTTATTATAGGCAAACTCCATCAGATGCAGATGAGAGTCCCAACTTCCTGAAAACTCTAGCACGCAGGCCCGCAGCATGTCTTCCAAAATCTGGTTCAATCTCTCTGTCTGACCATCAGTCTGAGGGTGGAATGCCGTGCTGAAGTCCAACCTCGTACCTAATGCAAGTTGAAGTCCTTTCCAGAACTTCGATGTGAAACGAGCGTCTCTGTCTGAAATGATGGATACGGGTACTCCATGTAGTCTCACAATCTCTGTCATATATAACTGCCCCCACTTACTGGCAGTGTAAGTGGATTTTCCTGGCACGAAATGGGCCGACTTCGTGAGTCTGTCGACAACAACCCGGATCGAAGCGGCGCGAAGCGGCTGGCTGACGGATCGGTTGTGGATCGCGAAGGGTGACGCGGCTCGGCTTCGGGCGACGGCTGCGAGAGACGGCTGCTCTGACGGACGCTCGGCGTGCACGGATCGGCTTGGACGATTCTTCCGACGTGGCTGGAAGCTCGGCGACGGCTCGGTTTTGACTGCAGACTCGGCTGCGCTGCTGAACAGAGAGGGGAAGGCTTGGCGGCTCGGGTTCGCGGCGGCGGCGGCTAGGGTTTGATTAATAATAATTTTTTTTCTCTCTTTTCTTTTCCCCTCTTTCTTTCTTTGATTTTTCTCTTCTTCTTTACGCACGAGTCCCAAGGCTTTTTATAAGGCAATAACTTTTTTTCTTTTCCTTTTAAATAACCCAAACCAACCATCTCCTCTCTCTCTCCAAATCTCACCAAAATCAACCAACCCTCCTTTCAATTAGCAATAACTCACTAAATACATTCTAAATACTAAAACAGGTAAAATAATACTTAATAATAAAAAGTGGAAAATCCCAACTTTAATAAACCGGAAACTTCAAATTGATAAGATTCTCCCAATAAATTTGTATTTTCCAAGACCATACATAAATATTAATAGTAAGATGAACAAAAACGAGTTTGTTGGGGCGTTACAAAAACCAAAACTTTTATGATTGAAATGGACTCGCCAAACAATTACATAGCATGTGACCATAGCACCTACCATGGCGAGAAAAGGTGCAATGTTTGGAGATTGGCATCCTCAATTTGACCCACTTTATTTCACAAGATCCACATGCCATTGCCCTCCCCTCTCTACCAACCTAATCTAATCTCTTTGTTCCCAAAAGCATCACAAGACTCCCAATATAATATATATATATATATATATATATATATATATATATATATATATATATATATAGTTTTAGTACAGATAACACCTTGAGTGAAAATGGATCTTTCAAGTAGTTGTCAAAAAATGTACCTTTCAATCTCTCTTATCCAATCTTCCCCCCAACTCGACATCTGCCCACTTAATCCGCTTCCACGTTATAATATGACTAGTTGTTATAAATATATCTTGAATATGTTATTTACACTTCAAACGACCAAGCACAGGGTCTCGCTAGGATATAAAATGAATCGATTTCTATCTATGCTTGTGAATATTGTTATTGGTAAATTATGTAAATCTACTCTATCAAATATTTTATTTATTTGTCTATATTATACGAGATTATCGTTTTATTTATTTGTTTCATGAGATTGAAAGGAGGAGATTGGTGGGAAACATGAGACATTACTGACATGTCAGGTAAAAAGTCAACAATATGTCTGAAGTTCAAGCACAATAGTGGTTGAGGAAAAAAATATGAACTTTATCAAGAACAAGGGGATGTGGTAAAGATCAATTAATTTTTCAAACTGGGTAGCATGTGGGATTCATGGATACAATTCAACTGCTTCAATGGAAGGGAAATTAAAAAGTGAAGAAATGGGTTGAAAATATGACTTTTTTTTTTTATTTTGCTAATAAGTCCATTGATATTGCTATTTTGCTACTTAGTACATGAATTTTTTTATAATTTTTTTGCATGTGGCTGATAGCCTTCCACACTTACCTTTGTAAGATGAATCACGTTTGCACAATGAAAGTTTTATAATAATGTCCGACATTGAAAGTACCTTATCATAGTGTCTTCATCTGATGAAAGGAAGAAATGAAATGTCGTCCTTTGAGTATAATTTTTCCTTCAAAAGAAATGCTGATGTGCTTTGGACATCGACTAATAAGGTTCGTCTACGACCAAACGTATCCAGTAGCATCTTGCGCAAGAACTGGGTGCAAAAGAGTTTCAAACCAAAAGATCAACAAGCTAACGAACATTAGCTCTCCAATGAGGATCCAGCCACATCTTTCAGTATAGCTAAACTATGGATTCGTGAAGACCATAAAAACATTGAAATGTCTGTACTTTGAATAACCAAGCACGAGGTTTAAGATTATACAAATCCTCCATTTCCATTAGCATAAAACTGAGAAGATATATAGTTCCGCGCTTTCCTTACTGTCCGTTTTGTTCTATGCTTTGCTAGCCTAAATCTCAATCCAATTGAAACTAGAGAAATACAGAAAAATCAAGCTTTTTCAATGGAATTGGCCTGCTATATACTAGCATGCATCACACGTTATTTCCTTATTTGCTTCTTAACATTATCGTTGATGTTTCTTACGTAAAGCAGGTTATAAAAACACTTTTCAAGAGTCCAAAAGTTACACAAAACACACCCGAAATTTACAGCTCAAAAACCAAATAAGAAAGAAGTGATCTATGAGGAAGTTCTCCATTGAAGTTCAACATGGATGCGTCCATTCTTTGAGTCTATGAGATGGTACTTCTCATTAATCCTTTTGTTAGCCACCACATCCGACAGGCTGATGTCCACATAGCCAAGACATTCCTAAAGAACAAATCAAAAAATATTTATAAGTTCACTCAAAAACCAAAGTAGAATATGTAGTTGTTGGTTTTCTTGGTAATGTTTTATTACTAATTACCTTTGGATGCAGCAAACCTATTTTTGAAGAAGTGCTGATAACTTCTATGTGTACTTTGTCATTTGTTGGAGGTTCGTCTAGTGGAAAAGCGAACTCCTCCTCCCATCTTGGATCTCTATTCTTCTTCACCCGCTGCAAAAAAATCGTGACTATTTGGTTTTCTTGTTTCCGTTTTATGACTAACCCATTGGTTCATTTGTTTTGTTATATACTTCTAAAAATGTTTTCAAAATCCAAGTCAAAGTTCTGAAAAACCAAAGCAAAGCAGTTCTAAAAGCTTTTTTTTTTTTTTTTAATTAGACTCAAAATCAAGTGTTTCCTCCTCGTGAACAAGCATAGACTTCAAAAAGAGAAGATTAATAACTAAAAGGTTATCAAATGGGTTTGGCCTTAGTTGTTAAGTTTTGTTCTTATATGATTGTAGTTACCTAACATGTTCAGTGACAATCTTGTTCTATGTAAATGAATAAAGAAATTGCATTGATTGACATGTACCTTAGTTTTTCTCTTATCACCCCTGAAGTAAATCCTTACAAATGGATTGGTGTGATGTTTTCCTTCAACATCTTCAGCTTCATGAATTATGATCACCAACAAACCGCCACCGGCTGGTGTTCCGTCGGGAGCTTTTGGTACTGCGTGCATTTCCTCAAAACCTTTCGGTATCTCATCCTCTTTAAATGGTTTATATTTAAGTTCAACTACAACCTGACCACGGTCCTTCTCGTTCTCGACGCCATCTGAATCAGTCTTCTTTAGAAGGGGAAGAGTCAAGACTTTCACCTCATCAGGAAGAAGATCTTTCAAAGGTACAACATTTATGCCCATCTTGTCATGCTTCCCAATCTGAGATATATTTGAACTCCACATTTTAAGAGATTCAAGGCTGTCCTTTTGGTTCATGTCGACCTAGGCACAGTCATTATTTAAGTTGTAAAGAATAAATACCTTCTCCCAATCAAAAACATGGAGCTCTAAGGCTTGGGATTGAGGATCTCGAACAATTAACTTGAACTCCTCGTTCCATTCTGGGTTCAAGTTATTGTGCTTCACGGACGTCTTCTTCGAAGGTAACTTGTCATCGGTGAGCTTCAGTTTTATATATGGATCTGATGCACCTAAAAGATCCTTTTTTTTAAGGTTCATTGCTTTAACAACTTTCACATGAAGAATTCCCACAGGCTTCCTATAGGCTCTATAAAGTTAATTATACTCAATTAGTCCAATCCATATATAGAAAAGAAAACTTTGACAAAACTTCACAAGGAGAACCAAATACATACTTGGCAGAGTCGAGAATTTGTATTTTTAAAGTCTTTGGCCACAGATACATGCTTGCAATCTGATCTTTTATTTGCTCCTAACAAATTGAATTTAGAAAGAAATATCATAAATATGAAACAGACAAAGTTTTCTCTGGTAGAGAAGGTGTCCAGGAAGCCCAAGCGTGAATGTTGCCCCGTCTAGTAACCATTTGAATTTTCGTTGTTTTCTTGTTTTTCAAAACAAGCCTATTTTATCTCAACATTTTACCATGGTTTCATTTTCCTTAAGTAAAAGAGTTTGATCTTAGCTAAATTCTAAGAATAAAAACTAATTTTCTTCGCTTTGTTTTTGAAAAACTTTTAGAAAGAAATTTGGAGGTAGAAGGGGAATTCATAGGCTTAGTTTCCAAAAGCTAAAAACCAAATGGTTATAACCAAATGAAGCCTAAACACACAGCTTATTTAATGGTCATCCTTTAAATGGAGGGAGATGGAAATGAAAATCGAGATAGATAAATTGACGAGCATCGTACCTGGACAAACGTATAAAGACCGGGTATTGACATAAGGTCTACCCCCATGAGCTTTAGTCCAAAATCAATGTGTGGCTGCAAATCGTAAGAGATAGTTGATAGATATGTTGAAATATAAACATGAAAAAAAAAACTGAACAATTATCTTCCACTGATCTCAAAGTTAGGTTTAATGCCAAGTTAACAGAAAGAACAAGTAGTTCAAATGAAATAGCACTAACTTTTAGAAATTCAGTCCTTGTTGGATGAACATTTTGTTTTTAGTTCTCTGTTTCTAAAAATTTTGTCCGTCTCCTTACAATTTCCTAAGAAATATCAGAATTCTTAATTTCTAAATTGGGCCTAAACGAATAGGTAATTATTTTATCTTAGAAACATTAACCATGTTAGTTCAAGCAACATTAACCATGTAAAAACATTGCAGTCTCCTCACAAAACTAAAAACAATCACAAACCTTTTCCATGAGAGAGACAGAAATGTTTGCAAAACAAGGAAAACTTGGAACCAGTGGCTTCAAGATGATCCGAGGAACGGCGAAAACTTGCAGATCCACCATCTTTCAAAAAAAGCAAAAGGGAGTGAAGATAAGAACTCGTTCTCAGTTCTTACAAACATTTCCTTTTATCCAAAAATGTACAGTTCACCTGAACAGTGGCTTTTAATCCAAAGGCTTTAATTGCAACCATGATGTTGGGATTTCCTGCCCACTTAATTGCTGGTTCCAATATCAACTCATTTTCATGCATCTCATACACTTTCATACCTGTTAAGAACAAAGTTGAGTTAAAACTCTCTGCACCAAACAATGTTTTCAATTCAAGACTCTCGCGAGAACAGTGTTTTGAAAAGCCCTTTCGAGTGCACGCCTAGGCTCACAACACTAGTCTTGTGCTCAAGGAATAAGGCTAAATGGCAAAACATCTTGTGCTTGGGGATCTTCTTTTTCATATTTCCACTTCAACTGTACTTGTGCATATGGATCTTTCTGAGCCTTGTGCTTAAGGCTCAAAGAGAGGAAGGTGTGATCCTCATTTGTAAACCAAGAAAACCAAACAAGCAAGCAAAGAGAGGAAGAAAGAAAACAAGACAAGTTAGTGAGGAACTTTATGAGCAAGAGTGAGTGTGTTTTGAGAGTGAGTGTGTTTTGAGAGTAAAAGAATGTTCTCTCCAACACTATCCATTGTTTGTCGTAAATTTTCTTAATAAAAGTTTATTTCTTTGAAGTGAATGTCTCTTTCTTATGTGTCAGTTTCTTCAAGATAGATGTGTTCTAAAGTGATTTTAAACATGACAAAAGTAAGTTTAACCCTTTCAAAATCACTCCCAAAGCAGTTAATGAGTTTAACCATAGATTGGCTTCATCCTACAACTCTCATAAAAGTGTTTGTTTTGAGATTTTTCTAGCATTGGAGTAAACATCTTAAAGCAATACCATGTTCCATTTGCATATTCAAAAAATAGAAGGCTGGGAGACAAGAGTTTAAAGCATAAATAATTCCAAAACCTTGAAGAGTCGGCGAAAGCGTCCCAAGCGTGAGCTCTTGGATTTCAACAGACTGGATCTTATACTTGGGAATTTCCTCGGCAATTATAGGCTTGATGACAGTTCTTACTGTCTTGGCAATTGCCTAAGCCACAGAGATTAAAATGTAACAAATTAAACTGATGACAAAGTAAAAGAAAAGGAGAAGAAATCAAATTTAGAAAAAAAAGAACAAGTACCTTGTCAATATAAGGCCACAAATAGTCAATAAACGAGTTTAGCCAATCCATCTTTAAGAAAATGATACAAAATAAGATTGTTAGCAATGAAAATTTTCAATAACTCCTGAAGTGACAATGAACAAACAAAATCTTTTTTTCTTTAATTATCAATGATTCGTTAAAAAATATTTTCTTTAGTATTTACGTACTCGATCATAATCTGGATTCTTCACCCAAAGCGGCAACTCAAGGAGCATCCGCTGCATAGTTTCGGGGTCGGGTTCAGTCAACGGCTTAATCTCAGGATCCTGTGACATCCTCAACACACACAAAACTAAATTAAAACTTGGAAAAATAACAAAAACAAAATAATAATAATAATAATAATAATAATAATAATACATTGCTAATAAATGTAGACCTCGTTAGATAACCATTTTATTTATTAGTTTTAGTTTTTGAAAAGTCGAGTTTATAAACTTTGATGTCTGCCTGAGAGTTTCTATGTTTTGTTAATTACTATATTTCGAAGTGTTTCCAAAATTCAAGCCAAAAGCTTCGAAAACCAATATATATATATATATATATATATATATATATATATATATATATATATATATATATATATATATATATATATATATATATATATATATATATTATTTTCAGAAGACAAAAAGTTTTGTTTTTGTTGTGGAATTTAGGTATGAGTTCGTATGTTTTTAATTTTTTTTCAAAAATATCAAACAACATCCTATTAGGCTCCATAGATAATCATTTGATTTTTTGTCTTTGGATTTTACTTTGTAGGGTGGTTTGAAAACCGGTTCTGAAAAAGAAAACGTTTTTAAAAAACAAAAATTAAAAACTTCTTTTTGGAATTTAGTGAACAGTTTGAATCTCTGGTTTTGAAAACTAACTAAAACTTTGCTAAAGAAATGGCAAGAAAACAAACAAAATCGAGTTATTATCAATTGGTGCTTTATAAAAATTAAGCTTATACACTTTACTATCCATAAATCTTTTTCCTACATTTTAGAAATGCTTCAAAAACCAAACAAAATCTAATTCTTAGCCAAATTTAAATTTAAAAGAGAAAAAAAAAAAAAAAACTCACTCTCACTAATTCTATATAATGTTAAACTAAACTTAGTTCAGTTGAGCTAGAAGATATGTTATGTGTTATATGGGGACTCCAGTCACGTAGAAGCATCTAGAAAACATACCTTCACATGACTTGGTTTGAAATATATGAAGAAGAAATATCCAACGATGAAGCCAGCTGAGATTCCAAGGGAGAACCCACAAATGCTCCAAAGGGCGTTGAGAAAACCCATCAGAAACCGCCGTGTCGGAGCGGGATCCCACTCCCGGCGTCCGCGAAGGTTTGTGTTGTTTTTTGTGTTTTAGTTTTAGTTTGATTGAGAATTTTTTTTTTGGAAGTTGGAAAAAGAAAGAAAAGGAAAATTCTTTTCTTATTTGGTAATCCACCGAGAAAACGCGATTCGTTGTCGCATTTTGAACACATGAGGGATTAATCAGAGAGATGGGGTTGAAAATTTGTTTACACGTGGCACGAGATAACCATACTTATTATTCTCCTTTCTCCATGGGTTAGATAGTTTGTGTTCTTTAGTTTGCTTTATGATAAACTATATATACAGCTTGAAAAGAAAAATCTAAACATTATAATAAAAATAAAACGGTGAACGGTAAAATATTAAAAATTACAGTAAATAAGTAAATATGATGGTAAAAGAAAGAGTTTTGAAATGGAAAATTAAAATAAGTGTTCAATCTTATATACAACCAAAATAAGTGTTACTTTATACCTCTAATAATACATATTTGATACGCTAAATACATATATTTATATATATAGACGTTGAAAATGACAATATATTAAAAAAAAAAATTGTTTATTAAATGAGAACACATGATGATGATTATATTGCATATCTAAATTTTATGTATATAACTATAGCTTATCATGCAAGATAAAGTTAAGATTTATATATATAAATAAATTAATTAATTAATTAATTATATATATATATGTTATATAGGAAGATTATTGAAATGGTAAAATTGTTTTAAATATTTCCAAAATATAGTAAAATATCATATTTTATCAATTATAGAGTTTATCGATGTCTATCATCGTTGATATAATGTGAAAATTTACTATATTTTGTAAATATTTTGATTGTATTTGAAAATGTCCAATTATATATCGCTTTTTATTTGATATATATTTTTATAAAGTATAGATTAAGTTACGTTGTTGTGATATTTGAGTTTTAATTTTTAGGAATTATGAACAATAAACATTATCTAAATTTTATCTTAGAGAAACCAATCCCTGCAGGAAATTTAGCGAGGATAGGAATGAAATGGTAGTCGGGAACAACTCGTCCCATGGACATTTCTACTCTCATCCTTTCGAGTACCCTCTTACTCCCCTTCTAGTAGACTATTCGGCTTCTCTTTGTTTGAAAGAATAACAATGGCCCATTTTTGTTAAGGACTAGATTATATTAAAATTAAAAAACAATAAAAGAATAATAGAACTGCGGAATGACTTCATGACTGAAATGGTTTTTTAATGATGTTGTAAGTTAGCAATTAAGCGTGTGTGTTGAAAGCCAAACAAGTTTTTTTTAACAAATTTGGCGAGTCCTAAAAGCGAAAGTTAATGTTAAGAATTTGTATGAATTTTTGTGGAATTTTATTAAGTTTGAAGTTCTTGGTTTATATTTTTATATAAACCTTTTTTTCCAATTCAAAATAGTTTCAAATAAATTGATAACCATCTCAATGTAACGTACTTTCTTAAACTTTTCTTAAAAAAGAAATATTAAAGTAAATTTTGAAAATTTAAAATTATTCTTTATACTAGTCTATATACTAACACATACATACATACAGTATTTATTAAAAGCTATTTTAAATTTAACGATATTATTGAAAATTTAAAAACTCGATATTTTTTTGAAATAAATAACCAATAATTTCATTGGTGAGATATATTTTTAAAATTTTTAAAAAGTGTTATGATATTCTTAAAAAATTAAAAACACCTTTTTTAGGGTGTGGATAAATATTAGATAAAAAATTTATACGATTTATAAATAAGTAAAATTATGCTATATTTATAAATATAATACTTGTTTTTTTCTTTTATAAATTATTATTATTTAAAACAATATTATTTTTATAATTTAGCACAAAAATTTTATAAAAGAAAAAGAAATACAAAAGTGGTTTGTGGTGAGGTCATGTGGCATGTGGGAAACGTGGCAAATTCTAGAGTCTCCACGTCGGAGGGTGCAAGAAGGCAAGAATTAAGAGTGGGGCCACTTCGATAACTGTCAAATAACGGTAATACGGAAGTCTTCGACATTGACGATATTCCAAATTTGTCCCTCACAGATAATACAATATTTTCCAAGACGTTTTTCTATTTCTTACTTTTTCCTCTTCTCATATTTATTATAATAATTTTATTTTATGTTATGTTATTTGTTTTAATTTTTATCGTATAAAAATATATTTCATTTTCAACATTTAATATTTAATGATCCATGAATATGTTTGAATTCTAATAAATTTGGATAATTATTTTCTTTTTTAGCTTGAACCGTTTGAGTAATTTCTCTTTGAATTCTAATTGTTTCACTGACCATTACTTGAAATTTTTTCAGGATAAGGTTTTGTACGAACTAGGAAAACGAATTGGAGAGCGGAGATAGAAAATAGAAAAGTCATCTCTTGTCCTACTCCATCAATTTACATCTCTAATACTAACGATTATATTTAGGATGACATTTGGATTAACAGATACACTATTGTTTCTTACATTTTATAACAATTTAGTACGTAGACTTTAGTTTATAATAATTTAAGCTTTAGGAAGAGATATTCAAACCGTAAAAGTAAAATCTTTCGTATAACATTAGATATTACCTAAAAATGTAATTTTACATTTTTTTTTATTCCTTTATTTGATCAATGAACTTGTTGTTGGATTGCAGCCAAATTGAGGGCAATAAATTATTCAAGTGCTTTGGTATAATCACAACTTCATTTGAGTACTCAAATGGAATAAATATTATTTATGGTAACAAGTGTCTTGGTTTCATTATTGGTGGAAAAGTTTGAGAAAGAGTGTTTGTATAAATAATAGCAAAACAAATATAATCAACAATAGAAAAAAATCTTTTCTTATGGGTTTAGTTTTTATTTAATTTATCATCCGATTGGAAAATATTATAATTTTACTTTTAGTTTTGAGTTTTGTTTCAATTTTATCGGTAGGATTAAAGATTTATTATCAATTGTTTCAATTTTTCGTTAAATACTTATTTTAAGTTTTAGTGTTGATGCTTATTAATTACTTTTAGCTTTTCGTTATTTATTAATTTAAAATAAACTATAATAAAGAAAAATTATTATAAATGGTAAAAAATTTGAAAATATTCACAAAATATAACAAAAAAATTTAAATTCTTCTACCAATGTTAAATATGAAATTTTGCTACTTATGTCGTAAATAGTTTCGTCCATTTTGTTGTATTTGACAATGTTCTTAACTATAATTAATTAAGTGTCACTAACTTTCATCGGATTCATTTTAAAAATTAATTTTATGGTCGTTTAAATTAATTAATAGACATTAACATCTAATATCGAGAGTGAGTATGTTTAGTGAAAAATCAATGTTAAAAGGGTAAATTTTGAAACTTAAGAACTAAATTGAAATAAAATTTAAACTATTAGAGTAAAAATGTAACATTTTGAAATATACGAAATAAATAGAAATCAAGCAACAAACTTAAATAACGTTTCAAAATATATAAATTAAATAGAAATTAAACTAAAAACCTAGAGACTACATATAATTTTTTTTTTTCAAATACTAAAAGAGTTTGAAGAAGGTTAAGGTTAAGGTGAGATACAATGACAAATCGTCAAAAGCAGGAGCTGATTTATTAAGGAGCCAGTGGGGGCACGTGTCCCACTCACATTATAGATTTTTGTATTTTATTGTTAATTTTGAAGTGTTAGACTATAATATATATTAAACAATATGTTATTTTTCAAAATTCTAGTTTTGGTGTTGTGGCTATGCCCTCTTTTTGTAACCTTTAAGTTAGAGGTTTGAATTCTACAAATTGCAATATTTTTATTCAAAACATCATTAATTTTCTTTTTCCACATATCAAATATCTTTTCAAATTTCAATAATTTTATTTCAAAATAATTTGAAATTGATTGCACCTGATATTAAAAAAGATACAGTAAACTACATTGCAACAGAAATTGTTAATATATTTATAAGAGATGTGAGTGACAAACAATTTTCTATCTTGATAAACGAATCAAGAGATATATCGTCAAATGAGCAAATGTCAGTTGTATTACGATATGTGGATGAAGGTCATGTGATTGAATGATTTGTTGGAATCATCCATGTCAATAATACAAGTGCCCTATCACTTAAGGAAGCTATTGATTGTTTTTCTATAAACATGGGTTAAGTATGGCTAATTTGCGAGGACTAAGATACGATGGAGCAAGTAATATGCAAGGTGAGTTCCATGGCTTGAAAGCACTTATTTTGAAAGAAAATGAATGTGCTTTTTACATTCATTGTTTTGCTCATCAACTTCAATTACTTGTCTCAAGTATTACAAAGAAAATATCAGGATGTTGTAAATGCAATGAATTTAGTCAACATTTGTAAAGGTAGACTGTAAGCAATGAGAGGATCTGATTGGGATTCATTATTGGAAATAGTTTCTTATTTCTACAATAGTCATGATATTGAAGTTCTTAAAATGGATGTTATGTTTTTAGTTCGAGGACGAAAAAGTCGAAAATCTCAACCAATTACAAATTTGCATCATTATCGTGTTGAAGTCTTCTATGCTATCATTGATATACAACTTCAATAGTTGAATAACCGTTTTACTGAAGTGCTTATCTGTATGGCTTGTTTGAATTCAAGTAATTCATTTGCTGCTTTTGATAGACAAAAACTTAGTCAACTTGCTCAGTTTTATCCAACATACTTTTCAGTTATTGAAATTTATATGCTTGAGGATCAACTTCAAAATTACATTATTGATATGCGTTCAGAGTTTGTTGAACTAAAAAACATTGGTGATCTTACAATGAAAATGGTTGTTACGAAAAGAAATAAGGTCTATCCATTAGTTTATTGGTTGCTCACATTGGCGTTGGTTTTACTGGTTGCAACAACTACTATAGAGAGAACATTTTCTGCTATGAATATTGTGAAGGCTTGATTGCGCAATCGAATGGGAGATCAATGGATGAATGATTGTCTTATAGGTTATATTGAGAAATATTTATTGGATAAGTTAGATAATAAACTTATCGTGGATCGATTTCAAAACATGAAAACTCGTAGAGGACAATTGTAATACGTATTAAATTAATTAATCTTTGAAGCTATTAATATATTTTTTTACATTTTTTAGTGTGTTTATTATATAGTGCCCCCTATACAAATATCCGAATATGCCACCGGTCAAAAGTAAACGATGAAGATGATGATGATAATGAAGAGAGAGAGAGGTATAACCTAAATCACATAATAAGGAACGTGAATGATACCAATAGGGAAAATAAGGAATCCAAAAAGAAAAAATGAATTCTCAATTTTGATAAATAAGAATGTAACGTCACATTTTTCATTTACAAAGATTCTCATAAACTTGCCTTAAGAATTAAGATAATAATTTTTTTGTCAAAATGAGTTCAAATGATACATTAGGAAGATATTAATGCGAAGTTTGAGTTTCGATTCTCCATCATCTTGAGAAGGAATTTAAATGCGTGTCCGTGGTATAATACTGTTTAATTTATATACATTTTATAATATGTTTTTAAGTTAATTAATAATAGTTTATAAAATAACTATTAATTTTCCTTACTCAACTTCTTGATGAATATCTTTTTTATAAGTTATTTAGAAAACCAAACCTTTTTATGAAACATTTTGGTTGGGTTAGTTCGATCATCTGTTCAATAAATATATAAAACAACTATTTATTTATTTTTTAAAAATATAATTCAATTATGTATCGAACATTTAATCTCTTCCAACCACAAAATCAATCTGTCATTTCTTAAACGAGTGATAAAATTACAAAGTATAAAATTTAGTACTAATAGTTTGGACTTCGATATTAACTCGTCATTAGTCCCAAATTTGTCCCATAGCAATAATATCACGTGTCTTTATGTGACAATTATGTTATTTTTCGGCCAAAATACCAATCAAACTAAGCCCCAAAATTTAAATCAAAACATCACTTGATTGGCCAAAAAACTTTCAATCTCAAGTTCACATGACTATAAATAAAATATTTTGTTGTGGGGAGAGAAAGGAGAATGGAAGATCGAAGTAATAATTATCAAAATATTTAAAGAACGTAACTCTCTTGAAATCCAAAATCATAAAATTAAAGCTTTGAATTATGTAGCTCTCTGTAGTTCTAAAGATGGAAGACTTAAAAAAACATTCTTGAAGAATTCACAACCACACAACTGAAGGTCCAAAGAGACTTAAAAAAATAATCTATATTAACATTCGAGAGAATGCAATAACTATTAGTATGATATCAATCGTACTCACTATGCACTATGCGAAATTGGAGAACAAATAATTTACAATACAAATAATTATAAATACAAACAAATAAAAATGCTTAACAATTTAAGTTAGCTTGGCTTGGATCAACCTTGAACCAATTCAACTAAAAAGTAATGTGTAACCAACCCGAACCATATGGGTAAAGTTGAGTTGATCAAATTTTTGAATCACTGATGTTTTTAACATACTTAATAAATACTATTCGTTTTATTTACTTTTGTTGTCTACTATGTACGTAGGAGTGTTTTAAAATACTGAGCTAAGTTTTGAAATCAAGGTTTTGTTTGGAAACTATTTGACTTCTTGTTTTTAAAATTAAGTCTATAGAAACTGCTTTTACCTCAAAATTTTTTTAAATTTATTATTTACTATTCACCAATGGCTTCAAAAACCAAACAAAAAATTTGTAAACTAATTAGAAATGTAGTTTTTAAAATTTGTTTTTGTTTTTAAAATTTCACAAAAGAATTCAACTATTGTACCTAAGAAATATGCCGATCATAGTAAGCAATGAAGAGAATCTATGTCCATTTTTTTTTTAAATACAATGACTAATTATCCTGAATAGAAAAAGAAAAAAACTTATGGTATAAAGAAGTTGTAAAGAAACAACCATAAACTTAAGAAACCAAACAATTACCAAAATAATTTTAAAGGAAATTAATTTAAATGACAAAATAAATATTTATAAATATAACAAAATATCACAATCTATCTGCGATAGATCACAATAGACTACTATCATATTTATTTTGATACATATAGACACATATAGAAGTGTATAGCGGTAATCACTATATTTTCATATGTCAAAACTTAGTATTTGTACTCTTCTATAATCAAAATTTGCTCAATAATCATAATCAATAAAAATATTAATTTATATCTCTCAAATAGGATTGTATCAATTTAAATCATAAATTAATAATTTTATTAATTTAAATTATAAATTGTCGTAAAAAATCACTTTATACCCAATTACATCATGTTTGGAAAACATTACATGGATATCAATTAAATCCCTAAATTTATACGAATCATCTATACACTTATTCTAATTGTCCGTAATAGATGATTCTAAATGATAAGCACAGTAAAATAGTAGAAGGCGGTGTATAGACACGAGTAATAAAATTGAAATGTAATAAATTATTCATATTTAGATGGAACATTTTCCATCCTTTTTTACTATTTATGATTCTATTTTTGTTGGGTGACACGTTTTTTGATTCTCTAATAATTTTGATTACATCGTTGCTATCAGACTTTCGAGATTTAACGTACTAAAATTAATATTAGATTAAATTATAAATTTCGGATGATATCAAATTAAAATTTCAATCGATACTTATATATATATATATATATATATATTTTACCAAAACAAAGGTGGTACGAAAGAGGGGTTTTTGGAGGTCGGCGATGGAACAAAGCGGAGGAGTTTGGTAGTATGAAATGTTTTAATCACCGCCATGCAAAATGTGGAACCTCATCCTTCTTCCTTATCTTACACAAAGTTAAGAAAAATGAAAAAACTAACTAAAGTATTAGTAAAAGGATAAATTGAACCCTTTCAATTACACCTTCGTTTTTTATTGAAATTGATTAATAATTATAATAACTTTACGGAAAAAGTGTAAATATATATTTAAAAATAAAAAAGTAATAAAGAAAACTAAATTAAAGATTTATCTAAAATTGATACCTGAATTAAAATTGAAAATTGAGTTTATATGTTGGGTAAAAGTAATAAAAAAAAAAAAAAAAAAAAACAAGGACAAAAAATTTCACTACATAAAATTTTGTAATGAAAATTTTTACCATTTTTGAGGATTTTCATATTTTATATTCTCAAAATTAAAATATTAATAATAATAATAATAATAAAAAAGAAAAAACAGAGCATAATAAGAACAATTAGTTCCCATTTCATCTTCCTCTACGTTTTTCTTTTCTTCCTCCCTAGGGCTTTCCTTCCATTTTTCTTTTCCTTCTCCATACCTGAGGGGGGGACCTTTCGTTATACGTAAATTCAATCTCAACTCAGATTTCCATACGTTTCCAACTCTTCAATCCAATCCCCGGAGTTTCCTCGATTTCTCCTTCACATTTCCATGGGCGTTTTGTTCTATATCTTGAAATTTTATTTTTGATTTCTTTACTTTCCTTGCTCTAAAGGGTTTATGAGCAATTCGTGATTTTTCTGTTTCTCCGCCTTTGGATTCACATTCTTTTTCTCTATTGGGTTGAGGGGAATCTAGGGTTTTCGAATTCGGGTGCAGGACTCAGCTGGTTTTCGGTTCAGCTACTGTTTGTCCTTTTTGTTGTTTTTGATTTGGTGCTGGTCAGATGTGTAGTAAATTTGGATCAAGAACTGTGTGATCGCCGCTCGGTGGCGAGCGACTCGTCGATTTGAGGGTTTGGGTTTTTGTATGGAAACTCGGAGCAGAAAGCGGGCGGAGGCCTCCTCAGCAGCCCCTTCTTCTTCGTCTTCTGGTCCCACTACTCGTTCTACCAAGCGCGCTCGTCTTTCTGCTACCTCTTCGTCGAATCTTGCTGCTGCATCTACTCTTTCGATCTCTACACGTTCTCGCTCTACCCGAACCCAAGAACCGTCTGCCACTACTACTCCAATGGACTCGACTAATGAATCATCTGGGTCACGCCGACGTGGGAAGAATTCTGATAAAGAGAACTCGGATAAGGGGAAGGAGAAGGAACATGAGGTTAGGATTGGGGATAGAGAAAGAAATGCTGACCAGAGCTTTGGGTTGAATATTGAAGGGAGTGGCGGTGGGGAGGATGATGATAATGATAGTGAAGGAGGAATGGGAGTCTTGCAGCATAATTTGTCCACTGCTAGTAGTGCCCTTCAGGGACTTCTCAGGAAACTCGGTGCTGGATTGGATGATTTACTTCCATCTTCTGCTATTGCATCGGCTTCATCCTCACAGCAGAGAGGACGGCTTAAGAAAATCTTATCTGGGTTGAGAGCGGATGGAGAAGAAGGGAAGCAGGTTGAGGCATTGACACAACTCTGTGAGATGCTTTCAATCGGGACTGAGGAGTCTCTAAGTACTTTCTCTGTTGATTCTTTTGTCCCTGTCCTTGTTGGGTTGCTTAATCACGAAAGCAATCCTGATATAATGCTTCTAGCGGCTAGGGCACTAACCCATCTGTGTGATGTTCTCCCTTCATCATGCGCTGCTGTTGTGCACTATGGTGCTGTTCCCTGCTTCTGTGCGAGATTGCTGACTATAGAATACATGGACCTAGCTGAACAGGTTTGCTCTTTGCATCTGACTTGGCTCTTGTGAAACGTGGGAGTAGATATTGTTACCAATTCAGAGTGAACTATACTTTGCTGATTTGTAAATGTACTTATGCATAATATTTACCGTGATAAGTGGGTGGAGCCAAAAATGCTAGCTCTTCTCACACACTTTGGTGGTCACGAGGTTATGAGACTGGATGTTGACTTGTAGATCAAGCAGTTTTGTCTCGTCTTGTTTCTGTTTTAATAACTGATAACATCATTCTGACGATTAATACAGGGTGGTTTAATGAATTCTTTGTCTATGTTGCTGTGCATCAAATTCTATGAGTTCATGTTTTCTCTAGTCTGATATGATGGTACTAATAGAAGTAGGTTTCTGTCAACAGTCCCTGCAAGCTTTAAAGAAGATATCCCAGGAACACCCTACTGCTTGCCTGCGGGCTGGTGCTCTCATGGCTGTGCTTTCATATTTAGATTTCTTCCCTACAGGAGTTCAGGTAACTGATGGCTGTAGACACTATTACTCTGCAGATTTTGGATGGCATCAAAGATTGGACTTGTTTTTCATCAGGGTTCATATATTTTACTGGTTAACTATTATCATTTTGTTGAAATTGTATTGTAGCGAGTTGCACTGTCCACTGCTGCGAATATGTGCAAGAAGCTTCCTTCAGATGCAGCTGACTTTGTGATGGAAGCTGTTCCTCTGCTGACAAACCTTCTTCAGTATCATGATGCAAAAGTAAGTTGCTTTAGTCACAGTTAACAATTTTGAGATTTAGGTTTCTGTAGTAGATGAATCTTTCTTTGCCTTCAATTGGAGACCAATGAGACGGTGTCTTAGAACAAAAAGAGAGACAGGCTCTCCTCCTGGAGGATTTATCTGAAGACTCACACTTCTTTGCACCTTTTTGTGGGTTCTTGTGGCTAAACCCTTTTGTGATGTTCTTTTTTCTGTTTTGTTTATTTATTTCTTACACTTGAAGTTTTTGAAGGTCTTTTTGGTCGCTCAGGCTTGGCGCCCCCCATCCCCCCTTAAAAGATTAACAATTAAGGTATTTTTAAAGGAAAATCAGTGAGGAAATGTGAGATACTCTTGTTTCTTGTTGGTAGGTGTTGGAGCACGCTTCAGTTTGTTTGACTCGTATTGCGGAGGCCTTTGCATCATCTCCTGATAAATTAGATGAACTATGTAACCATGGACTTGTTACGCAAGCTGCCTCACTTATTTCCACCAGCAGTACTGGAGGTGGACAGTCAACTCTTGGATCAGCTACTTACACTGTAAGTTCCAAATGTGCTTTCCTCTTTCGATGGTTTTGTGTTTGAGGGTATTGATTACATCTTACAATTATGCAGGGATTAATCCGACTTCTTTCCACATGTGCAAGTGGATCTGCCTTGGGTGCAAAAACTTTGCTGCTTCTTGGGATCAGTGGCATTCTTAAAGATATATTATCTGGTTCTGGCGTGTCTACTAACGCATCTGTTTCGCCTGCATTAAATAGACCACAAGAGCAGGTAGGTTCTGCTAATTTTCCTGGTGATCACTATGCAGTCTGCATAGTATCATTTTCCCCATGTAGACAACTCTCGTTATTCCCTTGTGTTTTCCATCTCATTTGTAATCTAATAGTACGAAAATGAAAAATCTGATTGATTATTTTCTTGCTGTTTTACAACCCAAACACCTGTATTTATACTAGAAACTTTGCTAATCTAACGTAGTAACTGACTAAACCAACTGATGGAGGGTTAATGTGCCGACTGATCAGGTCTTATTCGCAGCCTAGCTAATTGTATTATTTGTTGACTAGGATTTGTATTGTGAGCCAAGATCAAAATATCCATTAACAAGTCAATAACTGGAAATCCAAGGGTTCAACATTGATATTAAAGATCCACTGATGTCTTTGACATCTTTTTTTAATTCTCGTAAAACATAAAAAATGTCATATGTTCAGTCCAATATGAATATAGATTATCCATCTTAGTTTGGGAGTAAAAAATAAGTTAATTACTAACCCAAATAAATTTGTAAATTTTTTACTTCAAAAAATATCTGTTAACAGCGATATTTGTGGTAAGGGTGGACTGGAATGACTCAAGGCCTTTGATCAATGTGGTTGAATGTAATCTTTTAATTAATAATTATTTACTTTCAATAGATTTCTGTGAATTAGTTACTTATCTGAAAAATTTTCAATTGCCACAAATTACAATCTTCTGTTTACGGTCTGTCTATTGTACTCTAATATTCTATAATGGAGGTTATTTTTCTGATTTTGTTAACTGTTGAGTTGAATGTTTTACCTCTTTTCCTCAAACAGTTTGATTTCTGTTGAATGTAGATTTTTGAGATAGTCAACTTGGCAAATGAGCTTCTACCTCCTCTACCTCAAGGAACTATTTCCTTTCCACCCAACTTTAATATGTTTGTGAAAGGACCAGTCATCAAGAAGCCATCTACAAGCGGTTCTGTGAAAGAAGAAGATCCAACTGATAGCGCTCCAGAAGTGTCAGCTCGTGAGAAACTCTTAAAGGATCAGCCTGAGCTCCTCCTCCAGTTTGGAATGGATCTCCTTCCTATTTTAATACAGGTATGGTGGCATATTATACTTACTTTGGATCCTAAGAGAAGTCATTTCTGGTTCAGTTAGTACTGAAATTGAGCTCTTTGGTCAATTAGATCTATGGTTCCAGTGTGAATGGTCCAGTACGTCGTAAATGTCTCTCTGGAATTGGAAAATTGATGTACTTCAGCACTCCAGAGATGATACAATCATTATTGAATGTGACTAATATAGCAAGGTATCCAACTTCACTGTGCCTAAAATTTCTAGGCTTGCTTTGTTGATGTATTTAATTTTTCATTTCTTGATTTAGTTTTCTAGCTGGTGTTTTGGCATGGAAAGATCCACATATTTTGATTCCTGCTCTGCAAATTGCTGAGATTCTTATGGAAAAGCTTCACGAAACATTTTCTAAGATGTTCCTTCGGGAGGGCGTTGTTTATGCTGTTGACCAGCTTATCTTGGCTAATAACCAAAATACTTCTTCCCAAGCGGCTTCTGTGGAGAAGGATAGCACCTCTGCATCTGGAACTTCATCACGCACTCGACGTTATAGGCGGCGTAGTGGAACTATGAACTCGGATGGAAGTTCACTGGACGAAAACAAGAATTCTGTTTCTGGAAGTGGTGTTCCACAGGGTTCGGTGGAGGTTCCATCAATTAATTCTAATCTCCGATCTTCTGTAAGTTCCTGTGCCAACGCATTTAAAACTAAGTATTTCCCCTTAGATCCGGGAGATGTTGAAGTTGGAGTTACAGATGATCTCTTACGTCTGAAGAATCTTTGTTTCAAGTTGAATGCTGGTATTGATGATCAGAAGAGTAAATCAAAAGGAAAGTTGAAAGCGTCAGGGTCCCACTTAGATGATATTATTACAAATAAGGAAGAGTATTTAACTGGCGTGATATCTGAAATGCTAGTTGAATTGGGCAAAGATGATGGTGTTTCCACCTTTGAATTTATTGGTAGTGGTGTTGTTGGAGTTCTGCTTAACTACTTTTCTTGCGGATACTTTTCTAAAGGAAGAATTTTGGATGTTGAGTTGCCAAAGCTTCGGCAACAAGTGCTTAAAAGATTTAAATCATTTATTTCTGTTGCCCTTCCTGCTAGAATTAATGAAGGAACAGTAGCTCCTATGACAGTCTTAGTTCAAAAGCTGCAGAGTGCTTTATCATCGCTGGAGCGTTTTCCAGTTGTCCTGAGCCATTCTTCTAGATCTTCCAGTGGTAGTGCCCGGCTTTCCTCTGGGCTTAGTGTATTATCTCAGCCATTTAAGTTACGACTTTGTCGAGCTCAGGGAGAAAAATCACTTCGTGATTATTCATCAAATATTGTTTTGATTGATCCATTGGCAAGTTTAGCAGCTGTTGAAGAGTTTCTGTGGCCTAGAGTTCAGAAAAGTGAATCTGGTCAGAAACCTTCAGCATCTGGTGCAAACTCAGATTCAGGAACTACGCCTTCAGGAAATGTTGCTCCATCAGGGTTAAATTCAACCCCGAGTTCAACTGCTCGTCGTTACTCTACTAGGTCTAGATCATCGATGACTATTGGAGAAAGAGCAGGGAAGGAATCTTCACAGGAGAAAAGCACATCAAAGGGGAAGGGGAAAGCTATTCTAAAGCCTGCCTGGGAGGAGAAGAGGGGCCTGCAAACTAGAAGTTCTACTCGTAGGAGAGCAGCTGTGGACAAGGATGCCCAAATGAAGCCTGTAAATGGAGAGACTACATCTGAGGTATTTTTTCACAACAGGAGGAACACTATTTCAATTAATCTAATGGTACAGTAATATACAAGTTTTGGGCTAGATGACAAATTCAAATGGAGTTCGAAATAAGTTATCTTTCCGAGTATGTTTTGCTACACATTAAATTTGTAATTTGTTGATATGTTTTGTATGTGTTTTAACATGTCCTTAAATGCAATAAGTTACAGGGATTAAACTTTGTGTAGTCTTTATGTTTGTTTAAGAATCTCAAACTTTCTTGATAGTACCATTACTCAGGTTTTTCTCTTTTTTTGTTCTACTCTTTTGATGGTCAGTTTCTTATTCTCTGTAGGATGAAGAATTGGACCTATCCTCTATCCAGATTGATGATTCTTTAGTGATTGAGGATGATGATATTTCTGATGATGAAGACGATGATCACGATGATGTATGCAATTAATTAGTAGTTTTTTCTTTTACATCACAGTTCGATAATTTCATAGTAGGATCCTGATAATTGATATTGCAAAAAGAAAAGGGTTCATCTTCCACTTTTGTTAGTTTCTATCTATAGAAATCTCATTGTTTGGAAGCATGCTTAGCATGTTAACTGACTGAACCTTTTCTTCTCAATCCTTCTTGGTTCTTATGATTCAGGTGCTGCAGGATGACTCTCTTCCTCTTTGTATGCCTGAAAAGGTGCATGATGTCAAATTGGGCGATACAGTTGAAGATGGGGATGCTGGTCCAGCTACAAGTGATGGTCAGATTCATTCAACTTTTGGCTCTAGCAGCAGAGCTGCTACAGTCAGGGGTTCTAGTTCTCCTGATCATAGGAGTGGAAATTCTTTTAGTTCGAGGGGAGGTATGTCCTTTGCTGCTGCTGCTATGGCTGGGCTCGGACCAGCTAATGTCAGAGGTTTCCGTGGAGGTCGGGATCCACAGGGACGGCCTCTTTTTGGTGGCTCCAATGACAACCCAAAATTACTTTTTTCTTCTGGTGAGAAGCAGCTTGATAGGCATTTGACAATATACCAAGCTGTTCAACGTCAGCTTGTTTTGAATGAAGACGATGATGAGAGGTTTGCTGGTGCTGGAAGCGATTTCTTGTCTAATGATGGGAGCAGTTTATGGGGTGATATATATACTATCACATATCAAAGGGCAGATAATCAATCTGAAAGAGCTGCTTTAGCTGGGGAATCAAGCTCTTCAAAATCTAAATCCACCAAATTTGTATCGGCTTCCAATTCAAATTCAGAGTCTCAATTCCATCAAATGTCACTTTTAGATAGTATTTTACAAGGAAAACTTCCATGTGATTTTGACAAGTCTAATCCTACATATGATATACTATCTTTATTGCGTGTACTTGAGGGATTGAATCAGCTTGCTCCACGCCTAAGGGCACAAATCGTGTCAGATCAATTTGCAGAGGGAAAGATCACTGCGCTTGATGAATTGGGTGGAGTTGGTGGAAAAGTTCCTCATGAGGAATTTATCAACAACAAGCTTACTCCCAAGTTGGCTCGACAAATTCAGGATGCTCTTGCACTATGCAGTGGGAGTCTTCCCTCATGGTGCTACCAATTGACTAAGGCATGTCCGTTCTTATTTCCTTTTGAGACCCGCCGGCAATATTTCTATTCAACTGCATTTGGGTTGTCACGTGCATTGTATCGGCTACATCAGCAGCAAGGAGCTGATGGTATTGGAACAGTAAATGAACGAGAGGGAAGGGTCGGAAGATTGCAGCGCCAGAAGGTTCGTGTCTCCCGTAATCGTATATTGGATTCTGCTGCAAAAGTTATGGAGATGTATTCCAGCCAGAAGGCTGTTCTTGAAGTTGAATATTTTGGTGAAGTGGGAACTGGATTAGGTCCGACCCTTGAGTTCTACACACTTCTAAGTCATGAACTGCAGAGGGCTGGACTTGGAATGTGGAGGTCTAATTCATTGCAAGAGTCAACAGATAGCGGTGAAGATGGACAAGCTAAGAAGCCTAAAGGTGGCTCTAGGCTTACTTCTGATGCAGCCAATATTGATATCATTCAATCACCTCTTGGGTTGTTTCCTCGACCTTGGCCACCAAATGCTGATTCTTCTGATGGCAGCCAACTTTCAAAGGTTATTGAATATTTCCGGCTTGTTGGTCGTGTGATGGCCAAAGCTCTGCAAGATGGAAGACTATTGGATCTACCGCTCTCAACAGCATTTTATAAGCTTGTTCTTGGTCAAGTAAGTTAGTAATATGATATACTTTCGTTTTTTCTCCCACTCTAAATGGATGAATGTCATCTGGGCATTATGCTTTTAATATTTTCGTTTTGATGAAACACGGTGAATCAATTTTCAGGATCTTGATTTACATGATATCCTCTCATTTGATGCTGAGCTTGGGAAGACTTTACAAGAATTGCAGGCTCTTGTTTGCCGGAAGCAGTACTTAGAATCGATAAATGGTGATAATCAAAATACAATTTCCAACTTGACTTTCCGTGGGATTCCAGTTGAAGACCTCTGCTTGGATTTTACAGTTCCTGGTTATCCAGACTACGTGTTGAGACCAGGAGATGAAACTGTATAATTATAAAATCTCTAGTTATTCACCTCAGTTTTCCATGCTTAAGTAAAATTTTAACATTGGATAAATTTTCAGGTTAATATTCATAACTTGGAGGAGTACATATCCTTAGTATTAGATGCGACTGTCAAGACTGGAATAATGCGGCAAATGGAAGCATTTACTGCAGGATTCAATCAGGTAAGTTCACGACAATATTTTTATTTGATTTGCTATTGCATGTTTCCATTAGATGGGTGCAGTATTGAAGGGAGGCTTTTCGATTCAATCTCTATTTCAAGACGCCTTTAAGACACCTGCTGAGATATTAAACATTTTCCAAGTCTTCAAATTACCATATTGTAATGTTTTGTAATGGTCTTAATTTCGAACCTGCTGCACTGGGGGATATTCCACAGTAAAAAGAGAATGATGAAAGACATGTTTTGTGGTTTGTGGACCTTAGTATAGTGTTATAACTTTCTTGCTTCCCATTCTTATTGTGCATTATGACTTGTGGGTTTTCAAAGATTTCCTTACACAGGTTGATCAATCACTTCTCCCCTAATGAGTTATTGATCTGTGTTCCTGTACTAATTCTAACTTTTAGCTATCTGAATATGGACTTCAAGCTTGCTTTTGATAACTATGGTATTGGTTTTGTATTCACTGGGAAATTTTTTGTTATTTATTCATTTATGACATTGATCTTAATATGTATACACACACACACATATATTAATAATAATATTTATTATTATTATTATTGGTATTTGAATTTTTTTTGCCCGAGCAAGTTAGAGTTAAACCAAAGATGAATCAGCTAATCTTTGCCAATTGACCTATCCTGTTGGATTATTACTCAGTGTTGTTAATTTTGATTTAGAGTTTTCAAATTTAAATATTAGTCAATAATCTACAGCATCAGCATAATTCTCTTTACCCCTTTTTTATATGTGCATGGATTCTCTCTTTATTTTCCCGAAATTTGATCCTTTATTTGAAATTCAGGTCTTTGACATCACAGCATTACACATATTCATTCCCCATGAATTGGACCATTTGCTATGTGGCCGTAGAGAATTGTGGAAGGTATGCCGATATTCATGTTACCTACTGTTGAATGAGCAGTTTTGGAGTTTCTAACGTCATCTTGTTTCAAAATTGCCTTATTGAAATAATAGTGACATTATGTCATTTTTTTTAGGCCGACACACTTGTGGATCATATTAAATTCGATCATGGATACACAGCCAAGAGTCCTGCAATAGTCAATGTGAGCTATTTTCATAGCTTTTGAAGAATGAAATCTCGAATTATGACATCATCAAGTATTGATTCATGGTTCTCATATGTTGTCTGTCTCTTATGGCATTCTCAGTTTCTTGAAATTATGGGAGAATTCACACCGGAGCAGCAGCGAGCATTCTGCCAGTTTGTTACAGGTGCACCTAGGCTTCCACCAGGTGGCCTTGCCGTGTTGAACCCAAGATTGACTATTGTGAGAAAGGTATTGTATGAAGGAATATTAATCTTTTGATAAAATACGGACAGCAATATCTTTTAGTTGCCATCCGTGTACTAGCCAACCTTAGTGAAATTTCTAATCGGTTATACTGATAGCTCAGTTTGATACCAAACTGATGGCTTGGTTGCTTATGTGGTTTAAGGTCATATTGATGTATTTACTTTTGTTTTTAAAAATTGAATCAATTGGCTATTTTTCTCCATTGAAGGCCTTATGCTGTTTTTATTTTCTTCAGCATTCATCAACTGCAACAAATACAGCAAACAGCGCCACAGGGGCTTCTGAGTCAGCAGATGATGATTTGCCTAGTGTCATGACATGCGCCAATTACCTTAAGCTTCCTCCGTACTCAACCAAGGTACTTATATTTCATAGATTACGTTTACAAAAACTTGAATTGAGGACGAGACGTTCTAAAGCTTTGTTTTAGTATGTGAATGAACTAATGGTTTGCTGTTGTGCAAGCAGGAAATAATGCATAAGAAACTAATCTATGCGATCAATGAGGGGCAGGGATCGTTTGATTTGTCATGAGTTTTTGGGACTAACCACAACTTGTGTATACTATTAACTTGCAATACTGCCGGATGGATCCTGTTTGTCTGCAAAATAGCTATGGTGGTGAAAGGTGCCTTACATTTGGCAGCCGCCGTCAGAGAATCAGTACCTTCTTCTCATTTTGTTTCTACTTTTTTACCTTTTGGAGTTTGTACATTCATATTTTAACCATTCTGCTCATCATGTTCTCCTGTTTATTTGCTCTCTTTGTTAGAGCAATGGGTAATTCCACAGTCTGGTTAATGTTCGGGTCGAAACGGAACTATTGGCCACATTTTCAGGGAAAATGTAGAGGGAATTTTTCGAAAGTACTTTCTTCTCAGTTCCAACTTTTTAGATTATCATGTAAATAAATAGGAATTCGTGGATTCCCTCCACAAGCACCTGGGGTGGTTATTGGCTGATACATGATGTATGTCATAAAAATGATTGAAAGCGAAATAAACAATTCAATATTCTTCTTCCTGCTTTATTTATTTTTGCTGCTGCTAATCATTACGTGTTCACGTTCTTTTTACTTGTGTTTTTTAAACTCGTTTTCTTGTTTCTGAAGATTCTTCTTGTAGAGGGGCTTAAATTTCTTCTTTAAGGCTAAGAAACTACATTATTGTTGTATCGGAAAGCTTATGATTTTGGCATACCATTTAATTGAAAGATCAAATGAAATGATTTACTAAAAGTTCCGTGGTTCGTATGAATGCTAAATTTAGACATTAAGAGGAGCACAAGGACACTAAAAAATAACGTTTACCTTATCTCGTTACAAAAACACCTTTAAAAGACGAAATAAAATCTTTGTAATTGAACTGGAAGTTTCATTTGGAATTGTGGTGGTGTTGGGTTGAAATGGTGTGACGTTTTCGTTTTCCATTCTACGTTTTAGCGGATTTATATTCCAAAAGTTGGAGGGGATCTTAAACATTTTAAAAAAGTTCTAAGAGTCATTTGCTACTTCAGCATCATGACTTTGGTAGACTACTATACCACTAAAGAGAATGGTAAAGCTAAGGAATCAACTTGAAACGGTAAAGTTAAAGAATCTTGTGGAACTCATGTGTCGTTTTAGTGGGATTTTTCCTCATATGATGCATGAGGGGTGGCATAAGGGGGCTTTTAAACCAATAATATTATATTTCAAGAAAAGAATATGAAAAATAGCTTTTGTAATTTAGACCATTTGTGTTTCGTATGATATTGTAATGGACAAGGAAAATATGGGCCTAATAAAGTCGGCCTAATGGGCCACTCAGTCTGATTTTCCCCGCCAAAAGTATAAAATAAAATTTTCACTTGCGCGGCAAAATGGATATAAAACCAAACAACGAAAGAACTGTCAAACGATTGCGAACAACAACTAGCGCAAGCCATGGGCACTGAAGAAGACGATCTCGATCTTCTCCTTTCTCTCCAAGATAAAGTCGTTGAAACTCCTCCTGGAACTCCGCCTCATACCTCAGGTTCGATGCTAATTTCATCAACTATGGTGGTCAATCACTTCTTTGTTTCTTTTACTTCTTCTTTTCATCGTTTTCCCCCCTGGTAATTCTGATTCCATTGATTCAGTACGTAGTTGAATCAATGTGGCTTCGATAATCTGTGTATGTTGATTTTTCTTCCAGAAGAAAAAACTTGTATTGAAGATATGTTTTGGACTGTTTTTCACGGGATTGTTTGTTATGTTGCAGATCTTCTATCTGACGATGAATCACCAAGACGAGCAGGTCCGGCGGATATGTCTATCTTCAGAAACGCTGTCAAAGACTGCCTTGATTATGACCACATACGGACTGAAAAAAATGCAAAAACGAACCGGTCTAAGGCGTCTAATGATATTTCAATCGAGAAGTTTTCTGGTTTGCGAATGAGGTACTGCGTGGTGATTTGCGTTACAGAACTGTGCATACTCTGTTATTGAATTCGTACCGGGAGAGTTTATGGACCAGCTCAGTCCCATGTGAAGGTTTTAGGGCACTTAGAACTCAATTATCAGGGAAGCTATTCTATTTAGCATATCATATGTGTTTTCTCTTACTTTTATTCTCTTTTGATACCAGGAATCAAGTTGTAGCACCTGCAGAGCTTCATGATCGTTTTTCTGATATTCGCTTTGTTCGTTTGTCAACCATAAAGTACGTTCACTTTACAGCTTTTCACATCTTTTTATTTTTGTTCTTGTTTGAATGCCTTGTGGCACTTCGAACAGCTAAGAAAGTTTTGCTGTTAGTGAAATGCGTATATCCGTGTTCCTTACTTTGTTGATTTTGTTACAATTTTTGTTGGCATTACTTGCTTACTATTAAGGAGAATGACGATCGTGCTCTATTAGATCAACTATTATGTTTTTCTTCATGTGGAATAAGAGAATGCAATGACAATGATTTCTTTTAGGAAGATTGATATGATATTATTCTGGTAAATCTTAACACAAACTCCATCAACATTGAAGGGAACGGCTGTAATCGTGTTTCACATTTTTAAAGGCAAATTAGTTGACTGAATTTTCTCGAGCGTAAATAATTATATCTCTAAATTCTATGTATCTTTGTATTCGTAACATCATCAAGATGCTTGACTTTTTCATTAGTCTTCAATTGTGTCATGGGGTTTAAGGATTTTTACATGCTTTAGGACTTAACTCGATTAAAACCTAGCACCAGTTTTCTATTTATTCGAGATTGTAGAGTGCACGGCAAAGAAGACACACTTTTTAAGGTGGCGAAGCAATACCAGGTGGTGGTTTCTTATAGACTTCTTCAAATAGAGTTCTATTGAGAAACACATTTTTAACATCCGTTTGAAGGATGAGTCATTGTTTTGCAGTTGAGATGACTAAAAGAGTCTTTCTAATCGTGCTTTGCAACTGGAGCAAACATTTCTTCATAATTAATGCCATATTCCTGAGAGTAGCCTTTGGCCATGAATCGTGCTTTGTAACATTCAATAGATTCATCATAGTGAGTCGATTTAAAAATCCACTTTTTCCAGGAGATAAGTAACATAGTTCAAAATATGAGCCTTTTCTAAGGCTTGAAGTTACTTATTCATTGCTTGTTGCCACGAGTGGTTAGTATTGACTTCCTTATAAGAGGAAGGTTCAACCAAAGACATAATAGTGAAAAAATAATGGTAATGGTAATCTTTGAGATAAGGAGAAGTTTCTCTTACTCGGGTGGAGTGACGAACAAGTGCAGGTTGAGGTTCATCACAAGGGGTAGATGGTAGATTCGGGAGCACAGAGATAGGATTAGATTGAATGAGCTCAGATATGGGTAGAGGAGAAGGTGTAGTGTCGTGTAGTGAGACAGAAGTGGGGAATAGATCAATGGAAGGATCGTTGAAGAATGGGTGAGAACTAGATAGAGAGGTATGGAATGAAGAAAGACTAAAAAACATACGATGTTCCCAAAATGTGACATGGCTAGATACGTAATCGTTGAGATATGAGATACCAACAACGAAATCCTTTATGTTTGGTATCATATCCAAAGAAACAACATAGACGAGCACAAGGTTCAAGTTTAGTATGTTTATGAGTATGTAATAACACAATGCATGCATAACCAAAGACATTGAGATTAGAGTAAGAGGGGGGAATACCATATAGTCGTTCAAAGGGAGAAATATTGTGGATTAGAGTAAGAGGGGGGAATATCATATAGTCGTTCAAAGGGAGAAATATTGTGGATGACCTGAGAAGGAAGACAGTTGATGACATAAACAGAGGTGAAGACAATCTCCCAAATTTTTTCAGGACAGGGGCATAGAAAAGTTGAGCACGAACACAGTCCATAATGTGGCGGTGTTTGCATTCTACCCTACCATTTGGTTGGGAGGTATGAGGACAAAAGTGTTTAATCAGAATGTCGTGTTGGGCAAGGAAATAAAGTAGTTTAGAGTTTGGAGTTCTTATATTTCATGAAGAGTTTTTCTCGTGCAAGAAAATTTAGTAAGAACCATTTTTGCTAATCAATGTTAATTTGAGATAAGGAAGAACGATGTTTAAGAAAGAAAATCCAAGTAAAATAGGAATAGTCATCAATAAATAAAACAAAGAATCGACAACCATTGACAGTAGTACATGAAGCAGACCCTAAATGTGAATGGATCACATGACGATGACGAAGCAAAAGTAGTAAATGATAATGCACGATTGTTTTGCAAGCTAGCAATTTAAAGAGTCAAAATGACTAAATTTAAAGATATTATTCAAAGTGTCAATAGAAACTAAATTAATAAGTTTATCAGAAGATGAATGATGGAGGTGAATATACCACTGGTATATAACATTATTAATGACTAGTGCAGGGATGGGTGGAAACACAAGAGTGTTGAAGAGATGTGAGCTCAAATAAGCATCCATTGTCCCTCCGTTTGTCCCGTACCAATCACCTGGCCCGTTTGCGGATCCTGAACCTAACAACCATGAGAAGAAAAGATCATCCTACCATTCGATCGTTTGTCTCCTACCAATCAACTGACCCGTTTGTGGATCATGAACCTAACCATGAGAAGAAAGGAGCACATAATTGGCCAACAGAAACGAGGTTGAATGTTAAATTAGGCATGTGATAAGTGTTGGGAAAGCTTATAATGGGTGTATTAACAGAGCTAATGTGAGAAATAGACACGTGATTACCATTAACATAGTGGATTGGAGGAAAGGATTGGATAGGAATAAGATAGGACAACAAAGAAATATTAGATGTCATATGATTACAACAAGTCGAGTCAATGAGCAAAGAAGTACCTGGGGGTGACAATAAGAGTAGTAAAGTTGGAAGAGATCACCTGTTTCAACAAGTTAACTAAAAACTTGGAGGTATGGTGATGTCAGTTGGGGTGGTATCAACAATAATAGATGAAGAACTAGATTTAGGAGAGACCTTGGGTTTATTATGTGAGTGACTAGGAGGGCGGGGTAGGTGAGCTGAACAGTTTTCCAAGATGTGACCTCGCTTGTGACAATACATGTACTCAATGGTAGGACAATTAGCAAATTTATGACTATGAAGTTTACAATTTTTTGCCGGAAGTGGAGTCATTTGCAGGTCGTGGATGAGTGGTTGCAAGAGTCTAAGAGGAGACAATGCTCCTCGAATAAAATTTCTTGAACGACGATGTCGAGAGATGACAGAGGGTTGAGATCTAATAGAGTAGGGACAAATTGATTGATACCCCTATGAGGATTTTTATGAGGTGAATATGGTTAGAACTGATTTCTACCTAGTTTAATTGAGCCAAAATAGGTTGAAGAGTAGCACGATATTCATTTATAGATTGTTCGACCTCTTGGTTTAGACTAACAAGTCAAGAATAATGTAAACATATGCACAAAAAATCCCCAAGTTTTGCAGTATCAAATGCATTAAATTGAGTATGAATAGTTGGAATCCAACCAAGTGATGATTTTTGCTATCAAAGTCCTCGAATCTTTCAATATACTTGACGTCCTCTACAGTAGTCTCTTGAATAGTGACATCAGGAGGGTCTGAATTATCCTTTTCAGTGGTCTCTTTATTGATGTTTTTCACTAGAGGAGTTTTTGAAAAATTGGGTGATATCTCCATTAGCCATAACTTTTGGTCGATCAAAAAACTCATTTGATGGGCCCAGGTAATATAATTTGTGTCATCAAGAATGATGTTAATAGAAATATTCAATAAAATCGCATGATGCTAATTGAAATATTCAATAAACTCCTCATTAACTATACGTCATATTTCAATGATCTTGCCATTAAGGATATATTTTCTTTTTATTGCTTTCTTTTGTGTGTATATTTACTTTAGCATTTACCTTGTAAAGGATATAAAATATAGAAATATTCAAAAAAATCACAGATTTTGTACCTAGCTGCTGCCCTTTAATCATCACGAATTTTGTACCAACCGACTCCTTCAGATTCACAGATTTGCTGACCCTCCATTTGATCCGTTCTGTTCAAATCCGTAGATGCCGTACACTGTACCTGACGCAGAAGGCGATGGAGATTCGTTGTTTGGATTCGTTCTGCTCCAACGACGATGAGGCTCTTCAAATCCGACGACTTGCTCTGGTTCCGGTTTGTTCCAATCCGACAACCCTTAGATCCGTTTTGTTCAAACCCTGTACCTCTGCCCCATTTTCGCTTCGCTCCGACGCCGACCCCTTCGAGAATGCTCTTAAATTTGCTGCCTCGTTCCTCGCAAAATATTTTTGGTTCATAATAATTTGTATTTGAATTGTGATTGTCTCTGTTTTTGGTGTTCTAATTACGAAGGAGGAAATTTATTTACAACTATCTGTTTTTGTGGCCTCTGTCTCTGCCATTTTTTTGATCAAGGAAAGTTATTTGTTGGCTTTAGCGAGCTCTTGTTTTTCTCACAAACCTTTTTAGATGGAGAAAAATGATATATACATCTTATTAGCATCATTCTTGATGGCATAGATTACATTATCTGGGCCCACCAAATGAGTTTTTTGATCGATCGACGTATAGTTAATGGAGATAACATCAAACTTGTCAAAAACACTCCTCTCATGAAAAACTTCAGTAAGAAGACTATTGAGAAAGTTACTATTGTAGAAGACGTCAAGTATATTGAGAGACTTGAGGACTTTGATAGCAAAAATCATCAAATCATCACTTGGTTGGGTAACACTTCTATTCCAGCTATTCATACTCAATTTGAGCATTTGATACTGAAAAAGAACTTTGGGATTTTTTATCCACATGTTTTCAGTCTGTTAGCTTTGTTTAGTATTATCAATTACATTTTTGACTTGTTAGTCTAAACCATGAGGTCGGACAATCTATGAATTAATATCTTGCTACACTTCATTTGGACTCACCTAGACTAGGCAAAAGTCAGTTCTAATCATATTTGCCTCATAAATCCTCATGGGACTCTGCCTAGAGTATGAATTAGTTCTTGTGTTACATCCCAACCCTCTGTCATCTCTCGACGCTGTCGTTTAGGAAATTTTATTCAAGGAGAAAGGACTTGGCATTGTCTTTTCTTTATCATTTGATGTCGCTCTTGCAACCAATCATTCATGACCTGCTAATGAGTTCACTTTCTATAAAATTGTAAGCTTCATGGTCATAAGTTTACTAGCCGTCCTACCATTGAGTGCATGTATTGACATAAGCGAGGTCACATCTTGGAAAACTGTCTGACTTGCCTACCCCGCCCTTCTGGTCACTCACATAAACCCAAGATCTCTCTTATATTGTTGCCACCCCATCTGACATTACCACACCTCCCAATTTCCAGTCTTGTGATTTTCATGAGTTGTTGAAACAGGTGACCTTTTCCAACTCTACTGCTCTTGATGTCACATCTAGGTAATTCTTAGCTTCTTGACTTGGCCTTTTGTAATCATATGACGTTTGATATTTCTTTATTGTCCTCTCCTATTCAATCCCTTCCTTCAATCTACTATGCTGATGGTAATCACATGTCTATTTCTCACATCTGTTCTGTTAATACACCTACCACAAACCTTTTCAACACTTGTCACATCCCTAATTTAACATTCAACCTCGCTTCTGTTGGTCCATTATGTGATCTCGACCTAACCATTGTCTCCTCTTCTCATAGTTGTCATGTTCAGGATCCGCAGACGGGCTAGGTGATTAGTATGGAACGGAAGGTGGAACGACTATTTGAGCTCACATCTCTTCAGCACTCTTCTGTGTTTCCACCCGTGGTATATTCGCCTTGGTCATGCATCTTCTAATAAACTTAGTAATTTAATTTCTATTGGCATTTTGAATAATGCCTCTAAATTTAGTCCTTTTGACGGTTTAAATTGCAAGCTTGCAAAACAACCTATTTTATCCTTTACTACTTTTGCTTCGTTATGTGATAAACCATTGGGCCTAATTCATTCTCACATTTGGGGTCTTGCTCCATGTACTACTGTCAATGGTTGTCGATTCTTTGTTTTATTTATTGATGATTATTCTTGTTTTATTTGGATTTTCTTTTTTAAACATCGTTCTTTCTTATCTCAAATTTACATTGACTTTGCAAAAGTGGTTCACACTCAATTTTCTTGCACAATTAAAATTATTTGCAATAAATAATGCAATCGAATATAAAGACTCCCAATTTCTTTCTTTCCTTGCACAACAGGGCACTCTGATTCAACTCTTTTGTCCTCACACCTCCCAGCAAAGTGGTAGGGTGGAATGCAAACACTACCACATTTTGGACTCTGTTTGTACTCCACTTTTCTCTACTTTCTGTCCTGAAAATTTTTTGGGGAGAGGTTGTCTTTACCTCTGTTTATGTCATCAACCATCTTCCTTCTTAGGTCATTTACAATGTTTCCCCATTTGAACGATTCCATGGTACTCCTCTCTCTTACTCTAATCTTAAAGTCTTTGGTTGTGTATGCTTTGTATTATTACATCTTCATGAACATACCAAACTTGAACCTCGTGCTCGTTTATATGTTGTTTCTTGAGATGTGTTACTAAACATATAGGTTTTTGTTGTTTGGATCCCATCCCACAACGATTACGAATATCTTGACATTTCACTTTTTGGAAACATCGTATGTTTTCTTGTCTTTCTTTATTCCATGCCTCTATCTAGTCCTCACCCATCCTTTATCGATCTCTTCCCTATCTGAAAAAATCTATATGAAACCACCACCTGGTACTGCTTCGCCACCTTAGAAAATGTCTCCTTCGTTGTGTACTCTACGGTATCAAACAAGCTCCACGAGATTGGTTTGCAACGTTCAGTTCCACTATGACTCAACTTGGGTTTACTTCTAGCTCTCATGACTTTGCCTTATTTACTTGCCAGATATCTAATGGTATTGTTCTTCTACTTTTATATGTTGATGGCATTATTGTTACAGGTGATGACCCTCAAGCCATATCTAATTTGCAAAATTACTTGGGAAAGCACTTTGAGATAAAAGATTTAGGGACCCTCAATTATTTTCTCGGTCTTGAGATCTCCTCCTCATTTAATGGATACTACTCATCTAAAGTAAATGCCTCTGATCTTCTGACTCGATTTGAAATCATTGATTCTGCCACATCCTCAATACCACTAGATTTGAATGTGCGCCCCACTCCTTTCGATGGCGTTCCTTTGGACGATCCCACTCTATATCAGCAACTTGTTGGCAGCCTGATTTACTTAACTGTGACCTACCTAGATATTGCGTTTGCAATTCACATTGTTAGTCAATTCATGGCAGCTCCTCGTACTATTCACTTCATTGCAATTCTTTGTATTCTTCGGCATGTTAAAGGCACTATAGGCCATGAACTACAATTCTCATCTTAGTCCTCTTTAGTTCTCTTTGGATTCTCTGTTGTTGATTGGGCAGGTGATCCTACTGATAGAAGGTTTACCACTGGTTATTGCTTCTATTTAGGTGATGCTCTCATCTTCTGGTGTAACAAAAAACAAACTGTTGTTTCTCGTTCTAGCACAGTCTGAATATCGTGCTTTGGCTGATGCCACTTTGGAAATGTGGCTTTGTTGCCTTCTTTCTGATATGAAGGCTCCGCAACAATCACCCACTATTTTTCGTTGTGATAATCGTAGTGTTATTCAGATTGCTCACAATGATGTCTTTCATGAAAGAACAAAGCACATTGAGAATGATTCACTTTCTTTGTCATCATTTTCAGAGCAACACTCCAACTCCATCCATCTCCACCATAGATCAACTAGCTGATATCCAAAGCTCTTTGTTCTCCTCGCTTCACTCAGCTTCTTCACAAACTCAAGTGGTCTCTACTTTACCATCTTGAGTTTGAGGGAGGGTGTTATTGTAATCTTAGTAATTAAGTTGTAATTTTGGTACTTAATATCCTTGTATTTATTAGGATATACTTTCCTTTTATTTCTATCTGTTGTGTGTATATTTATCTCAGTATTTTTCCTTGTTAAGACAATGAAATACAGAAATATTCAATACATATGAAGTTTATCAGGAACGGCATCTTTAGTTTTGGAAATAGATTTTGTTAACTTCAATTTTGGATAAGATTTGACAAACAAGTTCAATTGTTCGTTAAAATTTCAGGAATCTGTTGATTGGGGACACCCTTTCAGGGTGTTGGGTGACTGTCGGAGTGTTGACTGAGAAAGGAAGTCAAAGGACAAGCTCTACTGGGAAAGCTTACTGCATCTGGAAACTTAGTTGTTTGGATGAACAAACCGTTTCTGTGTTCTTATTTGGTGATGCTTATCAAAGAAATTGCAAGGAGCTGGCTGGAACAGTTTTTGCCCTTTTTAACTCTACAGTACGAAAGGAT
Organism: Cucumis melo; assembly: GCF_025177605.1. Taxonomy (NCBI): domain Eukaryota; kingdom Viridiplantae; phylum Streptophyta; class Magnoliopsida; order Cucurbitales; family Cucurbitaceae; genus Cucumis; species Cucumis melo. The sequence goes on along the minus strand of NC_066867.1, from coordinate 2,573,236 downwards.
GCAACGGTACAAACTATAAAGTTCTTCTGTTCGGTGATACATGTGTTGTAGTTCTTGAATTACCTACTTCCATTTCTTATTTCAGGGCATGGGATTTTCTTTAAGTGTTTATCAACCAAACCAGTTGTTATTGATGGGCACTTCAGATGACTATGGAGTATGCAAGGGGAAGAAGGATGGGATTGCTTGTACAACAGTAATAAATAGGTTTGTCATTAAAAAATTTCAGTTACCTTGTTTACTAGCTCATGATATGATTGAATGAGACTCCGAATACCTATGTGCAAAAGGAGTTCTTGGCAATTTTGTGATCCATTAGACTGAGCTTTTACACTATTGATTGAACGAGTATCCAATGTGTCAAAAGCATATATACCTGGATCAGCCTATCGTAGATGGGATTTTCCTTTTATTGATAAATGGGACAATCAATTCATGTTAGATTGGTCCTTTGGCTAGAATAACTTAATATATTTTAAAAAAAATTATGAGCCGGATCTTATAATCGGAGATGGAATTTTCCTTTTATTGATAAATGGGACAATCAATTCATTGTTAGATTGGTCCTTTGGCTAGAATAACTTAACATAATATTTAAAAAAATAAATTATGAGCCAGATCTTATATTCAGGGAAACTATTCGATACGGTCTGTCTGGGTTCATTGATACTTCATCTTTAAAGATCCTAATAATGCTAACCTTACGGTTGTCATGTTCAAAGTAGTTTTCTTCACCCTAAATTTTGTTTTGGCCTGAATATGATTATTCTTGTGATCAAATTTGTCAAAACCCATATTATAGTTATTGATAATATGAACTGCATTTTCCTATACAATAAGACTATCTGTTCATTGCTAAATATCTGGGTCTAACTTGTCGAATTCCATGTGGATTGTGGACTGCCATATGTCTTTAATTTATCATTCATCGAGGTCTTAATATAATAAAATTCACAAGTTGTTGTGTTTCATTGAGCTTAGTAAAATATGCAAATCGTGGGTCTGTTATCTCTTCATAATTCTTTTATTATCATCATTATTTTTAAAATCTCATAATTCTTTTATTTCTTTACTACACAAGGCAATCTTATTTAGGGATTCTTGTTTGCACAGTCAATACTGCATGTAGTATAAGGGGTCTATTTCTCATGTTTTCATATTTTTTGCAATTCAAATTTTGGAAGTTCTGATGAAATATTTTGTTTCTACAGGCGACGTGGCATATACTGTAAATACCATAAATCAGTAAGTCAATGTTCTCAATATGGTAATCTTGTTGTGGATGCGGATTTTGAAAACACATCTAACTGATACATTGATTCTTTCTATTGTTTTCTTACAGAAGGCATCAGAAAAATATTCCACAACCACACGAACTGAGCTCAAAGGAGGGTAAGTGAGCAATGATACGATCATGATATTACTTTCTTTCATACTCCATCCTTCTTATTTGTTTCATTTACGGGCACAGTAATCTGAGGACTGCATTCAGAGATTATCATCATAAGCCAGAGGGAGTTTACATGGTAGATCCGCGAGCTGGTAAAGTGACTTCTAAAAGGCCAACACAGCCGGTAAAACTGTTGTCTGTGGAAAGCCTGAAAAGGGCATTGAGGTTTGTACAAGACAGCATTTCATTCATAATTTATTGTAATAAAAGCAATTTCAGAAGAATTAAAAGATATTCAATAAGTGGAGGGATGTTATCTTGATTTTATGACTATGGGTAAATCCAAAATACTTGCAACACTTCACCCCTATATGGTTAGGTAGATTCTACTCTCTTTATTTTAGTTTCAAATTATTTGCCGTTTCATTTTAATGGTTTTAACAAATTCCATTCTGATTTCCTTCTACATATTGAATTAATGCCTATAACAATCTCCTTTACTCTTGAACTCGAAGACTTCAAATTTTTCATTAAGAATATGAACTTGACTGGTGGGTTGGAGTAAAAATAGGGGAAAGAATTATGTACTTCCAAGTTTTACACTTGATCATTATCTTGAATTTTAATTGCGGGTCATTTTGAATATCCCTTATATTATTTGTAATTCAGCATTCTAAAAAAAGATGTATTCTACATTTTCTATCCTTCTTTTGTTAGAATCGAACTTAAGCCATTTATGAATGGAATAAGAGTATGAGTGGTCATTCATCTGTAGACTATATGTCCTCTTGGGTTCATTTGGTATTGAGTCACAAGCCATTTGACTCTATTTTAGTGTAGTTTTCCATTTTTCAAACATTGATCTTCAACAAACGGACAAACTAAACGGATTCTTGAATGCTTAACAAGTACTAACTCTTTTGTTGTGTTCTTTGTTTTCGGCTGATTTACTCTATCCACGTGAACAGCAATGCAGATAAAGTTACCACCAACGCACACTCACAAGGGAAAAGATTCCTCGCTGAGATAACAGGTTAGAGATATTAACCTTTACGTTGCATTATCCGAAGATCTATACAACTTCTCTTGAAACTTTTCCCAATTGCAGGGAAATTGTATAGCGAAAGTGTAAATAAAGAACCAACCAAAAGAAGTCAGCAGAGAATCAGTTCAGAAAAGACATCAATTTTGTAAGATTCTACTCATTAACTTATTGTTCTTTTATTGCCATCTTTTCTTGCCATTATCGAACTACAAGATATCTTTCAGGAAGTCGAGAGTTGAAAACCAACAACCAGATCCAAAAAGAAAGAAAACTGACCATACTCCGGCAAACAAAACCACTAAAGATATCGGAAAGATGATAGAGTTAGATTATGTTAGTTCAGAAGACGAGGATGATATCGACCTTATATTCAGCAGATAAGTTAAAATTAGAGCTTCGGTTCTTACAACCAGAGGTAATCTAATAATGATCAAACCTTGACGATTATTCTTAAAAGGAAGATCGATGAAGTATGGAAACTAATTAATAATCATTGCTCATTGTGGTTTGACAGGAGATATGGTATTGATTCATGGACTACTGCGGCAACAAGGTTTTGTTTATATTGAAATGGGAGGAACTCTATTTTGCTTATTTGAGGCCATTTTTTTAGCTTCCCTTTTGTTTTCTTTGCATAACGAGTTGGTGGTTTTACACAGCTTGATGCCAGATGGCTCAATGCAAAGCTCTAATTGTTGATATAAAACAAAGGGGGGAGAAATAGTCATCCATGCACATGGGATAGGTGATGCCCTACCCATCTCGTATTTTTTGTTTTGATTCATTTTGGTTTTTGTATTGTCAAAATCCACTATCGTACTTTTTTATCCTAAATCTGGTCCTTTAAAATGAAAATGAATGGATCAAAATAGTTACTTCTTTGAATTAGGGCATACCAATTTATATCTCTAAATCTAAGGTTAGTATCAATAATTTTGTTAATTTAAATCTTGAACCTTTGTATGTATATTCATTAACACTTTTCATTTTTGTTCATCCAATATTACGTAAAGCTTAAGATTTGAGTCGGTAATTAAACTCAATTTAAACATTTCATTTTGATTACCATCATCGTATATTGATTTGCAAACGTGTATAAACTTTTTCAATTTTACAAATTAGAAGATTATAGACAATTCTTAAAAAAATTTATGCCATAATCTAAATTTATTCATTTGAGAAAGTTAGAGTTTTTAACTAATATAATTGTAAACCTTATGTGAAGTTTCTCAAAGTGAATGCAATGGACGAAGTAAATAACAAAAACAAGATATAAAAATCAAAATGAACAAAAGTTAAAAGTACAAATATATCAAAAAGAACAAAGATAAAACTACGATCAAAATATTATTAAACCTTAATATTCAATCACTACCCCATGTTTTCCAATGTTAAATAGCAGTGGTTTAGTTTAGAAAAGAGAAAAGTCCAACATAAACAGTTTGTGAAACTGTATTTTATTTGTAGATTGTTTTCAAAATGAAATTGAAATCAACATTTCTTGCAAACAATTGGATTACTGTTTACATTAATTACAATTTGGTTCACACATATTCAATAAGATGTGAATTATTTAATATGATCTTACAAATATAACATAATAATTTCAAACCAAATGTGACATCATAGCCATTCTAATTAATTAAATATAAACATTATAATTAAATAATTAATTTCTCGTGGAAATTTGTAAACTTCTTAAATGAATAAAAAAAAACTAAAATTCATATTAAGTTATCTAGGTATCTATGTATAAAGGTTTAAAATGGTTCAAAATATTCGTATAATATCCTTGTTTATATATGAGTTCAAACTCATTCAAATACATAAATATAATTTAAAAAATAAGAAAGTAAAGAAACTAGATGAAAAGGACGATTAATATATTCATCTGTAATTCTACATTTTGTTTGTTCGAGATAGACGTAGACCTCTAATGACATTTTTAATGGTATAAATCAAAGAGAGGGACCATACTGATTTGTATGTGTATTTTCTTTCTATTGTACTTGGTTTTTTTGAGATGTTGCTTATTCAGTCTCGACCGTTACATTGCTTTTTATCGACTAAGAAAAAGAAGAAGCATATTTTGTATACTTGCCTTTTGGTTAACCTAAAAGAGAATGTTGAAATGTGGTGATTTGTGTTGAATCATATGCATGAGTGTTAGTTGTTGGCACATTACTTGATATGGATTTAGTTAGGTTATGATTGTTAGCCAAGAAACTGTTTGTGTCAACAAATTGACTGAATTTTTTTAAAGCCATGAGATAACAAACTTAAGAATTGAAGAGAGAGAGAGAGAGAGAGAAAAAAAAGGAACAATTGAAAAGTAGACTAAAATACAAATCTTCAACCACCATTAACTACTCAACCACCACCATTTTCTTTCAAATTACAATGGACCAAAATTTTAGTGGTGTTTGGTCATTGGATTAGTCTCTTTTGGTTAATTAAGAAATTATATATTGATTTGGTATGTGGATTTGTTTATGTAAGATTATGAACCAATCTCCCAAATTATGTAAATATATGTTACATATGCTTTGACCCTCCAAAACTATATTTTTAACAAAATCGATGGACAAAGAAAGCGACAAAAAAACATAAATAATAAAAATCAAAGAAAAAAACATAAATAATAAAAATCAATGAAGAGATTTACATGATTCAATAATAATATGTTAGGTTCACAGACAAATGAATTGAGTAGTTTGATTATGAGAGAAAATATTAGGTAATAGAATGCAAATGCGACAACGGGTGTTAGGGAGTTTATATATAGGTATCGAGGACATGGCCTCCAATCCCCTCACAAGTGCATAACATCCTAGACTCCAATTTGTTGATCGATCAACAAGATTTTGTACTTGATCACTAGAGGCAACCAATCAACAAATCAAGACACGTTCTAACATTTAGATTTTACATTAAGGTTATGTTTACCAAACGAATAATGAAAAATGATATAATCATACTGAAATTTCATTGATGGATCATTAACAATGAGCTTGAATTGCAAACGTAATTGGATTTTGTAGCATTTACTGTTATTATTACCATTACCTTTATATTTAAGAGCCAAACGATATCAGTATCGATAACTCTAATAGTAAAAATGTTAAAATTGAAAATTTTTCAATTATAACAATGACAATAGTGATAGACGTAATGGTAACTATATCGGTAATGATACGATAAGATATAATTCTCAAGCATAATTGGAGTGAACATTCTCAACTCATTGATCAAATTGCGTTTTTTCATTACAATTTTGGATGTAGTCTCATGTGTCAATATAATTGTATAACATAAGTAAACAACCCAAAAGTAATCAAATGAAACCCACTTCTTCTTTAATTCTATTGACCTATTACGTTTTCACTGTGGTAAACGTGATCTAATTTCTATAAGTCATATTTTAATCTAAACAAAGTAAAGTGATAGATTTAATTCACTCTTTCACAAGAAGGAAGTGTATCATGTATTGCCTATTTCACATATATATATTATGTTATTTACTTGTCACATTGGACTTAAATTAGTTAAGGTTGACCCACGAATAAGTCGTATTATTATTTAACTATTCATCGGCCTGGATTATAATTCAAAGTTTAGAAGGGTCATTAGAACTTGTTAACATGTAGACATATATATCTAATTGATCTAATATTTATAATTAATCTAATCACACACACATATATATATAATTGAAGGCAGGTTTGGTCTAAACCAAACTTTCAAACAGCTTGCAACTAATCTCATCTCACTAATTTAATCAACTTTCCTACAACTACCTTCCTAATTCACATTCATATTTTTCTTTTCTTTTTATGTTCATCAAGTCCTCTTCTTCCATTGATTAGCTGAAACATCAAGAATCAATATCCCATTTGGGACATTAAAAAAAAGAGACCTTTTTTAGGTTAAAATTCACTTTCTCACACCTTAGTTTAAAAGACTCATTAAAACCTTCATTTCTTTGTTTGGACAACAATGGATTGCCCACTGGCTTCTTCATTCATCTTATTTATTTGTTAGTTCAAATTAAATCTAGTGGACCATACTTTATTTATATATATAATATGTTAATTAAGGCAACGAAACCTCCGTCTTTTTTCATAATATGATATGATATTGTCTATTTTAGACATAGAACTTAATGACTTTGTTTTTAGCACCACTCAAAAGATCTAATGTAATTGTCTTAACTTTCCTAACGAGTATGAGACTTTGTTTTTCCTCTTACCAATCTTCCTCTCGAATAAAATACTATTTCAAGCATTCTCTTGAAAAAAATTTGTACGCTCCATCTTAGGTCATTTGTTGATCTCTAGACATATCTTGTCTATCTTAGATCAACATGTAAATAAAGAGCAAACATGGATCACACCTCTTATATATCAATGTAAGGGGAGACAATCAGGCTATCCAGATCAAGCATGAACAATACTCACTAAATTTATTTGTTTGAAATCTGAGAATTTCACCCGTACAATTAGGTTTAGACTATATGACTTTGATAATAATTGGTAAGGGAAAGGGAATTCCTTTGCATATTTTTATCATGACAACAAACAAACCTCTCGTCACTTTTTTTATACACTAAAGATTTTCAAACGATAACTCAAGTAGGGTCCGATAAATTTGGTTTCATTTTCCAATTAATAAGATTAAGATTGTATGCTTTCATTGCGTAGAATACAATTTTAATTTTAATTGTTATACTTCTTATTGTTTTCATTATAAAATTTCGTAAAAGAATATCATAATGAGAAATTGTAAAAAATAACAAATTTGATAAAATATAGCAAAATTTTATATTCTATCGATGATAGACATTGATATGCTTTTATCAGTTATATTAATAGATAGTAATAGAAGTTTATCAACGTTGAATCCAAAATTTTGCTATATGTGAAAAATATTTTAGTTTATTTTACCATATTTTAAAATGCCCTTATCATAATTTTAAATAAATTAATAAAAACTTTATATTAAAAATTAAATAATTTAGTTAATATAATTTTCTCATTAAAAATTGTCTTAAACTACAAAACTGTCTAAAATATTTTTAAATTTAATAAAATATTACAATCTATCGGGAGACGGCGATAGATACATACATCTATTGACATTTATCGATGATAGATGATGATAGTTGTTTATCGATATCTATCTATATTTATCATAACTCCATCTTCGGTACATTTTGAAATGGTGTGGATTCACTTTTTCTTTCTTTTTTTTTTTCTTTTTTAAGTCAAAATTTCTTTACTGCTTTCTGTCTCTACTTTTGTTATAAGGCTCGAATGGAATTCAAATTGACATTCGAAAGTTTGGTAAACAAAATCAATAAATAAAAAGACCCTTTTTCTTTTTCGATTCAATTCTTAAATAATTTTATAAATTGTAGTTAAAGAAAAAAAAAATCTCCACATTTTCATACACAAACAAAATCTTTGGCTGTGACTCGTGTCTTCCTTCAAACAGAAGAAAACAAATAACAACCAAAGAGAATACCTTTCTTTAAAGATGAGATTGAGAATTGAGAAAATTAGTCGAAGCAAAAAAAAGAAAGAAAAAGAAAAGTTACCCAAAAGTTGGTGCGAGCCTGATAGAGACCGAGAGCGACAAGTTTCACCTTCAACATCCATTGATTAGTAAAAATTTCCAATTTTTCATCAACCCCAAATCAGTAGAATCAATAGGGTACTTTCCATTTCAATTTTCGTACCCTGATTTTTACTCTACCATAGATAGCTGGCCAAGAGCTGGCCTCTTCTTTCCCTTCTTTATAGACCCAGTTCCCTTGTCTTCTTGACTCTCCCTCTCTCTTCCAATTTCTCTGTGACCCTTTGTAAATGTGCCTAGATTTGTGGGTCAACTCCACAATTTTCTCTTTTTCTCTTGGTGATTCTGCATTGGGAGATTTTTGAACGAAGGTCTGAGAGGAAGAAATGAGTGTTTCGAGGTTTATTAAGTGTGTTACGGTTGGTGATGGTGCTGTTGGGAAAACTTGTATGCTTATCTCCTACACCAGCAACACTTTTCCCACGGTGAGCTAATTCAAGCCTTGACATGACTCTTTTGTTCTTTTTCTTGCTTGGATCCTGAGAAAATTTGGGGGATTTAGTTAGTTCTAAGAGGGTTTCTCTTTTTGAGTAATGAACTTCAGTTTCTGCACTTTTTAGACTGAGAGTGCTTGTTTCTTTACTGGGTTTTGTGCACTTTGTGTTTTGTTTCTGTTGCCTTCCTTAAGCTCTTTGGTGCTTGTGTTCTTGGTTTTGGGAGAATACATCTGTTGTGTTTCTTGTTTGCATGCTTTACCAATTGAAGCAAAGATAATTTGTATCTAAATGTTTGGTGGAACATGAATCTCTTGGAGTTGGCAGATTCTGTTGAGTAATTTCGGCCTCTATCCAGTCTGTTTGTTGTTGTAGGAAGATTCCCAAAAGAGAGCACTAAAATTCTGGTCTTTTGACCAGGTTTACAAGATTAGGAGGGAGGGGATTATGGTTTCTTTTTCATTTGTGTATTGATTTCTTGCTCTTTATTATTATTTGATTTCTGTTTAATTTTGAAGTACACTTTGCTTTTTGTATTCATGTGGCGATCCTAATATTTTGGTGTCTAAGTTTAAAGACAATATCTATATCTTCAGTTGGAAACATTTCCTGATCCTTCATAAAGTTGTTTTTTTGCCCCGTCTTGGATCTCTATTCGTCTCTGTTCATGCTTGAGTTGGGGAAATTTTTTGCATTGTAGGAATCTTGATAGTTTATCTGGAGCGTTTGTTTTCCATTTCAAAATTTTGTGAAATAAGGTGCCTGGTTTGAAGATTGTAACTATTTATATAGACAAGGTTTTGTATGCTTTAGATTCTGACATTGATACACAAATTTAGTGAGATTGTTATCCATCTTTGGTGACTGGTGAATGCTTTGAAACAGGATTATGTGCCAACTGTTTTCGACAATTTTAGCGCGAACGTAGTTGTGGATGGCAGTACAGTCAACCTAGGCTTGTGGGATACTGCTGGTATGCCGAAAACAAGTCATTACTTAACTTGCCTTCTTGCTAAGATTCTGATGCATGAATCATGAATCAGGTCAGGAAGATTACAATAGACTGCGACCTTTGAGCTATCGTGGAGCAGATGTATTTTTGTTAGCATTCTCTCTCATAAGCAGGGCTAGCTACGAAAATGTGGCCAAAAAAGTAAGTCTGTGCTTTATCTTTGTCTGGTTGAACTTATCCTTCATTCTTTTTGTTTTAATGCCACGTGTTCCTAATTCAGCTAATATACTTCTTTACCATGACAGTGGATTCCTGAATTAAGGCATTATGCTCCTGGTGTACCGGTTATTCTCGTCGGGACTAAGCTTGGTTATATTCTTCACTACCTTTATAATTTTGAAGTGTTGCATTTCAAACTGTCTTTTCCCACTTGTTTGTTGGAGATTGTTCCTAAATGCAAATAACTCACCATGTTGATTCTGTTTCTTTAAGAAAAGGGAAAAAAAAGTAATCACCATGATAAACAACATGAAACAAAAATGCTGTTAATTTAGATATGGTGTTAGTTGAACGACCTTGCCTAAATAGGACATGTTCTATAAGTTATACAACAGTGTCTTTGAATTCTAAGGATTTGGTGTTAGTTTATACAGTTTATTTTACTTGAGCAACATCTGAAAGAACAGACTACTCATTATGTAATGAAACTATGTTTATTATTCTCGATTTCGCCTGTTAACTATCGGGGTCTACTGTCTTGTTTTATACCTGGAAGAAATCCGAGCACCGTTTTAATTGACCCAACCCTCTTAGTAAAGTAGTCTTTTTTATTTTATTTTTATAAGTATGTATTATTGTATGCTCTCAACATGGGATTATCCGTAATCATGAGCATCAACTTGCTTTGTGTAGATCTTCGAGAAGATAAACAGTACCTGAACGAACACCCAGGGATCGTGCCAATTACCACTGCCCAGGTATCCTGCAATATACCCTATAGTTACGAGTTCCATACTACAAAATTATTCCAGCGTTTCTTTTATAGTGTGCTTTAATTGTGTTCTTCTCATGTTTCTATATTTTAAGATTTCAACTCTTCTTGCAGGGAGAGGAACTAAGAAAACTCATTGGTGCCCCAGTTTACATCGAATGCAGTTCGAAAACACAGCAAGTATGTAGAATCCATTTTCTTTTTTTTTTTTTTTTTATACTTTGTCTAGTCCCTCACTCCTTAACAACTCCTTTTTGGTTTATGATCCATATGCAGAATGTGAAGGCAGTTTTCGACGCAGCAATCAAAGTGGTTCTTCAACCTCCAAAGCGGAAGAAGCGAAAGAAGCGAAAGGCACAGAAGGCTTGTTCTATATTATGATGCAAAATTAGGCGTACCCCAACCGGTTAGAATGAAGACCTAATAGTAAGCTACTCATCACATTTAGCCCCTAACTATCACTATATGAGTTATATTTTCACATTGTCCTTAACACAACCCTACAATCAAGCAGCACAACTCATCCTCTTTGCTTGCTTGCTTTCTGGGTTGTGCTATGATTTGTAAAAAGTGGTTTAAAGTCATCTGTTTGTAATATGCATACGATAGTATATCTTCGATTTTAGATATCTTTTGTGTAACTGATTCTCGAGTTAGTATCGATATAGCGCAGTATGTCGTCCTGCTTCAATATATTGTGATGTTCTTGTATGCTTTTCATCTACCAGTTGGTTAGACTCATCTTTCCAGAGATTTGGGTGATTGTAGAAGAACAATCTGTATTTGGAGTAATGTTGACTAAACAATATTTCTAGGCTTGTAATATGATTTGAATTTCTACCATTAGTTTGTATGTAACTTTGGGACTTCATATATATATATATATATATATGCATGATTATGATATAATAAATCTGATTTGGACTTCATTTTTGTATGAATTTAGTTTTCTTGTTCTGTTCAAAAGGTTATTATTCAAAAATGCTAAGATCAACTATATCTTAATCCAAACGTTATGTTGAATGTCCACCACTCTCTCAGGTTGATTTGAATATTGTATCAGTTGAAATGTTGATGGAGAAAGAAATGTTCTCAATGGATATTTTTTAAAAAATATTAAAAATAACAAATTTAAAAAATAATTAAATGAGTAAATAAATATTTTAGGATTTTTTAAGCAAATTAAGATGTTTAGTATTTATATGATATTTATCGTGTCACTTTGTTATTTGTTTTGTTGATTTTCTAAGATTTACGGTAATGTTGATTCATTCTACTTTTGATACACCTATGGTAATAGTGAAAATGTCGAGGAAAGTTCAATATCATGGTTTAACTATTTGTTTTCATCTAATATATATAAACTTCTCAATCCGAATGTTTTACTTAAACAATCGTATTTGGCTATTTGAACTTGTTTTTTCAGGTCATTTATTATTTATAAAACCAAACAAAATTCAAATAACATTTCCAAAAATTGAAATATCATTTCCATTGACATTTTCATTCAATATATTTATTGCTTTGAAGGACTTTTAGCATGTTTGCATTATTTGTGATATTGTGATTCTTCCTTGTTTGTAATGAATGTTAGACCTATTTCAATGTAGGGGTTTCATATTTAACATAACTTTAGTGGGACTTGTGAACTAATAATTAATAGTGGTTGGCATTATTATTATTCATATATATATATATATATATATATCAACCTCCTTCCATATTATTACTATCTTTTAAATTCCTTTGTCTAGGAAAATGGGTTTATTTGAAATTATGTAGGCCATTTAATTGACCTATCACAAAATTGCCTCCCCCACAAAGATTTTGTAAAGATACTTGTGAAGGAATATTCCTTATTTTCAACCTCTCAAATTGAATCTTGCTAAAGCATATAAAGTTGTCAACGATTTGAATCGAGATATTTTAGATCAATAAAAAACCCTAAATAAAATGTATTTTCTTTTTAGGGGATAAAAGTTTGTTTAGTTCGTAGTCAAAAGGAAAACGAAAGTTGAAAAATTTATTAATATAGACTTTTAATTATGTTTTGTTAATCAAAATTAGAATACTACAAGGTTAAATAAGTAATTTAATTCTAAATCTTATGAAAGAGTGTAGAATCCGACCATTCTTGTTTGTTTGTTTTTTTTACTTTTACTTTTACTCAAAATCTAGATTTAAAATCATTTGATATTTGTTACGAATTGGAACATTAGATAAGTTCAGTAAGCATATACTTCGTGTATTAAATAAATCTTTGAACAATAAAATATTAATGCTGACGAGATTTTGTAAAACTCACTTTAGCCGATTATCATTTTAAAAGTTAATAGTACAAATAAAGATAAGAAAATTTGTCTTATTCTAACAAAACGACGTTGATTTTTTATATATAGTTTCAATTAAATCAAATCCAAAGTCAAAATCGTAGCTGTAGTATCCTCTTTTCTTCATTCCATTCCATAAAATTGAATGAAAGGCTCAATCATAATTTATTAAGTAACACTCAAAGTATTTAGCAACAAAATTGAAACAATACAAAAAGAAAAAACAACAAAATTCCACCACTTATTATTATCATTATTATTTTTTCTTACAATACCCCCTTCATGTTTTTAATGTATTGATGGATTTTAAGACTTCAATACTAACTTTCTTTTTCTATTTTGAAAATACAATAATATATAAAAGACATTAATTAAAGATAGAGCACATCCTCATATAAATCGTTCTATATAAATTTATAAATTATTTAATTAACAAAGAAAGAGATGAATCTATATGAAGTGTTACATCATATACTTTGGTTGTATTAACACTTTTGACCATTTTTTCCATCTTCAATTGCACTTAAACACAATTATTGAAAAATTAATTGGAGTCTCTTTTCCAAAATAAATAATAAAAAAACCAATTTGAGGCATTATGACAAAGATGACTCATAAAGGCTTCAACTTTTGGTTAACCTTTAATTCCAAAGTCTGTCCTAAGGAAGGTAGGTTTCCTCAAGGCTCTAACTTTCATTACCCTTAGTTTCTTTCATATTTTATGTTGAAATTCTATAGACCATCTTAATAAAATAAATGAATTATTCTTTTTCATTATCTATTAATTTTAAGGTAGAATCTATAAAAATTAAATATGATATTGAGTACTCTGTAAAACCGAAACGTAGATTCAATTCAACAAACAAAAACTTGAACTCCAATCTAAGAATGATGGACCCAAGCGAGCATCGTTTTTGAGAAACACATGTTGAAGATCTCATATTTGATCGACTACTCGCTACTCCTCACCATTTGGTTTTGAAATGAAATTCTATATAATCGATTTTTAGTATTTTTAAAAAATTGTATTCCCTAAAGATCTTAAGAGTGTCAAAGTTGACGAAGTCGGTGGTAGTTAATCGATATGTACTATTTTTTCTTTAGATTGAAAGTTCAAATTTATATTTCCTAATAATTAGGAAAACAACCTATATAACTAAGCGAAAAAATTGATAATATTTTCTTATTGCAAGAAAATATCAATAATAGATGTTGATAGACACTGAAAAACTATTATCACTTGTCAATGATAGATGCTGATCATGGACTATTAAATCTCTATCATTGTCTATCTCTGTTGATAACCAATAAACTATCAAATATTGATATATTTTTAAATATTTTTCAACAGTTTTATCATTTAAAGAACTTTCTTAAAAAAAAAAACGATTTAGTATGCGAAAAAACGATGAAACGAGTCCACCAAAAACCGTTGACTTTCATTACTTTTAATCTTAAATTTAGTTAAACTAACCAATCAAACCATTGAAACTTTTAAACAAAAATCCTCAAGCTTAGGTATTAAGAGAATACTAATCTATGGCATAAGATTGGGTAGACAAAAAGTCAAAAGAAAGATTTTAATCCAACATTAAAAAGCCATATGTATAAATAAACTATAGGCCCTAAGATAGGGTTAGTTATTTAAGATGCAATTTTCAATTATACAAAAAACAAAGTCAAATTTAGTTTTGAATAGTAGAACAATGGTGATGTAGAATGAATTGTTAGGTCATTTTTATTGTTTAATTTGTATTTTAATTTTTTGTTAATTAATTATATATTTTATTTTCTTCTAAACTTTATAAATAATACTTAAGTTGTAATATTAAGCATTTTTTAAAAAAACATTTTAAAATAAACTTTGCTGTTATAGAGTTTTTCTCGAATTTATCGATGAATTTTCCTTGTTTGGCCATGTATTTGAGCTCATGTTTAGTCTTATTAAGATTCATAATCATAATTAAATAGTGTTTGATAAATTATTAAAAGCAAAATTATAAATTTAACTTGTTCATGAAATTTCAAATTTTTTTCTTTAAGTTTTAACTTTGTATTTAATAAGTCCATAACTTATTTAAAACTTTTATAGATGTATCAACCATTTTTAAAGTTTAAAGATTAAATAAACATAAACTTAAAAGTTTAAAAAGTTTAATTACTTATTATTTTTTTTTAAGTTTAGAAACTAAATAGTCTCAAACATAAAACTTTACAGAAATCTTTCTTTATCTTTTAGTCGTGGAAAATCGATACTTCTAATCTTAAAGTGGATATAACGAATATTCTATCGATTGAATTATATTATTTTTTAAATAATTTTAGTTAAATCAATGTTTGTGAAAAAATTATTTAAAATAATAAAAATTTTATAAATATAGCAAGATATTACAATAGATCACGATAACTACTATTTACTGTATTTTATAAATAATTTTTTTTAATTATAAAAAATGACAAATTTGATAAACTATTTATAAAATATAGTAAAATTTCAGATTTTTTCTATAATAGACATTGATATGTTTCTATCGATGATATGAATAGACAACGATATAAGTTTATCAGTTTCTATTATCGATAGAATAAAAAAAATTATATATTTTATAAATGTTTTAGTTTATTTTACTATATATATATTTTTTTAAAAAAAATATATATATATATATATATATATGTATTTATTTATTTATTTATTTCACTTTATTGAAAATAGTAAAAAAGAAAATAATTGTTTCATAATTATTAGAAAATCCAAAAAAATAATTTGGATGTCTATACTTTTAAAAGAAAAAATAGTGAGGAGAGAGAGACGCACACATTTCCTTAGACGATTTTGTTTGCATGTAGTACGGGAAACGGTCAGGTAAAGGGCAACCCGCAAGAGCCGGTAGAAAACTTGAAGTCCGCTTTTATCCAACCACACAATATTACCGGATACCATAGGTTTCCCGCGAAAACTTCCGGTTTTCCTTTTTAACTGTTCTCAAACAATTAATAATTTAAAATATTTTTTTTTTTAAAAAAAAAAAGTTGCAACGAATCAATCAAGAAAATCAAAATCTTCTCTTTCACTTCCTTCAAAACCATTAAAAATTCTCTGCAAATCTCTCTTGCCGACATTTCCTTTTCCCTAACTCCATCTTCTTCTTCTTTTTCTTCGTCTTCCCTTTTCTTTTCATCAACTAATTTATACAATAAATCACTCAAACCCCATTTCTTTTCATCCATGTTTGACGTCACTCTACCTGAAATTATTGTCTTTTACGACAATTCTTCTGCCCTATTTTCCCTTCCTTTTCAAATTTCTTTATCCTCTCTTTGATTCTTATCATTATTTAAGGGTTTTGATTTGATTAATCTGTTAATTCGGTATTTAAAAACCATGCTGAGTTTGGACGACGAACCGCTACAAGTTTTAGGTACAACCCATTTGTCGGTTTGCATTTATCTTCTACTTTATTTTGAGTATTATATTTGAAATTATTGTTCTAATTTCTCATTTGGGTTTCTTTTTTTCTTTTTTTTTTCTTTTTCTAAAAGAAAAAGTGGTGGGGTTTTGATTTCCTGTTTAATGGTTTGCTTTTTTGGATGCGTTAATGGGTTGTTGTTGTATTTGCTTGTTTTTAAATACTTGTAGTTAAATACTGGTTCTATCTTTCTTTCTTTTATGGGTGGAATAAGGTTTCTGAATCGTTTGTTGGTTGATTTTGGTAGTAGAGAGTGAAATGGTGGAGGGTTTTAAAAGTGGGGAGTCTCTTAATCAGAGGTTACCTGCTGAAGCCCCGGAAATTGAAGAAGATTCAAAATCTGTGGGGTTTGGAGGATTATAGAAGATTAATCTCGAGGAAACGAAATGACGGTTGATCAGGAGGATTCTGAAGCTATTGAAGAGGAAAAGAAGACGAAAAAGACGAGGAAAAATGTGTTAGTGGGGATTAGGATGAATGGGGATAGCAGAGACCTGCTCAATTGGTCGATTGTTAAAGTTGCTGATCCTGGGGATTGTGTCATTGTAATCTATGTTTGTCAAAGTTCTGGTGCGTTTTTCTTTTCTTCTTTTTCTTTCTTCAATCCTCAATCTTTGATTTTAGTTCTTTTACATGGGATGGTTACTTTTATGGTGTATAGTTTTGGAATGTGATTTTTCCCTCTTGCCAAACAGACCGTGCATCAAAAGATAAGCCCTTATTTGATGAATTCTTAGAAGGATACAGAAACCTTTGTGATGTAAACAAGGTTTGGTTTGGAATTTTTGCTCTATTTGAATACAATGGATGAATTGAAGTTTTTGGTAATGTTTGTTATCTTTGGATTTGGGTATTAGGTAGCTTTCATTGCACAAATAGTGACTGGAAGTTCGGTTAAGAAGACTCTGGTCAGACAGGCAAAAATCTATGCTGCTGGGGCTGTGGTTTTGGGAACAAGCAAACCATGTAATCTTGGGTAGGGAAATCACTGAAAAGTCAAGTTGTTTGGTAGATGGTAGTTGCCTCTTTTTTGCTTTGGTATTTGGTCCTAACAGACACCGTTTGCAGGGGTTGGTCTTCAATAACCAGATATTTTGTTAAGCGTCTGCCTCCAACCACTGATGTTTTGGCTCTCAACAATGGCAAAATTGTCTTCAGAAGATCCACCAATGATCAACTAACAGGTTTAGTGTTCTTGGTCTATAAGACCATTCATTGGTAGACTGATTTTTTTTTTTTTTTTTTTTGAGAAAAAAAAGTTGAGTTAGTTATATATTTGATGTTATGTGGCAGGCTTGAGTCTAGACCCAAAACCAAGTTTTAGTCAGGCTAGTCAATCTGACTTTGATGGCTCTGAGACTGAGAAATCTGTTTCTTATGGGGTTGGTAGTGAAGACTTGAAGGATGAAGTTGATGGAGTTGTCCTAGAAAGTAAAAGAAATTGTTCCGAACCAGATTCTCCAATGATGATGGAGCATTCCGAGCCGGGGCTTGGTTGGCCTTTGCTCCGAACAACTCCAAGGATTTCGCAAACCTCATCTGTACATAACATGTCTGTAGTGCAATGGGTGATGAACTTACCTGATCGTTCCCCACATCGAAGTTTAAGCATAAAAGGAAATGATCCATTGAGAAGCGAGATCCCTGTTTTTGTGGATGAGAGAGCTAAAGGCAGTTTATCTTCCTTTTCTGAACCACCAGAAGACTTGAAGGATCTCCTGAAAACTAACTCAACTACTTATAAATGGTTTAGTCCTTATGTGTTGAAAACTTCAACTTCTCATTTCTCTTCAGGTTTT
This sequence comes from Cucumis melo, assembly GCF_025177605.1. NCBI lineage: Eukaryota > Viridiplantae > Streptophyta > Magnoliopsida > Cucurbitales > Cucurbitaceae > Cucumis > Cucumis melo. Next base: position 2,555,191 of record NC_066867.1, on the reverse strand, counting down.
GAGTTTATTCTTGCTATGAATTGATGATTACATTCGTTTTCTCGCCCCGCCCTTCTGAGTTTAAGTTTGTCTTTGGCACATGGCTCGTGAATTTGTTTTTTTTCTTAACAGAAAACTTGATTGGGAAAGGTGGTTGCAATCGTGTTTACAAAGGAATTCTCCCAAATGGAAAGCCAGTAGCCGTTAAAGTAATGAACTCGTCCAAACAGGCATGGAATGAATTTTCTCGGGAAGTTGACATTATGTCCTCATTACGTCACAAAAACATAACTCCTTTTCTCGGTATCTGCATCGTAGACAATAAATTGATCTCTGTTTATGATTTCTTTTCCAAAGGAAGTTTAGAGGCAAATCTGTATGGTAAGATATCAGAATTTTCTTCTTCAAACTTAAACACTATCAGATCCAAGGTCATGCCGATAATAAAATTATATGATATTTAGGTAGGAATAAAGAAAAGAACATACTTTCATGGGAGGTAAGATTCAGGTTGGCTATTGGAATTGCGGAAGGGCTAAACTACTTACATGACGAATGTCCCCGACCTGTTGTGCACCGAGATGTTAAGACTTCAAACATTCTGCTCTCTGATGAACTCGAACCCAAGGTAATTTGTTAGAGTATCCTCATTGGATGAGACTTCGAATTTTTCTCATTTATTCCTAACAGATGGTGGTCTATCTAACAGTTATCAGATTTTGGGCTTGCTATATGGGGACCAACAGAATCATCCTTTCAGATTGAAGCTGATGTGGTCGGAACATTTGGATATCTTGCTCCGGAATATTTCATGTATGGAAAAATGAGCAATAAGATTGATGTGTATGCCTTTGGTATAGTTCTACTTGAACTGTTATCGGGAAGGAGAGCAATCAGCGCCGAGACTTCTAAAGAGCAACAAAGCTTGGTTATGTGGGTAAGATTTCTACAAAGCTGCCTACAATTCAAATTTTCTTGATAATCTACGTATACAAGTACGATTAACATTTGTCATTGTACACCAGGCCAAGCCAATCATAGAGAGTGGCAATGTAAAGGACATAGTTGATCCAAATTTGGAGGGAAGATTTGACAAGGAACAGTTGCAAAGAATGGTTCTTGCAGCAACCCTTTGCATCATGAGGGCATCTCGACTCCGTCCTAGAATTAGTCAGGTATTACTTTGAACATTATACCTCTTCCTTAAAACTCAACGACAAGATTGTAAAACCTACTGAACATATCCCGTTTATGTAAGCTAGTTTGCACATTACTTGTATTAATCAAAGATGTTTATGAACCGTCTTTCGTTCTAGATATTGAAGATTCTAAGAGGAGAAAGTGATACTGAAACCCTCCCTGTGGAGGATTCACAAAGTGTAGAGAATGGAGATGATGAAGTTTATCCAAATTCAAGTTCTGAACTGCATTTAAACCTTGCATTGCTTGATGTCGATGATGATGGTGGAGACTCATTTAACAGTGTGGAACAAACAAAAAGGCTTTCATTGGAAAAATATTTCAAAGAAAGATGGAGCAGATCCTCAAGCTTCGACTAGCTTCTTCTTTAGAGATATGTATCAGTTTCCCCTTATCTTAGACTGTATATTAGCCAATAATCTATAGAATAAAAATTGTTATACAAATTAAAACTGTACAATGATTATATTCTTATGCACCCTTTTCTGAGGTGATTTCTTAAAGGCTTGTAAATATTTCAGTTTCTTTCTTTTTATTCTTAATGGAACCCTATTTACCAAAAATATCATTGATTTGTGACAGACAATAACATTTTACTATATTTGTAAATATTTTGTAAAACAACCTTCTTTTAATGAAAGTGACCAATATGAATCTACAACGTATAGGATAATTTGTGCACATTTGTACGCAATAAGCCTCTCTCCATCTTATCACCATATTATATTACTCTTGTTTTGCAATAAGATATTCATATTATATTAATATATTCAATTTATATTGAAACAAATTGTCTGCTATATGTATCAAACCATTTGATAGAACCCGATTACATTGAATATATAGGATAATGGAAATATACGATAGACCGAGTGACTCAAGGTACTTGGATCCCCCCTTTTTGAGACTATTCCCAAGCCTATCTTGAGATAACTCTGAAGCCTTAATTGACTCACCAAATATTTGCTTATATTCACCATTCCCCGTTCTCTCGGTTTATAACCAACAAATATAACTAACTCTCTAACTAATTACTATTATGCTCTTAATACTCTTATAACCCCTAATACCAATCCTCTAATTGTTATTATAAATTTGGATAATTCTCGTTTTTACTTTAATGCAAATAGTTGTTACGTTGAGAAGAGTCCACTACTTTGAAAGCAAAATATGATGTGCCCTTCATGCTATCATATTTTTGACGTACACGTTTTCGAAAAATGATGGATTTTAAAAGAACAATTGAATAATAGCAAAAACCAAAAGGTAAAAATGATTTTTTTTTTCAAATCTAAGAACCAATTTGAAATACAAAAGGTAAGAAAATAAGTTTTTCGTTTTGATATAAAGTTTTAGATCCTCAATCAAGGAAGAAAATGAAACAAAAACTTTTTGGTAAAAATATTTGGAGAGAAAAATATTTTGAGTAAATAAATATTTATTTTGAGTTTTAGTGGGAGAAAATTCAAAAAATTTTATTACTTTTTCTTTTCAAAGTAAAACCAAAAAATCACTACATGAAAAAAAAAAAAAGAAAGAAAAATTCAAGTTCAAGTAAACTCAGCTTGCTCAACACTAATTATCATGACATTTTCTATATAGGTTGAAAGTTCAATCATTCTTTCGTATAACTGTCGTATTAAAAAGATCAATAGAAAAATTAGAAGATTTTGTCAAGTTGCATATTTTTAATAATCCTTAACTATTAAATCAACTCGACTTTTTATTATTTTTTATACGAAATATAATTTAACTTATTAAATCATAGAAAGCTAGAATTTATTAATTTAATTATGATATTCAATATTGAGAAGTCTAATTATTATTTTTTTCTAAAAAAATGTGTCAGCAAAATTTTAATTAGTTATGTAGATATATAATTCATAAAATAACTAAAAGGGCATGGTTTGTGCTCATTACTCCAACTTTGACATCTTAATTTTTATTAATTTATACTCAATTGACAAAATAAAATTTTTATTTTAAAATAAATTTATATGATTTAGTTGAGCTCAAGATACACGTATGAAAATTTAGAGTATATATATATATATATACTAATTAATCGATAGATCCTAAATAACTTGCTTCATTTTCTATGTTTAAAAACACTTTTAAATTTTTAGAATTTTACAAAACTATTTGAAAATATTTACAAAATAGAGTAAAATTTCATGACCTATCAACAATAGGCACTTGTAAACTTGTATCAGTGTTTGTCTATCATTAATGATGCTAAAATTTTACTGTACTTTATAATTATTTTGGTTTATTTTACTATATTTGAAAAGCAGTGAATCCTTCTATCTATTTGATTCTTCTCATTTTAAAAACTAAACAAAATTAAAGTTGCTCATTTTCTCGTTGGTTATGTGCCAAAAGAATGCCTCAATTGAGGTGAAAAATGATTGAAAGAACTAAGAAAGATCAATCCACATTGTGTGCATACGAAAAATATGTATGTCACATAAGTATATTTTGTAAAGTAGGGTGGAATTTACTTTTATCGATGGGATCTACTAGTATTTATAATGATAAAATTATTGTGCCACTTTCTCGTACGAATTCATCTTCAGATCTCCACAAAATGAAATACGAAAGTTCAATAGAACTGATATTTAAATGACTACGTCCATCTCCATCACATGAATAGTCCTAAACAAATTGCAAATCAAACTATTCATTCTTAGTCTTTCCAACTTGAGCATAAAATATATATTTTCGACAAGAGATTAGAGATCTCTCATATTTATAAATTGAAAAATGTTAAAATATTAATTCTTGATATTTGTTCATTAGTCTTAATAATTTTAATAAATCTTAAATTTAGTATGTCAATGGTAAATTTTATAAAAACTTTCATACAAAATACAATATGTGAATAAAGCTTAAAACTTGCAGTAAAAATGAATAATAAAACGGTTTAAAATAGAACAAAATTTGAAGTCTATCAAATAGATATAAAATTTTGCTCTATTTGAAAAATAATATTAAGATTCATTAAAATTGGTATTATAAAAAAGAAATGTTGTTTGAAAATGAGGGTGAGAAGAGATGATGAATTTATAATACAATAGCATTTTGAAGAGGCAAAAAAGATTTGATTTTGAGAAGGAAGAAGAAGATGATATGAACGGAAGAAAAAAAAAGGATGAGTTTTGGTGGGTTATAGATTATAATTGGACCCACAATGATAAATGGTCATTAAGAACAAGCAGCAGCTAAGATTCTCCCACAAACCTCTTCCATTTTACATCTATGTCCTCCACATACCTATAAATTCCTTCCATTTACACTCACATTCCCAATTCCTTGACTTTTCAGGCAGGCAAAAGTTGTTCTTCACTCCTCTTCTGATATTCCCTATTCTCGTTTATGATCCAAGTTTGAAATTCTGGCATCTCTCTTAAAGGTTTTGTATCCTATTCTCTCTCGCTTTCTCTCCGATACTTGATTCTCCCCCAAGATTTTTTACCGTTTACTTGTCATTTGTTAATTGGGTTTTAGGTTTTGCTTTTTGGGTTTTCTTCCTTTTTCATGCTCTTTCTTTGTTCTCTTCGTAATCATGAAATGAAATTCGCTTCTGGGCGTTTGATTCATTTGAGGGGTTTTTTTTTTCTTTTGTCACTACTTGTTTTGTTAGCATGTTGTTCTTGATGTAGAGGAAATTAGTGTTCTTAAAGGGTGAGGAATTCTCCATGTGGGTGACCTAGAAATCCCCATTTTAACTGATAAACTGGTCCATGATGGTTTTTGTTGTTGAATTGTTCTGAATCATTGTTATGTTTATCTAATTGTTTAGGATCTTGGTTAGAGTTGTTTCTCCTTGGTGTTGCTGTATTGAAGTTGATTTTCAAGTGGTTTCCTAGCTGTCTTGGTTGAGATATCTATAATGGAAGATGGGGAGCTTGAATCCTCGAACCCAGAAGTGTTTTCGGGTTCGAATGCCGTTGAGCTTCCAAGTAGTTGCTCAATGGATAGCTTCTTTGATGAAATTCTGAAGGATACTCATGCTTGTACACATGCTCATACTTGCAACCCTCCTGGTCCTGATTATTCACATACACATACCTGTTTTCATGTTCATACGAAAATTGTTTCTTCCCCCACCGAAGAAAAGCTTTCCACTGATGATACAGAGGATTCCGTGGATAAGAAGAATAAGAAGCGCCCATTAGGTAATCGTGAAGCAGTTCGTAAATACCGGGAGAAGAAAAAGGCAAGGGCTGCATCGTTGGAAGATGAAGTTGTGAGATTGAGAGCCCTGAATCAGCAACTGTTGAAGAGATTGCAAGGTCAGGCTGCATTGGAGGCTGAGGTTTCTAGGCTCAAATGTTTGCTTGTGGATATTAGGGGAAGAATTGAAGGGGAGATTGGAAGCTTCCCGTATCAGAAACCAGCCAATTCAAATCCACCCAATCAGAATGTGTCTGGTAGTTACTTGATAAATCCATGTAATGTGGAATGCAATGATCAAGCATATTGCCTTCGTCCAGGGGATGATGGAAAAAGTGGAGAGAGCGCTTTGTTGAATGGGCAAAGTTTTAGTGCATGTGACTTTGAAAATCTTCAGTGCTTGGCAAATCAAAACACGGGAGCAAAGGAACCTCCTGACTGTGGACTAGGGAACACTATTGCTAACGTTAATTGTGCAGAACTAAATCCGAAGAAAGGTAAAACGAGAGCACTTAACTTTTAATCTTTCTAGTTTTATGCTTTTGCAGTTTATGGTAGTTCGGTTGATCAATATCAGTTTTTCTGACTTACTCTACTTTTTAGCTTTTTTCATCTTTTCCTTATCGACTTGTAACATCTGACTTCTGAGGCTTGATCTAGATTATGCTCTTTATATTTGGAGAACTTACAAGAATGAGCATTGCAGTTTGAGAACATGGTCAACTAGACACAGTTGATTTCAATTCCATATTAGTAAAAAGTGAAAGAAAAATTTGCTCCGTGGTCACTGTGCAGATGCATGATTTCCATTGCATATTATCATGTAGATGTTGTAATGATCATGTTGTTCAGTTGATTGGTGCATGGCCCTGTTTTATGTTGGGATGCATAGATCTTGCTACAATATAAATTTGATGAACAATTAATTTTCTCATAATAGCTAGGAGATCTGAGTACTGGACAATATATGTCCCGTTGTTTACTTTCTTTTTACTCAATGTATTATATGTGTCTATAATCACGTCTTAACCTCAGGTGTATATGAAAGACTCTATCCAAGTTATGTCTTATAAAAGTCTGAACTTGATGTTGCCTTTTGAAGCAAAATCTGACTGGCACACGAAGATCTCTCTACCGTCTTAGGTTCTTTTCATATTTTTCTTGCAAGACTCTTGCTGATTGGTTGTTGGGATTAAATTTATTCATTTGCAGCTGTCAAACCATCTTCTTATCATCTGATATGAGATTTGTAAACTCTCATTTTCCTTTGGGGTGTAAAATTATATGCAAAATTTTTCGTATAGGTCTCGTAACCGTTTGTAAAATGATATGAGTAATCTTCTCATTCCTTCCTTTCCTTTGTTTTTTTCCCTTCTTTACATTTATTTAAGTTTTTTAAAAGTTTGATACGGCACGAGGACTTGCCTCATTTTGTCTTCAGCTACTAACAACTCTTTGTATGATGCTCACGGTTCAATTAGGAGGAGGGGTCTGTAAGGCAACGAAAAATGGGAAATGCTGATCTCGGATAGTATATGCATCTTTTTTGTGTATATAAAGCCTGCCACGTCGGTTCCTGTTCTGTGCAATGCAGCATCAACATTGTCTTTCAGGTTTTCTCTTATGCAACACGTTCACCCTCTTCTAGGTTGTTTGAGATGCTTATTTATGTTGAATGAGAAAGTAAAGCAGATGCATAAGCATGCCTTTAAGAAGCTAGAAAACAACTATTTGGAATTATCAACCTTGATAGTTTAAGATTGCCACGACATGCCTCACATATATTTAGCTGTGAGAGGATATTGTTAGTGGGTTAGCAAACTTTCCCTCTTTCTAAGCCAAGAAATTTCATGGATTATTGAAATTACAGAACTAGGAAATGGTGGGATTTCAGTACCTGAGCCATATTGAAACACCTCAAGGAAACTTAGATCTGCCATTCAATGTGCTAGAGAAATTTGAGTAACATACAGTCTAAGAAGAAAAGTGACAAGGAATCAATGGAACCGGAGGACTTTTGTTTACTTCCATTCTGAGTAATCCATGTCGATCAAGTGGGGTTTCACCATTGTTGGTGAAAAATGCTTGTGGCTGTACTTTTGATGTCTGATGAAATAGGTAAGGTTTGAGAGAAGATATAATTCAGAAGATAAGGCTTTAATTATGTTATTTTATTCTGAAATGTGAATCATTTGTATTATCATGGGAGATTTTCAACATGCAAATTGCAAATGAAAAATTCTTGGAACTTCTGTCACATGTCTTGTAAAACTAGCCATCTTAATGAAATATGGAAGATCATAATCTTCGAGATCTTTTTTCATCTACGCTAAACTTCAAAGTCTGATTTATTTAAAGTTGTGTCGAGCTATGGAGTTCAAGTATGCAAACGTCTATGAAGAATTTGCATCGGTTCTTCTACTTTTTGGTGGTTGTCATTTGTATCTTATTTATTAGTATTAGTTTTGATAACTTCAGAATTTTTTATTTAGGTATGATTGGAGTTTTCATGATATGGTGGAGGACTTTGTATTTGTAATGTTTGTCACCACCCCTTTAAAAAATCAAAGTAAAAGCTGTTTGGATGAATGCTGTTTTAGCGTCTTCTTGGAAAGATCTGTTTAGAAAGTTCTATAAGAAAAAGAATATTTCAATGGTGGAGAAACTATTTTGAGGAATATAAGGAATAGAGATATCATTTGCTTTGTAGTCTCCACTTTCTTTTCTAGAGATTTTCAAATTATTCTCTTTTTGTACTTCTACTTTTACAAATTACGTGGCATTTTTTATAATTTCTAATGGCATATTTCCTATGTTCCTTATATTGTTTGTATTTTTTTTCAAAACACATGCATTATTTTTATTTGTAATAGAGCTACTTTGGACCTACAATCTTATTACTTTTTTTTTTTTTTTTATTTCACCCCAAAAGATTTCACATCAATAGAAATAATTATCCTCACCTATATACCTACGATCACTTCTTTTTCTAATCAATTTGAGTTTTTATTCCCATCCCGTACAATTTTATCATCGAAAAATCCTATTGATCTACACAGAAAACGCCATCCGTTCATGAAATCTTCTCGAAAGAGAGGTTAGAAATAACAATTTAATAATTATGAATTATGTTTTTCTAGTGTGTTCATTTAACCAAAGAAGAAGAAAATTAATGTGTGATTGGTTAAAAGTTACTTAAATTTGTGCAACTTTTGTGACTGAAATGTGCTATTTTTTCTTTCCCAATGAAATATGCACCATTCTTTTTCCCTACCTTTCTTTCATTGATTTGAAGCTGTCTTTTAGATGCATTATTTTGTATTGGTCTCCATTTTTGGCAGGTAGAATACAGCTCCCCATTTTTTGTGATAATTTTTTTAGAATAAAGACTTCATTCAACTCCAATCACGAGAAATCATAGGACGAAGATCGGGGATGATTACATCCTACACTCGATTAGAGAAGCAAGAAGTCTAATGTCAAGCCTGAATGGAAAGAAACAAAAATAAGAACAATTCAATTAACCAGTAGCGTAACGAGTTGCATAATGAGTAGCTTGATTACAAATACGAAAACAAAAAAGGAAAGATAATCTTAACGAATAGTTGTTATAAAAAACTCAACTTTTTTGTGATAATTGGTATATCACTTTTTTTTTTTAAGTTGTTGAATATGCAATATTCTTTTTTTAAAAAAAGAGATTAACTCTCTTGTTTGCCTGAATGGTAACGCTCAAAATAATAAATTTGGCAACACATGTGTGTAAATTGATGAGAACTTCAAAGATAGTCAACTTTAGAGTTCCACTTCCCTTTTGTTTGCAATGGGTAGTTTTATTTATGTTTGGATTAACAAGAAAAATATCAAATCTTAATCATGTGTTCTAAGAAAATGGCAAAAACGTAGTATAAGTTTATATTTGCCGAAAATAAGCATCAAAGGTGGTTTTAGTTAGAATTCTTGGCTATCAAAAGTCCCTAAAGGTGATCGTTGAAGTTGAAGTTGGTCGTTGGTTGATAGAATGAAGTTGAAGTTGAAGTTGGTTGATAGAATTACTGTTGATTATTTCAACAATGTAATTGTAAATAGTTTCATTGTACTATAGAACAGTAGGGGGTTAAAACAATCCTTATACCCCATGAAAGTCAACACACACTTCAAATATTCGTTGAGTTCAATCAAACTACTCCAAGTTGGAGTCTAAAAATTATGGTCGTCCTAAAAGGTAAATTAAAGATTAGAAACGTGTTTAAATCTCTCCTAGGACATATCATTTTCTCTTCTATATAGAAATGGATATTATCATAATTATTGAGTACATACATATTAAATCATCGAATAGGTCCATAAATATATAACATTTTTGATTCTAGATAAGAAGAAAACAAACAAAAGGACGAAATTGATGGCCATTGCATACTATCAATTCAATGAATTTCTCCTTCATAGGCAATCAAAATCACACAATGTTGATATAGAGAGGCTGCTAAGCAAATGGAAACAAAAACAAAGGGAAGGGAAAAAAAAGGCACAAAAGTTAAACGTTTTTAATAGCTTTGAAGAAACCCAAGTGGACAAAAAGCATATGAAAAAGCTTAAAGAACACAAGCAATTGACAATTAATTATTTTTGCATTAGAGGAAAGGCCTACTTATTTGGTGGGTTTGTCCTCAACAATGGGAACAAGAGGTTTTGCCCAAAGGTCTTTTAATAATTTCTTGGTTTAAACATCACAACAAGTTTGGAAGTTGCCAAGAAATATACTTTGGGAGCCTTTCTCAATCCTATCATCTCATTAAATAATATATATAGATTATTAGAGGTGGATCATCGTTTCTATATATAAATTTGAAACTCGTAGATTTATTATATTAAAGATTATTAATATTGTTGTAATGATTTGATATAACAGTGGTGTGAGTACTTCTTATAGGTCAACTCTGAAAATGGGACAGGACCAAAGGAACGAGAGTAGTGCACATAGAAAATTACAATGTTGGAGCATAGCAATGTGCATAACACTTTCAATCAATAAGAAAATAAGAAAGGTTTAGGATATTATATATTTAGTGATGAGCTTTGGTATATTTTATATTTAGAGTTAGAAAGATTATTACATTTGTCTAGAATTTTAGTTGAATCTAATAAAATTGGAAGTTGGGTCTTAAAATTGATACATGGGGTCTAATGGAATTTTTTTAAAAAAGAAAAACTTTAAAATATGATGAATATTATTAAGGATTTATTCTTGAGAAAAATTGAAATTCAAAGGCTAAAAGAAATATAAATATTATATAGGAATATTTTTAAATATAATAAAATAAATTAAAATATTTACAATATAGAATGAAATTTTGGATTCTATACACACTAATAAACTTCTACTACTGTCTATCAATATAAATAATAAAAGTAAAATAATGGAAATCTATCGATGTCTATCATTATATATTTTTGATAGAAACTAAAATTTTGTTATATTTTTGTCAAATTTTTCATTTTTGACAATTACCTTGTTATATATATTGTTGTCGACACGAGATTTTCGAAGAAATTTGATTCGTGGAGTTGAATGTTGTATTTACGTTGATTTGATGCGATGTGGTTTGATCTCTAGAATTTGTTCCTCTCATTCTCTCTCGGCCGAATGCTTACGCTTGATTTGAAGAAGGATTTGAAAAAGCGCGAACATCAGGATTTGAAGAAGCGGGAAGCACTTTTGGAAGAAAGCTTGTATCTTTGAGCATGGTTGGAGTTGTAGAATTCTCTCTAAACCTTGTATTTATAGAGTTTCCTCGTGGACTTCTATTGACTTGGGTCTGGTCTGGTTCATGGACCATATGCATGGGATCAATAGCACGTATTTGGGTCATAGGCTAAATTAAACTTATGTTTAGACTCAATTGAATTTTAGTCCAAGTGAATAATATTTAATTGAACCAAAATAATTAATTCGATCCAATTGCAGTAATAAAGACACGTGACATCGTTAGAATTGTCCAATTTCTCTTTAAATTTAATTTGGGACATATGCCAATTTTTTATTAATTCCAAATATAATTATTTTAGTAAATGATTTGACAATTTGTGATTTGTTTCAAAATTTCTTATTCAACAATTATATTAACATAAAACATAATCATAAATCAATACTATAGTTTAATATTCTAACTCAATATTAAATATTAAATAGATAGCCATAGCTAATTTTGTATTTATTAATATTCTATCAAATCCATCCCAACATTGACTTAAATTAGAATCTAATTTATTTGTTACTGAAAATATAAAATATATCTAATTTTCATTTATCTCTAAATAAAAAACAAATTAAATCTAATATTCATTTTTAAACTTATAAATTATATATTAGGTTAAAAGTTGCTAATTTGAATAAAAATGTAACAATTTAGTCCCTGAACATTGGTTTGTAACAATATAATTCCTACACTTTTAAATTTGTAACAATTCTTTTAATTGTCTAACAATTTAATCTTTAAATTTTTCATGATAACCAAAAAAAAAACAAACCAGATTAACTATAGGCTCAATAATTTTATAAATCTAAGTTATAAAATAATAAAAATCAAACCAAAATTTGATGAATTATTTTACATTGAAGATTAAGTTGTTACAAATTTTAAAGTATAGAAACTAAAGAAGGTTTTTCCAAATATTTTAAAATGAATCAAAATATTTATAAAATTAGAGCATTTTCAAATAATACAAAGAAATAAAAACTATTTGCGTAACAAAACATTAAATTCTTTTAGTTCATTTCAATTTTTTTCGCTATAATTTTAATTTTTTATTATTTGTCATAATTTCTCTATTTTTAAAACTATATTGTTATATATTAAAGTTAAACAAATTAATTTAACACAATCGTAGAATTAGAGTCTAGAGGTGAATTATTATTTTCACTATAGTTTAAGGACAGAAATATATTTTATAATCTACATATTATTATTATTATTATTATTATTATTATTATTATTATTATTATTAATAATAATGAAAAAAAAAGGGAAAAAAAACTGTCCACTTTAAATATCTGTCCCACCCGATTGTTTAATCACCAAATCTGCATGCACTCCCTCTGTGTTTACCGCCTCCCTTATTAAAAACAAAACTCCCATTTTAGTGAGAGAAGAAAGAAACCACCCCTTTCTTTCTCACTCCCTCCTCCTTGGGCTTCCGAACATTACATTGCATAATTTTCAGATGGATGGATTGATCTTATTCTTCTTCGGTTTTTTCTTCTGATCATTTCCGTTTTTGAAACCGCGAACGGCGCCTAATTTCCTTTTTGCCGTTTTGATTTCTGTTCCGAAACATGGCTATTCAATTGCAGTTACACAGCCGGGATTTTGGCATCCATTCTACTACTGCTCCTCCTCCTCCTTCTTCTTCTTCTGATCATCAGTTTCATCAATTATGTCATCTTCTTAATCATCATCATCTTCTTCTTCAACCACGAGAAGATCATCATGCTGCTCAAATATCCGGTAATAATAATGATCATCTTCTACTATTGCAGCAGTACTGTTTGACTCAGTCTGATCTTCATCAATCTCTCAGTTCTTTCGTCTCTGAAATGCCTAGCGATCACATCGATCGATTCATTCGATTACAGGTAGTTTTTAATTTACTTCGATTTTTATTTTGATTTTCAATTAGTTATATGTTTTCGTTTTTGTTGTTCTTGAGTCTTTCGATTTCTTTATGCTGTAAAACAGAGTGAGAGATTTAGATTACTTCTACAACAAAAGATTAATCAACAAATCGGAGTGTTATTGAACCAGATCGAAACAAGAACGCGCGTTCTGTTTCAGCAGAAGGATGAAGAGATCGCTTGTGCGAATATGAGAAGAATTCATCTAGAACAATTATTGACGAGATTACAAATGGAGAATCAAGAACGGAAGAAATCCGTACAAGAGAATCAAGCAATGGTAGCCTCGCTTAGTCGCGCACTCAATCAAATCAGAGAAAAAGTTTCATTATGCGCGAACGACGCTGAATCGAACAACAATAACAACAACTACAGAAACGGAGAAGACGACGCCATTGATTACGGAAAAACGAAGAAAAAGAAGAAGAAAATGATGATTTGTAAAATCTGCAACTCTCGAGTTTCGTGCGTTCTGTTGTTGCCTTGCAGGCACCTCTGTTCGTGTAAGCCATGCGAGAGTACTCTCGATTTTTGCCCCGTTTGCAACACGACGAAGAAAGCCAGCATCGAGGCTGTGATTTTCTAGGCAAATTTTCCGGGAAGAAACGTTTCAAGTTGAAAACGAAGATGAACAGATCAAACCGTCTCACTCTTTCGGTTGGATTTTCGAATTATATCCTCTCTTTTTTTCATCATCATCATCATCATCATTATTTTTCATTGAAGAACAAGTAATTGATTTCTTTTTCTTTTTGGAAAATCAAACTATACAGAAAACAAAAATTATTCATCGATTTGTTTGTTACTTCTTTTACTTAGCTTACTTCATTTTTAGATTTTGCTACACCTCGGCTGATTTGACTCGATTCCATTGCTGTTTTCTCTTTATGAATTTTCCTTTTATAATATGAAAACTAATTCCAAATTAGATTTAAATTTTGTTTTTTCCTTAAAATGTCTTCATTGATTATCATCAAATTTGTTTGTATATATCAGCAGAAATCTTAGGTCATTTTATAACAAATTTGATTATGGTAAATGTAAGAACGAAATTATTATTATTTTTATTATTTAAAAAGTATATGATGTTGAATTTAAATATGGAAGGTTTTATAATTAAAATAGGATTTAAACTCATAACGAATCGTATCGTTTTATATTATTATATAATTCTTTTGTCGGATAGTAAAGTAAGCAACAAACTAGAGCATAGTTCACATGTAAGTTTTTTTCATCTCTACCTTTCTCGTCTAATTATAATATTTTAGTTCAAAAATCATTTTAAGTTTGTTTTATTTTAGTTATTATACCATATTTTCACCAAATCTTATAGGGAATTGTTGTAGACAACAAAATTGTTAGAATTTGTTTACCAAATACTGCAAAATTTCAAACAGATTTAAGATTGTGTTATATTTTTTAAATAAATTGATTTAGTTTACTATATTTAAAAATACTCATAAAAATGTTATTTAAAAAAATTCCAAAACCTTGATAAAATCATATTTCAATTTTTAATCTTGTCTATCGCCGGTAGATTTTGGGTAGATTTTGTTATGTTTTGCAATTTTTTAAAAATGTTGTTATACACCTAATTATTATTCCTAAAATTGTTAATCATGACGTAGCATTTTGTGAAAAGAAAAATATCGGGGAACTTAGATAAAGAAAAAAATATAAAAAAACGGCCATCATGTAAAATATCAAAAATGCCTCGTCAACGTTCTCATCGTTTAGATTAGGATCGTTTATATTTGCTAGACGATCGTTTAGATTTAACTATCTCAAATCTAAACGATTTTTGGTATAAACAATTTTTTTCAATATTCTTTATACACGATCTTTTTAATTTTGGTTATTCTAATTTAAATCCCTAACAAATTTTTTGAAGCACGAAAGACGATTTTTTTTTCAATATTCTTTATACACCTCTTTTAGTTTTTGGTTACTCTAATGTAAATGTCTAACCAATTTTTTCAGGATTTTTTATACACCAGTTTAAAAAAGAAGAGAAGAAAGTCGATACAATGAAAAAAGAAAAGAAAAAGAAGAAACAGAGATTTGGTGACCCAAATCTAAAAAAATAGGAAGATGGAAGAAATCACGTGAGTACGAGGAAGAAAGACATAAAAAATGGCAGAAAATAGAAAAGGATGGAATAGCAAATCTGAAATATTTAAAAAAGGACTAAATTTATAAGCTTTGTTATCCGGAACGTAAATATTTCATGAGGTTTTAGAAGAATAAATTGAAAAGAAAATGTAGGCTAAAGTTTACATAAGTGTGTATTAATTAATGAGAGGTATAAGCTAGATGGGAGGAGGAGTAGAAAGCTACTGGTACATACAAGTAGTGTATTCATGGATGTGGGCCTTGGAAAAGTTAATGTAGAGAAGATATGTGACATCAATTTGAGGCAAGACACAAAGTCCTAGGTGCAAGGCAAAGGTAGTTTGTCAAATCACTCCAATAGTGTGTAACATTGAATCTAGTACCCATGGACTATAACAAAGTCGATCGATCAATTTTACTCGTTGACTTTCGAAATAAAAAGTTATATTGCAACTTGCTATTATCATTTGAGATTTGTTTATTATAGTTACCAATCATTACAGTCTACTTTGATTTTGTTTATAATAAGTTATGCACGAATGGTTGATTATTTAAGTTTTTTTTCTTTCTTATCATACGAGCCTTGGATATATTATTTTGTCAACCACGTGAAATAAGCAATCTTATTTTCTTAATTAGTGCATAGGTCAATCGTATAAGTTATATATTTGTAGGTTAAAGATATAAATATTCTTAGGATCATCGAATTTATATAATTGGGTGTTGAATGTGGTATTAGTTGAAGTTGGCCGTTGAAATGATCGTATATGTTAGTTGTTGGAGGTGATAGTCGAAGCTGACTGTCGAAGCTAGTCACACAAAGATTTAATCGTTGGAAGTGGTCTTTACTAAAGTTGTTCATTGAAAGTGGTTGTCGGAATCGATCGTTGGTGGATGGAATTATTAGAAACATTGAAGAGTTGGTTATTATAATTTTTACTCTTTTTTATTTTAACACACTTTCCAAATAGATTATAGTAGCCCACCTTAATAAATTGGAGTTTCAAACAAGTCCAAAATCTTAATGTACTGTTTCTTTCTCCAATTTCCAAGTTTTTGTATATCATTATTTTCTAAATTTTCATCTTCTTATAAAATTACCGAATCTAAGACATAGCATTGAATTTTATATATAAGCGCCAAACTTTTGATGGCCTAATATGCTCATAAATTTTTTAAAATGTTAAATATGTTGGTTTATGTTACATAAAATTGAAAGTTTAAAGATTTATTAGACACGATATTAAAGTCCTAAGACTTATTGAAAAGTCTGTACCAACTTGTACATAGTCTAGTTGGCTCATGCATAAATGATATACTCATTTCAAGGAGATAAAAGTTTGAATCATTTCAGTTCTGTATATGTATATTTTGAAATTGTATCCACTTAAAAACAACCACCCAACAAGACATTAATCTTTTTTTAAAGTAAGGTTATAAATACTACTTTCAGTTAGGTTAAAATCAAAGCTAAATTATGTTCTTTTGTTATAGTTGTAACTAAGTTGATCGTTTAGTCATACACAAAAAGAGTCCTATTAATAAAAATATCAAAACTTATATTGGACTTTTGAGTAAAAACAACTCATTTGATAATTTACGTACTTTTTTAATTTTTTTATTAAAAAAAAACATTCATGAAAATGAATATTTTATCAATATATTCATCAATGAGGCATGAAATTAATATCCCAACAATGATTTCAACATCAATATTTTAAATTTTAAATGTGATCAAGTGAAGAATTACAAAGATATCGAGGTCAAATCCACTTCAACTAGATGACAAAACCATGCCAGAAAATTATCCCACCAATATTGAGATTTATACTCATTTTGCTACCATACTTTGAGAATGTCAAATGTGGCGAAACTAAATTCTACGTTACATCCTTATGGTATTAGAGATTTACTCAATTACCAATGTTGTCAAAGTTAACACATCCTCCTTCTCGCTCAATAATTGCAATTTTGTCATACTATTCAAGTCCACCACCAAAGCCAACATGTTGGCTTATGACATGACAACCTGTAAAGCCAAACAAGACTACACTAGCCTCATCAAACAACACATCAAAAGTTCCTTGCACTACCCCTCCCAAATTTGCAATGAGCATGCTCGTATAATCTCGCAACACCCAACTCCTATGTTAGAATTTATGTCCATAATCTTGAATTCAATAAATTAAGATCTCAAAGCTATCTTAAGTAAACTTAAACTTTATGTAGAGACATAAATATGAATCAAATTTGAGTATATAGTCTAAACGGTCTATAGTATACAAATAAGATTGAATAACTTATTCTAGGGACACTATGGATAATGCGGCTCGCTTTGTAGTTAGTACAAATGATGTGTTCCTGAATCATTCATGTGGATACATGAAAGTGGGGTTATCCTATGTAAAGTGTTTACATAAGATTGGAACCATGAAATAGTAAATTTTACGTTATAACACCGTTGACCGTATATAATTTAGTATTTCGATTATTGATGACCTAGGTAGCTTAATCTTAATCTTGAGTTAACTATATAAACTTCAGTTCACATAAGATTATTCTTAGATCTGTATAGGTGAAGGTTGTTTCAACATCTTCAACCCAATAATCCTCCCATTTTAGAGGTAAGACTAGTGGATAGCTGAGAACATGGGGTGCAAATTGGAATTCATTATTGCCCATCATAGGGTTGGTAGATAGGTTGTTCCCTTAAGGACTGAATCTAGGTCTTGGACAAGAGATCTCACCCTCTCATTGGCTCGAGAGGGATTTAATTTATTGGTTGAACCTTGAACCAATTTTCAATAGTAAATTAGTGGAGCTTAAAGAACAAGATGTTATCTCGAGGGTAAAATGGTATTTTGACCCAACTGAGTCCATGAACAACATATGAAAAATTAACTTACTAATCATGGTTATGTCAGATGGACACAAACATATTTATAGCGAGAGGAGTGCAACTATGAAATTTTAATGGAATGACCCATTAGTTTAGATTAGCTAGGTCTAAAATGGTTTAGCCAGTTAATCTCGGATCGTTAGAGCCCATAATTTATTGTTGCATTAGGTTTTCCTGCTAGCTCATATGAAAGAAACTTAAAACAATATGTTGGATTCATTCGAATTGTTCGAATTAGGTAAAGAGAGAGAAATTGATAAGTATATGTGATACAACGATCGATTTCAGTTCAGAGATGGAGTTATAAAATATGATTTAAATATCAATAATATGAATACAAATTCATATTCAGAAGCTTGAAAATGATGGAAATGGTCAAAGTTGAGAAAAGTCAAAATGTTGACTTTTGACTTTGAAAAGTCAAAATTTGCTCGACTTTATATTCAAATATGATTTGAATTTCATGAAAATGAATGTGGATTCATGCTTGGAAAGTCAAAATTATTCTAAGAGAAAATATGGTAAAAAAAAGTCAAGATATTGACTTTTCGTCAAAGTTTGACTTTGACTTGAATGGTGAAATGATCATTTTACCCTTTGATTAAAAGTAGTAAAAAATCCATCATTTTGTTGAACAATTCCACTAACTCATGGTGATGACACCAAATCTCCTAAGAGATAGTGCATTGTTGCATAATTCTACTAATTCATTAGTGGGCTAACACAAAATTCAACATTTTGTTGGATAAGCCCACTAATAGTGAGCTAAATGGAAGCTCATAGTGATGACACCAAGCCTACCAAAAGTTAATGGAATATGGGATGTTAGGCTTTAGTGAGTTTAGACATGCAATAGTTGGATGTATTTTGTCTATTCAAAGGGTGATTTTTCAAATGTGATGACCTTTTTTACTCTTATATGATTTTTCCTTAAAATTATTAATCCTCAAATAATTTTTCAAACCTTTGGCACTCCTCCAATTTCTATCTCTCTCTCCAATCCTCTACTCATTGAGTTCAACAACTCGATTTTAAGTTCGAAGAATAGTAGGTCAACTCTAGCGGTGGTCTAGTTCATGTTCGAGTAGAGATTCAAGCGATTATAGAGCTACGAAGGTAAGTTTTTCTTAACCCTAATTTTAATTTAATTATGTATTTACATGTTTAATAAGTATAATTAGAGTGAATTAAGTTCATATAATTTTCACTACGCATGTCTATTGTTTCCATCACCTCTTCCTTTGCTTTCCATCCCATCCTAAGTATCATCATAAGATAATGCCAATGGCCCACCATTGAGTTTGTTGTACTCGTCTCTTCTTATTCTTAATTTTCAAAGCAAAGTCCAAAATTGATTCAAGCAACACTCCAACTATGTCATTTCCCCTATGAAAGATCGCATGATTACAGGACTCCCAGAGACACCACACCATCACAAGCAAGATCTCTAAATCTCAAGATTTTTTATGGTCTAGTATCCAAGTCAAGTAATCAATCTCTATCAAACCATTCCTACCACACAAAACCAACCCATCACTAGCAAAAAAAAAAATGAAACCAATAACTTTAAGTACCCAACAAATTCCAAAACAAGTGTCTTGTTGTCTTTGCCTCAAGCTCATTTTGGATCTTAACAAAGTACTTGTTTCCTAAATAACACCTGAATTCCTATCATAACAACTCTTATCCTCACAAAAACTTCGCTAGAAATATGAAAGATTTGAACCCAAATATGTTAAAGAAAGAATCCATTCCAAATGAATATTGTCCCCTCGACACACCCTCGAGCAAGCTCTCAAGACTCTAACAAGATGTCAACAATAAAAAAAAATATAGCCTACTTAAATGTCTCTAGATCCCCCCTCAAAAAAAAAAAAAAAGGAAGGAAGAAAAAGAAAAACCCATCTCTCCCACCCCTTGTCAAGACACATCCTTTTCCAACTCCAACAAAGGAACCAATTTAAACTCTCATTTAAGATTTCATTTGAAAAATCTTTTTGCATCAATCTTTGTCGTCCATTTTGTTAATAAAGCTATATTTACAAGAATTTTTGATCATATATTTTAATTAATCTTAATTTCTTTTGTTTCAGTTCAATAATTGTGGGACATAGATTGAACCTCCCACTTTTAAGATAAAAAATTATATTATTTATTGTTGAATTAATCTCACTTTGACATTAATTTATAATCTTCATTATCTTATTTCAAACAACTCAAAAGTTAAGTCTTCGAGAGCATATATTGATATTTTCTATAACTTTCACATTTTGGAAGTCGTGTATATAAAGGCTCGAGCAATGATAAAATAAATATCGTACTTATAAATCAATAAACTATTTTCTGATATAACAAAATGAATCAAAATATTTACAAAATATAGAAGAAAACTACATCTACGACATAACTTAATAGACACGTATAGAAGCCAATCTTAGTGATTGATGTTATATTCGGTTATATTTATAAATATTTCTTTTAGAAATTTGGTCATTTAAAATAAAATTTTTAATAAATATATATTTTAAAAAAATAATGATAAAATAAACCATAGCCCTAATTGTGAGTTTGATTTTAGTACTCATCTTCTCTCTCTGGGTGTCAGATTGAAGCTTTTCATATGCAAGATTCCGCCATTGGAGCCCGACTTACTGACGTTCTCATCAAGTTGGTCTCCTCGATTTCTCAAACCCATTACCATCTCTCCGTTCTCTCTTTTGCAGCTTCTTTCCCTCTTGGTTCTTTCCTTTCTCCTCTTCCGACTGGTACGATTCAACTTCTCTTCTCTAATTCCTTTGATTTATGCCCTCATTCATCATCATTCCCTCCTTGTTCCTAATTTCACCACTTCCCTTCTGTTCCCGCCCCAGATTCCCAATTTTCATGGGCCCCATTTGTCCCACGATCTTTCCTCAACCTTCGTTTTATTAAATGCTCTGACTTTGCTTTCTCATTGCAGTTATTCCGTTGCTTTGCTCCACTGTTATGCAAAGAATCCGAATAAATAATCGATAAAAGGGTAGCCAGCCAGTCAAGGGTTTTATTTATCTGCCGACCCGGGCCAGCCTTTTCCCCTTCAGGTTCTTTCTCTCGACCCTTCTATCCATCCATCCTTCTATTTCTTCCTTACTTCATTTTTCTTATTGGATTCACTGAATGTTTTCTTTGATTAATTTGATTAGTTGTGTTTCCACGTTTTTGTGGATTTGGGTGCAATACTTAATCTTGGAAATGTGCTATGGATGCAGGAGTTATAAATTGGTTTCTAGAACAGTTCATTTGACTCAGTTTTGAAGTCGTTGAGAAACTTCCATGGCTGATAAGTTGGTGAGGAAACAAAGTAAATTGTCTGTGTACCTTTACGTTCCCAATATTATTGGTGGGTATTCAAGTTTCTTTTGTTCTTGTGTTTGTATTCTAAAATTTATCGCTTGAATATCCTGCTCCTACTCGAGAAGTCCAGAAGCCTACTTAATTGCTGAAGTTGGGACACTTAGATGGTTTCTTAAAATGATTTTTGAACTGACATGCAGGTTATATAAGGGTTCTCATGAACATTGTTGCCTTTGCTCTATGCTTCTCAAATAAAATAATTTTCTCAGTCCTCTATTTTGTCAGGTGAGTGCTTAACTTCCTAGATTCCCTTTTCTT
Source organism: Cucumis melo (assembly GCF_025177605.1). Taxonomy (NCBI): domain Eukaryota; kingdom Viridiplantae; phylum Streptophyta; class Magnoliopsida; order Cucurbitales; family Cucurbitaceae; genus Cucumis; species Cucumis melo. The sequence goes on along the minus strand of NC_066867.1, from coordinate 2,533,499 downwards.
TTCCAGCAATATCTTAATTCAAAGGAGGAGAATTGGGATGTTTTTTTTATTGAACTCATGTTTTCAGCTTTGTATGCGATGGTATAGATGGGTGGTGTGCTCGCAAATTCAATCAAGGTACTTACTTACTCTATTTGTGTTTTTGCCTGCTATATGTATACGATCAAATCCTTGTGAAAAAGTACATATATTAGGTGCAATTATCTGGTTCATATTATGGTTTCTGTCATTATTCTCTTTTGTTATCTTTTTTTTCTCTTTCTGTTGTTCTGCAATATGAAAAATTTTTAAGTTTGAACAGGATTAAATGTTTGTAATTTCGTGATTCCCAGTGTTGAGTACTTTAATTGAACTAAGTGAAAGAATAACCTGTGCTTGGTAACTTTGACTTATTATGGTATTGAACTGTTACTGTTTTTTTTGGAAAAGAAGTACATTATAGAGCCCTTAAGTAGTTGCCCATGTAATTTTCTTATTGAAAGGATGGTTCAAGTGCTTTCAATAACTTGAACTATGATAGTCATTTAAAAAAAAAAAGTCATTTTAAATTGGACAATTATCTGTAAAATGTAATGTTTTCTTTAATGATTCAGTTTCCACGTTTGGGGCTGTGCTGGACATGGTAACAGACAGGTACAATTTTCTTTAACCTTTTCATCTATATTGGCGTATAAAATATGGAAATTCAGTATACTACTGGATCTTTTGTGCTTGTTATTATAACTTTATATTGATATCAAGCCCTTCAGGGCATACGACCTTGCCCTTGATTGGCAATTTTGATCAGAATCTGCTGTATCACAGGATTAGCACTGCTTGTCTACTAGTAATTCTATCCCAAGTATACAGGTAAGGATTTTATCTGTATAATAAGTCTGCTAGTTCCAAGTGTTCTTTGAATGACTAGAAAGTAATTAATCGAAAATATTTTAATGTACTTGATGGTTGTAATGCAGGCCTGGTTTGACTTTCGTATCATTGCTTGCTTTGGATATTGCTAGCCACTGGCTTCAAATGTACAGGTATCATATTTCTTCTCTTTTTCTTGATCATGAGTTTATTTTCTCCTTTACTGTGCACAATTATATTTCTTATAAGCTTATAGGTGAAGTTAAATTTAATTATATCATCTAATACTCCTCACTAGTGACATTGCTGCATCTCTGATTTTTTTTTTCTTTTTTTTTTTGGGTTTACTATTACCTCAGTACCTTTTTGATAGGCAAAGCCAGTCATAAAGATGTCAAAGACAGCACCAATTGGCTGTTTAAGGCATATTATGGAAATAGGACATTTATGGCTTACTGTTGTGTGTCATGCGAGGTAATCTTAAATTCTGTTTAATTAATCTAATTTAAAAATCATTGGTCTGCTACCACCTATTCTCAATCTCCATTTTCCAATCTCCAGGTTCTTTACATTATTCTATTTCTTCTGGCGGAGAAGCAAAATGAGAATTTGATGGATGTAAGTATAGTTTGTCGTTAGTGTATTCATTTTATGTTGTTGGTTGGACAACTCTCAGTGGTTTGAACTTACTACCTTTTTCAGGTTATATTACACTCCATACAACAAAAATCATTCCTCTCACTTTTGGTTGTAATTAGCTTGTTCGGATGGGCAGTGAAGCAAGCTGTTAATGTCATACAGGTAGCTCATCAAAATCTCTACCTCTTTGTAAATGGCTAGATTTAACGGTGCTCTGTAGGAATGCTTCCCGACATGACTGCCTAAGTTGTAGTTGAAACTTCAGAATTAATCTGCCTGATTTACACATTCTAGTTTTAGTATATGATCATTGGGCTTCCGTGATAAAAAATATCATCTCAAAGTAATACTTAGGTGCATTATGGGATGCACTCATCTTTGTGCATCTTCTTCTTATCATCATTTACATTAAACAAATAATTAAATTATTTCATTAAAAACATAAGAAGAATTTGCCACATGTCATGGGGATGCATTTGAGTATTTTTCTTATTCTCTGTGAGAAATTTGTCCAATTTTAAGTTGAGGGCTTGAATCATCTTCCACTTCTAATATCAACTATCCTGCTTGTTTCAGATGAAGACGGCGGCAGATGTTTGTGTGCTTCACGATACCAACAAAAAACAGAAGCCATGATAATGAGACCTTTGTAAAATTTGTTTCAGTAAAGAACTCTTGTCTTGCTCCCATGTCAAATAGTTTGTAGTTTTAAATCATATTTGTTTCGAAAATAATCGATGCAGTTTCTTCTCATACGTGATTTATAAACTTTTTGCGTTTTATGTTTAAAAATTGTTCCCTCATGGTTGGTTGGCTACCATATATAGAAATTGGGAAATTATACTTTGTAGAAATCTTGTATTTTATCCACTCTAATATTGGCATTTCATTTCTTATTACTAACAATGAGTAGTCTAGTCTTAAGTTAACGGAAATTAATTTAAGATTAAATCAGAAATTGTCCGAAAACAAAGTTAGAACTTTTAGGCCTTGGGTTCAATAAAATTCTCAATCATAGAAACCAAATTTATGATCTAATGTATCATGTACTGCAGAACTTTGTAACTCCGATTTTGGACAATGGAAAAAGGTTATGCAAAATTATTTTCAAATTTTGGACTAGGAAAAAAATTGTGCAAAATTATTCATTTGAAAATTAGAGTCGATCAAGAATTTTATGTTAAAGATCTAAATCTCTTTGTACTTTAATTGTTTCAAGAGAGCTATTAAACAAAATTTGACTTTTAACTTTTAAAGAAGGAAGTTACTAATTACTGTTAGTTAAGTTTACCAACTTTTTGGCAACCGTGTAATTTTAAATATCAAAATATTGCGAGGTGCACAGATCTAAATCTCTTTGTGCTTTAATTGTTTCAAGAGAGCTATTAAACAAAATTTGACTTTAACTTTTAAAGAAGGAAGTTACTAATTACTGTTGAGTTAAGTTTACCAACTTTTTGGCAACTATGTAATTTGAAATATCAAAATATTGCGAGGTGCACTTAAAAGAAAATTTTGCTGTAAGCATAGTAAACAAACCTTTTATTACTAGCATATTCTTCTAACAATGACAAGGAAGCAAGAAAACTGTCAAAATGATGAAAATTAGTAAAGGCTAAACCCAAAATACTGACTAATGAGAATGGCAAATCCAAGAGCAATTGCTATAGAGGAAGCAGCCCAGGTGAGCTTCTCCGTAATCCTGGGCACTCTCTCCTTTAATGCCTGAGTACAAGAACCTATGAACACTGTATAACTTCCCATTGCAACTACAGTACCTACCAAAAACATCACAAGAAATGCAGCGCCGGCCACTCGAGAAGGCAATGCGAGCGCAGGTAATATCATCATCAAAGCATCTGGTTGTAGCCCGTGGACGATACCTGTCGCGAAAGTTGCGAAACCTATCTTCTTCTTGCCTTCTGATGGGTTCTCTAATGCCTCATAAATACTAACATCACACTCGCCATTGTCTAAGGCGACGCAAGGAGTAGGAACCTCCGTAGCCTCCCTAATACCTAAGGCACCGATTACAAGCAGAGTAATACCAACGACTCTTGTGCCCCAAGTACGAATAATTTCGATATGAAGTCGGTCTTTCAATAGAAGAAATATGAGGCCGAAGATAACCTGGCCTGCGTCATGGCCACAGCCCCAAAGAGCTCCAACAGCAGCACTTTCCATGCGAGTACGCCCAATGGAAAGGGGAGCCAAAGCAGCAAGATGGTCTGGCCCAGATAATGTGTGTAAACATCCGGCAAAGAAACCAGTCCAAGCACTGCTCAATAGTTCAGATCGGAAAAATCTTCCCCCAAAGGTGGCAGCCGATGGACCCCCAGTCGTAGCTGGGGAGTATGCAAAAGCTGAAGGTGCAAAAACTGGTTGGATCAAGACCAGAATAGCAACACAGAGTGCCATAAATGTCTTGGTAATTTTTGCCTAAAATTTTGTAATATGTCAATTCAGTAAGTTCCAAAACCAAATGGAAATAATATTTGATAATTGACACATAAATACAGTAGCTAAGCCAAAACTCCTGAAACAAACTATCACAATTTAGCATGATGCATTAGAATTAAGCTAGTGTTCCGCAAGCTAATAAAACAAAACAATAATAAATTCCGTGCACACAATAAAATATGGATGTTGGAGCAAAACCAAATATGTAGTATAATTGGACTGGAAACCCAAACGGAAGAGTCTAATGGAATTAGACATGCTAAGCTTAATAAGCATCTTATGTCCACCATAAATTGATTAGCAAAAGTACAAGAGAATAAACCAAAAGATCGTAGACTTCAAATCCAGAAGAAGTTGGTGTGTTCCTATCTAAATTATATCATAAAATAATATCTATATTATATTTTTCATTGATCTACCTTTCAAAGCTACTATTAAAGAACACATACGGACTTGCTCACTTGCATTATATAGGCTGCTTTGAGGAAAATATGGGACAAAAGAATCTTCCAGGAGAAATACAAGACATCAAAAGACAATCTTGAATCTGCCATTTTTCTGCTTTTTTTCTGGTTGTAAAGATATATAACTTTGAAAAGCCAGAGTTTTTCTTTCCTTATTGTTAATTGAAAACATCTTTCGTATACCATTTGATTGTTTCCTTTTGTACCATTGAATATCTTTGGATTTTTCATTCTATTAGTGAAATGGTCTCTTATCCTGAACTGAATATATATATATATATATACCATTTTTTTCTAGTCGGGGGGTTGTGTTTATAGTCCAGTGGAGGGAATGGCGGAATAATAAGATTCAAGATTTAAAATCCATCTACGAAATTTTAGACTAAAAAAGAACAATACAGCAGAACTCGTACCTTTATGACGCACGCCATGTGAAGAACACTGGTTGACAAGCTAGCTTATCAACAACCTTCACAAGTTAATAATTACCTATCCCCATTAGTTCTAATCTTATTTTTAACTAAGCAAACCTGCATCTGAAAATAGTTCCTGAAAATAACTAAACTTTTTTCATTTGAAGACGTACCAGCATATCAGAAATGTTGAGATCATTGATGAATGAATGAATTGAATACAGATCAGCTCCAGATGAGAGCTATACATATTCAAGATTTAGTAGTGCCCCTTAAAGTGAAGTTAAAGAATCTGGGAAGTTCCATACTTGACTCTTGTTTAGCCTTCACTTTGATTGGTTGTTCTTCCTCCTCCCCGGACTCTCATGGCATGTAAATTTTCCAAGAAATCACTCCATTTGAAGAAACTCCCAGAAACTTATTTCTGAGGAAAATTCTACTAAGATCCAGATTGCAGGTGAGTTTTTGTAGTTTTCCCCTATCTAATCAATCACTAACAAATTTCTCCCTTTTCTTTTGCCTTCAAATGGCCAAAAAAGAATGTATTATAAATTATAATTGTTTCACTTTGATTCTGAACTTTGAGGAATACAAAATCTTCCACCTACAGAGGGATAATCCAGTCCCCAAATCTCTATGGTGGAGCAAATAGGTGATCCAGACTTTTCCTAGATTTACTACTCCTTCATGGAATACATTGACATTGTCAAGTTGAGGTATCTCCTAGTAAACTTTCTTTTGTAAGTATTTATTTACTAGAAGATCGTGGACCAATTGGAGAACTGGATTTCTCAGGTACATTGGATTCCCAAATGAGCTTTCTCATTCAAATAGCAAGGAGACTTTCACTTTGGCACAGCTTATGATAGGATATCTCTTTTGGATTTTTTTTGTTGGTATCCATTTTCCACATTTCCAAATCAACCGTTTTCTTTAGCTATGAAGGAGATGTAGGGTCAAGTATTGAAAAAGAATTGCAAGAGAATTCATCTACTTCCAGCTTCATTGCACAGAATCCAAGTTGGATCAAAGTTGCATCTATACCCAATTGATTCATCGCATTTCAGTACTTCTCTATCGTTCATCAACCTTAAAAATTCAGGTTCTGAGGTTAAGACTAGGAAATGTTTTCCTTGTGGCTAGAAGCAAGAGGGTGCAAAAAGTAAGTTTGGAGGTGAAGCCGCAATCCTCAAACCAAAAGTTCTCCCAAATTCTGATTCATGGGTATCCCAAGTACGAAGAACGCATCCACTAGTCCAACAAGTTTGGCTATAAACTTAAAATTACCACTTCAACATGAACATACAGAATGATATCAATTTCAACGGCTCAACAATAGCAGTATAACACAATCATATACCCCCAAAATCTAAGCTTATGCTAAATCACACGATTAAAGACAGAAGTTAAGGGAAAGGGGATTAATAAATCCAAAATCTCTCCACAACAATCATTAACCAAACTAGCAAGATACTTAGAATCACTAGAAAACTACTATAATCCCCATTCTCTTTTCCCCTTTCCTGTCCTCTTAATAAGGAACAAAAATTACATTACTCATCAATCAGTGTGCAAACCAGCACTCCAAACACAGAGAATTCATCAAACAACAGAGAAATGGAGCATATTGATTTCAATTAGAACAAAATGCTTCATAAACAACAATGTCTCGGAAACAACAGCCACCAACCAAATTTCTCAACATACCTTTCGTTCACCTGAGGGAAAATTGTCAATCTGCTGAAGAAAATGAGGTTTTGACACCGACCCATCTCGAGAATCATTCAGAGATAGCAAAGTATTGGAAGAAATAGGCAGAGAAGAAGAAGATAGAATTGGGTTTTCGTTTCTGGAAGAGAACGAATGAACTCCAGCAAACTCGGAACGAGTTGATGAAGGGAAATGGAGCTTTGATGGGTCAATGCGAGCGAGTCGAGGAAGATGAGGAAGACGGTTAAGATGGGGTTTTAAAGGGGTTGGAGAAGGAGAATACAGAAGCCTGTCCATGGCTTCTGCTGGAGTTTTTGGATTCTGGGTTGTGAGGTAAAGAAAGATTTAGCAAAGTGGAGAAGAGGATTTGAGAAGATAAAGTTTGTCGCTCACACTGTTAAAACTAGAAGAATTGGAGAAGGTGATGATCCCATTAATTCACTTCGTGTTTGATGTTTTAATCATATCATCTAATCTTAGCATCACTCCTTTGTTTTTGTATGTCATTTTTCATAGTTATGAACTATGTTCAAATCAATTTACCTAAACTAAAATTAGAAAAATTAACATTTTTAAAAAAAGAGAGAAAGAAAGAAAACAAATACATATTTTTCTAAAGAATTTGGAAAGTTATATCTATCTTCGTGTAGTCTACCACTTTTCGATGGAATAAGAAGGTAGAAAAACGAGTGTTATTTAAACGATACCTAGATACCTTCTTGAAAATAGTTTTGAATATTTTGTTCTATAATATAATAGAATTTAACATATAACAAAGACCCCTGGAATCCTACAATTTTATATATATAATTTAGATTGAGTTTGTAATATGTTTTAAACAAAATAGAATTTTCTTAAGGGTTAAAGAATATAGATCACTACATTTAAATGGTTGTTTTGAAGTATTACCTAATAACTTTTTCTTTCCTTATTAGATAAATTGACTAAAATGTCCTTTCTAAATTATGGTTACTTAAAAATAGTAATTCAAAACAACCAAATAATGAGAAAATTTAATAGATGATAATCAAACAACCAAATTTGAGAATCTAAACCCTATAGTAATAATATATTTCTCTTATTAAAAAAATAGAATTAAGTCATGTGAATAAACCGATCGCATATCATCTTTAATTTTACAATTTTGAAGTAACGGTCTTAGTTAGAGATATCGAAATTTGAGTCGTTACAATTTATGTATAAATACATGTATTCTTAAAAGAAAAATTAGGGTTTATGAATCATTAGTTATTTTTCATTATTATTTCTTTTTTTTAGTATTTTTCATTTATGAATTTTCCTTTAATGGTTTCTTTTAGGTCTATATATTTCTTAAGTAAAACATTATTATGTACTATCAGTCATTATGATTTATTCAATAATATAGAAATTTCATGTGTACAAAATTATAATTTTTTCAAATTATGTGTTTTTTTAATACTTGCTTCCAATTATGTCGTTATCTGCAAAAACGTAACAATTGTTGTATCATTAAACTCATTGATCCCAAAACTCATTAAGCTTCTACCAATAGAGCTTAATATATTTTAGCTCTAAAATAGTTCTTATGAAAATCAAATTGACCTTAGTTACACCAATTTTACCAATTAGTTTTATATTTTCGAAAAATAAATTAATCGTTCAACACTTTAAGATTGATCTAAACATTTATAGTTCTGTTCACTCATCCTATTAATTGTAACTCTTTGATCAACTTTCGAGAATTATTGTTCGTCATTAATTTCAACTATTTACACACAACAATATACAAATGAGCAGAAGTGTTCGTATAATTTACGATTAACTACTCTCCTCGACAAAAGAAATAAGAACTATAACTTCTGAACTTTCACAAGTGTATCAATTTAAACTCTTCAATTACAAGAGAGTGGGAACAAAGTAAGAAAACCCCAAAGAATTAGAAAGAGAAAAAAATAAACCCTTTGGTTCTATTTGGATACACTCATGAAAGTTAGAGATTTAAATTGATACACTTATAAAAGCTCGATATCTAATTTAATATAATTATTAGTTTTAGGGTTTACATTGATACCACCTCAAAGTTTAAGGTTTAAATTGATATCATTCTTAGTTTATGGTTTAAATTGATACAATTCCAAATATTAGGATTTAAATTCATATTTGCTCTACTTCTTTTAAGTAGAGAAGTGTATTTGCACTTTGATAGTTCTCCCATAGATTAATTCAATCTAACTCCATTATGTTATTATTGTATCTGCGATTTCATCTTATTTTAAAATTGATTTTGAATTTGCTTTTACCTTTAAATTCCCTTACATCATAAATTAGATTTGTTTTAAAAGGTCCAAAATTGCACCTTAAATTTTTATACTAGTTAACAACGTTAAAAGTATAAAAAAGTTCAAATATATCTAAACTATATAAGATCGAATATATAAACAGAACAAAACACAATCATTTAAAGAAAGAAAACAAAAACGTTCAATAAAGTGAATTATTAGTACTACACGACACTCTTTATAAATTTGAAAATTGATATTACTACAAAATTAACTTTAGTTCGCCAAATAAAAAGAAAACAACAAAGACAAGTTTAAATTATAAGAAAATGGTACATAATAAAAAAAACAAAACTTAAAAAGCACTAATGAAATCGCGTTAACTTGTGAAAAAGATATCAATAAAATTGGAGGATATCTTTAAACCTTCTCTTCTCTTAGAATCAAGCGGAGATAAAACTTAAAAAATGTATGAAACAAATCGTGAATAATAATCTACATAGTTGTTACTTATTTCTATAATAGGTATATAGTTATATCTTTTCAACACTCTAACAAAATGGAAAAATTTAAATCTTAATCTCTGTAGTTGAGAGTTCAACCAACTTGAGTATAACTTAACTAATTAAAACATACTTTCAATCAATATCTACGAGGATCAAATTTTTTCACTTATGATGTTCAAATATTTTTTAAAGAAAAACAAAATGTACTTTTGGTCCCTAATATTTTAAACTTGTAGTTCATTTAGTAAACAAACAACGATCGAACCGACTATAATTGGTTTAATAAAGGTTCAAATTGATCTCAACCGTTAAGGAGTACACGTCGGCCGATAAGACAACTTCCAAATTGACGTTGACCAAGCCCCTTCCCTTCTCCATTCTACCATCATTGATTCTACCGATTTTGTCTAGTCAACTTGATTTTTTTTATCTATCATATCCATTCCTAGTTTCCAACTTTTAAACATGATTCTAAATAGCCTAGGATGATGTTGTTTAGACTATTAGATGACCGAAAAAAGATGGACTACTATGTGACATGTTTTACTGATTTGATAATATTACTCCCATCTAATACAATTACGTGTAAAATAAAACTCTATAAAAGATTGCAAAGAAAAGAGAGAGTTTGGAAAAATAGGAAATTTAATATTAAAGAGGGCGGACTTTGAAGTTATTGATTGTGATGTTTGAAAAATAAATGGATAAAGTTCTTTATTTAAAGGTAATGGGTTAAGTTTGGTGGAGCCGCACCTCTCACCGCCCGCGCGCGCGCTGGCCCTCGCCCCGCCACGCTCCAACTCGCGCGCGCCACACGCATCCTCGCAATGGACAGCCCCAACCACTCTACACCCTTTCTTCCCACTTTCATTTTATCCTACATCTAATGGATTGGATTCTTTTTCTTTTCTCTTTCTCCTTCCTTTTGACTCAACTATTCTACATATTCTTCAACTTTAGACAAAGTTGGTTTCAATCCTATTCAACAAAGGAAGATTTGAAAATTATGATATGAAGATGTGTATACAATGGTGTGATTGTATGAACTAATCTTTTGCACAATATTTAATTAGAGGGGGAATAAAACGGCTCATTTAATTTGTTTTGAATCATTTTCTTAAAGAGTTTGTTGAATAAAAAGGCTTGAAAACCTTGAAATGTTGATGTCAGCAAATCTGTTGAACCACTATAATCCACATTTGTATATTCTTCTAATCTCTTCATTCTCTGTTGTTAATTGGAGACATCTTATTTTGAAACCCTATTTTCTTTTTCTATCTCGGTGAGCATGCAAAAGTAAGACAAGAAATGAAGTGAAATGGTGAGACAAAGAGTAGAAGAAGATGAAAAGGTAAGAGAAATAATGCAATTTCTTGCATTATTAATGGTTACTTTGTGGAGTTTTAAAATCACTGCCCCAGGACTACTTTCAAAATACAAAGAAGTCTACTTTTTCTCGAGATAAACAAATCATATATTAGATCATTATATCATCGATTCATATAAATTGGTTGATGCAATTACAACGCGTCTGCATAACTTAATTCAGTATATATATGTGGTGAAGCTTCATTTGAATTTCATGTTTTTTTTTCATTTTTATTTATTTTGTTGTAAAAAACATAAAACCGCTCATTTTTCTATTGGTTGCCACTTGGTTTCCATTGGAGAACTATTCCTCGAAAGGAATTGAATTGCATTATTAGTCTCATGGGAAAGCATTACTTGGAGTACTTCCATGTTGTTACTTGTTGGCAATGTATACCTTGATTATAACCTGCATATTATGAATTATTTTTTATTTATGTATATTTTGATTTGTGGAAGATTCAAAATTTTTGTTGATGGAGGCTTTTTAATTCTATTAAAGTGATTCGAAAAAAAATGTAAATAATGAAGTTTGAATGTGACAATCCATTTCAAAGTTCTGTATTGTATGCAAAACCATATACATGAAAATCGATCATTTGAGAATGCAAATCAGATATACCAACAACTTAGAAAGACAGTTCAAAATAATATGTTTCTCATTTCATCAATACATGTGAAAATGTTGATACTCTAAGAGAGTTATTTGTCAAATACTTTGTTCAAACATTGAAAGAAAACTTTTTTTGTCCGTATATCGATATGAAGTATGAGTCAATTGACAACTGAGGTCTAAGAACAACTTGAAAATGATTTTTTTTTATAACACAAGACTAATAGCATGTTTGAACGCACAATACTAAGAAGGAAAAAAATGGTTTCTTGTTATTGACTACATAAATCGTTGGGAAACCCAAGTTTGAATTGCATAAACTTGGAACTTTTTAAAAATTTCTTTTATAACACAAACCTAAAAGCATGTTTGAGGTCATGATACTAAGCAACAAAAAGGTTTCTTATTGTTGACTAATAAATTACTGGTGAGCTCCAAGTTTGAATTGCATATAACATCTAGAGATTTATTTACGAGTAGTGTTTGACACAAAGAGTTGGAAAGTAAAAGTTGTAAATTTCATTCTTTATTTGTCCAAATTAGTTTTCGGTCTCAAAATTAGAAAATATTAATTTTACATCTTTATCATAACTCTTTACACTATATGCCCAAGAATTCACATCTCTAGTCTAAACTTTCCAACTTTTTACTATTGCACCGATTTTGTATCCACCCAATCAAAACTAAATACTTCACAAACAAAATTTAAAATTAATATCAAAAAAAGAACATTTTGATTCATTTCTTGTCTTTGTCGAGACACATGATTGATTTTTCGATGAGCTGTAATCTTTTTTTTTTTTTTTCTTGTTAAAATACCATAGCATAAAAATAATGCATGAAGAAAAATTAATAATTTTTAATTAATCATGAAATATATATTATATTTAAAAAATAATTATAAAAAAAAAAACAAGAAATTATTTTTTTATTAATTATAAAAAAGATCGAAAAATAAGAAAATATATATTTTTTGAATTTCACATTACATTTCTGTCGGATTTTCCAGCCAATTAAAAAAGAGCACTATATAAACTACAAAATAAGTAATGACTTTGAGCGACGTTGATCATTTTTCCCTTTCTCTCAGCATTTCTCGCCGGAATCAATGGCCGATTCTCGACCGCTACTCAAGAATCAGCAGGAGTTACCGGCGTCCTCTGGCAAGGCTCCTCGAGTTGTCTCACTCGATGTCTTTCGCGGCCTTAGCGTCTTTGTTAGTTCTCTCTTTTTCCATCTCTGGATCTTTTGACTAACTGAATGCATCTCCTTGTTTGACTAGGTTTTTCATTTGAGTTTGGATTAAGAATGCGAGAGCTGAAAAATAATCTAACCGAAGCTGAATCTTACTCTTATGTTCAAACTAATGCACTTGATTTAGTTTGGAGCTCGCCTGGAGAAATCATTAGTTTCTTGTAGCTTATGTTAGTTCGGGTTTTGAGTTTTACTTTAATGACGTTTTACTTCTGTAATGTATGGCATAAGATGAGAATATCATTTCTTCAGTTGTTCAGTTTAGCGAGCAGATTAAAATTTGTTACTGCCTGCAAAATTCTTGATGATTGATTATTTGATCGAATGTCGTGCTGTGTATATCTAGATGATGATGCTTGTGGACTATGGTGGGTCTTTTTTACCAATTATTTCTCATTCTCCATGGATTGGACTTCATTTGGCTGATTTTGTGATGCCTTGGTTTCTATTTATCGCGGGAGTTTCGGTTGCTCTTGTTTATAAAGTAAGTGAATGGATTCAACCAAGAATTTTTTTTCCTCTTGTTGATTTCTTCGTTCAACGAGCTACTGACCTTTTCTATGTGTTGAAACAAAACTCGTCCTGACAAATCGTGGTTTCTTCTGTTTTTGTTAAATTTATCCGGATTTTTTCTAACAAAAAGGATTGCTTCATATAGGAAGTAAAAAGTAAAGCGGCCGCTGCAAGGAATGCGGCATGCAGGGGCCTGTACCTCTTTCTTCTTGGAGTTCTTCTTCAAGGTGAAGTTATTGCTGTTTATTATTGGACCAAATGTTTAAATATTCATTAGATTATGGTAACATAATCGCATGTGAACTTAGAGTGTCAAATTGTACTTAGTGATATACAGTGGTTCAGATTTGCTACATTGATTGCATTTGATTAAGATGAATCATCTTGTTTCCAAATTATTTCAGGTGGTTACTTCCATGGAATAACATCTTTGACATATGGTGTTGATTTGGAAAGGATTAGGTGGCTTGGCATTTTGCAGGTGTTGTAATTCGTCACTCTGTTTCTTTATCCAATCGCTACAATTATATGAACTGCTCGTGACCTTCAAATTATGATTCGATTCTTATTTGAGTACTATTGTCATTTAATTGCTTTTTAGTTTTACTGTTTCTCAAAGCACAGTAGGGGCATTTTTCGTCCTTTTTTTTTCTAGTTGATGATGTGGTATTTATGGCTAGTTGGAAGGATATCTAAACACTCACCATTAGGTTGTACCATAGATAACGACGACTAGAATGTTAACCTTTATGCTTTTGCTTTCAAGTTGAGCCACGAGAGCTTCTTTGATTTTGTTCTTTTTTTGAGTTTTATATCAAAGAGGATTGATTATCTTATCTTGTAGAGTTTTCAAACCTTGAGATAAGGAACTTGTTTTTTGTTTCAAGAGCTTTGATCTCAAGACAATTCATGCCTAACTTAATCATTAGAGTTGAAATCGTATAGATTTATTGGGTTTAGTGTTTGGAAATTTGAGTTTCACCGTTCACATATCTCAAGGGTTTCTAATTTCAAGCCACTGGGGTTTTCATATCATGTAGCGTATCTTATAAGTATGGTCTAAGTTTATTCCCAGCAGAGCATATAATGATAGGGTTTCTACTACATAAACGGCTGAAGGGAAGATGATTTGGATTTTGAACGATATGATTTCCTCTGCCTCTAAATACTTGCCAGATAGCTCAAATGGCTTCCAAACTAGGATTTTAAGTTGACAAAAGAACCTATACTTATAGGCAGGGATTTGGCCTAAATAACTTTTCTTCCTCCTTTTAACGTATAAAATCATGTTCTGTGTCTCTTTTGATTTATTGTAGAGAATATCTATTGGATACTTGATTGCTGCACTCTGTGAGATCTGGCTAACTCGTAGCACACGTGAAGAAGCTCAACATACTAAGAGTTTCAGCTGGCATTGGTAAGGATATGAATTTGGCACCCTCGTTCATATTACATATGCATTATATCAAGAGGATATTATGTAAATTTGAAGTGTATGCTGTATAGTGCTGTTAAGAAGTCTTTTTTTTTTCTTTTTTTTTTCATATATTACTAGATATGACCTCTTTATGTATACATGAGTTTAGTTGCAAAATTTCCTATAGAGTTCAACAGAAGCAATGTTCAGTAAAATTGAGACTTGCCTAAATTGGATGTTAATGGTTCTTCAAATTATGTTATCAGAGTCATTGAAATGACCATTAACAATAAGCGGTTGCTTTTATAAGAACTTCTCTATTTATCATGTTTTTTTCACATTTAACATTTTTAATTTGCAGGTGTATTATATTTTTTCTGTTGTCATTGTATATGGCACTATCGTATGGTTTATATGTTCCGGATTGGGACTTTAAAATATCAGCCCCCAGCTCTTCACTTCCACTAAGTGGAAGCTATGTTTACAAGGTGAGGAAATTCTAAGTACCATATTCTCGTTCTTTTCTCTCGTAGCTTTATTTTTAATATCCAACATTTTCTATTTAGAAAAGGAGAGAAACCAATCTTCATGATTTGGTGTTAAAGAGGTGAGATTAATATTAAAAGGTTGAAGTACTTGCAATTCGAATGATGCTTGTGTAAATCCAACGATGTACCAATTGCTTTAGCCTCAAATCTATAGGCTGCAGAACAATATTGTACTTTATTTGATGAAAGAAATGAAGAGCTTTAGACCATAAGTTCCGCTGAAAATAAGACCATTCTTGTTGTAGGTGAATTGTTCTCTTCGAGGTGATCTGGGACCCGCATGTAATTCTGCTGGCATGATTGATCGTTATGTTCTTGGTATTCACCATTTGTATACTAAACCTGTCTACAGAAATCTAAAGGTATCAGTGAATCATTTTTTTTCATCTTGTAATGTTCACCATTGTTGTGCATTTTGATCAGCGCTAATGAAGAATGTGGTTTGAAGGAGTGCAATATTTCCTCCAGCGGTCAATTTCCTGAGACTTCACCTTCATGGTGTCGTGCTCCTTTTGAGCCAGAAGGTCTTTTAAGGTGAAGATCTATACTCCTTCTCAGTAAACTGTATTTATAAAGACTTATGCATTCATTTTGATCCATGGGACCTTTTCAAGTGTGTTCTTTTTTCTTTTGACGAGATGTTTTGGGTAACGATTGGTGAGGAGAAAAGTGATTTATAAAATGTGCAACCTTAGTTTTTACGTTAGACCATTTGGTTTGAGAGAAATACATAGGAAAAATATTAACATCGAGATGTAGATTTATGAGATAAAGTTTAACCCCCTACAAATTGTTTATTTTAAAGTTGTGAAATATTTGGATTGTGGCATTTTGTACACTCTATTGAATAAAAGATTATATCTTTTTCCTTAAAAATTGCTATTACTACCTGAATTTTTTATTTTCTCGCATCCTGTGTGTTTATTTTGTACTTATTAATATGTTTCTTTGTTTTCTCAAATAAAAGAGACAAAACTTGCATCCAGACCTTTAAAGACTTCTACATGTCCATAAAATTTCGTCTGCATAATGTTGGACCGAGATTTTTATTTTTACAATCATAATGCCGGATGAATGGAACACATGTATTTCTATTAGAAATAATAGGCTTAGATCATGTTGAAAGCCCAAGGGTAGTTACGTAATTTACTTTGCCCTATATTTTATTGTCAACCTCTTGTTACCTATAAATACTTCCCCTCTGTACCTTTATGAGTATTATTTAATACTTTCCTTGTGTACATTTATGAGTATTAGAATAATAATAAAATTATCAGCACCTCTACTACGGTTTCCGCTGTAAAATTGCAGTTTCTTGATCTATAGTAGAGATAAAGACCAATAAACCACATTCGCTTTGTTCCAGACTCAATTTCTCTTTTTTGATTGATCTTTGATCAGTTTTCTTTTTGTTTGTTTTCATTTCCTCATCTTTGAAATTTTTACAGCTCTTTAACTGCTACAGTGGCATGCATAATAGGACTTCAGTATGGTCACATTCTTGCCAAAGCACAGGTGAGATTGAGCAATAACTTTGCGTATCTCATTACTCTGGTTACAAAGTTCACATTTCACACAATATACTTCTTTCAATGGAAATTTTAGTACAGTGGATATTTTGTTTCTAATATAAATCCACCATAGAAAAAGCAGCCAGTTCATCCTTCGTGCTTTTCTTTGATTACCTTGTTTCGGTAAAATATTGTTTACTAATTGCATCGCTTTAACATTTTCCAGGATCACAAAACTCGCACCAATGGCTGGTTCTTACTCTCGTTTAAGATTTTGGCTCTCGGACTATTCCTCGTCTTTATAGGTATAAACTTGATGGAAGATCAAGTGTTTAATTAACACGTATCTATCATCATATCAACTAGCATGATCACTCGTTATGAATATTTGTTTTTGAATTTGATTCTTGTTTTGAAATTATCTTTCAGGTATCCCTGTAAATAAATCTCTCTATACGGTCAGCTATATGTTAATTACTTCAGCGTCAGCAGGAATAATCTTTTGTGCTCTATATATTTTGGTGAGTTCATCAACTTTGATATTTTGGATGGAAGATGAAACTATCATAATGGAAGAAAGACGCTCTCTTTTTTCCCACATTTGTCCGATTCTTATAACAATTTTCTGATTCAAAACTTCGGTTAAATATAAACTCCTACAAATCTCCAAATCAAAATTCTCCCTCAAAACTTTGGAAAG
Organism: Cucumis melo; assembly: GCF_025177605.1. Lineage (NCBI taxonomy): Eukaryota > Viridiplantae > Streptophyta > Magnoliopsida > Cucurbitales > Cucurbitaceae > Cucumis > Cucumis melo. The sequence continues at coordinate 2,516,273 of NC_066867.1, read as the reverse complement.
CAATGAATTGCCATTTTTTGAATTTTTTTAAGGATTAAAGGTATTAATAAAACTTTTGAAAATTTTAGGCTACTTTTGAAAATCTTGGTGTATTGTTGAAATAGTACTAGATTTCTATAAAGAACTAATACAAGAGTATTTTTAATTCTTTTTTTCAAGTTTAAGACTATTATGTTACTTTTTAGTATATTTAAAACAAGTGTTTTCTATGATTTAGTCTAGAATTAATTGTATCATGGCAGCATCTTATAAAGAACGGCTTACCACTCTTTTTCCTCATGTTAAATTCAATCCTATGTGATTTGTGTAACCAAACTAAATGGACAACTAAGGACTTCTGCAGATTTCTCCATTCGAGATCTATGCTTGAATTGAAATGCCTTATTTTTCAGCTTAATACTTCTATTGTGTTTGTATTTGCTCTTATTTGAACACCTATCCATTGTATTTACTTTGGGTATTCTTGTATTTTTAGTATTGGTCTCTTTTTACAAATTCAATCAAAAAGAGTCGAAAGAAAAAAAAGGGTCAAGTATGGTTTGAATATATCTTAATTTCTACAGGTTGACATCCACGGCTATCGACGACTGACATGTGTTCTGGAATGGATGGGGAAGCATTCTTTAAGTATTTATGTTTTGGTAATCTCTAACATACTCGTTATTGGGCTCCAAGGATTCTACTGGAAATCTCCTAACAATAACATTGTAAGCACCAAACAATGGAGCTATTTATTTATTTATTTGGTGAGAATGGGAAGTCTTTTATTTCTCGAAGTAATGGAGACTCATTTCAATCTTGTTTGGACTTCTTGAATTTTTACAGGTGCATTGGATTGTTAGTCATGTCAAAGCTCGAAGGTGAAATAATTTGAGTACTTGTTTAGAGTATTCAACATCTGGGATTTGGCTAACTTGCCAACATAATTTAGTGACATGTTTGGTGAGTGATTTGAAAATTATTCAAAATCACTTTTACCATTTATAAAATTACTTCCAAACAAGTCTTTGAATCACTCAAAATTAGTTTTAACGGATTAAAAGCAGGTTTCGTAGTGATTTTTAAAAACTATAAAAACACTTTTAACCATTTTAGAATTACTCCCTAAACATACTGTTACTTACCAATAAACTCATAGTGCTCGAGATTTGTCCACCATGTTCAGAATCACCTTACAGCAAATAATGAGCAAAGATTTGGAATCGGTAAGAAGGCAATGGAGTCGTTGCAATGATGATCATCACTTGATTTGTAGTGTTGGTATGTATGTTATATATGTTTTAACATTGATAAAAATTGTAGTTGTATTCATGTGTGCAACTCCTAGAACTGAGAAATTTTTTTATTACTCCCTTTGAAGGGGAAAACCTTTATTAGCCAACAAGGTTTTGACTTTGGAGCTTAAACATTTGATAGGTGTTCTAATGTTTATAATTAATGAAAATTTGACAATATTTACAAGGAAAATATATTGTTTATTTTGACATTTGCAGTATATATATATTTATATTAACAATATATTCTAACACATACTTGATATCTTAGTGGGGTGGGGAGGTGATTGATTTTCACTTGGAGAGAATGAACTAAAATATTATAACAACCAATACAAAAAAAGATTTCTCCTCGAACATGCAATAGTTCGTCGATTGACTCATTATTCGAAAACTTGATCGCTTCTAAATAATCAAATATTTTATCAATCTTCAAGAAGTGGTATCCAAGAAAACTCTTTAAAAATGGTCATAGCCAAGGATCTTGATCTCATAGTAGAAGGGATATTATTGTTTTTCTTTTTTAAATTGTCTTTTGTAATTAATGAAAAAAGCCATTAAACAAAAACCTAGAAACCAACATAAAAGATAAAAAAAAAAAAAAAAAAGTAGTTTTCAAGGAGGGTGGACGATTGAACTTGACACATTATGTAAGAACCTAGTTAACTACAAATATGCGATGTGATAGTGTGATAGCTGCAATAAAAAATAAGCTTATTTTGATACTCAAACTTTCTACTTTCTACTTACTGCATTTATAAATACACAATACACAATGATATCTACATGATCTACAAGTAATCTACCAAACTAGGAAGCATTTCTTTGTTGTCGTGGAAGCACAGGTGACTTGGAAAGAAATCTAACTCGTACATTGAGATGGAATTGTTATAAGTCAGTCAAAATTACTCGTTCTTTACCATCTTTGTTAAGGGGGAGAAAAAATGATATCCTTTGTTTGGGTTAATTCGTACCTGTTGAAACAAAGGTATTCACAATGAAACAAACTCAATCAAAGTTACTATTGTCAAATATATTGCTACATTGTACATTGCTTATCTAAGGCATGTGACCTTACAATTTTCTCTTCACTTAAAAGGAGAATTCTGTAGCTTTGCCAGAAATCTTTTACAGAATAACTTCTTTTCGAAATTAAAGGAGAAAGGCTTTAAATACTCCAAACTACTACTAGAATTCCGATCTTCCTCGAAAATCCTACAGAAAAACGAAAAAGAACATAAGATTCAATCAAGCAAAGGAAACCATGGTTAGAAAGAAAAAAACATAATTTCAGCCAGATAAAGAACATAGAAGATACAATTTGTTACAACAGAGAAAGGGGAGCAAGGGTAAAAAGGAGAAAAACGCTTGGTTGCGCTATCTTTTTGCAGCCCACCCACCCAAGTGCCTAATTCCAAGCTGCCACGTCACAAAAACTTCTTTTCTAAAAATATTTTTTTTCACTTTGAAATTGAAAGGGATACATGAAGATGGGTGCAGTTTAGGTTGTACGTAAGTCTTCCTTAGCAGGTAGTGAAAAACAATAAGAGGAAAACATGCATCAAGCATATGGAGAGGGAAAAAGTTGCATGTAGGAACTAACAGAGCCACTTCTAAGCAATACCTTAATCAGGTAATGCAGTTCCTCGCTCAAGATTGTTTTTGATCTCCAGAGTGTATCTACCAAAGGCCCGCTCAATCTTTTTGTTGAAATGCTCATTACGGTCATTGATGGAATCGATATCCTTGTCTTCATGGAACTTCCTCCTACGGCTAAACGACTTTCGCTTCTCATCTCGGTCTTTGAGTTCTTTCACCATATTGTCTATCTTATCCTCTGAAATCTTAGGTGCCTGCAGAGTAGTGGGGAAAGCTATGTCCTAAGAAATCTAATAATTGCATCTACGGTCGAGACTGGAAATTATACCATGGAACTAACATTACCTTTCCATACTGAAGACTTGAAGCCTCACGGTAGAACTCAGGATCAGATTCTTTCATTTTATTATATTCCTCAAGGTCAATATTTACATTCTTCGTCCTCTTCTTGTATGCATTATATAAAGTTTTCTGGTTAAAGACTGTCAAAACAAACGCAGTTTAACCTTTTTTTAATACAAGTGTTAAAATAGTGACAAGAAATAGGTCAAACACAACCAGTTAAGTAAACTTTATACCCAAGCCATCCCACATCCCTAAAGAAAAGTAATTATATTGGAATATGATACAAATCAAAGTTAAACAATCAATCTAAATGGCTCTGTACCAGAGAGAAACATAGAGGACTATAGCTATGAAAAACCATACTACACAAGAGTTCACACCAATTAGGGCAGGAGTATGCATACACATCCTAGACATCTCACCACATAATATCTATATCCTAGAATCAGATCATGTTTCCATCATCAACCAGCATAATAGGGTTCCTTATAAAATTACTAAAAAATCATCTGTCTATACACACAAAAGCTAAAATCAGCATAGTATAATTTTATGTCAAACGGAAAACATAGGTGCAGCGGCACGTATTCTAAAGAGCCCATGTGCACAAAAGAATAGAGACTCACCATCCCATCCATAGGGAGCTGGATCCTTCTCCCATTTCTTATATTTGGCCTCTGCTGCCTCTTGTGTATCTAACATATATGATTTTGTCATATCCAAGCCATTTGCATCCAAAAGCTTCCCAATTTTCTTCTTCCGATCCTCAAGCCACTTTTGTTTAGAAATGCCTCTTGATTCTGATGGAGGTTCCATTTTCTTTTTCTCGGCAGCGATTGCTGTTTGATTAGCTTTCCGAGCCTCATTCTGCATCCACCATGCCTAAGTCATGACTACTCGATAATAGTTGATTGTTACTTTTTTAAAAATTGTAGAAAATTACCATCTTAAGCCTAATTTCAAACAACTTCTTTTTCCTCCCCGTGAGCTTTGTGAAGTCTCCTTCCACAATTTCCTCGCCACTAAATTTGTCAAGATCACCATCACTGTGCCCTTCTTCGTCAGGCTTTTCATCATGAAGATCTTCATACTCATCAGGAGGCACAAAACTGGAAGAACCACTACTTCGACCAGCTTGTACAGTTTCTGATGAAGTGGGAACTGTGATCACAATTCACGAGAAAAAATTAAAGGCGAAGGAAAACGTAGCTAATGACATAATCAGAAATTGAAGGGTGGAGGGAATCAAAGACGATTAAGCAATTTATAGAGCCAATTTTGAACAATTTAGAAGAAGTAAGTAAATCGAAGAGGGCATTAATAATTTCACAAAAGGGTAAACAGTGATGACAATTAGAGAAAGTCATGATGCTCAAGGTAATTGCAAAGACATTGCAGTATGGCAAAAAACCTGGCTCGTTTTTCTGACTCCGGGCTTTGATTTGAGCTATTACTTTAAAGCAGTACTCGCTACATTCATGATAAGGATTAGAAGCATTTCTACAATCAGGGTGTACTCTTCCTTCATCAGACATCTCTGCAACAACTTATCTTACCCCAATAATACACTGCATATAGAGACACAATTAAACGGAGCTCAAAAATCTTGTAAAAGAATTATGGACTCTTAAACCCATAAACGAAACAACCGGAAAAGGGTGCCATTGGATGCAATGGTCGCATTACATGATCAATCAAACAAGCAAAAAAAAAAAAAAAAAAACATTCAAATTTCCAACCGAATCTTGTTAAAGCAACCGAATTTATCGAACCAACATAGTTATCCGACGGAAAATTGATTCTTCCGGGGAAGAGAAGCGAAGAACAGCAACATAACAAAGGATTGAGTCCACTATAGCATCCAAAAAAACAGACCCAAAAAAGGGGGGAAAACAACAATCCTTTTTATTGTTCGTATTCTGGGAAAGCGAACAAGCAAGAAAAAAAAAAAAACAAATAGCAGCACGAAAACAATCGCTACTTCCAGTCAAATCTTGCGATGCAAAACCGAAATTCAAGCAAAAGCAAGCATAGGAAACTATGAGAAAAGTAATAAAAGAATAAGTGATGCTAAAAGAGAGCTACAGAACAGTACCTGAAACCTAGGTTTTTCCGCTTGGGTTAGAACACGAAGAAGAAGAGGAGGAAGAAGAAGAAGAAGAAGAAGAAGGGAACAGATTCCTCTTCGCGTTTAGGGAAGAAGGGAGAAGAATTGCACAAGATCCCTCCCAAAAATATAAATAATAATTATACTCTTTTATCTACTACTTTAAAATTAAAAAGTTTTAGGAAAATCTATCAATTTCTACCTTTTTCTTTTCTCGTAAGAAAAAAAAAAATAGTTGCATTATCAAAAAAATACATACATTTTTTCTTAGGAAAGAAAAAATTGTTGGAGAGTAATGTTTGTAGATCTAACATAAATTTTTTATTTTTTACCATTAATCTTTTTTTTCGTTAGAGTAAAATCATATTTATGGTTCACCTAAATAGTTTATTGTTCAGTTGTTTAAGAATTGTTTTTCATTAACTATTGTCATTTTCAAAAATAAATTTTGTGAACATATCCTCATATTTTTGAACCAATGGCATAATCGACTTTGGATGAATGATGAAACCTAAATCAAAAATTCATAATCTATAATCCAATTGAGCACAAGGAGAAGAGAGAAATTTTAACCAAAAGCTCAAACTAATCTACATTACCTAGGTCGTCCTCCGTTGGTCAAGCTAAGGTGGAGTAAAGTAAATTGATGATTAGGTATTGAAGGCTGTCGTAAGTAGCACACCAGTTTCTAGATTCAAAGCACTTCTTTCACGCAAAGATTGGATGAGGTTGACATCTAACACATTGTTCAGTTTTTTTTTTTTCTAAATCTTAAATTTAGTGAAACAAAATTAGTTTTTTTTTTTTTTTTTATCGAAATTAGTTAAATAATAATAATATTCAAGTATCACCAAAATTTAGGGATCCAAATGATCAATTGAGATTCAAGTCTTTCAGGTCCAACTTGTTACACTCTCAGCTTAGCTAGTTAATAAAATTAGTAATATCAAATGCTAAATTTTAGCTAATGGTAACTGTGAACATCAATAAAAGAAGGCTATAAGGTAGAGTCTCACCAGTTAAATTTCTAACTCTACAAAGAAATAAAATACAAGCAAGGGAAAAGTAGAATGGAAAAACGGCAAAAACAAAACATATGCAAGAACTAATTGCCATGAAAGCTCAAAACTTTTTATTCATTACATCTTTTTGTATGATAGTATTTCTGTTCTAGCTTGCCTAAAAGTTTGCCTCGTAGGAGGTTTCATATGATCTCTAAATGACAGCAAATCATAAATCAGTCCCACAAACTTTACAAAAGATCAACAGTCAAGTCATTGTATTTTAAACCATTAACCTTTAACTGCAGAGATGAAATCTCCTTGTTCAGCTGTAAATATTTGGACTCAAGTTCACTCAAGCGAGCTCTGGTATCAGCAACTTTTTCCTTTGCATCGTTCATTTCCTTTTCTTTTCTTGTCAAATCCTTTGTTCGAGTTTCGAGTTCATTCTTGATGAGCTCCAACTCGTGGTCACAATTCGCCTTGGCCACCTCCAGAGTCCATTGTTGGCCACAGGATTCAACAGCTTCTGCAATATCATTTAGTATACTATGCAGCCAACCAACATTCATTTCTGAAGACACTACATCGTTGAGGATGGCCAAGAGTTCTTTAACTTTGGACTTAGACACCTTCTGAGAGAATTCTGTGCGCTGCAATTCATGAATTATATAGCACACACACTCCAGATAATAAGAACGAATCGAAATTGATTCCAATTTACATGAAGCTGCTATATCTCCATGCTTATTGAAGACCGATTGCAGAATGGGAGCTAAACTTGCTTTAACATAGTACTTCCCCACAGGTACATAGGGCTCTGATGATACAGACTTAATGTCGTTCTCGTCACTTCCTTTATGATTAGGAGCCATGGTGGGGAAAGGAAAGCTAGGGATATTAGGTGAAGTAGTTTTATGATTACCTTCTTCCTCCTCATGAACTGAAGGATCTTCATCTTGTACTAATTCAGAAATTTCGGACCTTGTAGTAATTTGTTCTTTTGATTTCACAGAAGCAATTGAGTAAGTGTCAGTTTTGTGGAGCTTCTGGAGATTATTAGCCTCAACCTGCCATGAAAGACGAAGGAAATATGTAAAATGGGATTTAAATTAGTTATAAAAAGGTAGGCAAAGTTAAGCGTTGTCCTGTGTGTATGAAAAGCTAAGAGACCTTCAGGGCATTTGCAGAAACTAGAATCAACTTAGAGAACTTATTTTGCTCCTCAATCGTCAAAGAGTCTTCAACAAAGCGAGTTCTTTCCTCTGGGGAAACACATGTTTTAGAACTCTCTGGGGGAACACATGTTTTAGTTACTTGAGGTTTGGATGAAACAGCACTTGCCAAAGGTTGGTTGAGTCTTTGGGGCGACTTTGGCAGTGAATCCTTCCTTGCTCCACCTGATCCTACAGCTGAAAAATGCATCAGCAGATTCAGATATAGACTTGCATCCTTAAAATGTTACCTCAAACTGCTATGTATTGTCATCATCATCGATCTTAATTGGTTCATTTCGATCATACTCTATTTATTTGACTCTGTGCGTGTGCTTGTTTTCTGTTAGAAAAAAATACTTTTTGGTTCTTAGGTTTTAGGTATAGTTCCCATTTGGTTCTTGGTTTAGGGTCTAATTTAATATGGCCCTTATATTTTAAAATGTTATACTTTTAGTCATTATGTTTTGAGTTAGATTTCGATTTAATCCTTAAATTCCAAAATGCAAGAATTTTACCTATAACATTTGAGTTCCGTTTCAATTTGGTCCCTAGGTTTTAAGACTTACAATTTTAACCTTGATTTTTTGCTAAAGACCGAAAGTGACTGAGGTTAAAAGTGCAAAACTTGAACTTGGGGACCAAATTGAAACCTCAAGGGTAAGGTTTGTAATATTTTGAAACTTAGGGACTAAATTGAAATCAAACTCAAGACTTAAAGACTAAAAGTAGAATATTCTGAAACCTAGAGACCAAATGGAAACTAGACCAAAAAACCAAAGACCGAAAAAGTATTTTTTCTCCTTTTTTTTTTCCATTTCCTTCTATCTTGCTTACAACTATCTTAGTTACTGATTGTTTGGACCAGCTTTAAAGAAATGTTTTTTTTTTCTTCTATAATAACAGATCACTTTTGGTATTAGTGCCATTGGAAGAATAGCTAATTTGAATTGTGTATAATACAACTTTTATTAGTTAATTTTAGATAACTAAAACCACTTTTTAATAAAATCTAGATGCATAAAAGAACACTTGTAAAATAATTTGAAAACTCTTTTCAGAGAAACACAAGATGATTATCCAAAAATGACTTCTCAACGTGATTTACCAAATATCTTCAGAATATGCAGTAAGAAAAAACATTTGTAGTTAAGAAAACCACTTTTGAATGTAATGTATCTAAACAAGTTTGCCACTAAAAGCACTGTTTAAAATATACAGCAATTAAAAGATTCTTCTTAATAGTACTTTAAGAAAAAATTCTTAAACTATAGAGTATGCTAAACAGAACTGTGATCTCTCAAACTTATATGACCATTAAAAGAATTGTTACTTGGCTATCAAATCTGCATGACTTTCCTACACTGTTTGTGATTATCAGGATTTAACAAGGTTCTTTTTCTTAAAAAAACAGAGCTAAGCCAAGGAAAAATACCTGAATCCCTTTCTGCTTTTGGCCTACCAGATTGAGTGGTCATGTTGGAGCAGAATTCATCACAGTTATGGTAAGGATTAGATCGCCTAGTGCAATCTGAACGAACTGTCTTTTTACGTTCGCTACTAAACTTCCGAGCACTATCGTCTTCATAAAGAAGGATGGAGACAAAGAAATAATATACATTTCAGTCATACTTGATGAAAATCAATTTAAACAACGCATAAAAAATGAATCTTTAAAGATATCCAATGGTTAAAAGTCATTTCTCCCTTAGAACAAAATATGTTCAAAATGAAGGAACGTGAAATCTCGCGAAAATTCCAAGTCAAATTGTCAGTTGATTAATGGTTGATATAAAAGAGATGAATAAATGAAATCGTATGTGAATATTTGGTTGATAGCTTTAATATATATTGCATTTATGCCAACCTAAGCTCAACTAGTCCAAGAAAATACCCTCATCCACGAGATCAACCACCCCAGATGTCGTTGAACTAAAAAATATATTCATAACCTAAGTTTGAATTATCTACATTTAGGTTGCCAAAAAATGAATGGTAAAAGTTTGGTTCGTAGATTTATCATTTATAAAAGTTAGTATGTAAGATAAAGAGTGAGCTCAAGAAGTTATGTAACTTGGGAGATTAGAAAATTTGTAGCCGCAATAAGCACTCGTTTATCAAACATCGTCTCAACTTCTTAACAACTTAAATCTAACCCAGCAGTCAAATGTTACAAGTGTCAGAAACAAACCCAGACAGTTATAACTCATATTTGATGAAAACATGAGGAAACAGATGTCCCAATCATTGAAAATCTGAACAAACCTGCTCTAAAACCATCTTAAATCGCCGATTTACCCAAAAGCTTAAGCTTAATTTAATTATCAGATGAACAGCTGACAAGTCGAATGGATATCAGTTTTGGGAAAGGTTGTCAACTCATATTTGAAAATTAGCGGATAGTGCATGAATGAATGAAGAGTAAAGTTAAAGAACCTGAATCCTTCCTAACTATCTGCTTCTTGCTTTCACCCTTCTTTGCAAAACAGTATTCAGAGCAAACATGGTAGGGATTGGAAGCATGTGTACAATCTAAACTTCCATTCCCTTTTCCAGCCATTTAAAAAACCTGTGGAAGCCAAAGATTGATAAATTCTTAAGAGAAGAAAAAAAACCATTTCTAGATAATTACTTTGACTTGAATAATAATAACATTCCATTCACAGATTCTCAAACAAATACCTCAAAATCACATGGAAAAGACCTTCCCATAATCTTCTAAACAAACAAATCATCAGAAGAGCAGACCACTACACAGAAAATCTAAAACCCTAGAACTTAAGCCAATCAACCAAACAGTAAGAATTACAGAACAGCAACAAACCTGTGTGTTGAATCAAAGTGTTTGTTCTTCTAGAGGGAGATTGTAGTAGGGTGTAGAAAATCTGACCCAATACAGAGAAGAAAAAGAAAAGGGGGTCTGTAGAGAGAATCTTGAGATGAAAAAGAAGAGGTGATGAAGGAGTACAGTTGTGGAAAGTTGGTCGGAATTATGGGTGGAAAGTGGAAACGCCATTAAATTGAAAGCGAGGAACTTTAGTTCGCCTCCGATTTGGTTGTTGGTACAGTCTGATCATCAAAGTCAGTTCGGCGAAATTGTTTGACTTTCCCATTTCATTTCTTGAATTTTGCTTTTTCTTTTTTCCTCGGTTGAATCAAATTTGCCTTTTTGTTATGGTGGAATGATCCAAAGTTTGAGTCTATAACTGTTAGCACCTTAACCTTCACATGTCAACCTTTACCTGTCACTATATATTTCATGCTTTAAGTTTGTAGAGAAAAAAAATTTGAGAGTAGAATTTAAATTGATTGTACGAATCTATGATAATATATTCTATTTACAAGATGATTGATTTAGGCTATTTCATTAGAGTTTTGAAGTCATTTTAAGATTATTACATACCTGTGGAGCAATATGAACATGTTGGATTTCTTGTTTGAATAGGTTTGGCTTTAATCTTGGTTGAAGCGAGCATCTTCATTTATGTCCATTTTGGCCTTAGTACGATTCTTTATGATATTTATAAATGCACTCCCATAAACTACTTTATTAGAGTTGGCATCAACCATGACCTCGTATGCTATTTTGGATCAAAATTTGTTACTTTCGCTATGTTTTTCGTCATCTAAAATCAACTTAGTAATTTTTTAATTTACTTTCACTTGTAGATCATAAAATAATTAAAAAAAAGTATCGTAAATTTACAATAAAAAAAAAAGAATTAAATTTTATTCGTCGAGTCAATCTCAATTAAAAAAGATCGATAAAAGCTATTTCAAGAACTAAAAGTAAATTAATGTTGAAATACGAAAACATTTTAGGATTAAGAGTTTATGAAATTTTTTCAAAAAAGAAAACTATTTACACTTGGAACAAAAAATATTTTTGACAAATTTGGAGGAATTTATGTTACTTTTTTTTCAAAATTCCAACCTTTAGAAAATATTTTTCCTATGAATGGAATTTAGTATCCATTCCTTTTCCCTAGATGACGGACAAGTGGGGCTATGGTCAACTTTGGTTGAATCGAAGTTTTGTACTTTTAAATGTCATCTAACAAAACAAAATTATAAATTATAGTAAAATTTATCTTCACTCTTTATAACTTTTCTTTTACTATATTCTGTGATCTATATTTTAATGGATTACTTTATATAAAATAATTGTCAAAAATATAAAAATTAATAAAATATTTACAATTTTGTTTTTTAGTATTTTTCCTATTAAGGGTAAATAATTTGTCTTTTTTACTTTTTAAAATAGTAAATTATCATTGTTTATTATAATAATATATATATATATTATTTATCTTGTCTATCAAATATATAACGATGATATTTTTCTATATTTATAAATATTTTATAAATTTTTTTTTATTAAAAGTATTTTTTCTATTTTAATAAATAATTAAAATTTTTCAATTTTTATTTTTCATAAATTTCAATATATTCAATACTTTTTAAAATTAGTTGATTTTTTTTTTTAATATAAGATTGAATTTGATGTCTAGAAAAAATTTAAAATGCCTTTTATTATTTTAGAAAACGTCAAATAGATCAATAATTTATTAGATAAAAATGTTTTAAAAAATCAAATACATACAAAAAGCAAAATCTAAAGATTTATTAGATATTTAAAAGTTTCTTTATACGAAATAAACATAAATTTGACATTTTTAAGTGTTAGCCATATTTTCTACATAAAATTCAATTTTGAATATTGGGTTAAGGGATAGTATACATTTTGAGTTATGTTTTATTTATCATTTTTAAGGCTTAGAAAGTTAGAATATGATTATTTACATTTAAGAAGACAATGTCATTAGTCTAATTATTTGTAATAAAAAGAATAATTTCTTACCAAACCAAAATTGACTCTTATAACCTTTATATAAAATTATTTTGGACTTTTTATTTGTCCACACCTATTGTGTAATTATATTAAAATATGAGGACCTAAAGGTTGAACTTTTAATACTCAAACACCTTTTGTGCAAATATGAAAAGAAAAATGTATTTCCATTTAAATCGTTAGGTTATTGTATTAGTGTTTGACACAAAAGTATAAAAAAAATTGCCTAAAATATAGAGAAATACTCTATTTTAAATAGATATCAGAGAAACCTATAATAAATTCAAGCAGAAAACTTGAAAGAAACAAAAGTAAATTTAATAAAAATAGTCAACGTCCTTATCGTAAGCCTTTTTCGTCATTTTTATCTTCTTTTTCTTTATGATACATATAATGATCATAAATACAATTTGACTTTGGGATAATTGTTTATTAAGGATGAACGTGTTGAGCAATCCTATACTTAGTTTTCCTTAGAGATCAACAATGGTTAAGGTGAAAATAAGCGTATGTGTTAGTAAAAATCTCACTCTCTCGTCTAACAAAATAAAATATCACTGATAGATCCTGAAATATTTACATATGTTTAACAGATCCTTTTGTAACAGATCCTTTCATTTTGACCTTACTACTGTTGAGCTTTAAGAAAAACCAAATATAATATTTCTCAACACCTTCATTAATAATTATTCCATTTATGATCGTTACATTTTTTTTTTCACTTTTAACTAATGTTCATTACTTTGTCAAAATGTTCATTAATGTTATGTCTATTATGCATCACTTTTCTTGGATCATAAGAGTGGAAATTATTTTATATCTCTGTGACTTTATTTTTAGAAAAATCTAAAATATAATCAAATCGAAAGTTCAAAATATAGATGCATAGTCAAAGGGAGCTTTAACTTAACCCTCATCCACAAATTGTTATTATATAGAAAAAAGAAAACGAACCAAAACAACCAATTACCACGCTGACCACACCTTCAAAAAGATCATTTGGATGGATCTTCTCCTAACCCATAGAAGTCCATGAAGATGTTTAACGATGGATATGTTTTTTTCCTCTAACAACCTTGTAAAAGTGAAAGATATTTACATATGCAAAGATTGAGGGTCGTCTTTTATTGCAAATACATCAACTCCAAACATATTGGGTCACATTCAGTAATTATTTCATTTTTTGTTTTTGGTTTTTGAAAATTATATTAAGACTATTTTATTTCCATTTCTTATGATGAGTTGCATTTTTAGAGTACAAGTACAATATAGTTGAATTTTTAGCCTATTTTTTAAAAAATAAACAAACTATCTTTTTAGAAGCTACCCTACAACAAATTTGAGTTTCCATAACTGATGAACAATAGCCAAAATGGATAAGAGATGTGCGAAAAATGAGTCATAAAAACTTATTTCATGCGTTATTGTGGGAAAAAATGGATTTTTTTCAGATTATCCATCTAATATGACTGTTTTTTGTGTCATCAATTTATGATTGAAAAAAAGAGGCATTGAATGTACCAAATTGAAAAGGGCACGATTTTGGCAGGAAATGACAAAAAATTCGAAAATGTTACCATGATAGGTAATTAGTGTCATAGAATAATTATTGTTGATTGGATTTCTAAATCATGAAACAACCAACTATGACACTTTTTTCATGAGTTGTCTATACACTTATTTTGATGGTGGATTTGAAGTCTAAAAAAAAGTGTCACAGAAAGTGATAACGACATTTTTTAGAGTCATGAAACCCTGTTTTTGTAGTGCACTTTTTTTAGTTGTCATAATTTGGCTTATTTTTTAAATTAGTGATAGAGCACAAAGTAAGCAACTTGGAGGTGAAAGTAGAGTTTATAACCTTAATTTAAAAAAAAAACAAAATTAAGCTTAAACTTCACTTCGCTTCCCTATAATTGGAAACGATTAATTTTAATCGAGCAGGAAATAACATTAGAGGGGCTTAAACACTAAATCTCACTAAACCACTTGCACTGATATCATCCTAAATTACCTAATTGACTCAAAAGCTCAAGCTACTGGGTGAAAGCAAATTTAATATTATATCACTTAACAAATCAGATTAAACTTCTACAGAAGAATTCTGACTGTGACATTATTTTGTTAATATCAATCAAATCATCTGGACAACTTTAGCTTCTAAAACCTTGACCCTTTTCCAAAAAGTTTCTAAGATGCCTACAACATTATCTTATGATTGTCTCTCTAAAATGATCCCTCTTAATCTTATTAGTACGAACCAAAATTTAAGAACTAAATTATTAAATTAGTGAAAGTTTAGGAGCTAAAAGTGTTTTTTTACTTGTCTTTTCCAAAATCAGAATCGAACATAGTTCTAAAGATGTGTGTTTAATTAAAAATGTCAACTCTATCTAAATTAAAAAAGTTAATTAAAGACGTTAGAATTTTTTAAATGTGCAAGTTGAAGTTTGTTTCTTCCATTTTAGATTGATAAAAATTATAGAATGTCAAATAGTTCTTACTTGCACGACTTATTCTATAGTCTCTATTCAAAAGAGGTGTCCACTATTTTACTTATTATATCCACTTTGCACCCACTTGTTATTTTAATTTCAAAATTCTTAAGATTAATTAATTTCCACTCTTAAAATAATTAAAATAAACCAAGATAATTTCTCTCTCTCATGACAATAATCCTTATAGACTTTACAAATATGTTTTACTTTCTTATCCTATCTTCATCATTACGAATAGTAACAAATTTGAACAAAATTGTTTAAAAAAGGACGTTCGTAATTGTTCCCACCATTCTTCAATAAGTTAAATAAGTTAAAAGTTTGAATCTTTAATTGGATCTCATCATATATTTTTCGAATAAATATTTGAAAACGAGTTTCGAGAGATAAGAATATGATACTAAAGACTAGTGCAATTGATAAAAACTACAAGAGATTATGTATGGAAATGATAAATATAATTGATTTTTTCTTTATTCATTTTAGAAATAATCAAAAGTGATAAGTCGACTCAAAACAATCAAGACATCAGTGATATTAAGCTCAAAGTCTCCAAACCTCATGATTGTAATCCCTGTACTTTGTAGGAAATGAATGTTTTTTTGTTTTTAGAAATTAAGCCTACAAACACTTTTTCTGTGTCCAAGTTCCTTTTGTTGCATTGTTTTCTTTCTACTCATATTTCAAAAATCAAGCCAAATTTTGAAGACTAAAAAATAGTTTTTAACAAGATGTTTTTGTTTTGGAATTTAGCTAAGAAATGCAACTCTTTTACTTCAAAAAGATTAAAACCATAGTAAGAAACTAAGATGAAGCACTCAATTTTCAAAAACTAAAAAACCCCTTAAAACCAATGTCATGTTTAGAAACCATTTGGTTTTTTAGTTTCTAGTTTTTAAAAATTGAAGCCCTATAAATACTCTTTCCATCAATATTTTCAAAATTTATTTCTCTATAACCTAACTTTTTCACCAATATTTTCAAAAACCAAATTAAGTTCTTAAATCCTAAAAAATAGTTTTAAAATACTTTTTCTTTTCTTAAATTTGGCTAAAAATTCAACTCTCCTGTTCAGAGAAAGATGAAAACCATGATAATTAAGAAACCGACCGAAAATAGATTTAATTTTCAAAAGCAAAAAAAATTATCAAACAATAACTAAATAATTACCAAACAAGACTTATCCCCAAATGTTCGAGATCAGAACATTAAAGGGTAGAATGCAGATGAAAAAGGTCCACCACATAGGATACCTTCCACAACAAATAGAAGCATGGTTGGTGTTTGGAGGAGGAGATTGATCAATAGGATTAAGTGGAAGATGAGTAGAAGAATTGGGTTGTTGTTTAACCTCAATTCCAAACCTCATTCCACCCAAGCAATGCCCAACCACATTACAAATGAACCAATAATTTCTTGCTTCTTTGAGTTCAATTTTATCATTCCCACTATCATATTCACCCAATACTCCATTCTTTGCCTCACAAGATCTATATGTCTCTTCAATAACTTCATACACATTGTGTACATTCTTTGCATAATTGAAAACTACAAAATCAAAATCAACCAATCTTAGTTGCACCGTTAATGAAAGGGATTAAGCAGCCAACGTAAAAGTTTTGAACCCTCCAACTTATACCATTGTTAAGATTAGAGACCTTCAAACTTATAGTAATCGTAAAAAATTAGACCCCAAATGAAAGGGATTCAAGATTCATGTAATTGTAAGAAATTGTAACAATTATATAAGTTGGACGTGAGTCGGCTAACATCATGTGTATTCAACCGTTTCGATAGCAAAAATGACGTGAGTCGGCTAATATCAAATATGTATCAACCTCAAAGTCAAAGTTTTAATTCTCTCACCTCACATATTGTAAGATAACTATTTAGATTCATTAGCTAACTTAAAGCAAAACTCACGTATTCAAAGAAAGTACTATCGACAACAAGATTAGAAGTTCAAAACTACTCGGTTTCAATACAAGCTCTAAAAGGAAAGACGAATAATTTGAATCCAATGAAAATAGTTGAGAGGAAAATTCGCGATGAGAATACCTAGAAAATCTCCTTTGGTGAAATTATGGGATTGAGACCAAGTAGCAAAATTGATGCCAGAATTCCAGCCTTCTTCATCTCCAACAACAAAGACTTCACACATTGAAACTCCAAAGAAACTTAGAAACAAGAAGAAATAATATATCAATCTGCAATTATGATATAACTTCACCATCATTATTAAGCTTTCTCTAAATCACAGAGAGAGAGAGAGAGAGAGAGAGAGAGAGAGAGAGAGAGAGAGAGAGAGAGAGAGAGAGAGAGAGAGAGAGAGAGAGAGGAGAAGAAGAAGAAGAAGGTGAAGAAGAGGATATATAAGTAAATTTAATCTTGAAGCAAAATAGTAATCACTATGTTTTTGGTGGATACAGCTAAGGAAATATTTATATAACATATCAATTCCTTTTTTAAAAATAATGTTGAATCTCAACTATATTTAGATAAAGACTTAGCTTTGATGACTAGTCAACAAAATTTTGTTGGCTGTTTAAAAAATAATTATCCCCACCCTCAAAAGATCATCATACCAACACAAAACAACACTTCATTAGGATGGAAAGACAATATAGAAAAGGCATAGCTTGAGAAGGAGATGGTTTGAATTCAACGTTGTTATTCGGTGAAAAAGTTCTAAGGAAGAAAGAAAACTAGAAAAAATTAAAATAAATATCCACGTCGCAAATTATGATAGGATAATTTGATAGAGTTAATTAATATAGATGATGTAATTTTTTTTTTCTTTCGGAAATTAAGAGGATTTCAATGTCAAGATAGTATTAATTAAAAATGTACTTGGATGCTACATAGGTGTAACATTATTGTTACTTTATATTTATATCATAGGAGATGGATATATATTTGATTTAATTTTTAAACTAATATAAAATGTGCATTGTCATTAATAGCACTATAAATTAGGTTAAATTATAAAAATTTCATATAATTTGATCAAAGTCATAGTAGTTTATTTAGTTTTGAGCTTAGCCCATATCTTGAAAAAAAAAATAATAAGATAGGTTGATATTTAATGTTTAGCGATTAAATTATAAAAATAAAAGTTGGGGAATTTTCAAAAATATAACAAAACGGCAAAACATTTACACTGTATAAAACAATTCTAAAACCAAAAAAAGCCTTCAGACCCACGATGAAAAATACTAAAAATGTCCCATCAGCAATACGCGTAATATATTTGATAACGCACGTAATATATTTGGTACATGATCGTTTAGATTTGGCTACACGCCAAACGATTTTTTTCCAAAATTTTTATACACGATTTGGTTACCCTAATCAAAATGGCTAAACGATTTTTTTAAAGATTTTTTATACACGATCTTAAGGCCATGCACAAGAAAAAGAAAAAAGAAAGATACGTTTGCAGTGAAGAAAAAAAGAGAGAGAGAGAAACAAAAGAGAGGATAGAAGATGATTGAAACAAACCAGATCTGATTATCCAAATCTAAACGACATAAAAAAAGAGAAAAAAAAAAGAAATTGCAGCTAAAGGAAGGGAGAAAAACAAAATTGAAATATTTAGAAAATGGAAACTTAAATATTTAAAAAATAGATAACTTTACGCACTTTATTACATGGAGCCTAAATATTGTAGTAATTTGTTATATTTACGAAAGTTTCGCTTAATGTATAACAAGTAAATTATTACCGAATTTAAGTGTTAATTTTATATGTATGTTTGGGAACTCAATATTTTTCAACAAACATAATATTTTAAAAAAATAATAATGTTATTTATATATATTGGTTTTACCTGATGGGCTTTAGGCCCATTAGCTGCAAGCTAGGACATGGGCTGTACCTACGTTGAGTGGCCCATTGCATCTGATTTTGTTGACTTTTTTTCTTCGTTTTTTTTTTCCATAAACGTTGTCGTATTGATATTCCTTCAAAATAAATTCCCAATAAAGAATTTCAAAACCCATTCTCCAGAAACTTCGAAAACCCTAGCCTCAACCTCCACCGCCAAGCTCCGACGCGCCGCCTCCCCTTCCCGGACCTCTTCCCTTCTCTTTTAATTAATGTCTTTCTTCACCGGCGGCGGACGATTCCGCGAGCTTCTTAAGAAGTACGGAAAAGTTGCAATTGGAGTTCATTTCTCAGTATCGGGGGCTTCGATCACTGGCCTCTATGTCGCCATCAAGAACAATGTCGATGTAGAATCACTGCTCGATAAGCTACACATGGATCGATTCTTCTCTAAAGATCAGCCGCAGACAAATCCCTCGGAAGTCTCATCGTCCGTAGACGACGGATTTATAAACGAAGAAAGATCCGCGTCGGAAATTCAACCAACGAGGAATCGTACCGCCGAACTTGCAGCGTCGACTGGCGGTGCGTTGGCTTTGGCTGTGCTTTGCAACAAAGCATTACTCCCTATTCGGATTCCGATAACGATTGCGTTAACGCCGCCGATTGCGAGGTTGCTGGCGAGGCGAGGGATTGTGAGAAGTGGTTAAGGAACTGAAATCCATCTCATTTCTTCTTCTTCTTCTTCATGGACTTGCTGCATCTTGAGATCAACAGAGTACTGTGATTCATTCTCTACTTTTTCTTTCGAGAATTAATTTTTTTCAAGAAAGATTTTACGACAGATTTTGATAAGATATTTCTGTTCACATTGTCAAAATATAAATAAAAATCTCACCCTTAGTCCTTGATCTTGATCTTGATCTTGATCTTGTTCTTGTTCTTCCATTTCGTTATTCATGAAATTTTCGATTCTCTTATGAGAGAAGCTCAAGAAATTATATTTCATTAGAGTATACAAAATCAAAATGTAAAAAAAAAAAAATTCTTTTGTTGTTTTTCTTAAGTTCCAAATTTAGCCTAATCTAGAATTTGTAAGATTAATTATCATATATTGCATTTATCGTAGACATCAAAACTATATAAAGAAAGAATTATCGTATAAATTTCTAAAGTCTAAGAACTTTTTACATTAGGGAACATAACAAGAAAAAGATAGAATTAGTAATAATTTTATAAAATTCACAATCTAACTATGAACAATATAATTTAATGATTACAAATTA
Organism: Cucumis melo; assembly: GCF_025177605.1. Lineage (NCBI taxonomy): Eukaryota > Viridiplantae > Streptophyta > Magnoliopsida > Cucurbitales > Cucurbitaceae > Cucumis > Cucumis melo. The sequence continues at coordinate 2,496,272 of NC_066867.1, read as the reverse complement.
TGGAATTACTTTTGTCCCTCACAACTATACTAAGTTATACTACATTTTCTAAAGAAGATTAGGTTCTTTTTCTTTTTTTCTTTTCTTCTTTTCGTACCATCGTTATTTTTACCATGTAAGTTTTTCAACCTAGTTTGTTAGTTTGCACAAAACGAGACCCAAAAGTATACAATAGATCCAATACATGTGAATTATTTTTTACATTCGTATTCATCAACTAATCAGGAAAAGAACAAAGATAGAAGCACATTGAATAGTGTTCCTAAGAGCATAGTATTGATATGCGATGACGAAATGCTTATATTATCTGTAGCTAGAAGGATCACGTTCAAGATACATGTTCACAAAAGAATGATCAATGAAAAAAAAAGAATTCAAATATTCAAATTAAAACACCAAGAGGAATCAATTAAAAGAGGGAAAAGAATGATTCAAACATTGGAAAGAATTTGAAGAAGAAAAAACAAAATCATAAAGTATCAAAATTAAGAACTTCATCGAGAGAGACCCACATATGATATGAAAACACAATAGGAATAGTAATAAACAAATAATAGAAACCTATATAAAGAAAGATTAGAAGAAAGAAAAAAGGATTTGAAGTTGTGGAATTTGCATATAATAGGAAATAAAATTAAACAAATCATTACATTAAAAAAAAACATTTACTATATTTACAATTCTTTTAAATTATTGCTATATACCTAATTATAATACATAACATTTTGACTAAATTTAATTCTCCCATCTCCCAATATTGTTTAGTGATAATCCTGCAAAACAAAGGAGAGAAAAAAAAAAAAAAAAAAAAGGAGAATCGGTGATATTTTTCTTATTGTTATTAAAATTTTAAATCAATATAAAAATCATTTTTCTCAAAAAAATGAAAAACATATGTATGGTTAAATTATAAAAAAAGGAAAAACTGTAGAGTTGTACCATTAAATTTTATACTATAAACTTTTAAGCCAATTTAAATCCTCTTTATTCATATATGGAGTAAGTAAATTCAATTAGCACGAACAATTTTTGAAATTAATCCCGACTAACAATTTAAATTGATTCATTTATGATTTCATAAAATTATGTATAACACACAAAGTTTATCCAAACAAATTGGAATGTATAATTTGATGGACTTACAAAACCTCCTTCGAATTTAATTTAAATTGAGGAATAAATTAATATCCTCTCTAAAAAAAACATTCATAAATCTCACCCACAATTCCAATTGCTAACTTCTAAAGAAACGATAGTTTGAAGCAATTGGAAGATAATTTTTTGTAATTTGATCTATAGTTAAGGATGAATTTGAGAGAACTCTCAAAGTAATTAATAAAAATATTAACAATGAGAATTAGAAGTAAATATTTTTTTCTATAAAATGTTCAAATGTGAAAAAAGACATATATTAGTTGATTTATTAGGACTAAATAAAGATATTAAAAATTGTACTACAATAAATCTAGTAGACAGAATTCTAAAAAGAACATTCCTTTTCATTTAGTTTAAACAATTGTCAAATCATATTGGAAAATTATATTAAACGAAAAAACTTCTTAAAATATAAACAAATATAACAAAATATTAACATGTCTCGATCCATCATAGACAGACTATGATATTCTACTGTATCTTAGTTCATTATATTTGAAAATAGCTCAATAATATATCCAAGTTTAGAATACTTCGTCTTAATATGGTCTAGTTACATTAGAGAAATGATTTATAAATACTCTAGATTGGAAATGTTCATACCTGTAAATGTGAAAGCATAGTTTAACTATTAACTTTGAAATCGAAGATTGGAATTCCCCAGCTCACACATTGGAGTAAGGGGAAAAAATGTTATTGATCATATCCTACTAAAGTTTCCATCAGTTTCTCACTAAGTCACAACAAAAAGCCTCGGAATAAGAGGCCGCACAAAATATCATACTTCTTTACTCTTCTTTGAGCAAAAATACTTCAAAGTAGTAAAAAACAAACAAATCATCAATGAATTCCATTTTATGCACAAAAAGATCCTAACTTTGCTATGCAATATGACCTTTCTGTTGAATTTTTTTTTTCCCCTAAAAAAATCATGACACAGACCAAAAAGTTGTACCAAAAACCCAGATCCTAGAATTCTATGAAGCTTTCAGAGAAATGAGGCCCCAGTTAATAACTTATAAACAAGGTGCATCATTGATCATAATGGGTAAAGTGAAAAAGGCTTCGACATGAATGGGAAATGAATTGAAGAAGGAAAAAATTACCTTGTCAGCTATATGTAAACGATGAAAGCTTGTCAATGGAAGTTTTTCCTTTTTCTTTTTTAATGCTACAACTGTTGAAAATGCATAAAATCTTGACAATCAGCTCCGACTTCGTTCAATGATGAGAAGAGCTTTGGAACAATCTTAGCGAGCATAAGCTTAAATCCAACAGATGTCGAGTTGGGATCACTTTCTTCTCTTATAGAAGCATCTTCTGTGAGAGAGCCAATTAAGTGACCTTTCATGTATGCATCACAGGCTTTCAGGATGAAATATCCACGCTTCCTAAAATGTTCTTTGATGAGTTCTTCAAAGTCCTATTCATTAACAAACTTCAAATAGTCAAAACATAATATTTAAGTCGATATATCATTTGGAAAATAATTACATCATGAACTTCCAAGTCAGCACAAATAAATTGTCAAAACACAAGAAACAAAACAAAACAAAACAAAACAAAAACCATCACGATTGAGCAAACATAATGCAAACATAATGCAATGCAATATCTGAACCCATTTAGGAGGATAGTGGAAAAAAGGTAATTATATTTCCTAGGGCATGAAAATTAGAGATTGCCAATAAGCAACCCATTTGCTAAAAAATTAGTACAACTAATTGGATTAGAAAATAGACCCATGGTCATATCCTGTCAAAGAGCTAAAATATATGCTCAAAATAAAATATTATGGAGCATGGAGGATAGTGACCGACTTAATGCGGAACTAACTATATGATAGGATAAATCCAAAATGTGTGAAAGAGTCATCTGCATATATAGAAAAACTACGTAGTTTAATGGGAACAAACAAACAATTAGCTAGATGACTCTTTTGCATGATGGATTTCATCCCCTTTTGCATTTTTCACTCGTTATTTAAAAGTACGTTTCCATCTGAAGGGGCAAAAGAAAGAGAGAAAGAAACTCAAGATACGTTGAGAGATTGTGGTCCGAAAAAGCTCACAACAAAGATTACTCACCTTGGGAGGCTTCCTCATAAGATACATGATTGTCTTGCAGTTTAATAAGAAAGTGTTTTCGTTGTATGACAAGGAATTTTTCTCTCCTTCTGCTGTTCCAACTTGCTTGTCATATCCAGCTTCATTAAAATACGGTTTAGAATTCAACACCAATCCCTGAAGCGAGACCAACACTTGGAGGATGCTAGATGACTTCGGATCCCACACTTCATTTCCTCTGCCAGTCCAAGTATTTAAAAGGCTAAGGCAGACTTTCCCTTCCTCATAAAGATTGGGATTTATCCGCCACCCACCTGAATGATAATATGCTGACTGCATCATAACAAACTCCGTCAGTGAATTATATATAAACTATGGTATCCAGAGGTGACCTAATGCTATGACACATGGAATGATTAAAAGGCTAGTATTGCTTACTGGTGGAACATCAGGATACTCTGGTGGGAGGTGAAAATCGAAGAAGAAGAGGCCATCTTGATAAGGGGTCCCGTAAGCCCCAACAATAACTGCTCTTAAAAGGTCCATACGATCTTCGTAGACTCGAACATATATCCCATCTGTTACAAGAATTCACTTGTTGGTCAAAATCAGAAGCCAACTAACAGATACATGGATGAATCTCAGGAGACATGACATAACCACATAATCAAGCAAAAATGAGCATTGTTTACCTGGTAAATTATTCTGGAGGATACTCCAATCTTGCTGGATTTTCTTGAGCCATTTCCTTCCATTGTTAGTCTGCATGCAACAAAGCTCAATCATTCAAACTTGAGTAGAATTTTTCAAGTGAACATCCAAGTATGGATGAAAAGAAAAAAAAATATATCCTAAAACAAAAACCACGCATAGGATTTTTCCTACATCATCAAAGTAGGGTATCGAATCTTCAAAATATAACAGGTTTGGACGGTTTTGTTAATTACTTACTTGTCCATTTGTACCAAGAAAATAATGGTCCAAAGGATCTTTAGCTATATCAAAGCCTTTGAAGCTGCAGGTGCCATCCTCATGGGATGCTGAAGCATCTAATTCTACAGTCCTCAGATTGCTTGAAGTTTCTGCCGATTCTAACACTTCAGATGGCTCTGAAGCAACATTATCCTCTCCTCTTCCACAATCAGAGTTCATATCAGAAGCATCAAAAGAATTGGATTTAAGAGAGGTAGACTGAAGCCCAGAATCTTTTTCCTCTGAAGCTTGAATATCCAAGGATTGACTCTCACTTTCACTGTGGGAATCCAAATCCATTGAATCTGGATTTCTTGGTCCTCGTGAGAATATTCCAGCAGCCAATCTAGTAACAAATCGAAGTGCAGCAAGTGGAACAGATAGAGCTAGATTTCTTCCTGAATTACTCTGTTCACTTTCTTCCTCTTCAGAATTTGCACCGGTATCCTGCAATTCAATATCCTAGAGACATTGATGTGGAACATTATTTTGCTTAGAAAGAGACGCCATAATACATATCAGGTGTAATTATACTTCAACTGTAGATAACAACAATACCATTGAATTCAAAGGTAAACCAACAAAAAGCAAGAGAGAAAGAATCAGATTTAAATTTACAAGAACTGTCACAATGTCAATCATCAGCACGAGAGGCATAACATACGGAGGGACATCAATAAACAATGATACTTGCCAAAGCCTTGGATAAAGAAACTGAAAGAAATGATATCATGGAAAGTGGAGTGACAGATGCAATAAACTATCTACAAAAATACATTTTGAATCCCCTCCATTAAAATAAAATTGCAACTGAAGAGGCATACAGAAATTCTGACAATGACCTTTTGCAAGCAATATATATAACTAAAACAAAAGTGCATAGCGACCCTCATCATCACATTCACACGTTACTTGATCCTTCTTCAGTTTCATAGACAAGAAAATCTAAAGTTTAAATTATTAGAATAGAACGATTCAAGACTAAGTACGAGATACACCAACTTTGGTGTTCCAAAAGAATAATACCTCCGCAGCATTCTCAACAGAATCCATTTCATCATTGTCAACTGTTTCCCAACTTGCAGCACCATTACTTACTTCGCTACCAGCAGCAATCGATTCATCATCATCATCTCGACCAACAACATAAATTGCTTGAGGGCCAACCTTAGTAAAACAACAAACGTTTTTGCACTTAGTTACTAAACTATAAAGATGAGAAAAGTGAACACCATTGAAAACTAAATGAGTTACAAAGTGATAAACCATAGCCTCCATCATCAAGAGAAAGCAAACAGAAAAACAACAATTTAAATATTTTTATAACTTTTTTTTGTTAATAGAGAAACCAAACTTTCTTTGAAAAAATATGAAAGGATGTTGTCCATACAAAAAAGAAGCTCAAAAAAGAGGAGTCAAACTACAAACCATAAAAAGGGGATCCAATGCAATAAAATAAAACCTAGCGAGTAGTTGCAAAAAGATCTCCTCAAGGAAATTCAAAGAGAAACACAGAATCTAACAAAGGACTAAAGAATATGAATTGTTATTCAATAAAACTGAAAAGCCAAGTGGATGTAACACTCAAAATAGCATCTAATTCTTGTCACCTATGAAAATATAAGAATAAGTGAATAATAATTCCTAATCCTGTCCTTCATAACAAAATTGTTTAATTCCAATTATAAGGCATTCTATCTTTTATGAGAAGATCATAAACCAGTTGGTCACATTGTGTACCGTTCAAGACTAACCAAGTATCATTTTCAAAATTTTAAGAAACGAAAAATACCGTTGAAACCATGCCATTAGCCCAAGTAACTTCAATATCACCATTCTTAAGACCAGTTATATTTCCAACCCAAGAGAGATCAGAGAAGTCGATGCAATCATCACTACATGATGTATCTTCTATTTTCTGGCTTCCTGAAACATTTTCTGTACAACTCATCATCTCATCCGTTGAACTCTGCTGCTTTAATTCCTCTGTATTGATTCCCAAAGACATTGCCTCTGCAGAATCAGAAACAGGGGACAATCGAACAACCACATCACCATAACAGTAGTCATAATCTGGATGCCCCTCTAGCTCATACACACTAACAATTTCTTCTTTGTCAAATTCTCGAGGATCCTCTGCCCTGGAGACTGGTTTTAACCACCTCACACAGGCTGTTCGCTCCTTTGCATGTACACTTTTCACAACTCCAACTCGCCTGCTTTCGCTAACATCATCATCATTATCGGAGGCTTTCTCAACCACATACTGTTCTGGAACAAATTCGTGATCACCTGGATTATCAATTGGAATCAAGCTAGTTGAATCCAGTCCAAGTTCTGTTTGTCCATCCTGCCATGCAACATCAACTTTTGTCTTAGTATTGATAATTAGAAGGGCCCTCTCAAAGTTTTCCTCTTTCTTTCTAGCCTTCTTATCTCTCCTGACAACAACTTTGCGAATTTTTTTGCGATGTAGAGGCCAAGTCTCATGGGCAGTCTCCTTGAGAGCTCTAGAACTACTAGATTCAGGCAAACTATTATACACAGGATTCCTATAATTTCCATCACATGCACTAATGGAATCAAGATCGGTGGATTCAGTTGTCCCACTTAATTCGTCTAGCACAGTATCCTCCGAATCACAAGCACCCACCGATTGTGCACATTCTAATGTGTTGGTCACTGAAAGTTCTGTATGTGATGGGTCCTTAGTCAGGCCAGCGGAGAATGATGGAGGAAGAAGACACCAGTCACCCAACTGCCAATTAGCATGTGAGAAACAAGTTAATAACTTTAAGTTCTTTGGGATTTGTTCTTCGGCTGGGGTGGTAGAAGAATCTGGTCCATATCCAGCAGAGGCTATCCAATAAATGAACACTGAACCAACTGTAACTTTCGTGACAGTGCCTTCCAAGCGATTAGGTTTCCATAAACCAGAAAGCCATTTAGAATTCTTAAAAACTGTTGAAGTCGCCCTTACACGCTGACCAGGATAGTAGGGAAAGTTTGCATCTTCAAGGGTATTTTTAGAAACTGGTTTGAGCCGCAATGGCTCTGCCTTTGTGACTTTACACTTAGATCCATCATCAAACATTACGGTCACATTATCCAATACATCATCAACTCTACCCAACCATGGACCAAGGACCACATAATCTCCCACTGTGAACTCTCTCACACGTTTCAAGTCTTTAGATGATATATCTTTCATAATTGATCCATCAGGAACTAACAAATCAACCGAGATATTAACATCTACCACAACACCTGCTTGCCCGGTCGGATCAGAAACAGCAGCAACAAAATCACCATGTACAAACCCCCTATCAATGACTGTTAAATCATTGACATGCTGAGTTGTCTCACTTTCATCCATCCAAAGGACACGAACTTCGTCATCAGGAAGAGGTTGGCTCTTATAATTATCTCCGTTGGAATGTCTAACATTACCGTCATCACTACAATTTTCCTTGTTTTGACCTTCTTTCTCTCCATCACCATCATTATCATCACACTCATCGTCATTCCCACCATCCTCACCGTCATCATCTTCATCTTCATCATCAGTAATGTCACTATCTGAATCAGCATCACCAGCAACTTCAGTCACAATCCCTATCATACCACTACCTTTGCTTTTTACAATATCTTGCCTGTATATATGCGGAATATTAGGTTTATCGCTTGTATTCTCATTTTTTCTTCTAGTTTCATCATTATTTTTAGTTGTAATCTGGATATCACTTGAAGAAACACCATCTCTGTTGTTGCAAGTACCAATAAGAGACTCCTTGTCCACAGAATCCTGTTGCTCCATCTGAAAAGAAGAAGGGAGAAAGATAAGTAAATCCATAACTGACATATGTAATTCAAGTATATTAAGATAATTTTCAGTTCAACCTAGTGATTTACATTTGTCAAAGTCATGACTAAGAAGCACAGAAACAGAAATCAGAAACATAAGTGAAGCAATATAGAATGACAACACATCAGTTATAAAAGAATTAGACCATTAACAAGGTTGGGGAACATTGCATAGAAGTTATTATGCATACTTTTGTGGGTTCTAAAGAATTGAAGGTACTGACTTCCATCCATCTATTCATTTTAACAGATTCAATGTCCACAGCTCAAATATATTACTCTATTGACATTACATTCTCGAACAACAAAATATAGTCAAGCATTCCACACAATATCCTATTCTTAAAAAGATCACCTCAATCATCATTTTCCACACTTCTCACATACTGGATTAAGGCGTAGAAAGTAAAACATATATATTACCTTTTTTAGCTTTCTATAGGTCATTTATCTCAGATTCTTGCGTACTTGATGTAAATATTCTTAGTTTTGACAGAGAACTATTTAACCTTTTTTTTTACCTTTCTCAACCAAATGCACCTCCCATGTGTCCCATGACCTCAACTAAGAAGCACAGATATGGATACACACATGAATACAACATAGCACAGAAATGCATCATTTTTTAAAAACCTAGGACACAGACACAACATATACATGTTTATTAAAATAAATAGAAATTTCAAATTCAATAAGTTTATTCATTTGTATGCTAAAAAAGTAATGTGATGTATTTTGCTCTCAAGTTTTATTATTTGGGCGCTATCTCTATGGTGTGGAAGATTTGGGTATCAGATCTTGCCATCCTTCTGTGATTCAGCCTCCAACAATGCCCTCACATGACTCCCTAGTCCCAGATGTCGTCAAGTGGATTCCCCCTTCTCAGCAGTCTTTCAAGGTGAATTCTGATACAGTTGTTATCAATGATAAAATCAGTATCGGAGTGGCTGTTCGTGACTCCAAAGGTGACATGATGATGGTATTAGAAAGTTCCTTCTCACTAATTGGTTTAGTTGAACTTGTGAGGCAGTTGCTCTCCTTGAAGATATAAGGTCTTTGAGATGGACCTTTCTCCTCTTTGGGCTGAAATAAATTCCAAAATCCTCGGGAACCTTCTCATGGGAAAATATCGCTATGCCAACATTGTTGACTCAATTCGTGATCTTCATAAAGAGGCTATTAAGGGATTTATATTTAAATTATAAGTGCAGCGTAGTTGCCCACAAGCTAGCGTGACATCTTTGAATACACAGGTCGTCAGTGATTTGGGTGGAAGAACACCTTCCATGCGTGCATCCTCTTTTACTTTCATATTCTAGCTTCTCTAACTTGGCTATTTTTGTTTTTCAATTATGCTTAAAAAACAAATGTTCAATATGTGTCAAACAAATGTTAGACCTTTATTGACCACTTGTGTCAAACACATATTTATTATGTTAACAAGTGTCTAACACACATCCAACAAATGTCAAAGGTCCAAGTGTCTGTCTGTCTGAAACTCTACCAAAACTAAGTTTTCGTGTTTCTAAGAAACCCAAAGCATGCTTTGTGCACCCTCGTTGTGTGAAAGGTTTAAAAGAATTGAACACTTCAAATCATATGCCAATAGATGTTCGTGTTGGATATTCAACTCCACATATAATAAGAGTATTCAGGCTTCCAGCCAAGAAAACAAACAAACAAAAACTGGGGGCCCTGAGTCTCTCAAGCCTTAGGAAGCAAAAAAAAATAATAATAATGCATGAACTGATTGTTGTAATTTTACTCAAAGCAAATGATCAAGTCAAATAAACTCACTAAATTTATTTCCTTTTTCTTTCATCATATTTTCTTCGAGTATAGAAAAATTATAGAAAGAACAGAGAAGCAGTAGGTGGACATTTAGAGCATATTTTTGGACTAAACAATTAGGAGATTGAGATATTTTGCAGGTAATTTCTGCAGGCACTTGAAAGCAGTGACCAAATACATTTCCAAATTTCCAATAGTGTCTCTAAATCATCACCACCAACACAAACACAAAATGAAAAATTCAGGGTTGCTAATATTTCTACTAAGACAAAGGGAACAAACCAAGTGAGTGTAGCTCAACCCAACGGTAATTGGCCTTCCTCCCTCAAACTTGAAGGTTTGATCCCCATTCTACAGTTGTACTAAAAGAATAAGAGGAATAAAAGAAAAGGAGCAACATGAACATAAAAAATGTCCCCAGAAGGAGCCCATTCATACCAGCAATTACTATAACCATCCATTGATTCTATAAACCCAACATTAAATAGCAATCATCAGACTGCCCATAAGAAGGGCACCCAATTGACGCCTTCCGACAAATCATCTCAAGTTGGTTAAATCAGATGACACAAGAAAGAATAATGGCTAAAACAATCAATACCAATCCTAGTCTTGCAATTCAAATGCTCAAAGCACGTAACAAATACCAGCAGAATGAACCAATCATCGAAATAAATAAATAACAAACAAACAAACAAACAAACAAACAAACAAACAAAAGAAGTTGAAACCCACCATTAAAAACCTTCACAAATCAATCCTTCGAGCTAAATTCAAATACCCCAGAAGTTTAAACCAACAAAAAAGAAAAACTATTCAATCCAAAAGCTCAATCCAATACAGAAACCAAAAGAATAGGAGCTAAGGAAAATGAAAAACCTGTAGAGAAAGAAGAAGTGGAAAGAGAAAGGGCAATCTGAGAATATACGTGGATTGAAGGGAAAGAAGGCGATACGACGAAGAAGAAAAAGGAGGTCTCTGATTTTGAACGGAGGGTTCCTTCAAACGCCCACTTCGAACCCAAGAATATATTGCCAGAGAACGAAGAAATGGGAGAGAAAATTTGAGGGAAGAGCTGGAAAGAAAGCACCGGGGCCGAGGGGGATGGATTCGTAAATAATGTAAAATTTGGGGTCCATTTTGAGAATACGTTAAAGTCTCGGGGCCTTATTGTTACATATTTGTATATGCATCCAATCATATGATAAAATAAAAATTTCAAAAAAAAAAAAAAATCACAACTTACCTCAATACGACTATACTTCACTTCAGATACGATGCGTTAGTAATTAAAAGTTTTATGATTTTGAATTGCGATAAATAAATCAAATTAAACTTTTATTTGATTTTTTAAAAAAAAAAACGTATGTACATTTATCGTAATAATCCATTTTGTAAAAAGAAGTCTGCTCGAATTAATGCATATATGATTTCAAATGCAATTAATTAGCCTATGAAAGTTTAATAAGGAGGTAAATTGATATAATTATCTATCTAAAATTTGAATGGTATAAACCTAAATTTTAGCAGTATAAGTTGATATTTTCCTTGAAATTACAGTATCTAAATTTGTATACTTAATTTCTTATCCTCAAAGTTCTCAACGTTCTATTTTAGTTTCAAGAATTTTGGATAACAATTATGAAGTTATTTGTATAAATAATAATAATTATTAAATTGTTGCCATAAAAAGTTAAAAAGAAAAAGAAAAAAGATATGGACATTTTTTTGTATTTGGCATCGTTCAAACCACTTTTCCTATCTCCTTGCAAGTGGGTATTTGTGTTAAATGTTTGAAGTTAGATGGGATGAGTGGATCCAATTGAGGTCTATTTTGAAATTAATCCAACAGAGGAAACGATATATACCGTTTTTTCTAAAAAATATAATAAATATTTACGTTTTATAAAACAATTTTAAAACTACGCTAATTTTAGATTTAGTATACGATTGCCAAATCTAAAAACGATCTTTTTTTTAGATTTTTTATATTATTAAATTTGGATATCCAAATCTAAACAGATTTTTTTAGGATAGTTCACTATTATCAAATAACCGTTTAAAAAATAGATCTTTGATATAGGACGTGAACCAATATCTTGAACAATTTGAAAGGAAAAAAAAAATAGAAGATGATGAAAAGGAAAGGCAAACCTGAAGTATTAATATATAAGTAGACAACTTTGTGAGATTTTCTATTTTGTTACACTGACGGTAAAAGTTTAATATTTACACTTTATGCCAAAAATCAAGTATAATGAATTTTTATCTTTAATGGTTCTTTTTTGCTAAAAAATTTGTATTTTTTTTTATTAATCTTGAAAAAACTCTCTCTATATGTAATAGGGGTGATCGTCAATTAGAGTCGGTTTTTTCGACTTCAAACCTACCATAATCGGTTTAGTAAATGTTTAAATCAACCTTGTTATCAACAAGTAAGGGTTGGTCTTTTGATCGATCGGTTAGTTTAAATTTTAGAAATATTTTTTGAAAATTCTTAATTTGAAACTTTCTGAAACCAACCCCTCTCGCTTTTCGGTCGATTTAATTTGTACTTTCTATTAGTTGTTCTATTAGAAGTCGATGGTTCGATCTTACTTAAGCTTTACTATTATTATTTTGCGACAATTAGAATTTTTCATAACTAAAGTAAACTATTAGAAATTTTGGTGATCGGAACATAATAAATATATATTAAATTTGGAATCGAAGCAAAGGGAAATTGAAGGTGCTTTTCTTGAGGGATATATTGACTTTAAATATTGAAAATAAAGAACATGTTTCACAAGGCAAGTTAGGTTTTAACCTTTTATTTTCTATATGAAACTAAATGCTTTAAATATATATATATATATATAAATTACTTTTATAAGTGTATGAATTTAGGATATATCCTCAAACAAAAATGGGGAATAAATTAAAACGCTCTTTCGCATATAATATCTGAATAAGTAAGCTGTGAAACATCTCCAAAAGACAAGAAATAAATTTATTACAAATACATTTGAAAAAAAAAATTATGTTGCCCATTTAAAACAGGGCATGAACAGCAGTACTTGTTTGAAACAAAAATCTCTGCTCTTATGTCTAAATAAATATCCTCGCCAAAATTCAATCTACCATGTAATATCTAAAACAATTGACTATCATATTTTACCTTTACTAGTTAGATTTTGATATCCTTTCTACTTGCTGAAAATTCCCCAACTTTTCTGTCCCTTATTTGAATTGTCCTCCGAGTTCGTTATTGGAAACTTTGTATTTTCTGCAACTCCAGGTGCATTAGGATTGGTCGAACGTGTGTATGGAGGCCCTCGATTCCCTTGATAACCTGTGGCTGGAGGATCTTGCTTCCCAGGAGCATTGGAGTTTGGAGAACTGAAGATCCCAAAGCTAGTTTTGGATGGACTTGAATCGGTATGATGAGATGGACCAGGTTTCGATGTCGCATTTGAAGAATGGTTGATGTTTCTTGATACAGAAGTATTGTTATCATATTGTCTGGTTTCTCTCATCGTGGGTGAGAAGTTTGTATTTGGAGGAGGGTGCCACCTCTGATCGCGAATTTGGGGTTCTGATCGGAGTGAATCTCTAGCACCTCGGCTGTAGCGGTCTGTTACATTTGGTGGTTGGAAACGATTCATTGGTTCGCGAATCTGGGGTTCTGATCGGAGTGAATCTCTAGCACCTTGGCTGTAGCGGTCTGTTACATTTGGTGGTTGGAAACGGTTCATAGGTTCGCGAATCTGGGGTCCTGATCGGAGTGAATCTCTAGCACCTTGGCTGTAGCGGTCAGTTACATTTGGTGGTTGGAAACGGTTCATAGGTTCGATCTTTTTGGGTCTATTATCAATTTTGATGGAAGAATCTTCTCGAAAGAGTGGAACTGAGCTGGTTCTACCAGAATCAGGAACATCCCTGTCTGAAACAACATTCATTTTCTTGGTAGCGGTTGTTGAGGTAATCACATCTCTATCATCTTTCAAGTCAAACGCTTCGTCACAATCACTAGTACCATCAACTCTCCAGGTAGTTTCTTCAGAACTCTCAGCATCATCTTCAGGATCCACGGCTGAAATCGGAGGGGTGGAGCCATTTTGAACCTTCTGTTCCGCATTTGCAGCAACTTTCGATGCTTTACTGCCGCCTCCTTTCTTCGAGGGGCCAAATTTAACATGCCTGACTATAATAAATGCCTGCCCTTTTTCCACACTCGGTCCACTTTCCACCAGCGCCACATCCTCTATCTGTGAAAGATAGTGATAAGTTGTGAAAAGAGTAAGACAAACAGAAATTGATAAATTGGAAACCTTATGAGAGAAATTGAATTAATTCATGAAGCAATACCATGGCAGAGAGACGAGATAACAAGGCGCCTAAGTCCTGATTCTCATCGCCCCTGGCAGTACACTGTAAAGGGAACAAACAAAGTAAGCTACTATTGGACACCATGAGTGTAATGATCAGCAATTCCAAACGAGGAAAGAGAAATGAGAGGTGAGGTAGGGCATTTTGAGGGGATTGCGTATAGAGAAACACACTAACAAATGACTATTAACCTCTGAAAAGAAATAAGAAACTAAAAGAACAGAAATTATAAGGAGTTATTTTGTAAGATGAGAAATAAGTTGTTATTTTGTAAGATGAAAAAGTAATACCTTCACACGGTAACCACGTTCCATCAATCGCTTTACCATATCAGCTTTCATCTTTAGGTCCTTCTCCTCCTATAGATCAGATTAAAAAAAAGCTTTAGTATCAAATACCAAAAGTGTTATTCCAAGGCTCTTAGAGTGCAAAATGTTGTTGATTTGGAGCTCAAGGACTCGGATGGAGACAGATTTGTGTCTCAACTCTAGTCATAGCATTAGACTTATTGCAACAAAATCGTTTCCTAGAGAGAAAGAAACCAAATCCTCAACAATCCTTGGGTGAGGGAAAAAACCAAAAGTGTTGTCCGTGTTGTAGTAGTAAAAACAATCGGAGGAAATAAACAAAAGCTGAAACAATATAGCAATATTACTCATCTGTGCGTATATTTCAAGTTTTTTACTTTTAGATTTCAAGCAATGACAAATAGGTTAATGAAGATATCCACCTTTGACTTTTAAATGCTTCTATCCACAAACATGTTTGGTTCATCATATACATATATATGGATAGACAGACAGATACTTCCCGAAATTCTCAATTATGAGTTGGTTAACATCTTGTAAGACCCCTAGTTAAGATTATATGGGGATAATTGGTATGTTTAGGACGGACATTTTAGTAATTAGATACTAAGCTGGTTAGGTTATTTCGCTTTAAATAGAAGGGTTTGGTTGAGGGAAAGTTATGAAGAATTTTGTAGTGGGGATTTCCTCAATTGAGGAATTTGGGAGAGGATTCTCAGCCCTCTTGAATTTGCTGAGGTATATTGTAGTTTCTTCTTCATATTGCAATATATATCTATATTTTAGTGTTCTTTGGAGTGTTCTTGGTGTTCTTGAGTCTCTTTGTTATGTGGGATCCTAACACATCTTTGGCCACTTGAATTCCAAACACCTAAAATGTGCAGGAAAAAAAATGCTAAAGATGAATTAATAATCCTTTAAGAACATATTTATCTTGAGCTAACAAGTTGCTTTAAAAAAGATGGAACAGAACTTTCATGGGTGACTAGAGCACAAACCATAGTTTAAAACACAACAATCATGGTCACTCAATTCAGTTTTACTATAGAAATGGAGAAAGATGGAGACTGAGATAGTAAATTATGTTTCATCAGCACGGCATTCAATCATATGACCACCAGAGTCTTCAAGTACATTCCAGACAGGAAAAGGAAACATTCAAAAATAAGTTTCTTACAGTTTTCCCCGTGAAGCGAACTTCTTTGTGTCCGGCCTTTTTCATAACCAATTCAACCTGCAAGAATATGAATTTGTTTCACAATATGTACCAACACTTTATCTAATATCAACTTAAAGGTGTCATTTCTGAATGCCTGAGGTACTATTTCTAAGTTCTAACAGGAAAAGGTAACTAAAAAACCTGGCATAACTTCAAAAGGGCCATTCAATAAAAGTAAATTGAAGCCAAAGATAAAGAGATTTGCATGTGTCACAGATAGCCTTCAAAACGGTCAAAGTTATTGGAGCAAATTAATGGTACTTTTCATAGCAACCAACTTAACAAAGCAAAGGCATGGCGAAAAAACAATTTTTTCACACGAGTAGTAATGAAGCTAGGACAACCAGATTCTGTTGTGTGTTTTATTTATGCAACTATGAAGGTCGTCCAAAAATATTAGATGTGTTCAATCATCCACGTTTTTGGCTGATTAAAATCATGTTCTATTCATTACCAGAATGTACAACAATGCAACAATAACTCCACATATAATTTGATGATGGAATAGAGAGAAGCATCAACATGGCAAAAATAAAAGAAGTAATATATATATATAACGATGATCAAATTTCACATCGCGATTAAAAGCATTATCCTTGTCTTAACAGTATTAACAAACGCATTTGTACATGGCCTTGAGAAACTCACCTTGCTTTTCACACGATCCTTTTCCCTTATTTGCTTTTTGTACTTCTCCCTGTGGAAGTCCATGAGTTTACACACGGGTGGATTAGCTTTTTGTTGGACCTGAAAAATATTGGGCACATGGAATCAAATTTTGAAAGACCTAATAATGATTAGAAAAGACTGCATTACTTACCAAGATTATAAGTACGGCTAAAATAAATATAAGAAGACAGCATAAGATATTAAGATAGCAACATTAAAAATGGAAGTTTACCTCAACCAAATCAAGCTTGAGCTCACGAGCACGTTCAAGAGCTTCACGTAGTGGAAGAATTGTATGTCCTGCATAAATACATGCAATACATCAACAATAAATTAATAAACATAATCGACATGCATAATGAAAACCCAAACACAATTTACAAACCTTCTCTACCTGAGAAAATTCATTCTGTTAGAGTTTTTGGAGATGGGTGATGGTGGGTGAATTGATTCTTGCTTGGCTACTTGGTTTAAAGAGACAGTAGGACCTTTAAAGAAAATTTTCGATACAGTTCTTTTACTTTAGTTATTTAATAGTCTCCTTTTAGGTTTTGTTAAAGGCGTCTCCTAAAAGAATTTTTCCATACTAACCTGTGTTTGACATTCTAGTCAAATGGACAATGTTGTGTACCTCCTGTCCCTCATAAGAAGGAGACCCTCCTTGTCTAAATTATACTTCTTCCTTCTCTTAAGAAAAACATACATTTATTTTTTTACTCATACTTCCACTATATTCATTCTACTACTTCTCCACAAACAAGTTAGCATACCCCATCATTCATAGCAATTCATAGATGCAATACTCGCTTTCAAGCAAATTTCATCCATATGTTATGTAATTGTACATGAAATACGTGAAAAAAACCAAAATGCTTATCAAATAGTAGTAAACACGCGTTTCTTCTCCAAAATATGAGAATTTAATTAACTCTTCTCATTTTATCAGAGGGGAGAGAGCCATCCTAACTCCCTAGATGCATCACTATCAACGTGGTATCAATCTTAAGAACATGAAAAGGCATCACCACTTAGAAATCTCAAACTATGATATTAACAAAAATTCAATATTGATTATCCCACATACCATCATCAGATACAAGCCTCACAAAGTCAGCCTTAATTTTATCATTAAGTCGCGGCCCACTCTTGTCCTTCTCTTCCTTCTTCGCATTACCTTGAAACTTCCATAGCATGTCATAGAGTGAACAGCATCAGTCACTATAAACCAAACAGCCTATAGCTCAAACAAACAAGGTGCCTATTTTAAACCCAGTAGTCAATTCGAACTTAACTCGTTAATGATAATTTTTTTTACAGAAAACCAATCTGACATTAGAAAGAAATAATTAAAAAACAATTCAAATCTTGATTGACTCCCTATTCTAATTTGTAACTTCAGAAAGTTCAAGGCATGAATTTTTAGCAACTATAACAGGATTTAAAACCTTAAAAGAAAAAAAGAAAAAAGAAATACCCCAACACAAGCCTTCATTTAATTTAACTCAAATTCAAAAACCAAATTCCCATTAACTCATCCATAAGGATTAGAATCGGTACCTGAACCGGAGCAGCATAAAACCTAAAATTATCGGCAAAATCAGCTGGTCTACGGGGAATCCGCCCTTCATACCGATAAACATGATTCGTGGTACGACGAGAATCGAGCGCAGCAGAGTGAGAGATTTGAAAGTAATGTCTCTTGAATTGATCCAAAAAGGACTTGAGCTTGGATTGGCTTATTCTACAGAATAATGCCATTGTATTGTAGTTTCAGTGACCCAACCATAGAATCACTGCAAAATTGGTATGGAGATCGATGGCTTTAACCCTCCTCCTCCCGGGTTTTCTTCAAGATGGCGGCACTCGCCGGTCGCAGTTGTAGAGCTCAAAGCTCGAGAGCCCAGTTTCAAAGCCCATAAGGATGAAATACGGAAGAATTTTAATAGAGATGGTTATTGGGCTTTTCGCATGCTAAATGGGCTTCTTAGAATACATTTACGGTTTGTAGCAATTTTAGTAATAATAATTAAAGATATAGCAACGTTTAAATAATTTATAAATATAGTAAAATCTATCGATGATAAAGTTTTATGATCTATCAATGATAAACCAATATTTGTAACATGGTCTATCAGTGATAAGCTTCTACAATCAGTAGACTTTGACAGATTTTGCTGTATTTATAAATATTTTAAAGTGTTATTATATACTTAATTATTTTGAATCTAATTGCTATATTTGCAAATATTCTATTTTTGTTTTTGTAAATTAAGTATATTTTCTTTAAACAGATTTGCATCTTTTTCAATTTAATGGAAAACAAAACAATCTTACTTTTTTTAGTTTTCAAAATTCTGTTTGGTTTTTTAAACAGTTTGTAGAATATAGATAATAAAGAAATAAGGTTGAGATGGAGTAGCATCTATAGTTTGATTTTCAAAAACAAAATGGTTAACAAACAAGATTTTAGTTATTATACTTTCTAAGTAACTATGTTACAATAATACGTGTCAAATTGAATACTAGTACATCCTCAACCTTCAACTTTACCATACTAGAGTTGAGGGAAATTTTAAGTGACTGAAATGGATGTCTAATAGAATAAAAAACTATAAACGTCACGTATGAAGCACACCCCTTCTGAATTTTTTGCCATCCTCGAACAATTTTGCTTTGCATCTTATGTTTCAATCTCAAATTTGATCAAGTCAAATAGGCTCAAAGCTATCAATTATTTAATCAAAAAAAATTACCACAACGATTGAAGAAATTAGAGAGACGATTATAATCTTCTTGTTTTGGCTCATTTGAGTCTAGCCATGTATTTGCAACTATTTGGTCGTACATTAAAAAAAAATGACTAGAATTGAAGAATATAAATTTACTTTGTTGTTCTCATTTCTACTTGATTAAAAACAATATGATTAAATCATATATATGTTATTTGATAAACAGCGAAAGAGATTTATAAACTATTATTATCTATTATTAATAGACACCGATAAATGTCTACTAATGTTTATAATTTATCAGTGCTTATCATTAATACACTGTAACATTCGACTATATTTATAAATATTTTAATTTTTTTCGTTGAATTTGAAAACAACATTCCATAAAAATTATTATATACATATATAATTGTCAATTGATTGGGTTAAAGGCTTTTGTGGTATACTTATTTCCCATTAATTATATTCATGCCATATCTCATATTTTAATCATCTTTCTATCAAAATCACTAAAGGGATTTGATTTGAGGCTTTTAGTTCATTTCTTAATTAATTATATTAATTGGTTTTTTTTTTTGTTTGAATTTGTTCTTACATGCATTATCTATTATCAATGTCTCTTTGTAATATATTGTCTAAAAAAAGGTCTATGATTTGTTACATCAAATACACAATTCTTATAAATTCATTTTAATATCATAAAAATAATTGTAAATGTAACTCTTCTTCTTAGCTCAACCAAAAGGACAAAAATAAAATAAAATAAAATACTGCTTCTTAAATTCACATTCTACCTTTTGTTTTTCTTTATTCCATAATACTTTTTTTTTTTTTTTTTGGACAAAGAATAGGTTTTTCAATTATTTTTACATTATATTATTTCATCATTTGACTTTAGTTTTCATTGAGATTTCTTTTCAATTTATGTTTTTTTCTTCTTCTTAATTTCACACTTTCATTTTTACATAAAAGCTTGAATTCTTTAATCAAATCTATTTTTGAAAAAAATAATAATCCAAATGACAATAAAGTAAACTTTTCTTTTTACTTTTCATTTTTTTAGAAGTAAGGTTATAAAATTTCCGTTTTATTGGATTTTTTTTTCACTATTAGAATGATTTCAAAATCTAGAAAAAAAAAATCGAGATTTAAAAAATTAAATAAAATCAAATTACTCCAAGTTTACTAGTTTTTTTCCCTTTAAAATGCGAAATGAAACAATTATGATCTCAATTGATAATATATTTTTACATCAACTGATATCGACACATTTTGAGAAATGAAACGTGACAAGAATGCAGAGGATATGTATATTTTTTTTAAAAAGTCATCCTAACAAATATTTACAAACAAAAAGCAAGAGGGTGGGGAAATATAATATGAAAGTGGCCAAATGATAAGATTCATACACCATGTTTCATTTATTAAATTAATGGAAACGTCTATGTTTCCCCTTGTTTTCGGTTCTTTTGAATTTTGAATGGGAAAAGAACATATCATTCTTCAACAACTTTAGATCACATAATTATAATAATTTAATTCAATTTAAAATCCAAAGGGTTCTAAGAAAAGCACTTATTATTATTATTATTATTATTATTATTATTATTATTATTATTATTATTATTATTATTATTATAATATGACTAACCTAAATTAAAAACATTTAAAAATACGTTAAAAAAAACAACATTTTCGATAGTAAATTTGACTCTCAATCCCTTTACTTATTATTATTGAACGTCTAGACATCGTCCACGTTGTTAGAAAAATTTAATACATATCCACATTTTACATGCATGATAATAACAAGACACAAAGTCTGGTACAACTAACACAAACATATTTTTAAAGTCGTAAAACTTCAAAAACTATCTCTATTCTCAAAATTTCATATTATAATATGTTCCATGCACTGTTGTTATAATTTTTTTCTAATGACATAAAGCTACCGATAAAATTAACTTCCGACACGTATATACACACTTTGAACAAAGATGTAAAGAAAATATCTAAAGTGGTAATAGAAAAGTTTGAAACTTTTAACCCTAATAAACCTAATCATAAGTCAATTAATTAAATCATATGTGGTGGATGAAAAAAAGCTAAAAGATATATTCAAATTCCTTTTACCTTTTTGCTAATATCTTCTAAAATTACTCAACATCTACACTTCATCCCTAAAAGTGATAGTCTTCCATTTTCTACTTTAAATTATTCTATGTTATAAAAAATCACTCCACTTTATTTGTTTAACTTTAAAACAATAAATAAATAAACAAACAAATAAATAAATATCTTATTTATTCATATTTTAAACACATTATTAAAAAGATTTTGAGTTAGCAGTTTCCCTGATTTTGGGGATTTTTTTTTAATGGTAGTCTATATCATCCATTATCATATGTTTTTCTTTTATAAAAAAAATCATGTCCATTATTGATTTTGAGCTAATAAATCAATTGATAGGACATTTTTATAAAAATATATGTGAAAAAATGGAAATTCTAAAGTAGACTTTAAATGGTTAGATGAGTGTAGTGCTTATTTGGAAGGGTTTTCTCTTCTTTTTAGGGAGTATATGTGAAAAAAAAAAAATGTCAACCACATCCATCAAAATCAAATCGAGTCGTGTTTTCGAATATGTTAAACTTAATTTAGCACAATGATAATTAAGATGACATTTTATTCTTGAGAAGGAAGATTTAATCCTTACCGAGAACTAAGTCATAAACTTCTGATAAAGAACGAATAATAATTGTCTGTTTTTTTTAAGTAAATAATAAAGAAAGAAAACAATAGTTGCTAAACTTAAAATAAAGGACAAAAATCAATTTATATCTGTGAATTTTGGAATTGTATCAATTTAAACCGTAAACTAATTATTAATAATTGTATTAATTTAAACCTTAAACTTTAATAATTGCATCAATTTAAACCATGAACTTATATACATATATAAATATAGACTCTCAACTTTTATTAGTGTAACATAATTAAGGGTTTAAACTAATATACTTATATAAATTCATGATCTAAATTGATATAATTATTAATTTGAAGCTAAAATTGATAAACACTTAAAGTTCAGGGTATAAATTAAAATTTTACCTAAAATAAATATGCTTCATCAATGTTACCACTACCCTTAGCAACTAGTGGCTCGCCCACTCGCTCTAACGACCAACATCGTTGGTGTCCAACTTTAAAGACCACCTCTAGTCACTACTATCGATGGTCAACTCTAATAAAACCATATGTGTCAATCAACCCTAATGGCCAACTCCAATGACCCTCTTCAACATTCAACTCCAACAATAACAACGTCCATGAACCTCGACTAGCTATATATATAACGACCTACTTTGTCAAATAACTGAATTGATTATTTCCGATGAAACCAACTCTATTAACGACTAACTCTAACAATCAATTAGATCAATTGTATGCTAAAAAAAACTCGACAAATAAAAATGTTTTTAAATTATTAGTTCATAATACTTAATAGTACGTCATCTTTTGTATTAATCTAACGCTAATAGAAATACTTTAATATATAGCCAAACAAAAAGCATAACCAAATACATGATTGTTTTTTTCTAATACTTTAAAAACTACTTCTAGCCAATCGAAACAAACTCTTAGCCATATGAATTCTTCTTTTTTCAAATATTCTTATTACTATTGCAATGGTAAAAAGGAATAGGCTATCGAGTCAAACATTTATGTATATAGAAAAACAAACTTCAATTTGGATCCTCACGTATCCCTCAACAAATATTGTCGAATTGTTATTGTCTCAATATTGGATTCGCCCAGGGGATAACTCAATTATTTGAAAAGTTTATGAACCAAAAGAAAGAAAGAAAGAAAATTATGTAGAGATATAAAAAGATAGTTTTAGTTTTTTGAAGAGTTAAAATTTGGGCCATCTCATTAATGGAACACTACCCCACAATTTTTTAAGTACATTGTTTTCATTCATTCGACATCTACAAACTTTGACCATAACATTGGATTGAGTTGAACAGCATTTTCATTATTAATTTCTCTTAAAACCCTAAAATAATAATTCAAAGAACTTTTTGGTGTATACTCATATCAATTATTCAAATTACATTAATACATCAAAATTATTGCTTGCTTCCATCTTTTTCACATAAAAATGAGCTACATTATTATTAGAGAAATCATGGAATTTGTCATTTGTTTCATAAATACGTTTATTCTTTTATAAGTTGCATTATTATCGTAGTTTTAGAATTATCAACGATAGGTGACCAACGATCGAGATCCATCACCAAAGTGGTTGGTATAGTTATTAA
The DNA here is from genome assembly GCF_025177605.1 of Cucumis melo. NCBI lineage: Eukaryota > Viridiplantae > Streptophyta > Magnoliopsida > Cucurbitales > Cucurbitaceae > Cucumis > Cucumis melo. The sequence goes on along the minus strand of NC_066867.1, from coordinate 2,472,803 downwards.
TTGATCTCAATTGTAGTGAGAGGTTAACGACAATCATTGGTGGTATTGGTGTGGTTTGTAGTGGTAGGTTGGTGGTCGTCGACCACCAATCTTCGACCTCGATCGTTTACTAGGTAGACTACTAATCCTTGTCAGTGTATGGTGATCTATGGTGGTGTGGTGTTGTAAAGGCAACTCCAACATGTAGTGGTCGACGAGAGCGACAACAACGGTCATCAAAGGTGGTGGATATCTCTATAATAGGCAATCGACAAGTGGCCACATTGTTCGTTGGCGAAAACCATGGTGGAAGTAAAAGTAATAGATTTGGGAGAGGGTATTGTGACAATATTTTAATCATTATGATATATTACGAAAACTTGAGAGGATTCTTGATTAAACACTTAAAACACCGCCTTCTAAATGTTAAATTCAAGTGTGTTTCACCCACAATGATTTTTTTCTCAAACATTTGTTTTACGTTTGTTTTAAATGTTGCTATAACGACATATTTTCAAAAGTAAACTCACCCCATAATAAAACGAAGAAACATGTTGAACAATATCCTAAGGTTAATTCATATCCATATAGTACTTCTTTTTTTTTTTTTTAACGATATGCTGGAAAAGGAAACCAAACCTATTACTTTGAAGTTAGCGGCTAGTATAAGTACTCTGTCAGTTAAGTGATACTCATTTTTGGCTCATATCTAGAATACTTAATCAACCCTTTAACTCACCTTAAATTTTCTCCATATTCTACTCAGAAGACAAATTGGAGAATATTTTTTAACCTATTTAAATATTGATTATTATAAAGAATAATAATACATGTGATGTTTATTAACCTATATAAACTCAAATTCAAAATGTATGATGTTCCTTTAGTTATAATGGCCTCATTCATAGACTCAAAAGTTTCTTCAATTGGAGATGTGTACTCACCCCAATTTGCCAATCAACATTCCTAACCCTACTCCAATCTAACTCTTTGAAATGAAAGCTAAATCATTATTAAGACAAAGAAGGCCATTACTCATTCAAATATCAAATTACAAATAGTCTATTTAAAAACAACTTTTTAAAAGTGTTTTTAAGTGCAGATTAGGTTTGTAAGCTAACACTTAATTTTTAAGTTCAAAACATCTACCTAATATATTGTCATACTAAATCTATTTAATGAAAGCACTTCATTAATTAGTGAATTACCTCACCGAAAGTAGGGACACATGTTTAGTATATTTTAATATTTTTAGTCATATATACTTCAATTCTTCTACGTAATTCATTTATAAGTGATTCTAAACTTTAGTGTCTCTGAATTGGTCTAAATGATATCTCATCGTTGCAACTTAGATAACTTCTATTTGATTTGTTGTAGGTCCATATAAGTTAGTGGCTAAGGTGACCAGTCAAAGTGTCAAACTAATTTATAGAGAGAAGCTTACATTGATGTATGATGTTATGTGCAACACACTCTAAAGACAAAATCAGTACTTGGATCAAAGTGCTATATTAAGTTAGGTCCACATAAGTTAATGACCAAGGTGGCCAGTTGTCAAATTATCAAACTAATGAATATGGAGAAACTTAGTTTGGTGTTTGATGTTATGGGGAGCACACTCCAAATACCAAATTAGTACTTAGATCAAGGTGGTGTTAATTGTTAATTAGATGTTGTTGATATTCTTCTACGTACTTTTGACTTGAGAAAGGTTCTTATATTTTTATAAAAATTCATATCGCTCCTTTGACATATTTGTATTTAATTTGATAATTCATACCGTTCCTTTGAAATATTTGTATTTAATTTGATAGCGGAAATTCTACGTGTAGTGGCTAGATACCACGACATATTCCCACTTGGTAATTTGATCTCTTTGTTGCATGTTCTATGCTATATGTATGGCACTAACCTCCGGCTCAAAAAGTCCACATTGGCTTTGCTAATCTTACCTCTAACAAAATCTATATTTTCAAAATTATAGATTTTTATTCATGAATCGATAATTTTTAACGACCATAGGAACCTAATCATTTAATGGGTGTTTGATCCAAAGAGTTGTAGTTAGGGAAAGTAGAGTTGAGAACTGATCCAGTTCTTGTTCGGTTAAAGAAGTTTGCGACTCCACAACTAAAAAACATAAATTTCATGTCTTAATAACTTCTAACATAGCCGACCTCGTGACTAAATGATAACTCTTCGGATTTTAAAACTTCACTCCTTATCCCAAAAGCTCTCTAACGATCCAGAAAATTGTTATTTTTATTTTATTTTATATTTTTAGAAAGAGTACAATAAAGAGTTATAGACCTAAAAGTCTCCCCCCCCCCCCCCCCCCCCCCCCCCATGGGACTTTGGTGTGTGTAGAGAAGAGAAGGGAAGAGGTGGAAAATGGAAAAGGTTGTGATGTCTTTATCTATGTTGAGATGGCAATGCAGAATGGGGCAATGATGAAGAGCAAAGGGTGTGGGGTTTATGGAGTTTGATATATGTATGGTAGTGTCATAGTTGCCCCCACCAATTAGTACTTGACTTCTTCTCTTCTTCTCACACTTTCAACTTGCAAAAAAAAAAATTTGCTCTTAAATTCAATTCCTACCATTAAATGCAAAACATTGTGTATGAGATGAGATGAGATGAGATGAAATATTATTGGGCACTCTCTCCCTCTAAATATATATCCTCTTTTTTTATGTTAGGTAAAGGGACATATCTTCTTCTAAAGATGCCGTTTTTCCATTCAATATCTCCCTAGTCCATCACCACAAAATACCATCAATTCAAGTAGATAATGTCCATGGCCAATTGACATTATATATATATATATATATATATATATATATATTGGTGGAATTGTGAAACTTTTGTTCTGTACAACAACTTCAAGAATAGAAATCAGACATTTGATTTTTCAAGAAGAAGATCGTGTCAATTATCATTGAACTAAGCTCACTTTTACATAAAACTAGAAATGATTATGTTTTCTTTGTTTTATATATTAAATATAATCACTACTTATGTTTTACGTACGATAATGCAACTTTAACTTAAAAATGTGCTATATGTTTTAAATTATGATAAATAAGTAAATAAAATATAAGGATAAAACTTTTCACAACCTAAGCATTATTAAGATAATCAAAGTATTAATAATCTTCCTCTATGTAATTGGTGGATTTAGATTTACACCCATTATTCAAATCGTGTATTTTGTTATGCATGCTTACATAATTTCTAATGTTATTAGTGATAAATGAAATAGCCTTACTTTCTTAAAGAACGAATGAAATAGTCTTACAAATATCTTTAAAATGTCTATATTTATAACAAAACAAGTCCAATTCAATTAGAATATAGATATGTTAGTAACCGACATATAGAGGTTCGAATCTCTCTGTCCTTAATGTGTTCTAAAAAATGTTTAGATTTATTATTCCCATTTCCACTTATCATGCATGTTTGATCTCTAAATTTCGAATGGTTTTTTCTTTAAAAAAAAAAAGAAAAAATGAAATTTAAAATATACGCTATATATATATATATATATACATACATACATACATACATATATATATACTTTTTTTAAAAATGACACCCAATACCAAACCCATTATAAGTGGCTTCAAATTTTTGTCCACATATGTTTGATAATAAATAAACAAAAAAAAAGGTATGTCCATGTTAGATTTTAATTAAATAATTAGCTTACAAATTGATGAACAATAAGTATTTAAATACTTTTTAAATAAAATTCCAAAAGACAGAAATAAAATATTATATAATTTTTAAATATAATAAAATAGAAAAAAATTACAAAATACAACAAAAAAAATTACTACTTACATATGATCAATCACAATATATCAAAATAGATTACTATTTATACTTATCTGTATCATAATATACATATATAATAATATATCTGGATCAATCGTGATCTACAAATAGATCGTAATAAATACAAAAAAATGATTGAAAATCACATTACAAAATGGCTTCTAAATTATTAGGTAGCTTTTAAAAAGGAGTTTGATTAATTATTTTATGATTTTTTATATTTTAGAAAAAGAGGAAATATATATTTAATGCTAAGTTTAAAAGAATTGATTTAAATAGTTGGTGTGAAAAGAAAACAAGCGCACGTGCAACGTGAATGAGACTGAATTAAATTAATATACAATGTATTCTATCATTTTTATTTTTATGTATTGACAAAATATCTAAATATATTAGTTTTTTTTTAACTTTTTTTCTAAAATTATAATTAATATAGTCAAGATCATTGGTTCACAATCAAATTATATTTGATTAGTGAAATAATTGATGTATTATTATTATTCAATTTTTATATCTTTTCATAAGATGGGCCTCAAAATATAAAATAACTTTGAATTTTTCTTTTTAAAAAAATCTTTGGAGAAATATTGTTAAATAAATGTATAAGAAAAATGGAAGTGGTTTGTAAAATATTTATATAATGAGTTATCAAAATAATTATGAAGATCTTTTTTTTTTTCCAATTAAAATAGAGAATTTTATTAAACTTTGTGTTGTTTTCAAATATAAATAGTAGATAAGGAATTTTGATAAATAGCGAGAAATTAAAATTATTTATAAAATATAATAAAAAGATTTAAATTAAGAGAATTTGATTTTTAAATTTTTGGTATATTTGAAAATATGTCTATAACAAAATGTACGACACTTATTTACGAAACAAAATTTTGTAATTTATTAGTATTTACCGATATGTATCTTTTATCGAATTTTAAAATTTTGTTATATTCATAAATATTTTTAGCAGTTTTATCATTTAAAATAAATTTTCTTATTTCTTTTACCTTCTAGTAAACTTTTGCTTGAAATTTTGTATAAAAGATATTATCATACTTGAATGAATTACAAAAATATATATTCTATACAAATTGATAAGATTTTTAAGAAAAGTGAATTTGAAGAAAAAAATAGAAAATTTTGAAATAAAGGAAAAAAAATTAAAACTATTTATAAATATAACAAATCTTACAGATTGTTTGTAGCTCAATTAAATGCGAGTTTTTGATCGAGTAATTTAAAAGTTAATTTGCGGGAAAAAAACGCGATATTATTATAATTAATGGGTTGATTTTTATATTATTATTTATGTTATCATTTGTAGACAAGTTAAAGAAAATTTGATAGATACCTAAAAATGATAATATCAAAATTGTTAGTGATAAATTTAATTCCCAAATTTACATGTTCAACTCAAAACAACAATACTACTCCACTCCATTGATCACTTTGAAAAGCTAATACGACTCCCGTACGTAATTGCATCATACCTTGATAGCGGTTTTTTACTGTAATATATGTGGCGTGAGAATTGTAACTCTGACCTCAAAAAACTATATTTAAAGTCTTCTTGTTGTCTCAATAATTGACATTTAAATATTGGGAATGACTAAAGTTATTTTTGCTTGATGAATTCAAAGATTAAAAGTATAGAAATAGTTAAAAGTTAAAACTTCAAAATAGATTTAAATATTTGAGCAATTTACCGTCTAAATTTTGTGTAGAGAATAGGTTTCGGTTGTGTGATTTAATTTAAAGTGAGTCGAGTCGAACAGTGCATCAAAAGAAAGACTAAATAAATATTAGCATCGAGAAGAAAGACTAAATACATATTTGATAATTTTCATAAGTTGTGCCAATATCTTTAAGGAAAAATTAAAAAAACAAAATAAAATGATTTCAATGTGTTTATATATTAGTAGACCATAACGTATGTCATGCATGCAAAAATCAAAGTCGTTTTATGTTAGGTACATTAAGAAAAGTTTAAAAAAGATTATAATTTAATGAAATTTTTTCTCTATTATTTAGCTCGAATACTCGTAACTATTTGAAGAGAAAGATAAAATAAACATTTATAAAAATTTGAATGGAAAATGAATTTGATTGTCCGTAAAACATAAGTCCATGTTAGATTATACTAATATTTCATATCTATGGTTTAAATCACATCATACGTAAAAGGATACACGACTTGGACTCAAATAATTGTAATAGACCAAATGATGTGATTGTTTGTTCAAACATATCTCTACAATGTTAATTAGCTCGTGATATTTCATACGATCACACTCACACACGAAAAAGATATCACTTCGTCATGTAACTACTTAACTCGAACAACTTTAAGAAGGCAAAAGACGTTACAATTTGTTTAAACAAAAGTCTAGCTCAACTGACACGTGTATGTACATGAAAATTAAGAAGCTTCGAATTCAAATCTTCCACCCGATTTGTACAGAGAAAAGTATAATATATTAAATTAAATTATAAATATTTTGTTTGAAATTTTATCATAGTCAATAAATTGATTCATTTCACAAAGGTCTTAAGAAGGGAGTTGTCAAATGGAGTAGGTACAAATAAATTTATATATCTTTTCATCTTCAAAATTTTCTCATAATGACAAATTTACAAGATACTTTTTGATTTTTTTTTCTTAAAGTTTGAAGTCAATTTATGAACAGAGAGATATTATAGTAATGTTTAGATAAGAAAGATTTCTATATCTTTGACACAATTTTTTTATAATAATTTCAAGTCATAAAAAATGTCAAACTATTGAATTAATCCACATTTTGATTCATTACATTGATAAAATTTTCAAACAATTTGACCAAATACTTGAGGGTGAAAATTAGTGTGCCCATACTAACCAACATTTTTAATTGTTTTTTTTTTCTTTCACATTTTCTTTGCAATATTGTTTTTGAAAATATTTAATTTTTTTTAGCTAAATTTGGAAAACAAAATAAAATTTTAAAAACCATTTTTTCTTTAATTTCTAATTTTCTTAATTAAAAGTGATTAATGATTCAAACTTTTCTTTGACCCTACTAGAAGGACTAGTGAGTAAATAATACCAATTCCAAAATAGGAAAAAAAAATTGTTGTCAAAAGGGGCTTGGTTTTTCAATTTTTGGAAATAGAAAATACAAAACAAATTTGTTTTCAAATTTTGGAATGGTTTTTGTAAAATTATTTTTTTAAAAAAAAAAATTGGAGCAGTTTTTGCCTCATCAACTTCGAGCGACTTCATTGGTGTAAACAACTCGATTTACTGATAAATGTCGTACATTTATCGAGTGATTTCACCATTCTACGTTTTTTTTTCTTACAATTCTACATCCCAAATACCAATTTACATTCTAACATATTAGCCCAAACTTTCAATACAATTAAATGGGGCAAATGCCCCTGTTACGAAGAACGACGAATAAGTTTAGTTTGCAAAAACATAAACCCTATAATGTGCAATGAATTGGTAGTCAATGGTCTCAACATTCCTTTACGGTCTAGCAGCACTATTTACTCATTTTTTTGCTTATCATAAATGTTTTTAAAAGTGAAAATTGTCTCAACAAATCAATATGGGTTTGTTTCACATGTTTTGATGTCCTTGGGATCTCTCTTCTCATTCATAAGTAATATCAGTTCATTCATGTATTCAAAATGGTTTTCAAATATTTAAAATTATTTTTCTTAAAAAATATATGTGTATGATTTTGACTTAGGAAAATGAAAATAGAAGGTTGGGTGGGTCATATTTGCAAACATCACAAAAGGCTATCCATGAGCTGTTTGATGCTGGGCAAACTGTTGGAGGTTAGCTTTGCAATTCCAATTCCTTCTTTTTCTTTCTCCAAAAACTAAAATTGTATTAGTTTTTACATTATATGTAGTAAAAAAAATATATGAAATAGAAAAACAAATAACAAAATCTAATTATAATATGAATAACAAATATTTTAAGAATAGCTTAGAATGTTTAATTATTAGTTTCAATCCACAACCATATTTTAAACTTTATAACAATTTTTTCAAAGATCGAAAATTAAAATTTCAAGTGTAAAATGTTCCTAATGAAATTATAAAAAGAAAACCTAACATATGAAAATCAATCAAAATTGTAAAATTTATTTGAATGGGTAAAGAAAATTTTAATGGTAGCTTAATTAAACTATAATTTATTGCTTTTTTTAGTCGAATTATAAAATTGATTAAACAAATTTTAAGCTTTTTAATATTTGTCTCTCGATTTAAAAAGTGTTCAAAATGTTTTTGGGATTCTAAATTCGTGTCATTTAATATGATTTGTAAATTTTAAACGTGTATACAAGTTCTTTTTGGATTTTCACACCTGACAATAAATAAAAGGGATAGATATAAATATATAAAATAATTAAGTATATAACAACATTTTTTTAAACTTCGTAAATACATCAAAATATGCCAAAGTTTATTAATGATAATTTCTATTATTGAATAAATATATAAATATAGATCTATTTCTGATAAATCATTAACTTCTATCAACCGTAAAAAAATGTGAAACTTATATCTTTTGTTTCAATTAATTTTTAAAAATATATAAATACGTCAAAGACTTATTATATAAACACAAAATTAATATTACAACTATTTGTTATAAATGGTATTGGAGAACTTTTTAAGCTTAAAACTCGTTTTAATACAAATTTAAAAGTTTAATATCGATTTTATCATGATGTAAATATATATAAAAGTATAATGACAAAGATCGAAGTATCCATTTTTTTTTTTAAAAATAGCAATTGTACCAAATAGATTGATGATTTCATTTTTTTTGTCTCGATCCATCTATTTATTATTATTTAATCTCATAGATGCGAGAGGATAGAATTTTGATAAAGTATTAAAAGAGTAGTTATCCACTTAAAAAACGACGAACTTCAAGCCTTTGAAAGGAATTTATGGCTTTGATTTCAAATCGTGTCAGTTATGTTCACTTTTAAACTTAAGTATGTTGAAAGTCTAGTTAGATTCTCTTTTGTATTATCATGGTGAGAGAAAAATGATATAAGCATTACAGGAGCTTTAACGAAGTGCCATTGAAATTGAAATTTGAGAGAGAATTTTATATGATTGTAATTATTTTTAATATAGTGAATTTCTTTATGGTTGGTTGTGATTTGTCTCGAGTTTGGAGTTTTCCTCGCAAACTTGTATTTCCTACTTTTGGTTGTTTTCTTTTGATCTCAAATTATTTCTATTAATTATTGGCATTAGTAGTTAAAGACTTGTTCACAACAGGGTATTAGTTTCTTAGTCGAGTGTTTTCTCTTTTGTTCATTTGACAAGATTTTATAATTTTGTCATTCGTGCTCTCGTATGGAAGGTTTACGATTCCATTTTTTTAATGTCCCGTCAATTTTCTCTATTTTCAAGGAAAATATTGTCTTTTGGAATAACTCTTTCCTCGTAATAATCATCTATTACTTTCGATGATAGTGTTAAAATGTTATTATTTGATATATATATATATATATGGTTCTCTACCACAATATTAGTGTTGTCACTGATGTTGTCTCAAAGGATATTACGTTTGCAAAATATTTATTTCCTTATGTGATTTAATTTTATTTGTATTCTCTCTAGGATACTTTCCTCGTTTGATGTTTTGTCGAATTTGGTTGGAATATTTTCTATCTTTTCTCTGTCCGCTATTTAAGTCCATAAAATTTTCTCTTGCTAGGATTGTTGCATTATATTATTTTATGAGAACTTTTATCGAGGGATACCATACACTATTTTGTTGTGCGAATGTTTGAAGAAGAAATATCTTCTTAGCAAGATGGGGTCTCGCATACTTAGAAGGATACTAAATCAACCGTCAAAGATACTAGATACTATAAATAAAATAAAGTTGATTTAAATAAGATAGAGACTATGATAACTAAAATGGTTAGTTAAACAAAACATTCTCAAGTGTATATATACTATTGAATTAGTTAGTGGTGCCATTCATTTATAACTTGAAACAATCTTATATGGTATACATTAATTATTTTTTATTCTAAAAAATTATTGATTATTTTTTACAAACTAACTTAATTAACTTTATATTTCTATACATTTTCTTTTCAAAATAAAACATAAATACCAACAAAATTTTCAATAATCTACATTTTCCAAACGTCTAATTTACTCCCCCTCTTACAACTTTATTATTTGATGTGACCGACTTTAAAAAAGAGATTGAAATATATCCCTTTTTATATATATATAAAAAAAAAAATCTTAAATTTGAGAAGAAGACAAAAGTAAATAAATGTTTAATAATGCTCGTTTTTCAAATAAATTAAAATAATAAAATATAACAAAATTTTATTTTCTATCGATAACTCATTTATAGAAATTGATAGACTTCTAACCATGTCTATTAATATCATTAATAGACATCGATAAAAACAGACAATGATGATTATCGTTGGTAGAATTTAAGATTTTGCTATATTTATAGTATATCAAAATCTATACTATATTAAATGGGGGTATATGGAAAAAAATTTACCTTTCTATATTGCCCTTCAATTTTAAGAAAATTTCCATTATACCGTTCCTTTTTAGCACTTTTAATTTCTATTTATTATATCCTTTCATCTTATACCTTTTTATCTTTTAAGTTGGTTACTAATCACTGATTCTATTTACTTTCATATTTTCATGTGATTGTCCGTTGCAATCGTGTTTTATCGACACTTCCTCATATTCTCATGTTGTTTATTTTTTAAGTTCGATATATATTGGTAGCCCACCTGGTTCTCGACATTTTTACAAAATGACTTTTCCTTCCAATATTTGCGAAGAATATTAAAGATTGATGGTAAAGCATGACATTGGCCTTTTTTTGTCATCAACAATATTATCAAAGTTATATTGTCTACACTTCCTAGTAATTTGTTTTTTGTTATTTGAAATTGAATAGTTCGTAAAATTTTAAATCAAAATCTTAAACCAATCTTTATTTCTTTGTTTTCTATGTAAAGGCCAAAATTTCAAAATTATATCCCTACTATTATTGTATACACCCTTTTATGAGCATTACATATTCTTTCCATCCTCAATTCCAAATTCAACACCGTAGATGTTTTAAATAGTTCAATCTTTTTTCTTTTTAGTTTTTAAAATCAATGTGTTTGATTCTTCAAATTTATTTTCCTATTATTTTCATTTACATCATTCTTATGTGATTATTATAGATTTTCTTCCCACTCTCAATTTTAAATTCATGATCGTAAGGTCTTTTGGTTCAATCTACCGTCCCAAGTTTGTGTTTGATTTAGTTGCTCAAAATTTGGTTATCTTGCGCCGTTCTTATAATTTTTTTTAAGAAAAAAGGGAAAAAGGATTTAGTCATTTATATCTTGTACCATTTTGCTAAGGAAATTGAGATAAATAATTCGTATGAATTTTTTTTTCCTCAAAAAGCAATCATCAAAGAAATACCCCCATAATAATAAGTAATAATTTAGGATCTCATTTCACTTTTATATCAATTTTACTTTACAAATTATATTCTAATTATATAACTTTGTACTTTTATTTGATTCAACCATCTAATTTTAAGTATTTATTTATTGTAAATGAACTTGAAACAATATATTTATTGTAATAATTTAGGACTATTTTGTTTAACATTTTCTACATTTACTAATTAAATTTAATAAAAATTCAATAAAATTGAAATTATATCTTGAAACTTTATGTCATGAAAATTTGTGGTCACGTGCACGTGTCTTCCAACTAGTAGCGGTAAATGAAGACTAAAGATGTACAAATATTACTGTGATATTTCAGTTGGTATATGTCCTTAGCAATTACATAAGACCGTTGCTTGTTTAGAAATTTAAAACTAAAAAAATAAAAAGAAAAAAAAAGTCAAATCACAATAGAGAGTGAAATAACATAATTATTGGTTAATTGAAAGCCTAACCTATATAGGTTTCAACATTTTAATGCTATGTCTAGACATTTCTTCATCACTTGATTTCATGACCATATAGATTGATATCAATATATTGTGTGGGCTAAATTGAGCCTTCCTTAGGACTATTCTTTATTTTTCAACTGTTTTATGGTTGCATGTTTGAAAATACCTTTCAAATTTTAAGGCAATACATATATATATATATATACACACACATATGTATATACATATATATTTAAGCTTTTAATTGTAAAAATGTGTTATTTACTACTAAAATTCGAAAATATAACAATTAAAATATATATCGTCTACAATATCGACCATCGACATCAAACTAATTAAATGAGAATAACTTTCAAGTCAAAGCGAAATAATATTTCACTATAATTGTACAAACAACATCCATTACAATATAATTAAAGCCATGATTTATTAGTTGTATAAATGATAAAATTTTATATAGTATGTTAGTTGATTGGTATATTAAATATGAAGTGTGCATGAGATATACTTGTTGATTCACAAATGAGTGTAGATTTATGATTTTAAGATTATATAACTTAGGAAATATGCAAATCTACATCATCCCCCTTGATTAAATTTAGAAAATAATCCTTTGAAAGCTCTTCTAAATAGTAATGCATTTATGGAAAAATTACACAAATTATCTTTTACACTTTTTTGAACTTCTTATTTAATTAATTATTTCTAAAATTTGTGGTTTGTCATGAAACTTTATTATTTATTTATTTATTTTTATGTTTTCCTCATATGATTGTATTTCATAGGAAATTCATATTCTATTTTATGTTTTTAGATTAAAAGTTTAATGAACGTGTATTTGGTTGACAATTTGAATTATATTTTTGGATTATATGATCTAAATGATGTATTTTTAAAAAGAAGAAAACTTTGAATTTTTTCACTTTTTTTATCTATATTTTGAATTGAAAATATTAGAACGCGACCTTGACATCCCAAAACTCATCAAATAATAAATGCAATTTTGGGCCTAGTAATTTCCTCCTCGTCCTTATATGACACATTCACATACATGACCAAAGACTGCTAAATCTTGAACAAGAATTACAACGAAACTTTCAAACTTATTGTGAGTGCCAAAGACGTAGAACCTAAAAAGTACATTATAATCAACAAACCAAAATCATACATCCGCAAAACTAGTCAAATAAGGCCATGTTTTGATGGTAGACCTACCTCATTGTGATCTCCCCAATTAATTAACCCACACCCCGAAACAAAAGCTAAGGGTTAAATCTTTCTCTCACCCAAACCCGATTGTCAGAATGTTGAACTCGATCTAACTTCAAGTTGGAGCTTGATTAAATTCAAATAATACATGCTCCATAAATTCAAACTCACCTCACATAAATGAACAAAAAAGGGAAACATGCAACCAAATACCAATGCTTAAAGACTTTAGCAAGTGAGCAGAAAATTATAGAACGTTTTCCACACAAAATGCTTAACCGAATCAGAAGAAACATTCTTCTACCAGCCACCCAAATTTATTCATGCACATAATCTTGGAATCAAGAGGAATCGTTGACTTCTAATTACTTATATTACCGACTCAAACTTATGACCTCAAAGTTAATAACATAAGATAGCTTCACTTTACCGAATTAGAAGATGAGAGTACAACAAAATTGAGAGAGGAAGGAAACTATATCACTAAAAAAACAACATGAACTACCTAGGACTAAAAGTTTTCTTTTTAAAAAAAAAAAAAAAACAATAAAGATTGTTTTTTTAAGCAAAAAGATTGGTCTTTTTTTTGTTTCGAGGTGTATGAAATTTACCTTTGTTATATGGATTTTCTTTTTGTGTGTAATACCGACGTTCGAGTTATCATTTGAAATTTGATGGTAATGTATTGTTATTATTTATTATTATTAAGTTTCTTTGACTCTCTGTTCCTGTGTGTAGCATAGTGGCGTGGACCCCATTGCTGGACCTCTGCTTTGCTGGCTTCAAGCTCTCCATTGTTGGTCTTTTATGGGGCTTGTCTGCCTTTCACAGAGGGAGAGAGAAAAAGAAAGACAAAGAAAGAAAGAAATAGGGGTTTTCACTTCTCTTATTCTTCCTTTTTTTCAATCGACCCTTTTCTTCTTTTCAATTTTCCACTCTCTCTTCTTCAACATCAACTTCATCATAACATATCTCTTAATCCAAACCAAACCCACTTCTGTTTCATCTCTAATTCTTTCATGGATCCACAGATCTAAGTGCTTTCAGACAACCCACTTTGATATTTTGTACAACTTCAGAGATCCCCTTCATCTTGTTTCTCTTCTTCAGCTTTTGCTCATTTATGGGAGCTTCCATTGATGTGTTAACTGCTGTAAGCTCTCTTTTTTGGTTTTTTCTTCATCTGGGTCCACTTTCTTTTCAGTTTTTTTCCATATGGGTTTGTTGAATTTGTTGATGAGGATGTTGAATTTTTCAAATTTATCTTCTTTTTCCTTCCTTGGAATCTGTGATGGATTTAAGTCTTGTGTTTCAATGTGAAGACGTAGACTTCTGTGGATGGATATTAGGCTGACTAAGGAATTGTTGAAGAAAAATCGCCTTTGACCTCTTAATTCTTCCCCCTCCCCCAATCTGACTTTTTCCACTGTTACCGACCATATTCTACATGAGTTTTGTTTAAACAGGAAACAGAACCGGTTTCAGATTTTCCCAATTGAAATTAACTGTATGCTTTACCTATTTGTCATGGCTCTCTCGTTTTGATTGACAAAATCTATATTCATCTGTCTATGTTTTTGATTTGATGTTCTTATTCTTATTGGTTGTTTTTGTAGGGTGTATGATTCTGTGATTTTAACCATCAGAACAGCTGAAGAAATTGAATTCAGTGAGTTTAAATTGATTTTGTTCCTTATATTCAGATGCGGATATTTTGGAGGGTTGTTTGGGTGAGATGAGGGATGTTCTCAGAGTTGATGAACTTTCTGAGAGCTTGTTTTCGACCGAGGTCGGATCGACATGTACACAAGGGTTCCGATGCTGGTGGTCGACAGGATGGTCTCCTATGGTACAAAGATAGTGGGCAGCATGCCAATGGTGAGTTTTCAATGGCTGTAGTTCAGGCTAACAATTTACTTGAGGATCAAAGCCAGATGGAGTCGGGCAATTTGAGCTTGCACGAGGCCGGGCCATATGGTACTTTTGTTGGTGTATATGACGGGCATGGAGGGCCCGAGACATCTCGTTATGTAAATGATCACCTTTTCCAGCATCTTAAAAGTAAGGCACTGAAAACTCTGATCTCCCATATCCTGTTTGTTCAATTATTTATTTCCCATATGCTTGATTACTTAACAAGTTGATTGGAGTTGGTTTGCAAGTGGATTGTGCATCTAGAAAGGGATGAAAGGTGAAATTCAGATTCAATACAGTTGGATTTTAGTTTGAAAAACTGAAGAATACTATGCTCGTACTTCATAGTGCTTTCTCTTGTTTATAGTTTTCTCTAAAAAGCAGATTCCCATATCTTTTAAGTTGGATTTATGAGTTGGGCTGACTTGATCTACGTTTAAGTTTAGAGGTTAAGATGTGAATGTTCCTTTCCTTTCCACTTCTTCTATATTGGAGGGTTTGTCAATAGTTTTAAAGCATGTGACATGAGCTGAAATTCTGTTTAGTATCGTTATTTCATAATTCAGGCTTGCTTTTAAACCTTCATAAAACTTGCTACCTATAGTGCTCATGATTTGTTTCCTGAATTTTAGGGTTTACTTCAGAGCAACAATCCATGTCAGTGGATGTCATACGGAAGGCATTTCAAGCTACTGAAGAGGGGGTCATTGCTCAAGTTTCGAAACAATGGTCAATGAGGCCACAAATTGCAGCTGTTGGATCTTGCTGCCTTGTCGGTGTAATTTGTGGAGGAACCCTTTACATTGCCAACCTTGGCGATTCACGAGCTGTTTTAGGGAGAGTTGTAAAAGCGACAGGGGAAGTTTTGTCTGTTCAGTTGTCGGCTGAGCATAATGCATCTATAGAGTCTGTGAGGCAGGAGCTCCGTGCCCTGCATCCTGATGATCCACAGATTGTAGTCTTGAAGCATAATGTATGGCGCGTTAAGGGCCTGATACAGGTAAGTTATTTGATGCATTAATATTGAGTATGGTCATTCTGTCTTTTGATGTATGTTTTTAACCGTGTAAGCACATTTTCTTTCTCAGGTTTCTCGATCTATTGGTGATGTCTATTTAAAGAGAGCTGAGTTTAACCGAGAGCCTCTTTATGCTAAGTTTCGCCTTCGTGAACCTATCAAAAAGCCCATACTGAGCGCCGAACCATCTATTTCAGTGCTCCAATTGCAGCCACAGGATCAATTTATTATATTTGCTTCAGATGGGCTCTGGGAACACCTTAGCAATCAGGAAGCTGTTGATATTGTCCAAAACCATCCACGTAATGTAAGATTTCTCTACCAGCTAAAATTAGAGAATAAGATGCTATCACTTTCTTGAATGATCAACTAGTTTTATTTGGAAAAGAAAATGGACAAAAGAAATATGGCCACCTGATATGTCCTATATTTTCTACATTGTGCATGTGGTTGTGTTTTGAATGGGCTATGTCTTGTATTGTGCTGGTGATAGTCTCAGAGTGGGAGAGCCCCACCCTCTCGAATTGTTGTGAACTTTGTAGTTTGTGATCTTGTCAATATATTGCGACTCTCTCGGAAGGGTCCTTACAACATGTTCATGTGTTTGGTTACTACTCAAACATAATCTTAGCAACCTTAAGCAGCTTAGATCGATGATCTAAATTTGTTCTTCATTATCCTCTCTCATGTTTTGGAAAATGTAGCATAGCCTTCTCACAAAACCAGATTTTACATCTTGTTGTAGTTGATTGAAAAATAGATTCAGCATGCTTTCTGTTCATTAGGAGCAACCTGCCACAATGATTCTAGATTCTTTTGTGTTGGCTTATATGATGCTTATATTTCGTCTTATTTAAAGTTTTAAAATCAATACTTTTCCTAAAGAGGGAGGTCGTCAAAAGTCTTGTTTTCATACAGACGTAGTGTTAGAAAAGGAGTTACTGAAAGGAGAGATGATAAAGAAACTCAAACTTTCATTTGAATAATCTCTCACTCAAACTTTCATTTGAATAATCTCTCATTGCAGGGAAGTGCAAGGAGGCTGGTGAAAGCAGCACTACAAGAAGCAGCAAAGAAGAGAGAAATGAGATACTCAGATTTGAAGAAGATTGACCGGGGAGTACGGCGACATTTCCACGATGACATCACAGTGATTGTTGTTTTTCTCGACTCAAACCTTGTGAGCCGAGCTAGCTCTACAAAATGTGCAAGCCTATCAGTGCGAGGGGGTGGAGTTAACTTACGTCCAAACTCATTGGCCCCCTGCACCACACCATCAGACACTGGCATGGCCTGATTTGGCTATATCATCTGATGTTTGTTTGTCTGTTGCATTGTTCTCATATGTGAATACAAGGTAGCTTCCAACAGAGATAAAATGGAGCCAGGCATCAATCCTTTTACTATACTTTGTAACTCTTAACTCAAAAAGAAGAAAAAAGAAAGAAAGAAAGAAAAAAGCTTCAGCTTTCTGTCCAAACCAAAGCAACTGAAGTAGACAGCTTCAAGTTGCCTGTAATTGTAGCTAATTCCTTGGCATATTTCATATCCTTCCCATTATTTTTTTTTATCTTTTACCCATTTTGCTCACTACTTAGCTCCTGTAAATTGTATGTATGATGACTATGGAAATTCAGTTTTGCTTGTTTTGATCTGTGTCAATTCATGCTGAACTGCCTAATGTGTTATTACATCTTTGCTTATTTATGAAGCCACTTGAATGGTTGATTGTTACTTTCCTCCATTTTCTCCCTTCTCATATCTTGTAGATGCTGAAACTCATCAGGTGAATACAGATACCATCTCCTTACACCACACGATGAACAACAAACAATGTGTATGTATTCATAAATATGTCGATACGGGTCAAATACGTCTTTCAAAGGTATATTCCCTATTCTCTTATCTTTGCAGATTAGGCATAAGTAACAGAAGATCAAATCAAGGATTTCAATAAAGAATGAAGAATCAATAGGCATGGGATGTGGATTAGATGAGGAGTGGAGAAAAGAAATAGGAATTATATAGGAATATAGTATGGTTATGGAATATAGGGTGGGGGAAGCTTTAATCTGAGTTTGTCAGACTGGTCAGTAAGGGCATAAAACACAATAATCCAGACAGAAAAATTGAAGGTCCCTATGTAAGAAAGTATAGTGAATGGTTGTCTCGTTATAATTGTCATTTCTATTTACACCCCCAAGTAAAATGGCACATTTCTCACTGCCCCCACCCCACCCAACCCAACCCAACCCACTGCACTCACAGTCACAAACCCTCTATCCCTCTAAAGTTGAGATGGGATAGATTTGTGTGCTCTTTTCTTTAGTTGTTCATTTTGGATTGGATGGAATCAACCTACAAACTTATGTTCAATAAATTGTATTTGGTGGAGGTAAGTTCAAAGAAAAGAGGTCTGTCCCACCATATTTTGTTATAGTTTTGTTCCTTTTTAAAACATCTGATATAGTGTTTGAACTTTCAAAAAATGTTTACTTTAGTTCTTGTAGTTAGGATTTTGTTAACTTTTTAAGGGAATGATGAGGTGGTTTTTAATTTTTGGTGACTAGACTGTCGATTCATCATATTAACTAAATTAAAAAATGACCGAGAAAACTTACTAATTTATTCGATAAATCTTTTATGTCAACGCAAAAACTTAATCAATACACTTATATTATATAAACTAAAAAACTAATTTTGTTCTTTTCTTTCTCCAAAACTCAATTCTCTCACGTCCCCCTGCTCCAACACTCCTTCATTTTATTTTTTACTTTTCTAAAAAATATATTATAAAATTTTTAATTAATATAATAAATCTAAAGTCTTTGTCATCCAAATATAGAAGTTATTTCATCAATTCATTAAAAATGTAAACGAAATCCTAACAACAATAACCAAAGTGTAAGTTCAAGACAAAATAAACTTTCTAAAAGGTTTAGAGCCAAAAATTGGATTTAATACATAGAGAGAGGGGGAGGTTTAATCTTTTAATCAATTTGAAATTTCATCCTTTGGTCTTTTGAAAATTTAATATTGAAATTTGTTATCAGAAAAGTTTGTCTTCAAGTGTTGTTATTATTTTAGAAGTGTGAGTACAGTCACTAACATGAGAATAGTTGTAATTTGCACATGCTACCTTCTCTTAGCATTTAAGGTTTAAATTCTCATTCTTCACATATGTTGGATTCTTCTTTTTAATATATATATACATATAAACACACAACAATGTTTGGTCTTTAATCTTTTGTAATGCTTTAGAAAATTTCAATTAAGGCTTTACATTAAAAAAAGATGTTGAAATTTGTTGACAAGTTTGCCTTCAATTGTTGTTCTATTAGCATATTTAGGGATGTAATATGTCAATGTGCATATGGCATGATTAGACAATTGTTGTTACTCATTCTCCACAATATATGTTTTTATTCACGGAGAAAAAAAATTGCATGAATTTGCATGTCTATCATTTGTTTCTTGAAACATAAAACTCAATTTACTATCAGTAAAATTTGACTCGATAAGAAGTCTTGAGTTCAATTTATGATGGTCATCTACCTAAGATTTAATATCCTATGAGTTTTATTGACATAAAGATCGTAGGGTCAATATGTTGTCTCATTAGATTAGTCGAGATATGGATAAGTTGACAGAGACACTTACAGATATAAAATAAAAATCTGACTTATCCATTAAGAAAATCAATTTCTTTCGAAATGACACATTCACGTGTTTGAATATGTCTTTAGAAAATAGAATAATTTTGAACAAATCAACTTTTAAATTTTGGTGAACAATTTTCCTAACATATTTTTCTATAAAATGACTTATGATAAACTATAATATGTTGTGGGCAAATTTGTAAATTTCAGAAGATTAAGGATCTAAGTTTAGAAAACCCAAGAAATTGAGTCACTTTTGAAACCCTAACAAAATTGTATTTTACTAATTTCTTTTTCTTCTTCTTTGAGGCTTTAAACAAATTATTGGAAGCTATGTGATAGGAGCTTAGGGATTAAGTAAATAGACTTAAGGGAACAAAAGAACTAAAAGTAGAGATCTTATCAAGTTTTTGTCTAATTAATTGTTTATGAACTTTTCTTTATAATATTGATTAATGACAGGGACTATGAGAAATAAAAAAAAGTATTAAATAAACTATATATTTAGTTTTTTTAGTAAAAAAAAAAAAGTCAAAACAAATTAAAAATAAATTAAGTGGTTTAAATATGGTGAGGGACAACTATGGTCACTTGTGATAAGTGATCTTTAATTCAAATTTTTGAGTGTTTCAAACGATGAGAGTGTAAATCACAAGATATGTCCTACTTGATCCTCTGACATGGTGGAGGTTATGTTGCACGTCATGAGCATCGAGTTAAAGGGTGGTTGAGCTACTAAAGCGAACTATCCAACCTTACTTACAACCCAAGTGAATAAGGGAGAATGTTGTGGAGATAACCTTGTTAATATACACATTTGATTGGATGGATGGATTGGGTTTTCATGAGCGTTGGTAAATCATGGAGTGCCTATCAAAGGCACTTGTGCATACCCTGAGTGATCATCACCTTTTGTAGTTTACATCTCCATGCAATGGAATATGTAACCTGCTTGTTGTCTTATTTAACTACATTTGTTCCTATAATTCATAGTCTAGTAGAACGCATCCCAAGGGCAACTTGCTCATATAGCCCGCAGAGATGATGATACTATTGACAAAGATCATATAACGAAACACCACAAACATGAAGCGTGGTAGGCATGTGACGAGGGAAAATAGCATAGGCAGGAAATGGAGCATGGGCGGTGGAAGAGGGGAAGCCGAGTCATTTTGACGGAAATAGAAGACTTTTCCCCCGTTAAAAAAGGCCTTGTGAAGTAAAGAATAGCACATCAATTCTTGGGAAACAAGGGAGGGAGCCTATAGAAATAATCTAAGAAAAAGTCAATGAATAAATCATCTCAAATCGACGGTAGGATAAACAACGTTGCCAACACGCAAAATTAGCTTCTAATGTCAAGTGGTCTCAATTCACCAGAGGAGTTACTTGCAAATGAATGTTGGGTTGGCCACCTTGAATGACATGAGATGTATGCATGTACGAGTTTTAAAAAATTTTGGCGTAAAATTTTCGATTCTCGCCCCTGATTTTTTGGTAGTATTAATTTAAACTCTAAACTTTTTGGAGGGTATCACTTACCACCTTTCTTCAGACTTAGTTGAAAAAAACATCATGTGATAGACATAATTAGTTTGTTAAAACCTTTAATTTCTTATAAGTTAATCAATTTAAATGCCGTATAATATTACGTTTTGAAAACTGTCCATGAATTCAATCTTGGACGTGTGGAGACTTATTCAAATGTTTGATTAATAAAATGAATTATTAGAATTGACATACAAACAATCTCTAAAGGAAATCTAAACAAAAACTAAAAAGTTCATATTGATTTACTCGTGAAAGTTTAAGGTTTTAATTAATAAAATTATAAGTCTTACACAACATTTATCCAAATAAAAGGTAACGAAGGGTGTAACTGGATCTATTTATGAAATATTATAGTTTAAATGAAATTTTATATTGATCCACTCATAAAATTTTTAAACTAATACAAAAATGTAAGCAGATATTTTTCCTTAATATTATTAACATTGTTACTTCTTCCTACTTGCAAATGACATACCTTATTAACTTAGGTGAAATGGAGAGATATTCACAATTTCAAATCTAATCAATTAAAACTTGTCTAATATTGTAATTTTACGTACATGTTTTGTATCATAAAACTTGATTGTTAACGATTAAATGCATTTTAGAAGTGATTCTGAAAAATGATATTAGTGATTTTAACCCTTCAAAATCATTCTTCAAATATGTCATACATCATTGGTAGAACATTAAAATTTAGAATGGAAAAATAAGAAGAAAAAAAAATAAAAGTAGAACATTCTCCACCAAGGAGACAAGTGATTGTCTCTTAAGCTAGAAAGAAAGCGACAGTTGTGATTTTCTGGATTCTCAATCACAAAACCAAAACCCTAAGCCTAAGCTTCTTATGTAATGTAGTGTTTTAGTTGAAAAAAAAAACAACTATACCTTTTTTTATTTAATCTCAACATTCCAAACACTAAAAAAAACAGCATTACCACCACATACAAAACAACAAAAGTCTCCTACTCCTCTCTCTCTCTCTCTCTCTCTCTCTCTCTCTGTTTTTGGTCACTTTTTACCAAGTTTGACTCATCTTTTTATAGAGAAAGAGAGAGAATGAAACAGTTTCAACCCATTAATCAATGCTAAGATATTGGCAAATAAAGTAAAAAAAAAAAATCTAATATGTAAAGTAAAAACCAGTTAAACCAAGTTTTGAATTTTTTTTCCTATTTCAAACTGTTTAACATTAACACGCCAATTAATGGAGTACAAAATTTTGCAGAACAGACCTCTCTCTCTCTCTCTTTCTTTCTCGAGCCCCTACCTTCTTCCTTGCCTATGCTTCTGTCTCTCTCTCTCTCTATCTCTATCTCTACCTTTGTTCTTCATTTCTTAGCCCAAAATCACAAGGGTTTACTTGTAAATCCCTCGAGTTTCTAAAAAACTTCTAAAGAAGAGTTTTTGTTTTTCTCTGATAAGCAGGGGTTTTTGGCTGGAGAGGATTGTTATTGCCTCCTTCAATCAGGGACCTTCTTGAAAGTTATTTTCTTTAAGCAATCCCACCATTTTACTTGCAAGAAGATGAAATGGGTCGGTGGTATTTTTCTCAAAAGGCTGCATTTTTACACTTTATTTTTCTGAACCCAAGTGAAAAACAAACGAAAATCCTTCTCTTTTAACAGCAAAAACTCACCTTCCTTTTTATCAGTAAAGAATAATACAATAAGAGAGGGGGAAAATAAACTATCTTTTTCAATTTCAGGCATTTGATTAAAGGAAGAAGAAGAAGAAGAAGAAGAAGAAGAAAAAGAAGAAGAAGAAGCTGCTTTAGCTTTGGCCAACAAAGAACAAAAAATGGGTTGTGTTGCCTCAAAGTTAGAGGAAGAAGAAGAAGTAGTTTCCATTTGTAGAGAAAGAAAACGCCATTTAAAGTTAGCTGTTGAGAGAAGGTATGCTCTTGCAGAAGCACATTGTAAATATTGTCAAGCTTTATATGCTGTTTCAGCTGCCATTAAACTCTTTGTAGCTCGCCATTCTTCTCCTTCTCCTTTCCTCATTACATTCCCTCCTCCATCTCCTCCTTCAGAAAAAGTTATAACCAATCCAATGTTTCTTCAGCAAATGCCTTCTGATTCCACTTACGAAACCATAGCCACCTGCCCTTCTTGTATTTCTTCTTCTTCCACCTCTTCAGAATCCTCCATTGAAGAAAGAGAAGAAGAATCAGTAGAAGAGGAGAGGATCGAACAAGTTCCTCCGTATTTCTACATGCAAATGCCACCTCCAATGCCATCCCCTCAAAGGGAGTTTGGATGGGATTTCTTCAATCCATTTGAGTCGATGAGGACCGATGTCGTCGGCGAATATCGCGAGGATGAGCTCAGGATGGTGAGGGAGGAAGAAGGAATTCCAGAGTTGGAAGAGGCAGAGGTAGAGAAAGAAGATGGAAACCAGAGAGTTGTGGCCGTTGCTGAGGAGGAAAATGTTGGAGCTTTTAGAGAGCAGAGGAATGGAGTTGATGTGATTAAAGTTGGAGAGAAGGAAGATGAGGGTCAATTGAAGCAGAAAGGGCTAACAGTCATTGATACACCAGTTGAAGGAAGGGAACTTTTGGAAGCATTACAAGACGTTGAGGATTATTTTATCAGGGCTTATGATTCTGGAGTTGATGTTTCTAGGATGTTAGAGGCTAACAAAATTCAGCTTCAATCTGGTTTAGAAGAAATTAAAGGTGGGCCATTCATATATCTTCATCTGCTTCGTTCATTAAGCTCTCAAGTTTGTTCTACTAGACATGCATAAGTTGTTTAAAGTCATGAGAACTTTTTTTCCTTGTAGACTACAGAATCTGGTTTTTGTATCTAATAATGTGAGTTGTTCAAGCTTTATGATGAATGTTCGTTAGATTTTTAGTTATGTGAAATTTGGTTTAAATTCATTGGAGATGAGGGCTATGCTCTATAGCTATGTGAGAAGTAGCAAATACAGGCTTTCATGGCTTAAAGTTAATGGTACTCCTCTTGTTATTGAAGTAAATAAGTTCATTTTACTGCAGAGAACTCGACGAAACTCATCCAAGCGATAACCTGGCACCGTTCTGTTTCGGGCAAACCTTCATCATGTAAAAGTCTAGTAGCATCGAGTTCGAAAGGTTCTCCAGCGTGGACAGAGTTTAAGAATGAGCTGTTTGATGATTACGATGTAATGGACTCAGGAAGCCATTCTTCGACTCTTGGACGATTATATGCTTGGGAGAAGAAGCTCTACGAAGAGGTCAAGGTGAAGTAGGATCCTCAAGCTGTTCCTTTTCTTGAAAGATTACCATAATGCAGGAAGAACATCATACTATGATAGGGCAACATTATTAAACATGTTACAGTTAGGATAGAAAATAAGAACACATCATATTCTACTTTATATCTTATTGAGACTCTTGTTAGTCCATCCAGATTTGAAAATCATGTAGATTGTCATATAAGATAGAAAATAAGAACACACTTTCACATGGCTATTACCTTGCAATAACATTTTCTTTTGGCTACCTATTTAAATGTTTTGATATTAGCTTTCTTTATCCTAAACCCTATTGTTTTCTTTGAGTTGTTTATAACATTTCAAAATCTTAAGCCACTTCGACTACTCGAGAAGGGTTAACGGAATCTGATTAGTTGTTCTCGTGCTGGTTGCTGCAACTCGTTACATTTTTTAGCGATGCAAACAGAATAAAGCTTTGACCTTTCTTGACTTGATAGCTTGGTCTTCATTATAGATTTCTCTTCTTGAATTTAAAATGTTGCCCGGGAGATTATTAGACCGAATTTTTCATTGTTTTGCATTTAGGAAGTTATCTTCATCAAGTGTTTGTGAATTGTCGACATACAAATTTGCGATTCTTCCTAATGTGCTGTGGTTTTTATTTTTATTCTTACACCCAGGCTGGGGACAGCATGCGCAAACTGTATGAGAAAAGGTGTTCACGACTAAGGAACCAAGATGTTAAAGGGGATAATGGAGTTAGTGCCGATAAAACTCGAGTTGCAGTAAAAGATTTATATGCCAGGATCTTGGTTGCCATACGGAGTGCAGAATCGATCTCGACAAGAATTGAGAAACTAAGAGACGACGAGCTACAACCTCAGATTATTGAGCTATTAAAAGGGTAAAAGTGGAAGATGCCTGTATTTCTGATGTAAATAGTGTAGGTAATGTTGTGAGTTTGTCACTTAGATTTTCTTCCCGAACCGTTTTGCAGCTTAACAAGATCATGGAAAATCATGTTGGAAGTTCATGAAACCCAGAAAAAGATTATCCTTGAAGTGAAGACTTATTCCTGTAATTCCTATCTGAAGTTCTGTAACGAATCTCATCGTCTTGCAACTCTTCAGCTTGGGGCTGAGCTCCAAAACTGGCGTTCGTGTTTCTCAAAATATGTTGAATCACAAAAGGCTTACGTTGAAGCTCTCCATGGATGGCTGACCAAGTTCGTAGTACCTGAAGTTGAGTTCTACTCTCGGGGTCGAGCATCGGCCGTGCCATATGGGCTGCACGGACCTCCGTTGCTTTCAATCTGCCACAATTGGCTATCTTCCATGGAAAAGTTACCTGATAAACCAGTTGCCTTTGCATTGAAAAGTTTTGCAAAGGATATGAAAGCTCTATCAGATAAACAGATGGAGGAGCAACACCAAAAGAGAAGAGTTGAAAGTCTCGGAAAGGAACTTGACCGAAGGATCTTGTCACTACAGAAAACAGAGAACAAGTTCTTTGAGTTCAACTTTACCGAGACGAAATCAGAGTTTGAAGTGGAAAATCAGAACGAGTACTTAACCGAAAAGAAAGATCAGCTGGACTTGTTCAGAAAGAAGGTTGATTTGGAGAAGGAAAAACACAATAACTGCATTCAAGAAGCACAAAGGATTACATTAAATGGAATCCAAACAGGGTTTTCTACAGTTTTCGAATCGTTATCCGAGTTCTCCAAGGCGTCTCAGAAAATGTATGACCACCTTGTGAATTACAGTGAGAATGCCAATAAATCTGAAAACATGAGCTATATTGAGGGATCCTCACAAACTGAAGAAACTGTTAGCAGATAATGAAGGACAATACCAGAAAAGTGGTCGGTTCACTCGGAGTTCTGTAAATTATAATCTGTCGAAGCAGCTCGCTGAGACATTGCAATTTGTATTTTTATTCTAGCATCTCCTCTTAGGAATTTGTTAAGATTTTTGTTACAGGCTTTCATTGCCCACAATTTTGTTGCAGATGTCAATTTATTGGCTTTTTTTCTACATATCATTGGGAAGAAACCCAAGAAATGTAGATTTGGAGATTTTAAGTGGGCAATTATTGTAAGTAGCTTCAATGTACCTGAAAAACAAAGAAGCTTGAGACCTAAATTTAATGGTTGAACAGCTCCATTTTAACCTTTTCAGTTTCTCACAAACCAATTGGCCTTCTCACTCCCTCTGGAGAAATGTAGAATGCACATTTCACAGCAGTGAGTTGTCGTTTGATCTGGTGATGTTTGCTTGCAGTTCTGAAACTCGAGGCACCATCAATGGCAGTTGCAAAGCTTTGTCTTCATGTATGCGTTTTGATTCCATTATTGTGGTGGGGCACGTGAAAACAGAGTCTGAAACTAGCAAAAAAACAAAAGATATTCACGTGGTTGTTAAAAGCTTTTCCTGTTTACTTTTTGTAGGCTTCTTTCATCATAATATCCCCCCTATGTAATGCAAGCTGAAAAATGGCTCAAGTATCTCGAGAATGCCCTGCAAGCCAATGGTCGCCACCTGATACTTGTCTTCCAACAAAGGATTATATGAAGAAGGCATTTGGAGGATGGACCATTCTTACCACAAAATATCTGGTCTAAAACTGTTCGAACCAATATCCCATGAGATTGCAATTGAAGAACAGCCTGGAGGAAAAGAACGAATTTCATGATCTTCTGTCATGCTTCTTCATTTTTTTTTTCTTTCCTGTTTGAAATCACCGAACTCCAGGTTGGAAAAGAGCAGGCTGACACCATGGGCTTCTTATAGTAAAGACATGTCAAGCCTATAAAGTCTAAAATATGTGAATATAGGCAGATGAAAGATATAAAAAGAAATAGTGACAGACATGGATGGATGAACGGCACTTTGAACATTCACATCAAGTATGGAGAATATAGGATGATTATTACGTTCTTCACTATAAACACACGTCATTCCCAACAATCTATTGAGCTTTTTGTGCATCCAAAAGCACATAACCTTACAGAACTAACATGGGATAGAGCAATTGAATAATTACAACTTTTGCAATTAAGGAACAACTACAAGATTCTATTAACTCTATCTAAGGTATAAAGAGACCAACAATTGGGAGAAAAGTACAAATTCGCTTACTACAGTGGCAGGGGAATGTATACCAAGGAAAGGAACAATGTCAACCTGCAACCAACTTTCAACTGCAGACCCCACTACTGCACCCGCCACAAGACCACCTAGTGTTAGTACCGTTGCCTTTCCTGGAATTAAGAAAAAGATCAATAATCAGATACGTTCTTTTAAGAATAAGAGTTGTATCAACTTGTGAAATTCTGAAAATTGGGGCTCCAATTAATATTGTTCTAAAGAAATTTTAAGAGAGCTTTCATTGTTCTTAAAATTTAACTAAATGTTAAAAATGTTCTGAAAGTAGACTACAGAACTAATAATGCAATCATTATTACATGATCTCGTTTGGTTGGTTGTTCGGAAGGTTACACTGGTAAACAAACACGGAACAATCAGTCGATCAATAGAAATATGCTAACTCAACAAAGAGAAATAAACCTTAAAGAAACTAATATTCATTCAATATTTTCTTTATCCACACTTTTTGTTGTAATATGCTCTTCAGACGATCTCTGGGCTTCTCTAAAACAGGAAACATGATGCCTCTATGCAGAACTCTCTAGTTCATGAGAATCAAACTCTTCCCATATCTATAAACAATACATTGTAAACCTTCTTCATCAAACTCCTTACCTAATTTTACGTTCTTTTTAGTCATGAAGTACAGGGTAGCACCAAAGCTTCCAGCCAAGATCAGTCCAGGAACATCAGCACCTGCATACGGCAGTGAAGAAGATGAAGAAGCTCCATTTACATAAGTCAAGACTGCTAATGCCCCGTATACACCAGCTTGTATGCCTAAGTCACCAGTAGATGGTGTTTCAACAGAAATAGGCATATTCTGCAGCCACTGAGAAGAAGCACTAGGAGAATTTATTGGTTTAACATCAGCAAATCGGATGCGATTGTTCTCAACTTTCCCGGCTCGACGCCGAGTCAAGCTCTGCATAAGTAGTATGTCATATGCAGCTTCAACCTGAATCACGTAAAGCAACAAGGAAAATTTTAAGGTTTTCCTACCATTTAGGCTATAGAGAAGCAATAATGCTTGTAACAGAAAAGGATTCAGTTAGCAAAGCCCTCGGTGCTTCAGTTAGCAAACCTTCCAGCTATAGTATAAAACAGAACCCATAAAATCATTTGTTAAAAACACAAAATCTGGCAGTATTAAAAGCTTTGAGACAATCAAACATTCACCCAGGGAACTGGAAAGCTCGTAGTCGTAACAATGATGTAACTATTTCCTCTGGCCATTCATGAAAAGTGTAAGATACTCGACATCCTACTTATAGCATCCAGGCAGAGAACTTTTCTCCAAATAACAAATAACTATTTTTGCCAATACATTATCAACAAAACAGCAAAATGGAATGAACGAGTAACTTGTGCCATAGAAGTGAATCAAGTGATAAATGACAAACAAGGTAGAACTGCAGGTAAGAGAAACCAAATATATTTAGAAAGAAGGTTAAGGCACAGACAAAAAGGCTATATAAGTAGCAAACAGTAGAAAACAATCTTCAACAAATGGATAAGATGGACATTTGGGAGTGGGAGTTGCAGAAATGAATTCTGCTTCTCTCTACATGTCAGAATATGTAAAATGGGAAAGTGGGTAGATCTTGCGGACAATGCTCTATGACCATTTTATCATCATAACAAGCTGTAATAATGTCCGTAACAATTACGAATTTGATTGTAACTGAAATAACGGTATTATATAACGCTATTATCCATAATATACAAAACACATTGAAGGGGAAAGCTCAAATTATTTCAATTTCAATACTTCACATGGGGTTCATTATAATACACAGTAGTTAAAATAAGCCAAACTATAAGAGAATCTATTATACAATGCAACATACTGATACTCGTCTACTAGGTTCCACTCATCGAAGTAAGAAACAGTACAGAAAATATCAAAATTAAGACACAAAACAATCAAATTCACATCAAACGCATAACACCAGACACCAAAATTTTCAAAATCAATGAAAGAACGACACTCAAAAGCTACGATCAATAAAATCACCTGTGCAATCGTCTTGTCGTCACTACAAGTAGCAAGAATGGAATTCTTGGCGCGGAGTATTTCATCAAACGAAGCTCCTTCAGAGACTCCAAGAAGCTTAAGCGCGTTCTCAAGAGACATTTCAGATGGCACCGAGTCATCAGCGCGGGAGCTTGCCTGAACCGGCAACAGCAGCGTCCTCGTAAATGCGCGGCGTTGAGGGAGGGCACCACCGCTCCAGGAAGCTGTTCTACCGGGAAATGTTGAGCCGGATCGTCGGAAGGTCGGCGGCCTAGGAAACGTTGAGCCGGCGGTGGGGCGGTTGGGCCGGACGGAGAGGGTGGCTGCCATTGATGGAATTGATTTTGTGTAGAAGCGTGAGGCTGGCCTTCGTTGGTGCTGTAGCGTACTAGCCTTTATTTTTCAAT
This sequence comes from Cucumis melo, assembly GCF_025177605.1. Taxonomy (NCBI): domain Eukaryota; kingdom Viridiplantae; phylum Streptophyta; class Magnoliopsida; order Cucurbitales; family Cucurbitaceae; genus Cucumis; species Cucumis melo. The sequence goes on along the minus strand of NC_066867.1, from coordinate 2,442,890 downwards.
TAAAAATTGAGGAATATTACGATTACTCATTCTTAGACTAAGTTCTGATGAGCTCTTTTTTATCATCTCATTTCCGCCGTTGACCATTCATCCGATCCTTCCACTTTCACGATGTACGGTCCGGATCTCCTTGTGAGGGTAAAATTGTTGACTATGATGTTAGAGAATTGTGTAGACAAGAGTTTATGTTTGACGCGGCATGTTGTGAATGGACACTAGTGAATGATTAAGGTTGTCCCACCTTTCCAAGTAAAATTAGATCAAAGTAATTTTGAACTTCGTAAACTTCCTCCTCCTCCTTAGTCTAGACTAAAATTACATTTTTAATTCTCATCTTTTTAAATATACGATTCAGTATCTTTTTAGTCTTCGTATCCATAGGAATAAATTCATTTGATATTGGAGCTTTCAAAATATGACTTCACAATCGTGAAGTAAAAATAGGTTTAAAGTTGGGAGAATAAAGTGGTTAAACAATGAAATTGACCAACGGATTTTTTTGACATCTTTTCGATAAACAATTGATTTTTTTATGGGGTCTTCGAAAATATAAGATTTCGTTAGTGTTTGATACACGATCGTTTAGATATAGCTACAATTTATACCTCATCTTTATATATGACTACAATTTATATTTATACGCGATCGTTTAGATATGGTTACAATTTATTTTTTCAATTTCATCGTTTAATTTTGTTACTAATTTTATGTTTAATTTGGTTATGATTAAATTTGGTTATACGATTGTTTAGATTTGGAGAAAATTTGGTATATTGTTTTTTAAATTCTTCTGTACACTATGTTTATATTTCTTTACGACCATTTACTTTTTTTTTATTTTTTAGACCATCGTTTATATTTATCTACTCCAATCCAAATTATTTTTTTAAGATTCTTTATTTTTACAAGATAGTTTACATTTGCTATTCCTATCTAAATGATTTCTTACAGGACTTTTAGATTTTGCTATTTTTTGTACTAAAAATGAAAAGAAGAAAAATGATAGAAAGAAATTGAAAAAAAAAAGAAAGAAAAGACGAAATCACATGAGGAAGACAATGAAAGAAATAACAGGAACGAATGCAAAAGAAAGATACAAAGACAAATCTGAGTTTGGTGTTTTGTTAAATCTATGTAAGTTAATTTTGTTTTTATTATAATTTGTTTTACCCATAATTCTTGTCCCCAACTTTAAATGTATTTATTTAAAAAATTTATGATTAATTAAAAGTTCCAATAAAAATTAATTTTAAAGGAATATAGTTAAAATATATTAAAATTGCATTTATTAAATTTAGGATTTAGTAAAAATAAATAATTTTTTTAAAAAAAATTGATAAGCTATTTACCACAAAAATTATTAGGACAAAATTGATTCGATTAATTCCTTGAATTTCGTATGGAATTTAAATATGTCATGGAAAGTTCTATTGTTTACTATTTCCCAAAAATAAATTCAATAAAATCTAAAATCGTAGTAACTAAAATAGGATATTGAAAAGAAAGAAAGAAAAGCGAGGTAGATTCGTTCGTTAACATGAAGCGCGAGAATTATTATTGAGAAATAATTCATAAATTAATATCTTTTCTCTCTTCCAGTCGATTCCCAGTATTTGTTGTACAAGCGACAATCAGAGCGATGTGTCCAGCCAGTAGCCATACCCACTCGCAAGATTTTTTCCTCTCACCGAAGAAGAACAACACGACGTTCAATTCCAACAAATTGGGGTATAAGACCGCTGGAAGTTGCTGGACTTGTTGAGTGTACCAGCTCGATAGCACAAACATGATTCTAATTGGGTCTACGACGTTGGGAATTGGAAGTTCCATTTCCTACAAATGTCACTTCTCGAACAGTTTGCGACGTGGGTTTTACAGTAAAGCTCATTCTAAACACCTATGTGTTAATGGAGGAGAGGATGGAAAGAAGAAAAGGGTCGTCGTCGTTGGCTCCGGTTGGGCTGGCCTTGCCGCTGCTAATCACCTCTGCAATCAGGTTCTTTTTGAAGAAAAGTTGCAAAGGAACATAGGAAAGGGAGAGGAAGAATAATAAATTAGTATAGCAGTCCATATTAACTTCCTAGCTCTCTGAGTCTCTACCTTGGTGCCAGTGTCAGTTTAACTGGTGAAATTTAGCTTCATCAATCAGTATAAGATTTTGGATCGGTGATTTAGCATGTTATTAATGGAAGACCTGTATTGTTATTCTCTCCTATTAATATTGATGGTTTAATTTAACATGGTACAAGAGGACATCCGCGAATTTAGTATAGGTCTAAGATCCAGCTCTCAACTTTATCATCTTTACATAATATATAAAAATATTATTTAGTTATGCGTTTGTCAGCCCTTTTCAACCCAGATTCAAGTATCAAATATTCTGCATTCGCCACTGAGAGAGGGAGTGTTATTAAAGTTCACTCGTCAGCTTTAAGTTTTGTAGTCGGTCGTTGATTTAACGTAGTACCGAAGCGATTTAACATTTTATGAAAGCAAGAAGTACAACTCCTATTATTTTATCTTCGACCGATGTTGATTCAATCGGTGGTTTAATAATTTTGGGTCAATAAGGGATTTAACAATATTTTTCTTACTATTTTATCTTGGATGCAGTCGAGTACTGAATATGATTTGATTAATGTTGAATGGAGTTTCTGTTGCAGGGATTTGATACCACTGTTCTTGAACCAAGCAATAATTTTGGTGGTGCTGATATTCATGGAATTCGTGGTAATAACCAAATGTGTTTGTTTAGGATCGATTTAGTAGTGTTCTTGTTTCCTATTTGTTTTTCACAGAAATAAGAATGTGAGTGTTACCAAGCAAGCACTTAATTTGTTGTTTCTGTAGATATATATGCTTGGTTTACTTATGTTTTGGATTGTTATATATTTTCGCAGTCCTGGTAATGTTTCATCCTGTTGTAGGTTACTGGCGTCCCTATAAGAATATATTTGGCCTCGTTGATGAGCTTGGTATCGCTCCTTTCACAAACTGGACAGCACCTGCTCATTATTCAGTTGACGGGTTGGAGGTAGATAGTACATAATAATTTTTTCAATCATTGATGAAATACCGAGACTCTCTGATCGATAAATTAATTTCCAATAGTTCCAAGTTTCATATTAGTCCATATACATTTATGTGTTCATCGATCTTGCAGTTAATTAGTTTTGAGGCTTGTTACTTTGAATTGTGTTGTGAATCGTGATGGCGATGTAGTTCTTGTGTAGGTAAAATTTCCACTATTCCAAGATCTGCCTCAACTGCCAACTCCTCTCGGAACCTTAATTTATCCAGAAGTATGGATAGCTTCACGTTTTCATGTCTTCACAATTGATTGCATAGTTTAAAATGGTCTTATGAAAACCTCCCTTTTGGTCCTTTTGGTCACAGTTCCCCCAGCTCCCGTTGTTGGATAGGTTAACATCACTTCCTTTGATGGCTGCAGGTGCATTTCTTTCGCATTTCAATATAGATAGTTCACAATGTATAGAAAAATTTCACATTAAAAATGAAATTTCCAACTAAAGCATTCTCAATTGGTTGAGGTTTTGGTCAACATGTTCGATTCTCCCCTTTGGTTAGTTCCTAGTATGCTCTCTTGTGTGAAACAGAACATAAAATGTTGGATTTTTTCTTATACAATAAGTTAAAGCATGATTATAATTCATGGTAATTACGATTTTTAATTGTGCAAACGCATACCAAGTACAACACACTAACTTCTAAATTTCCAATGCATTCTTTGTTCTATTTGGATCATCCATCATTGAAGGTCAACGAAGGAATATATTTGTTACAAGTGATTTATGTATTTCTCCCACTTCTTTATTTTGCTGAATTTTGTTTCTTTCAGTTATTGACTTCGACAATACGGATACGGCATGGAGAAAATATGACTCAAGTAATATCTTTGTTACCTGTGTAGACTCTTGGTAGTGGACTAATGCAAAATGAAGTGACTGATCAATAGTTGTTTCTCGCCGATAGTTACCGCCCGGGAGCTATTCAGGCAGTTTAGCTGTTCAGGAAAGCTCTATAGTAGCATACTCAATCCATTGCTTCAAGTAGGATTATATGCTCCAGCCGAGCAGTGCAGTGCTGCAGCAACCTTGGGAATTTTATACTACACTGTACTTGCTCACCAGGTTTGGAGAATCAAGTTACTCCGACCAACATTCCTGCTTCTTCTGTTGCTAATAATGTCAACGTTCTGTACTCTAAACTCGTGGATGCATGCAGAATGATTTCAATCTAGTTTGGTGCCGTGGAACTGTTAAAGAAAGGATTTTCCAGCCATGGATGGACTTGCTGGAGAGCAAGGGATGTAAATTTGTTGGGAGGAGAAAACTCACAGACGTAATTGTAGATGATGATACAAACTGTCTATCGGACATTCTTTGTGGCAGAGAAAGATATGAGGCCGATGCAGTTGTATTTGCTGTTGAAATTTCTGTACTCCAAGAACTCATTCGTAATTCGTATGGTTCCATCTCCCCTTAAACAACAGTGCAAATAGGTTACGTATTTATTACTGTTGCCTGTTTTTGGTTTGTCTATAACTGTTCTGGTTGTCCTTGTCGCTTGTTCTGTTTAGTGCAGCATTATACACAAAAGAGGAGTTCGTCAAGGTTTTAAACTTGAGAAGTGTTGATTTGCTCACTGTTAAGCTTTGGTTCGATAGAAAAGTAAGTAAAATGATAAGAAACTAATTTCATTGAACGAACTGCAAAGTTCAAGAAAAGTATCATTAAATTCTTACTGAAGAATTCTACATGATGGAGCCTTGTTAATACAATGTTAAACAGGTAAATATTCCAACTGCAAGTAATTCTTGCTCGGCCTTGGATAATTCATTTGGGTGGAGTTTCTTCAACTTAAATGCCATTCAAGATGAATACAAAGATGAATCAGTTACAGTCTTGCAAGCTGACTTTGTGAGTATAAGAACACCCTCTCCCCCCACTAGTTTATAAACTTTCCTTTTGTAGTTTAAAAGGTTAAGGTTACAGTCATCTTTTCCACAAATTAAACAGTATCACGCCAACGAGCTGTTGCCACTAAACGATGAAGTTATAGGTGAAAAGGTCAAATCCTACCTCTCAACATGCATTAAAGACTTCGAGAATGCCATCGTGGTGAAGAAGGAAATTGGAAAGTTTCCAGAATCATTAACTCACTTCTTTCCTGGTATATAAAATCACAACTTACATTTGGTTCAAATTCGTTTATCACTCTGCAAACTTTTTGTTTCATTTGTTGCTGTCTGATTTTCCAAAAGGTTCATACAAATACATGATGCGCGGCTTTACGTCGTTCCCAAATGTGTTCATGGCTGGAGATTGGATCATAAACCGTCACGGATCATGGTCACAGGTCTGATATCTACAAGTCTTTCCTTTGCTGATATGTGATGATCATTTTGTTATTCGATGTGTTGATGACTTGAACAGGAGAAATCATATGTGACTGGCCTTGAAGCTGCAAACAGAGTGGTGGATTTTCTTGAAGAAGGAAGTTTTGCTAAAATTGTGCCAGTAGATGAAGAAGAGCCTCATGTGGAGGCTCTTCGTGGTCTCAATAGAAGGATTGATGAGATTAGGTCCCAACTCCCATTCAACGGGTTCTTCCTCTAATGAATCAACAGAGAAACAGTAAAGTTTAGTCCCAATAATTTTGCAATAGTTTGAAGAATAATTACACAACAGGAAACATTTGAGGATATAATTATAAGTACCTCTTATTTATTCAAACTATACCTATTTGTCAAGGGTATATATCTCAGTGGGGCATTGAGTTATGCTTATTCTGACTAGTTACAAAGATTTTGATAATTTAGAACAATTGTTACGGTAATTTTTATCAAATAATATTTAATATATTAGTTTTTAACGCATGTCGTTTGTAATGATAAAAGCTAGTTCTATATCACTTGGAAAACATTTTTAACCTCAAATGTTAAGGGTGATTTACCCATACTCTTGTACCGGTGCTTGTAGACGAAAGGTTCAAATTTTTATCCCCTAACTCGTTGCATCTTTATCATTTGTTTGTTTTTTTCAGAAAACATTGCACCCTCACTATTAGTTTTATCTCCAACTTCTAATAGTTTTAAAAATAAGTTTAAAGAAAAAAAAAATTTAATTCCTTGATTGATAGTATATGAATGTAGACCATTAACACTCTTCTTAAAAATATACTTAGAACTTCGAAATATTGCATCTTTTAGTCTTACCAATAAAAAAAAGATATTAATTGTGATTAATTTGTTCGAGTATTCTTTAAGTTAGATTAACCCTACAATTTTTAATGAAAATTATTGTAATGACAAAATCGTTGAAAAATATTTATAGGATATAACAAAATTTTATTATATTCTACTTTGATAGATAATTTTTTATATATATATTTTGTAAATATTTTTGTATATTTGAAAATTATGGTAATAAATTATAATAATTAAGTCCATAGCACACACATTTATTGTTTGCAAAAATGGCAAAAACAAAGCACAATTCACATATACAAGTTGTAAAATGTCACAAATCTCCTCGTTACTGATATACATTTGATACACTTTATGCTCTTTGATACACTTGAAATACATTTGATACTTCTTGATAACCTCTGGACCTTGATACATTTGATCCACCATGGTACACTTTGATACACTCATACCTTTCAATACACCTGAAATGCCTGGATACATCTAATACTTATTGTTATACTTTATTCTTCTCGATACACTTAAATGTTTCACCGATAAGGTTAATATACTTAATGCACGACTAATAAACTTGTTATGCTTCATTGGTACACTCAACAAATTTGATACATGTGATATGATACACCTGATGAACTGCAGATACATTTAGTATTTTTAACTGATACATTTGATTGATTAAATACACTCGACATGCTTAAAGTCCTACTTATACACTTGATACAATATTGATATACACTTTGTAAACTTGATTGATATACTAGAAAAAGATTCACTTTATTGATATGTTGATATACATTAAGAATATACTGTTGATATACTTCGTAATGACACATTGAGTTACATTGAATGAACTGTATAATATTTGAAAAAAATAAAAATCACATAATAAGTATATCAACCAACTAATACATATAATATAAGTATATCACACTACTGATTTACAAAACTCGATACAAAATAAAACCAAAACAAAATTAACGTAAAAAAAATGAAACAAAATCATTTGAAATTAGATTCAACTCAAAATACATATCGAAGGAAGTAGAGAAATAGACGAAGTTAAATTACTCTCATTGACGACCATTACATTTTATATTACAATTAATGTACCATTGATATCCTAAAAACAAGATTAAGATCTGAAGAACAAATTGTTTTTCTCGGATAAGAAAGAATGATTAGGGTATTAAAAAGTGGAGAAGAAATAGTTATAAAAGAAATATATTATTTTTCCACGTTTGTAAAATTCTAAAACAATATGATACATCTCCTATATCATATTCTCAAAATGCTACTTAGTACAATCTCCCTTTTTTAATATATTTAGACATTTTGTTTGGAAAATTGACAAAAGCACGAGTAACACACTTTTAATTTTAGTTTTAGAAAAATAGCTCGTATTTTATTTTCATTTTCAAAAGTTATATATTTTTTTTTTGAACTTGTAAAACTATTTTTCTTAGTCAATGTCAACCACAATCCAGATTGGCGGAGATCTGGCTGAAATTGATCGAAAAAAATAGTTTTAACCGTTTAAGAAACGAAAACCAAAACATTTGGTTACTTTTGTCAATCTACCATTTTATTTAAATAGTGTAGAAGTCGTGTCACGTATATATCCACCGGATCCGACGGTGGCGACGGCCGTTGCTGCCTCTGCTCGACGCAAGCCACCACATGAGTTCGCCCTGTTGTATTATCGTTGGTGCCGAAATCCTGATCTCCTGAGACGCTGGTTTGCATCTTCTAGGGTTTTTTTATATATATTATTAGTTCTTTAGCGTACTGGATAGTTAGTGATCGTTTCACTTCTTTGATTTTTCATCGCAATGTGCCCAGATAAATTGTATTTACATGAACGTTATTGAATTTCAATCAAGCCGAGAGTAGTCGCACTTCGAATTCTACCTCTCGGAAGCTTAATTCCTGCTAGATTAGTGTAGTGCAGGTCCTTATAGATTTCCTAACGTTTTGACTTCGAGGAAAGAGAGTAGGTCTTAGCATAGCATGTGTACTGGAAGCCTGTAGAGTATAGGATGGACCTTGGGAATTGTACCATGCTAATAGAGCGAGATTCTCAGAGTTCCGACAAGATAATTTGTACGGCCTACGGCTTGATTTTGTTGGTTTTTGATATTGAAAATCGGGAGGAATCCATTATTGGGTCGGAAAACTCACGGTAAAGATTAGAAGATGGTTATGAATTAAGAACATTTTAGTTCTTTTTCACAATTTTGAAGTTGATGGGAAAGTGTTATTGTTCTTTATGTACTTATCTACAATTTATGGAGGCGTTCTTATGAGCTGAGAATATTTTAATTCTTTTACAAAATTTTGAAGCTGATGGGAAAGTATGGTTCTTTATGTACTTGTCTACAATTTGTGAAGGCATTCTTATAAACTAATAACATTTTAGGTCTTTTTCATCATTTTGAAGTTGATGGGAAACTTTGGTTGTTCTTTATTGACTTGTTTACAATTTTTGGAGGCATTCTTATGGACTTCCATTGTCGTATGTACGTGTGTCATCAAACCTTTTGTTTGCTTTTTTTTTTTCAGTACTGGGAACATATATGAACCCCCTATCTGTATCTTTAAAGCCTAAACCATTACAAAATACTGTCATCAAGCAAGTTCTTGTCGCTTTTGGTTGCTGCTGAAAACTTTTGATGTTGTGTGCTCTGCTTTATAAACTTTTAGTTCTTTTTCTGTCTGCTGACCTGTTTCCACTGATAAAACAAATAAATCGTGAAGAAGCAAAAAATTGAGCTATTTCTCATTAATCAACATCAGTACGTAGAAACCACTGGTTATGAAACCGTATATTGCAAGATTGATATGATTAGAGTACTCGTTTGGATCTGATAAAGTTGTTCTGCTTAAGATTTTAAGTGCTTATGAGATTTTTTTCCCAAAGCTGACTAATATGATTTGTGCTAAAAGAGCCTTTCCATGTGGGCCTAATTGCTTTTTCACCATCATTATCCATTTTGTGTTGCTCAAGTTTTTATGTTCTTTAATTGATTGGGGTAGTGCATTATTAGCCAGTCCTGAGTATAGTTCACTGGCTCCCTCTACAATTGATCTTTTCCAATTTTCAGATCATTTTGATTCTCATCTTCTCAGTTACCTTGTTTTTTATCTGTAAACATGTTCAAAATTTTGTTGGTTTCATTTCTAGCTTGTTTGGATAAAACCATTTGAACAAGAAACATCACATCATCACATCAAGTTGCCATTCAATAAAGTGTTTGTCTAAAGAGAAAAAGGTAAGAGAGAGGATAGCAAATTTGATGGTAATTTTACTCTATGAAGTTCAGAGTTCTGAAAGCAGCCCCCCCACCAGGAAAAGATAGAAAAGAGAAAGCAAAACAAAAAGGGTACAGATTTAATTACAGTCTCCTATTCCTACTTACGTCACATCAGATATATTACTGACCTGGTGTTTTTCCTCTCTTCCTTATCCTCTCTCTCTCTCTATCTCCTTGGATTTTCCCTAACAGGAATGATAAATGAAGCCTTTTCAAGCTGCAGGTCACTCCCAACCCAACTAACAGTCATCATGCAACGCCCAACCTTCTACAGCTTCAATGGCAGCTTTTGCTAGAGAGATCAAAGTTAAGGCTTTGCTTGGCAGTCCCACCTACTTGTCTAAAACGAATTGTGCCACTGCCACCATCTATGGATGCTTGGTTGTTAATCACTTATTCACCGAAAGAAGAGTGAATCAATGTAGATTTGGTTGTACGGATGGCGACAATCCTAAGGTGAGTTTTTAAACAAGAAAGATTCTTAAAGACGACTAGTTACATCTATCTTTATGCATCACACACGATAGTTTGCTACATGATAAATATTTTTATAAATATTTATTTTGTGTACTTAATAAGGATGAGATGCATAGAAATAGATTTATAGAGAGGATAAATTGTAAATTTGGTTGGTGTGATTCGGAAAAAGTTATAATTTAGTCTCTGATTTTACGAAGTTTTATCAAATTAGAAGGATTAGATTTTAACTTTCTCCAAACCATTACCATGTTTAGAGCAACTATTTAGGGCAGTTGGGTCTTTTTCTTCTTCTTCTTCTTCTTCTTATTGCTAATCTAAGTGAAAATTATTTGCAAAAGTTTAGTGGCTTTTGTGAAGTCCTTGTATTAATCAAATTCTAAAGGGAAATCTTGTACTTTATGTCAATCATTCCTTCCAAATCTGATGAGAAAAAGAAAAAGAGGCTATTTTGCTTCCTACTTTTTTTCAAGTTTAAGAAACCAATGGAATGCTAAGTATGGAGGCAAAGAACATTTGATTGGTGAGTTTGAAAGACAAAAGTTTCCAATATTTAGATGTGTTGTCTTTTCTAATCTAGCTATCCTCATGATATATTATTTCGGCATAAATATGAAAACATGTGGACTAAATTATTACAAAGGGACCAAAAGTGTTTTTAATCGTATAATAGAGTATCTGAGGCCTACTTTCCATTTTATCTGTATGATTCTAAATTTAAAAACAAAACATTTTTAAAGTTTATTTTATCTTTTGCCTATCATCATTGGCACTTCTTTAATGTACATGACACATGTGACAGATCATTGAAGATCTACATATGGGATTATTGTAGCTAACTACTTATGGGATTTTCTTTCATCCCACATTATCTTTTTTTTTTTTTTATAATTATTATTATTGAATTGGACTCCTACATTTTGCTTCTTCTTTTCATCTCTACTTTTGGTGTTTTTTTTTTTTTTTTTTTTTAGTTTTTTTAGCTTCTTTTCATCTTTACTTTCTGTTTTCATTTCATCCTTAGGGTTTTAAGGTTTACATTTTCACTTTTAATATTTTACCAAAATAATAATTCACTTTGATATTTGTTTCCGGTAACTAATAATTAATTTGGATGAATTACAATAAAGTAAAATTTCACCAATCTCCTTGTCACCATTGCAGTTAATTTAAAATGTCTACATCATAACTATTCTCAGCAATTGAAGGAAAGATATCGCTAAAAATCAAACTTGAGCGATTCAGAGGAAGGAGGTAATGTGTAAATGTTGAAATCTAGGGAAACGAATATTAAACTCAAACTTAAACGTGAAAAGATAATATCTTAAATCATATGAAATAAATATAAATTAAAATTTGATTGAAAACTTGGGTCGAAAAAAATATTTTTCTCTAAAATTCGAATAAGAGAACTTATTATATGTGAAAATTGAAAGTTTATCAACCCGTTGTATATTTTAAATGGATTTATTTTAGAAATAGAAAAGATAAAATTTAATAATATAAAATATAAATATTTTGTAAAATTTTTTATTTTGTATAATTTATCTTTTAAAAATGGAGAGAAATTGAAAGTTAATTGGAATATTATAAAATGGAAAAAACTTAGGTGCAACTACGATTGTAACCGTGTTCGATAAAAAATTATCACTTAATAATTAAGTGGTTAGGTTAAATCGAGCTTGCTCTTACCAAATTTATAACCTATTGAATACAAACATATAAAGTTTTTTTTTTCATTTTTAACTTTTATTTTTTTTACAATTTAACCTAAGTAAAACTTGAATTGGAATTAGGAAACATTTATTATAGTTACTTTTCTTAAAAGTTTAGTTGAAGTATTGGAAATCTACGGACTATGCTCTTGATTTGATGTCTAGACAAGTTAAACTCAATCTTACCACTTGTACAAGTGATGGATGTGAAGGCTAGTTTAGTCTTTTCCTTTCGTTTACTTGTTTAAAGTGAGAGAAAAAAAAATTGCTTACGGTTAAATTTGTCTCGTGATCCCTATTAAATACAATTCATCAAATTGATATAAACAGTAATATTTTGTAAATAGTTTCAATATATTAATGTTTTTTACAAAATACCCCATTTAAATTCATTTCATACCGATCAAAGATTGATTTATAAAATGTTTGATTCTCGTAACCATCCTCGTAAAAAATATATATTATTTTTAATCTAAATTTATGTAATGTGTTTGGATTATACAATAAAAAAAAACAATAGTCAAATGGAATATAACTCAACTAACATAGTAACGTATTTGTACTAATAGTCAAATGGTCTGTGTTTGAGTCAAGAAAAACAAAACCGAAGAATATAATAATGTATATCTTTTTAAGTTCACTATGTCAAAAAACAGTATCAAATAATTTATATGTAACTTATTTTCAATAAAAAAAAACAATATCAAACTAATTAGATAATATTAAAATGACATAGCTTAATGATAATTCATATGAACTTTTTTTTTTCAAAAAAATTTGAACATTAAGATCTTCGGTATAAATTTTAAAAATGATGTTTTTTTTAAGAGTTGTCAAAAATAGGTACAAGACTTTCCTTCATAACAATTATTATAATTATAATTATAATTATTTAAAAAACGGGAAGTAGATACACTAATTTAACTATTATTAAGAAAAAAAAGTTAAAACTTTGTTATTTATTTTAAAAATGCATGACTTATTTCAAAAATTACAATTTTAATCTTTAATTTTTATAAATAGTTCAAAATGCACCAATTAAATAGAAGTTCTATACATTTTTTTAATGAAATTTAAGATTTGATGACCTAAAACAATACTAGATTTCTTAAAAATATATCATTGTAATAAAAAATCAAGTATATAAATTAGAAATGAAATAAAATTAAAATTAAACTTGTAAGTTTGTAACGCGATCCTTATCCCACAATTTAAATTTTAGATTAGATGAAAATATTTTCTTTCGAAAATGTAAATTTAAATTAGTTGATTGTATATTTAAAAATATATAAAAAATAAGAAAATATTGAAATAATTGATTTTGCTTTTTATTTGGTATGATTAATACAAAAAAATTAAGTTTGGCAAAAGAAAAAGTTCCAAAAATAATTTGTTAGGAGTAAATTAGGAAAAACTGACATTTCATATTATTATTTATGGAACAAATATAATTATATATGATAAATTGTTTTAGGTAATGAGAAATTAAATATGGTAATTATATATATATAATTATATATGGTAAATTACCATTGAAGTCGTGGACTCGATCCATAACTTTGCGCAGACTAGACACATGGTCGTGTTGACTGCCAATAAGGATGGACAACTCACCACAGTCGTGTATCGGGTCGGCAACTTCAATGTCTTGTCATGTACTCGGGTCCACAACTTCACTACCCTGTTTTTTACGATAGTTCATCTTCTACTCTATTTTTTATATTATTTTTAAAAAAATCGTCCAACTTTGATAGTGAAAAAGATAAAGTGAAAAATTATTTAGATTCTAACTTAACTAATTTGTTGCATTTAAAAGCTTAAAGTTGTACAACCAAATTTTGTTTCTTTAAATTGAAAGACGACAATTACATGGTGGTGGTAGAACCTCTTATTCTTAAAAATGGAAGTCATGCTATAAATTTACTTTGATGCAGTTTAGTTTTATGTAACTTGTGATATAGACTAATTTGTAGTATAATAGAGCAAAATGTAATAGCATGGTTAATATGCAATGTGGTTCGATCTTTAGTGATTACTCCTTTAATTCTTTCTTAATGGATCTTGAACTTGGAATCTTAGAATGATGTTTGTATATCCAAGAACTTTAGTCTTCAAATGTGATTAGCTTTAGGAATTAAAAAGTCTTCTAATAGTTGAGAGAATTCTTTTGAACTATTTGGAGTATAAAATTTCGAACGCTACAAAAGAATAATAACTTTCTAATTATAATGTTTTTAAGTGAACTTTGTGGATTTGAACTTGCTTTTGTCCATACACCTGACATTAGACCCAATTAATTGAATTTTGGTTTTATTTAGCGTCCGACTAAATTGGGTATGTTTTTTTGTTTCATTGGGATTAACCACTTTATGTATTCAATTTAAATTTACGACACGTGTCAATTAATTGGTTCCAACTACGATGATCAGTAATTTCATCATTAAATTGAGAAACAACATGACAACTTGTGATTTATTCAAAATTTCTCATTTAACAAATACAACTAAAAAAAATGACCTATATATCACAAGAAAGCAAAATTTCTACGGTAGTATAGTATATATATATTCATTAAATCCAAATAATATATCATGTAACATATTAAATGCTTGATAGCAATAACATTGGTCATACAAAGTTATCCTACCAATTACCTAAAACACTCCTTGTTCTAAGAGTTAATTTTCACACATAGACTTGCTTGAATTTGTCTATGAACTATAGGTACTTTCATACTCATTGTTATATATTAATGATGTTTTTTTTTTATTGTCTTTATTCATAAATTAGTAAACATATTTATCAAAATTAGCACAAAGCATCCGACGTTAATACTTGTACTATCAATATCAAAGTCAGAGGTTGGATTTGACCATCTCACATAATTAGTGTAAAGAAAAAACCTTGTAATTATATTTTGTGTAAAAATAATTATTAAAACTAATAATTAATAAAAATATTGACTCTATAGCATTGTCTTGGAAAAACAATTATTTATTCGACTAAATATAATTCGTACAATAAAATAAACTACAAATTCAACTTTTATATGTTAAATTTGTAAACTGAACATCGATCCATTTTGACATTTCAATCAAATATGAATGTCAAACAATCTAAAGGTAGACTTATATTTCATACCTAAATTATATGAATTTCGAAGTGCTCTCATTGGATAGCACTAGCTTATAGCTTAGATAGGTTCAACTTAGGCTTTTAGATGAGTCCAATATATATCTTGAAAATGAAATTAATTCAATCATCACTTTAGATGGTCCAATAAACCAATGCAATTTGTGGAATGCACAACTTACATACAAGTATAACGTAACAATTGTTCTTAAACAAGTAAAAGAGACATATTAATTACTATGATGATCACGTACTTAATATAAACTGATCAAGTGACTCATGTACATGTAAAGAGACTTTCTACCTCATCAAACTCTTCTCAATTCAAGATTTATTAGCTCATAGTAATACTTGGACTAAACTTCAGACTCAATTCATCGTATAAAAGGTACTACGTTGTGTTTAACTTTGATTACGCTATCTTAGAAAGCTTGACATCCCATTTTTTATCTTGTCATTTGGAGTAGCTATATTACCATACTAACTGTATTGATTGTATACATCCATTGTGAATTCAAAGTCACAGAATTTACAACATGAAGTAAACATTAAAAAGAAAAAGAGAAAAAGAGAAAGAAGTTTAAACTATAGAAACGAAGACATTCCTTGAAAAAAAAAACAAGAACTTGTTAACAACCCACGAGCAAAACACTCGAAGAACAATACAAAATGGTGTGTTCATTCAATTTACTAAAGAAAACGTTAAAGTTAAAAAGACATTGGAATTGTCGTCGCCTCCAATAATTTTGACGATACTGTCACTCACGCTTGATATCGTATAACCCGACCCACCTATATAATTCCCTCTCTTTCTTCCCTCACTGGCCGCTTCCAACAAATTCTTTCTTTTATCATTGTTCTTCATTTTTCAATCCAATCAAATTGCGGCCCCTTTTGCCTATTCCCCTTAAAACCCTTTACTTTGCTATCAAATACGATTTCCAGTTTTAGTTCTTTATCGGGTTTCTTTTATTTTTGGGTTATAATCGATTGTTATGGCGGCGAGTGCATCTTGGCATCCTCAAGAAAATGGGTTCAACGAGATCTGTGGCTTGCTCGAGCAGCAAATTTCTCCTACCTCGAATCCGGACAAGTCCCAGATTTATCTTGCGTTTGTTCTTCAGCAATACTCTCAGTTCCCTGACTTCAATAATTATCTTGCGTTTATTCTTGCACGAGCTGAGGTTCTTCCAGTTCTCTCTTATTTTGCGGTTGTTTGAATGTTCTCGCAATTTCGCTTATTGGGTTTTGATCGGGTTGGCTGGAATGGACTGTGTGGTGCTTGAGACTTCTGGGTTTTAATTGTGGGTTTGGGTTTGATAAAGTTTGTAGAGTTGGGATTAATTAGTTGATCAATCCTTGAGTACTTTTCTTGATGCGGGGAGAATGCTTGTTTCCTTTCAAGATGGAGCCTTCGTGGATATTGTTCATATTTGTTTAGTGGAAGTTTGATTTCTTGAGTAAATTATTGGTTAATCTTTTTTACTATCTGTTATGTATTACTTCCCTATAAACGAAGTCGCTTCTCATGTATTTGATACTACTTGATTCATAATAACGATTCTGAAGCTTGATTCCTGGAGGGTAATCTCCTTTAGTCACTTAGGTTACGCCAGGTTGTTTTTAGATTTAGCCTATCATTCATTTACAAAATTCTAGTTTTGGAATTCAGAAATTGAGTTGATGTATTGGAGCTTTCTGCAGGGTAAATCAGTTGAGGTTCGACAAGCTGCTGGCTTGCTTTTGAAAAACAACCTTAGAACTGCATACAAGTCGATGACTCCTGCCTTTCAGCAATATATTAAATCCGAATTGTTGCCATGTATGGGAGCTGCAGACAGACATATTAGGTCTACAGTCGGGACCATCATCAGTGTCATTGTTCAACTAGGGGGAATATTGGGGTGGCCTGAGTTGTTGGAAGCACTTGTAAGATGCTTAGACAGTAAAGACCAAAATCACATGGAAGGTGCTATGGATGCTTTGTCCAAGGTTTTATTCTTTATCCTAGAATATTATTTTGTCTAGTTTTAAGAGGTTCAAATGTATGGACCAAAATTCTGGTCGTATAATTGTTCAGTCTATATTCTGTACATGCATGCTGAAGTTCAATATTTAGATTAAACTGCCCCTTGAGTGCGGCTTGTTTGTTTGTAAATTGACCAATTTGATTCTGGCAGACTTAAACTTTGTGAGAATGAAATTTGATATTTTGGTCCATGCTAAAAACCTGGTTTATAAGGAAAACTTAACAATTCACTTGGGCTTCAACTTTTGAAGTTCTTTATGCATTCTCTCAAGGAAGATCTGGGATATAGTTTTATATTAAATTTATGTTGAGACAATTTGATATTTTAGTGTGTGTTAACAAGGTATGACATTTTTTTAAAATATATGTATAATTCTGGCTTAGATTTGTGAAGATATACCTCAAGTGCTTGACTCTGATGTACCTGGATTGTCTGAACGCCCAATCAACGTATTTCTTCCTAGATTATTTCAGGTATGGTCATCTTGTACCCCTCATATCTATTTTTCTACGTATAGTTATCATTGACTCAATTGGCATTGTAGGCTCTATCTACCTACTGCCGTTAAGTTCTTTCAGTTTGTTTTTCACTTTTACCTGTAACTCTGTTTCCTGATTCTTGCACTTGGGTATTTTTGAACAGTTTTTTCAGTCTCCACATGCTACATTGAGAAAACTAGCCTTGAGTTCTGTGAATCAGTACATTATGCTGATGCCCACTGTAAGTAATAAGTATGTGATATACTTTGTCAATACTTATTTTGGACCTTATTCTGGTCTTTGTATTGATAGTGGTTCTTACAATATGTATGATTTCAGGCGCTTTACATATCCATGGACCAGTATCTTCAAGGTTTATTTGTTCTTGCAAATGACTCTACGGCAGAAGTGCGAAAGCTGGTTAGTGCTTTATTCTAAGTGCGTCTAGAGTACGTGTTATTATAGTTGCTTAAGCATGGGGTGATCTGTTTTTTCTCTTGCCTCAAGAGAAATTTAATATGTGGAGATTGATGCAGTCTTGTCTATGTGTCTATATCTCTTGTGATCAATGGAAGTGGCTACTTGATCCGTAGTGGGAATTTTTGTGTCAGTTGCATTTTTCTTCTGGGAAACTCAAGTGACAAAATTCCAGTTGATAAAGAAATATATGAGTGCATATGAGAAAGTCGATCTACTTATCACACACTAGATCGGATATCTCCTATGCTGTGAGTGCCTTTAGCCAGTTCATGCAGGCCTCCCTACGAGGAACACATGGAGGCAGTTAATAGAATTCTGAGGTACTTAAAAACAACCCATGCTAAAGGGTTGATGTTCTGTAAGACCGGCAAAAGAGCTATTGAGGCCTATACTGATTCTGACTGGGCAGAGTTTGTTGTTGATAGGAAATCCACCTTTGGCTACTATACTTTTGCATGGGACAATCTCCTAACTAGAAGAAGTAAGAAGCAAGGGGTTGTGGCTATAATCAGTGCTGAAGTTGAGTACAGGGCTATGAGTTTGGGGACATGTGAGGAAATTTGGCTACATAAGGTTTTATCTGACCTTCATCAGGACTATGAGGTGTCGATGAAATTATTCTGTGGTAATAATGCAGCTATTAGCATCGTTAATAATCCAGTTCAATATGATAGAACTAAACATGTGGAGATTGATCAACACTTTATTAAAGAAAGACTGGACAATGGTAGCATATGCATTCCTTACATCCCCTCGAGTCAACAAGTTGCTGATGTTCTCACCAAGGGGTTTTTCAGACAGAGCTTCGATTCATGTGTAGCAAGTTGGGCCTTATTGACATTTATGTCCCAACTTGAGGAGGATTGTTAGAATTAGTGGGTTTAAGCCTGACGAAAAATTAACCCTAGTATTCTTTCCTTTTTTATCCTATTTATTTTCCCCTATTGTATCTTTTGTTCGTATGAGATAATAGTAAAAAAGTCAGATCATGGTTTAATAGTAAAAAAGTCAGATCGTGGTTTTTTCCCGGTACTCGGGTTTCCACGTAACTCGGTGTCGTATTTTCTTTACCGCTTTTAATATTTTCTCATAGATCTTGAAGATTTTGCTTTATCTCTCACTATTTTCCTTCTCCCAATTTTCTGTTCTTTTTAGTTCTGCCCACGAGTATCTTATTGTCAGATATTTCCGTGTGCATAAGTTTCATTGATTAATAAATCCTTTGGTTTCTTATAGAAGAAAAATAATGCAGCCCTAGGATGTTGCGATAAATCATCTGTTTGACACCTATAATGTGGGCTTAGAGTAATCTAGTGTTAAAGTAATGATACAATTAGATTTAAGTAATCTATTAGTTTATGCTTTTGGATTGATCACCGTGATCTAACGTTAAACTAGAGTGGGTCATGTGTTCTTCCGACCCCTATAATAGCGATTTACTTCTTCATTTGGTATTGATTTTCACTTGGAGTTTTTACAAATTTGTAAGTTCACTAGAGAGGCAAAGTGTTAAAGTATTGATATAATTAACTTTATCTAATACATTAAATTAAACTTTTGGATTGATTGCCGATTTAACAAGTAGTTTTAATTCTTCTCTGTGCTTTGCATCTTTTCCGAGCAGGTTTGCCAAGCATTTGTGCAGCTAATTGAAGTACGCCCAACTTTCTTGGAGGTTGGTTTCCTATTTGGTCCTAGTTGGATTATGTATTATCTTAAAAATTTCCTGCCTTACGTGCCTTGGACACAAAAACTAAGTTGGTTTCTGTCTAATTCCTTCGCTTCTTCAACCAATAATTTTATCGTTCTTTATACTGCATTAATATCTTTCTTCACTGCCCTGTTTCTGAAAAAACTGTTTATCATGTGGTTTTGCAGCCACACCTGCGGAATGTAATCGAATATATGTTGCAAGTTAATAAGGATGCTGACGAGGAAGTTTCACTTGAAGCCTGTGAATTTTGGTAATCGTCATCTTGTAACTATACACCTCTCTATCTATCTTAACTGGTATAGCTTGTTACTTGTTTATGCAACTTTAGTTTTGTAGATGAGTTTGGTTATTGTTGTCATTTTTTCTAGTTGCATTCATTTCCTTTATTTTCTCCTTAATTGTTTGCTTATTCTGCATAATTTTGTGGAAACGGGAATTGTACTGATGGATTTTCTATTCCATGATTTTTTGGATTCTTGGATATAATTCTATATTTTATTATAAGAACAATTTTCATTGATGAATTAAATATGCAAATACGAAGGGGACGTGTTTCAGAACATTAGGAATTGCGAAAGAGGTGTTGTGGTTGGCCTCTACCAAGGAAATAGATTAGTCATGAAAAGATTTAGAGAGATAACTTGAGAGGAAACCTCAAGTGAGGCAAGATCTAAAACTGAAGCCTCCTCTGTTGTAAATTTTCTTGTCTTGTTCCGGCTGTGCTTGCAAACCAAAATGTCATTTTCTTTAGTATAATTGTATACCCTTTCTTTCATTTTTTGTTTTACTGTTTGTTATTCTGTGTGTCGTTAGGTTCAAGTTTAATATCATAATATACCTTCTTGGAAATGGGTTGGCCTAGTGGTAAAAAAAAGGAGACATAGTCTCAATAATTAACTAAGAGGTCATGGGTTCAATCCATGATGGCCACCTACCTATGAATTAATTTCCTACAAGCTTCCTTGACATCTAAATGTTGTAGGGTCGGGTGGGTTGTCTCATGAGATTAGTCGAGGTGCACGTAAGCTGACTTGGACACTTATGGATATTAAAAAAATACCTTCTTGGAAACTTCTGTTGAGTTTTGATAAAGCTCATTTTTTAAATGAGTTGAAAACTTCTGTTGCTTGGTTGTATACTCAATGCTCATGTACACCTTTCTTCTGTTTTTTATTTTCTATTTGTTTATCATGTTTGTTTGTGGCCTTGTCTTGATATCCCAAACAAGTAATTTTTGGCTTTGAGTTCATACGAAACCCATTTTCATTCTACTTGCACATTTTCTTCATTATCAACCTATAGCAAAAATTTTGGTTTTTTTTCTTTTAGAAATTAAGATGCTCAAAAACCATTTATACCCATGGTATGTCATATTTGCTTTTAGCTAGACCGTTTGAGAATCCAAAATGATTCAGTACATTGTTTGGTAGTTTTGCCTTAGATATGGTAGACACCTTTAAGGTGTTCCCCTCCATTTGTCTTGATCCTCATAATACGTTGTGTGGAAAAGGTGGAAAATAGGTGGGCTTTCTTCATATTTAGTACTTTTTTGCCAAAGATCTGTGGGATATTTGGTCCACATTGTAGCCCCCTTCCAGTGAAGGGCCCTTATTATTAGGGAAATCAATTACTTTCACCCAAGGATACAACATTATTTATTTCATAGCATGAGAGTGTTGTTACTATGTTTTCTCTTTCCCTTGATGGGAAACAGACACATTTCATTGATTTTTGAAATTAGTTACAAAAGAATATTCTTTTAGTGAACAAATACACAAACACTTTCAATGTGAAATGAGGGTGAATAAGCTGTAATTACCAAATGGAGAAGATATTTTGCTCCAAGATAAATTTTCTTTCCCTTATTGTCATTGTAAATTCATGGTAAATCATGTCCCTAATGAATACTCATCTTTCTTCCGCCCTTGGCCTTTGAGACTGCTAATGGATGATGGCTCCTTTTTTAAAATTTCCTCCTCTAACCTAATGAATATTTGTGTTGGTTATTTTCTTTGTTTTATTTGTTTCATTTTAAGTTATGCTTGGCAGGTCTGCATATTGTGATGCCCAATTACCTCCTGAGAACTTAAGAGAGTTCTTGCCACGTTTAATTCCAGTATGGCACATGCTCAGATAAATATTTCTTCCTTTCGATACCTTGCTGTTGAGATATTTGTAATGCTTTTTATGAGCATGTTTCAACTTCTGTAGGCATTATTGTCAAATATGGTTTATGCTGATGACGATGAATCACTTCTTGAGGCTGAGGTGAACTGGCTTACTTAGAATTTTATATTTGTATAATTAGGTTTGCCCATTGGTATATTTCATGATGTGTCTTTCACTTGTTTTTACAGGAAGATGGATCTCTTCCAGACCGAGAGCAGGTACAATTATTTTTTCAATGCTGGTTTTGGAGAGCATATGTGAAAAATATCAGTGTTTCACCACCTTGATGTCCATGATGAACACGTGCTATTTACTTAATAATGTCATCTTTATTAATATTTTGCCTGAATTGTTGCACTCAGGATCTAAAACCCCGTTTCCATTCATCAAGGTTACATGGGTCAGATAATGCAGAAGATGATGTACGTCATGTTGATATTTTCTTTACTTTTGGCTTATTGGTTTTGATCAACAGATAAAAACGATTAAACTATGTTTATTTTCCTTTAATATCTACATCTTTGCATAATTCAGGATGATGACGTTGTAAATATATGGAACTTGCGCAAATGCAGTGCTGCAGCTCTTGATATTCTCTCAAATGTGTTTGGGGATGAAATTCTTCCTATGTTGATGCCCGTTGTTGAGGTAGGCAAAAATTCCGTACATCAGCAGACTTTGTTTTCTAAAAAAAAAAATTGTCCAGGTAGACAAATAATTGGGCAAAAGAAGCAAAACCTCTGGTGTGTAACATTTTACTGTTTTTGTTTCTATATTCTTTCTATTGTCAGTCGCTCAGGAAATCATTCACTGTGAACTTTATCTTGTATTTTCCTTCAGTTATTTGCCCTTCAATATCTACAACAACAGTTATAGATATTGTTGCTTTTGTGGCGTGCTTGTCTAAAACTGTTTTCGCACAGCAGTTTAATCACTTGAATGAGTTTTAGATTTCTGTTTATTTACCAAAGTAAAGGTTTGATGTGTATATTCATTAAATGCCATTCTTCATTACTATTGACATTTATCTCGCTTCAATGCATCATAAAAATACCTGGTATGAGGGCAATGTTAGTTCTGTAGACTTATTTGGATTTTATATATTATTTGCCCTAGAATTCTCCATAGTTTCAATTTCTTTCTTGGTAGATGTTTTAATCTGATATATGAACTTGGCCGAGATTTTTTTAGGCCAATTTGTCCGCTAATGGTGATGAAGCCTGGAAAGAAAGGGAAGCTGCTGTACTGGCTCTTGGTGCGATAGCTGAAGGTTGCATTAGTGGACTTTATCCTCATCTGCCTCAGGTGATATGCTATATGATTTTAATCGGCCAATGTTCATAACTTGTGGGTTCTGATTGATACAAGTTCCTATAATTAATATCTTCAATGGAAGTTTGTTAAGTTAATACTGCTCATTGTTTTTGATAGATCCATTTCCTTTAATTGGCAGTTTGTGATATCTTATAACTTAATGTTGCTCGTGTTGCTTGCTTCCTTATCTATAAAGTCAAAATATTCAATGATTTGTGCTTTTTGCAGATTGTTACATTTCTCATTCCTCTTTTAGATGATAAATTTCCTCTAATAAGGAGTATATCTTGTTGGACACTTTCTCGTTTCAGCAAGTTCATTGTGCAGGTATGTGTTTGCGAGTGTTCAGTTTATTTTATTTGGGAATATTTATGCAAAATTTTGTACAAACTACTGTAATTCTTTTTCTAAATTATGTGGTATTATGAATCCTGTGGTTTGATTATACCATGCCAAAGATGAAACTAAGGGCCCCTGAGAATATGAACAGTTTGATAATGTTCTCATGGGACTTTCACGAAGCGTGCATTTGATCTGTATCCTATTTCGCTTTTCCCCCCCATCATAGGGCATTGGAACTCAGAAAGGTTACGAACAATTTGATAAAGTTCTCATGGGACTTCTACGAAGATTATTAGACAATAACAAGAGGGTCCAAGAAGCTGCTTGTTCTGCTTTTGCAACGCTGGAGGAGGTTCTTTTATTGAAATTACATTTATCTGCTTTTTCATAAAAATAAAAAGACGCTTCATTTACCTGCTAATGAATTATTCCCTATATAGTTCATGATGGGGGTTTAGTAACTTGCAGGAGGCTGCCGAGGAATTAGCACCCCATTTGAAAAATATACTACAGCACCTAATATGTGCTTTCGGAAAATATCAGGTATCCTAACTACCTGCCTAATTTCCTCTTATAGAGAGAGACGTCTGCTACTGACCTTTATTTCATATGTATAATAAATATAAACAACAGTCTCTCTTTCTGGAATGAAAACTTTCTACGCTTAAAGCTTGTATGTATTTGGCTTGTATATATTTTGTGCAGAGACGGAATCTACGGATAGTGTATGATGCTATTGGAACCTTAGCAGATGCTGTAGGAGGGGAGCTAAATCAGGTAACATGTGAATTGTGATGCTTTCACTTGATCATCTCCTTTTCTTTTGATGCATTGTAGACCAGAAACTTATCGAGTGTACAATAATTATGATATTCTGCATATAGTATGTAAAAAACTGACTTTGTTTGATTTGTCATGATTGCAGCCTGTTTATCTTGATATTCTCATGCCACCATTAATTGCCAAATGGCAGCAACTTTCTAACTCAGATAAAGATCTTTTCCCACTGTTGGAGTGCTTCACATCTATAGCACAGGTGTCGATTCGTGTTTTGGCTTATTGGCTTATTTTTTTATGCATAGCCCCATTTATTTTCAAGTTCTCCAAAGGTCATTTAATATATTATTGAATTGCTTCTGAGAACATTGGGTAAAGCTGTGAAATACCTATTTATATTATCAAAGACCTAAGTTTTTCTTTGTCTCTCCCAAATGTTTACACTTCAATTTTCACATAGTTTTGGTGGTTGGTTTCTGTTTGAATGTTTTGGAAATCGTTGACAAAATTTCTGGTGTTTTGGACCAACGGCTTTTGGCATAAAAAAAGTGAGCTGGGTGATGAATGGTTCCTAATGTCATGTAGTTCTCTCTCTCTACTAGTTTTATGCCCCCACCACTACACACACAAAACCAAATTACAGGTGAGGGAGAGAGTTTGAATGTCACAAACTAGTTACCGGACTTCCAAATTCTGTGTATTGTGAAATTTAATGATTATGGAAATATACATCTTGACTGGAGTTTGGAGGAAATGAGAGGATTCATTGCGTGAGAAAGCTTTGTTTCTTGCAATGTTTGTACTTAATGGATTCAGCCAGGAGTTCGTTTACTTATCTAGTAGTCATAATAACTGTAATTTTGAGAAAATCGATTAATTTTCTTTCCATTTTCTAGGCTTTGGGGACTGGATTTGCCCAATTTGCTCCGCCTGTGTATCAGAGATGCATAAACATCATCCAGACCCAACAAATGGCAAAGGTTTTTCCTGATTATTGATTTTGAATAAACACTTAAACTCCCATCGTTATATACTGTAGTTTTCTCCTTGTTTCTTTGTCTTCTTTTTGTTATAATGTTAAGAAGGTGATTAAGCTTTATTTCATATTTTTGCATAGGGTCAGTTTTCTTTATGAATCGCCAATGTTATAATGCAAGAAAGGTCCTCAGTAGTTTCAAAACTGCAGTAAACATGTCTTTTGTCATATTTTTTTGGAAAAGGAAACAAACATGCATTAATAAAAATAGGAGTAATAGCTCATAGCACGAGGGAGTTATACAATGAGCAAATGCTATGACGATAAGACGGAAGGATCAGTAGGTGCATTCGGACATCTCAACTAGGTTGACACCCCTGTAGCACTCTCATCATATCCAAACAAAAGGAGTCCTACCTAAGTAATTAAAGATCAAAAGGCTACACGCTGCCAATACAAACCAAGCAACCATATGATTAATCCGGCTTAAACATAGCCACTACAACCCAAATAAATCTAAAAAGATCTGAGAACAATACAAACAGATACAGAAAACTGGAATATAAAACTGGAAGAAGGAGACGGCCATCATAAGGGTCATCTAAAGCCAGAGTCCAGAATTAGAGCTTCAGTGAATGGAGAAAGATGAAAGCCTTCCAATTTAGCAAAATATCTCGTAGAGAGAAATCTTTGAATTGTTTACTGAGTGACCACCATGAGGAGGCATTCAGCCGAGCCAATTCGAATCTATCCTTCAAGGAGGAAGATTTATTATTGAAGACCTGTTGGTTTCTCGCAAACATGTCTTCTTACTTTTTATTTATTTTCCTTATAAGTATTGTATGTTACTTTGTTCTGTTCTTCTCTGCTTTGATCTCTCTCTCTCTCTCTCTCCCCGTTTTTTAGGAAAAGAAAACCCTTTCATTGATAATTAGAAATTTTAAATAAGAAATTAGAAAGTTACAAATGGGTGAAAGTAAAGACATGAGGAGTACATGAGTGAGGCCCTCGATAGAAGAAATAAAAAAATCTCAATAGAAAAAGAAAATCCTCTTTGGTGGCTTTTATTTCTTTCCCCATTCTTATCCACATTGGTGGTTGAAAAAAAAACCACTCTCATTCTGCCTATAAAGGGACTAATCTTCGATCTCATTGAGGCCTTGTTTTCAGGAATTCTGAGCTTAGTATTCACCATTTACGTTCGTGGGTGATACCATCCTTTTCTCCTTACTTGATGAGGAAAAGCTGGGAATTCTTGTTGAGAATATACGTTCATTTGAGAATACATAGGATCTTCGCATTAATCACTCAAAGTTGGAATTCATGGGCATACACTTGGACAATAGTACAATTGCTTCTCTGGCTGCTTCATTTGGCTTGTATTGTTTGTACTTGGCCCTTGACTTATCTTGGTTTGCTCTTGAATGCTAAACCCTTCACATATGCTTTTTGGGAAGAGAAGGTTGAAAGGTGCCTTAAGAGTTGGAATGATTTCCAGAGGTGGTAGGCTCACATTTCATCAAACCCACTACTCTCAGTCTGCCTACAAATTTCCTCTCTTTAAGATATCTCCAAATCTGTTGAGTGTTGACAGAATCAAGAAGCTCTGCGGGAACTTCCTTTGTAACGGGCATAAAGATAAAAGAGGTATCCATTCAATCAAAATATCAAATGGTAGAAAATACAAGTCCCAACATCTAAAGGGGGCCTCAGCTTCACTGAATTAAATGAAGGAACAAAAGTCTTTTGTTGAAATGGATTTGGAGGAAAATGCCCTCTGGAGGCGCTTTATTGATGCTAAATATGATCACTCCTACAGCCACAAAGCAGATTCTTTAAAAAGACTAAAGTCCCGTGGACCTGTATTGGAAAACAGAGGATTCTGAATCATTATAATATAGTTCAAATTATTGGCAATGGTGACAATACATCTTTCTGGAATGATATATGGGTTGGAGACTATCCTCTCAATAGCGCTTTGCCTAGATTATTTGCACTAGTCAGTTAGAAGGAGGCTGCAGTTGCACAATGTTGGAACCAGATTTACAAAGCATGGGTCCTTGGGTTGAGACATATCTTAATGAACACAAAATTACAGAATGATCTGTTCTTTCCACATTATTTATTGCCCCCTAATAGCCCCATGGCCGGTGACTTGTGGAGATGGAATTTGGACAAATCTGCCAGTTTTCATTGAAATTGGTCTCTCGTCACCTTTCCTCTTGTGGAAATGATCAGAATGCATCCCTTTATAAGAACATTTGGAAAGGACTCGTTCCCAAAAAGATATGGTTCCTCATATGGGAGGTCAGCCATGGAAGCACTGACACAACTGATATCATTATCAAAAAGGTCCCTTGCATTGTGTGTCTGCCACTAATTGATCTGTTCTTTGTTGCCAAAGTGGTGAACCCATCATGCACTTATTGATCTTTTGTAACTATGGCTAATCCTTTTGGAGGAGAATCTTATCGTGCTTCATCTATAATGTGGTGTTCCCAAATGAACCCTACAACTCTTTTGAATATGCTTCTTATGGCCATCCGTACAAGAATGAGAAAGCTATCTTGTGGGCTTTCATCATCAAAGCCTACTTTTGGCTTATTTGGAATGAGCGGAATCACCACATCTTTGAGGATAGAAATGGATTTCGCTCAATTTTTTGATCTTTTGTATGCATTGATCACTTGGTGTAAATTCACCCTCTTACGTACCTTATAGTGGATTAGTATTTTGTAGGCTCTCTCGGCACTTTATTGCCCCTTTAATAATCATACCGTCAATGAAATTATGATCGATATGTTTCTCCTCAGTAAGAAATGCTATAATTCATAGATTTGTTCTTTTTTCCCCTCTCATTCCCACTATTTTATGTTGCCTTGTACAAGTTAAGTGCCTGAAGTCTGGTTACTCCTTGATGATATGTACGGTTAAGTTTGAATTATAGCGTTGATCACTGCTAGCTGCTATTCTATGCTCGAATTGTTTGATCTAAGATGTTGATTTGATTTCCTATTGCAGGTTGAGCCTGTATCTGCTGGGGTTCAGTATGATAGAGAGTTCATTGTGTGCTGTCTTGATCTTCTTTCAGGACTCGCAGAAGGTCTTGGTAGTGGAATTGAAAGTTTGGTAATTAAACTCTAAACCAAGCAGTTCACCCACCTTTTTTTTTTGTGATCCTTTTGTAAGATTTGAAAAGGGGAGGATATCATATGTTGATAAATTTTGTAGCACTATTCTATTATTGTTTTATCGTATATTTCTTTGATGGAATGTGACTGCTTTCTTCTAGTAGTAATTGATACGACAATATATTCTGAACTTGCTTGCATGTGGCATTTTATGGAATTTTCCTCAGGTTTCTCAAAGCAATTTAAGGGACTTGCTCTTGCAATGCTGCATGGATGAAGCTTCTGATGTCCGACAGAGTGCCTTTGCATTGCTTGGGGATCTTGGAAGAGTAAGCATTTGGATTTATCTCTTGGATTGTTTTTCCTTTGCTCCTTTATATTTAGTAGGTTATTCAAAAATTTTAATTGCAATGAGCTCCTCAGCATTAATCGTGCTTGCCTATTTTCCAAAGTAATGAATTGTTCTTCAGTGGAGGGAGGAAGCACATGATTTATACTACTTCTGTTTCTTGATATTTTTCTTTTGTGTTTATGGTTTATTTATATTATGTGGTCAGGTATGCCACGTCCATTTGCAACCGCGTTTATCAGAATTTCTTACCGCTGCAGCAAAGCAACTGGTAATTAAGCTATTTTATGGCTTACGTTTCTAATTTGAGGTTATTTTACTAGTCTTATATGTGAAATTTGCACAGGATACTCCTAAGCTGAAGGAAATTGTTTCTGTGGCAAACAATGCTTGCTGGGCAATTGGAGAATTAGCTGTTAAGGTATGTGTAGAGTTTTCATACACTCACAGAGTGTCGTATATGAGCTTGTATGGATACATGTCCTCACATGTCCCTCTTATTGTGACTATTTGAGTTTATGTTTGGCTTTGGGATGAAGAACATGTATTAGAAAAAAAGTTCTTTCTTTTTTTTTTCTCTCCCTCTCATCTCATGCAAGTAAATTTCAGTATTGTTATAATGCATCCGATGGTAAAATGGCCTCAACCTAGGAATTCAACACTATTCCTTGCTATAATGTTAAAGAAAAAGATTTGTTAAGGAATTATTTCAGACCAATAGCTTAAAGAAAAGCCAGAACTTCAACCTAACAAAGAAGGTCTTTTATCATATTACCTTAAAATGTTGATATGATATTAGCTTTACCTTCACCTATTAGTTTTAGCTTTTGGTATTTTGCAATGTTATTTCTCTCTCCAATTAACATTGATTCACTTGTTGGGGTTTCTAAAAATTTTCAAGCCCACAAGTGGGGGAATCTAATAGTGTCGATATAGTATTAAACTTACCTTCGTCCATTAGCTTGGGCTTTTGGGTTAACGAGTGATTTAATATTTAGAGGCCGTTTGGGGGAAGGGTTGGGTTATGGGGGGTTAGGGTTATGATAAATCTAGTGTTAAGATAAACCTAGGATTATAATAAGATGTGTTTGGGGGAAGGGTTATGGAGGAAGTGTTATGATAAGATGTGTTTGGGGGAAGGTTTATGAAGGAAGTGTTATGATAATGTTGTGATAAGATGTGTTTGGGAGAAGGGTTATGTGGGTAGGATTAAGAAAGAGTTGAAGAAGAGTTAAGGAAAAGTTGAAGAAGGGTTAAGAAGTGTTGAAGAAGGATTGAGGAAAAGTTGAAGAAGGGTTAAGAAATGTTGAAGAAGGGTTAAGGAGTTGAAATTTCTAGCATTGTGTTGCACGAACTACGTAATCTTCTTGGTGACAGATGCAATTTGTAAGCAGTTATTACATGATATGGAATTGTTATTGATTCAGGTACGCCAAGAAATTTCTCCTGTCGTCATGACAGTGATTTCAAGCTTGGTCCCGATTCTTCAACATGCACAGGTGATGGTCCCTTTCTTTTGCACTAACATAGAACATGTCTCATCATTTTTGTATTCTGGCACCCATAAGCTTCTTGTTCACTAAGAACTAGAAACATATGAGAGGAAAGGTAGGTATATATATAAAGAGGAAAGGTAGAAATTTATATGTAGGTTCAGTTGATGAGAGAACGTTGTGTGTAAAGAGTTCCCATCGCATCCTGAGGAGGGATTTTGAAATGTGTTGATTGTATTTAACAGGATCATTATTATGTAATTTCATTCTTTGTGCGATGCAGGAGCTAAATAAATCTCTGGTAGAAAACAGTGCAATTACACTTGGAAGGATCGCATGGGTTTGTCCTCAGCTAGTGTCACCAGATATGGAACATTTCATCCAACCATGGTGCACTGCTTTATCCATGTAATGTTCTCTTCTTTACATTATGAATGTTCTTGGGCTTAAGGATGCTTATATATTAGATATAGTTGCACCTAAGACATGACACCTCAACCTTGTTACTGAATGTCAAAATTTTATGTCAGAATGTTTTCTAAGTAGAAGTGGCTTATGGTTGTCTCACTGTTACAACGTTATAAACCATGGTTGTGAACTTAAGGACCTTCTGATTAATTGCTAGATCAAATTGTTGACTTTTGATTCTTTTTGTTTTAATCACATCTCCGTATCTCCACATAAGCTACTTAACTTAGGCACCTGCATTAGCCAAATCACATCTCTGTATCCCTAGGAAAAACCAAAGCAATTTTGTTTATTTATTTTTAATTTTAAATCCGTTGTATTTTTTTTAAACATGGGTCGAGGTTTTGTTTTACTGGCAGGATACGTGATGATGTAGAAAAGGAAGATGCTTTTCGAGGTCTTTGCGCTCTGGTAAGTCTCAAATTTGTAGCAAATACTATACATGTTTCTGATTATTAATAACTGTCGTGTCTTGGTTGGTTTCAGGTTAAATCAAATCCTTCAGGGGCAGTAAACTCACTTCCTTATATGTGCAGAGCTATTGCCAGTTGGCATGTAAGCCTGGAAACTTTATCAATATCTGACATTGCTTGATGTTTTCTTTCTAAGCTGAGCTTGTTACCTGCAGGAAATAAGGAGTCAAGATCTTCATAATGAAGTATGCCAGGTTCTACACGGTTATAAGCAGGTTTGTAGCTAATTTACTTCCGACTATTCCCCTACTCCCCTTTTTAAGGCAAATAATTTTTAAATAGCCGGTATTCAACTCTGGAGTACATTATAAACTGGTGGAGCTCCTTTATGATGCAATTCAAGAGTTAGATGAAAGTGATGGGTTAGGCTGGCATAGTTAGCTTTGTAGTTAAAATTATAAGGAAAAGAAAGAGGCTAAGAAAATAAGGACCAAATTTCCCAAGGATGTCAAGTTTTTTTGTGCTCCCAACCATTTGGCTTGGCCACGTTTGTGGGCCCTTTTATATTATTTTATTGGGCAGCTGCAAATTTAGCGCTCAGGCTTTTTAAAAAGGCTTTAAATTAGTAGCAGATATAACACAATGCAAAAGAATTTGTAAATATAGCAAAATTTAGATCAAACTCTTAGAGTCTATCAGTGATAGACTATATTGCTTATAAGAGTCTATCACTAATAGATTTTGCTATATTTGTAATTTTTAAAAAACGTTTCTATACATTTAATTATTAGCTCTAAATATCGTACCTATTGCAATTATCCTATTTTGTTTATCCTAATAATTTGTATCTTTCTAATGGTAAAGATGGGAAAAGGAAAAATGTCACATAATTGCAATGGGCGGGGTAATAAAAAATGGTAAGGATTGTGACAGCTCCTTTGGAGTCGCAGATCTATTGACCAGGGGTGAAGAGGTCTTTGTCAACTGGTTGATAGTCTTAAGTGGAGGGGGGCAAAATCAGATATCTCTGTTCACCAAGATCTTCATATTAGTCACTAAAAATATAGTAGTCTTAATAACTATTAATGTTCATATCAAATGTCCATTTGACAGATGCTGAGAAATGGTGGGTGGGACCAGTGTATTTCTTCTCTAGAACCATCCGTGAAGGACAAACTATCAAAATATCAAGTATAGGATGATGATGATGTTTTATCAGTTTACTTCAGCCAGCATTCTTCTCAAAACATATGCTTCAAATTCTGTCTCGAAAACAGATGGGATGGGTCGTTTTGTGGCGTTGTCTGTGTGTCATTATTATTGATGATTGGAGCAAACTTCAAGTTATAAAAAAAAAAAAAAATCAAGTTTGCTGCTGAGCTTGAAGAAGATTGCACATCCTTCTTAAGATAAGATAATTATACAGGTTGACTTGGTTGGTTGAGACAGCACTTGAAAATGAAGCCAGCTGAAGTGAAAAAAAATGTTGTACAGGGAGATATGTTGAGATAGTGTGGTGCCCTTCTTATAGTGTTCCCATTCCTTTTCCTTTTCTTTCATCATGAGTCTGGATTCGTTATATCGATTTTGGGGCGAAGGTTTATAGGTAGAGAGTCAAGCACATTTTTTCTTTTCCTTTTTGATTTTTATGACTTCGGTCCTATGATTTTTCCATTAATGAATAGGGCGCATCGGCGCGATAGGTTTTCTATTATGAAAGATAGAGCTGAGTTATTCTTGCTACATTTAGCAGCTGGTGGCGATTTGGGGATTTTTTTTGTTTGTCTTTGGAAGCAATAAGGAACTTTCATGTACTTTAGTATTCTCATATAAGAACCATATCATGTTTGTACTAAAACCTCTCTTTGTCTGGGTTTTATCTTCACAATCAGCCTACAAAAGCAAATTATGAATAGTATGGTAGGTTTTGAGTGAAGTTTTTGAGGAAATGAGATGATTGAGTTCTTATCGACTCACAGAATTGATGATGAATTTGATGTAAATCTCTGGGCTTTAAATTAAAGTTTGTAATTTGGATGAATTGTCACACTCTCATCTTACATTCTACACTTATATTTGGCGTTTCTTGAGGATATTATTGCCGTCTCAAATCTACAAACAAATGCTACTAGAAATATTATGATTTTTGAGATAAATATTGTAAATTACCATTCTCTAATTTGACATTCTCTAATTAAAAGTTCAACGTTTACAAATTACATAAACCCAAAGCTGCCATTTAGCATTAGAAATTTAATTGTGAATGCTTTGACCAAACTCTTCATCCTTATATAGTGCTGATATTTGACAAATAGTTGTAAACTTTAATTTGTTAGCAACCAATTTTGGAACATCTTTCCTGTCGTTTAACAACTATTTAGTTTTCTATTTTTTGCGTGAATATTAAGTTTATAAGAATCCTCGATTTTTAACTCTCAAGTTGTTTTTTTTTTCCTGTTTCGGTACTCACTATTCACAAACAAAATTTTAAAATAAAAGGTTCCTTGTCTATTTTGTAAGATCTGTTTGGTAACCTTTTTTGTTTTTTTTAATGAAAATCATACTTATTTTCTTTTCATTTTTTTACCACAATTTGCATATTTATTATTTATAATGATGGAAATCTTTAACCAAACTTTGAAAACAACCAGAAGTTTTCAAAAGTTACTTTTTCTTTTAGTTTTTAGAATTTGGCTTGGTTTTTGAGATAAATTCATTGGTAAAGGGTACATAAAAAAGAAAGAAAGTCGGAGATGGAAAATGTGTATTTAGACTTAGTTTTTTAAAAAAACAAAAAACAAAACGGTGACCAAACGAGATTCGAAAAATGATTTTCAAAAGTTTGTTTTTTGTTTTCAGAATTTGATTTAGAACTCGAGTGATTTTTCAAGAAATATGAGAACCACGTGGTGAAATTAAAAAAAGAAACAAGCATAAGTTTAAGAAACAAAATCGTTACCAAACGAGATCGATTACAATCTGTTAATTTGGGTTGCTTTGAATTGTTTAAAGCGATTTTGGTGGAGAGTTTTATGGTAAAGAATTGGATTCATTTCTTGAAGAATGACCTTCACATTACGTGCCAATTCCTTAACGTTTTCGTTCCAATGACTCCTAATAATGTATTCCATTCCTCTTAAAATTACTGGAAACACTTCTTCCATGGCGGTCGACACCATGGTCACAAATGCTTCGCTACTCCACATATACAGTGATCGCTCGGCCACCTGAATTTAAAAGATGCCATTGATGAGGAGTTTTTGTTAGTACCAAATAGACAGAGAAACAACCTAGATTTGATTCAATAAGTTCTATTGAAAACTGATTTATTAATTGAACCTCTACTACAAGAAGTATGCATTCCCACATGAGAGAAATTTTCTATGATAAAATACTAAAAAAAAAACCAAAGATGAATTAAAAAGTAAATTATAAAACTAACGGGAGAAAAACTATGAAGTAAATTAGTTTTCATGACATATATAATAAAACCAAAGATAGTCCTTTCATCTAAAACTTTTCTTTTGTTCGTAATTATCGAGTTTAGATCATGTTTAACTTTTTTGTTTTTGAAAATTAGATCTATTTCCTCTTTACCTTTTATAAGGACTTTGACTTTAGCCGATTCTAGAAACTGAAACAAGTTTCTAAAAGCAAATCTTTTTAGTTTTCATAACCTGACTTGGTGCTTGGTAACGTTGGAAAAAGTTGATAAAAAACCAAAAATTTAAGAGGTGGAACATGTTTTGATAGATTTAATTTCAAAAACTAAAAATCAAATAATTATCAAATCAAACGTTCTCAAATACTACAAGGAGGTTCAATCTTACCATGGAGTTCAAACTCTTGAAACACTTTGTCATGTGTGAACAAAAGGGCAAAGCCAAATCCCTATATAGTTTGGGATCCAATTTCTCCACTAAATCCTCCAATTCCTCAATCAACTTTATCTCCTTTTGACTATTAGCTTGAGGCCAATACTTCATAATCTTTCTCACTATGAACCCACCAAGCTCACTCTCCTTCTCCACAAATTGATAAACACAATAACCCAATTGCTTGTTGAAATTCTGCATTCCTTTAACCTTATGTAAAGGAATCAATATCCGTTTCAAAAAAACTTTGTGTTCTTCCTTCAATGGAACTGCAAAACCATTGATTATGCTTCCCCAAATCTCAAGCATCTCAGCTATCCCATTATGCCTTTCTGTTTCAAAAATATACTCCAAAAACACACCGCTCATTGCTTTTCTCATGAATGATCTATACTTTGTTAACTTGTAATATATTTGATGGAAAACATTCTTCAAACTCTCTCGTTCCTTTGCTTCCTCCGAATCAAATAGCGAAAGAAGTCCGAGAAGAAAAGTGTGATCTATATGTTTCTCAAGTGTTTGAGTATCAATGTTGATTACTAGCCACAAGAGGATCTCATAAACAAGTTCCAGTAGTAGCCAATTGAGAGAAGGAAGGGTGGAAGAGACGACGACTTCATTTTCTTCAGCAAGCGTCGATGTGATCGGAAAAGCTGGGGAAGGGGGAGGGAGTGGACGAAAGATATTAACGGATATTAACGACATCACCGACGATAAAATGTCATGGTGTAATGGTTTCTTTGATGTTTTGATGACGGTGAAAAGATGAGTAAGTTTGAATCTTTTCAATTCATGAGAAGTAGTTGATAGTGCCATGGAAGAGCAAAAGGAAACCATGGAAAGAATTTCATCTTGAAGAGCAATATTAGTTAAGCCAAAGGGTTTGTTGGTGAATGGATCATGATCAAAGAGATGTTTTAGAGTTGGAAGAGACTTAGAAAGATTTGAGAAGGATCTTTGAGTGTTGGTTTGAGCACCCATTGATTAGTTTTTTTGAGGTTAGAAGTTCATTAGGTTTAGGGTTTAGGAAAAGATGATGAACAGAAGAGAGAGAGGGAGAGGGGAAATCTTGAGTTTTGATTGATTGTATTTGTAGTTTGATGAAACGGATATTACTAAAGTTATGCATTGGGAAGAAGATAAAAATTGTTATTGATATGATCAAATTTGAAAGATACTTCAAACGACTTGCATTGTTTTATTCACAAGGAGCTTATGACTCTCTTACAAAAACTAGGGATTATTTGATTGTTTTTTTTTTTTTTGTTGTTTTTAAACATATTTTATTTTCTTGATCATATTATCTCTCTCTAAATCTTCTTCCCACCGTTTTCTCTATCTTCTTTTGATCGAGCTCATCGGATGGATGATCCCAAATTTGGGGGAAAAACGAGATTTGTCTCGCCCTCGAAAAATGAGAGTCATCTTTTACTCTTTGCTGACATCCAAATTCGGCAAAATTACCAAAACAGAACTTTGTGCACGCTGAATGAGCTTTTTCTGCTCTTTGGTGCACAAATCGGTATTTTGGTATCACGAAATGGAGTTACTCGTCTAGACTTGCTAGAGAAGAAAAACATTAGGGAAAAAAAAAGAAAAAAAACAAGGATAATTTTGTAATATTAGTTGATAACGAGATAAGCAAATGGTCACAATTCTTAAGTTTTAAGAAGTAGGGTAAAAAAACATTTATAAGGACATTGAAAATGTGTTCTTGAATCAACTTTCCCTCAATTTATCCTTTCTATTATTTGAGATATTCTTTTTATTTCGAGCTCTTTCACATTTGTGGTTTGAACATATATCATCTCAGAAAGTTAATTCTATAATGATCATGAACTATAATAATAATTTTTATAAGAGTTGGACTACTTAATCTATTAATTAAGTGGTATTTTGATAAGAATAAGTATTATATATCGATCATTTTATGCATGCCTAAAATCATAGAAACAATTTCAATAAAAGATTTACAAAACATAAGATTTTCTTTGGGTTGGGCTCTCATTTCTCTTAAGTGAAACCCAAAAGCCACCCAAGACAAATTGTTGCTTGCCCCTTTCTTTCTTTGGCTACATCTGCCTTACTTATATACATTCCTTTTTGCTCCACTCAAAATTTTATTCGTTTTCGTTTCGTCTCTAATTTTCAAAAGGTTATATGTTCAGAAGCCGTGACCTCCAAATTACTTTAGATGAATGACCTATTATAACTCATACCAAATTATTAAGAAATGTCTTGTCGGAAATTCCTAAAATCATAACAAATGGTAATTAAAAACGGTAGCAAATTAAAATGAGGGTTTTAAAATAGTGTTAATTGTAGCTAACTAGAAATTATAAGATAGTATTTATGACAGCAAGATGTGATTATTATTGTATAATTAGTCCTCACCCTATACACCCACTAATTTTTCAAAATTAATTAAGTCTATAGAAACTATTTCTATTCTGATACGTTATACATTATTTTTCACTAATATTTTTAAATTAAGTCAAACTTTGAAAACTAAATAACCTAGTTACCTTTTCATAATCACTTTTTCTAGTTTTTGAAAAGTAGGCCTATAAACACTTTCTTCTACCTCTAATTTTTTTTGTTATCTAATTTATACCAATATTTAAAAAAAAAAATGGTTACCAAACAAAAGAAAACTTTCAAAAAATTTATCCAAAATTTAGCTAAGAATTCAATTGTTTTTTTTTCTTTAATGTCTTTTTTTCTAACTGAATACTTGATTTTTTTTAGTGAATTTTCAAATATTAATAATAATTTATTTTTAGAAAATCGTAAAAAATAGAACATTTGACAAAATATTTACACTTCAAGGAAAAATTAAACATAAAATCTCTTCTCTTTCAGTAATTTTGTTATATGGATAGTAAATAGTTTGTCGAAATTTTCTACTTTTCAAAACACACCTTATTTTTAATTTTTGAAATTTATCTTAGATTTTGAAAAATAGCGTTTAAAAATAGAAAATTCTAATAAACTTATCAATGGAGGCTTTAAATTTTTACTCCAACCTCATTCAAAAACGTGTAAAATGGTATTCTAACATTTATTTATTTATTTATTTATTTTAGATAAATATTAAAAACTTATTGATGACCCAAATAACAAATATACACGTGTTTACTTAATATATTATTAACAAATTTATTATCTAAATATTCAACTTAATAAAATAACTCTATTTTATTCAAACAAAAAGAAAAATATCTCTTTCAAATTTCTTCCAAATCTATCCAAAAAAAAAAAAACCATCAATACTTCACAAATATGAATGGAATCAGAGAAACCACTTGTCCTCATCTCATTGATGCAAAAACCTATGAGATATCAAAATAATTGGGTTCCCTAATACTTTTATGTCACAAAGATGTATATATAATTTAAAAAGTCAAAATAAACCCCATATCAATTTTCATTCTCTAACTTAGAAAGTGACAAATATATATACTATCATCCACACACACTAACATATATAATCAAAGACTAATTTTCCATTTTCTTTCTAATACTTGTATGGACAACGTCTCAAAATATGAGAAGTCCTGAGCATAGCCTTTATTCGGGGTGAGCTGACGCAACTCCGTACTGAGGCCTCACTACTACTGAATTAATGAACGGCTAAGAACCTAAAATAAGTACGAAAGCCGAAATCAGAAGTCAGCCAGATAGCTATCCCTGAAATATGGAAAAGCCGGACCTATGGCCGGACCTCCCACGTAGCGGTAGAAAAAGGACTCAAGGCTGGGGCTGAGACCAAGTCTTCCTTATTTATGTTTGAGTAGGTTCCTTGCCTCCAGCACGACTGATCAGTCGCTTCTCCAAATTCTTTGACTTAGAAAACAAAGGCTCTCGTTTTCGCAAATTCTTTGCCCCTTGGCTGGCCCTCTCTTTGGGCAGAAAGAACTGGCGAGACCAGTACCCTTGTTTTGATCCATTTCATTGTTGGGGAAGCAGAAAGGTAAAGGTCAGAGTCCGATCGACCGGCTGGATCGTCGGCAGCAAGAACTAAGAGTCATGATCGGCCGGATCGGAGGTATTAAGTTCTATGGGAACATTCGCCTACCGCATGTAGGCCGGGGGCCTGAAATTGGTCCTGAAAGCTAGCCAGGATTGATTATTCTATTCCAACTTCGACGATTGCCAAATCCAAATTCAATAAAAGCAAGCGGATGCCTGATCCTCCGAACCGGCACACTGACCCTATTCACCGCCCGCCTTATCAATGGAATGATTAGAAAACCTTGGTTATAGAATCAAGGCCTTTCATGCCCGGGGATCCCTGGTCAAACTAATTGAAAGCGAAAGCGGATCTACCCAACTTCAGGGGACGGGGGACCCGAGGTCTACCATGAGAATCTGAATTCCCTGCTCTCAGCAATTTTCTAAATATCGAATAATAATATTGTTTATTTTGGATATACATTCTTGTAACTTTACCTTTGATACCACTCTAAGAGATCTCGTATTATTAAAAATAGTTGTCATAACTTATATATATTCACAATCATTATCTTATCTAACCGACGTAAGACCTTAATTAATTGTACTTCCAACGATATATATTTGTACATGTATATATATATTTTGAAGAGATATCAAAACGAGTATACAACGTAGAAGATATTAGTATATTAGCATAATGTTTATGGTTGTATTAAACGATTATACCAAAATAAAACCAAATTCTACTTTAATAACCAATTGTTTAAGCAAATCACCTAACAAATATGATTACATCTTATGTTAATCTAATCTTTAATTACATTGAGCCTATATTAGACCACTACTTCTTATCTAAACATGGTATTTAAATATCCAAACTTTTTTACGTTTAAAATATTGGAAAGTATATATATGCATATGTATATACAAAATTAGAGTAAACAAAGCTTAAAAGTACATTCACCCACTCCTTTATAAATTTAACAACACTAAGAGTTCTTACCAACCCATATTGTAATTCTTTTGGCTATAAAGACATACCAAACATGACATGTGTTAATATTTAGATCAGCCACTTGTTTAAAGGATGTTTTGATATGTAATAATAAGAATGAAAAGTTCGAAAGTATGTCTAAAAATATTGAAAAAGTTAAAAGATGAGTTTCAATATACTTTGTAAAGTATATTATTGGTAGTTATTCATACGCTTCAAATTCTAATTAAAACGTTGGGTACAAAAGTAAAGTTTAAATACTTGTTTTAGTTTATGCATGGAATTTGGATTATTCTCAAAATTAATGACAAATGGGCATTAACCAAGTTTTTAAAAGATTAACAAAGTGTGAGAGAGCAAATTTGAACATTCATACTCATAACAAGCCATAGATGAGATTGAAGTTACTTTTAGTACTTCATGATGATGCTTAAAATGAGCCCTTGTGAATGGAAGAGACTTGTGAACTAGACCTCAGTCTTCGAGACCGAGGTGAGTATGTTGCACAACTTAGCCTCGAGAGATATTGAGCTTAGCCAAGTTGAGGGAGGCATAACAAGTCATTCGACCAAAAATAATCTCATGTCTTTTCATACAGTCTCTTCCTCTCTTGGCCCATTCATTCTCTCCTTTTGCCCTCACATGATGACTAGTATGATTATTCCAATATTTTGAGTGTAATAATTAGATTATAGGGTGAAGCAACGTAATTGAAAAAATGTTAGGACCCGTGCCCTATTTTCTATTATAGAGTTTAGTGAACACTCTTTATTTGCAAGGAAGTGTGACTTATAACTAATACTTAGGTATAGCATCTCGAGTAATATCTATCTTTGTGCATCTTATCAAAATGTTCAATCATGATTTAACACGTTTCCATGTTTCTTATTCATAATATTTTAGTTTTTCTTTTTTTGAGTGATGAGTATAGGATGTATAGAGATGGGTACGTTTCAAAGTTACCTTTCCTTAAATACCATCATAAACAAGTAAAATTAGACTTTAATTATAATCATGGAATTAAAGTTTCATCAAGATGTTGGTATTTTAATAAATATTTTCCTTATATCGTAATTAAAAATTCAAAAAACATGAAAACATAAGCAACAATTTTGTCATTGATGTAAATACAATACAAAAATAAAAATAAAAATAAAAAATAACATACATGTTTCTTGAAAATTGAGATTTCAATCATTCCATTAACATCAATAATTTAAACGTTAACTATATGGATAATTATATTGAGCAAGAGATGATAATTAAAAGTATTAGTAACATTTTAAAAAATTATAAATATAGCAAAATTTAATAGCAATAAACTTTTGTTATTTTTTAATGAGAGATTATATTCGTTCATATATCTATCGGTATTAAATTTTTATAAACTTTGCTATATTTACAATTTTCTAAAAATGTTGTTATATATGTCGATAATTTGATTCTTAGAGTTATATTTGCAAATTTTATTAATTATAATTCAATTGGGGTATGTTTGTTGGATAATCAACTCCCACCCTCCTAAAAAGCGCGTGGTTTCCACGCTCCAAAAACTTCCATCAAATTCCCCTCCACTTCTCACAACAGACACCTTCTCTCCTACACCATTATTTGTACAAACCAAATCACACACAAACATACAGTCTCTCTCTCTCTCTCTCTCTCTCTCTCTCAAAATCTTTCATAATAATTCCATCAAAATCCCATTTTCAATCTCTCTCTCTCTCCTCCCCATCTCCACCATGGATGATTCTCCTTCTCCTTCTCCTTCTCCAACTTTCTTCCTCTCTCCAAATCACCCTCTGAGCTCACCCGAACTACAATTCTCGGACGACATCGAAATGACCCCTCTTCAATCCTACACCAGCCTCAAAGACCTCCTCCCCGACTCCCCTTCTCCGCCCCCCTCCGCCACCTCCCCCGCCTTCGACGAACTCCCCATCAAAAACCCTCTCGTCAAACACGCCGCCCTCGCCTACCTTCAGCCCATGCTCACCCCACCCACCACCGCCCACCCTACCTTTCTCCGCAACCTCAAGAAGCACGGTTTCGGTTGCATCGAGTGGCTCGCCGCCGTCGTGGATGAAGTTCGTCGTGTTTGAGATTCCGATGAAGCTGAATTCTCTAGTAGTTGACTGGCGGATAGAAAAAACGGAAACTTTCATGTATTTTCCTTTTTTCTTTTTTCCTTTTTTTTTTTGAAGAAACAAAATATTAATGTCATTTTCCCTTTAATTTTTCTTTGGGAGTGATCGATCAATGTAGTGATGTGTAATTAAAACTGAGATTTATTTGTATAATGTTATGATATATATATATATATATATATATATATATATATATATATATATATATATAAATTAATATCATGATTTTGTGGATGTATATGATTGGTAGGAAATTTTATTCCACTTTGTTTAATTTGGTGAAATATTTATAATGTTTTTGCTTATTGACACGTGTCAATATTTTATAATAATGTTCCAACCAAGACTTTGTGACAATTTAAAAAAAGAATAAGTAAATAAAGAAAAAAAAAAGTAAAGGAGAAAGAAATGGTTTAATTAGTTTATGGTGGCATTTTTTCTTTTAGTTCTTTAATTTAATAGGTAAAATTATATCTTTCTTTTTTTAAAAAAAAAAAAAAAAAGTGATGTGATTTATGGCATTAAGGTGAAATTCTTTTGAAAATATTTGTACTTTTCTATATAATATATATATAAAGATCATTACGTTGGTATATAAATTGTCCATTTAAGGAAAAAAAAGTTTTTCTTTTTTTGTCCTTTTAACTGGAAAATGATTTTCCAATCCAATGAATGAATTAGACTAAAGATAATACCAAAGAGTATTTTAAATTTTGACATTGAATGATGATCATATGTATAATACAAGAACTTCACTAGTTGAATTGGAAATTTTAGAGCATTATTAA
Organism: Cucumis melo; assembly: GCF_025177605.1. NCBI lineage: Eukaryota > Viridiplantae > Streptophyta > Magnoliopsida > Cucurbitales > Cucurbitaceae > Cucumis > Cucumis melo. The sequence continues at coordinate 2,400,130 of NC_066867.1, read as the reverse complement.
GAAATGAAAATGGTTTCATTTTTTTCTTTTCTATCGTGAAATAAAACAATTGATTATTTACATATCTTCGTATCATCTTTATTAAGGAAAAAAATTAATTTTTAATTTAAATACAAATCCTAGACAATGTACTAGTACCAGAAACTAAGAAATGTGTAGTTTTGATATAAAAGCCTTTTTTGTATGTGTTTTGTACATAATCAACCATATCAATGTAGCACTGTTAATAAGACAACAGAGTTACTATAATAATTCACGTTGAATTTGATAGATAAGACTCATCTACCATAAATTTAGTATACTTGATATAATAAAGAATTAATTCTAACTTGGGATAATTGTTTGACAAAATTGGGAGGCGGGGAATGAAATGTGGATGTTGTTGCAATAAATTGATACTAAGTCGATTAGTCGACACATCTACAGAAGGGGACAGATTACGAGGAAGGGTCAAACCAAATACCACTTCCATTTCTCTGTCCCGATAATAGTCGTGCTGAAAATTGAACACTAATACTGCATGGAATTCTGTATTTAAGGTGGGAGGTCTAGGCCGATGGATGCTTTGAGATGATCTAGGTAGTGTTCTTCTTCTTATCGCCAAGTTCATTCCTAGATGCGTGCAAGGAGGGGACGAGAGAGGATTAAAACCCTTGAAGAGATAGAAGTTTGTCTCAGTTTGGAGAGTGTAGCCCAAACCATCGTTGAAATCTCTTAAACGAATCTTATTACTTAGAAGTGATTATTTAACCTACTCAATAACATTGTAATCAATATCATAAAGGTCTCTTTCTTTATTGAGGAGGCAAAAACATGTGGTAATATTCTTGGTGTTAATTATCTGTGCTATAATGATCCAGCGTACTCTTTTACATTTAAAGCTTTAGAAGAACGTGAGTCTTTTCGTCTTACTTTTCCCTAGTCTGAGGCTTTAGTCTTAGGAAGATATTAAAAATTAGATAGAATGACGGGATTAAAATTTAATAAAAAGGTATAAATGGACAGTTTTCTTTTTGTAATAACACAATTATACTAATAAAAAATAATATACATAAAACTATTGGAAGAGATCGAATACAAGTGTCAAAGTGTATTTCCGGCCAAAATTAGAAAAATCTATCAAGAGTAGGGCCCAATGGCCACGTGGACAGTGCACTGTGGCAGCAAATTGATGGTCAAGCTAGGCGCGTGGGAGCGTGGACCCCCTCGATATTACACGTTTGAATAAACGGCAGTTAGTTTAGTAGAAAGTTTTTAACGGCCCTGCGGATTGTAAACGCCACGTGTGCACGTATGATCCTTCATCCTTGGATTCGTTGTCAGAGTGTGAGATAAAGTTTGACACGTGCGGCTGATTCTTGTCATTAGACAATTTAAAGTTATACTAATTTCTTAATTCAGCTTTATTATTTGTTTTTACTAAATATTTATTATTATTAGGCTAAATTTAAAAAAAAAAAAAAAAATCGGATTATCAGTGTTTAAATTTGTTACGTTTGTAATTTAGAAAATATAATGATATTAAAAATATCAATAAACTTTTGAAAGTTTTAAAAATATCTTTACACTTTCAAGAAGGTTTAAAAAATAACTTTACTATTAGTTTTAGATAGAAATCGTTAAAGTTTTGTTTTTAAAAATACCCTTAACTATTAAAAGGTTTGAAAAATAACTTTAAGCTTAAAGAAAAGGTTAATAAGTATTTTCGTTGATCCAAATTTTATACCAATTTTTTTATCAACTAAAATCAAAAACAAAATTTTATGTTAAAACCATAGTTTTAAATTTATTTGACTATTAACACACAATGATATATCACACGAACACAACCAATCTAAATAGTTATTATTGTAATTAACATATAGTTAATTGTCAAATAAAAATGCATTTTATTATTAACTTTCAATGATAATCTGATAGATCTACCGTTGTGAGTTTTTTTTATCTGATTGGTTATTGTTTTAGTATGTTTTAAGAAGATTTTTTTTTTTAATTTTGTGAGGTTTTGTGAAATTTTATGTTATAATAAAGTTTTAAAATATTGATGTTGATTGATATATCGAAGTCTTAATTTTACAAAATTTTTGATTTTGATGAATATTTATGAAAAATTTATAAAAACAAAAGGTTCAAAAAATAAATTTAAATTAGTAAATAATGTTTTATTATTTTCAAATAAATAAATATATCTAATATTTATATTAGTATCATTTTCATGTTTATTTTTTTATGATTTATGGATTTTTCTACGATATAATGAAAATATCAATTTAGTCCTTCTATCAGTAACAAGCTCAAGAAAATATGGAAATATTAATAGAAATATCCAAATATTGATGCAAATTTAAACTATGGTTTTAACTTAAAATTTTTGTTTTTGTTGTGAGCTAAGAATTTTGGTATGAAAATTAGATTTATGGAGTATTTTTAAATTTTTATAAGCTTAGTATTAATGAAACTTTTCAATAGTTTGAGGATATTTTTTAAATAAAACTAAGGTATGAATATTTTTTAACCCTTTTCAAAAGTTTTAAGTACATTTTGAAACTTTTGAAAGAGTGTTTTTGACATAAACGACAAAGTTGGGAAACATTGTTTATAATTTAGCCCTATTATTATTATTGGTATAGGAAGGTACGTGAGAATATATGATATTAAAAAGGAGTGATATTCGAAATATCAATTAGCTAAACTCCTTTATTTGCTAGCACCTAGCGTAGTTTCTTATATATAAACATGGAAAAAGAGACGAAAGAATTACTTTTTAGGACAAACCTAGTTGAATTCTCTTTTTCGGTTTAGGTTCATCAAGTATTTCAATTCGTTTACGTGTACATTGATGTCAAAATTTAAATAGGAAAAAAGTTTGATTTCACATGATAACAATTGTAATTTTTTTTAAGGAGGGAAGAATGTCCCATAGAAAAGAAAGAAAAATCGATAAGTCGATGTTGTGCTTGTGACACATAGTTTAAAGCTTATGTGAAAGAGCGAAAGAGCTTAGAAGATCTGAGAGATTTGAGAGTTGAAATTGACTTACTTCTCTTATAGTAATAATTAATAATCTATTTATAAGAAAAGTTTGACCTAAAAGAATCAAATTATTGATTTATAATATAGTATTTTATGTTATAATCTGATCGATTCATTTTATTTTTTAAACTAATAATAGTTATACAAAATTGTAACACAAATCATGTTAAATAATATTGACTAGATATTGACTAGATATTGATTCTAAAATAATAAAACTATATTTTATTATTTTCTATAATAATAATAATAATAATAATAATAATAATAATAATAATAATAATAGTGGGGGATTATAGTATTCATATTTAATATAAAACAAATTTATCCCGTAATGGCAAAACGAACGCGGAAATGACGTAATTAGATTTGGCAATCGGAGTGGGTCCAATTAACACTTCAAAACAGCCATTGGGTCCGAAGTTTGAAGCTATGCCGACAAATGGGTCCCCTCTTTCTTTCATTGCAACACCACAAATTACTTACCATTTTACTTTACTATACTTTAATTGGGAGTTGGAAGCATAGTGTTGTTTGATTACAAGATTTTTTTTGTTTTGATTTGAAATTAAATGGATTAATCTATCTTAAACTTGATGCAAACAAAATCGATGGTAATGTTTTGAAATCTATAGATTCAATTCAAACCAACTCAAACCCTAAGAACCAAATGTATCACGTTTTGAAATTTAAGAGATTAAATGAAATTTTATGTTTGAAGTAAGTAGTATCGTTATATAATTGAGATATATGGAGGTTTTATGGAGCTCATCAAAGGATGTCATGATCGTGACTGTTGTCAGAGTTAAGCGCTGGAGGTAGTTGTCAAAGTTGATCGACCGAATTAGTTGTCAAAGGTGGTTGTTACAACACTGTTTTCGAAGTTGTTGGTCGACGATGTTCAACGAATTGGAAACTTGGAAATGAGAGAAATCAAAAAATTAAGATGAAGTTCTTCGATAAATGACCAATACCGACTTAAATTGATTATTGTAATGAACTCAAGTTGGAGAGCAATTTCTGTACTTACTTTATCTATAAATGAGTGAGTTCCTTCTTGTGTAGTTGTGTTCCCAGCTCCCCCAATCAAACAAATCCCAAAATGGTAAGCATATTTAGTCGATGACATAGGCCATTTCTACCCATGCAGATCAAAGGATCGCTTTTATAGACAGAAGTTTACAACTCATTCAAGATTCAGTCAACTCACCTATAGTCATCCTAGTGAAATGTAGTCTCAATAAGATAGACTATCCATTTCATGGTTCGATCTTATACAAACTCTATGTATAACATACCCTTACTTCAATGTCTCAATAGAAATGGTAATGATCATATCTTTTATAGCACTTTAGAACAATTGTAACAATTAATACACCGTCGTTTCATGACTGATAATCAATTAAATGAAACATGTTGTCAACCATTTAATACAACTAGTATTTATGGTCAAAGTCAAAAGGCCTCCAAAGAAAGTCACATTATTACATGAAAATTTCAAGGTAAAATGTTTGTGACTTGAGGGGCAGGTCACTAATTATTAGACATATATTGGGTCCATGTAAAGACTTCACAACTCTTTGCCTTTTTCAATTAGGACAAATTAAAAATACTCTCTTTCTAGTAAGCCTTTTTTTAAAATTAAAAAAAAAAAAAAAAAAAAACTTATTAACTCATCATAAATTCTTTTGTTTTTTTCTTTATCATTAATGTTCTTTAAGAGTGATTTTATTCTTTTCGTGTCTATTATCCTCATAAGAAAGCTTTAGTAAAAGTCGAACACTATGGGTGGGAGTTATGTAAACTCTATTGGTTTCTTTTCTTACTCTTACTTATGATTTGAAATTTTAGAGACTTAATATTGATTGTAATAAATCAGTTTTAATCAAAGTTTTCAAATAGTTTGCTCATCTTTTAAGATAGGGGTAATGATGTGTATGCCATGTCTCTCGAAGTATATTATTCCATGCTAGAAATGCAATTATACTTTTAAATTTTAATTAGAGAAGCTTGATGTTTTTGTAAATAGGTGTCTAGGTTTTAAAATTCAACAACGTAGTCGATAATATATATTAAATATTAACTCGAAGGATGTTGGCATAACTTTTTTCTTTTATAAAATGTAATTGAAGTATAATTAAATAAATAGATATCTATCTCTCTAGGAAGAATATATGAGTTAGGGGTGAACATCGGACGGTCGAGGTTGGTTTTCCGACCAAACCGCCCCCGAACCTACACCTTGTCAGTACGAAAGTTGGAAAACCGGCTTCAGTCGCCAGTTCCAAGAAAACTGACCGATCCAACCATCGGTCGGTTCGGTCGTTTTTTCTTTTCTTTTCTTTTCTTCCTTCCTTCTTCCCCCTTTCCTTTCCTTCTTCTTCTCTCCTCCTCCTATGTTTCTTACTTTTTTTTTTCCTCCTTTTCTTTTTTCTTTTCCTCCCTTTCTTTTTTCCTTTGTTTTTTTAAATGTCAAATATACAAATGTGAAATATATAGATTTAATTTTTTTTTTCTTTGTCTAGCAAAATTTTCTTCGATAGACGATTTTAAAAATTAAAAATTGCATTATTTTATTTTATTTCTCTTTTTAAACCTAAATTTATAATTATATAATAGTATATATATTATTTTAAAACAAAATTATATGGGTCGGTTTGAACCGACCGCCTGACTTTGATTCGTTCGGTTTCGATCGTTCGTTTCGATTTTTCGACCCACCATGCTCACCCCTAATATGAATTATGGGAGGAGAGAGAAAAATATTTATTTAATTTTTAAAGCCACATCGACATTCTCTATTAGTCTTTTAAGAGATTCTGTTAATAGAGGACTAAAAGAGAGTATTTTCTAAGGAACGTTTGAGACGATACTTAAAATAATCCGAGAATTATAATAATCTAGTTATTATAATAGTATATTTATAGAGTTCAGACTATTATCTTAGCTTTTGTCAACATTGCTTCATTTTTTTGGTAGCTGCTATTGGGATTTCTACTTTGGCTTAGTTTTTATGGTAAATATTTGGAGCTTGGTGAGGGAAAAGGTGTGAGGAAGAAGAGAAATGAGAGTGAGAACAAGTATTATCATAATACTAGGATTAGGCATAGGCACTGTTATGATAATAGAGTCAAACATGGAGTGGACTACCTTTCTAATCCTAGGGGCAAACAGCTCAAGTATTTAGGACTAAATTATATGATTTAATTTGAAAGCTAGAGACCAATTTAAGATAAACTTGAGACCAACAATATAATTTTCTGAGTTAATATATAACTAACCTTGGAGCTTAGGTTCCAATGGTTATGTTTCTAAAATATGATGAGAAGCTAATGAGATTAGTCTGTCCTACATTGATATGGTCCAAAGTTCAAACCAGACTTGGGTCAGTTTCAGGTTTTACAAAAGAAAAAACCGACCCAGCCCAATTACAACCCTAGCCTGTAGGGTTAACAAACTTATAGGTTGGGATAAGTAAAGCCTATTAAACCTGCTTACCGAATAGAACAACTTCCTAAAACTAAAGGCACAACAACTTGTAAAATATTTCCTAATAAAGCAAGGAACTTTCTAAATGAAAAATCAAAGGGAGGTGGAAAATAAAAATAGTTAAAGCTACTAAACCGGTCTGAGTGTGTATACAAGGCACAAAATCTATATTAACATGTGTGATGGACAAACCAACTGTAGACGTATACGATCTATAAAGCGGAATTTTTACCAGCTAAAACAACACTTACTTTCTTTTTCTAATCTTGATCATTGCATTTCTTTCTTTCCTTTTTCTTTTCAACTTACTTGCTGCTTTTATAGCTATCTCTCAGTGTTACTGTCCGATTGAATACGAGTTTCTCAGGAGTCGAGTCTATATCAACCGTGAAATACCCTGACAAAATGCAGAAAATTGATGGTTAAAGAAGTCAAAAACAGAACCAAAACGTGAAAAATCAATAAGGACTAAAGAGAATTCTCTCAAGTAGCCTATCGTATCTTTTGTGGTTTCGAACAATATTCTTTGAAAATTTACTTTTTCTGAAAACGAGCACAAGCATAGTTGTAGGGGTATGAATGGAGTAAGGGTAGTTACAATTATACACTCAATCTCTCGCAAAAAAGTTAGATTCCTAAACTTCTAAAAATATTAAAATTGGATCTTCAAACTTAAAATAGTGGTAGAAATTGGACTCATAAATGTCAAAATGAATCTCTCAAACTTATATAAACGTTGCAATTGATACAATCACGTAGGTTTGAAGGTTAATTTGATTCCATTTTAACCCCTCATATAGATTTGAGAGCTCATTTTTTTAAAATTGAAAGTTGTATAATTGCAACTACTCATAGTCGGTGGTTTTTGCAATTTTCCTTAAAAATAATTGAAACTAAAAAATGCAAAAAAACTTACCAAGCCTTTCAAATTGGAACGTGTCCCCATCGACAGCATTTCTAAGTTCCGGTACAGCATAAGCACTTGGGATAACTACTTTAGAGTGTGGGTTCAAATCAGCAAGCCAGTCATCAAGTTCAGCAGGGTTCTGATATGGCAAAAACCAAAAATTAGAAAAACAAATTACACATAATGCATGGACAACAAACAAACGCATGGATAAATGCCATGGGCAATTCCAACCTCAGAAAGGAAGAGCTTGTCAAACAATCTAACTTCCACATTGAGTGGATTGACTCCTGGAGAAGGTTGTGCAACCCAATGTAGGACCCCCTGCACAAAAAATAAGCAGAAACCCTGATTATTCTACTGCAAGCTTTAAGAAGACTTAAAACTCAACAATAAAAAACTTTGGCCAAACAAAAGAAACCTTTGGCTTTGATTTCTTGGAAGCATCATATTCAGCTCGAATCTCAAGTACAGTTTCCTTATCATCCGCAAGGATAACGTCCGTACATTTAATAGGATATGCATACCTGTAAACAGAGAAGATTATTGTCGTTTTCTGGCATGCATTTGTATGTGAACAGAACATAATGGAAAAATAAAATTGCAAGCATTAACTACCTCAGGAGGACAGATTTTCCAGGTGCAAGACCATAATAATCTTTCGAATCTTTCAACCGGAAATCTGATTGTTCTATGTACACAATATTGGAAAAGGGAACCTAATCCAAGAACAGGACAATTGGAAAGAAAACTGTTCAATTCTAGTAGTAAAATCAATGCAAAAAGAATAAGGTGGTATGGTGTAAACAATACGATAATATATTAATAAGAAAAAACATCACAGAGAATAGAAAACATCTCTTGAAGATTAAAGAAAAATCACAAGAGAAATGGGAAATTACAAGAAATCAAACACAATTATTGATACGGTTCACAATTTAAGGATCGGCATAATATTGGTTGATAAAATGCTCCTTAGTAAGCTGAATTAGCATCAATTTTAAAAATTGTTGGGCAGCTGAAAACGTTCAGGGAGATTTTTTATTTATAAAACATCAACAACGGATGCATACAGAAGAGTATAGAGAAAACCATGTCCACCTTATAAAAGGCTGATGCCTCATCTTCTTGAGCTTCGGGCCATTTCTTGGCATCAAGATCCAATATTGATCCATTTTCAAAGTTTGTAATAACGACCTGAGAGCATAAAAAATCATCAAAAACACCAAACAAAAATTAAATTGTAAGAAATCTAATAACAATCAAAGATGTGCACCTTGAGTGGCTGCAAGACAACCATTGCTCGTGCAGCTGTTCTATTTAGTTCTTCTCTAATGTGATATTCAAGACGATCAAACCGAATCAAAGAACAGTCACTGTGGTGAAGACATCACATAGTTATGGTAACAACAGAAAACAAAATGTAGCATCAAATACAACTGACATACTTTCACACGCACATAAACTAGACATACAACAGGTTCCAACCTTCTGGTAATTCCCATTCCTCGAACAAAAGCATTAATTGCAGTTGATGTAACACCTTTGCGCCTAAGACCAGCAAGTGTTAGTAGACGAGGATCATCCCAGCCATCAACCCATTTTTCAGTCACCAGGCGATTTAACTGCAAAGGATAAAATGTGGTCAGTAAGGTAGCAAAAGGCCAAATATCTATGTTGTTCAAAGATGAATTTAGAAGCATGCCACACACCTTACGCTTGGACAACACATTATTTGAAACATTGAGACGAGAATATTCCCACACATATGGTTGGTAAAGGTCCAGAGCATGCAACAGCCAGTAGTACGAGGCACGACGTGTTTCAAATTCCAAGGTGCACAGCTGCCAGAAAGTAATAGAATAAAAGAAGGTAAAGATATCATATTCTGACGATCAGTAACGTAAATGTTGAAAAAAATCATTATGCAAGCAAGCTGCATAAACAAACTCAGATAGCCATCCCTTATTTTCTAAAGAATTTTCAACTGAGAGTATAGAACCATTCAACTATGACCAATTTGAGAGGGTCACAATTCTTCCACACTTGACTAACCTCCCAAGACAAGAACACAACCTTAAGCATTTACAAAACCACCCATATAAGAACGATGCTATAACTCACTAACAGAAAATTCAAATATAGTAACTTGTAACAATCGCATAATAAAAAGAAGTTTGCTTGTTTTGAGTATTTTTTGAACTTAGTTCACTGTTTCTAATTGGGGTAGCCAACATAAGTTATTTTGTAATTACTTAACTTTCTTCATCAACTCAGATTAGAAGGTTTTTATGTAATTTGTCTCTCGTTGGGAAGAGGGCAGTAGCAATGTGCCTTTGGTCACTAGGCTAAGTTTTGGTGGTTGAATGGACTGTTTATCATGTCTTATAAAACAATTTAAAAAATGAAAGCATATCAAGGAGGCAAACATACCGAATGTGTTATGTTCTCAAGAGAATCCACAGTGCAGTGTGCATAATCATAACTTGGATAAATACACCACTTGTCTCCAGCATGTGGATGAGGAGTGAACTGGATGAGAAAGTGGCAACATCTCAGTGTCCACAAAGTTTAGACGTGTGAGCCAAAAGGCTAAGATAGAACTCACCTTAATACGATATGCAATAAGGTCATACATGTTAAAATTATCGCTCTGCATGTCCTGCTTCATTCTAAGAGTTGCCTTGCCTTCCTCAATCAGACCTTTCTTCATTTCGTCAAACAATTTCAATGACTCAGCGATAGGCCTATCCCTCCAAGGACTATTCATCTTTTTCTCTCTGTACTCCTTTATTTCATCAGGAGTCTAAAACCAAGAATTGAAAATGTACTTTAGTCAGAATAGATGTCAATGTTCTCATGGATCACAAAAAACTGACACAGGCACAAAAGTTAAGGAATCTGATTAACTCGTGATAATCTTAAACCTTGAGGCCTCGCAAATGGAATCCTAAAAGGAAACACTCCCATTGCTATTAAAAAAAAGAAAAAGAAAAAATGCTTTGCATACTGACCTGATGATCAACATAAGCATGACCCCTCCGTATGAGCTCCACAGCTAATTCATAAAGTTCTTGGAAGTAATCACTAGCATAAGTAATCTGGAAAAGAAACGAACAAATACCAAATGGTGTCAAGATAAGAATAGATAAAACAAATAATTGGCCGAAGTGGACTAAAATTACACCTTGAAAGGCTCCCAACCCATCCACTTGACAATCTCTTCTATATGATCAATATATTCCTTCTTCTCAGCTTCTGGATTCGTGTCATCATACCTACAAGCACACATTTTGGAACAACAGCAAAAATAAAACAGCCAACTATATTGTCCAAACTATGATGTTGATCAGCATTGGTCAGAAACTGTTGAACCCATAAGAGATTTAAAGTAGAAGATTAATAAACTTAGTTACAAATAGAAAAGATAAACGGAGATTGTTGGAAAATGTAAGAAAATAAATTTAACCTCAAATAACAGCCTCCACCTCGCTCTTTAGCAAGGCCAAAATCCACAAACATTGCCTGATCGATCATAAGGATAATAAAACATTGAAGAAAATATCTGGTCAAAGACTGAAGACAGAAATTGGAAAAAGAAAAATCATACAAGAGTAGCTGTACTACCTTAGCATGACCAATATGAAGATAACCGTTTGGCTCAGGAGGAAACCGAGTTAAAACTCTTCCCCCTGTTGCTTTTAGGTGTTTTTCAAGCAGCTCCCTGGTGTTGCAACATCTCAAAATAGTTCCATTACTGAAAAATACTTCAGTATGAACCTTTCAATTTGTAAAGAACGAATTTATGTTAAATATTGTATTAGTTGGCAAGAAATCCTTCACGACTATATTTACTAATTGCTAATTCCATTCATGCAAATTTCTTTGTGTCGAGAAATGAGAATAGCCAATATGTTCTTTAAGAAAAAGAGTACAAGAATATTTAGAAAATAAAAGACACAATCCATTATAGGAAAGTAACTTATTTATTTTACCTTATAATTATCCTCGGGTTGAGGGAATATTAAATATGGGTTAAGATCTTCCTCAGTTGGAGGCTGTTTTGGTGCAACAGTAGCAGCAAGTTTATCCTGCACCAGAGCAAAGGTATAAAAGAAAATAAGGTATAAAAGGACTAGACATCACATGAATAGATACAGGAACTCTGCAGTACAAAAGATGTGCTAACATCTACTTTAGCAGGCTTCTCCTTTTTCTTTTTCGCTATCTTTTCGTTATCTGCTACTGTCCTTTCACCAAGTAATTCAAATAATTTGGAATCAATAAATTGCTGTCAGCATAAGGTAAACAAACAGTGGAAAAACAACGTTAGAGAAATATAAAATTAAAAAATTAACAAAAAAGAAAACTAATGAGGCCAAGCAGATAGACTTATATTGTAAGCTCCTAAAATAAAGTTCTCATAATGTAGAAGCACCTTTACAATCTTTGGATCAGCCCATGGATGCTTCTTCCGTACATGGCCAAACAAGTCACCCACTGCAACCAAAAGTAATGTGTAAAAGATAGTTGAACAAACTTGAATAAATTTCAAATACAAACTGTCTATATGCATACAATGTAATGAAACGTTTAATCCTACAAAAAACAGGCAGCATACTAATACCAACTGGCATGCAATCTTCAATTAAACGCTGCCGCAGAGAGCAGAGACAACCCATAGCACCTACATGCAATTTTTCTCCTAGAATAAATATGTTGTCCTCCTATATGCATGCGCTTACTGCTTACTACAATTTCACTCAGAAAAATTAGAAAGTAAAAGAGAATGGCTAAAAAAATTCATGGAACACCTAGCCTAAAAATTTTGGCTTTGGGAACTGAAATGGATGCTCAATATTCTGAGTAGCTACCATAGCATAAATCTATAAGCTTAAATATATAAGGGTTTACAGATCATCTCTTTACCAGTGCGCCTATGGTGGTTTTTTCTACATTTATTTCATTGTGAGACGTCACCACTAGATCTATGCCGGGATATGTCATTTGATAAAATCAACAAACATAAAAATAATAATATAGTAAATACAAAATTATAAGATAAGTTGAAAGGAACCCTGAGTTACAACTGAACACATTCTTTCAGATTGATGCAATCTATTAGAGAGTCAAAAAAACAGTTCAATGTGGCAACTCATGCCGTCTCGAAGTACAACCATATACATAACAATTAAAAATGAATAGAAGTTCAAAACAAAGAAAAATCTATTTGAGGTAAGTTAAAAATGTAAGAAGCAACAAGTAAGTTAAAAATGATTGATTGAAAACATCATCAATCAAGTACAACCACTTTGCAGTTTGCAGTACAGCATAAAAACATGAAGCATTGAGTCAAAACAGATTTATTAGCTAGAGAAGTTAATATTGGATAAACAATAATTCATAAGAAGACAAGAAGAATTCTTTTCTTTTAATAGAAACAACTGCTTCAATTGATAAAAAATGAAAGAATACGAGGACAACAAAACTAAGCCCACAAAAACCCCTCTAAAGAAAATGCAAAAACAATTCCTTATAGAGACTAACTAACAAATCTTAAATTGAATAATTTCAACCATCCCCGAGAAGAAAAACACACAAACACAGGCAACAGGGGGATCTGGGAAATGGAGAATTTCATCCAGAAAAAATAAAGGTTTAACAGCTTACATACCTTCCAATAGAAGGTTTAAGAAAATCAAATAATAATGAAAAAAAATCTCATCACATTTCAAATCACAACTACAAGAAATGTACTAACCGTTTGTTCGATAACGCTGCTCCAGAATTTCATTTTTACGTTCTTCAAAAACCTCATTCACAGTTTTCTCAATTTCTTCAACTGAAACCTCCACACCTGCATGAATATATAATATAATCAAGATATTACCGTATAAGATATAACTATGAAGAGAAACCAATGATAAGTGTGCAATCCCACCAAAGGATCAAACCAAATAACATTAAAAATTATCATACCAACACCACATGCACTTTCAAATTCATTCAATTTAATTTCTGAGCCTGCAGCAGAAAAAAATGAAAATGCCGCTTCCAATTGCGCCGGCGTCTTTACCTGCAAAGTAACATAAGATATTAAAAGATCACAAATTGTTGTATGATTACAATCATCTTGCAACTTAAACAAGAAATTGATGTGACGACACAATAAGAAAGTATTTCAAAAATGTTCAAGATGGTTGTTTCATTAAGAAATCTCCATCCAAAAACCTTATTCGAGGTAATATAATCCAGCAATATTGGTCGATGAATAAGTGCATTTGCTGGATACTTTGTTGCAACCTGAACAGAAATACAACCCGAACCCGCCATTAATAATACATCAGATAAAATCATTTCCTCAACTTCAACTTAGAAATGGTTGAAGAATCTTACACTATACAAGAGATTTCCAACAGCCCTGTGACATCCATCAAGCACGCCAGCCTAAAAAATGAAGCACACTACATATTACACGTCGCCTTCTTTCCATTCCTTCTCATTATTTCACTTTGTTTTGATCGAGGAACCGCGGAAAATAACAGAGACGAGAGAAAAGTGAGAATACCTCATGAATAACAGCACTGAGATTGGCAGTGACCTTATTGTTGGCGACGGTGTTGCGTGCAGTGCGTTCATCCAAGCCGATTCTCAAGAACAGCTCCAGCAACTTGTCCTTGTCGACATTATCATTATTCACCGTCATTTGAGAGCGTTAAATGGAGGTGGATGAATTGGGAAGGGAGCCGGGAAGAAGAAGAAGGGGAGGAAATGGAGAAAACCCTAATGAAAGTGAAAGGAAATCAAAGGAATCTGTGAGCTGTGGAGTGGAAGATTCCGGTGGTTGGATTCCAAATTTGGGACAAGGTATTTGCTTTGACTTAAATGGATAGAAAATGAGAAGTCAAACATTCCAAAGGGTCAATTTGCAAAACTAAATACTTCAACTTCAAGCAAATAAATAAATAAATAAATAAAATACTTGAACTTCAAGCAAATCCATATTATTATTTATTTAATTTTAGATAAAAGACAAAAGTTTAAAATTACATAATTGAGGTATTTAAATAAAGTTCATACCCAAAAATAACTTAAAACTAAACTAATTTGGATAAAAGAAGGATTCTTTCCATGATAAATTATGTAGGGCATAAATGGTGCATTGAAGTATAATAAAAGAAAAATTGGAGAAATTGCAAAAAAAAAAAAAAAAAAAATCGCTTTTATAAGTCACAAAATAAATATTAAAATTTTTTATCGTAAAAATTACATTGAACCCTAGAGCTCGATAACCATTACTTTTTTTAAAAAAAAAAAAAAAAAGCTTATGGTATGTTTTACTTCTATTTTCATGCTTGATGGTCTTACTAAAGCTCTTAAGCTGATTTATCCTCAGTTTAGGTGGAAACGGTTCCTTCTTTGAAAGCTTTTGATGGGGGAATCCGGTTATACTAATGAGGCTCAAACTTTCATTAAACCTAGTTGTGATCTCTTTCGTTGTGTGTATGTTCTTGTTTTTTTTCTTTTTTTTTTTTTTGTTTGGACTAATCATAAAGGTAATTTTGTTGCTCGTGAGCTTGCTTCTCACACTCGAAGTTTTGGTTTCTCGTTATTTGACTTGAGACCATCCTTTTAAGGTAGATTCTCCTTCTCGTTTTGATTCTCTCTAATTTTAATATTTCCATCTCTCTCGTATTTTTCTCACTCTCTAACATCCACAATTCCTCCCATGATCATTTCCCCTCCAATTTCTCATATGTTTTTTCTTCACTTCCTCCTACCCTTCTATTTAGCTAGCCCTTTGTTTATATTTCCTATTAATGTGATGAACTCATAAATATACAAATGTAGATGAAAGAAATCGAACATATAATTTCAAAGCTGATAGTATAAGCATACCATGTTAGTTGAGCATAGCTCTCGTTTTGATAATAACATCCACTCAAACCTTGATATAGAGTTGAAATATTTTTCTAATTTTTTTGTCTAGGTTTTGAGTGAAAATGAAAAAAAAATGTAACAAAACAAGAAAAAAAAGAGTTTTAATTTGGTTCTAATTTTAGACAACATTTTTCCTCAAAATCAAGAACTTTAAAGGTAGTGAAGATGATTAAAAAAAACTCGTTAAGAGCGGTAGTTCAACTGGTACATGTATGTACATAAAAGAGAATTAATAGGTCTCATAGTCAAATATTCAAATCTTCAATCCCAATTTAGACTTGAAAAGACTTTTAAAAGAATAACAAAACAAATGAGATGAAAAAAAAAAAAAAGAAAAGAAAAAATGTAACGAAAGAACCAATGAAATAAAAAGAAAATGGATGAGAAGAAGGGATATTTTCCCCTAAAACCCATTTGAAAGGAAGAAAGCGAGATTATCGCTCACGAGAATTATGCAATATTATAATGAACAATTCTAACTACAGTAAATACTATTTTAAAATCCTCAATTAGCTACCGTAAACTCTATTTCAAAATCCCGCATTTGCTACTGTTTTTACTATTTAACATTCATATTTTTTTTTTATAATTTGCTATAGTATGTTTACTATTTCTTCGAAACACAAACACATATTATTATTATTATTAAAAGTAAAATAATCTATGCTTCGAAACACAAACTATTATAACTTAGGTTTACAATAATTCACTCCTTACCCCATAAGTCTTTTTGTCGGTGCTCCATTTATTGCCCGTCTAATAATGCATTCTTGAACAACATTTTGATATATTAGACATAGCTTAAAATTCTCACTCAAGCAAGAAAATGTGGATGAATTAGTCTAACCATGATCAAGTACTTAACGACATTGAAAACAACAATGCTAGAATGCAATCAACATCAATCTAATTCAAGATAAAGTGCAGTTCAATTTATCAACAATCCACAAAAATACAATGAGAACCCTAAAAATACAACAATTTAGCTACTCAAAATCCCCCAAGATCAAATGCCAATGCCACTGTTGTTATACCCCAACTGATCCAAATCAACCTCATCTCTCCTTCATAGCTTTTGTTCAAAATGACACTTTAATAGCAGAAAAGATGATAGCGTGCCCTGCATCGTCAACCTCGAATTGTTGAACGGTTCCTAATAGCATCACAATATAATTTCTCTCGGATCAAAAACATTGACCAAAGACTTAGTTAATTGAAAGTCTTGTTAAGAAACTAACGTTTCATTTGGTAACCTTTTTGTTCTTGAAAATTAAATCCATAAATATCAAACTTTCACTTTAAAATGTTTTCCTTTACTATCTACTTTCTTACCTATAGTTAAAAAAAAACCAAACCAAACCAAAATTTGAAAATTAGAAAAAGAAATTAGAAATTCGGTTAAGAAATTCAACCACCGATACAAATCAAATTAAGAAACAAAGAGAAAATAGTCTAATTTTCAAATATCAAAAACAAAAAACAAAACACTTACCGAACAAGGTTAATTTCGGACGTGGAAAAGGAATAGTGATTGGTTATTATTGATATCAATTTTGCTCAACATCAATGTCAATTGGGCGGTGGAATAATCCTAAATCCTAAATCCTAAATCCTTCCCTATAGGATTTCCTTCCTATAACTTAATATATATTATCAATAGACCATTTTTGCACTAATAACAAAACTAAGACCCACCATGGCACCGACAAACACAAACCTAATGACCATAACAAAATTGATAAATATGCTAACATCTCCTTTTAACTTTCACAATTTTATTTTTGAAATTTTATTTCGAAAACAAATAATTTCGTCAATCGATCATCGCTACAATAAATTACAAAAATTGATGTATAAGAAAAATATAAGTGATACATAATATTATTTTTAAAATACATATAAAATTTAGATCGATGTTATAACATCAAAAGATGTCATTAAAATACGTAAAACTTGTTGTGAATTAACTCGAAATGTCTTCTAATTTTTTTTTGTTGATTTCTATATATCATTTCAAAGGAAAAAAATTCTTTAAATATTTTAAAAAAACAATTTCGAAGTTTAAGAGTATAAATATTTTTTTTAAGTAAATTGCAAAGATTATCTCTAATTATACCCTTAAATTTTCAAAATAATAAAAAAAAAAGTAATTCTTCAAATTTATTCTAATTTTAAAATTAGACATTCAAACTTGCATAATTTACGTAAAGATGACTTAATTTTCATCTCTTATAGGTTCAATTTTTAATCCAATTCTAATACTTTTAGTAGTGAGTAATTATAATGGGCAGCACTTTTAGCGACAATAATCAAGTTTATGACAACATTATATTTAAAATAAAATTACAAATATTATCGATAGACTTTGACAAATTTAGAAATATTTTCATTTATTTAAAATGTTGCTACATACGTTATTACTCTGAATCTAATTGTTAATATTTGTATTTGTTTCAAATTTTAACGATAAAAGTATAAAGATGGAATTGCAATTATCACTATATTTGAGAACCGTGGTTTTTGGAATTTACCTTTTTTTTTTTTTCTCAAAGAAATTTCCTAACGACTATGAATGTAAACAAGAAGGAAAAGGATGAGAGAACTATGATTATAATCTTAATAACTTACAATCCACTACTAACTCCATCATCATCATCATCATCATCATCATCATCTTTTATTTTATGTCAATCAAACAGAAAAAGAAAAAACATAACTTTTTTTTTTTAAATGTTTTTTAAGAAAATAAAGTAAAAGTAAAGGGACTGAAAAGAAAAGAAAAGAAAAAAAACAATGTTGTCTTTTGCATTATGGTCCCTTTGGGTGGTGGTGTCCAACCAAAGGCCTAAAGCAAAACATAAAAGCACACAAACCATTCTGCCCCATTTGTGATTGAGCCGTTGTGCGTGTGCACCTTCCCTCTTTTTTTAATCTCTCTCTCTTTTCTTTTACTTTAATTAAACCACTAAAAAAAAATATACAAAATTCGGGATATATTTGATCGTATATCAAATATCTGAAACCCTCTCGATTATCGTAATAGTCGTTCGGTAATTTGATGGACTTATTTCACTAGTGACTCAAGCATGTGTGAAGGCAAAACACTTACTAAATTGATATACGGTGTCCTTATAGATTCATCTTTGTGCTTACGCTGTGGCTTGATTGGGACAATCCTAATGAATAAGTATCTGTACTTATCGAAATAAATTTATGACTTTATAGCTAACACTACGTGTTGGTCTTCATGTTTAGCAAAATAAATTTATGGCTTCATGGTTAACCTATGAATTAGTCACACCATGCTTAGCTGAATAAGTATTTACTTTTCTTTTGTGTTTCTCAAACTTCGAAAATTTTCTTTGTGCAATTTCTTTTAATTAGTTTATATGATTGTTGTTTATTTTGTCTTCCTATCTATGTTAGCTATTATATAATGGTCTATAATTGAGTAAAGATGTTTGAAATCATAAAATTGGACCTAAATATCAAATTAAAACTTTAGGTATTCAAGTTTCTAACTTAGAATCAGTGGGGTGCGCTATATATAATATCCTATACGCGACGTACGTTGCAGGGTGTGAAGAAAATGGGATAAATTTTATTTTAACTCTATATTTTATTATACATAACAACACAATTATTTACAACTCATCGGTTAAAATAACTAAACTCTTACTTCTTATAATGTTTCCAAAGACTATCAATGTCAGTCTATTTCGATGATAGCTACCTCCATGGACAACTCGAATGATCACCTCTAAGGACTAGTTCATAGTACTAATTTGTCATCAATAGAAACATCTTGTAACAAACCAACACATATGTATAAAAGCACTTTCGAAACAATATAACCAAATAGACAAGTGTATTTATTTTAAACGGTTATTATATAAAAAGTTAAAATGAAAACAATTTTTTCCTAGTCAAATCTAAACATGCTCTAATATATAACTTATCTCAAAGATCTCATCGGAGTTTAAAGTAAAAAACTCGTACTTGAAAATAAAAAGTCATTCCTAAAAAAGAAAACACTATTTGAGGAATCATTCTTATCAAATTGCTTAAATAATAACCTAACATCATTTTCTTAATCATTTCCTAAATAACATTATTCTTTGCAATACTATGGAGTTGGTGAATTAATTGTTTTGTACACTTCAAAATATTAAAATTTATTACTTAATCAATTATATGGATTATAATCAATTATATGGATTATTTTTAGTCTAATATGATGTATTTAGTATATGTTCAATAGTATTGTCAAGTCTCAAATTGACAAAATCGACCGAAAATAACATAACTTAAAACCTAACCTATTTTAAAAGGTCGATAAAATAAATCTTTTTAATTCTATTTATAAAACATGAAATTTAAGGAACATTACAAAAAAAGAAAAGTCGAAAGCAACCTTAAACTTATATAACCGCCGTGTTAAATAAATTAGAAAGCTAAACATATTACAATTTAAATTTAGATTAAAATAATCTAAACTTTAAATATAGAACTTTTTGAATCGTTTTAAAATAATCTATATACTAAATACAAATAATTTTAATTTTATATATTATAATTACAACGTACTATTATAGCATTATAGGATATAGAGAAGAAGAAAATATATTTTTTTGGTTTATGAGCTTTGGGTAAGTTTCTATTAAGTCTCTAATTTCAAAATTTTGTACGATTGATTTTTAAATTTCGAGTTTGATAGTTTTGAAAATGTAACCATTTTATTGTTGATATTTGAGTTTTGTTTCAATTATACCCTTATATTTCAATATTTACATTTTTAACCTTAATCTTCTTTCACATATTTATTTTTCATCTGTACTAAATTTAAAACAATCAAATGAATTATAATTAACTAAATTTAACTTTTTTTTTCTTCACTTTTAAAATTAAGTTTAACATTTTACTTCATAATCATTTAAAATTAATTAATAATCATTGTCATAAATATTTATAAGTAAATATTTAATAAAAAATTGAGATTAAAAATGTAAAATTTTAAAATCTCGTAACAAAAATAAAACAAAATTCAAATCGTAAAAGTTAAAATTATAGCATTTTAATACTTAAAAATTAAATTTTAAAATAAAATGTATATCATTTCTAAACCTAACATACTAAATAGAAATAGATATAGACTAAAAACTTATGAACAAAAACTATACTTTTCCCTTAAATCATAACTATCACCAACTATTATAACAATCTCCACTCCCCAAAACAAAATTGGAATAAATAAGAATCAAAAGAACAAAATCATTAATTCATCACACATTTTGATAAAATTTAGCATATAGCATAGTAAATAATAGTATGGTGCGAAATTGGGACCAATCTAAAATTTACTACAACACACAAAGGGAGGATTTTCAAAAAAAAGAAAAAAAAAATTGTGGGGTTGAGAAAATAAAAGAGATCTATCTACATCAAAGCATAAAGACAGAGTTGATTTGTAAAAACAAATACGATAAATTTTTTTAAAAAAATAAAAATAATTTTAACAAAATATTTACAAATTTTATATTCTAATAATGATAGATATTAATAGGTATTGATATGCTTCTATTAATCATATCAATAATAGTAATAGAAGAGAAGTCTTACTATATATAAAGAAATATAAATATATATGTAAAATGTCCGAATCAAATTTTTTATCTTTTTGGGTTAAAATATCATTTTAATTATATAGGTCGAAGTTTTTCCAATTTTAGTTTCGAAACTTTCAAATATTGGATTAAAGTTTTTATATTTTTTTTTTGTAAATCTTAAATTTAGTTAAATTAAAAATAAAAAAAATAATGCAAAAATATATACCATAAACTAATAATAAGGATTAAATTAAAATTTATGAAAAAAAAAACAAAAATGATATTTTAATAAATTGAATTTTAAAATGAAATTACTTACGTAGGGTTCCGAATCCCAAAAGAACTCCTCGGCGAGTTTAGATATTTAATTAAATTTCTTTTTGAAAAATGATTTGGTTAGCGTACAAGCGTTTAATGTGAACATTCTGCACGTTTGGATCACAGCCGTGGGATGTAGAGGATGATATTAAAAAACATGGAAGTTTGTGTAGTTTTGTCAGCAGGGGATTGCAGCCGACCAAAAGTAATTTAAAGCATGATCCTTGACGAAGGATATCACGGCACCGAGGAAAAAAAAGAAAACAAAAGCTAAAATACTTATGGGAATATGTGCTTTGCCCTCTCTTCACAATTCTTTCTTTCTACAATTCAATTCTTTTTTTTTTTCCATTCTTAATTTACCAACCAAAATTAATCAACCTCCTCTTTTTTTTCTTAATACAATATTTTTAATAGTTTTTTAAGTCTCGATAGTCTAAAAAAAAGAGGTCGTTAGCTTTCTGATTTATAAGAATAGACTCGTTTGATTTTTTATTTTTTTAAAATGTATTTTTTTTTTAATTTTCGAATTTAAGATAATAGGTAAAGGCCTAAAATGTTTTTTTTTGTTTAATTTTTTTATAATAATTATAAGATATTTAAAATTAGAAATTAAGTGGTTTTAGGGATGAGGAAGATTTTTATAATTTATTATTCTGTATTAAAATATCATTTAATTGTTTAAAATGAAAGTATGAAGTTATTTTATAGATATTTTGAAATTATTTTTTAATAACTCGGAATTAGAAAAATGCATTTTGAAAACTCAAAAGACAAATAGGTCTATTTTTATAAACTTGAAGAGTCAAAATGTTCGTTTTTAAAACGTAGGGACTAAAATCACATATTCATCGAGATTTGAGAACTGAAAAGATAATTTTAGATTCTGGTTGCCTGTTTATGATTTTTATTTCAATTTGGATTTAATTTTATTCAATCCTATAAATAAAATTTATTTGTGTGTAAATTTTCTACTTGTTTAATATTAAATTTGTGGAATCAGGAGGTACATTAATAACAAAGATTTATTTACTAGTTAAATTGAGGCTATCTCGAATGTCATGTAAATGTATTAGTAGCTCACGAAATGTACGGTTAAGGTCTTCCTATTCTTAATTGTACTTTAGAAAAGCTTTATGTAATATAAATTCTCGATTGAATATGTGTTTTAACTAAATAAATTATTACAAGAGGTTTAGTTTTCTCGTTAAAATAAGGATTTATTTTTCTATTCTTTGACATTTGTCCAATAAGTTTAGTTTCTTAAAATAATTATTTTTTATACTAAAATTGATTAAATAACAACAATAATAATAGTCATAACTATTTTTATATAAGCGAGTGTCCAAAAATTCTTCATACGAGCAACTAAACTAATCTCAAAGAACAACTTACTTGACTCTATAACATCTTGATATCAAAGAAACTTATAGGATATCAAATATTAGGTAGGTGACGACCACCGTCTCCTTTACCTAAAATTAAGTACCAAACTCTCTACTAACCTCGGTCCCTTATTTACTAGTAAAACATCTTAGTATAGTCAAATAATAAATTAATTTAGGACGTTTCGAAAGATAACAAAATGAATAAACTACAACAAAAAAGTTTAGATTTATTTTATTATATATATATTTTAAGCATTTTAGTCATTACCAATAATATTTTTCTAATAAGTCTATCCAATAAAATTGAAAAGGTGAATATTTAAAAAAAAAAACTTAAATTAAGATTAAATACAATTAATAGTTAAATTGAAAAGAAGAAAGAAAAAAGTAAAAAGAAATGTAAAATAGTATATAACAGTAGTAGGAGTATGTAGCCTATAGGAGGAGGTGATGATCACCATCTATATTTTCTTTTTAATTAAATAATTAAGATTAAAGCAAATGTATTTCTAATGAAGCTGCCACGTGTAAGCTGATAAATAAATGAAAGACTTGTATTAAACAAGGAATATTTATTTTTTAATTAATTAAATAACAATTAACAATAATAATAATAGTAATAATAATAATGAGAGAGAGAGAGAGAGAGAGAGAGAGAAACTGTTTAGGCTCAATTGACGTGAACGTCTACTTGTGGGTATCCAGATCTTGCAGCTCTAAGAAGCTTCCCTTTCTCACTCCTCACTCCCTCTCTCTCTCTCTCTCTCTCTCTCTCTCTCTACCGTCTTCATTTTTCTCTCTGCTAAACTACATTCAATTCCATTCCACTAAGCTATGAATTGGATTCAAGAACAGAATTTAATCACAGAGATTCAAACTAATTCGCCATGAAATTAGCTCATCGTCGTTTGAGTTTCTTCTTCATTTCGTTTCTTCCTTTATTCTTTACATTCTTTACTGCCACAGCTTTAACGTTTGATTCCTACATTTCCTACCGGAGAATTCTGCATCAGCCGCTTTTTCCTATTGGCTCTGAGCCACCGCCGGAGATTGAATTCTCTCCACCTCCACCACCTCCACCGGATTCTCCCGCCGATGATCAACCATTTTTCCACGAGCTACCGACGAGTCCAGATCAGAGTCAACCGCCTCCTTCCTCCAGTAATGGAACTATGCCTATACCGGCTGCTACGGCGCAGCCGTCTAAGCCTACCAAGACTGTTGCGATTGCCATTTCGGTTGGGATTGTGACTTTGGGGATGCTTTCGGCTCTTGCGTTCTTTTTGTATCGTCATCGTGCGAAGCATCCTGGGGAGTCGCAGAAGCTTGTTGGAGGGAGTAATAATCCGGAGAGATTTATGGAGGATTCGAGAGCGCCTCCTTCGAGTTTTTTTTATATTGGAACTGTTGAGCCGAGTCAGAGCTCTGTTGTGGAGCAGAATGGTGCTAATGGTGCGAATAGTTCGCCTTATCGGAAGCTGAATTCGATTAAGAGGTCGGATCGGTATCGTCCGAGTCCGGAGTTGCAGCCACTACCGCCTTTGCCTAAACCGCCGGTGGTTATGTCGCCTCCGGCTTTGTCATCTTCTGATGAGGAGAGTCTGGATACGGCATTTCATACTCCGCAATGCTCGTCGATTGTTAGTCATGAGGATGGCTATTTTTCACCGGCTTCTCGTCGGAGTAATTCGGTTAAGAGCTGTTCAACGGCGACTTATAAGAATGACCATATCAATTCCAATCCTCCTCCTCCCATCCCGCATTCCAAAAGAACCTCTCCTAAATCGAGATTTTCGGTTTCTTCGACGAAGCGTAATTCGTCTCAGCCTCAGCCACCGCCACCGCCGCCTCCTCCACCGCGTTCGTTTGATGATATTCGTGCTACTCCGAATTCGAAAGAAACAATGCCTTTCTCTGCCACGAGACCTAGATTTTCGAAGCCTCCTCCCCCGCCGAATTTGGCGCTTCTTCAAACAATTAGCAATTCAGCTACATTTCCTCAAGTTCCGCAACCTGCTGGAGCTCCACCTCCGCCTCCCCCTCCGCCGCCTCCTCCCCCACCTCCACCTCCACGGCCGACGGCGCATCCGGCCTCTTATTCAACACCACAAAAACTAGGGTTATCAGAAAACAGAATGTCGGCAGTCACTCCTCCAGACTCCTCTAAATCACAATCCTACTCAACAGCGAGATCAAACTCATCTCCGAAATCCACACCGAGTTCTACGGCAACAAATTCTGCTAAAGAAGACGCTGTCCTAAGCACTAATTCTATGGAGAGGCTGGAAGCAGAAGATGCAGATGGTGCAAAACCGAGATTGAAGCCCTTGCACTGGGACAAAGTACGAGCAACATCAGACCGAGCTACAGTCTGGGATCAACTTAAATCAAGCTCATTCCAGTAAGTAGGCCTTTTAATTCCAATTCTTGAAGTTTATTTGAATATTTTATGAAGTTCTATACTGAGATTTCTTAAGATTAAACGAGGATATGATGGAGACACTTTTCGGCTTCAATTCTGCAAATTCTGTTCCCAAAGAAGCCACGAGAAAGTCTGTTCTTCCCCCCGTTGAGAAGGAAAACAGGGTATTAGACCCAAAAAAATCGCAGAACATAGCAATACTTCTAAGAGCACTTAATGTCACGCGTGATGAAGTGATCGAAGCTCTTCAAGATGGTGAGTGCTTTCTATATTGCTCTCCAATTATGATTTCTTTTCACAATTTGGGATCTGACATACGGAAGAATTAGCTCAGAATCATCGATGTAATGACTTTTTGATGAGTAGTTTCAGTATGTTTCAAGGAATGACCACCGTCGTCATCATTATCAGCATTAGAAGATTGGTCATCATTTTGCATCCTTTTTTTTTTCTTTTGTTGATACTGACATAATGACTTTTTTTTTAGAAATTCATGCTTCTTTCTGATAATTTCAACCATGGACAAATTAACATTAGCTGATAAAATACTGGCATATTTCTTGAGGTGCTCGATTGATTAAATCATGATTTTGTTTTATTTTTTATGTCATGTTGTACCAAGTTTAAAATTGTGCATTCTGATTGATTGTTATACTGAGTTCATATGTTACTAATTCCCAAGTTTCAAACAGTATTCATTCCCAGGGCATTACGCGTATATCTCTAATATCAATGTCATATTCTTTCCTACCACTTTCGCTATTCTTCCTGTCATACCTATGCATATTTACCTTAGTCGACTACTGATTTTCATTCCTTCCCTGCTTTTGTGCCTTGATGTTGAATTTCTGCAAACTTGGCGTATCGTTTATTCTCTCTGCCAATGAGCTGGATTTGCTTCACTAGTTCTAGATTGCCTACAGAATGTACCTTGCTGAATAGACGTTTCAATTGAATTGCATTCTGAAAGAGATTCTTTGCAATAAAGAGCTCAGCTGCGGCATATATATCAAAGAGTCTATGTGGGAATGTATCAACATTTTTTTTATTTTATATTATGAGTCGTAGAGGACCTTACATAAACATGATCTATTCTATAAGTTGTCAATAGTGTCCTTGTGTTCTAAAAATCTGAGTGTGGTGATTTGGAGAATAGTTTGTATCCATTGTTCAATTATTTGCCAGTGAATTCCCACATTATGATCTGAATTGTCTTTTTAATCAATAGTACGTTCCGTTTAGAATGTGTTTTGTTGTCACTTAGCTCTTCAATTTCATTCTCATCATATAAAAATATATCTTCATTAACAGGTAACCCAGAAGGCTTTGGTACTGAGCTCTTAGAAACTCTTGTAAAGATGGCTCCAACCAAAGAGGAAGAGATAAAACTTAGAGAGTACTGTGGTGATGCTTCAAAATTAGGGACTGCCGAAAGATTTCTCAAGGCAGTGCTTGAAGTTCCATTTGCCTTTAGAAGAGTTGAGGCAATGCTGTACAGAGCCAATTTTGATTCAGAAGTAAAGTACCTGAGAAAATCTTTCCAAACCCTTGAGGTAGTTTATGATTCTTTTAGTAAACCGTAAGAGTTGAAAACCATAAGAGTTGCCATGAATTTTCTTGTATCCTAGTGTAATCAATGTTTTAATTTCTTTCAGGGTGCAAGTGAAGAATTAAAGAACAGTAGACTTTTTCTTAAACTCCTTGAAGCAGTTCTCAAGACAGGAAATAGGATGAATGTTGGTACGAATCGCGGTGATGCTAAAGCCTTTAAGCTTGAAACCCTCTTAAAATTAGTAGATATAAAGGGCACAGATGGAAAAACAACATTGCTTCATTTTGTTGTTCAAGAAATCATCAGATCAGAAGGTGGTGCTGATTCAACTAATGACAACCTTCAACCCCGTTCGCAAGCTAAAATCGAGGATGAATTCAGAAAGCAGGGCTTGCAAGTTGTGGCTGGACTAAGCAGAGACCTCACCAATGTCAAAAAAGCAGCAGGGATGGACTCAGACGTCTTGAGCAGTTATGTCACAAAGCTCGAAATGGGGCTCGAAAAAGTAAGGTTGGTCTTACAATTCGAAAAGCCTGGAATGCAGGGAAAATTCTTCAACTCAATGAAAACATTCTTGAAAGAGGCAGAAGAGGAAATAGTCAGGATCAAGGCTGATGAAAGACAAGCTTTATCGCTCGTGAAAGCAGTGACCGAGTATTTCCATGGCGATGCAGCTAAGGAAGAAGCCCACCCCTTCCGAATCTTCATGATCGTTCGGGATTTCCTAACCATACTCGATCAAGTATGCAAAGAAGTCGGGAGAATGCAGGATGGAGTAATGGTGGGTGCTGCTAGATCCTTTCGAATATCCGCTACAGCCTCACTCCCAGTCCTCAGCAGGTATAATGTCAGACACGACCGAAGCTCCGACGAGGATAGCTCATCTCCATGAACTCTCCCATAACTATACCTTTTAGGAAGTTCATCAGATTAGCTTTATCATCCTCCCCATTAATGACAACAGAAGGAGAATTTCATTAGTTACTTAGACAATAAGCATCTTTCAGACGAAAAACAAAATGGTGAGCAGAGAATCTCCTTTCGAGAAAGCGATACCCCGACGAGATTTGTCCATTACTCAAACCCGAGTTTCCTACAAGGGAATCACGATAGATTAGATATCGCAGCAAAAAGGCAGCAAAGACACGAAAATACAGCATGGGAAGGGAGCAATGGCGACACACTGAAAGGTATGTTTCAATGAAATAATAATTTAAAAGAAAAAAAAGAAAGGATATAAAAGAAGAAGAAAGAAAGAAAGAAAGAAAGTGATTTGAAACGAAAACACATTTCCTTCCCTAAAAATTATTCCATTTGAGAATACAAAACTAGTAGAATAGGACAGATTTTCTCTATATTTAGATCAGATTCCTACACATTTCCAGAGAAAGTAGAATGTTTTTTTTTTTGACTTGTTTTGGTAATATGTTCTTCTTGCATTTGTTCAATGTTTAATAACAATAATAATAAATAAATATCAAAAATTTTTTGTTCAAAAAATGTTGTTGATATGTATGAATATATTCCATAAAGTCTTATCATTCATTCCTATTTTGTGGTTGGTGGTTGTCTCTTTTAAAAGGGTAGTTTTGAAGTTTCATTTGATTATATATATATATATATATACACTCATTAGGAGTAGGGGTATTTGTTGAATTAAATAAAGTATATAATAAAGTATAGGAAATCTAAAATGACACGAAAATCTATGTATTTTGGCTTATAGATGAGTGGGGAAATCTGGTACTTTGTTTTGTCTGTTTGTCACAATATTGCTTCTTAGTCTTCCTCTCATTCATTGTTATTTATTATTCTATTTTTCATTCTATGGTCTTAAATTCTTTTCTCCTCTTATTTTTCAAAATATCTGACTTTCATAAAAGTGATAGAGATGGCTCTGGAGATATCCAAAACAAAGAAATAATAACTACTTTTGTATTATTTATTGTACGTAAAAAGAGCAAAAAGGAAAACTAACATTTCTTTTATTACTTTTTTAAAAATAAAAAAAAAATTGTCGTGAAACAAAATTTATTACACTTGATTTTTTTATAAAGTTTAAATATTTTGTCAAATATTCTACTTTTGATAATTTTTCTTCTTTTTAGCATTTTCAAATGTAATATAATGATTTAAAATATTTACAAAATTATAGTAAAATTTGAGATTCTATTGTCTCGACATTTACGTCGATAGTAATCATTGATAGAATCTAAAATTTTGTTATATTTTGTAAATATTTTCAACAGTCTTGCAATTTGCAATAATTTTTTTTTTAGTGTAAGTAGAAAAAAATTAGTAAAATTCCTAAAAAAATCCAAATTAATTAACCTCAACATGACAAGAGTTCAGTTTTAGAAAAGTGACGTGAGTTTCAAACCGCTCAATTCAGACATTGTTTAAGGAAAACTCGACCCCAAAATTAGTTTTAGAATTAACGAAAACATACTTCAAGTGAAGGCAAAATGAATACATAACCATATACAAACTTATTCTAGAAAAGAGACGATAGTAAATATAGCAATCAATCTCACAAAAAAGAAAAATAAATATCATAACCATACTCAAATTATTCGCAATAGTGACAGACCAACTTTGTAGTTACTAGTACACTCGAATGTCAGTTAAACTAAGTCTTTATTTATAATCTAATATCGTTACACACATACTATTCCATTTAATACAATTATCCTTCATTACCTACATTCGGTTCTACTATCAAACACACTTAAATCTTAACCGTCTTTATTTGATAGGAACCACAATATATATGTATGTTTTACGTGGAAATGATAACAAGAATAAAGTAGAAAGAGTAAGAAAGAATAAAGCTTTTAAAATTTTAATAACCAAACTAAAGCATAGAAGAATAAACTTGAGGAATCAAAATTAAATTATATATAAAAGAAGAGTACAAATAATAATAGGGTAAGGCTGGCAAGGCAATGGGGCAGAGGAAGATGCGTTCATATATATATATATATATAAGAATGTTTTCCCTTTGTCCTTAAAGGAATTTTTATTCCACATTTTGGAAGTCCCACACCATCTTCATCTTCCGTCGGCAAAACAAGCCAAAATAATCTTTTCTTTTATTTCTTTTTTTTTTTTTTTTTAAAAAAGACCATTTTAAAAACTATATAATGACTACAAAGAAAAACAACAAAATAACTATTTTCTTATATTTTATTTTGTGTTCCTTTTGCATTTTTTTTCTTCCAAATAATAATTATTGAAATACTCTAATTACGTTTTAGAAATAGAGTAGAGTTGACTCGCATTTACCCAAACATTAATTTATGGTATAGAAATTAGGGCGTCATGGAGTAACATGCCTCTTGCAAAAATAATAAAAAAAAAAAATTGTGATAATAAGGTTCATGTTACTGTATTTTCTAAATTGTAAAAGTAGTTAATTTAAAAGCGAATAACCATATGATAGCATTTTGATATCATTAATTACTTGTCATATTTGTTATATTTGCAACATAAGAAAAGATGTACTAGCGAACCATGGTAAGGGAGCGGCCGCGAGAAAGAAAAAAAATGAAAACGAAAAGGTAAAGGGGCAACTACCAGGGAAGATGAAGAAATTGAAAAAAATTAGAATAGAACAAAATCATTGCATTTGATTTCTTTTACCAAATATGTTTTATTATTTTTTGTTTGACAATTAACATTTTAGTTATTTAGAGAATATCAATATTTTGCAATGATTGTACTCTTTACCCATTTTAAAAAGTAGTTAATATATATATATAGAAAGAAAGAAAGAAATATATATTTTGAGAGAAGCATAAGAAAAAAATTAAAAAATAAAAAGCTTCAAGAGAAGCCTATAGTTGAGTCTTAGTATTGAGTAGTTGGATCCACACGAAAAATATTTCATAAATTAATAAGATATTAATGATGTGTCAAATAACCGATGAAGATAATATATTCTAAAAGATTTATATATATGTATAGAATTTGTTCGTGGAGATTTTGATAGAAGTTCGACAACGATGGTTTGAAGTGGTCGGAGACATTTACCATAAAATGATAGTCAGAAGTTGACGACAATGGTCATTGGAGGTCAAACAATGACAATTACAAAAATAAAAGTCGTTGGCAGTTGATCGATAACAAACATAGAAAAACGATTGACAAGAGTTGACCGGTTACGATTACCATAAAACAATCAACAAAAATAAGCCAACAACAGTCACAAAATGACCAAGTTGGTTTTAGGTGTTTATCCAAAACTTTATTTTAGGTAGTTGTCAAATACCTATATTTTTTTCAAAATAACTTATTTCTTATTTTAATGAATATAATCCAAACACGTTCTAAATCTCATCTATTAGAAATTTCAAATTATCATTTATATATTTATATTTCACATAATTTGAATTTTAATTCGCATATACATAATATGTATTTTAGGATATGGAAGATTCGAAATCATTTGAGTTATTTCTTTTTTCTTTTTTCTTTTTTCTAGATGAGTAAAAACAACTATTTAGTTTAGATGGTGTTAATTTTTTTTTTCTATTTATTTATTTTTATTTATTTATTATTATTTTTAAGTTTCACAAGTACAAAATGCATAACCAAAATTTATCTTTATCTTTTTTATTTTTTCTACTTTTACAAGAGTATAAAAATTTAAGTTAGAAAAAAAAAGAGTAGTGTTCTCTATGAGTTTTTTTATTTAAATTTTATAAATTTGTTTAATTTTGAGACTATTTGAACAATAATCAAATTATAGTCTTAAAAAATTATCGATAATAATTTTATTTTAAAATGAGATTGGGTAGGACTATTTTTTGAAATTTAATTCTTTAGATATACGGGATTTCTTGTTACACAATCTATGATAGATTTTGAAATATTAAAGTTGTATATTTTAATATTCTTGAATGAATGAAATTATTTTTTGAAACTAAAATAAATTTCATTTTTTAACAATGACTCTTATATATGTCACCCATAATCATTCATTCATGGTTTTTTAGTCGAGAACAATGAGACGTATAAAAAAATAACTAAATAGTAATATTGTTTTGTGAACTTAAATCTGTTTTTAAGAGATAAAATTTGGTAACCATTCTCGTGAGTGTCCAACACCTCCTTGACTCTTTGAACTTAAATTTGCTATAAATACTTTTTAAATTAAGTGACCAATCTCATATTAATATGATTTGTGGCGACTCCAAATCTATTTATTTTAAGATTAAAAGAAAAAAGAGGACATCAAAAATTTAAAATTTAAGAGACAGTTGCAAATATAGTAATTAGATTCAAAATATTAACATAAATATCAATATTTTTTTTAAAAATATTATAAATACAGTAAAATCGGTCAAAATCTACCGATGATAGAAATCTACTATTAATAGACTATATTGTAAATATTGTTCTATCAAAAAAGTCTACTACCGATAGATTTTATTATATTTACGATTTATTATTATTATATTTATAATTTATTTTTAAACTTCAAATTATTATTCATAAAATTGTGCTCTATCATAATTACTCAAAATTTAAAATTTAAAGGTATAAATTGGTTTTGTTTTTCTATGGGCCTGGCCCAAAATCAATTTGGATATATAGGTAAAGTCAACTATTAGGATGTTGACTCACTATGAAATTATACCCAACAATAGAGACTTCCCATAAGTAGCTATAGGTTCTCTCTTTTTTATTGATTCAACATATGTAGTAAACATGACTCTAGCCACTACATTTTTTTACTATGTGCTAAATATTGTTTATTTTTATTACTCACACGACACATCCTAAACGCAATTATGCCCAATTGATCAAGTTGAATGATCATAAATATTGGCTCAACAAATTGCCATGCCGTTATAACGATATTAAAAATACATGTTGTTAAGTTTTGAGACAGATTATTTTACACTTGTTCACAAAATAAAATTAAAAGACATAGCAATAATTAGCAAACTAAACGGTGTCATTTTTTGTTCTATAATAAATCTTCGAACAATATAATTAGTTAGTTTAATTAATTGGATTGTATCGCCCTTGTTTACTTTGAGAGGATTGGATTAAATGTAAGAAATCCAAACTATTGTAACGAGTTTGGTTAAACACTAAGCCTAATTTTGTAGTGATGAAAGGCAAAAAAAAGTTTGAGAGGATGATAAAATTTAAAGAAAGGATGATTCGAAGGCTTAAGAACTCAACCATTTTTTGACACCAATGGCGTCGGCGTAGCATTGTCAACATGAGAGTATGGTTGAAAGAAATCAACGA
The DNA here is from genome assembly GCF_025177605.1 of Cucumis melo. Classification (NCBI taxonomy): domain Eukaryota; kingdom Viridiplantae; phylum Streptophyta; class Magnoliopsida; order Cucurbitales; family Cucurbitaceae; genus Cucumis; species Cucumis melo. The sequence goes on along the minus strand of NC_066867.1, from coordinate 2,367,210 downwards.
CATAGCTAGATTAATGAAAAGAAATAAAATTGTTGACATGAAATAGTTTAGCATGTAAGTGTAATTAAAGTGCTTCTACCGACATCAAACCAATTTTGGTCACCAATGTTGACGTTTGCATTGATAGTCTAGACGGGTTAGCTATATCAAACGTGGTGTCGACGTACCTAGTAGATGTAATCTTTTTAGTGTCAACATACAAGTGTCGTTAAGACTAGATAATTTTATATTGTTATGTCAACACTGATCCTAAGACATATGCTCATTTTCCTGGTTGGCGATCAACCTCGTGGCATATTCCAAATACCTTTTGAAACAAAAATTATTAAATTTTACGTTTGTTTAGAATAGTGATTCTACATAATTTATATTGTTTTTATGCTAATTTGATTATGGATTACCTTTCAAAACCTCCCTTGTTAGCAAAGTTATTGCCCTCACTTTCACAACTTTGTGTTATAGCTATCCACTTATAGTAGCTATCTGGTCTACTTTGCTATACAATAAATTACTCTAATTAATTCAATATCTTCTCGAATTCTTTAAAAATTTAAGTTGATGTAATATTCTAAAACTTTTCCCTATTTGTGCGTTTGAAATATGTAGAAGATCCAACAAAGTGGAAATCGATATTAACTGAGGAGAAAATAATATTGTAGGGATTTCAACATTGAAAATTTTGCTATGATACCATGTTAAATCACTAAGTAACCAAAACACTTGAGTTGATAGAGGTTTTTATTCATTATTGTTACGTTATATTCCCTTTGATATTTCAAGGATGGTCATCACTCCCTTCATAAGTCCTTGTAGATTCATCTAAGTGATATACTAGACGAAATTAATTAAGATAATTACTTTAATGATTTAAAATCGTCAGAAACTCACGAGACTCAGGTTGCCTAATTTAGAAGTATATTCTTTATAACCAAAGTGCGACAACCGAACGATGTACTTACAAAAAAATATCATTCAATCCAAGTCATCATCGCACGAAATGAAGTAGAAAATAAGCTTTTGCTTTCCTAACTCTCCTAAAATATACATTACACTATTTTGACCACGTTCAAAAGAATTGAGAGGCCCTCCATTAATGAATGGGGGTGAGAGCTGTCTTGATCAATACGAAACAACATTAGTCATAGGAAAAAAACATATATATGCATGGATTAAAATGAGGTGATAGGTGACCCAAAAAACACCCATATTAAACTGATCCAAATACATTATTTAACTTCTTTGATGATCAAAATATATATATATATATACTCATCTTCTAATACACTAAATAATTTCATGGAAATGATTGGAAGAGAGAGTTGAGAAGTGGTGAAATAATGATTTGATAAACACCCAAGAGTTTTAAGTGGAATTAAATTAATATATATATGCACACACCTAATTCATATTATTAATTATGATAAATTAATTAGTAGATATATATAGTGAGGGAATTAATTAATGAAATGAAAAGAAAAATAATATTTGAGATTGAGTTCACAAACCGCAATCAACGATATAGAGAATGTGAAGGGACAGCTGAAGATACATACCCAACACATCAACCTGTATATGCATATCTAATTCATTCAAATTTCTTTCTTTTATTCTTCTTCTTCATCATCATCATCATCATCATCATCATAATAATAACTATTAATTAGTTGAACCTATTTTTTTTAATTTAATTCAGCCTTCTTCAGTATACCTAAACCAGAAGTTTGTTCTTATCTGAGTATACTTCATGTTCATGCAACTGAATACAATCTGTCTCTCTTCTTCTTCTTTTCTTTTTCTTTTAGGTTTTACAAGATATATATATATATATATATAACAAATACACCAAGAATAAGAGTTGGCAAAATTAAAATTCATAGATCCGACCCTATCTTAAATACTTTTTTGTAAGTAATTTACATATGAATTTTAATTTTGCCAACTCTTATTCTTAGTGTATTTGTTATATATATATATAACTGTTATGTTATTTTTATTTAATTTCATTTTGGTAATTAAATTAACTTAATATTTTTTTATTATTAATTTAAATGTCAAATTTAATTAATTTTAAATAAAAATGATTATAATTAAAACTATAAGATAAGGAATTTTTTAGAGTAATTATAATGGATAACAATTTTTGGAATAATAATTAAGTATATAATAATATTTTTTTAAAAAATTGCAAATATTATTATACATAATTATTGCAATTTTTGGAATAATTAATTATTTTTAAAATAATAATCAAGTAAATATCATTGATATAGACTTTTATGATTTATCAACGATAGACTAATATTTGCAACATAGTTTAAATGTCAAGTAATTAATTAAAAATATAAGCTAAAGAATTTTTTGAGTAATTATAATGGGTAACAATTTTTGGAATAATAATTAAGTATATAATAACATTTTTAAAAAATTACAAATATAGCAAAGACTATCCGTGATTATTGCAATTTTTGAAATAATTAATTATTTTTAGAATAATAATTAAGTAAATATCATTGATATGCTCTTATGGTTTATCAATGATAAACTAATATTTACAACATAGTCTACTAGTGATAAATTTCTATCATTGATAGACTTTGACAGATTTTGCTATACTTAATTTGAATTTTTTTTAAAAATGTTGCTATATATGCTGGTATTTTTAAAAAGTATGTTTCGTACAAATAAGAGTGCGAGATTTTGAACCACGAAATACTATTAAAAGTGCCTATAAAAACATCATGAACTAATAATTGTAAAGACTAGTTCCGATCGACTTATAAACATTTATAGTTTTTTTTTCACTTATAAACACCTATTTAAATACTCAAAAAAGTCAATCCTAAACATATCGTAAATCTATACTTGAAACATTACCACCAACAAATGTTGAAAAGTGATCAACATAAACTTAGTTAAACTCACATCTATATTTGTATATAAAGACGAGAGGTTCCGAATTCACTTAATGCAAAACTTCACTTTTCAATTTCATTTTTAAATAAATTTGTTTTTTCTAGTGCTCCTCCAAACACTACAAAATCTACAAAAGTTAAATGACTTGTTTTTTTTTTTTTTTTTTTAATTTCAAAATTAAAACACATTTAAAACAAAGTCAAAGGTGATTATGTCAAATTGATTTTTAAAATTTTAAAGCCACAATCGAATTTACTAATCTTTAATAAATACTCTAGCTTCTTAAAATTGATTTTCAAATATTATAAATACATCAAAGAGAGAGAGAGAGAGGAAATGCAATTTAGAAAATCAAAATGGGCAAGAGATTAAAAAAGTCAAAGATGATTAACATGTTAATTGCTAGCCATGTTAGATAAAAAAATTAGGAAAAAAAAAACAAAAGTCTTTGTAGAATGCAATAATTAAAAAAGAAATTATTATAATTAAAACCAAACAATTATTCCAATTTATGTTAATCATTAATCAATCACTAATATTAGAATAATCTTTGAGAATATAAGAGTGACATTTTTCTTAAAAAATATAAATTTGGAGAGAGAAATATAAATTAAAATAGTTTTTATTAATTGGATTAATTAAAAATATAGACAAGTTGCCAATTAAAGGGATTAAATTTTCAAATTTTAAGTTGCCTTAATTTCGCACGATATATATCATAGTCATTGGTTGACGTTGCCCAATTCAAAGTCAAAATCCCTTATCATCATAATTTAATATATATCAATCATAATTTTTCTTTTACTTTCGTCAAAACGAATATAGCTCAATTAATTACCATTAAACATATACAATTGAGGTTTAAATCAACTTATGTATATCACAATCAACTAATGTTGCAAGACAATCCATCTATTCGTACAATATTTGATTATCGAGAAAATTCATAGAATATTAAATTTGAAGTATACAATGTAAATTATGAACAATGACAGTCTAGATTAAGTTAAAATGTGTCGATTATTTTGTTTTCCTTATTAAAAGAAAAAGAAAAAAACTCTTTATTACAAAAGAGTTTGTGTCTATTTATAATCATAATAAAAATACAATTCACTAATAATTACAAATATGAAAATAACACAAATTTAAAATATTTTTAAAAATTTATTAGAGACGTTTTTAAAAATAGTTTCAATTTTTGCTATCCTTTAAGATTTTGTCAATTATTATTTAGGTATATAATACATATATTTTCGCTTATTAGATTGAGAGTTATTTTTTTTTAATAATCATTATATTAACTAAATAGATATAAAATATAACTATAGTTCTTGTTAGTGTGATTATCAATTTCAAAGCGAGATTAAATATAGTTAGCGATCTAACACACAATTCAATTGATCTAAATATTTACAATTTGCTTTACTAAACACGATTCATATTCAACCATATTTCAATTTAATTTGTAGGAATCTTTTAGGGTACGGTAATGAATGTCTTACCTATTCAACTACGTCGAAAGGTAAATGTGAATTCTATTTTATAATAAGAAGCGAATTAGATGAGTAATGTTTTAATGTTTTACGTTGTCTTCTTAACCAACCAACAATGAAATATATATTAAACAACATGGAATATTATTATTATCATCATTATTATTTTGGAAACAACAAGGATTTGGATGTTCATAAAACGAGTATGAATATTAAAATACAGAATTCAATTGACAATATGGAATAGATTGGAATAATCTAAACCCCAATCTGATCATTTCACAAATATATCATAAAATATTTTCTTAATTTCCAAAATATATTAAAAAGAAAAAACATCAGATTAGTCGTTGTGTGTTTGTGTGTTTATATATATATATATATATATGTATATATATATGTTTGTTTTTCTTGAACTTATAAACAAAAGAGAGAAAGAGAGACGAAGGGTTGCCATTTTCAAAAGAAAGAGAAAATGAGAGGGATTAGTAGAATGGTCGTAAGCTCTTTTGTGGGTTTTGTTCTTGTTTTGACAACTTTGTTGGCGGTTGTTCCCACGACGGAGGCTCAGCTCCGACGAGATTTCTATGCCGATGTATGCCCTAATGTTGAGAGTATAGTTCGAAGCGCTGTGACGAAGAAGTTCAAACAAACGTTTGTTACTGTTCCTGCTACTGTTCGCCTCTTCTTCCATGATTGCTTTGTTCAGGTAATTTGTTATAAGTTCTTTGAAGTTTCAAAGAAATTATATCTAAGGATCTAAATCAATTATGATAAAATGTTTTTCAAGGAAAGTATTTTTTTTTTCTCTTTTTTAAAATGTTCGTTATATATAATGCAATTTGAAAACATAAAAGAGTTTTTTTTTGAGTTTTATTCAATCAATGTAGGGATGTGATGCGTCAGTGATGATCGCTTCAGATGGAAGCAACACGGCAGAGAAGGATCATCCTGATAATCTTTCGTTAGCCGGTGATGGATTCGATACTGTTATCAAAGCTAAAGCAGCAGTTGACGCTGTGCCGGGATGTAAAAACAAAGTCTCATGTGCTGATATTCTCGTCATGGCTACTCGAGATGTCATTTCATTGGTTCGTTCTTGTTGATTATCTCAACTGAGATTAATTAACAACCCTCTCAATATCATCATTTGATAACGACTTTGTTTTACAGTACGTTCTTGATAAAAATAATCGAATTGTTGTGATTGGAAAACAGGCGAGAGGACCTTCATATGCAGTGGAGTTGGGAAGAAAAGATGGGCTTGTTTCCAGGGCTTCAGATGTCGAAGGAAAATTGCCTCAACCAACCTTTAATCTCAATCAACTTAATGCTATGTTTGCTGCCAATGGTCTTTCTCAAGCTGACATGATTGCTCTCTCTGGTATTTCTACTTTCAGTTTTCTTTAAGAATTGAGTTGGTTATTATAGTTCGTACGTAATTACTATTGTATCAAATTAAGTTATAACAATTTGTGTTTAGTTGTAATGATCATACCAAATTTAGTTCTCAAAATTTATACTAAAACCGAACGACACTCTCTTGTACTTTCATAATCGCATGAAGTCGTTGTTTGAGGGTTTAGTTTTTAAACCTTAGACAAATATAGATTAGGTCTAGAGAGCTCGAGTCTGACCTCACAATCTCTCTTTAAATTTGAATTGTTATAATTAATATTACCAATGACATGTTTTTCCAATATACTATGGTAGCATAGCGATATGAGGTGCCTTTAACTAAGAGTGGTTTTTAAGCATTTGATAATTATATATATATAAACTTTATCATGTATCCTTTATATTTTTAGAGAATAATTAAATGTGAACACAAACGTTTTTAGAGAATCGTGTCACTGATAAACTCCTACTAGTAATATGGTATTCGAGAAATGGATCTATATTTTGCAATATATATACAAATTCTTTTACATTGTGTTATATTAAGTAAATACTTATGATCTAATTGCTATATTTGCAACTTGCAGCGGCACACACCGTAGGATTCTCCCATTGCAGCAAATTTGCAGATAGAATATACAATTTCAGTCGTACAAATCCAGTTGATCCAACGTTAAATCCGACATATGCAAAAAAGCTTCAAGAGATGTGTCCCAAAGATGTGGATCCAAGGATAGCCATTGACATGGATCCAAACACCCCTAGAAGGTTTGATAATATGTACTTCAAAAATCTCCAACAAGGAATGGGCCTTTTCACTTCTGACCAAATCCTCTTCACTGACCCAAGGTCTAGGTCCACTGTCAAGGTTTGGGCTCATAGTGGTCAAACCTTCTACAAAGCCTTCATTAATGCCATGACCAAGTTGGGTCGGGTCGGTGTCAAGACCGGATCCGATGGTAACATTCGTACTGACTGTGGTGTTTTCAACTCTTGAACATAAAGAGAAGAGTTTGGATTAAGAGCGAAGTTGTAAAGTTTGAAAAGTTTTAGGCTTTTAATTTTTGTGACTCAAAATTACATAAATTGATGTTTTTTAAGTCGTGAGTCCCACGACGAACTACTTCAAACTTTTATTTTCCTTCGATTCCTTTGAGAAAGAACAGTTAAACCGACTTTAAAGTTTTGGGATTGTTGTTATTATTATTATTAACGTGGATTGGAATAAAGGGAGTTAAGAAAAAGAGAGGGAGAGAGAGAGATGGCTATTTGTACAAAAAATAGTTTCATATTCTAATTTGATTTTCATTCTTTGTTCAATCACATGGTGTCATGTGTTGGATTGATGTACTTTTCTTGTAAGCAAGTAACAAATGTGGGTGTCGTTAATGAAAATATTTTGAATTCTATAATTTCAACTCTACACCGATCCTTGTCCTTTCTTCAATCAACTTCGGATCAGTCAATCGATTTGGTTTTTCAATCTATCACATTCATGCCTAGTCATTTTAATCCTTACAAAATTAAACGAAGAATTATGAATGAAACGGGTTAGCAAAAACGGGAAATCGAGAAGCCCTCCTAGCCCCCACCACCTTGGACTGAGGAGCTGTGTGAAAAGTGAAAAGAAAGAAAGGGAAGAAAGCGCGTGAATAGCATTGTAATTATAATGGGAATCGTTTAGGATGATGAATGAATAGTAATGGGTTCTTTGAAATTGCTTAGAAAAAGAATACCATATTTCCCTCATTCCAAGAAAACCAAAAAGCCAAAAATTCCAATTCCAATTCCATTAAAGTGGGATTTTCAATATAAAGCACCAATTACACATTACCCCACTATTATTCTTCTTTCCTTCTTCTCCCTTCTTCGTCTTCTTCTTCTCCTTTTCAAATCAATTCAAACATATTCCCTCATGAGCTACTACGACCACCAACAGCCCCCCGTCGGGGCTCCCCCACCGCAAGGTCAGCCCAGCTCCAACATCTCTTATGTCTACTGTACTACTTCTTTCATTGTTGATATATTGATCCATATTATTATTATTATTATTATTTATTTTTGTAGGGTTCCCTCCCAAGGATTCTTACCCTCCACCAGGGTACCCTGTTCAAGGCTACCCAGCAGCTCAAGGGTATCCTCCTCCGCCACCGCCGCCGCCGGGGTATGCCCCACAGTATAGTCAACCTCCTCCCAAGAATGAATCAACCGGTTGCCTTGAAGGATGGTTTGTCACAATCCCCTTTTTAGTCTTTAATATCCTTTCTCCCTTCACTTGTCTTCTTAATCTATTTTAACTTTCTTTAATTTTTCTATCATTTAAGACACCCGTGGATTAGGTATAGCCCGTCATGCTTCATCCCCCTCCTCGACTTTGTGTTCTTTTAAATCTAAGTTCAAGTCTCACTTTTACATTTTTTTTTCAGATCATTTTTATTGCATTATGAAGTTATCTTTAAAATAGTACGGAGAATATTTGTATTATTATCAACTTCGTAATTAGAAGTTTGATTTCTCCGTTAGCTACTATTAAAACAATAGTTAAACTTTGCTTTCTATTTAAATTTAGGTTGAAAAGCGTCGAGGGGACTTTAGTTTTCATTCCCTTTTGATTTTGTGTTCTTTAAAATCTAAGTTCAAGTCACACTTTTTATATTTCTTTTAGATTATTTTTAATGAGTTATAAAGTTATCATCAACAAAATGTATGTATTCGTGATTTAAAATAGATTTTAAAAAAAGTATGGATAATATTAGTATTACAAACTTTAAAATTAGAAGTTCGATTTCTCCATTAGATATCGTTAAAAAAATAGTTAAACTTTGTTTTCTATTTAAATTTTGGTTGAAAAGCATCGAGTGGACTTTAGCTTTCATAACCCAAAAAATAAAAATAAAAATCAAATAACAACATAAATAACGATTAAGTTCATCCCATTTTTTTTAGTTATCAATAAGAGCTTTTAGTTTTCAAAATCTAAGTCTAATTTTGAAAACAAAAACTTTTAAATTATTGTAGACAACAATGTAGAAGTCGATAGATCGATCAAAAGTAGTGTACGTAGAATTAATTTTGAAAGAGAAAAGAATTAAATGAAATATGCGAAGTAGACTAAAAATTGAAATAGAAATTTGCTAATGGAAGTGTATTATTGTATGATTGTTTTGCAGTTTAGCAGCACTTTGTTGCTGTTGTCTATTGGATGCTTGCTTCTAACAACGTGAGGATCATTGTGACTATATCATCAAACTTTATATACTTAATTATAATATAATGTTCCAATTTCACATTGTAGTATAATATGACAATCATCACATATAACTTTCTTCCCCCTTAATAAATTATGTTGTTTAGGAAACAATATTCAAATTAAAAATGCTTGCCTTTCTTTTTTCCATCTTTTTTCTTGCTTTATATTTCTCTTTTTGAGTACAAATGCTTTTGGCTAATTAATACATAGACATATGAAGGGAGGTTTCAATTGAAGATCAACTTAAATGATGAACTTTATCTTAAATTTATCAATTTTTACGTTCTTTTAAATTTTCTTCGACCCATATGGTGCGAAACTTATAACTTAAACGTCGGAGAACACCTTCAAATGATGGTTAGAACAAGTACTGGAGATGCATGATATTTTCAAAGAAATTTTTTTCTTAAGAGTCTAAAGTTTAGAAGGTTTGATTGATCGATAGTAACTATAAAAACAATACAAATGTTTTTCAAATGAATGGTGTAAATTGAAACAACTCCTGAGGTTTAGGGGTATAATTGTTGTCTCTGCTACAGTTTTATTAAGCATTGCATGATAGTAACAGAAAACTAACAGAGAATTACATAAACAACTCTCCAAAAATATATAGTCGGATTAGAACCTTTCAATTCAACAAAGGAGAAAGAAAGAAAGAAAAGAAAAACAAAAACAAAAACAAAAACATGCGTCTCCTAATTTGATAGCCACTTGAAATTTGGTTAAAATCCATGGCAAGCCGCCCCCTGGTTTGATTTTTCTTCCTTCTAAAACCCATATGGCGTAGAACCCATATGGAGTAATACTAACCTTCAACCAGAGAGAGAAGAAAAGGACGGTGGGTGAAGAATGATTTAGAAGAACACTCCAGATTTGGCTTCAACAAGTATGGGTGACGAAGAACCTTAATTAGCAACTCAGAATTTCTCTCTTTAACATGTATTCTCTTCATTTTAGTTGAGAATTAATTAATTAAAACCCTAATTGTTTGTCATTTTCTTTGTCGTCAATCCATCTACTTGTGTTAAATAATTTAATAGTAGAGATCATTTTTAAGCTCTATTAGAAATATAGATTGAAATGTCTTTTCCAACAATTATTTTAAAAAGAATTTAAGTGTCAGTACTCAAAGATAAATTTTTGTTTTAATTATTATTATTATTATGAGTTTTAGAAATAAGTTGGTTTAAGATAAACATTGAAATCAAATTTTAAAAAAATAAATTTAGAATGTTTAATGTTCCTTTAATTTATATGAAAAACTCCAACCACGAACTTTGAAAAGAACCAATTCTGACTGTCACTACCAATAACTACCAACTAACCTTTGACTACTACCATTTGTTAGAAAAATCCTTTATACGATAATTTGACATCAATAAAAACACTTTTGTTAAATAACAAAACAAACAAATTTATATATAAAATCACTTTTTGAGGGAAAAAAAATTAAAAGTTTTTATTAGAAAAATGCTTAAATATAATGAAAAATGGTTTTTTAATAATACATTTTTTTTTCTTCTAAATCATTTCAAACAAACCCTTAAAAACCCTGTGGGATGAGAGTTATACAAGACAATAATAAAGTAAATACTATTTCAAAGCCTCTTATTTGTTATAATATTTATTATCTGCCACAGATTTCACTATTTGATATTTATCAATTTTTTATTCTTTGCTACAACGTTTACTATTTCCTTCTCAAACTAATTAAAACAATTCACGCTACAAATACATAATATTATTACCCAAACCAAAATAATAATCTACATCCAAATACAAACTATTATAACTCAACTATAGTAATGTAGACTATAATAACTTACTCCTTAAGATCTATCTATACACGGTAATAGTATGACTGTTTCCAAATATAATAATACGACTTTTACTATTTTTATAAATATTTTGAACAATCTTATTATTTAAAACAATTTCCTAAATAATAACTATATATGTATAAAGGAAATTTTACAAAATATAACAAAATAACAAAATATTTATAATGTACAGAACAATTTCGAAAACGGAAAAAAACTCACATGTACACGAAAAATACCAAAAATCCTCTATCAACAATGCACATCATATATAATTTGGTACATGATCATTTAAATTTGACTATTGTTTAGTACCCGATTATTTAGATCACGATCATTTAGATTTGGGTATCGAAATCTAAACGATTTTTTTATAAAAAAAACTTCAACATTCTTTTGATTATTTATATTTGGCTATATGATCCATTATTTTGTATACATAATCCCAAATCTAAACTATTTTTTATTTTTGTTTAGATTTCGCTATTTTTGGTATACGTTTATTTTTTTTTTATAATATCCTAAATCTAAACTAGATCTTATATATTTAAACATGATTTTGAACAACTAAATAATATTTTAAATCTTTTTTTTTTTGTTTTATAATTAGTACACAATCAACTAAAATAACAAAATGAAAGAAGAAATAAAGAAAAAATCAGAATGTAAAAAAAATAGTCACATTCATGAAAATTTTCATTTTATTAGACCATCCGTAAATATTTGGAGAGAGTTCATAAAATTTCTCTCATGAATTATATAGTTAGCCGTCAAGAGCCGTCAGCCTGATGCAAAATCCGATATGTTATTAAGAAATTAATGACACATACAATGTAATGAATATCAATAGCACAAACATCGTTGACATTTGGTCAAACTCCTTCCTCCTTCTCATCATTCATCGACCTACTACGTAAGCACGTGCGATGCATTCTGTAATCCCCAGTCAAAGTCTAACTCGTCCACAATTTACAACTCACCGCCGACGGCTATTTTCTCTATTAAAATAAATAAAATCACCCAAACGAAGAACCTTCTTTTTTCTTCTTCTTCTTCTTCTTCTTCTTCTTCTTCTTCTTCTTCTCTCTCTCTCTTTATATATATATACAGGAGCATACCCACTTCTCAAATTTAAAAACAACAAAAAAAGAAAAGAAAACTAAATCTCAGGTTTTTCTTATATCCAAAAATGGAACCTCACTCTTTTTCCTTTTACTGCACGGATCAGGGGGCGTCAGTTCAGAAGACGGGGAAGAAGGCTGTGGCGCCTCCGCGGCCCACCCCACCGCAGGTTTATAAGGTGGACCCGATCAACTTCCGGGATGTTGTTCAGAAGCTAACTGCAGCTCCTGAGTTTCAGGATCGTCGTCTTCAAGCCATGCCGCCTCCACGGCCTAATGTTGCCGATCAGTCCCGAAGACCTCGGGATTCGTCTGGGGAGGGAGAGGGTGGCGTCGTTTCTTACCATGGCTTTTTCTTGGGACAGTCCTCCGAGAGATATTAGCTGAATTCTTGGAGTTTTCATGTTATTTTTATCTCTTCTTTCTTTCTTAATGCTTGGATAGTTACCCATAAGTTTTTCTCTTTTTACTTTCCATTCAATTCTAATTTCTATACTTTCAATAAAATTTCAAAATTTATATTTTTTTAAGTTAATTTTCATGTAATTTTGGAAATACAAAATATACGAGAATAACCCATTTTAATAGCCGTTGAGGATAACCCATTTTAGACGGGATTATTAGAAAATAATTAAAAGGGTTGTTTCCAAATTTCACTCAATTTTCTCTTCTTTCTTTCATTCCCCTCTTAAGTTTCAAAAATACTTTCTATGAGAAAATTCAGATCGTCGTAATATCTTACCCACTAAAAGTAACAAAATGCTATATTAAGATGTTTTTTTTGGAATAACTATGTTGGAGTTGGAAACTTTATTTGTTGGTTTGTTTTGAAGACTTGTTAGTTAGACTTCCATGTAATTTAGTATTAACAATTAATAATTTAAGTTTGGGAAAGCTATTTGAAAAAAGAAGTCAATCTTAACATTTACATAAGAGAAGTTATTTTCAAAAGATTTTATGAGAGTGGAAAGAAAAAGGAGATGAGATTATCTTATAGGCTAAAGTGTCTCTTCTGAAACTTTGAGGTTGATATATCCACTATACAAATTTTAAGGACCAAATCTAAATATATTTTGCTTTAATTTCTTTTATTTTAGATTAATATATTATATGAATGGATAGAAATCACAGCATAGATAGAAATCACAACATACATACATGTATTTGTTAAAAAAGAAACCATATTTATACAACCTCAAACTAATTCGAACTAAATTAACTTAACAATGTTTCAACAAATGCAATATTTAAATGTGATAGTTTGGTTCTTTAGTCTCCCCCTCTTTCTTTTGGTTCTTTAGTCTTCCCCTCTTTCTTTGTAACTACAAGTAAGTTATGTTTTTAAACGGCAACAATGACATTGACTTAATATTTGAACTCAAAAAACTCATCAACCATACTCTTAACCTTCACCCAATTGACCTCACTCACCATGACCAATCTTAGGAATAAATAATGCCCAAATATAATTTAGGTTAGTCGTATGTTTACACACTCCCTTCAAATTACAATAGAAAGTATATAAAGGAATATATGTTTTCTTGAAAAAGAAAAGAAATCTCCTCCACGTAGTAACTTATGATTAGAGACTTGAGTGTAATGCATAAATATGATACACCCTTCTGAAAATACAGTAAGACATGGAGATAAAAGTAGAGCAATTAATTTTATTATTCTTACATTATTATTATTATTAGACAATATGTAAAGTGGAGGAATCAAAACTCGACTTTAAGGTTAATAGTTCAAGCACTATGTCAATTGAGCTATAGATCCATTTTGGTTTTGTCTACAAATTTGATTTTTAGTGGTTCATACTAGATTTCTTTATTTGAAAATTTCAAATAAATTCCTCATATTTTCCTTTTGCTGAAGGAAAAAATTCTTAAAAACATTCGAATATCCAAATCTCACCTAGGAAATCAAAACAACAAAACCTTAAAAAAGGTTACTCCATAAGTCCGGTTTTAGTTTCTCCTGATCCTTACCAGATCTTAGTTTCTCGTAATATTTATCGAATTTTGACTATACTCTGAGTTTTGTTTTGATCATGATATCAATATTGATGTAAAAAAGATCTTATACTTGTTAGATACGAAAGTGATCGTGGATATATAAATGATGACGGTAAACAAAATGATTTTGGTTAATCATTAGTGCCTATCCAACTCCATCTTTAGCCAACCTTAGTAAATTAGAACAACAAATATTCAAAAGCTCCCAATCTTGGTCGCTGTCGTTCCGTTTAACCTTGGTGGCGGCGGCTCCTCCTCCTCCCGCTTACAACCGCCATGTTACTAAAGAATTTCAGCCGCCTCCATACCTTTCCTCTCGCCTCTCTTTTTTCCCCAACACTCTCTCCAAAACCCTCTCCTCACTCTCTCTCTTTCTCATCCCGGCTTGTTTCCTCTTCCAACGCCACCGCCAAGTCATCAATCTCCGATTCTGCTCGATTCGCTCGCACGGTTCTGTTTATTCCTCCCGGAGTCGACGCCGATGATATCTCTGATGAAAAGATCCTTCCAGGTTCCAACATTGTGCTCGGCCCTTATGCCGGCGACTCCCGTGTCAAGGAGGTTGAGTTCGTCAAAAGCAGCGGTCGAGCTAGGGATTGCCCTAAAGATAACAAACCTGAATTTGCGATTCTGGGTCGTTCTAATGTCGGTAAATCTTCCCTTATCAATGCTCTTGTTCGCAAAAAGGAAGTTGCTCTTACTTCTAAGAAGCCAGGTTTGATTGATTTTAGGTTTGTTATAACTATTCAGTATGCTATTTGATTGTATTAGTTGTTAATGCTATTGAATTTCTGTTTGGTTGTAGGGAAGACGCAGCTGATTAATCACTTCTTGGTGAATAAAAGCTGGTACATTGTGGACTTACCAGGCTATGGGTAATTCCTGTTTCTTTTCTTGCAAGCTAAATTTGGGTTTTACTCTTTTGCGTAAGTCTAATCATCTGTATGTTTATGTGAAAATTTGTGCTATTACTTTTCGTTTTTGCTTGCTGGGGCTGTCCTTTTTTGTGATGTTTTGTTTTGGATAGCTATTTGGGGGTATTTGGGCACACTGAATTGGTTAATCTTATTATTAAGATTATAATAGTTGTAAACAACTATTATAATTGGAGCCTCAAACATGGTTATAGCCCACTCCGTCGATGTTGGAAGCCTAAACACCTTTTGGAGATTCTATGCAACTGATATGATTTTATTAGTACTTTGGAGGAACATAAAGAACTGTTTTCCATTTTTGCTAGCAACTGCCGTTGCACCTTTTTCAGGTTTTTAGTTGTGTAATTCAACGGCTCTATCTGCTCTTTTTCTCTTAGTTATGCACTATTGCTCTTCCAAATTGGTGTGCTTGGTCTTTTAAGTTGATAGCTACTTCTCTAGCTTCTATTGCTGTTTGGATGATCGGATTGTTCATAGGGTAAATCTTGTCTATAATTTTTTTATTAATACTAATAGGTAAACTGAAGGATTATCCAACTACTATGTAAACCTGTTTAAGTGATTATAACTACTAATGTTACGCATTAGAGACATATCTTAAGTGTTTTATTTTATTTTCATGCTCGTGGTGCTATACTGCTATACTTCTGCTTTTTTTTTTTTTTCTTTTTTTTTTTTTAATTTTTGCAAGAAATAAAGCTTTCAAAGATCTTAGTAAGCAGGAAAATATCGTGAAAGATGAAATATATTTTTTACCCAGTAGAGGTTCTCTTTAATAATTTTAAAAATTGAATTGAACTCTGGAATCAAAATTATGGAGATCTTGAGAATCAATTCATAAAAGCTTTCACTTACCTCATTCGTCATAAAGTTCCTCTTAGGACAGAGTCTTCTCAAGTTTCTCATGTTTACAATTTTTTCATGTAAAACTCCTAGTTAGGGAAATATTAGAATAATTAGTATAATTAAGTAGTGAGGGTACTATAGTAATCGGCTATAGAGTTTGAATAGTAGGTGAAAGGAAGGTTAGAGATGTGAATTTTGTAGTGATTTCAGGTGGGAAATATTGGGAGATAATAGCCCTCTCGAAAAGCTACGGTATGTTGTAGGTTCCTCATTGATATAATCTATTAAGGTCCTCATTGATATTTGATACATCATTGATATAATCTATTAAGTTCCTCATTGATATTTGATATAATCTAAACAAAAAGGTTTGAACTTTCGACCAAAAAGAGGTCGGAAGAGCATTGCTATCTTCTTAAGGTAGATATAGTTTTTAACTTGGTATGTATTGGACACTGATTTTCGACATACTATAACTAATTTATATCCTGTATTAACTTATTTTACTCTAAATCCAAAGCAATCCCTGCTTCTACTTATACAACTTGTTTAACTTTTAAAGTTGTTTAACAGTTCAAATTTGATTCAGTTTTGCCAAAGCCTCCGAAACTGCTCGAATGGATTGGTCCTCATTCACAAAAGGGTATTTTATGAACCGAGATACTTTAGTAGCCGTGCTGCTTCTCATTGATGCAAGTGTTCCACCTCAAAAAATAGACTTAGATTGCGCCAATTGGCTGGGCCGAAATAACGTATGCAATCTAAATTTAAGTTCATTGCTTCATGTGTTGAAATGTGGTATTAGTTGAATACAAAGATAACTCTTGACATATGTGATTTCCAAATATCTTATGCTGTGTCATTCGTTTTCAGATACCGATGACGTTTGTGTTCACAAAATGTGACAAAATGAAGGTGAGCAAAGGAAAAAGACCCGACGAGAACATCAGGGAGTTTCAACAACTTATCAGACAGAATTACAAGGTACATCCTTCTTGGATCATGACTAGTAGCGTCACAGGTTTAGGTCGGGATGAATTACTTCTACACATGTCCCAACTGAGGAATTATTGGGATCAATAAGTAATGATCTAGAGCCTTGTTTAGTTTTAAAAACTGGCTATCCATATTGTAGTATAATATATTGTAATCAAAAGTTAGAAATTCATGTGCCTTTTTTTGTTACTAATTTTATGTCAAGTTCATTGGAAAGTTCCAGAGAGATTAAAATGTGTAAATTTTTCTTTGAAAAAGAAAAAAAGGAAGAACAGAAATAAAAGAAAGAAACCCCAGGTTTGATTCGGTGGATCTGTGAATTATCAAAGCAGAACTAAATTCTAACTTTCCCATAGGAGTTTGAAATGCGTTAATTGATTTCGTATATCCTCATCACAAGTCCTACATCAACACACATCAACACAAGGAAAAGATCAATAGAATACAACAGAAGAAATATGTATTCACTTGTTCTTCTTTTTTGGCCATCACAACTGAATAACCTCTGTTTATTATTTGAGTGTTTGGTCAAACTTGGTTGAATGCATCTTTGTGAGGAAGAAAATGCCCCTTTTACCTAAATAGATTGTCAATGCCTTGTTTTTGCTAATTTTATTGTCAATACTCAATTCTTAATTTTAAAAAACTTAACTCATTTCCTTCGGCAAAGCAAACTTAGCTCTACGGTAAAGTTTTTTCCTCATACTTAAGAACTCATGGTTATCTCTTGGTTAGTCATGTTCACTTGTTTCTTTTCTTGAACAAAAAATATACATGGATCATAAATCCCTCTCGAGAACTAGTGATAATACAAAGGGGGTAAAACTCTCTCCAAAAAGAGGAATTCTCAAATGAAGAAGCCAAACCTATTTGATTATGGACAACTTTGTTCTACTAAACCCTAAGGTAAGTCACTCATCTCAAGAAACCAAAAATGTGATCCAAGTCATTGACTATGGTTTTAGCATCTAATACTCATCTAGTGCTTCGATTGACCAATTGAAAGAAATTGGAATGCACCGAACCCAATTGGGTTTCCAATCACGAACAATCCAACTAGTCCTACTGAGTGTTCTCCGACCATGCAACATCAACATTCATCTTCTAGGAACACTCTCTTGGCAGCTTCGAACGGCTAACAAGCATGTTGATGCTCAAATTGATTATAGGAGTTTTTTTCCACATCAATATTGGTAGCTCGATAACAAATCCATTTCTCTTTCAAATAAATTATGCCCCTACGCGTGAGAGGCCGCATAATTTGAACCATATATGATTTAATAATTTAATCAATGAACTTTCGTAAGTTTATAAATTCACGTCCTTCTTTAGACTTAGTTTGAAAAATATCATGCAAAACATATAATTATTCTAACTACTTTTAAATTGTTATAAGAGAATCAACTTAGAGTTTTCATCTAATATGTCTGTAGACTTCGTCAAATGTCGACTTAAAAGATGAGTTATTTAATTGATGCAGGGACAAATGTTTAAGAAAATTTTAATTGACAATCTAGAAGTGATTCTCAATTAAATTGGAGCTGAGGTCCTAAGCCAATACAAGAAAGAAAAATTTATTTAAACCAACTTTCATCTAACAAACTTTATACATCTCTTTAATCTAAAAATAACTTTTAGTTTTAATAAAATTTTGCTAGATAATAATTTATAATTGAACACTCGGATGAATCGCACGATTGGAGATGAACCGAAGTATTTTTAAATATGAATATCCATCTCATTAAACCTAATATAGAAGATTACAATACTCAAAATATTTTTAGAAAAAAATACTTTACTATATGACAGGCAAACTATAAGCAAACAGTTGAATAGACTGACCTAAAGAAATAGGTGTAACTTAGAATACACCTAAGTATTCTTCTGACCATTTACCACTCTCTTAAGCTTCGTTTCTTGAAGTTCCTTAAACAATGAAACCAAGTTGATATGAGAGGCACCACCACAATTCACACTTGTTTTTGCAGCCTCTCCCATTTCTCTGGCTCTCTTTCTCATTTCCAAAGCTTCAACACTTTCACCCATCAAAAAAGCTATGGCCTTTCCAATCTCTTCCCTCTTAATAATCTCTTGTTCTTCTTCTCCCAAATACCACCATTTCTTTGACCCAACTCCCACTCCAATCTTCACCACTTCAACCAGCAACTTCTCATTGTAAAATTGTTCAGCAAACAATGGCCATGTGATCATTGGTAATCCTGAACTTATTCCTTCAAGAATTGAGTTCCAACCACAATGAGTCAGAAACCCTCCAACACTTTTGTGCTCTAATATCATCAATTGTGGAGCCCATCCCTTTATTATCAAACCCTTTTTGGTTTTACTCATTCTCTCCTCAAACCCTTTTGGTAACCCTTTGTTTACTATGTCGTCCTCGTCGTCGTCTTTGCTGTTCTTTTTTATGACCCATATGAAATTTTGACTGGATTCTTGAATCGCATGTGCGATTTCGGTTAATTGGTTAGGATTCATTTGAACCAGGCTTCCGAAGTTGATGTAGAGAACTGAATTTGGTTCTTTCTCATTGAGCCATTGGAGTAAGTTGGTGGTTTGAATGTTGGGGTTTCCACCTCTTGATTCTTTATCTTCAATTTCCTTGTTTGCCAACAATGACACTGGCCCTATGCTCCATGTTTTGATCCCTATAATCTATCAAACAATAAAAGAAAAAAAAAAAAACAATCGTTAAAGTCTCGAATCAATTGAAAAATATTTGAGTGCATCTTGAGCTGCATCTATTTTTGTATAGTGCTTATCAAATATTCAGGTTACAAGTTACCATATGATAAACTGAATACCTTTTTCTTCTTTGGGATTGAAGGAAATATATAAGGGTGGGTGCCACAAGCCAAAGTTAAGCCTAATCCATTTATTTTTCATTTTATGTTTATTTGAAAATTAAGCCTAAGAAAAGTTATCATTACTTATGTTTTTTTTCTTTATTATCTACTTTCGATAATTAATTGTTTTAAATGACAAAATAATTAAAAATATTTACAAATATATCAAAATAATGGTTAGACTGTGATAGATTATGATATACATAACTAAGGAAAATTAAGTCTAAGAAAAACTATCACATAATAGCGATAGACGTCGAAAAACATAATCTTAAAATTTGGCTGATAGATAGTGAAATTTCATGCTCCATACATAAATAATTTAGCTCATTGTTTGAAAACAATCCTTTTAAAAACATAATCTTAAAATTTGAAAAACTTTAGGCTTAGAATTCTAGGTGTGTTTTAAAAAATGTTAAAACTTAAATTAACAACTTTTAAAAATCAAGCTTCTAAACAAATATATATACTTCAAAATGTCTTTTTGAAAAAGTCATTTTTGACCTCAAATCTCACCTTATTCAAGTGTTCTTCATATGAGCCTTCCAATTCATAAAAGCTATTCATCAACATTCCATAGCATCGTTTCTCTGATTCTCTAATGACATCAAGCAATCGTGAGAAATCATCTTCTCTAGCGATCCAACTTGGTAACTCTGATCTCATCATTTCAACAACATCAGGCAACCCCGGAAGTTTGAACTTTTCGTTGTTGGATTCAACTTCAAGATGTGGCTTATGCTCTTTCATACATTGTTCGGCACAATAACCGAAGTAGCTCGAACCGTTGAAGGCAAGCCGTGGGATTCCGAGCTCGGCTGCTACGTCACTCGTCCATGGGTAAAAGACGTCGGAAATGATACAATCTGGCCGCATCTCGTGGATAAGGCCTCTGAGTTGGGGTTGGAGCATGAGAAACACTTGGAAAACCTTGGACATCGTCATCGGTGTGGCAGTACTAAGATTTTGAATAGCAGGAGAGAGACCGACCTGTTAAGAATATGAATAAAAGATTAAACTCATACATGACGACTTAAAAAGATACTTTTGTTCAAACATAATTGTCATGGATATCAGAATTGGGTTCTCTTATTTCCAAATGTCATGATAACAACAAAATTCGACAAGTAAATGCGTGAACAAGTAAAAAACGACATAGAGATTTACGTGATTTTTCACTAACAGTTATTTAGTTAGATGTGTGCATGGACCGAGGAAACGAACAATTGAATATACTAATAGATTTATCAAAGAAAAAAACAGAAATTTAAAAATGTATCAAAAAATTGTGATTAGGAAAGAAATTGAATCCTAGAGTTCAACCTCTGCTGCCGGCCATGGAATGGTGTGTAAGCGAATGCGGGAACCAGCAACTCTGTCGCGGTGGATTTTGGTATGGAAGAGGGCAGCATTGGCTTCGGTAGTGACAATTGTAGCAGTGGCGCCGAGCTTGGCGAAGAGCATGGCCATATCGACCATGGGCAACAAGTGGCCATGGCTCACAAATGGAAGGAACATGATATCAAGTTCATCATCACTTTTAGGGGACATGATGAAGAAGAAGAAGAAGAAGAAGAAGAAGAAGAAGAGATTAATAGAATTGATTATTGTGGAAGAAACTATAAAGTTGCTAATGAAATTGATGAATTCTTAGAAGAACTAATTAGTTTTGTTATATATAGTCATTTTATAGATTAATTAAAATATGATGAAGAAGTTTTGTCGCAGCACAGCATACGATTATGTTGGACATAACGAAAACATATTACAAAAACCAAAAGACATACATATATATATATATATATATATACCATTTGTAAACATTATAGTTAGTCGTCCTTTAGTCATTTGGTAAGTGCCCCATTGGACTCATTTGTAAAACCTTATATTTGATGAATAAGTTTTTTCTATTATCTTACGCATTTTTTTTAGAAAGGAAAAAATCATTTTAGTCTCCAAATTTTGAGTATAAGCTCTAATTTAAAGTGTTGTGATGTTGGAACATGTATTAAAATAATGAGGGTTAAATGTTTAACCAACTTCGATGATGAAAACTACCAATGACAATCAACTCTGATGACCCCACCAGTGACCAATTTCGACGATCACTTTGATGACCAACTTTAGTGAAGACCATTTCTGACATCCATCTTTGGTAATACCTATGATTATTGGCTTTGACAATTAACCTCCTTTGACAATTACCTCCAATGACCAATTATGTTGTCAACTTCGGTAGCCAACTACAATGAACACTATGGTGGCTCACACACACCAAAAATCACATCCTATTGCCAATTTCGACCACAACTCCTCCAATGCCCAGCTCCAATGACTTCCTTTAGTAACCAAGTTCAACGATCATCTCCGTGATCAAATTTTCTTGAGATGAATGTGAACCTATGATTATCAAGCCGATTGAATATATTTTGAATAAGATGATATTCCCTTAGTTTTGCTTTTCTTTTCTTCATCCTTCCATTTATGTTAAATGGGTTGCGGTCTAGCCTTATGATTTAGTTGTGAATTCATTTTACACTCTAATTTTGTGGTTAGAATGTTTTAATTGATATTTTTTCAAAACTTACGAGATTAGAAAAGACATGCAAGAGTAACACGAGGCTCATAACAAGTTGGTACAAAATCATATTCATTAGAAGATGGGAGAGGGAGCAACAATAATGCACCTTTTGTGTAGTTCGCATATTTTCTTTAGTTGTTTTATCGATTTCTAATGTTCATAAGAACACTAAAACAATAAGATTAAAGAAGGCTAAGAACACTAGAATAATAAGATTAAAGAAGGCATGGTTCTCCTCAACTAAATAAGATTGAAGAACTGAGATGTTGGGGGACACCAGATCTGTGCTATCAAAAGATTTTACAATATCCGACTTAACGACCACACCCCAACAAGAAAGAAAGCAATAGGACCTCCACCTTTCCTAGTCCCTAATGGCTAAGGATTGAAGGACATGACACACAATTAGCGGAGGTAGTATGAAGAATTTTCCATGCACTTCGTACCACCATAACATAGGAAATTTCCTGCAAAGTGATGTGATGAACTTCCAACCAATAATATGCAAATGAAAAACAAGTTAAAGTAGTTTTGGGTGGCATGAACCAAATGGAAATCAAGATTTGTATAGTAGAGTAACCGAAACAAGATTCACCACAAACAAGGAAGCAAGATTTTTCAACCAATGAGTTGAAGCTTTCACAACGTATACACTCAACATTCAACTCCATCTGAAGTTCCACAGAACTATTTCCACAAATTGAAACAAAAGAACACAAATAAACAAAAAAAATCAATAAGAAACCAACCTGAAAAATGAGGAAAGCGATCAGGAGAACAAGAGATAGAGATCAGGGTGAAAAGAGTTGTTTGAAATGACTTTGGCAATGAAAAAAGTGATTTTAAGTTTAACATTGTCAAAATTACTCCCAAACGTACCTTTTAGTGGTTCAGCCAAAAGGGAAGGCCTTGTTGGTTCCTATCGGACCTTTTTCATTTTTGTAGATAAGCCACATGGTGTCGCAAGTAAAAGAAGACAACCTTTGCAAATTCTTCTTCGGTAATTAATGCATAAATATCCATGCAAGATTATACATATTCAATGATTGTTTCATCAAAAAAACATTTCTCCTAGCTCTACAGATCCATGTTGCTAAGCATGACTATCCCGAATCCTGACCTATGCTAACTTGAGCTGGTAGTACTAGTACCTGTCTCCTTTGCGGCCGCCTCTTCTTCCAGCTTCTTTTTCCAGTATTCATCAAGAGGTGGCCCAAATATCGCTTTCCCGGAAACAACACCAATGCTGCAAGCAACATATACATCACAGTCTGCCCAAGTAATTTTCCATTTTGAAACAACGGTTTTACTTTCAACCAAAAACTCATCAAAGAGCTTAAAAACATTGTGCAAAACTTCCAAGAATAAATTGTTGAAACACAGGGCTTATCACCAAAATGGAAAACAATATTAATTCATAAACAACTAATGCTACAACCTATAGAAAGTCGAATATGAACAGAACCCCTTTCTGTAAAAAGTTCGCAAATATAAAATTTCTTTGTTTTCCGGCCTTCATAAACATCTTGCATTAACAAAACTTGAGACACTGTGAGTAAATCAGAAATTTTCCCTAACTAAACCCAATAACTTCAAACCTTTCAACACTCTTCAGTTTTTGCACAAATTATTACATTCAGTAATGAAATACTTATTAAGCAAGCTGAAACCTAAAATCCAAAATGGAGAAACGAGAATTGAGAGGGAAGATAACAAAATTATCGAATCAAATTTCATATTCAATCAATTGATAGGTAGATAGCAATTGGAACATCAAAATCAGCAGATTAAATCTCTAAATTGATTGATTAATTGATAAAGGGTAAAAGGAAGGGATGTAAAATTGCGAAGAACACTTACATGACCGCACCCATTACCATGGGAAACGAGAGGAACCTGCTTCGACCCAACATTCTGAACAAGAAAAACTAGTAATAGGAAATCTCTTTAGCTTGATCGCTCGTTGCTTCTTAAGGATCGAGGGTCCGTTACAAAGGAGGGTTCTGCCCATATATATATTGAACCTCTCACATATGGATCCATGATTACTTGACTTATGCCCATTCGTATTAGGCCACATCTATTAAATCTTACTAAAAACTCTTGTAATCGAAATGAGATTTTATGCATAATTTTTATAATGTATTAAGTCTGATCGAATACTTTCCATTCCCAAATCTCACATCTAGTTGGTTTACGAAAGGCAAGTAAACAACAATAAAAATAATCAACTGATCCTCACTTTTTACATTACGGTTTAAGGATTATCTTTTAGTCAGAGTATTTTGACCCTTGTTTAAAGATGAAATCGGAGTGCTAGCACATGACTTTTGATTAGATAGTAAATTTTACTAAATTCGACTAAAGCACAAAGTTTACTTGACATGGTGTGTTATTTATTTATCATACTTAAAAATAGTGCAATTTTTTTGGGTTCATAAGGTCACCTTTACGTACACATTAGTCGCAGTGTGTGTGATATGATATTTTTCTTTTAATATGAAATCGGTGATGCAAGAAAAATGTAAGACGTAAACAAGTAGATAAATGGATATCAAAGACGGAGAGAGATTTGATTTTATTAAAGAGAAGTAGATTCAAATTGGAAATGACATGAGGTTTTTGTGGTGAGTGTTGGATTGTTTTGTTGCTTCACCTTCTTCATATTGTGTGGTTTGTTTGTGCCTTTTAAGTCAATTGGGAAATAGAATATAGAAATGAGTAATATATTTTTCAAAATCAGGTTCTCTTTCAACCTCTAATCTAAGAAGAAGAACAACAACAACAAGAAGTAAAGAAACAAGAAAATTCTTGAGCTAAATTTTGTGGCTTACGATTCAATTTCATTTCATAGGGAAAGCTTCAGACTTCAGAGCAATGAATTCAATTTCTACTCACATCCATTACCCTTTTCGATCTTCTTCTCTTTCAATTTTCCCCTCCTCTTTCACTTTCAACTTCCCTTCCCAATTTCCCTCTCATCCGTTTCTCAATCCTATTTCTCCCAATTGCATCCTCAATTCTGCAAGATTACGGACCCCTAATCCCCATGTTCATCGCAATTACAGGTCGTCTCAAGTTCTCAAGGCTTCCACTTCTTCTGGGTATGCCCCAGAGATTGGGGAAATTCTCGGGGATGTTCGTATTTTCACTGCTGGTGGTGAGCCAGTTCTGTTCAAGGATCTTTGGGATCAGACTGAGGTAATCTAACAATCATTTCCTCCTTTGGGTTTGTCTGAATTTACTGATTGCTTCTCCATGTGAAGTTCTATTGCTGAATGATTCTGATAATGGGTTTGTGTTTTAATTTGCTTGATCATAAACTGAAAGCTGCAACTGTAGACTGCATAATGCTGAGAAGAAGAAGAAGAAATAATTAGGAATTGGAGATGGAATTCATTGGTATTATGATAAATTATTGGTAATTTATTTGGTCTGAACTTTGATGCTTCTTTCCTTCCAAGTAATGGAAATAAAAAGGGACGGCGTAAGAATGATTCTAACTGGGTTGAAGGTGGCAGCTTCAGTGTGTAATGTTCCCTTCCTTTCACTTGAGATAGAAACCATGTAGAATATTGAAGAACAGAGCAAAAAGGAGGAAAATGCTGTTTTGTATTTCTCAAATTTTGGCAGTTTTTGAAAACATTGGTTGAAACTAGATCATAAACCAAAAAGTTTAGAGGTGTAGTGAGTGTTGGTAGGCCTAATTTTCAAAAATTAAAAGCAAAAAACCAAATGGGACCTTAGCTAACTGAGATCCCAACTCGTAAGCAGTGAGAGTAGTGTACTTCAAACTCCTGTGCAATTCTATCCTACCTCTCAGGGACTATTTCATTGTAAAATTAATATCCGGATTTAAATGATTCATGAGTACAATATCTACAAAGCTCAATAGCGTTACATTTATTGACTTTTACAATTTGATACGTTATGTAACAAGTGGAGGCATCTATATCTCCATATTATAAGTTATAGATTCAAATATATGATATTTGATGATATTTGTTTGGTGTTTACGTAGGGAATGGCAGTTGTTGCACTTTTGAGACATTTTGGATGCTTTTGCTGGTAAGTCTCATCAATTTGGACCATTCATTTGCAGTTTGAAGTTGAATGTCTTTTTGTTTTCGTAATTCCATCTGTGTTATTTTTGTGACAGACAGCTACTTATTCTTATTTCTAGTTGGGAACTTGCTTCCACTCTGAAAGAAGCCAAAGAAAGATTTGATTCATCTGGTGTTAAACTAATAGCTGTAGGCATCGGTACTCCAAATAAAGCACGTATCCTAGCCGAGCGGGTATCGACTTTTAATTGTCCGTGGTTGCATCATGTTTTTATCTCTTAGAAGACATCTCATTTGCTAAGATTTATTAGTTATTAATAGTTATACTATGTAGCTTAGATGCTCCAATTCGCAATACTATATTCCTGATATCATTAAATTTGGATATTGTTATTATTGTTTAATGTTAATTTTTGAAGAGATTAAAGGATTTAATGAAGTAAACATGCCACTACATCGCTTAAAAAGTTTCTAATAAGTATTTAACTTTTTAAGTTTGTATGTAACAAGTATTTGTTGTTAACTCCTTGGCTTAACGTAGATTTTTAAAGCATTGATTTTGTTAACATAAATTGGTTAGATTTTTCTTCTAAAAAGAAGAAAGTAGGGATTTAATTACCACAACCCTAAAGTTTGTAGACTGAACTTATGATATTAGCATCTCTCTTTTGGTTTATTCTATTCTGCCTTCATGGCATTAACATTGCTTCGTCATCCTTCAAATTTCAGTTGCCTTTTCCAATGGACTGCCTTTATGCTGATCCTGATAGAAAGGTAATACGAAGCTATAAATATCTTTTTTATAGTATCAGTACATTCGTTGTCGTTTTTTTTTTTGTTTTTTCAACCTATAAGATAATTATTCAATGTCTGAAGTAACCAGTTGAACAATGATGTAGACATAAAAAGAATATGTCAAAGTGAATAATTTGAATTGTTCTCATCTTTTTTGATATTTGCCTCTGATTCTTGTGAAAGCTAATCGAAATTTGTTCTTTTGATATTTGCCTCTGATTCTTGTGAAAGCTAATCGAAATTTGTTCTTACAGGCATACGATTTACTAGGTCTATACTATGGCTTTGGTCGTACATTCCTTAATCCAGCTAGTGTAAAAATTCTCCTTCCATTTACTTTATGTATTCCACAGAAATCTTCTTTCTTTTTTAACTTTGTTTTACCTCCAAATTGTCAAATGTTTTTAGGTCAAGGTGTTTTCCAAGACGAGATTTGACGTTATGCGAGAAGCCATGAAAAACTATACTCTCGAAGCTACCCCGGACGATAAAAGCAGCGTGTTGCAGCAGGTCTTGTTTGTGTTTTAGTCACATGAAAAACACTAGTCTTTTGATCTTCCGTTTGTTGAAACTTTCTTATTTCATATGTGTGTTGTCATTAGGGAGGTATGTTTGTTTTCAAAGGCAAGCAACTGTTGTATGCTCGAAAAGATGAAGGTACCGGCGACCACGCTCCCTTAGATGATATCTACAACATCTGCTGTCAAGTCCCTGCAACCTGAAGCAACTCAACTATTGTATGCTCAAAAGGTTGAAGGTATCGGTGACCACACTTCGACGTCTATTGTTGAGTCATAACATGAATAATCTTCACTCATTGTTCTTAGATATTTTGATTGGTATGTATCGTTTCTTATAGGGTGATTAATGTTATAACTCTTGTTATTAATTTTTTACGAATATGTCTTATGTTAAAAAATGTAAAAAGTTTAATTATTAATTTAAACATTTTCAATGCTTTTTTTAAAATACTCTTCAACGTTGTGATACTCTTAAACATAGATATTTTAAATCTTAGCGCTTAACCTTTGTTGACTTCAAACTCTTCCATTAATGAAACCAAATTATTCTCCAACGAGTCGTGGCTTTGTTATTAGAACCCTAGAATTCTTAGTTTATAGTCGATCTATCTTATTTAGCATCTTCGTTGCACCACTTAGTGACTACTCGTATAAAAGTACAGTTACTTCGCCATATTACATCAGAGAGTTAGACCAAGAGGTTAAGGCATATATTTTTAACCTAAATCTTTTTTATTGTTTCATGACCTAATATCTTCCAATCTAATACTTATCTTGACCTATATAGGTATTTTAAAAAATTTACTACAAAATCAACATATTAATATATATATTGGTATTTTAAAAAATTTACTACAAAATCGTTTTTAAGAAAAAACTACAAAATAGTGTGGAGAACAAATTGGATTATTCTATCATAAAATAATAATTTTATTTAATATAAATGTTAAATGTGAAGGTTACAATAGGAGTGTACTTCACCTGACACCGGTGTACATTGAGAATTAAAAAGTTTGTGGTTCAAACGGTCAGTAAATAACCAAACAAACGATCCTAAACGATAACTTGATATCAAACAATGCAAAATAAATAACCTTAATCATAATCAAATTACGTTTGCAAACAAACATGATAAATAACAATCAAATTACATTTATAATTGATATGTATTTTGATTGATCCACCGATAAAATCTCATTACGATTACACCAATCTACATATTGATAAACGTTGTACTAGAGAACAACAACTTCTAAAGATCAACATGATATATCAAAAAAATTGAGTTAACCGACCAAAATCGACCGAACCGAAAACCAAAAATAGTCGGACGAAGATAAGAAAATATACAAACAAAAAAAAAAAAAATTTAAAGAAATATATTCTTATAAAAATGAAATGAAGAGTTATATTATAAAGAGAGGAAATTATTGAAAGGAAGTATTTGCACATATTAAAATTTGGCCGCCCTAAATAATATAAAGAAGGGGATGGCCCCACATCTCACTTATTACGCTTTTTAGTGACGTGAAATTCCGATACTACCCTTATTCCTTTCGACAAGAAGACAAGGTTAAAGATGTAATTTGGAAATATGGTTAGAAAAAGTCAATTCCGAACGGTATCTCTGCACCGACCACCGACCTACCCTCCGTCTCCTCCTTCCCCTTTTTATTTTTTTTTTTCCTTTTCTAAAAGTTAAAATATTATTTATTAAATTGCAATAACATAGTTTTTTCCGATGTCCACCAACACATTCGCATCTCAATTTTTAGATTCTATCAATAATAAATACTTATAAGTTTCTACATCTACAGATGTTTATAAATTGATAGACTTTGAAATATTTTGTCAAATTTGTCATTTTTTATAATTTTTTTTATAAAAGAAATTGTTGTCATTCAAAAAAATTAAAAATTTATAAAAAAAAACACAAAAATTGACGAAATATTTATTCTTATAAAAAAACTTAGTTTAATAAATTTTGTTTTTTATGATTTTTTTATGGACTATAACTAGTTTGTTTTTTTTTTTTATTTTCGACAAAACTTCGTGAAAATTAAAAAACATATATATTGTCAAATAAATTATTTGACCATCTTCAAATGTAACAAAATGATCAAGAATATGGGTATTTATAATTGACATTAATTTTTTTTATATATTTTATGAATATATTCGGACCGTTTTTTATTTGAAATAAATTTTCTTATTTAAACTAATAAAATAACAATTTCCGTGGACGAATAAAAAATAATTATTTATATTATAATATAGCTAAATTTTATATTATTGATCGTTGATTGCAATCGATCCAATAAATATTTATAGTTTTTGTGATAAACATTGATAGATGTATCCTCTATCATTAATAGAAACTAAAACATAACAATTTTCTTTGTATTTAAATGAAATAAAGCTAATTAGTAATAAAGATAATATATTGATTGAGTTGTACTCATTTTGAAATATATAATCAAATTTATGGCCCGACGTCTCACAATAAAAAATTTGTTTGGCATTTTTGTATGAGTTTGGTTAGAAAATTTAGAAAGTAACCAAACATAGATCATTAGGTCTCAACCATAACTTTTGTAATTATTTGATTTCCTCCCACTTGTAAGTCTTAACATTCCAATCTTAATTTTTTCTTTATTTTACATTTAACATATATATATATATATATAATTGTAAACATCATGTAATTATTTTAAAATAACTTGAAAATTACACAAATACCCTTTAAAACGTATTCCTAAAATTCTACATGTTTTTAAGAATTGGAGGACTAAAAAGGAACACTTCCAAAAGTTAAACAAAAATGACAAATTTGCTTTTCTTAATAATAAAACGAGTGAGTTGGATTATGTCGGTGAATTTGGATATGGAATATATCATAATATATATGAAATTCAAAGTTAAAACACACAAATTAAATGATTAAAGATATAGACAAAAAATTTAGTTGGCCAAATCGCCAACATATTTTTATAATTAAACCCAAACAGAAATAAGAGAAAGAAAAAAAAAATCTCTCAAAAACAAAGAAACAGAGAGACTTCCAATTCTCTCTGTTCTTAGAGAGAAAAGGAAAAATGAAAGACAAAAAGGAAGAGAGAAAATCAAAGCAATTCAAAGGGATAAGGATGAGAAAATGGGGAAAATGGGTTGCCGAAATTCGAGAACCCAATAAACGCTCTCGAATTTGGCTGGGTTCTTATTCCTCCCCCGTGGCTGCCGCCCGTGCTTACGACGCCGCCGTCTTCCACCTCCGTGGCCCCACCGCTCGCCTTAATTTCCCTGACTTTTTAACCACCACCGTTGACCGTGGTTCCTTCCCTCTCTCCGCCGCTGCTGTCCGCAAGATCGCTGCCGAAGTCGGCGCTCAGGTCGACGCCCTTGAGTCGTCGTCTCTCCCTCATTCTTCCGTCCAAAGTTGTTCTCTCAACCCCACGAAGCTTCGTTGCTGTTCTTCTTGTTCAAGTGGGTTTTCCGATCGGGTGGACTTGAATAAATTTCCTGACCCGGAAGATTCCGATGGCGACTGCGTTAGTACTCATTGGACAAGCTGACAATTTTCCATAGGTTTATTTTTCGATCAAATATCAATTTTAGTTTCTTAAAACGTTTAATTATGGTCTAATTTTAGCTTTGCAGTACTCTCCATAAATCTAAATCCAAAACGTAACCTTCCATAGTTTAATCTTTAAAATTCAAGAAAATGATATGTGTGGTTTGAATTTTGTTTTCACTATTTTTATGATTTTCACAAACTATATTTATGATGTTTTATCATAGGATTTTCGATTAAATTTTAACCTTTTTTTTTTTTAAATTATAAAAACTAAAATCGTAATTAAAAACATATAAACTTCCAAAAAAAAATTATTATTAAATAGATAATCAATTTTCGTAAAATTTAACTATTTAAAATATATAACAATCGAAAGTACGTGGATTAAACGTTGATTAGTAATTTCTAATTTAAAAAGGTAGAGATCAAAATGATATTTTAATTTTGATTTTTTTTTGTTATGATATTTTAATTCTATATCAAAATGTAGAGCACAATAGACTATTATTTGTGTATCTCATTTTGTTATCGATCTTTCTTTTATTTTTTTAATAATAATTTGTGTGTAACTCGAAATACACTCACCTTTCACTTTAAAAATAGTTGTAGTTAATAGTTATTGCATTTTTTTTTTTTTTGCAATTCTTCTAAATTGCTTTGCCATTATTTGACTTTTTCTCTTTTTCTTTTCATAATTTTACATATTCGACTCATTTTTTATCAAGTCAAGAATTTATGAATTTATTAAATATTTTTTAAGTCTCGATACTATTTATTGATAGGAACTAAATTTCTTATTTTATATAGATTTGTGTTTTGTCTGAAGTTTCAATGCACCGTTGGCTAGAGCTTTAAATAATTAATAGATAATTATAGTTCTAATTAGCTAACATGACCTATCGACTTTTTAACGTGCGCATTTTAATTGAATAGTAAAGTATAGGAGGAAATCAAATACTTTTAAATATGTATTAAGATTAGTTTCTTCATTGATTATATACACAAAGTACTTTGAAATAAATATTTAGATTTAAACAATTTTTTTTGTTTGATTTTTTTTTTGTCCCATAAAATTAGTCTTTAAAAAGAAAAAAAAGTGGTTTTGTTCAAATTAATTTTATGTATGTAAATATATAACATAGGTGTAGTCATGAATCACATTTAGCCTCTCCTTTTTTCCTTGTCCCTATAGTATATGTATTATTGCACTATTCTTTTATAGACATTTCTTTTCATTCAACTTTTTCTTTTTGTACAATTTTAAGATGCAAATTCAAGTATATATCTTCTAGTGGAAGTAAAAAAGAAAAATTATTTTAAATGTTAGAACTTTTAAAATTATTTACAAATATTATAACAAAATATCGCAATGACAAATCATAATATCTTTGTCTATCATGATACAAATAAACACATATAGTAAACTATCTTGACTTATCGTGGTTCATCGTAGAATTTTACACAAGGATCATAATTATTAAAGAATTGAACTACATAGCAAATGAGCAAAAACTACCTTTGAAGTACCACGATAGTTTTAAATTTTTAATGGTACAAATTGAACTCACAAACCTTGTTCAAATGTTAATATTGGAACCTCAAATACACAACCGTAAAAACTAAAACAATGGTACAAGTTTGAGAGCTTAATTCTTATAATTAAAAGTTTAAAGGGGGTCTTTGGCAACTTGAGTAATTTGGGAGAGTTGGGTTGGGTGGATAAAAAAATCAAACCCACCATTTGGTTCACCAATAATTAAAGAGATATATTACCTCGTTATTCGCATCAACTCACGTTTCTCACAAAAAATACTCATATTTCTCACTTCGTTATTCATGTTAATTAACAGCTCCAATTACTTCTTTATAATCATTACCAACTCAACTCAACTCTTTGTATAAACGTGTAATAGTAATTAGCACAGTGTGAAATTTATGATTTGAGTCAATTTTTACTCTTTTAATTTCCTTAAGCCAATTAATTTAATCTTTTATTACTATTATCTATGAAAATCATTCGCATATTAATTTTCAAATGTGTGTAAGATTTCTCCTAAGTACTTGTTTTATAAAATGGACGATTAGAGTAAATTTATTGGAGATTCTAAAAGAAAAACTCTGACGAAGAACTTAAATTAATCCATTTTTTATAGTTTAGAAGTTTAATTGATGCAATTATAAGTTTTACGCGAAGTTTTTCCAAGCATAATAAAGTTTGTAATTTGATATACTTACAAAAGCTAAATATTTAAATTAATACGATTATTACTTCATATTTTAATTAGTTGATACAACTAAAAAGTTTAAAGGTATAAATTGATATTTTTCCAAATGTTTTTAATTCATACACTTACTTGAAAATAAGATCGTCATATTACTCAAATTTTATTATGTCTTGCATATCTTAACGTTGTTACATGACAAACTGATACATTCAAAACTGTTTAATAGAGATTAGTACTGTATAATAGAAAATTAGTATAACTTTGTAAAGTTTTACTAACTTTATAAAAACATAAACTTAAAACTAAAAATAAGAGATAATAGCTATAATTATAAAATTTTAAAAGTACGAAGATCTTACTTACCATCAACAAACGTATTTGAATTATTAGCATCATTTTTCATCCATCAATAAAAGGTTGTATATCGATTCAAATAAACATAATTCAACTAAAATATCATTAGTTGATAAAGGGTAGAATTGTTCCCTCGACGTATTATAAAATAATGATGATAGAAAAAAAAATATGTAAAAGTTGGGATAAGAAAAGTCAACACAATACCACGTGTCAACTATCGATAAGCTTTTTAGAAAATATCAAATGACATGAACTAATTTAACCCTTTTATAAAAATTATAAATTTAACTCTTTTATAGAAAAATACAAAAGTTTAGATTATTGTTTTGTTGGCAATTTCATTTCTAGTAACTATTTAGGGTTTGAGGTATACTACAAATTAATTCACTTTTTATACTATTATTGATAGATATTGTAATTGGTTGAAAGTAAACATGCATGCTCTACAATTGAAACCAAAATAGTTTATAAATGTAAATAATTAATTAAAGTTATCAAATTGTATGTACAATTATATGATATTCATTAAGATTTTTGATCATATTTGTACGATGATTTCTCCATGATTGGTGGAGACTTATGTTTCTTTGTCTTTCGTTGACTATCTATTTAAAAAAAAAAAAAAAAAATTCTTTTACTTTTTTTCAAATTCCTTGAATAATCCTCACTTCCATGTTATTGTTAACCTTCTAAATAAGTTAATTATAATTGTTTTATTTGCAAAGTTTAAACTTTTTAAGTCAAAGGGATAAAATAGGTATAATTTTGAAAGCTTAGGAACAGTGTTAATTTAGTTTTTCACGGCTAGAATTTTGTTTCTATTATGTGGGAAACTAGGTACGTAATTATAGTTTTCTCTAGTTTGGTTAAATTGTCACTTTAATCATCTAAATTATCATTAAACGTCAACCCTATGTTTAATTATTGTTGATGGAAAAAATTTGACCAAAGGGAACTCACATGACGACTTTCATAAGCTATTGACCTGAATTTACAATTTACGAAAGTTGCGACCCCTAAAACAATTAGAATGTCACAAACACACTCCAATGTTTTGGGTTAGTTTTGTAGTCTAAGAGTCCGAACAAGTCTTCAAAGAAAAAGATTGACTTAGATGTGTAGATATGCATGCTAAATCTAAAGTTTCCTTCGCCAATCCTCTTATGAATAAGAATCGAAAGATAACCTCGGCCACAACCTTTAGGACGAGGTCGGTCAATTAGGTTAAGTGATCCAATTGTTTTGCCCTCTCTTATTCTGTCGTCTGTACAAAGACGAGTGGCTAAATTGGTTCACCTTCTGATCTTTCGCATTGGTGTAAGTGAGAAGGAGGAATTAGTCTACAAATGACTCTCCAAATCAAAGGACTGTCATACAAGTTGCGAACTAAAAGGCATTTCTGGAAGGGAAAAGGGTTAGGCAATAAATAATGAAACATTGGGCCTATGGCCCATCATTTAATGTGGCTGCCATTATAGCAAACTGATTTAAGTGAATAACATTTTATATGTAATGAAATGAAAGCATTTGTGGTTTATGCCTCTACAAAAGAATAGGGCATTACTTTCTAAATCATATTAGTAGTTCATCTGTATTTCATCGATAATAATTAAAGATTATAGCCCTATATATAACCATATTAAAAGACACAAAAGGAAATAACATATAAGAATAGTATTTCCAAAAATAATATTTTTTAAGAATAATATTTTCCAAAAATATTTTAATTATGTCAATACACAGTGAATGAAGGCATTTAAAGTTTTGGGTATGTTGGCAAACGACTACTACAATACTTGACAATTGATGTTAACAATAACTAATGGTTATCAAGAATTCAATTAGGTCCAATAAGATTTGAGAAAGCTATAAATTTCGAAAAAAGTATGGCTCATTTTGAAGTGAGAATAGAGTATGATCAAACCAGTTAAGAAGTGATGACGTAGAGTAAAGAGGTAGGAGTTACGGTTAGTGATTATCAATCTCAAAGTTAGGATAACATTTGACTAGAGAAATAACAAAATTTAAAAAATCATTGTACTTAAAAAAAAATGGCAAATAATAAAAATAATAATGGGAAACATAATACTATCAAATAAGACATTGAATAATTAAGAGAGGAAGTCAAAACCTTTCAATAACATCAAAAAGTTATCACACCTTCAAGATCGAATCTCCTACCTTTAAGATTATATCATTTTTTTGAGCAGATAATTTGTTCGTAATAATAAATAAATGGGAGGTTCGGGGGGCTAAGGAAGAGGAAATATATATAGGAAGCCACGTGGAGAAAATATTAGGAATTGAAATCCCAAAAATGTCAAATCAACGAAAGATTTGTGTGCGTAAGAGCACTTACGTGTGATTAGACACCAAAACCAAAAGCACTTTCTAGTAAAGGAAGTGGGAGGAGAGTGCTTGTGAATGTATTCAATTAGTTCATTCTATGAAAACACATTTTCTTATACATCAACCGTCCCTTCCTCTATTACACTCTTTTTATGTCTACTCTACATCATCTCTCTTGTTTGTTCCTTATACACACTTCCCACCACTTTAATCACACTCCATAACAACAAGTCACAAGATCTAAGATCATTACATTTAGATAAACGGAATTTTTGTACGAATTATGACTTGAATATCGAATGATTTTACATGTTTGTCCCAAGTTTTGAAAATGATGAAAGATGATCTTTTTTTTTTTTTGTTGTCGAAGAACATATTACTAACAACATGTTTATTATCTATATTGCACTTTCACACTATTGATAGGTATTCAAAGTTGGGAGTATGAGCATGAAAAGGAGTGAGATTAAGTGAGAGAGTTAACTAAATGAGTCGTAGCTCGAGAGAGAGAAGAAGAGTCCTAGCGTGTTAAATAACTATGGTATGAATGAACTTCATTTCATACTCACTAAAAGTGCGAGGGGTACAGTGTAACACCCTAGCCCAATGTGGTTCAAAATCAAGATTCTACACCTTGGTACCAATATTTCCTTGCATCCTCTACGACCTTACTATATCTATATCATCCTTCCTCTTGTTTTGAATATGCTTCTAAGATTTGAAAGTTGTTCTCACAAAACCAACACAAGCTCTTTTCAACATGCATGTTTGTTCCTCACTGGATCACATGTTTCATAAGAAAATCTCAACAGCCTACCAAATATAAATTGTTCAAAATTAAGCACACTTAACTTTTAAGTTATCTTTGACTAAACCACCAAAAAGGAGAAAAATCTTCAATTTTTTTTTTAATCAATACTTTTATTTCTCATAATTGCTCTCATTTGAACGTGATCTTGCTATATTCATGTCTCTTTCCTAAATGCATGTCGTTACAAGGATGTAGTACCGACATAGTTAACACACTCAAATTTTTGTTCTTTTGTTAAATTTAGCTTAAGATATTGTCGATCTTGAGTGAGTTTGCTAAGTTTAGGGTTTGTTCCATGAATTCACGGGTTTCAACGATATTTTTCTTCTTTGTGACATTCTCCTTTTAATTTCTTGATGTTTTCTAAAACATCGAGCAATAATATTGTATTTAGGGTTTTGTGTGTAGGCTCTTTTGAATAATTTTATGATTTGCATAAATGTTCTATGTTTCATTAAATTTAGGCATATATTCTATGTACTAGGGAAGAATGTTATAAGATATTTGAATTATACATAGATTCCCACATATATATTATATACATATATATCCCAAAATATCTTTTCCCATTATCTTCTTCAATTCATATAAACTCTATAAATAGTAATTATTAACCCTTTGAAATAATTCACTATTTCTTGATACTTTTATTTAATTATGATAAAACATTCTCTTCTATTATTATATTATTTATGTTACAATTTAATATATATAATATATATTTCCTCTCTCTCCCCTCTTGTCCATTCCTTTCTCTTTTCATTAACTTAAGCATTTCATGAAAGTGATCATACTAAAGTGTAGGGCTTAGGTATGCCCTAGAGAGGCTTCACATGTGATAAAAAGATATATCTAAGTGGAGATTGGGAACTAGCTAGGGCTCTCTAATTGCAAGTCAAATCATGTAACATTTATATATTTTGATGATCCCTAGCCCCCTCCGATAACTATTTGTTCTTCAAATATTTTAAATATGTTATCTGACACTTTAAATAACCAATATAAAGTAATTTTGAAAGGTGCACTATATATAAACCTTTAAGCATCTTTAGTTATATACTTTGATATTTTTCTATTATAACAAATTGATATTATTTTTCTTTGCATGCCGACATAGTTAATGGACTATATATGCGAGTCTTTGTGTTGATCTTTATTGTTTACATTTCTCACTTCTTTTATTTTTCAATTTCATAATATTCGTACGTATATAAGAATTTTAAAAATTGACAAAATAATAATTTTGAAAACTTGCTTTAAAAAAATATATATGGATGATGCAAACTATGATAGAAAAAATAAGAAGAAATAGAGCTCAATTTTTTAATTCACGTTAAAAAATTTTAAGAATTTCTCTACGATATAAATATAAAATCTTATAATATCTTATTTTATAAAAATATATCATGAGATGAGAATTTGATTAATATTTTATCCACCTAATTATGATATGATGGTAGAGAGCTCTCATTTATTATATATAATCAAGAGTGAATTTTGTTAATATATGTACGTATATATATACACGTATATACGTACGTGTGTATATATATATATACACACATGCAAATTAGTATGAGTTTTATATGGGTTTACATAATTTTTATTTGATAATCGTTTCCATTTTAGATTTTCTTATCTCTAAATTTCTTGTTTTTTTTTAATATATGTTTTAGTGATATTTTCAAAAGTTAAGCTAAAATTTGAAAAATTAAAAAAATAATTTTGAGATTTTAAATTTAGCACTATTTTTAGGAGAGTCGTGGAGATTACTATCGTAGACCTCTCCAAATTCAGAATTTCTTTTAAATAGGCTTCTATAGGCATGTAGAAGACTTGAAAATTCGACCTCGTTCTAGTTCGAGTAAAAGAATAATAACCCACCAACAATTCTTAAATCAACGTAAATTTTTTCTTTTTGACTTTCGGATTTTAGATCAATTTTAAATAAATTTAAAGATGATCTAATGGTTTTGCAATGAGTTTAAAGATTACAAACACATGAATGGTTGTTGGAGTATAAAAAGAAATTTGAATTAGTCAAACTAAAAGAAATTAAACGATTACATCAATTCATAAGAATAGAGTTAGTCACTCTCAATCAACAATAAAAACATAACTCGGAACATAGTCCATAACAAAGAAGAAAATTGAATGTATACATTTTTCTTCTAAAGGATATATCTCCATTACACTAAATAAAATAGGTTAATTAATTCGATCTAATTTGAAATCTTACGATTGAGTTAAATTCCAAATTTGAAATCTATAATCGAGTTAAATTAGGAAATTATAATCTAATGATAATCTTTGTTTTCTCTTAAAATGGTGCCCAATAGCATCAATATAACAAAATTGAAGATCAACGTCGTCTAATAATTTAAGAAGTTTAGGATAGAGTTGAGACATTGTCTTACATTGATGTAGAGTTGACATGCTTATGATCAGTTATGTAATGCTCTTGCCACTGTCTGTATGACTTTCTTATCGATATAACACTGATTCTTACCAAGGTTGATGAAATGTGACTAAAGTTTCATGCTAACTAGATAAAGTGATGATAATTGATATACAAAGTGGGGTCAATGATCTCATCAGTTTTGTTAGTTTGTATAGAATAATTGTATATTTTCTTGAATATTGATATTTCAT
The DNA here is from genome assembly GCF_025177605.1 of Cucumis melo. Classification (NCBI taxonomy): domain Eukaryota; kingdom Viridiplantae; phylum Streptophyta; class Magnoliopsida; order Cucurbitales; family Cucurbitaceae; genus Cucumis; species Cucumis melo. The sequence continues at coordinate 2,327,633 of NC_066867.1, read as the reverse complement.
TGATAATAATCAAATATTACAACCTTATATATATCCAAATTAAAAGAAGTATATGTAAGAATAATATTTCCAAAAAATACTCTAATTATGTCGATAAGTTTAAAGTTTTTTTAAAGTAGTTTTAACAAACCACGAAAGTTTATGTCAAAGTAAACATATCTTATCATCGTGGATATGAGAAGTTTGTTATTCCTAACTAACTAGTAATATCAAAGTCAAGCTACCAAGTCTTATTTGTGTGTCTCAATAATCTTTGTTTAATTAGTTTGTCTCAATGAACAGGAGTTTGAACCAATAGTCGAAAATAACACAAAGCGATGACTATTTGAGCGAAGGGTTGTTGAAAATATTAAAACAAATATCTCAATTGGTACGAGAGTGTGAGATGGTTGTCAAAACAAAAACATACTTTTGCACAAGAATTACTCCAAATAGAATTTGTGTGGAGGGAAAGATTGAGTATAAGCTAATTAAGAGCTTATTCGACTGATTTTTGTTTCACTAACTCTTACAAATGTCGCTTAATTGTCTCTAACTACTAAAAGAGAAGCTTTTGCCTTAATTTCCTTCCTAATTTGACTTTAGACATCGGTTTTATACAATAATGAATGTCCTAAGGAAAAAGAAAAGTATCTGAAACAAAAAGGAAAAAAAGAGAAGTTTCAATTATAATTTGAAGCTTTTATGAAGCTAAGTCGTTGCACAGTCAATTTCCAATTGTAGTGGTTGGCTTTGGCTCCAATAACCCAACACATACAATTTTATACGATTTTGTGGGGGGAAAACCAGACCAGAAGGGGCATTGGGATTTGAGAGTGAATGAACAAGAGAGCCGTTTCAATGCTTACGCCTGATAATCTCGACGGATTTGGCACAAGAAATCAAACACAAGGAAACGGGGAAAAAAGGAGAATCAAGCGTAAAGGAGAGAGAGAACAGAGAAAGCCAAGGCAAAGCAGTGAATTGACTGACAACTGGCGAGTGGTTAGAGAGAGAGATGGGGGTCCCCTTCTTTCTCTCTTCTTCTTCTTCTTCTTCTCTTTGTCGATTCTACAACATTTCACCAACACCCATCAAGATCTTTACTCTGTTTTGTTATTTTCTTTTGTTGGGTCTCTGTTTTTCCTTTCTGGGTATTGATTGTTTCTATGGAGAGTTGAGTTTATAGACTCAGATACCATGCGAGGGGTTGGAATTCTTTTGGGTTTTGATCTGGGTAGAAATGGGTTTTGTTTATTGTCTTTTGATATCTTGTGAGTTTTCTTTTTTATTTCTGTGTGTTTTAGTGATTGAGCATTGAGAAGAAGAGGGGAGGGGAAAATGTGGGATCTCAATGATTCTCCTGATCGTGGCGGAACTGATGAATTTGAGGTTCTTTCATCGATTGATGGCGATGAAGATAGAGGGAAATGGATAGGATCCATCAATTCTAACTCGAGCTCTTCGGTGGTGGTTATGGAGGATGGATCCGACGCCGATGAGGCTAGCGTCGGCGAGGGAGAACCACTACTTCGGCGGAATAACTTCTCCGTAGCTCACCCACCGGCGACTCGGCAGTTCTTTCCCATGGAGGATTCTGACTTGGAGGCTTCATCGGCCGCCGTCGGTGGTTCAACTACGTTTCCTCCAGCTCGGTGGGTCGGCGTGAAGTTCTGCCAGACAGAGCCTATCGCTGCTGTGAGACCAGTGGCGGTTCTGCAACCAATAAAGAAAAGCCGGCGAGGGCCTAGGTCTCGGAGCTCTCAATATCGCGGCGTCACATTCTACCGGCGAACCGGCCGATGGGAATCTCACATATGGTTAGCTTCTTCTTGAACTTCTCTTAGCTAACAAATCAATATCCATATTCCGCCATTAACTCACAGTCATAGCCTTTGGTTTTTCTTTCCCCTTCCTTTTTTTTTTTTTTTTTTTTGCTGAATTAGGGACTGTGGCAAACAAGTTTATCTGGGTATGAATCAAAATCTTTGAATTCTCATTACTTTTTTCCGTTATATGATGATGAAATTGTATGCTGTTGAATTTGATGAACTCCCAACAGGTGGATTTGATACTGCTCATGCAGCTGCTCGGTGAGCCTCTGATTTTATTGTGTTTTTTGTTTTTCTTTTCATTTTGAACTCAAAACTTCAAATCAATATGGGGAGGTTCTTGTTCTTCTGCAGAGCATACGACAGGGCAGCTATAAAGTTTCGAGGAACAGAGGCAGACATAAATTTCAGCATTGAAGATTACGAGGAGGATTTGCAGCAGGTCTTGTTTTGATTCAATTTCTGCTCCAATTTTCTTGAAACAACAATTTTATTTTGATTTTGATTTTCTCTTTAACAGATGGGAAACTTAACGAAGGAAGAATTTGTGCATGTTCTTCGTAGACAAAGCACGGGTTATCCCAGAGGTAGCTCGAAATTTAGAGGTGTTACATTGCATAAATGTGGAAGATGGGAGGCTCGGATGGGGCAGTTTTTAGGCAAAAAGTAACAAGATTTCTTCAATCCATTGTTTGTTTGTTTGTTACTTGAATACTTACCTTATTGCATTGAATTGCTTTCGTGTTTATCAATTCAGTTCGATTTGTTTCAATAGGTATGTTTATTTGGGGTTGTTCGATTCTGAGATCGAAGCTGCGAGGTATGTTTATGAGTGCTTTGTTGTGTTCGTTGATCTGTTTAGATTGCCTGATTATGAACTTCAACTTGTTTATCCAATTGTTTTAGAGCTTATGATAAAGCTGCAATCAAGTGTAATGGGAAAGAAGCTGTTACAAACTTTGATCCCAGCATATATGAGGATGAGCTGAGTACAACTGGTAATTTATTTGGAACTTTTTGGTGGGTCTTCTCCTTTTATTTTTTTATTTTTTTTTTTTTGGATCAGCCCATTGATTGATTCTCATGAACTCTTGAAGAATCATCATCAGCCAAAGTCTTGGAACAGAATCTTGATTTGAGGTTGGGCAATTCAAGCTCAAAAAAACACACCCTTTCATTTGGGAATCATTGCACAAATGTCACCCCAAATATTGATTTGCAAATCACTAATGAATCTAACCCTCAGGTGAAAATGGATATAAAACCTCTCTGATTTGGATGTGAACATTCTGAAATTTCTTCTTCCTTTATTGTCTGTTCAAATTAAGATTGCACCCATTCGTTGACAATTTCGACTTGATGTAATCTAGGAATCGAACATATTTGAGAATGACAATGTTATATGCCATACGCTCCTTCAGACGGAGAAAATGCAGTTTCGTAGCGAAATGATTGTTCGATCTCCACCCTCCGTCGAAACAACAAAACATGGGTGCTTGGAGACTCTTCACAATTACCCCCCACACATCATTCAATCAAACTCTCAAGTAAGATTTTAGTACTTTGAGTTGTTTTACCATGTTTTGTTCTCCATAAACTTTAGGCTTTAGTATGATCTTTGATAATTGTGACCATTTAATCTAAGGCTTTTAAATGTTCAATCGAATTACATAAGCACCATCTACTAAAAAGATGACTATGGCAAGTCTATGATAGAATCCATACATATTTACAGATAACTTCGTAACGAACTTAAAAGAACTTATCTAATCAATGTATCAAATTCTTCTATAGAGCATGGTCAATGTACTACAACAGAGTGGCATTTGCATAACGATCAATGTATCAAATTTTTCTATAGAGCATGCCACCTTTTATTCGATTGTGTCGACAACCAAATTAGCCAACATTTTAATTTTATAATTTTGAATCTCGTGTTTATACCATTCTCATTATTTAGATCCCATTTGGTAACGATTTCTCTTTTATTATATAATTTTGAAACTCGTGTTTGTTTCCTCCCAATTCCTTTACTACATAGTTTCGACTTTCTTAAATAAAACATTAGAACTCTTAGTCAAATTTCAAAAACGAGTACTTTCTTTTAACAACTATATTAGATTACTTGTTTTGAAAATTTGTTGGATTTTGAAAACATCGCTAGAAAGTAGAAATTAGAGAATTCATGGATGAAGTAGTATTTATAAACTTAATTTTGAAAATAAAAACCAATGGAAGATAAAATGGTTATCAAAAAAGAGCATTTAGGGAATAGTTGTAATGGCTGTAAAAACATACTAATAATGATAAACCCTGAAAAGGGGTAAGATATAACAGCAATAGTTAAGGAGTTGTAATGGAAGTTGCAAACTTGCATTTTTGTTTGTAGATTCATTTGTTGAGAAGCAGCAATGAAGAAGGGTTAGGAGGGAGTGACGAAGTTTCACTGAGTTTGAGTGAAAGCCATCAATGGCAGCAATCTGGTGGCTCTCAACAATTTGCAAATGCTGCAGCATCATCAGGATTCCCACAACTTCAAATTTCAACGCCCAAAAATTGGCTGCAGAAGAATAATGGTTGCTTCTTCTTACAGAGACCCTCTTGACTTCTCCTTTTCAATGTTTTCTGCATTGCCATTGCCATTGAATCATTTTTCTTTAGTTTCTTTCTCGGTTTCTTCGGTTTCTTTTTGGTTCATTGAGTTCTTTCCCAAGCTTGTAAAGATTGATTCTTCCAAGAAACAATTGCTATTAGAGAAGGAAAAAGGGGTATTTCATTCAATTATGATATTGGAATTTGAATGTAACTTCAATGATAAGAGTCTTTATTATCAAATCTATAGTCAAAGGACAACTGAAAATTTGAACATCTAAACCTTTAGATGAAGTAATTGTTTTAATTAGTTTAGATTTTTGTATAGTCCTTTTCTTAGTTCAACCTAAGCAAGTGGGAATTTGAATCTTGATTTTCACATTTATGGGATTGTTTAAAGAGTTTTAATGTAATCAAGATTATTAAGAATCATAAAGTGACATGTTCAAGTAATCAAAAACAGAATCGAAAAGGATCAGACTAAAAATTGTCAAAGTGAAATAACTTTTAGATTACATTATATTACAAACTCATTTATCTCATCGAATACCCATTATCATAGTTAAAGTGAATGTTGTATCAAACTAAATTTTAGTTAATTGAAAGTTAACAAAAAAAAAGTTCAAACAATCTATCAAATAAAATTGATATAAATCTTAAAATTCTATGACTAAACTTATTATATAACCACTAGTTAAAATTTACCCAAAGCAACAAAAATAAAAAAAAAATAAAAAAGAAAAGGAGAGTATAAAGAATTTATAATATTTGAATCCTATTTCTATCTAAGTAAGAGCACAAAAATAACAAAAACAGTTCTAAATTAATATTATAGACAGAAATAAAAATGGGAAAATGTTGGAAAAGAAAGGTATAGGACAGTTCATTGGAAATATCATAAAAAAGGTGAAAGAATGGTCACAATCAAAGTGTCCTTTGGTCCATTACTCTTCCAAAAGCAAGAAAAATGTTAAACTATTAACATATTCCAAAAAATACAATCTTATCAATAAATTACAAAGTATTTGTAAAAATATTAATTATCCTAATTTTTTTTAATTTAAAATTATTCCAACAAAAATAATACACGTTAAATTTTTCAATATTATGTCAATTGACCTACCGGTTAGATACATGTAACTATAATGAAACTAACATATTTAAGATGATTTAGGCTTTAAGAAGATACATAAAAATGTAATAAAAAATAATTGAAGATGAATTGAATTTAACTATGATAGTAATTCCTAAAAAAAATACATTCCCTCTTATTAAAATACTTTGAATTATAAACCCTAATAAAACAAATTACCTTGGATGGATAGTGTTTTTGGCAACCTTTTGGCCATATTTTCTCCATATGTAACCATCATCAATGTGGTTACATCACTCCTATATGGAGGCACAATATTTGAACTTTCACTTTCTTCTTCCCTTTCTCTTCTTCACCTTTTTACCTGTATCGTTATCGGCACCTTTATTTATGTCTCTATGATCATTATTCAAAATAAAAGGAAGATCAAGAAATAAGCTGGCCCGGCCCTGTCCCAAAACCCCCACCCGAAATAAAAAAAATATATATGTATATGTATATAAACATAATAGAGCGGGTAGAGGGGAATGGAATAGTATGGAAAGGAGAATGGAATAGGGGGAGGGAATGGGTACCGGAGGAGTGGCATCCCGTTCCCTCTCTAAAATTATCCCCAAGTCCATGGTTCGAATCAAAGTTTGGATGGAGTACCCTTTTTATTGTTTACTACAGTACATCACTACAATACAAAATTTTATTTAGTGTCTAATTTTGTTGTAAAGTTTTATACACAAAGAAAATTATGTTAACTAAAAACTATGAGATGTCTAAATATAATTAAAAGAAAAATTTTAAGAATTAAACCTTTTAATATCTAAAATATAATATATGAAAGGCTGCATACATATGGATTTGGGTTGGTGTAATGATAAATCCATTGAACTAATCTAATGGGTTGAATTTGTTAGTAAAAAATTCATGGGGTTGTTAATACAAATTTGTTTAGAAAGCAATAACTACATAGGAAGCCTCTCCAAATAACCATACATTCAATTGTTTAATTAAGTCCCAAGGGTCCCATGTTTACTAAAAATATATGTTTTGCAATCGGTTTTTATGTTCTGTTTTGTTCAAAATGTTCTTTTTACCATTCCATCACCTATAAACATTCCATCACCCTTATTCATATAATTAAGTTCTGTCCTTTACTATCTTCCTTACTCTATCCTTAACTAAGTATCTATCAAGTGTTAGAATATCGGTTGGTTTAGTGCCAATGCAGTTTATACCGACGAATCAGAGGATCTTCCTTACTCTATCCTTAACTAAGTATCTATCAAGTGTTAGAATATCGGTTGGTTTAGTTCCAATGCAGTTTATACCGACGAATCAGAGGTTGTTAGGTCAGAGGTTGTTAGGTTGTTTCATATCCTGGGACAACGGGCCACTTTACATCTCTACAACGAGTAGAGCCGTGAAACGTTTTAAAGAAAGTAAGAATAGAACTAAATAGATAATAATAGAACTAAATATAACCAACGAGTTAGCTTAAAATGTCAATCATACTCATATCCATTTTCACATGTTTTAATTGACATCCTACTTCAATTTCACCGGATTGATATCAAAGTTATGATACTAATTATATTGCATTCTTTAAATTTTGATTTTTTATAATGTATTTCTATGGTAAATCAGTTGTAGATTTGATGTTATCTTAAGTACACCAAATCAAGTTAATACCAAATACTTCAAAAACAAACTATTGGAAAGGAAATTTATTTATTCAGATAAAAAAAATTAGAGAAAATATGTTTTGTAAACTAATTTTTAATGAATTATTTTGTTTTTTTTAAATTAAATCTATTTCTTTTCCTTTCTTAAAATGATTTGCATACCTTTTTACTTTAGCCAAATTTAAAAAATAAAACCTAAGTTTTCTAAAAGTGTTCGTTTTTTTTTTAAAAAAAAAGTTTGTTTTAATTTTTTAAAATCATCAGTTAAAAAAACGAAAGAAAATTAGTGTATATAAAAACAAAATGGTTATTTAAACAAAGCCTAAAATTTTCTTTTCCATGAAATTTGATTGAATTTGAAGGTTATTTAAGAAAAAGTGAAAATTACAAGGAAAAGGGTATAAATTTTAAGGTGCAATCTTATAAAAAATATTTAAAACTTTCTTATTCCTTTTTCCCATGTGTCAATCCTATTGATATCATAAATAAAATAAAGCCCATCAGTGATTGAAAACAAAGTTCCTTAGATATATTCAATTACTTTTCAGATGGGATAAAAAAAGTAAAATAATCAACAGAAAAAATAATTCAAAAATAAAAAATTCTCTATAATGAGAATAATAACAACCGTTAAGAGGAAACTACTTCATAACAAATTATGAAACATTGAGTTTTAATCTTAACAACAAAAGAAAGTAGAAAAGTAGTAAACAACATATGATCTGTAAAACTTGTCTAAAGCAACAGCTGATTGTGATAACTAATTTAAGTGTCAAAACTGTTCCAGAGAATGACTAAGCATGTGGAGATCAAATCTAAGCATGATGATAATGATGTAGTTTATATAATAATACCTTTCCAGCAGCATTTCCCACAGCCATGTAACCTCCTTCAGGACTAAAATCCAAACATGAAGGGTACTGAAGATTCTTCTTCGGCGGTGGCCAGTTCGAAAAAATAGTAAAAGAAGGAATGTGTATCAACTTCAGACTACTTTTCTTCATTCTTGAACAGATGGCCAATATTTGAGCATCATGATTGAACTTGAGAAAGTCTACTTTGGTGGTCAGATTTTCAATGGCTTTCAATGGCTTCTTCTTTCCCCCTAAGAATTCTTGTCTGTTGTAGATGTTAACAATCCCACTGTCAGAACCAGCAGCAAACAGTGCTCCATTTGGAGAGGTACATAGTGCAGTACCATTAATGCAACCTTCGTCGACAGCCTTGTGGATGCATGTTCTTGTTCTCAAATCCCAGTGATAGATTTGCCCGTCACCCCCAGAGCTCAGTAGCTGTCGTCCATCGTCAGCAAATGCCAAAGAACGAACACTTCCATTCATCTTAAGCGTCCCAATGAGCTCCTTTGTCTTTATTGACACTAACAAGATATAGCCTTCATTGCCTATAAACGCGATTGTGCTAGAGTCAGGAGAAACTTCAAAAGCTTCAAGGCTTTTCTCCTCTCTACCTACAAGAGGGCCAATTTTATCTACTTTTGCTTTCACTAGATCGAGGCTATAAAAGAACTTTCTCCTTCCAGCTATGATAACCTGAGATCCATCAGGCAAAAATGATGCCTTTCGTATGGGGCAATCCTCAAGGAAAATGCTCTGAATTTTGGTATTCCGTTTACCGTCAATCTGAAAGAATCTAAGCTTTCGATCCAACCCAGTGGCTAGAAGTAACTGAGAGTTGCGATGAAATTGAACCGAATTGATAGGCCCATTAGATGGCTCCTCTACATTAGCATCTACAAGTCTTGAATATCCAAGGAGACCTGGCATTAATTTTCCACCACTCTTCACAACAAGATTCTCACTCGTTCGAAGGATATCATCAATAGAATCAACATTATCATAACCACCAGCCAATGCAACTGCATTTTCATCATCTGACGATAGATCATCATCATCACTGTCACCCCTAGATTGTGCATCAAGTTGCGCCCATTCGGTGCCAGGGTTTAGCTTGGCATGCTGAGCTCTCAATCTTGACACATACTCTGAGCCAGAAATCGAATTCTCATCTTCTTCCTTCCTCAATTTTCTCAGTCTACTAACATTAGTAATATTAACTGTGGCCTTCTCCTCTTCCTCGTCAACCCATACTGGTTTTCTTTGCTGGTGTTCCTCCTTATTCGTACTCTCATCCAGGACCCTATAATCATCTTCATATGCAGAAAGGGAATTATCTGCAGACCGGTCCATTATGTATAAAGCAGGAATTTTCTCTTCAGAATTGAAACCATTTTGCTCTTCATCCTTCCCAAATTCAATAGGGGAATAGAGTGATCCAAAAAGAAAGTTTTCAAGCTTCATCATTTCCTTTTGTTGTTCTTGTACTAGTTGCTCATCTTCTTTTCTGTGTTCTTTCTTTCTCTTTTTTGCTCTAGACGTATCTAGACCAGATTTGTCTACTTCACTAGCATCTGTGTTTCTCAACGGAGATGACGGGCCAAGAGTATTCTCCTCCGTACCCTTCTCAATACTGCTAATTACAGCAACATTTTGTGATATTAAACTCATTTTTCCAATCAGCTCCTGCAAAACCAATCATACTAAATTACCTGAATATGTACTGGAAGTTAAAAATCTCATGACCCATAAATTTAATTTATTCCTTCCTATAAATTGTGTCTTTTGTCTTAACTACTGAAATTAGTAGTTGAACTTTACAATATGAAAGAAAAATAATCCACATTCATATAACACGGTGACTTGTTCATTAACATTTAATTGAACAGTTACTCTTAATGAATAATTGAAAAATATCTCTAAACTTATGTAAGGATTAGACACATAGACACAACTTCTCCTACAATGTACAAAAGTGCAAATTAGCATTTTAAGTCACTAATTTAAAACTCCCACGAAATCCCATAGTCAATTAACAATCAAGGTAGATTAGAGACCATTCATTTCTCAAATCTCATAGACTAAAATATTCATTTTAAAACTTGGGAGACCAAATGGACATCAACTTCAAATCTCAGTGGCTAAAAGTATATTCCACCCTAGCTAAAATTACACTATAAAATATACTATAGTTTTAAAATTATTTTTGTTATAAGAGAAAAACTCTTCCCCTTTTTCACCTTACTTTCCCTTGAAGACTCGCAATGTTCTCAACCACACCGGATGGATGAGTTCTACAACATAACACTAAACCATGTTCTGTGCCAAGATGCATAAACCAAAAAGTAAAAACTTTCAACATAAATCATATGCATATCTAGACATTCTCAACAAGCGTCACATTCATAACCAAGGAGGCCACTTAATAATTCCTCAACATGCAAGTTATTATAATGTGAACACAACACCAGAACATGCTCTCGTATATCGATGACACATGAAATATAGTATAGCTAACCACATAGCACACCGACACACAGAAAAACAAACTCTTCACGTGGAATATCACTTACCTAGTGTATTCCTAAAACAATCCCAAGTATCCCTCCAAAATGGCCTTACAACTTAGCTCGAACACTCCAAATTAGCCCCAAACTACAAAAGAGTCTTCCACATAGAGATTATCACCTAAATCTTAACAAAATCTACTTGGCACTTCACTGAAGAAATGTTCGAAAGAGTTCGAAACCAATCCGAATCAACCAATAAGACCTTCTAAGGATTAGAAACCAATCTAAATCAGTTCAACTATGTTTGAAAGGGCCTAAACAGAACTTTAATACTTAAAACTCACCAAAACAGGGTAAAATTAAACAAGGGTAAAAGGGGATTGGGTTAAAGCGGAAACTCACCGAAAGAGGAAAACGTGGCTTGAAACGTTGAAATTGCGCAAGACACGAAATTGGAGTGGTTCGAAGTCTGGTTTCAAATGGGTAATCTGAAAAATGTGCAAAACTCAATGTTGTCGAAATGATTCCGTCAGTAGACGCCGAATCAGTAGAGAACTAAACGCGCCGCCGAACGGAAGGCTTTTGACGCGCACTTGTTGTTCAATCGAGGAGGGAGCGCCGTGGATTTTCTTCGCCGGAAGGGAAGCCGGAGATGGTCGGATGAAAGAAAGAAAACAAACAGGGCTTGACGGCTACCACACGCCCATGGAGAAAGAGAGAGAGAGAGAGAGAGAGAGAGATTAGGGTTTAAGGAAATATTTTTAGAAAAAGTAAATAATATAAATAAATCTATATAAAAAATAACTTAAATAAATTTTTGAATTTTACTCTATTTTTAAATAATTTCAATATCTTACTATTTCCTACTAACGTATTTAAAACATTAAGAATATTTATTATTATTATTATTATTATTATTATTATTATTATTATTATTATTATTATTATTATTATTATTATTATGTGTTTCAACTAGTTAAGTTTTTTTCTTTATTTTTCGAAAATTATAGCAAATAGGACTATCAAAAAAATTAATATGAAAATATGGCTAAAAACTCTCAGATATTTGTAAATATTGACTAGTCAATTTGAAAAAAAAATTCCTTAAATATAACAATTGATAGCATATTTTTTAAATTGGAAACCACGACGGGTAACAATTATTATTATATTCGTTATAGCAGCTTTTAGTGATAACAGTTGATTCTCAAATTGAAAACTATCACGAGTAGCAACACCACTTAATAGCAATCAGCAATGATAATAGTTGATTGCATATTTCTCAAATTGAAAGTTATTGTAATTAATAGTTATCAGTGATATTCGTTGAAAGCAATTAATAGCAATTATTTGTTTTTGTGCTAGGTATGAGTTTTTTAATCTTTTACTAATTTCCGTGTTATATATATAATTATTTTATATCTGTGCAATGTATTCTATTATCTTTTACTTAAATGTTATTGATGAAACTGGCCTTTTTTTCTTTAGATACCAAATCAGATAAGTTGAAGAATACGAGCATCATGACAATTGAACTTTACTAATTTCGACTTAAAAAATTAACTAAACTCTATTGTTTACAAAAAAAAAAAAAAAAAAGTAATAAGCAAACATACTCTTAGTTGAATATAAAAATCAGAACAAAATACATTTTTCTATGAACCTTGGTCTTTCAAATGATCATAACCAGAAAGGGATGGTTATGGTTTGTTCGCCTTTTGCTTTACCAATCAAAATACTTAAAGGCGTACATAGGTTGAATTTGATTGAGTTAAGGCGTTTTTTTAGACCAACTTGAAATTTTAGGTCGGTCAAATTAGCAATCCAAATGACTCAAACATGTTTGTCAACTCAACCCCAAGGTTGTCAAGCTATTATTTCTTTTCTTCTCGATTTAAAACACTTATATTAATTTAAAAAACATATCTAATAACTAAAATCTCATCAAACTCAATTATTACATATCAAATATCCATATTGTCTATTGCAAACTTTATACATAAACAAATTCTTTAAAGAGTTCACAAACTCATCAATTCTAAAAGAAATACACGTGTAATTCGAGATTCAATTGGGTTAGCTCAAATCTTTTTTATTCAACCTTAGGCCCAACCCAATCTAGTAAAAATAGAAACACTTCAACTCAATCCAACTCAAATACAAAACGAACCCAACCCAACCTCTATAAAATGTGTCGTATTGTATCAAATACATGGATAGTTATTTTTGTAGCATTATGGGGTCATTCCCTTCCTAAAAGAGGCATTTGAATGAGAATGTGTCTCTTAAGGTAGAATAATGAGAGAATATCTAAAAATAGAGAAACAAAAGATGAGAAGATAAATATTTTCCCCACTCCAATTTTAATGTAGTGTAGATATTGATTAATACAACTAATAAATTAATGACAATGAAAACAATCCTAAAACTAAAAAAATCCATTTTTTTTCTTTAAAAAATAGTTTCTCTTTTCATTTTCAATTTAAAATATATGAAAATTGTCGAGAAATATAACTATTTACAAAATATAGTAAAATATTCAAACCGGCTGTAGAGAGAGTTTAATAAATTTTGTTATATTTTATAAATAATTTCAATATTTTGTTATTTTTGAAAATGTGTTATTTAAAAAAAAATTATTCGTTAACTAGAATTAATCCTAGCAATAAATTGGTGACATAGAGAAAATTCTCATGCTAGTAAAAAAAAAATTATTATCTTATCTTTAATGACTAAAAGAAATTCATTTTTCTCGGTAATAAATCACGTAAACTTAAATACAATCAAGGTTTAAAATATCGATGTCAGCGAAAATATCGAGGTCTTAATTTGACCAAAATTTCAATGTATCTATAAGATGTCGATTTCAGCAGATATTTCATGAAAAATTATAAAAACTAAAAAACAAAATTTATATTTGTAAATAAATATTTTACGATTTTTAAATTAATTAACATATTTATTATTTATATTATACTTATACCAGCGATGTTTTGTTGTTTAATTATTATACATATTTGATAGATTTTTTTTTAAGATATAACGAAAACATCAATTCACCACTCACATCAATACCGAATCACATAAAATCGTAAAAATATCGATAAAAATATCGACATTTCAATGAAAATAATTTAATACAATAAAGGTATAAATGTTGTGTTAGATTTGGGTTTTATGTTTATGTCATGAGAATACCCAATTTGTTTTAGGGTTGAATGAATAGCAACATAAAGTGTAAAAAAAAAAAGTACAATGTGGCCTTTGAAAATAAAATCAAAGAAAAAGAGACATATTAAAGTCACCTGACAGTCACGGACCACTGCAAAGCTGTCAAATCATACTCACCTTAAAGAAAAAATAATAATATTTTATTAAAATGTGAAAGAAAAAATATTTTCTAAAAAGGAAAAGAAAAAATTATATATATATATATATATATATTAATAATAATAATAAGAATAAAAAAGGACAACTCAAAGTGAAGATAAAGACCCCATGATTTAAATGTGTAAAAAATCAAAAATTGTATCCATTTTTACCATCCTCTACTAATTCTCTTGAGCTCAAACCAAAATTAGATGAGTAATGCATAATTTGAAATCATTGTCTATTCAAATGTATACAATTTTAGTTTCGAGATTTAACAATTAGTAGAGCTTGCTACTGTTGTTGTTCAACTTTGATGGTCAATGTTAAGGTTGTCGTGTGTTTAGTTGTGGTTGTTGTATCGTGTGTTTGGTATGTGAGTGTGGGTTGTGTTTCAAATTAATTGTTAGGCAAAAGTTGTAAAACCTATCTAAGTTTAAAGTTATATGTTTGGATTGGTAGTCAACTGTTCTTGTTAAAATATCGTTATAGTTCTAGTAAAAGTATGTCCAGTCTTACTCTCATAAACTTTCAACTTTAAGCACTTGATCTACGGTTCTTGACTTAAGAATCGAGTACGTGTGAGAAGCACCATTGCAAGATCTAAAACTTTTTTTCTTTTGTAGTTTGCGTCATCCTTCTCCACTCAAATAAACTAACCATTGTTGTTACATTAAGGTTAGACATTTTTTCCTTATTCAAACATTAGCATCAAGACATAATAATGATCTTGTAGGGTTACACTCATATACCATTTAAGTTATGCTCGATTTGGTTTGAGATGTGATTTGAACCTTCTAGATCTTAATGTGCTGAAGTATTGATCAAATTGATCATGAATAGGAACCACGACAAACAAATTAATTGTGATAAATCAACCATACTTTTTCGTACTCTAGAAACACAATATTAAAAACCAATTTGACCCATAACTCTCAATATATGATAAAACATATCAGTGTTAAAAAGGATTAAGTGTTTGAATCTCTCCTGATTTCCTTAGGTCAAAGTTATGGAAATCGGCAATCATAGACCATGAGTTATATGATTAACAATGCTTTTGGTTTGGATTGGAAAGAATAGATTGGATTTGCTCCCATGAGGTGTTTGTGAGCTTCAAATGTTTCATCTTTTTTCAAACACTTTCCCCAAAAGCCACAGTCAATGTTGTCCCCAAAAAGTAATTTTCATTGCTATGGAATCCAATGTCCCCTCTCACCAACCAAAATTAATAAACAAATTTAATTTGTATTCAACATTAAATTTGAGAGGGACAAATATATTTTTGTCATTTTTCTTTGAAAAATTTACATATAGATCCTATGTTATATGCATGTGAAGCATCAATACTACTTGTGTGTTACATCCTTGCAAACTATCATTTGTTTTTGTTTTGTTTAATTGATCTATATTGCTTGAAGATTATTAAAACTAAAGTTGGTGTGATTTGATGACACTATAAATATACGAATCAATTGATCAAGTGGTAGACTGAGTACTCTTATACCAAAATCTTTTTTAAATTAAAGATATAAAGTTTTAAAAAGTTTAACCGAATCAACAAGAACACATAAGAAAAATTAAACAGTTATGTCCTTATTTGATGTGTCTCTACAATCTCTAGGATGATCCAAAAATGCTTCATAAAGGGAATAATAATCAACTAAGTGTCTCAACATTTACGATCTCACATCAAGACACTAAAAGGACAATAAAATTAAGCATAGATATCTTGTGCAATGTTGCTAGACGTACCATTCAACGCAACAAGTGTTGTAAACGCTCTCAAATGTTTAGGTCAAAGTATTTCATTATTTAGCCTCTATCTCTATATAATTTCTTTTCTTCAATTTTCAACACACTATGCATTAAATTGATATCAAATAGCAAGGCTCTCATTTCTTTTATATATTGTTCTTAGTCATGTCTCATTGAAAGAGTTAATTCAAAAATTATATTAACTATAAATGCCATTGTATTCTTTGACATAAATTAAAACATCATAAAATAAAGTAAAGATTAAGACAATTATATATATATATATACCATAAAATTAAAAGCATAGTCATGACTTTGTGGGAGCTCTTGAGATATTATGATGTTATTAATTATATCCCTTGCCATCTTTTTTGTAGGGTTGATTATTTATTGCCACTCAAGTTGGCCCCTAAAGAAAATAGGGATAAGTTTGATTATATGATTTCTTTTGGTATGTTTCATTGCATTGCAAAACTTGCATTTCAAGTTTGGCCTACAAAGAGAGAGAGATTAATTTTGGTTTGATACAAGTTGTCAAAAACTTTAATGTGTTTAGAAAAATGGACCTACTTTTTTGGAAGGATCTATGGGTTTCTTTTTAAGTGTGACAAAAAGAGAGATACATTTATGTGTAATGTTAGATTGTAAAGTGAAAGAAAAGAAGAGAGATTTATGTGTGTGATTTTGAGGGATGAGAGAAAGACAACCTTTCTTTTTTAGTTCTTTTAACGCATGAAGTTTTGATTTTATCGAATTGAATAGATAAATTTGTATTGTTAAGAGAAATTTAATTATTTTGTTAGATCTTTTTTTTTAATCTTTAATATAACAAGTGTTTAGATTTTTTAAGCTTACTTTCACCCAAAAGAAGAGTCAGAAAGTGTATTCTGATGAAAATGACGTAGAAGCAAGAGATTGTATCATTCCAAGATGATGAAAAGATATACGATATTATGTTGTAATGACCTTGGCCCTAGTATATAGACAATGTATAGCATCGAAAACTTGGCCTAGACTAGAGCAAGTTAGTTAGTGTTGCACATAAGGAAAATTACATGTGAGCTAGAGCGGCATGTATGGCCGAATGAATGAGTTTAGTTTCCGATGAGCTAAATTTAGTTGAGGATATAAAAAAAACTAGTATTAGATCCAATGAAGCTTCAAAGAGTCGAGTAAAAAGAGTAGATTGGAATTTGAGTTTAAGAATCAACATATAGGTGATGTGTATGGTCCAAAGTAGAAGCATGTGCACTCGTCTTTTTTTTCTTTCCAAACCTCATATCGTGGAGCTCTTAGTAGCATTAAGACATTCATGGGTAGGGGTTGAGATACAATTGTCTCAAAATTTGTTGGCTTCTTTCTTAACTATATATGTCTATAGCAACATTTGGCCCCCAAATTAGCGTCTCGACTACATCCTCAAGTTTATTGGGTTTGACTTTCGATTTGATGACTTAGATTGCTCGATTTAGGTTCAATTTGATCCATTTTTACCAAAATAGAACAATTTTGAATTGCTTGATCTCTACAAAATAAACAACAACAATAATAATAATGTGGGTGAAAGTAACTTAAGTAACTGACAGAAATTAAGTTAGCAAGGGGTTTTCAAATTCAATCATGTCTCACTATAAAATCGAAAGGTTTTCCATCTATTACAAAATTTAGACAATAGTTTGTATGTCTAAATGATAGTCTAATTATTATTTATGATAAAAGTGTAAACAAAGTTTCAAATTAGTTCAAAAAGAAAGTGATCATGTGCCATATAAAGTAAGAACAATTATCTTCATTAGTATGAAGCGTTTTAGGATAAATCTTAAAAGTAAAGTCACGATGATTTATGTAATTGGTATAAGAGCTTCAATCACTGTAGAGATATGTAGAGGTTCGTACTTTTCTCCAAAATGTGTAGATATATTATTGTGGTTGATCAGCTACTCTTTATATGCAAATCATTCTCTAAATTTCATGAGTCTAGACTCTGACTCAACAACTTTTATTTCGAAAAAGAAACTCTAAAAAAGAGTAAGGAAAAATAATCTTATTTCTAAAAGTGACCCTACAAAAATTAAATAGTTTAATTGAATATATCATGACCATTTGATGGCATATCACCATCTTTCCTTTCTAGCTAAATTGATGTTATTAATTATCTACTAATTTACTACATCCTAATATATATCACACCTAGTACTTTAATACTTAGATATATATTTTGCAAATTTTGAAACCTAAACATTATCAACTAAATTCTTTTAAGGTAGTTTGGTCATTTGATCAACTTGAAGTTGGTAGAATGAACTATTATATTAATTGGTATGTTCACAACTATTATAACCTACAATTAACTATTGTATCACTACTTCATATCTCTATTTCTGATCTATTTATTGTAATGTTTACTATTTTTTACTCGTATTCTTGCTCTCTCTCTCTTACTCAAACTAAAACTGTTAGACACTAATGATAATAACCAATTCAACGTCTCGTTAAAACAAAACAAAAATGAATAATCGTAATAAATATGATTAATACACAAAGCCGAAGAAAGTTGTGCGTTAACAACTATGGAAAAATAGTTGTAGAAATGGAAGTTGTAATATTATTAATCAATGGAAGTGGACGCACGCAATGTCATAAATCAAATCATTATTGTCCAATTGCTATAAATGCCACCGCATGGCCCTTTGCTATCTAATTTCTATAACCCTACCATTCCCATAGGCACCTTCCCAACCATGGGTCCCTTTTCATTTTATTTTTTAGCCAATCCTATCTTCTTCTTTTCTTCTTCTTGTAGGTTCATTTTGTTAAGAATGCTAATGAAATTTAACGTTGGTTAGAGAAGAGGGTGATCGTAAGTATATACGTGAGACGATCATCTCAATTGGTATAAAGTCTTTTGGAGTAAAACCAAAAGCAAAACCATAAAAATTTATGTTAAAGAGTACTCGACAATATCATATCATTATTATTGAGATATTTTTGGAGGGCCTTTGCCATTAACAAGTGGTATCAAAGCCTTGGTCTAAGCATGACCATGTGGGTGAAAACCCTAGATTTTGAAATGAAGGAATTTAGTGAGCCTTATTCGTGTTCTATCTAGGTGATAGGAGTGAGCAAAGTGTGATTCGTGTTGGTGCGCAAGTGAGAAAGTGACCCAAGATGAACAAGTGGTACTTTGAGATTTAGAGCAAGAGCTCTCGTGGAAGCAAAATTATCAGGGTGTAAGTCCAAGGTTGAATAATACATCATATCATTGTGGAGATATTTTGAGAGTTTTTGTCACCAACACTTTTTCAGTTCAATATTTTTATTGTTCTAATTAAGCATCTAACATAATTTGAATTGATCTTTTTTAAACTCAAGTTATTTGAAAATTATTATATATATGTGTAGGTTTTTCTTAACTTGTATTCGTTGAAATTTGACTAAGGTTTTTTATAATGTCTTTATAGAGAAAAATTAAGTAACTATTAAAAAGATTGTGAGCTCAATTTTAAAAAACAAAAAATAAGATTAAAGATTAGGATCATGTTTTGATAACCACTCCATTTTTATTCTTGAAAGTTATACATTGCTTTGCTCGCAATTTTTTAATTGTGATTTTCATAATTGTCTCAAAATAAATAAATGGTTTGAATTATCATGGTTAAAACTACAAATCTAATTTTCAAAAATTAATTCTAATCGATAAAAATATTTATAAAATATAGCAAAGTTTCATGATTAATTGATAGATTTGCATCGGTGTCTATGAGACACCGAAATTTTGTAAATAATTTAGTTATTTTTATTATATTTGAAAAATATCCTTTTACAATTTTGGACTTTAGAAACTCTCTGGAGGAAGAAGAAGAAGAAAATAGAGATGACAAAGAAATTAATAGGTGTTGTTGCTTATAGGCTTAGTTAAAATGATAATTATTTGATTTTTTATTTTTTATTTTTTATTTTTAAATTTAATTTTTTTTATCTCAAATATTTACGATGATTCTCATCTTTCTTAAAGTTTTTAGCTAATTTCCAATAACAAAAATAAGATTTTTAAACACTATATATATATATGGAAAAAAAATTGTGTATTGTTTTCTAAAGCAGTGGTAGCAAATATCAGAACAAATAATTTAGAGAGAAATAGAAATTTTATATAGACTTAATTTCAAACACTAAAATCAATATATATATATTATTGTTTTCCAATTTTATATTATATGATTTTTCAACTTTCTCTAAAAAAAAAAACACACATGAATAATTTTTAGTCGGATTATAAATAGCAATGCAAGATTTTTAAAGAAAATTGTTTTTATGGTTTAATTTTAATAAACATTAGTGGAATCTGGATAACAAAACATGTAATATCCTCTAAAATTTGTTCTCACAAACTAATACATATCTTAATTTCAACATGTTTTGTTCTCTCTCACACATTTCTTAAGAAATTTTTCAAGAGACCACCCAACATAAAATTGACTTAAGTTAAGCTAAGCACGATTAATTACGAAGTTTCTATGAGCGAGTCACCGAAATAAATGTGCACCTCGTTGGTTTAAATACTTAACTTTCAATTGTTTTAAGTTTTTCTTAACCATACTTTCATACTCTCGTAATCTCTCTCATTCAAATGCGATAATCAGTTCATTCATATTTCTTCCTAAACCTAATTAATAGCGTAACAAAACACAAGAAAACTTATATGTCAAATGATGTTAATCACATGAACGAATATGAAAATGTGTTTGAGTGGTTGAAACTCGTATGGAGAGTAAGTTCATAGTTGATTATCACCATCCACTTTGTGTTGGAAAAGGATGCCCTAATTGTGAAAGTTCCAATTTGAGGGGCCAAAAATAACTTTGATTAGTGATTAATTAAAGAAAAGCACATAGAAAGAGTATAAGGAAAGACAAGAATAGGGAATAATGCAAGTTATTGGAGATTTAGGTGACACTTTAAGCTAAACAACCATTGAATTTAATTAATCCAAAGAAAATGAGGGTCCACCATTATTATTATTATTATTATTATTAATTATATAATCTTAATTAAACTAAACCCTAATTATCTTAATATCATTATTAATTATTATGACTAAAAAGGAAAGTTATGCCACAAAATATTTAACCAATCACTACTCACCAAATCCCCACGTATTCTCTTCCCTTTTTCTTTTTTCCTTTTTCTCACTTTTGTCAAAGAACTCTACTTTTTCTTTTTTCTTTTTTTTTTCTTTTTATTTTGTGTCTATTTTCTCTTTTCTTTTAATTAAAATTTTATAATCGAAAGTGTATGATTGAACTTTTTTATCCTCAACGTACACCGATAAACATTTAACTATTAGTTATATCAATTTTCTTAGTAAAAACAGGATAGAGGGATTTGAAGAACCGTGAACCTTCTAGTCCACAACATACACTTGTGTCAATTGAGCTAAGATCTTGTTGATTTTATTCATATCAATTTAAATATTAATATGTTGTGGATGTACTAATTCACACCCTTTGTTACATATCGAGCGAAACTTATAATTTTATGCATTAAATTCATAAACTAAGTGAACATACGAATTTAGACTTTCAATTAAGATTTCTTTTGAAAATTGTCTATACATCATTTTAGATGATTTTTAAATAAAAATCTTAATAAAAGTCAAAATTGATTTACTTATAATTAATTCATAAATTTAATAAAAACAATAACTATATTACTTTCAAACGATATTTTTTTTAAGCTAATTGATTCGACTATCCACAATATTCTTTTGTGTTTAAATTCATATTATTGTTAGTAATTTAAAGTTTAAATTTGAAACGAAAGAATTTGAATTGACATTTTTATATAAATTTATGTCTAATAAATTCAAACATCAAATATATATAATGAGAATTATGTTTGTATTGGCAGTCTCAACACACAGTTAAAATTTCAGTCCAATGTGTGTTGATATAATTTGAATTATTACCAATTAACTTCAAATAATTAAAGTGCATACAACATTTAGAAAATGAGAAAGAAAAAAAAAAAGGTTAGATAGATAATAGTAGTTTAGAGACCAAAGCACTTCTATTAAAAGAAAACTAAAAAGAAGGTCCATAGCATAATGTCAAACAAGAAACCCTCCTCCTTCAAATAGAAGATATGAAAAAAAGAACCCTTTTAGGTAAAAAGTCTTTGTTACAGTACAAAAAATCAAAATATTTACGAAACATAGTACAATAATATTACATTATATAAGATAGATTACTATACGTGTCTATATGTGTCGTGACAGAGATATACTAGTAGTCTATTGTTGTTTGTCACAGATATTTTGTAATATTTTGCTGTATTTGTAGATCTTTTATGACGTTTCCAATCGCTTTTGAACATCTATTAGAGATTCTATGAACACATTAGTGTTTAAATTTAAACAATTATTAATTGATACAACTCTGATCTAAAATAGTTTTTTTTTCTTATTATGATTATGGTGTATTTATTATATACTATTATTTTTCATTGTAAATTTGTATTTTTATGAAATAGATTTAATATTGTGATGAAAGCAAAGCAAAATAACAATAATAATAAATAAGAGTTTCCTATATATATATATATATATATATATATATAT
Organism: Cucumis melo; assembly: GCF_025177605.1. Taxonomy (NCBI): domain Eukaryota; kingdom Viridiplantae; phylum Streptophyta; class Magnoliopsida; order Cucurbitales; family Cucurbitaceae; genus Cucumis; species Cucumis melo. Next base: position 2,305,351 of record NC_066867.1, on the reverse strand, counting down.
ATGATAGAGAATATTGTTTGTGATATTGTAGAATGAAGGAAGGGGACAATGTCTTAACATAAGAATGCAAAAACGTCCCATCTAATTGTCTCATTCAAAATATCATTTTCTTTCCATACATACATACATATATATATATATATATATATATATATATATATATATATATATATATATATATATATATATATATATATAGATTTTGGTCAAAAGTAAACGTAATATGGTGACTATTCACTTTTGTATATTAAACCCGACCCGACCAATGTAATGATTCGAGAGTAGCTTAATTTCATGCCTCGCGTTTCTATGCATAGAAAACAAAAGTTGTCACACGATAGATTTTTATTATGAACAGTTGACTAGATATAGAACTGAATTGAATTTGTCATTTTAATGCTTGTTTGAGGTATAAGGTTTGAAGAATTGTTTGGTGTATTATTGTTATATATCATATTTGGTGTGGGCGTAATCTTTTAAACCCTAAGGATACCATGTATTCTTCGAGTGGTTAGTTAGATTGTTACTTCTATTAATGAGCTTCAAATGGCTATCTCTGTGTGATGTTTTTTTCTTCTCGTTATTCTCAATGTGTTTAGTTAGTTTGTAATTTTATTCTTTTTTTAAAAAGAACTATTTTGGTTGTCTTTCTTATGCGTATTAATCTCGTGATATGAAATTCAATTCTCTCCAATGCGACTAAATATCTTTGAAAAAAAGGAAAAAAGAAGTTTAATTCATGGACTTTAAAATCTATGACACTTTTGTCTTGAAAACGATGTTAAACTTAACATTAATATTTCTTAAGTACGTAGAGAAGTAAATTGGTTGGGAATCAACGTGCTTAAGACACCTGTCGTTGCAAAATAAAAATTGACAATTGATTTTGATGGAATTTCATCGTATAAATTAAGTTGTTACAATTATTTTACGAAGATTTCATTACCTACTACGAGTTAATAAGAGACTATACTATTACAAATCGAAAAAGAAAATTGATACAAAAAAAATAAAAATACATATAGACAAATCCTTTTTCTAATATTTGAAAAGTGATTTCAAACCATTAGTGATTTTAAAAATATTTTGCCAATCACATTCATTGACCTTTTTTCAACCTTTTGTTAGTCCAACTAAATAAGGTTTATTATTTTATAAAACAAACAATTATAAATATAAATATATTGTGTACTATAGATTGAAAAAAAAACTAAAAAAGAAATCCATTTCTATTTGTAAATTTTTTGGAGTCGTATCAACTAATAATCGAATCAACTTTAAAAATTACTATAAGACATTTATAAACGTCGGTTTTACGAAATGAACAAATAATTTATTTATAAAAATTTAATAGATACAACTGTAAATTTCACGAAAGAAATATACAATTATAAAAAATTTAGAAATAAACGCTATTAAATATTAAATGTTACGAGGGCTAAACTAATAAAGGATAAAGGGTATTAAATAGTAAAGTAAAAAAAGGTATTAAACCCTAAACTTTTATTTTTGGTGAGGTCTTAAACATAACTTTAAATGAAATTTAATTTATAGTCCCTTAATATATATATATATATATATATATAGACATGTGCACATATGTATATAAAATTGAGTATAGAGATTTGACACAAAATACAAGGGATCCCTAGAGAATCTCAATTCTACATTCAACCATAATATAAATTTATATTATACACACCACAAAACATTTTCGTTTTATAATTTTTCTAACCTTAAAATATCATTTTTGATATATGTATTTTTGTTCAATTTTAGTTTTTATATTTTCTTTCCACATAATTTCAATAAAATTTTATGTTTAGTTCCTTAAAATTTTTGACTGAAGTCGAGTAAATAATTATATATAATATGTGAATATGTTTTTAGAATTTGTAGTAAAAGTATCGATAAATTTTTTTCTAAATATTAAATTTATAAGATTTCAAATAAGATTTGTTTATTCAAAAGAACAAAACTACTTAAAAGATAAAATTTATTATATTCGATTTTTCTACGATTTTCCTTTTAAAAAATATATAAATATAAATTTAAACTATTAAACAAATATTGTTTTTTTTTTATTTTGAATTATAAGTAAATAGGTCTATTATTTATATTATTTAAATATTAATCGCATTTAAGTATTCTATTTTTTATTTTGTTTAATAGATTTTCTATTATATAATGAAAATATTGATTCAACTTTCGTGTAGATATCGAAACCATGTTATTGAAAATACTGATATGTTGAAGCAAATCGAACATGGTATGTATGAATTAAAATTAGATAGTAAAAAATGTAAAAAATAAAACGAAAGTGAAAATACGAGGACCAAAAATGATAATTTTAATATGATCGTAAGATTTGTGTGTAACGATAAAAGTATTTTTTTTTAAAAAAAAAGAAAAATTCCAAATGGAAAGAGAACAAATGTAAGAAAATATTTTATAACATAATGTATGACATTGATAGTTGAGTTTAGAGCATTGAGATCAGAATCAAATTTCATCATTTTAAAGCGTAAAATAAAAACAGACGGCTAAGATTACGACCTCCGCTCTTACGGTCCGTTGGATCAAAGCAAAAGCGACCCCGCGAAAAATGAATCCCATCAACGACCACCAATCTTCCTTCTAACGACTCTCCTCCTCCGCTTCCACCTCCTCTCTGTCAGATCACAGCCGACACTTTGCCTAACCCTCCATTTCTCTCTCTACTTTCTCTCTCTTCTTTACATATTGTTTTTTTTTTCTTCACTTTTTTCGTTTACTCTTTTCTTCACTTATCATTTCATTTTTTCTCCTCTGTTCTCTGTCCATTTCTGGTGTTTCCCCCCTTCTCTTTTTGCCCTTTAAAGGGCTTTTGTGTCGGCACATCCATAGCCATTCTTCCGGTTTTGGGACTTTCCCCCATATTGGAATGTGGTGAGTTAGTTTCATGAACCTGAGTCGCTTCTTCTTCTCATGCATTTTTGTTTTCTGAATGTGGGTTTTTTGATTTAAGGCCAGTGGATGAGTGATTTTGGTTTTACTCTAATGGGTTTAGTGATTTTGCTGCACTTTTCATATGGGGTTTTGATTTTGCTACATTTTGCATCTGGGTTTCTCTTTTGAGGTATATTTTTATTTTCCCTTCTCTTTCTTTTCTTCTCTTTGCTTCTCTGTTCTGTTGTTTGTTTTCAGTGAAAGGGAAAAAGGGGATAAAGGAGATAGAGAAAGAGAGAGGAAATGTTTGAATAGATTGAATTCTTGCAGGTTTTTCTAGTCTCTTTTTGTTTCACTTACCTCGCTGGAATGTGAACTTTTTTTTTACTTATTTGACTACCCACTGAAGTTCTACAGCTTTAGATTTCCTTTTTTTGAGGGGTTTTGTTTCTTGACTAAATGGAAAGTGTTTCTCTTGTTTCTTGTGTAAAAGGATCATGTGGGTTTTTTGTCTGTTTTTCTACATTGTCACTTGCTGATGGATATACGCCGTGAGTTTGTTTAATTATTTTTAGAAGCTGAAGGTTTTGTTATAGACTTGTGGTGTTTCATTTTTGTTTAATTGGTGGCTGCAGATATTTCTATTGGGACTTGAAATTTAGTGAGTAAAGTGATGGACCAGAAGACTTGGCTTTGGAGGAAGAAATCATCAGAGAAGATTACTGTTTCAAGTGATAAAGTAAATCTCTCTGTGAATAAGAATGAAGAAGAGGTAATCTTTTTTTATATTTTCTCAGTATCATAATTATTTGAAGAGATCCTTAAAGAAGAACTTATTATATGATTTTTCTTTTTGAGGTTTTTTTTACTTTGCTTATATGATGAAAGTCAACTGTTCTAAGTAAAGCTTCTGACAATAAAGCTTGTGATATTAATATGTTCCTTCATTTAGGCTGAAAAGTTATAAAGGAGTGTTGCTTGTTTTAATGCAAGTAATATATAAAATATCTGCTTTCTTCTCTCACTCCCAAAGGACTATTCCTTTGAAGTTTGACCATAAGATTCCATTTTCACAATTCCAGGATCTGGGAAGCTTTTTTCTTAACGCAGCTTTAAGATTAATTTCAAGATAATTATAATATTTTTATCAATTGGATCTACATCATGAATTTCTAGATGACTGACCTGTAAGTCCTGTTGCGGGCATTGGCTTATTTGTATCGGCGAGTCCCGTTTCATTGTTTTCATCTCTCTTTCGAGCAATGGCTTTGGTTAAGATTCCATTTACGATGTGATTTCTTGGTCAAGTGATTATTGTAGCTACCATATCAAATTAAAATTTCTCAACAACGTTGTCTTATTTATTTACTTACTGCTTTTTTTTACTAAGGCTTTTAATTTAAATTCACTTTTAGAAATACTGTAAGGTATTCTCGATAATTTATTTAAAATCCTTTTGCAGACACTTCTTATTGACAAAGCTCGGTTGGAGAAAGATCTTGAGATTGCAAATGATAAACTTTCTGCAGCCCTCTCAGAGTGTAAGACAAAAGATGAACTTGTGAAGAAACTTACAAACATGGAACAAGAAGCCATTGCTAGTAATTCTTTGTTCTTTCTTTTTCTGCCAACCTTGGCTTACAAGTTTTTAAAGGTTTTAGTTTTCACGGTGTACAAGTATAACATTCATTCATAGTTCAAATGAGTAATGCACGCAAATGCTTCAAATATAGGATGGGAGAAGTCAAAATCTGAAGCAGCAACTTTAAAGCAAGAACTAAATGATGCTGTACAGAAGAGGCTTGCTGGTGAAGAGAGAGTGATTCATCTAGATGCAGCGCTAAAGGAATGCATGCAGCAGCTACGTTTTGTTCGAGAAGAGCAGGAGCAAAGGATTCACGATGCCGTCTCAAAGACATCAAATGAGTTTGAAAAAACCCAAAAGATTTTGGAGGAGAAGTTGGCTGATACTGGTAAAAGGCTTTCAAAATTGGGGGGAGAGAACACTCAACTTAGCAAGGCTTTGTTGGTGAAGGAAAAAATGATTGAAGATGTAAATAGACAGTTGGCTGGCATGGAGGCAGATCTTAATGCATTGGTATCTAGATTAGAATCCACGGAGAGAGAAAATGGCACCCTAAAATATGAAGTTAGAGTGCTTGAGAAGGAGGTTGAGATTCGGAATGAGGAGAGAGAATTTAATCGACGAACTGCAGATGCATCGCATAAGCAACATTTGGATAGTGTGAAAAAAATTGCAAAACTAGAATCCGAGTGTCAAAGGCTGCGCCTTCTTGTCCGGAAGAGGTTGCCAGGTCCTGCAGCCTTAGTAAAGATGAAAAATGAAGTTGAAATGCTAGGAAAGGATTCATTTGAGATCAGGAGACGGCAGAAGAATTCAACAGGTTCGTTGGACTCTTCACTAGAGAACTCTCCAGAGACTCCTAACAGACGTATTAGTGTGCTAACCTCCACAGTGTCAGCTTTGGAAGAAGAGAACAACAACCTCAAGGAAGCTCTCAGCAAAATGAACAATGAACTTCAAATTGCAAAAATCATGCACGCCCGTGCATCTCCAAAACCGTTACAAGTTGAATCACCCCACAAATTATCAAATGGTCATAAAATCATGGAATCAGGAAAGAGTAGTCTGGCATTACCTGAGCTCCATCATGCTTCACTGTCTGATGCTGGGAGTGATGACAAGGTTAGCTCTGCTGAATCATGGGCTTCTCCATTGATTTCCGAATTGGAACACTTCAAAAATGGTAAGCAGAAGGGGTCGTCAACAACATGCAAAATAGTTGGTTCTTCAGATTTGGATCTGATGGATGACTTTGTTGAAATGGAAAAATTGGCTATTGTCTCTGTTGAAAAGTCTCACTCAAATTCTCATATTCTTTCAAATGAAGTTAATGGAAAACCCAAGTCATTGAACACGGAGCTAAATGGATGTTATCCTGAAGCAGTATCTAAGGAGACAGTCCCTAAACCTTGTAGTAATCAGGGCTCCTGTTTAACATACCCCGATTGGCTTCAAAATATCTTGAAAACGGTCTTTGATCAGAGTAACTTTTCCAAAAGAGCCCCTGAACAGATACTGGAGGATATTCAAGCAGCGATGAAATGTCAGAATCCTGGAAATTCTATTAACACAAAAGAGGATGGAAACCATTGTGGTGATATCGCTTGTAATAATGTCCGCATGTCAGAAAAGTCAATGGGGATAGATTCAGTGAGAAAAGCAAATGACACTGACATCACTTCATTGGAGAATTGTGACAAGCAGGAGGTAGATCTACGTGGTTCAATATTGAGATTGATTGAGCTTGTAGAGGGGATTAGCGTGACATCTTCAGATGATGACAACTCTTCCTCCAGAAAGGATGGTAGTGTCTATTCTGAAACACCTACAGGCTATATGGTTCGAGTTTTCCAATGGAAAACATCTGAACTGAACACTATTTTGAAGCAGTTTATACAGAACTGCTATGAAATGTTGAGTGGAAAGGCAAATATTGGTAACTTTGTGCAAGAACTAAATTCCACTTTGGATTGGATTGTGAACCACTGTTTTTCACTTCAAGATGTTTCTAGCATGAGAGACTCCATAAAGAAGCATTTCAATTGGGATGAATCGCGGAGTGACTGTGAACTGGAAACCGGGACGAATGTTCATGTTTCAGAAGTTGATAAATCCCGTGTTCCTAGAGAACAGATTTTACAGTTGAAAAAGGATACCAGTTCAAATAACCATAAAGCACCAACTGGAGAGCTGAAATCTACGTTGTCCGAAGAAAATGGTAAACTGGAAGAAGAGCTTTCAAGTGTTGAAGCTGCAAAGAAAGATCTTGAAGCAAAGTTTCAGTGTACTACAGGTTCAAGTGAAACGTTAACAAATCAACTTCAAGAATCTGAGAAGAAAATTGTCAGCTTGCAGAAGGAGTTGGAAAGCCTTAAAGAATTGAAGGGAACAATTGAAGGTCAAATTGCCAATCAGCGCTTGGTGAATCAAGATCTACAAACAGAGCTTACGGCTGCTAGAAATGAACTAAATGAGAATCACAGAAAGTTTGCGGCTCTAGAAGTTGAGTTGGACAATAAAAACAGTTGCTTTGAAGAATTGGAGGCCACATGTCTTGAACTGCAACTTCAGCTGGAAAGGTTCTCAATTCTCTATGATTTATTTCTCTAAAAATATTTTACTATGGGGCATTGTTTTGTTTTGATTCTTAGCTCAAGTAAATTGCATGTTGGTATTCACTCATTCACAAACTGCTAAATCATATTATCATTTCATACATTGTATGTCTATGTCATTGGATAGGTTATAACACATGAGGTTAATCAGATTGTCTTATTGACTGTCATTAGTGATCTTAAAAGTTGTTTATTTAAATATGATCTGGTTTTTATTCAGCACACGGAAACAAACGTCAAGCACAGATTCGGGTCAGGAAGAGAAGCAACTACGCACTGTAAGTACAATTTATCTTTAATATATAATTTGGAATATGAATGAACAAGCAGATATATGGCTGTTCCCTAGTAGTTTATCTTTCCTGGTTAAGAGATTTAGAATTTTCCGATCACTTGAAGAGTATTATGAACTTGCAAAATTTTAAAGTCTACATGAGCAAATCATCCGAAGAAGTATATTCTACTTCAATTTGATTATCTGATAGCTTGGATGGTTAAAATTTTGCATTTGATTTAATCTTGGGGTAATTTTTTCAACAATTTTGCAGGAATGGGAGATAACAACTGCTTCAGAAAAGTTAGCAGAGTGCCAAGAGACGATTCTTAACCTTGGTAAGCAGTTGAAGGCTCTAGCTACGCCCAAGGAAGCTGCAATTTTAGACAAAGTCATCCCCACTCCAAATGATGAAACACAAACGTCTAGTGTCTCAAACACCACAACCACCCCGGTGACGGATACGACATCAACCCCAACTACATCCAATACCAAGACAACAAATAACCGATTCTCTCTGCTAGATCAAATGCTAGCAGAGGACGATGCCTTCCCTAGAGACTACAAAATTTCGAAGGCCGTAGAAGTCGACGCCATCCACACTTCGACATCAGATATCGATAAATCAATTGACGCACAAAAAGCAATCCTCATATGGAATGGACATAAAAATGTAGTCAACAAAGATACAGTTAGTAATTTGGCTATTGTGCCAAGCAAAAAGCGAGGAGAGGGCGCGTTGTGGAGAAAACTCTTATGGAGAAAGAAGAAAGTGAGGAGCCAGAAAAAGGCACTTCTATTTGCAGCAGCATGAGAAGATGGAAGCACTGAACTGTATAACAAGTTAATATGAGAAGATTGGGAGCCAAGGTTACTTCTTTGACTTATGGGTTTTGGTTTATTTTCACTGGTGATTGTTGTTTGGTTTGATGCATAACTAGGAAAGGTAGACAATAAGGGGTTGGATGATTGCTAATTTTCCAGGTTTTGTAATGCTTGAGTGAATTTCTACTGTACATATGTAAACACTTGCCTAAGCTGCATTGCACTTTGTATCCATTTGATGAACATATAACCTTATGCTGAGTTGCTGACATTTTGTAAATCTATAACAAGGATACTCATCATGTGACATGGATTTTGTATTGCAAGTCTTCCGCCTCAATTTTTGTGTTGTTTGATTGTCTATGTACGCATTTTTCGTGTATACGATGATCTATCAAAGTTAATATAAACTTCTACGATATTTAATTTCATGAGAGAGGATGATTGAGAGAAAATGTACGAGCATAGGTTCATATATTCCCATGAATTTGCTTGCTGCTTAACAATAACACTAAATAATTATTAACTATTCCTTTTTTTTTTTGGAAACCTTTTGTTTTTTTTTTTACTTGTTTTTTTTAAAAATAAAGATATATGATATCTATAATTAATATATCATAGAGTGCTGAAAATTTGAAAAAGGTTTTATAGTTGATAATAGAATTTTGAAAAAGAAATTATTGTGAAATGACAAAATATACTAAAATTTTATATTTTATCGATAATACACTAACAGGACGATAGAACTTAATATTTAAATACCTCATTTTGGGAGTGGAAAAAAAAGTTTTGAATTTATGTTTTTCACTCATGCAAATCTCACATTAGATAATAATAACATTCTGTTGACAAATTTCTTTTGACATGTCTACAAGTTCAACATGTCGAGCAGTGGATTAACATTTTTAATATATCATGAAAAAAAGTTTGTTATTAAAGTGAAAATTAGTATTACAACCTATTTAAAAACGTAAAAGATTTATTTATTAATTTAAACTTAACTTTTTCATTATTCTTTCAACATTTTCGTCAACATTTTAATAAATAAATCAAATATTTATAGAAAGTGTTGAAACTTCTTAGAGCGATAGCATCTTCTTTACACCCAGAATACACTCAATAAACTCTTGACATGTAAGTGACTGATTAGACTGCATTCTAGATTTTTTTTTCTTCATGGATAAAAGATAAAATGATATATCTTATATAACTTGATTTTCAATAATGGATATCATGAATCACAAAAAGGTAAAAAAAAAAAAAAAGTAAATTAATGACATTATTGAAGTTATTAATTAAATAGAGGAAACAAAATGCTTAGTAGACATATTCCTCCAACATTTTCAACTTTTGAGTTTTTTTTTTTTATTTCTCCAACAATTTTGTAGTGAAATGATCAAAATCTCATCCATTGGGGAGTGGAAAAAGAATGATGTTTATATAAAGAAGAAATATAGATATAACTACATGTGAAAAATGCCTTTGTATATGTATTTTTAGTCTCTGTAAAGTACGAATGTTGCAATCTCATGGAGGCCTGCCTCTTCGTAACATTGAGCTATACGTTCCACATAGTTGTCCCAAGTCCCATCAACCGAAGCTAGATCCAACAAAAATGCAGCTTGGTCCAAGGCAACCTCCACAAGCAGTAGTAACCAAAATTAATCCAAAAGTCTTTTCAATCTTAAACCTGAACATAATTAAGCTTTGAAAGGACACTAGAAATCGTTGGGATGTACTTTCTTTGATAAAAGGTGGCTGATTTTTTGTTTGTTGTTTTTGGAAGTTTTATGTGGTGGTGGTGGTTTATTATTTACTTGTTGGGCTCTGTTTCGTTCTCCTTCAAGATTCTTGGTGCTGGTTCACCAAAAGTGTCTTTAATCGGATTTTTAGGTTGTGCATCGTTAAAAGTTGGTTTTTTATTGGTTGGTGGTTGTTTTTGGGGTTTCTTTGGTAGCTTTGTAGTAGCTTTTGATTTTTCAGAAGCTGAAAGTGGCTTGATGTTCGAAGCTGTTCAAAAGTTTATGAAGATGTTGATCTTATCTTTTTCTTTTTCTCTCCTTATGATAGGTTGTATCTCTTAAATATTTAATCCTTTTCAATGAGAAGTAGTTTCCAGTTTTAAGGGGGAATATTAAGTGTTCAAATGAAAGGGATAATTTTGAGAAAATGGTGTGTTACTTTTTCTGTTTGATAATTTCATGGTATTCCATAAAGAAAAGTAAAAAACCTGCGCAGGAGCCTTTCCCTTTTTGAGATCCTCTTGCTTTCCTTCTTCCGTGACCTTTTCTTTGAAATATTCAATTTGCTCATCTTCCCATTGTGCAATATTCGCAACTTCCTGGAAATGTGCCACAACCAATACAGGTTTCATTTTTTTTTCAATTATTATTCTCTCAATCTCATTCCCCCTCCACCTCCCAAGGGGTCTAAAACAGAGAAAGAGAGCTAACAAAAACAATGCAAAAGTGATCTATGAGAAAGTCAATACCTCATATTTACAGCCTAGGGTCCACCATGGTGATTTTAATGCTCCTCTCGCAGCATCCTTAGCTTCAGTTTTTCTCCCCACCCTAAATATCAAGAAACCAAATATTCTTTAGGTATAATTGTAAGCCAAAGCATTCGGGAGCAGTGAATAACATTTCCGACGTACTTCAGCAAAACCTCTGCATTAAATACATATGGTCTTGCAAATCCTGGGAAGTGTTCCTTCTTTGTATAGAACTCTCCAGTTACTAGAGCTGAAACCTACAACGGTAATGAATATTTAAGAATGTAAATTGGAGCAAAGCTTTGTTGTTGTATTGCAGTATCTAAAGTACAGCAGCCTTACAAGGTCGCCTTCCTCAAAATGGCGTAATATTTTCCGTTCTATGACATCTGGAAACAACCCAACCTGAGATCGAGAGATCGTCAGAACTTGCGCTGCAAGATACAATATGGTGGACCTTTTTTCATTGTCCAATCCTAAAGCAAAAGGTGATTAAAAAGTACTACTTGAGAGAAGTGAGACTTGAAAACAAGGAAAAGAAAATAAAATTTCATGTTGGAGGATGGAAATGTATCCTTAAACAAAGTAAAATGTTCAAGAGTAACGAAATGCTTTCATCCAAAATTTAATAGTAAGGGTATTTTTTTTTACTTTTTTTAAGAAACATTTACATGTATTATTGAAACTTTTGGACTTCAAAAGGGTATTTTCAATAATTTAGCCCAAAGTAATCACATATACTTTTAAAGATACCCTTTTATGCATAAATATATTTTTATATAAACAATTACTTAACCATTCTCTTTTACTTTGAAGAAGTAATGTGGAAGATTTTGAAGTCAAAGATATAAGAAAATTGAGCATTGTGTGTCTTAACTGACACCCAAAAAGGTGATCAAGTCAAGCGAGGACAGGGAGCTCATCTATCTTGCCTGTCACCACATGGAGACGAAGACAACACTTACATATAGGTTTCCTCATTGACGACAAGAATCAACAAAAGTACCATGAAAAATTATACATGCACCTTTTTCAGCAGATATCCATCTAAGTTTGTGATCTGAGATTCAGAAAAATCACCCCTCCCGTAAAGTTTTTGCCCAGCATCAGCGGCTGCAAGAAATAGCTCATCATTTTGCTCTCCACTTCCTCTGGCATCTTCTTCGACTAGAAGTCTGTGAATAAATTGATCAACCTGCATATCAAAGACTAAAGTCTATATAAGAATTTCTAAGAAAATATTTTCCCATCATTGTTTTAAATAACAACTTCCATAAAGAAAAAATGAAATAGCACGAAACAATTGTATAATAGATGCTTCACTTACGTTCTTGGCTAGAAGCCACACTCCATTCCTATTGACGTCCACTACTGGCATCTCCATCCTGAGGAGAGTCGTTTATCAAGTTGGAGGGAGGCATGCGTTAAAAATATAGAAAGTTTGTTCTGCTTACCCAGCAGGTGCTGTAGGCCAGCGCAGCAGTGCAGTTATAGTACCTTGGAACAAAAACATAGGATAGATTGAGATATCATACACCTAGAAAACGAGTAAAAAAATTTAACATGTACCTGTGCTGTTTTTTGCCAGTGGAACAACGAGAGGAATAATCCCTTGCTTGGCTCCAGGAGAAATTATGGATGCACCTACTCAAAACCAACAATTTTACAGGGGATTCCCAGGTAGATAATAATATGTCTGCAGGTTCATATCATGTGGTTGTTCAGGCCTATAATTGGTTTTTCAGTTCTAGAGTTATCTTGAGCATGTATTTTCTAAAAGAAGCATATCAAAACCACTGCTTTTTTCGTATATGAAAAGGGATATTGAGACACAAAAGAGACAGCCCAAGGGGGTTGAGGGAACCCCATTCCACAAAACTAATAAAGAAGAGCCTTCCAGTTGTTAATAATTAGAAGAAGGGTATAATTACAAAAGAATTTAGTGTACTTTGTGCACCACCAAGAGGTTGTATGCAAAACAAAGGTCCAAAAAGAATCAAAAGAAGCAAACTTATCTTCAAACATCCTACTATTTCTTTCTTTCGAAAAATACCACAAAAGAGCACAGGTAGTACATGAAAACGGAAAGAAATTGATGGAGACTATGAAAGAAATTGATGGAGACTATGGTAAACCACATCTTATTCTTTAAGACAGGAAAACAAATCGACAACATTTATTCAGCATCTAGTTTTCGGAAAATGGAATACAAAATGAATTTCAATATATGAAAAAAAAAAAAGATAAACATAACCATTACATTGCAGAAACGGATACAAAACCACATATCAAGAGTACAATACTAAAAACATATGTCACAAACTAAAACTAGGCTAAAACCCTAGATTATTAACCCTTTAACAAGAATGTTGCCATATAGGTCTACGAACTTCCAAAACAAAATCTATTCACCAAGAGATTATTCTTTCACTTCTAATTAGAATGCTAGGCTTATTCACACTCTTGCTTATAAATTTTATACAAACTTCAAAAGACAAAGAACTACAAAAACCTGGTAAAAAATTTGATAGATTCAATCAGGAATTAGTATTAGATTCATAATGTGAATAGTTGGAGCGCTAGAGCAGCAACGCACCTCTAGTCTTAAGCATTTTGAGCAAATGAAACAGATGCTGAGGAGGTTCAGTAGCAGCAACATCCTTGATGAATGATACATGGTCTGTGATAAGACGATGGTTCAAAAAGGCATTGAGAGAATGAAAAACTTTTAGGAAATGTGCTATGAAAAAGCATGCGGTGAACTAACCGGCAGTAGAGGAAGAAGTAGAGCAACGAACGGTGACTCCACGACGGCGGAGAAGAAGTGAGGGAAGAGCGGCGGCGCGTGGACTTCCACAGACCACTCCACCACCAATTTTCATTTTTCTTTTGCTAACTTTCCGATTACGATGGATAAACGCAGCCGTTAGTTTAGATGTGCTTCGTCGATAACGGCTTTTTATCTCTTCTTCTTCTTTTTTATTTTTTTAGAATAAAATATGAAGTAAAAATTGAGATCTCAATTATTTTTTTTTTCTTTTGGAAAATTTCCCAAACTAATAATTCAAATTTTAAAATTTCTTTTGTAATTGATTTTTTTGTTTAATATGTGAAATGCCCATTTTACCCTCGGCTTTAAATTTAATTTCTACATTTTCCTTATTTGTGTTTATTATTCTTATATTACCAAAACATTAAATAATAACCATGCTCTAAGTCGTTTAAACTTTGTGAAGTCATTTAAAAGTAAAGATGTTTTAACGTTTTTCTCACTTTGTAAGCATGGTTGGAAAAAACGAGAAAAAATTTATGAAAACGAGATGTCATTTAACTAAAACAGAGATACATCAAACAATGATATGATCAAAATAAAAATAGCATTTACACATATGAACGAGTGCATGGTCATATTTAAGTTTTCATTTTTTGTTTAGGACATAATTCTAGCAAAATTACCCCTCGTTTTGATACGTTATTATTTTTGTTTGGTTTACAGCACGGTTAGAATGAAATTAAAAAAAATTGACATTCAACCGATCCTCCATTTTCTTTTTTTTCTTCTTGCGAAATAACTGAGCTGAATGAATTTTTTACCATAAAATTAAATCTCCTTAGTCTTCTTTTTTTTTTTTATAAATTATTATTGATAAGTAATAATAATGTTACTCGTTTTAATTTGATATACACAATAATCTTACTTTGATTAGGAATTTCTTTTTTTTAAAATAAAATTTAGCAATCCTTTTTTTGAAAAATTTCAGATAGCTATACAAAAGTCTGGTATATTTTTGCATGCACAAAAAATATTTAGACTGCAATTTTCAATTTAAAATAACCTGTCCTTTAGGAATCTTCCCCCCTAGCTAGCCTGGAATTTAGAGATTGATTGCTTGAACCATCTCCTTCCCCTCTATGAAAAAGGGCACCGCCGCTCTCCTGTCTCCTGTCAGAAGGTCTAGGTTCGTGGTAAAAGAAAGAAAGAAAAACTATTAAAACAAATGTTTATTTAGTTAGAAAGAAGTTGTACTGACAAAGATATAACCAAAACAAAAGTTGAGCAATTGTACTATGATGTTCGAGCTTGCATACGTCTAGTGGTGCGAACACTAATTTTTTGTTTGGGTTATATCTTCTTTGATACAATTTCGTTTTGTCTAAATTACCACTTGTTTCCATAAGTCTTTATTGTGTTCTTTCCCGCCTTACTAGTAAAACAAAAAAAAAAACAAATCTATTTTAAATGAATTTTACTTCCCATAAATGAAATCTTCATATAAATAAGTGTGCATGAGATTTTGGTTATATTAAGTTTTTTTTAGGTTTTTTTAAAGATTAAAAAGAAATTGACAAACTATTGCTATATTAAACAAAATTAGTGACTTTTCTAAGAAGAACAAATATTTTGTTAAATGTTCTATTTCGACAATTTCCTTTTTACTTTTATTAAAAAAAAATTAATTATACATAAATATAACAAAATTAAAAAAAAAAAAAAGAGTGAAAATGAAAGTTAGAAAAAGGGCCAAAAAGAAAAAAGAAAATTTTTGCAATATAAACCACTCAAGTTCTAAGAAATTAGAGTTTATCCCTCAAATCTATTTTGAGCCAATTTTATCAAACCTCTTGACTCGTTCCCCACGCTCTCTCCCTTTGTCCCATTTCAGATCATCACTTCAACCCTTTTCGTTAAACGCTTTCTTTTTTTCTCTCTTTTCCGGCGGCCAATTATAATCGGCGGAAATTTTTTTTTCCGGTTTGCAGTTTCCACGGTGACGGCCGCTCCCATCACCCACCGTCGCCGTCGTCGTCTCATTCTAAACTTAGTCACGGATCATCGGACATACGACAACCGGGTAATGTTAACAATGTTCTTTCTTCTTCATTCTGTGTTCTTCGTTTCCTTTAATTTTCTATTCCCAATTTTTATGTACATTGTTTGTTTTTAGTATTTATTGCTTTGATTATGCTTCGGAAACTACCTCTGTGTGGAATAGAAAAGGTCATCATGAATGAGGAATAATGATCATATGTTGCTTGATATAGAGATCTAGGAAGTGAATATCAACTTTGGACTTATGAGTGAGTTTGATATGATTATTAGACACAAGTGATATGTTGTCTAACAAAAAAAATATATATATATAATTGAACGACAAATCTCCCATTAAATAGTTTCAAAGTAGCCTTCACGGTGGAAAAGTGACACCGGACCTTTTGGGATAAAAGGTTATTCCAATTACCGCGGAGCTAAGGGATCCATGGTGTAGTCTTTATGTTGAATTTTGATTTCTTCCTACCGACTTTTTTTACTATCTCAAATACATAATGTCAAGGTGAAATGATTAAGACCTCGATCTTTACCAAAAAAAACAATGATGTCTTAATCCTTGAGTTAGACTAGTAGTTCGATTGTATAAAAATTATGCTTGGTACAAACAAAGTGACCTCGATAAAAGGGTTGATGGGTCATGTTTTTAATCTATGATAGCCACCTATTTAAGATTGTAGAGTCAATGATCGATAAACTAGTTGAGACACGCAAACAGGATTTAAAAAATGGAAGAAAAAAAAGTCATACATTAGGTGGAAAGGGGAGAGATCCATATTATAAATCATGCTTTATTTGAACTACGAAACGATCTTTTTACAAAATAATAAATGATACTTTGGCGATCATTCATGTGGTTCAAACTCTTCTACCTTTATTTATGTGCTAAAAAAACATTTTTGAAGTTAAGCCAAAAAGGTTGGTGATATCTTTTCAATTTTACTTCTAGTACTCGATAAAATTCAAGATTTTAATGTCCTAATTATACAAACTATTTCCGTAACAAATTTGACAAATACTTCATTAAGTGAACATAGCTCAATAATAATTAACATATATTCCTTTCTTGTCAAATTTCTATATTCCACTTATTTTCTAAAAAAAAGAGTTTGAGGATGAGAAGGATTGATTATATATATATAATCTAAGTTGGTTTTAAAACTTTCTATTCCAACATTCACCTCCTTTCACTCTCCTCAAATCATCTTCACTTATTTTCTCTCATGTCACCATTTTCCATTATGTGAGAATGGAATTTGATGTTAGCCTAAAAGATGGAGAGAAAACTCCAATAATAAACCAATTTTTTTATTAGGAATAAAAAATTATCAATATGAAAAGATAATTTCTCTTTTTTAGAGAATTAGAAAGCACAACTAATCATAATCATAATAAACCACTTAAATTAATTCTAATCTATATATATATAAAAAAAACTAATCCTAATCTTAATCAAACTTTAGCATATGGTACAAAACTACTTTTTTTAAAAAAATTAGGTTGTAAGCTATCGATAATATTTTTAGTACATTTTAGGATTTACTAGAAATTAAATGGAAGGAAAAGGAGGGCCTTTAACAATCCTTTCGTGAAGAGATTGACAATCTATATCTTCATTTCTCATGATTTGTGTTCTGATGATTTAGGCAATCGCTTTTTCCTTGAGAAAATACTTTAACTAAGGTGACTTTTACATGCTTGGTTCTCTAATAGACGATAGCCTATTGCACTCAATCCATTGCTTATTGCTCCAACTTAAGAGTAGGAGCTTTAGAGCTTTTTCCCAATCGAATGTTGCTATGCTAGTCGTAGCACTCCGCACTTGACTAATAGTTTCAAAAGTCAAAGGGACTTTATCAAGATCTTCATTATCACTTGACTTTGAAAATGGAACCATAAAGCTCAATTAGTCATGTTGTCCCAAAGAAGGAAATTAATATTCGATGATCGATGATCTTGAAATAACATGTTACACATCTCACGTCGAAAGAATAAAGAGAACTCACTATCTTTACAAGATACATGAGTTATGAGTTATTCTTAAATAATAGATTTTTTGTTTTTTTCTTTTTAAATATGACACGTGGCTTAAATTTGTGAATGAAATTAATTTGTATTTCAAATTGATAAATATTAGCTATTGTGGCAGGGGTAGGGCAAGATGGAAGCTAATATTTATGATCTTAAGGTGCCACTAAATCCAAGGGACCTCAACTATGTAAGCCATTAGCCTTAATTAATTCGTTTTATTTGCTTCATTTAGATTTTCCGTTTACATAATGATATTTTTTAAAATAAAACTTCACTAATAAGAAATTAAAAGATAAACCCTATAAGATAATGACAAATGATCATATAAAAACGATGACAATATGATAACAATACACCAAATTAAATTGTCATGTAATAGCAAGAAAATATTGGAAATCCACGAAGAAAGCTTTAGACAAATTATCATATTCCTATTCACCATTCGAATAAGGTTAACACAGTCCAAATGGACCTACATTTGATGATAACACAACCACATAGATAAACGTAGACACCTCTAAGCAACCATGAACAACGACTGCCACTAACAAATAATCCGAAGGAAAAGCAACAACAATTCTAAAACTTGTACCCTCTCAACCCAATGGCAAGGCGCCTTAATAACAAAGTGCAGGATGAACGAGATGCATAGAACCCTCAAGACTTCGACACTTAGGAAAGAGAGATCTCTCATGGTAACCAAACCAATTGCACTACACTTCACATGAAGCTGCAAGTGTTGACAAATTTTGTTTCGATCCAATCAAAGATCTAATACCCCAACACAAGCTAAACAATAGATAGAAATGTCAAATATCAATCACCTTCAAACCCTAAAACTAATACGTGCATGTGTGTGATGTGTAGATGTATACGTATGTATGAGCCTGGTCCTTTTTTTTTTTCTTTTCCAAAACACTGAAAAGTTATTTTTGTTTTTAATAGATTACAAAACAAAATGTATTTAGCATTAAAAACACTCACTATAATGTGATTGAAATCTATTGGTATGGTTAGGAATCTATTACCGATAATTTTATATTATATATTACTATTAGAATACTTCTATTATTGATAATAGTCTATCACCATTCATAAACTTATATTATTATTAGAATTTAAAATTTATAGAAAGGAGAACAAAGGGAAAAGACTCACTCAACATTCATAAACATACAAGCGTTATGAGGTTTCGTTTCTCGATTCTCGCTCCTCGCTCCTCGCTCCAGCTTGTACCCTCTTCCTTCTACTTTCTTCAATCTGCAAGACAAGACACATGTTATAGAGAAAATTTTGAAGCTTTCCTTCTTCAAATCATTTTCCTCCATTATTCTTTTATCGATATGCAACTTTCTTTTATTATTTTAAAAAAAAGTCTGCAGCTTCTTCAATGTACAATTTCTTTTTTTCTCGAGCAGAACTTGGAGAAGGATCGTGCAAATTTGTTTTTCTACGGAGAAGTATGGAGAGGAAGTGTGAGATCAAAAGTAGAAGTGAGAATCGAAGAGCTGGAATGAGAGGAGCAGAAAGATTTTATGAGCATAGAAAAAAAACAAATTGAGAATGAAGGAGAGTAAGGAGTGAGATCAAGAATTTAGAAGTCAAAATCCATATTTGGTTGTTTGTAATTTTACTCCATAATGATAATGACACAAGAAGTTGACTCAAATAGGTCTTAATATATTTGTAAATATTTTCAAATTTTAAATATGTCATCGGAATTATATCACAGGAACACAGAATAATAGATACCATAGAAGCCGGAGGATTCCCCGCCGACGAATTTTCCGACCAAGCCATTACATCAACATGTCGTCTAAGAATCTCCCGAATCTTCTGTCCAGCCAAACTCCGATCTCTTCAAAAAACCCTAGCCATGGTCCACGGCGTAAAACGAGCAACCGTACATCTCGAATTCAAAGAAGCCAAAGTCCTGTTCGATCCAAATTTAACTACAGAAACCCTAATCCTCAAAGCAATCGCGGATATCGGCTTCGAAGCCGATCTCATCTCCGCCGGAGACGAAGCCTACATAGTTCACTTAAAACTGGATCGAGCCAGCCGCGGAGATATGGGCGCCATAAAATCCTCTCTGGAGCAAGCTGATGGAGTAACTTCAGTTGAAATGGAAGCGGTAGAGCGGATGGTGAAGGTGGGGTACGACCCTGATCGGACGGGTCCAAGATCGATATTGCAGTTCTTGAAGAAGTACGGAGCAAGGTTGTACGTGCCTCCAAAGAGAAGAGATGTGGAGCAGCATCAAGAAGCTTGTGCTTATAGGAATTTGTTCTTGTTTAGCTGCTTGTTTTCCGTTCCGGTAGTGGCTTTTGCAATGGTGCTTCCAATGCTTCCTCCTTATGGAGATTGGTTGAATTTTAGGGTTTGCAAGATGCTCACCATTGGAATGGTTCTTAAATGGATCTTCTGCACTCCAGTCCAGTTCCTTGCCGGTGGCAGGTAATTTTATTATTATTATTACTATGAGTTCGAATTTAATAACGTATGAAATCTAACATTTTATTATTATTATTACTATTAGGCTATCATGTTAGGGTTACGTATATATATCAAATGAGAGAATTTTATTAATGTTTTAAAACTTGTAAATACAAAAAGACAAACAGACAAACAATCTATTTACAATCGAAAAATAAACTAATCTTAATCTTAATTAATAAAAGAAACTAATCGTAAACCTAATAAATTAAGGTTTAGACTATAATATCATATTTCTATTACATCATTCTATCCCTCGAAAATATAAACTCATCTTCGAGTTTTAAAAAAATAAAAAATTTAGTCAATAAAATGGAGACACCTTGGAACATACAACATCAATAATATCTCAATTCTACGATTGCCGCCAATGGATAGAATTAATGTAGATTTCTCATAGAATGTGATGAAATTCTGTGGAGAGATTTTTGTTTCTTCAATAGGTTTAAGGTAAGGGTTAGATGACATATTGTATTAAAGATTTTGGGGGAAAATGTGTGGGTCAAGGGCTGAGAAGACCAAAAGAAAGTTTGTTTGGAATACATTGGGTCATCTGGGTTGAGATAAGAGAAGGAAAATGGATGGATGGATTGTGAAAATAATTATAGAATCGGGTTTGGGAATGTGCTTTTTGGGTCGGATCAGAGAAGAAAATTTGGAAACAATTTTCACGAAGTCTGTTCATCTCGCACTGCTGCTTCATCTTCTTCTATCTTGTGAATGGGATGTCTGATATCTTCCAATTATTTCCTTCGTTAGTCGAGCAATCTTCTTCATCTTATCCTTCTTAGTCAAAATTTTATGTTCGGTCTCTTTTGCTTTGTCAATGAAGTATCCAAAAAGTGTTTGATTCGATATATGGCATCTCCCTTGTCGTTTGGTAGTCGACTTGAATTAGGTTTTCACTTTTCTTCAAATGAATGTTGTCTGTAGGTATTTTCTTCTTCTACCACAAGCTCCTAATCGAGCTTTCTACCTTTCTTATTCAATTCATCTTCAATTGATTTTTTCTTCTACTCCATTCATTTTTTGTGCAATTTCACAGCCCATGTGGATGAGTGCTAGATCTTCTTGAGTGACTAAATATGATTCTTGGCGGTTTCTTGAAAATACTTTGAAGATTAAAATCATATCTTTCTTGATTTTTGTCCAAAAGAATCTGAATTTCATTCACTCTCTTTCAAAAGTTCTCTTGATAGATGTTTTTTTTATTTGAATATTTCTGTTTTCTTGAAATGTTTTGACCTCCAAATTTGTGTTGGAATGATTCGTGGGTGTTCTTCGACATTTGTGATAATAATTTCTTTCACGCTCTGAATACTCTTCTGAATCATCTAACTCCTGATTTTTAAGTCGATTTCTTGAGAAATCGGTTTGATTGGATCGTTGGGCTTTTTGTTGATAATAATGTTGTCTTGTTATTTCATTCCAAAACATTAGAATCTTTATTGAAATCGCTAGAATCCCAATAATCAAAATTCAAATGTAGATAATGATAGATTCTTTGAGAATATCGAGCACGAGTGAAATTATTATGTTGTAATTCTTTTTTTGAATCACTTGAATATGAATTTCAATATTGCTTTTGGGAGGAATTTGACTTTCTTGCCTATATCAACTACTATATTTTTCCTTCTTTGTTTTCCTTGGTCGATAATATTTCATTCTTTGAAAATGTTTATTTTTTTTTTTATTTTTGGAATTTTAAGGGTTCCCCTGTTTTTGTGTTGTTCGGCAACGAGCACAACTCACAAAGCTCTATCTTGTGATCACCATCATAAAGAGTTTTTCAATCTTCCACCGACGGTAATCAACATTGGCAAGACGATTGCTCTGATACCAAAATTGATGTATACCAAATGAGAGAATTTTATTAATGTTTTAAAAGTTGTGAATATAAGAAGACAAAAACTTTATTTATAATTGAAAAACAAATTAATCCTAATCCTAATTAATAAAAGAAAGTAATAATAATTCCAATAAACCAAAGAAACTAATCATAATTCTAATAAATTAAGGATTTGACCATAATACCATAGAGATAGTTGCAAATATAGCAATTATATTCAAAATAATTTAGTATATAACAATACTTTTAAAAATTTGCAAATATAGCAAAATTTGTCAAACTCTATTAATGATAGGAGTTCGATACAATGTAGCAAATGTTTGTCTATCACTTTTAAACCGAGTCATAACACGGATACACTTTGCTATATTTTGCAATTTTTTAAAAATATTATTACATACTTCATAGTAATTATTCTAAAAATTGTTACCCATTATAATTAACCAATACCATATTCATACTACATAAAGCATTAGGTTAAGTAGAAGATTGGATTTCAAATGTTCGTGAGGGACATACCATTAATCATAAAGGGACGATCATCTGTACAAACATCTCTTGTTTTGGTCCCTAGAATTCTAGTCCATAAACTTTAGATGACATTGATTTAGTTTCTAATACTTTTAATTTGGTAACAAATTAGTTTATTTATTTTGAAAATATTAACAACGTAGTCACTGCTTAATTTTATCATTTATAAAAAAAGATATTTTATATCCGTTTATTAATTTACATGTATAAGAAATTTTATTAAATCTTAATAATAATTTTTATACAATAGGAATTGATTTGTTTGAAATTGTATATAGCGGTTAAATTATTGCTTATTTAAGTTATAGAACTATATTGCATGGATTAAATCATTACCAACTAAAGTTGATAGACTAAATTGTTACTACCAAAAGTTATTCTTAGTCTCGTTGTTATCACCGATGTTATTTTATTAGCCTCTTGACCTAAATTTTAGTCTCTGCTTTCCATTTTCTCCTTGAATTGTTTGCATCTATTTGCTAGTAAACTTTCAAAATTATAAATTTAGTGGTTGAGAATTTTGCTTTAAAGTAAAACTTCAACTTTTGATGAGATTTTAATTTGCTATGCTTGGTTAACCTAAGATATAAGAAACTATCCAGCTGCTGCTTATCACATTTATGATCTTATCTTATATTTCAATAGGGGTAAGAAATGCAAGAAATAAGGACAAATGTTTGCTTTCTTATGAAAAACAGAAGACATGATTTTTCTTGAAATAGAAAAGATATGTTTGGATAGTTTAAAGGTTCTCTTTGGATAACTTTTAACAGATTTTATGTAGGATCGTACCGTGCATTACAACGAAAATCTGCAAATATGGATGTTTTGGTTGCTGTAGGCACCAATGCAGCTTACTTTTACTCGGTATACATAGTATTTAAAGCATCCACTTCCAACTCTTTTAAGGGGAAAGATTTCTTTGAGACTAGCTCCATGTTGATATCCTTCATTCTACTTGGAAAATATTTGGAGGTCATGGCAAAAGGCAAATCATCTGATGCTTTAGGAAAGCTAGCTCATCTTGCTCCGGACACGGCTTGTTTGATGACCTTTGATGATAATGGAAGTTTGCTGTCGGAGGTGGAGATTGATACCCAACTCATACAGAGAAATGACATAATTAAGATTGTTCCGGGTGCAAAAGTTCCTGTTGATGGGATTGTTATTGGTGGTGAAAGTAATGTGAATGAGAGTACAATTACAGGAGAAGCAAGATCCATTGGCAAATCAACTGGAGATAAGGTGCTTTTTCTTTTACTTTTTTTATTTTTCGAAACTACTTTTGAAATCATTTATAAGAAGTAGGTAACAAATTAAGCAAGAAGTTTAGAGGAAGGGGTGTTTATAGGCTTAATTTTCAAACACTAGAGACCAAATGGTTAAGAAACAAATCTAAATTAACAAGAAATGTGGCACCAACAGGTTATTGGAGGAACTGTCAATGAGAATGGAATCTTGTTTGTTAAGACCACCCATGTTGGAACTGATACTACACTTTCTCGAATTGTACAACTAGTGGAATCAGCGCAGCTATCACGAGCACCAGCTCAAAAATTAGCAGATCAGATATCAAAGTTCTTTGTTCCTGTTGTGAGTTTAATGATTTTCCTACTTGCTGTTTCTTCATGTTTGCTTCGTATTACGGCCTAATACAACTTAATCTCTCTTTACCAAGAATGACTTTCAAGTTTTGTCTCTTTCTTTCTTTTTTTCTCTCATTTAGGTTGTTGTGGCAGCATTTGTTACATGGGTTGGATGGTTAATTTGTGGAGAAATTGGTTTATACCCCAAACATTGGATACCAAAAGGCATGGATGAGTTCGAACTTGCACTGCAGTTTGCCATTTCAGTGCTGGTGATTGCATGCCCTTGTGCCCTTGGCTTAGCAACGCCGACTGCGATCATGGTTGCATCAGGAAAGAGTGCTTCTTTAGGCGTGCTCATTAAAGGGGCAAGTGCACTTCAAAATGCATACAAGGTTCTTTTTGTCATCGTTTTGAGAGTCCATTTTGTTAGAACTAAAATACTTTAAAAGATGGTAAGAAATGTATTGTTCTAAATACTTACTTTTCTCCGTGTGCTTTTAAAAAATGTCCACATTGACTCATTCATTTTCATTTCAATGTTAAAGAGGTTAAAATTTTCCTTTGTTAGAAAGTATAATGACAATGCATAGGACCATAATAAATCAAAGTTGAAAGTACAAGAATTAAAGATAACTAAAATTGAAATTACAAGAACAAAAGTAGTATTTAGACCAACAATAGTTGTGGAGTATTTTTAGCTAAACATGCCAGGACTCACAAGAAACACTTAGAAAAACAATTTGGAGAGTGCTGACCCTAGATTATGAAATTGATCAACTTCTTAGTCGGATGAATATTGAATTACTTCTTCTTCCTCTTTTTTCTTTCTAACTTTACTTTAATATGATATGTTCTATAGGTTGTACAACTGTGTCCTCGAGTTTGAAAGAATTACATTTTTTCTTCTTTCAACTAGGTGAAAACGGTAGTTTTTGACAAGACTGGAACTCTAACAGTTGGGAGGCCAGAGGTAGTTAGTGTTGTGCTTTTCTCTACATTTCCAATGCTGGAGGTTTGTGATGCAGCAATAGCAATTGAGGTGAGTGCATTTGTAATTCTAGTCGTTTTGTTTAGAAGTTTTCTTCCTTATTAAAATTGAAGATATTCTTATGTACTTTTTCATAATGACAAAATTCGTGTTAAAAGAAAACAATATGATGCTAGCTAGCATCTACACACTTTGACATTAAAAGTTAAATTGAGATCTTACTTTTGTTTAACCCTTGAGTATAGTCAAACAGCGAACACCCTTTTGCAAAGCCTATAGTGGAGCATGCAAAGAAAATGAGAAAGAAGTTCGGGGCTCGAAGCGAATGTTCCAAACGCGTCCAGAACTTCGAGGTGTTCCCGGGAGGAGGGGTTGGAGGAAAAATTGATAGAAAGACAGTTTTAGTAGGAAACAAAAGGCTAATGCGAGTTCACAATGTTGATATTACTCCTCAAGTTGATCGGTATACCATAGAAAACGAGCGACTGGCTCAAACATGTGTCTTGGTAGCTATTGATGGCAAGATAGCTGGAGGTTTTGGCGTTTTGGATGCACCAAAGCCGGGTACTAAAGCTGTCATATCATTTCTTCGCTCGATTGGCATCTCAACCATAATGATCACTGGAGATAACTTGGCCACAGCCTTCGCCGTTGCAAGAGGGGTCGGGATTAATAAAGTCTTTGCAGAGATGGATCCAATTGAAAAGGCTAACCAGATTAGATCCTTAAAGGTAAAACGTTAGGCCACATTCATTAACCATTTTCTTTTCCGTTTTCTGCATTTTGAAATTTTGGTTTGTTTTCTCTAAAATGATTTACTATAGTTTTCGCTTTGAAACATTTGAATTCTTACTGAAAATCTAAAAACAAAATAGTCAAAATAAAATGATTACCAAATGGAGCCTTAGTTTATTTCTATGCCTTTACTCAAGTTTTATGTTTATGAAATGACTCGTCGGTCTGTTGAGTTGAACACAGTCGACAGGCAATATTGTGGCAATGGTGGGAGATGGAGTAAACGACTCACATGCCTTAGCTGCAGCTGATGTTGGTATTGCAATTGGTGCTGGAACCAATATTGCTATAGAAGCAGCTGATATTGTTCTAATGCGAAGCAATTTAGAAGATGTGGTTACTGCCATAGATCTCTCAAGACAAACAGTTTATCGTATATGGCTTAACTACATCTGGGCTCTTGGCTATAATATCATCGGCATGCCTATCGCTGCCGGAATCCTATATCCTTTCTTCGGAATCCGATTGCCACCATGGCTTGCCGGTGCCTGCATGGCTGCTTCCTCCCTTAGTGTTGTATGTTCTTCTCTCTTATTGAAATGTTATAGGAGACCTTTGAATTTTCAATCAACTTAAAAACTTAATTTAACTTTCTTTTTGTGTTGTGAGTTCTAATTTGGTTTGATGAAATGGTGATTTTAGTTGATATATTCAAATCACTTTCCAAGATTTGAATATTGTGTTTGGTTACATGGTGGGAGAAAATTTTGAAAAATACTTCCTTGTAGAATAAGTATTGAGGAGTTGTAGAAGTGCTTATGAACAAAGTGTTTTGCTGCTCTGAATGGTCATTTCAAACTCATTCATAAGTAGGTTTGGAAAAAAGAAAAATCTTTTACCATTTAGATTGATGAAGAAAATTGCTCTTTCTACCTTTGGTTATAGGTATATTGTTTGAGTTAGATGTCTAAATAGGTATGTTAGTGATTTGCTTCTTCTTGGAGCAAATTTTGTGGGAGATTGTTTATGTGTATTATTTAACAATTGTATGTAATAGAATAGTAATGGAAATTTTTGAGTTTCTTGTAAATATTACTTTGTTTCTCTTTTCAATATTATTATTCTCCCTTTACTTGAAAAATGTATGCATCATGTGACCGAATAAGGTTAAATGCTAGTAGAGAGAATTGACGAGCAATGGTTCTTTAGCAATCTCAAACGAAGGATGAACATGAATTTTCGGTAACTCTTCTCAAAGAATGAGGTATGATGATTTAAGCAAGTGTTTTGTTGCATTGTAACCAAGATAGCTCGTCTCTTGTCTTTTGTTTACTGTTGTGTTTATAACTATGACAAGTTTTTTTCTATCTAACACCCGTTTGGTAACCATTTCATTCTTAGCTTTTGAAAATTAAGCCTACAAATCTCACTTGCATTCTTTTGTTTTTAAGTTTTGATAGCTACTTTTTAATGTTTTTAAAACTAAACAAAATTTTGAAAAATAAAAAAGAAAAATAGTTTCTAAAACCTTGTGTGTTTTGTTTTTGGAATTTGGCAAAAAAACCCAACTCATTCTAAGAAATATGCAAACCAATAAACCATGGTAATAAATCGAGAGGAACTAGGGCTTGATTTCATAAAACCAAAAACCAAAAAAGAAAAAAAAAATGGTTACTTGGCCTAAATAATTGGTTTCTACCCGATAAAAATTTAAAATGGTTAATAATTAATTAGACCCTACTTGAGAACCATTAAGTAAAAAAAATGAAAAAAAAAACTTTCAAAAAGTTGTTTTTGATTTTAAAATTAGACTAAAAATTCAACCAATTTATTTATGTTAAATGCAAATCATCGTAACAATTAACATAACTTAATTCTAAAGGACAAAAATAAAAGATAAAAAACGAATTCATGCATTGTATAGAATCTTTGGTGATTTGTGAAATATATGATTTGGGAGTGATTTTGAAAAGTATTAAAATAAAATCATACCTATAATCACTACACATCAATCAAATGTTGGATTTTGAACTTTTAGTGACACCTTAAATACTATTAGAATTTATTTTGAATCTAAGTGATTTGGATCATTCTAAAAAAGAAAAGAAAAACCTCTAAAATATTTTCATCTCTCTCACAACCAACAGATTTTCGAGAGTTTGAAATAGGTCTTTTCTAATTGAAATCGACATCGAAATTTGAATAAAAAATTGCACTCTTTATCAAATTGAAATGATCAAAATCTCGATCGAGATGGAGTTCAAAATTATACATATTGTTTCTTCAAATTACAATCTTTGATAGAATTTGAGTGATCATAAATATTTAATTCATTTGTTTTTCTCAAATCATTGGTGAGAGTCAATTAACTATAAATATTTGATTAATTGTAAATATTAAATCAATCATCAAATCATTACAAATCATGAAATACCTTTAAATTCGAAATCTTTGTTGAACGAAGAAATACTATTCCATCCCTTTGTGAAAGATGAAAACTTTTTGAGTTATTTTCTACCATTTCCACAAATGATTTAGAGGAAAGATGAAATATTTTAGGTATTTTAAAATCAATTCAAAAAATCATTGACAATGTTTTGGTTTAGAGTTGACATTTTGAGCAATAGGAACAAACAGACTTATGATTTTCATTAGAGGATTAATTGTATCGGTAAACATTTTGTGAATCCAAAGCCTTTGAATTTGCTAATCACTTTTCTCCATCATCTCTGAAAAATCTCAGCTTTTGGTTCATCCAGAGTGGCTACACATTCCACCATTGGACGAGAACCTCAAAGCTCTACACTTTGTTACAGTGTATAAATTCAAAAACACAACCTCACTTTCCTTTTCCCACCAAAATTTTCTCTCGATCGTTGCACCAAACCAACACGTTTCTATCCCAATTTCCTCTTTTTTTTTTTTTTTTCTTTTTTCTTTTTTTTTTGACTTTGATTTCTGAACAGTTCATATTCTCCGGTTTATATATTCTTGTAATCCAGAATGCCCATCATGGCCGCACGCCAAATTTGGATTAACCCAATTCCATTTTCAATTGAAGATGCCTGATTTTGCTGACTTTAGGGTTTGCTGCCGATAACCCACCTCAGTTTTTACTTTTTTGCTTTGTGTTTTTTTTTTGTTTTTTGGATTTTGGTTTCCCACTGTATGAATTGGACCCTGATCCGAACCCCCATTGTGGATTTGGGTTTGAGTTTTCATCGGCAGCTTCGCCAAAGTCAATGGCGTCGAAGGCTTCTTTGCCTTCACCTTCAGCAGATAGATCGGACATGCCCGATGACACTCAGGTAATTAGATTTTCTTCCCTTTCTTTTTCCTCTATTACCCAGAATTTAGAATGTAACTGCGGGCGAGAATCTGTTGAAAATTTTGTTTTCTGGATATCATTTACGAGTATTGTTTTTTGATCAAACTTGTCAATTTTGACGACGGCATTGTCAGAAATAGTGTCTTTTCATCATCGTGTTTAAGATTTGTTTACATTTTGATGAGATGCTCGATCCATTGGTGCTTTGATAACTTTCCAACGACATCCGGAAGTTTTAGCATAAAATCCTGGGGTTGTGTCATTGTGTATGTGTGTGTTTTGTTGCTAGGGAATGTACTTTGGCCGAATGGATAAACTTCATTGTTTGTTGTTTTTCTGCTCTTTGTTGGTGTAATTGGCTGCATCTTGTTCTGAGTGTAATCTTTCTTTACTTTGGCCAAATGGATGACCATTCTGTAACTCCATTTATGGCCTCGCTTTGCCTTCCATTCTTAATATTTCATACATCAATAAAATACATGTTTTCTTAAAAAAAGCAGCTAATCTTTTGTTAATATCTAAGCTTCTCTTCCTCTTTGGAGAGTTTACCATATACTTAATCTCCAACATTTTTTTTTACTCCTATGATGCAGCTGAAACCACAAGGACAAGATCCTACTCCTAAAGAAATCTTATCAGTCATTGAATTTCTAAAGAAGCAAGTCGCTGGCGAACGTTGTAACTCTGTACAGGTGCTTAAATCATGGTCGCCCAAATTTCTCATTTCATTGGCTAATTTAGTTGAGTTTTGCGTTCATATTGTATCAATTGTTGATTTCTATTGGATCTTCCTTGCTCTTTAGAAAAGAATGGAGGAAAACAAGCAGAAGTTGGCTGGCATCACCACTCACTTGTTGAAATCATCTACAGAAAGAAGGATAAGAAGGCTAAGTGATTCAGATAAGGGGGTGGATCTATTGACGAAGAGGCAGAAGGATGCACTTGATATGCAGAATGGTATAGATGTAAGTGATGGCGAAAATGACCGATCTCAAGAAGATGGCCATGCATCTTCTGCAGTTCTTCTTGGATCTAATGTTGCAGTAAGAAATGCTGTACGACCCATTAAGCTTCCTGAAGTTAAAAGATTGCCTCCTTATACTACATGGATATTTTTGGACAGGTTTGTTAAGGCTCAAGGCCCACAGTCCTGCCCCTTGGGTTTTTTCATTAGTTTAGAAATAGTAATAATTAGGAATTTTCCATCTTTATTAACTAAATAAAATCAAATTTACTAAGCCTAAATGCAAAATGTCTTGCGTTTGGGATGTTTTTTAATCTCTCTCTCTCTATTTCCACTTCAACTTTATGTAGTACTTTCATACTTAGTGTGCCTCACAGAAAAAAAGATCTGCACTTTTGTTTCACCTTCTGCTTAAACCCCAGAAGACAATGTTGTGCCTTGAGCTTTAAGAAAACATAAAAATAAGTAAAAGAAACTCTAGGGGAAATCAGATAATGACAATGACCTATGTTTTCCGAAAGGAACTATAGGGGAATGAAATAAAAACTTGATTTTTTTGTTTTTGTTTTTGTAGAACAACATATAAAATTTTTCATCAAGAAAATGAAAACAAACTAATGCTTAGAGATACAAACTAAAAGTATCAAATATACCAAAACTGAAAACTTCAGTGCAAGATAAAAACCCAAAACAAAACGAGGGGTAGGAAATAAGTAACAAGAAAGTACAATACACTTGAATTTTTGAAATGGAAGCATCCCAACTTTGACAAATGACTGAAAAACTACTAGAGAGAACACCAATAAGTGATGGGGCATTGAACTATGTGAAGCCTTTAGGATAGATAGTATCTTAGGTATGAGGAAATCCTAGCTTAACAGTGACTTGAAAGGTTTGTAATTTACAGTTTGCACTTTTAATTAGTAGGCCAATGTTTGGTGGCCAAATGAAACTATATTATTAATTCACTTCTTATTAGTCTGTCTTTGCCTTACAATATCTTTGATTTATGTTAAGCCAATCATTTCTGCTTATGTGTAAAACTTAATCAGAAGAACTACTTGTTTCATTAATAGTTATGATTTTGGTGCAGAAATCAGAGAATGACTGAAGATCAATCTGTGGTTGGTCGAAGGAGAATTTATTATGGTCAAAGTGGAGGCGAAGCCCTCATTTGCAGTGACAGCGAGGAAGAAGTAATTGATGATGAAGAGGAAAAGAGAGATTTTGTGGAATCTGAAGATTATATACTTCGGTTGGTACAACCAAATCGATTGTATTCAGACATATGCTAATGATGAATGATATATTCAAGTTTCACTGTCAGTTGTTGTCCATAAGCTATCTTTTACAAGAAATGTAGGAAAAGACAGAGAAAAAACCAGGATGTTTATGAAGTTGAAGATAGTGACAAAAGCACAAGTGTATACTATGCAAAACCTACATGGGACATGTTGGTAGACCAACATGTTTGAATAAAAAGATCAACATGCTTGCGGATTTGGTTTTTTGTATGACCATATATTCTTCCATTTTTACTCAATGGAACTTGTTGCAGTATTAATAATAGAAAGACCAGCATGCTTGAATAAGTATTTCCCAAACAATCAGCTGACATACTTATATTAACATAAGTTGTTGAGTAGTTTAAGGAAAACTGGTGATAGCTGCTAGTTTTGCCTCTCTGTACTGCTCTTATCTTTTTCTCATTGAATGTTGACTAACATGCACATTGCACACGCTAGGTTTGCTCCTCCCCTTCTCTCTCCTTTCTCATTGAATCATAATCACCTCTCTTTTCCTTATCTCCTATCTATTGAAGCCTGTCCCCTTTCCTTTTTCACGGCTCTTAGGGTCTTGAGTCCTAGCCAGTTGGCTACTGCCCTCTTTTTTACTTCAAGTTGGTCTCTTCTCATTCTCATGCGCAAAGAACTTTATTTTTCACCTTTTGATTTTCTGTAGAATCACAACTTTCTAATCCCATGATAGCATCTCAAATTCTCAATAACACTAACTCCTTTATCACATGCCTTCTCCAGATCCTTTTTTAGGTTATAGCACTTTTTCTTCCTCCTCCTGGTCCTATGATTTTTGTTTTATAGACATCATAAAGTTTTCTTTCTTCTTTGAAGTTGTTTGAGAATCATCAGACAGATTTTCCAATTGATGTTGATTTTTTTTCATGTGCTAAATGTTATCTCTGATCATCGTTAGTTTAACATTTCAGTTGGATGTATGATGGACAAGTGCTCTTTTTTTCTTTTTTTCTTCTTCTTCTTTTTGCTAAAACTATGTGAAGTAACTAGCTATTATTTATCTCGACAGGATGACTATGAAAGAAATTGGTTCATCAGATCTGGTGCTAGAGTCACTTGCCAATTGTTTCTCTAGAAGTCCCGGTGAAATAAAGGTATGGAATTCTATATCGCATAATATAAAATTTAGATGAGCTTTTCTTCTCTGCTCCATCTGATTAAAACTGGTCATAGAGTGTAAGCTTTGGTCCAGCTGTTTCCCATTTGCTTTGTGCTGGCTTTACAGAGATATGAAACACCATCAAACATCTTATACAGGCAAGATATGAAGTGCTTACCCAGGGAGAAAAGGCTATAGGGTATTTCAATAATAGGATCAACGAGGAGATCTCACATATTGGAAGTACTCTTCTTGATAAAGATCTTGATGCAGCTCTTGATTCTTTTGACAATCTGTTTTGCCGTCGTTGTCTTGTAAGTTTTCTGTAATTGCTATTCTCTGAGTTGTATTTATAGTATTTACTCAATATTTGGTACGTTTTCTTGCTACAGGTCTTCGATTGTAGACTACATGGTTGCTCCCAAGATCTTGTTTTTCCTGTAAGTTTATGCTAAAAGATAATCTTGTATGTACGTGATTGTATGTATATATTTTCTTGTATCTATCTTATGAATAGATGTTATGTTGTCATTGATTGCAATTATTGTTCTAAAATAAAACTCAGGCTGAGAAACAACCTAAATGCGGCACCGTAGGTGAGGAAAATGTACCCTGTGGTCCACTCTGCTATCGATCAGTATGTGTTGGTTTTTTCTACCATTATGATTTCTTGGTTTGATTATTGAACAATATTTTTGTTATGCATATCAATAGTCAAAACCTTGTGTGTTTGTTCACAGGTACTGAAATCAGACAAAAATGGTATAGGGGGTTCTCCGCTTCGCAGTGACTTGGAAGAAAAACATCCCATTTCATCTGGTGGTCCTGGAGCTCAAATCTCCACAAAGAAGAAATCTTCTTGTAAAGCTGGTCGAAGAAGGGCAAAGTCCTATCAGAGTGAAAGTGCCTCATCAAATGCAAAGAACATATCAGAAAGCAGTGAGTCAGAGAATGGACCCAGGCAGGATGGGAATACTATTCATCAATCACCTCCACTGAATTCTAAGATAACAGCGGTGGGTGAACTTCGAAAAAGGAACAGCAAGCGTGTTGCTGAGCGTGTTCTCATTTGCATGCAGAAACGGCAGAAGAAAATGGCTGCTTCTGAGTCAGAATCTCTAGCTAGTGTAGGTCATTGTCCAAATGACATGAAATTAAAATCTAACTCATGTAAAGAAAACGATGATAGTAGCTCCTCTTCACGTAAGAATATTAGATCTCCTACACCTGGAAGGCCTAGGAGGAGGGAATCCCTGACTCAGAAATGCAACAAACTTGAGCAGAATGAAACACTCAATAATTCATTAAATGAGATTATTACTCATCTACCAGCCGACAGTTGTGATGACAACTCAAGGAAAGAAGAGTGTGTGGATGAAAATTTATGGAAGCAGGACTTGGCAAATGATAAATCTTGGAAGCCTATAGAAAAAGGTCTCTATGAGAAGGGCATTGAGATTTTTGGTAGGAACAGGTCTGTGCATACTGTTACGTTTTCTTGTTTAACTCTAGAATATCTTACCGATGTTATTCCATGTAAGCTTGATTCTATGATTTAGCAAATTTGATTCTTTCCAATGGTTTTGTATCCTGTGAAATAGCAATGGAGAAATTATTTAATCCTACATCATATAGGCTTCTAGGCATTTCTACAGTTTTTGTTGTTTCCATTTACCTACTGCATATCTTGTTATAGGCTTATGGTACATTGTAAATTTGCCTCTCATTTTTCCCTGGGAAATTTGTTAGCATCTTGAATTTGGAACACAAAGTACTAATTTGGTAAACTGGATATAGTTAAGACCGACAGTTTTATACATACAATGATACGATTTGCTATCTGTAGATTCATACATTATTGTTGGAGTTTATGCACATTATAATTTATATGGTTTTCATCTTTCATATAGCTGCTTAATAGCAAGGAATTTACTAAATGGGATGAAGACCTGTTGGGAAATTTTTCAATACATGAATTACTCTGAGAACAAGAATTGCAGCCAAGTGGGAGATGGATCAAATTCTCATCTTGAAGGTTACACCAAGGTTAGGATTCTTTTAAAGTTTTTCTATTCAAGATATTAATCGTAGTTAGGAGAGTTTCGTTGTTCCTTTTTCATAGTTTCATTTACTATACTTTATGCTTTTTTGTTGTTTCGTTTATGACTTTTAGGTTTCTTTTTCTCCTTGTATACTATATTTTGCAATATTATTCTCTTTTTCGTCTTCTTAATGAAAAGTGTGGTATCCTTTTCCAAAGAAAAAAAGGTTGGATTTTGGAATCATGATCAATATGCTTCCAGTTTGCCTCTCTCGTGTTCCATTTTTATCACTGTCTGCATTTTTTCCCCTTTAGTACTAAGTTTAATGATGAAATTTTCAGGGTAGTAATGAGGTGAGAAGAAGGTCGAGATTCTTGCGTAGAAGGGGTAGAGTCCGTCGACTAAAATATACTTGGAAATCAGCTGCTTACCATTCAATTCGGAAGCGAATAACTGAAAGGAAAGATCAGCCGTGCAGACAATATAATCCATGTGGTTGCCAAACTGCCTGTGGAAAGCAGTGTGCCTGTCTTTTAAATGGCACCTGCTGTGAGAAGTACTGTGGGTGAGTCCTTAGATTCAGAAATCAATTATTGATTGGTTTCCACGGTCATAGAATGGGGATGCCATTTGAATTTCGTTTTTCTTTGTTCTCTTAGTGTTCTTCGTATATTTTCCAACCTCTTTCATGATTATTGGCTTTGAGACTCATTTGGTTTATCTTAATCTTTATTATTTCTATTTTTTTTATACATGCATCATTTTGTAGGAAATATTAATGATCCATTTACATTTTAATCTTTCAATTGACATTTAAAGGTGCCCTAAGAGTTGCAAGAATCGTTTTAGAGGATGCCATTGTGCCAAAAGTCAATGTCGTAGTCGTCAATGTCCTTGTTTTGCAGCAGATAGAGAATGTGATCCAGATGTCTGTAGGAATTGTTGGGTCAGGTGAGTTCATTTTTTTATTTTCAATCGTTTGTTGAGATGTTATTTAGAACAGGAATGATGAGGGACTATGTATGTGAGTATGATAAGCTGATGAATGTCTGCCAATCTTTTTAATCGTTTATTTAGTTGTTTTTCATAAACTGTACATCTGGTGAGAATCAACAAATAAGCAAGATTTTCAGCAAATCTAGAATCTGTTACATTCCTCATGTCACTGCATGTTTCTTATTTATAAATTCTGTTCTAAATATGCTTACTGGCACAAGGTGCTTTTAACTTCAGTAGGTTGTTTTCATTTTAAAATGTTGATTGCTGAAAGCAGTTTGTTCTTATAAAAAAAAAAGGATAGCTGCATTTAGAAAAGGACATCCATATCAGCATTTAACGATCCAATCATCATTTCATTAGTTTAAAGTTAAATCAGGGGCCATTTAGAACTATTCTGCAAACCTGAGGGACCAAAGTGTATCTTTTGAAACCTCAAATAGACATCAACTTCAAACTTGAGAGACAAAACGTACATTTTGCTAATTATTTAATTTGTGTACCTGTGTGCATGGTTGTACATGTCATGCATCAATCAGTTATTAGATTTTATCTTTTTGGTTTTTACTGAGAGCATTTTGCTGTGCACATTAACTTACTGTGCAACTTGTCTTTGTAGCTGTGGTGATGGTACTCTTGGGGTTCCCAACCAAAGAGGTGATAATTATGAGTGCAGGAACATGAAGCTTCTTCTCAAACAACAACAAAGAGTAATCACATCTTTACTGTTTCTTTTCGGTTCTTTCTTAGTTTTTCAAACTTAGTTTAAGGCTTTTGTTAGTTTTATTGCATTTTGTTGAAGCATAACTTGCTCATGACTACAATAACTTTAATGCTGTATACATTATAAATTGTTCTTGGGAGGAAACAGCATGTTCTGTATGGATGTTTTTTCCTGCAATCATTGACTATTTTGTTATCAAGGTAGATTCTAACTCGATAACATCTTTTAGGCCTTTGGTCATGTACCTCAAAGTGATTGTATCAGTATTTTTTAATTGAACTTGGTGATTAAACATATTTTTTTGTTAGTCATTGTTTTTCTTATCCTGGCTGATTATTCACGAAGAGGCTACAGGCAAGTTTTGATAAATCAAGTTTAAGATGATGATTTATAGCTAGCAATGTTATAGAAGTGTTCGTGGGTTGTTTTGTTAGTCATTGTCTTTCTCTCCACTAGTATGAAATTGTTCCATCAACCTAAAGTTTGAGGTTCAATCTCCCATCCCACACATTGTCTTTTTATTTCTTCTCTGTAACTAATTATAATTGGGAAAGTTTATGGCTTTGAGACTGGAACATCATTTTGTATTCTAGGAGGGATTCGGTTACAGTTTGTTATTGATGGGAGTTTACTGTGATAGCTTCTTGACTCGTGTTTGGTTCCAATTTGTTAGGTGTTACTCGGAAGATCAGATATATCTGGTTGGGGAGCATTTCTAAAGGTAACATCAAGTTCAATCTATGGTAAACTTATGTTCTAATGCTGCTTCCCTTGCTAAATTGTATCGCCAATTCCAGAATAGTGTTGGCAAACACGAATATCTTGGCGAGTATACTGGGGAGTTAATTTCACATAGGGAGGCTGATAAGCGAGGCAAAATATATGATCGTGAAAACTCGTCATTTCTGTTCAATTTGAATGACCAGGCATGTTTCTGTTCTAACACATCTGGAAACACTAGCATTGCCTCAATTTAATTCATTTTTGGTAGTAACTTGTGGACTCCTAATGCAAGTTCTGACATGCTTTTGTATGGTTTGTTTAGTTTGTTCTTGATGCATACCGAAAGGGTGATAAACTAAAATTTGCTAATCATTCTCCAGATCCGAACTGCTACGCCAAGGTACATGAACATTCTATGCATCTTTTCATCGAAATCTGTTAATAATTCCATAATGCCTCCGTTCAACTTCTAACATCTATTGCAGGTCATCATGGTGGCAGGAGATCACCGGGTTGGTATCTTTGCCAAGGAAAGAATCAGTGCTGGGGAGGAACTCTTTTATGATTATAGATACGAGCCTGATCGAGCCCCGGCTTGGGCTAGGAAGCCTGAGGCATCGGGATCAAAAAAGGATGACGGTGCTCCATCGAGCGGTCGAGCGAAGAAACTCGCTTAATTTAACGATTCATTCGAGACTTGGTAAGTTAAAAATTATTGTTATTCTTTTAGACAAAAGAAGCAGTCCTCATTGATGGTAGATCATAGGTGTTATTCTTGGATCAATTTGTAGAGAAAGATCATTACTTACTTCCATAGGAAAATTTCGACTCGATTTTTACTATCCCTTTTTGTGACCACATTGAAGTGAAAAGCTTGAGGGTTTTGGGGTGGAGAGGATACAGACGTTTATGATTCAAACTGACACTCTGATTGGTTAATTGTTTAAAGAACAGATGGGAGAGAATTCAAAGCCAAGAATTTCATCATTTTCTCCTATGAGTTTGTCAAATTATCTTATTAAATACTTGAAATTTATACGATCTTCCCTTATATGATCTCAATCAAGTATGATCTCAAATTCACTTGATTGATTTGCAAGAGGCTATGTTTGTTTATCATTTGAAGCCATATCTAACAATTCAAGCCGAGTTGCTTTAGCTTGTGACATTTTCTTTCTTATCACTCACCTATCACAATTAAAGTAGATTTGCAAACACGAAAAAGAATACCAATTCCATCGTAGAATGGAGAATAGCATCATGTAAACATAATGAAGAATCTATAAAATAAATTAACATATCATTTGATGATCCGTTAAAATTATGAATAAAAATAGTAGATAAAAAAGGATAGTACTACAAAACCCGAAACCAATCTATTAAAGAAGAATTAAAATGGCATGATATGAAGACAATCAATCTGCAGAATGCAGAAGGGAAGGTGGCCTACCATGTGATGAGCACTCAATTCAAAAAGTACTTCTCAAAGTTAAAAGCATTCAAAAGCTGTCCCCAAATTTCAACTTCAACCCCTCTCATTCATTCATTCATTCATTACCTTATCATTTCAATCCTTTTCATTTCTTAATGAGGAAGAACCTAGAAGTAACATTATTACCCATTTCAACTACTTTTATTTTTGACTTTGGAGAAACAAAAATTAATCACTTTAAACTTAGTTTGAGATAAAATAGCGTTTGGTAAAATTCAATTTTAAATGTAAAAAATATGAAATACTTCTATTTTAAACGTGAATGAAAGATAATACTAAATTGTTGTGATTAACAATTTTGACTAAATAGACTTCCTATCAAAATTTGCTATCATAATTTACATTTTTAATCAATTATTCAAAATGTTATATCATATGCACATTTTGCACTTAAATTTATATCTTTTTTCTTTAAATTATAATCTAACTATAAGCTTATTTAAAAAGAAATAGGTTTAATACATATCTAGAAAACATATGATAATTGTTGAAAGCAAAATTGGTGGCATTGAACCAATCAATTTGAAAATTTTTCAAAATAGATATTGGATTTGTGAGGAATATACTAAATAAACAAAACAATTTTTAATTTATAATTGAAAAATAATGAAAATTTGTTATACTAAAAGTGATTTTAACAAATTTATTCTCAAACAATCTTACTAAACACTCAAACTAAATAAGATGTAATAAAAGCAATTTAGACACAACTTTAGTCCAACTTACATAACTTTTTAAATATTCTACTATTACTTCGATGATTTTATGCATGTTTGAATATAAGAGTGTTTCTAATAATCGAGAAAGTCATTCTTTCTTGACGAACCCTAAAACGATATTCATGAAGTAGAATAAAGTAAGATAGGGTATGAGAAAAAGGAATTTAGAAGTCCTAGAAGATGCAAAAAGGAGATATGGTACAAAACGACATAGTTTCAAGATCCTTAAATTAAATAAAATAAAGTATGAAAGAGAGCAATGAAAAGAAATATAAAGAGGTTTAAGTTTGTCTTAAAATAAGAGAAAAATTAAAGCTAAGGGAAGGAAGAAAAAAATCCCGCGTTTGATACCCAAAATTTGTCATCTTCCCTTTTGCTTTGCTCGATCTTCTTCTCTCTACTGTCTGAGCTCTGCAATGTTATCAAGCAGTTTATGGGAAATTCCTTCTTCGTCTGCCATTTTGTACATCTTTCTGACTCTCTTCTCATTCCTTATTTCCATTTCATTCGCTTGCTTTAATGGAAATTGCCAGGTTCTTGCTTCTTTTTCTACTGAATCTCGATGTGGGTGTTCTTTTTTTTTTTTTTTTTTCCTTTTTCCTTTCTGGGTTTTCATTAAACTTTGAGAATCTTCAGGTTTTGGAAGCTTGTACGGCTGCTACGGATTGTGGGTCAGGTCTCTATTGTGGGAATTGCCCTGCTTCTGGCAAGAACCAACCTGTTTGTACTAGAGGCCAAGCAATCGTTCCCACTTCTGTTGTATGTTTTTTAGTTGATAGATTTCTTTAGAATGGTAATTGAATGATAATATTCGATTTTGTTTGATTTTGATTTGTTTTTTGTTTCTCTGAGATTTAGATTAATGGGTTGCCATTCAACAAGTACACTTGGTTAGTGACTCATAACTCGTTCAGTATTGTTGATGCTCCGCAATTGGATGGAGTTCAGAGATTGACGTTTTACAATCAAGAGGATACTGTAACTAATCAATTAAGAGTATGTGATTTCAAGCTTGTTGTTTATTACCATTTTGATCTGTATGTTTCTTGGATTTCGGAAGACAAATGGTGTGTCTCATCCTTTACGTTATAAATTTGTTTTAGTGTTTTAGATAATTGTTGGACGA
Organism: Cucumis melo; assembly: GCF_025177605.1. Classification (NCBI taxonomy): domain Eukaryota; kingdom Viridiplantae; phylum Streptophyta; class Magnoliopsida; order Cucurbitales; family Cucurbitaceae; genus Cucumis; species Cucumis melo. Next base: position 2,265,054 of record NC_066867.1, on the reverse strand, counting down.
TATAATATTAAATAAACGATTTAACATAGAATTAGAGTAGGTGATCTAGGAGGTCCCGTGTTTAAACCCCTCCAATGTTATATTTACTCTCTAATTAATATGAATTTCGACTTATCGGGTCTTCTAAACATTTCAAGTTGAGAGTGTTAAATTAATATAATATTAAATTCGTCTCCAATTATCAGCTTAACTTTTGGGTCAATAGATGATTTGACATAAATGTTTCATTTTACGCTCTGTTTGTTATATTCAGTTCTTTTACTAGTAAGCATTGTTGATCTTTTATGTTTCTCGATTTCACTTTTTCTTCAGAATGGAGTGAGGGGACTGATGCTGGATATGTATGATTTCCAAAACGATATCTGGCTCTGCCATTCATTCAGGGGACAATGTTTCAACTTCACTGCTTTTGTAATCAATCTTCTTCCATCTTCCACTTTTTTCCCATTTATGATGTTGAAAAATGAAAATGTTGATTGGCCCTTTTGGTTCTGTAAGCAAGATTGTGAATTTGTGACTATTGATATTTGGGTGTTCTCAGCAACCAGCAATTAACACATTAAGAGAAGTGGAAGCATTCTTAACTGAGAACCCAACTGAAATTGTGACCATTATAATTGAAGACTATGTGCATACTCCAAAGGGGTTGATAACTTTATTCACCAATGCTGGGCTGGACAAATACTGGTTTCCAGTGTCCAAGATGCCAAAGAAGGGAGAAGATTGGCCTACAGTCACTGACATGGTGCAACAGAATCATCGGCTTCTTGTTTTCTCATCCATCGCATCAAAGGAAGCCGAGGAAGGAATTGCTTACCAGTGGAAGTACATGTTGGAAAACGAACGTAAGCATAAAGTGAATGCATTGTTATTCTTGACTTTGAGTTTTGTCTTGAATCTTGATGATGAATAAGTTCATAATCTTTGGATTTCAGCTGGTGATCCTGGAGTTGTACCTGGTTCATGCCCAAACCGAAGAGAATCGAAACCACTGAGATCAAGGAGTTCTTCTCTGTTCCTTCAGAATTACTTCCCTACATATCCAGTGGAAGCTGAGGCTTGCAAGGAGCATGCCAATCCACTTTTTAATATGATCTCCACATGCTATAAAGCATCTGGGATCTTGCCAAACTTTTTGGCTGTTAATTTTTACATGGTATGAGTTAGTTCACTTAACAACGAGTATCAACTGAAATTTACAATGAGTAACATATCATGATGAATATCATGCAGAGAAGTGAAGGCGGAGGAGTCTTCGATGCTTTGGATAAGATTAATGGCCAGACGCTATGTGGGTGTAGCACACTTGCTGCCTGCCAGGTTTGTCCAGACAAGTTTTCAAATTGCTCACTATGTTGAAGTTTATTAATATGAACTAGTTTACATTTGGTCAATCACTCCTGAACTTTTTTGTTTCTCAGAATTCTTGGTTTGGTCTAGGCATTTGAGTTTCTTCTTTTGATTTGGTGTTTTGTTTCTCAGAAAGGCTTTTATTTTTAACTTATGGAAATATAAGTAATGTTTATTCCAAAAAAAAAAAAACTGTTTTTCATTGTTTAACCCTTTCCTTTTATATTTGTGATTCTTCTATCCTTTCCTTTTATAGTTTATTATTAAAATAATTGCAAGACATTATATATTTGAATAACAGTGAAAATTCTGTTTTGGGGACATCAAAAACAGCAAATGTTCATTATTTTGCTTCTACCTTCTTGTATAAAAACCAATTCGAGAAATACTTTTAAAAACACAAGGCACCTTTTTTATAACACTTTCCAAAACATGTCAGCTCATCTGTTACGAGTTGACAGTTGTTTTGTGCTTGCCACAACATCCCGTGAACCCATAATTCAACTAATTTATGTTCCATTTTGGGGAATTATCCACAAGATGGTTGGTGGTTTGGTATATTGAATTGTGATTCTGCAAAGTTTATGTTAATGCGACATTGACATCCCCTTAAATATTAATTTACCACGACATCTTATTGGTGCCATTTTCCAGGCTGGAGCTCCTCCCGGTACTTGCAAGAGTATTCCAGCACCTAACACTGGCTCAATGAGCAGTACCTCTGGCAGCTTTACCGGGTCTGTTCAATTCTCGAAATCATCAGCTTCGAGAGTCCATTCGCCGAATCTCTTGGTCCTATGGCTTTTCTACTTACCATTGTTGGCATTCTTAAAAACGACAATCAACACTCATCTAATTGGATTTTGAGCAAGTATTCATGGAGGTTAATGTAGTATATTGTATGTAAAGATTGAGTCATACCTGATGTGCATCCCGGCCATCTTATAGAGATTATTAGAGTGATAGACTCTAACATTAAAGGAAACATATTTTGAGATTTTCATCCAGGGAAGGTAAGTTGTTGCGGAGTTACAGGAGGATCCAAAACCGAAATAGATCGAGCATATGACACGAGCTAGTTCAGGTGTGCAAAATGCTTCACCATGTCACATTTGCTTCATCATTGTTCTAGGATGTAATGCAATTTTCATTAGGATTTGTGTTTATTAAGCTTTGTTCTCTCTTCTGAAATTTGTGTTAGCTTTCCTAATGGTTTCTCAAAAGTGTTTAAGCTTCTCGACCTTGTTAGGCATTTTTATAAACACAAGAAGATGGACAAATTTTTCTTGGAACTAGAAGTGACAATTGGAATATTTGAATTTTATAGAATTGTTGACAAAATGTTCTTTCTTGACAAGCTGTTTGGGAATTTTTACTTATTCAAAATAAACATTTCGTATTAAGGTCCTTTTTGGATATGAGAGATGAGAAAGAAGATTAGATTACCAAAGATTATTCTATATTTTACTAGTCTTAGTTTTTTAAAGTTGATGGGAGAGGTCAAACCGTCGACTTTTAATATGGTAATTGATGCTATTATTTATTGAGCAACACAAGAATTAAGAAGTTTTATATTTTTTATTATTTCATATTTCATCTTGTTAATAAAATATATTCTCTTGAAACAAGAAAATAATTCTTCTCTCTTGGTACAATTAATTTTCTTTTGAAAAATAATTGTCGAGTGCATCAAGGGTTATACGTATATTTGTACTTATATTTTTTCCATCTATGTGAGACCTCAAGATGCATAGAGATCGGTGTAATTTGTTACGGGACCTATTGTTCTTGATTTTTAATCTCTCTATATTTCAGGTTTCCTTGGAGGCAAAATGAAACAATGAGTGGGTGTAAGGCAATCATCTCTCTTATGGATTATATTGAAGACTTCTTTATATACTTTTGTTTGTTCTGATTTGCTTCCTATCTTAATTGGATAATTGTCTCACTCAATTCATTATACCACCATTCATCTTTGCCTAACGCCCCTACTATTCAAACTTGTTTGAGAGAGATTGAATATATCAAAATCATTCTCTTAAATTAGACTTATGTATTTGATATTCTTTAACAAATTCTCACTTACCTATAATAAATACTATTTTAAAATTCTCATATACTGCAATTTTTACTATTTAAATTTTTTTTTTTACAATATTTACTATCTTTTGATTAAACTAAAATAGTTTTCACCACAAACACATTATTATAATTCAAGCTAAAATAATCTCTCTCACAAATGCAAACTAGTCCCAAACACTCCCAGACTTAAATTTTACTATATATCTAATTTGGATAACAAATGGAAACTATTAGAAGAATCTTGATTCTTAGGTCCCAAAGAAATGTAATTATGGGACAATCTGAATATAAACACATTTAGCTCGAAAATATGCGAGCTTAGTTTTTACATACAATTATATTTACACTAGAAGAGAGTATAATTTAGTTTTAAATGATCTGAACGTAACACAATCAGCTTTATTGGGGGAATGATAACAAATCTAATATTTTACTTTTAATGAAGAAAAACACAAAGATGAAGACATATACATACAATAGAAGCTTTACAGGACATATGAAGAATATTTTAATAGCATATTTTCACACAACAGGCCACATAGAATTAAGCAGACTTCTTGATTTTATTTGAAGGGATGGACTTATCGCAACCAAACCAATGAAGCAGTCTACAGGAACCCTCATTCCCCAAACATTTATCGACTCGAGTTTTCGGCATTTACTTACAAGAATAAGAAGTCCGGTCTCTGTTACATGGCGACAGCTCCAAAGGACAATGGTCTGCAGGATTAATAAAGATATGGACTTGGTTAAAGATTGTGTGCAACACATGTAGGTATTATTGTATAGGGAGTGAAGGAGATGCTTAGAATAATAACCTTCAAATTTGGGCAGCTATCTGCAATTGCATATAGAGATACGTCTGTGACAAAGGTTCCACCAATATTCAAGTTTTGTAAAGAGTTGGCTCTGGAAATCTGGGAAGACAAGCAAATATAGTTTTAGGAGAAGGAAGTCATATGTTAGTAAACTACGTAAGATATTGAAATGTGGAAAAAAGTATGTATTTTGGAACAAAAGTAAAGTGAAAGCACATGTGGAATACAAATTTTTTATACGTGGGTGGAGGGATTTGGATTTTTTTTTCTTATTGTTTTATAACCACAAATGCAAACTTCAACTAATCATTCGAGAGAGTTTGTTTGAACCTATAACATTCGATTGTCAAGAAAACTTGTAAAATATTAAATTCTAGGTATGTGGCAATATGGATTATACCTTTTAAGACAACCTCATGATGACTTTAGGAATTTGGGTCTCTAACATTTTGATTGAGAATACATAATTTGGGCGAGTTAATTTCCGCCTATGAAGTACCATTTTTTGAAAGTAGTTTCTTGTTTTTTCTCTTATGAAGATTTATTTCTAAGAACAAGTGGAACCTTACTTCCAAAAATCATGCATTTCCAAAATTTCTGAAGTAGAGAGAACAAGAAAATGTTGCCAAAAACTTCCTCCTAAAGTCCTAAAGTCCTGTAAAGAACATAAAATTTCAGGACAAAGAGAATTTCTCTAACCGGTGTTTACTTTTGGATGGACTCTAGAATATCCAAAACTACGAACGACATATATTCTGGATGATGAACAATTTAGAGAAATCCAATAGTTCAAATCCCATCTAAACTCATTCTCCAATAACAAATCAAGGTCTATTTCTTTAGAAATGTTTGTTCTAAGATAAGATAATATTGAATTCATACCAGTTGCACAACACCCTTGTCGGTGATCCCTGCCATACCCCAAAGCGAAATGGACTTGAGGTTGGGAATGCACTTTGCAAGAGAGATTTCATATAATCCATGGTCTGTTATTTGGCAACCCCAACGGCTCCTTGAGCTGAAGAACACGAACCATAAACATCAATAATTTAACACCAGATTTACAAACACAATTTCAAAGAACCTTCTCCCTAGATTATTCCCAAACAACCTCACAATCTCAAGATAAACCTCTGTTTTTGTGGTTCGTAATCGGAAAGCGAAGCCAATTGAATCGATTAGCGAATTCAAAAAACTAGTTTCATCTCACAACACACAACACCAGTAACTATCTGCAATCAGAAACTACTCGAAGAAAAGCAAACTGATGAAAATTTCACTGAAATTTCAAGAGAGACAGAGATTACATGTCGAGCTCCCGAAGACTGTAGGCATGGCGAATAAGGCGAGCAGTGGAATTATCATCCATCTTCCAACCAGCAAAGCTCAAACTCTTCCTCCTACCGAGAGACAATTTAACTCCTTCCTTCCATTTTCTACATACGCCGCACGCCCTGCGTTTTTCCACAATCGCATAAACCCTCAAATTTAGGGGGAAATAAAAATAGCAATTGAAGAAAAAAAATTCAACAAAGCCGAAATTGAAAATGAATTACTGAGCCAAATCGGTGAAGGAGGTGATCATAGCAAAAATATGAGCCAATAGGTCAATCGGCAATCGATCAATCTCCGGTTCCAACTCCATCTCTACCGACCACACAACAGCCGAATCCATTGTAGCCGTATATCAATTTGGAAGAAGAAGAAGAAGAAGAAGAAGTTTGCGGCGTTGAAAAACGAGGAAATTCACGAGTTGAATTCGTTACTTTTGGCAAAAGATAAGCATAAAAAAGGAAACGGAAGATTCAAAGAAGAGAGAGAAAGAGAGAAGATGTTGACATGATTTCGCCACCATTTCAAGAATCTGAGCTCCAAACATATCCAAATTATATGATACGAACGTACATTTTGTTGGGTATTTTCATGAATTTAGGAAACCTCCATAATGGAATTACTCATCTTGTCTTATTCTCTCGCAAAAACTTCGCTGTATTTGAATTCATCCGACGAATTTAGTCCCAATAAATTTTGAATTTAGTTCCTTGCAGTTAGTTTAAGTTTAAGTTTGAGTAATGAATAGCTGTTCCCAAACCAAAAAACCACTCTTAGAGTTTGTTTAGTTTTCTCAACAGATTATAATGCAATTCAAAATTCATTCTTATATAGTGTTTTCGGTCTCATTCTTAACACCAAATTCATGCTCTCCTCAATTTGTTATGTATTCCAATTTCAAGTAATTCAAACACTCCCTTAGTTTTTTAATTTTTAATTACAGACCCAATTCTCATTAATATTTAACTTATTTAAATAATAAAATCTACCCAAAATATTAACAAATATAACCAAATTTTAATTTTATAGTTATCGGTATCTATAGAATATTTTGTCCTATTTGTAAATATTTTGTCCTATTTTGTTCTATTTGAAATCAGCTTGTAATTATAGTTAATTATGATCAATTTTAATTAGTTTTAATGATGATAATGTAGTGTGAAATATCGTGGTTGAAAATCTAAATCTTAAAACATAAAAAGCAAAATTGAAATAAAATTCAAACTTCAAGCCTTCGAGGATAAACGTGCTTGAAACTAAAGACCAAATAAAAGTATACTCAAAGACCTAGAGACTAAAAATTGGGTGTAAATTAACGTACTTACTAAAGCTTGGGATTCTAATTAATATCATTATTAATTAAGTATAGATTGATACAACCCCTAAGTTCATATTTTTCAATAAATTTGTAGATTAATTAGGTAGGTAAGTTTCATACTCCCCACCTATAGGCAACAAAAATTACGTATTTTCTAAAAAATAGTGGCAGATATAACAATTAGATTCAAAATAATTAAGTATATAGCAACATTTTAAAAAATTGCAAATATAACAAAATTTGTCAAAATCTATCGATGATAGAGGAGTCTATCACTAATAAACCATGTTACAAATATTGCTATATTTATGATTTTTAGAAAATGTTGCTATATATTTAATTATTATTACTAAAATTGTTATTTATTATAATTACGTTTTTTAATCTTTTTCTTTTAAATGAAAAGTTGACTCGGGCCAGAGTGCAATAGAATTTACACAAAAGACAAGTGCATCCCGAATGCATCTAAGTTTTTCTGATAATAAATTGATACATTTACACTTATTATACAACACCGTCGAAACAAACCTATTAATATATGTTTTCTTTTAAAAACTTTTTTTTATTGTTTCTAAAACTTTTTCATCAAGATCAAAGCATTTGAACCAACTAAATGGCACTAGTGAAACAAATGTTTGGTGTACAACCAAATAATAGAGTATCGTAGATTATAATAGCTACTTAGACCAAGAAGGCATTTTATGAGACGCATTATTTATTCCATTAGATAAATGACCTTTGAAAGGTAATTATCAAAGGTCATTATCACGATGACTTGGATAAAAAAGACATTTCGCCCTACAGTTATCGAGCTTCGTTTTTATATACCCTTATATTTATTGTAATTATCATGTGTAACACTTTATTAAGACTAATAATTAAGCAGATATAACAACATTTAAATTAAAACGATAAAAATAGCAAAACATATCTCACTAATATACTCTTAGATTCCACATATATATATAGAATCGTGGACACATTTTTTGGTTATATCTGAAGTGACATATTACTATATTTTACACCCACGTAGAATCAAGAACACTTCTTGATTTTATTTGAAGTGATGGACTTATCGCAACCAAACCGACGAAACAGTCGACAGGAACCCTCATTGCCCAAACGTTTATTGACTCGAGTTTGCAACATTTACGTACGAGAATAAGAAGTCCGCTCTCCGTTACAAGGCGACAGCACCATAGGACAATGGTATGCAGAATTAAGAAAAGAGACTATGCACTGATCATTGAAGATGGAAGGAGATTATTGAGAATATAATTAATCACCTTTAAATTTGGACAATTGTTTGCTATTGCAAGCAATGGTATGTCTGTTATATAGGTGCCACCAATATTGAGGTTTTGCAAGGAGTTGGCTCTTGAAATCTTTGATCAACACAATCAAAATGGAGTGTTAGCAAAAGGGAAGTGGAAATATTGGTTAATGAATTGTGAAAGGGCATCGAATATATACAAAGTGGATGTTAACATGCTTAACCGTATAAACTCGAACTAAGATAGTTTGCATCTTTAAACATAGGTTGATATAGCCAAGACTCCAAATACAAATTAAAAAAATCTCCACTGTGAACTCGGCATAAGATTATTATAACTAGTTCAACCGAAAACTCTTTAATTTTCTACCTTTTAAAACAATTAAAGTCAAGTAAAACTTATAGAAATTAAGGCGGGTAACTATTTTGTTTTTCGGTTTTTTGTCTTTGAAAATTAAATCACTTCTACTGAATTTTCCACAATGATTATAATTTTCGTAAGCTAGACAATTTAGTGTTGTTAAGAGTCAAATTCCAAAAATAAAAACAAAATTTAGAAAACATAAATCATCTTGAAACATTTATACATCATGGAAGCAGTATGTCTAAACCCAACAATCCAAGACGAAGAAAAAGAATCTATAAACAAACAAAAATCTTTTTCAGTTGTCTTAGTAACTAAACTAAATGTGAATGATGATTAATCGAGATAGAGAGGTAAGACAATATCCATACCAATTGCACAACGCCCTTGTCGGTGATCCCTACCATACCCCAAAGAGAAATGGACTTAAGATTAGGAATGCACTTCGCAAGAGAGATTTGGTTCAATCCATGATCTGTTATTTGGCAACCCCAATGGCTTCTCGAGCTAAAAATCCAAAAAAGATATAGATATTACTAAGAGAATCATAGAAGTTTATTTCTTCTCTGAGGACTATACTAACATCTTTTTTCTCGAAAACAAGTTATCCACGTTATTTCTCTAATTGTTTTAGTCATTCATATGATCGAATAAATTAAGAACAAGAAATTGACAAAACTAGCACCCTTTTTTGTTTTAGATTTAAAAAATAGTACGGTTTTAGAAAATTCTTAATTTTATTTATCTCAAAATCAATCTTGATCGAGATCGACCCTGAGATTCTTTCCAAATTTTAAAAACTTCTTTGAAAGATTTATCTCGGTCTCTCTCACTCGAATGCATCATAAAGATTTCTAACAATTTTGTAATGGATACAAACATGGTTAGAGAATGATTACAAATCGAGCTCTCGAAGACTATGTTCATGGCGAATAAGACGAGCAGTGGAATCATCCTTCATTTTCCAACCAGCAAAGCTCAAACTCTTTCTTCTTCCAATTGACATTTCAACTCCATCTTTCCATTTTCTACACACTCCCCTCGCCCTATTAACAGAACAATCCAACAAAATCAAAACACATTCATAAAGAAAAAGTAGAAGAAGAAGAAGAAAAAATAAAACCAAAATTACTGAGCCAAATCGCTGAAGTATGTTATCATAGCAAAAATATCGGCCAATATATAGATCAATCGGTAACCGATCAATCTCCACCGCCGACTCCATCGCTTCTCCTCTCTGGTGTTGTTCTTCACTTCGTATTTCAATTTTCTTTGACACAGAGGAAAGGGGTTGAGAAAATAAGCATTTATAAACAATGATTTGACATCGTATTCATATTGCTCAATTAACATTGTTTGAAGATTCTGAGCTCCAAAGAAATCCACACAAAAATGAAAATATATAGGATAATTTGTTGTGGTCTTAAACATTCATGGGCCACTTTTTAATTTAGTTTGGAGAAGATGAAATCTGTCATGTCTTTCGAAATTGAGGTTTTCTTTGCCCTTCGTTGGCATCATATTCAAGTGGTAATCGCCTTTTGCTTCAACCTCTTCTTTCTTTCTTTCAATTTCATCTCTTTCTTTCTAACTCTCTTGTGTTGGTCTCCTCTCTCACTCACTATAGCTCTCTCTCCCTTTCAATTGCATTTAATGTTTTCCATTTCAAGCTCACTTTATATAATTATTTCAATTCAACTTCTAATTTGCTAAGTTTTAGTAAAATTAACGCATTGACTTTTTTCGGGAAGAAATAACGATTGAGTATCTAAATTAATTTGTTTGTAAAAGTTTAGAAGTCCGGCGTATATATTCAAACAAAGTTTAATGTTTAATTTATGCAATTCAAAGTTTAAAGATATTAATTAATCAAAAGATAAAAAGTTGTAGCAGCCCTTTTTTAAAAAAAAAACTCAATTATATTAGTAAGTTCTCAAACTCATTTTGAGCCTTAGGTTTTGAGATGGGTCCATGGAATCACTTCATGAGAACCTCAATCATCATCCAATCGCTCTCGTTCCCTATGCAACCATCATAACCATCTTCACCATTTAAATTTTATTTTTATTAGTTTAAAAAGAAAAAAATATTGTCGATAATGAAGAAAAATACTTGAGTATAACATCCATGATGTTTGTATTGTTTTTATTCGTTGAGGTCCACCACCTCGTACACACGCTCTAGTTTGTGCACTATTATGAATATGAATATGATAAACTATCAGGGTTGCAATCAACTCGACCAAACCCGATTACCACTTTCGCGAAAAAAAAGGGTCTTGGACTTGGTCCTTCCTAGGGCTAACCTTGAATAATGTGTGGACTCCTAGGATATGTTGGGCTTAAAGGTCCATTTAGGTGGATTTAGGCCCAATTGGGATCATGTCCCCTAAAATGGTGAAAAATATTCCATAACCTTTTCTTTTAGAATTAATCAATGAAAAAATCATTACATTATTAAATTGGTTTTTGTTTAAGTTTGCAAAGACCCTATTGCTCAAATTTAAGTCATTTGGCTTTTTCTTTTTCCGTACAAGGTGTTTTAGAAAACTTGATGTCGGAGAAACGATCGACTCAACTTAACTTGATATGAATTAAGATGTCCTTAGTACTACCTTTGAAATAAATTACATGTTCAAGAGCCAATAAACTACAATTGATATTGAATTCTTACATTTAAGAGGATGTAAACTCAATTGAGAAGATTAAAGTAGCAGCAATTGCTCGAAAGCTTTATAATTTATTTAAGCTGATGCTAGATGATGAACTAATTGAACTTTGTAATTTATTTTATTTTGCAAAATCATACATTAATTTTTAGGTTATTTTATCATTGGACTCATATATGTTTATTTGGATTTTTAGTTCTTTTTGAGTTATAGGTAAAACGGATTTTTAAGTCCATTTAGTGTAGTGGGTCGGGTTTAAAAAGTATGGAAACAAAATACAACACATTAATTTTTTATATTTTTGAGATTTAGGGTTTTCAATTAATGAAAATTCTTTGGTAGATGACAAAGCCTCATCACCAATATTTTACAATCTTTGATTCAGGGTTGCATGTCAAAAACATTCAGGTAAGTTCAATCACTTGTGAAATATTCGAACTTGAAGCAAAGAAATAGTTCTCCTTATCTTTTGGTTTTAAATCAAAGGGCAATTAATCCAAATCTAATCATTTCTTTTAGATTGTTGTCAAATTATTTTTTGGACATTTTAGAATTTGATGTCAAAGGTTTACCAATTGGATTCCTAATTTTCAAATCTTAGATTTTTTTCATATCATAACCCGTGCATTTTGGATTGAGTTATTAACTCGTTTTGGCTCAAATACATGAAAGTTTTATGAGTTGGGTTAGTTCATAAGTTCATCTACAGTAATCATAACCAAAGTCTATCATTTGGTAGAATTTAAAATTTTTCTATATTTGGTAAATATTTTGATTCATTATGCTGTATCTTTAAAATTGTCAACAAACAAATTAAATATCATTAATAACATGGAAACAAAAGCAATAATGAAGTCCCAAACTATTAAATTAGGGTAAACAATGGAGAACAGAAAATAATAATTAGTATAGTTTAATACTTGTTTAGTTGTTAATTTACATTAATTAGTGTTTAAATTAAAATTAATTATTTTAATTATTATGTTGTTTTCTTGTAAGTCAAGAAATAGACAATATAGGTTTGTAATTAATTGGTTGTTCTTTGAAAACATCGCCTCTTTGCAAGGGATGAATTTCTCTTCATCGATCGTGGATTTGACCTAATACTTCAATTCGACTACATAAAATAATAGAGGAACTTTGACATGAGATCTTAAAAATGTCTCTCAACATTTTTTCTCTTTGATTTATTGTTCTTAAATTGAATTTTACTTTCTTAAGTTGTCGATTTGAGCTAATTATAGAATTATGAAATCAACAATTAAGGAAACAGAAAACATAAGCATACAGTAAATCAACACGGTTTACAAACAATGTGTTAATTATCACATCTGCATGGAGGGAGAGTGCAATTTTATAATGGGATAGATGCGTCTTTAGGGTTATAGAATTTATTGTATAACAAACTCCTCTAAACTCTATGACCAAAACCGTAAGTAACAAAAATTTCAACTTAGAAATCTTGAATTTGGACCTAAAGAGACTGAAAGACCCAATTACCACTTGATCAACTAATAATACTGATGCAAAATGAGAAAGACTCATGAGCCTACGTTAAATCTGTCGGAAGGTAGTAAGATTTTGTATAGATATCTTAGATGACAACGAAATCACAACATTGTTTACTTGTATTATTATATATATACATAGATATTACCAATTTATTATTATTGTTATTAAAAAGAAGAACAAAAAAACATTTTATCTCATTTGTGGTGGCGCCAACCACATAGTATCAAAATCCAACATGACTCTCTTTTTCTTTTTCTTTTTCTTTTTCTTCTTCTTTTACTTTTTTTTATTAAAGAAAAATATATACAATACTCTCTTTCTTCATGACAATGATATCAAAAATATATATTTGTTTATTAAAAAAGTAGCTTTTTGTTGATTAAAGGAACTTTTTGTCTAAAACCTTTCAACTATTCTTCATTGTTGTACCTTTGAAAGTAGAATAGTACATATAAGAATGAATATATATTTATACTTTGTTCATACCCCCATTATAGTTTTAATTTTGAAATTTATTTTACCATTTAAAACAATTTTTGTTCGTTTACTTTTGAATTTCTTTTATTTTACATAGTTCTCAAATTATTTTGAAAATTAATTTAACTCCAATTTTTTTTTGTTGAAAAAAAAACTATATAACAATTTGGTCCTTGTTATATTAGTTCTTTCTTCGATTATTATCGTTTTTCAATGCTCATCCCTACCTTTATATAGTTTGAAAATGAAATATCATTCTCGTATTCACATGTTAATACATTTATTTAAAAAGTTATATCATTAATTTTTTTTAATAAAAAAAAAAGGAAGAAGAAAACTCAAAATACAAAAATAGATAATTGGAGGACCTAAATGAAAATTTACACCTTCTTTATTAAGTTTTGAACGAACAAGCTATAATAAAATTTGAAATGTATAAAATTAGACAAAGTAATTGAAGGTTAATTATGAATTTTTTTTTTAAGAGAAAAATGAATGAAACAACAAACAAATAGAAACAAAAGTTGTAAAATTCCAAAATAGTATTTGATATGGGATTTTATAATATGCTTAAACCAACATAGAAAAGCACAATTAATCGAATACATTACATTTCTAATCATCTTGAAGTGATTACTTTTGAAATTGAAATCTATATGTATATATAATATATAGTAGAGGTTGCGTTGCCTTGAATTTGCCAAGAATATTCCATGTTAAAATTGATGAATGTCCATAATTAAAATCGTTATGATCACCTTAGCATTAAACCAAAATTTAAGGTCACTCCAAGAACTTCAAACAAAGGTGACTTTCCATTCTTGACTTGTACCTTTAAATATACTAGCAAGTATTGATCGGTCGGGTTGTTTCGTTCGATCAAATCAACAACGAATTGACTATGAACGGTTTAAGTAAATGTGTCAAACCGATCATGACCATAAAGAAGTACAAATCAAGCGTTGGTTGATCGATTTAGATTATTTTGAGTCTTTAAAATTTTTTAAAAATGTTGCCGGTTTGGAAAACTGACCGAATATCTTCTTATTTCAAACAACCGTCTTTGATTTGGTATGTCGGTTCTGTTTTTCAATCTATCATGCTCACACCCTAGCAAAAATGGTATTTACATTTATATAAGACCAGTTCATTGTAAGTGTCATACACATGAAGTTTGAAAAAGAAAAAAGAATGAGATTTGTGACATTTTAAAAGGTAAAAGACGTGTTTGTTAATTCAAAGATAGCACTTTGACCCAAATATTGTAAGTGGAAAAGGATGTATTATGGTTAGGTTGTAATGTTTCATATTTATAGTTTAAATCATCGCACTGATACATAAGAGATTACACTACTTTGCATGTCATCCCTCCGAGAAAAATTATATGGATAAAATGGAGACGTTTTCGTATATTTGTGTATATAGATAGAAATTTAAAATATACAACGGCTAGAACTACTTACCTAATCAGTAAATCAATTTGGAAATGATTAAGTAAGATTTAAAGAAGTGATGCAAATTTCAATCTCCATTCTATCCAAGATGCATAAAAAAAGTTGAAAAGGTATAGATAAATTGTTAAATTTGAATAGTAGATTTCTATCCTATCGAGAATCGTAGAAAAGTATAGTATTAATTCTAACCATTCTTCGATAATTTATTTACGAAATCATAACAACTAAATTCAAACCCTTATCTAATGTCTAATGTATGAGTATAAAAGGAAAAAGAAGAAAGCTCGTAACTTTGATTTGGTGGTCAGTTACTCTCTTCTTTTTCGTTGTCTTTTTAACGGTCTCCTTCTCTCTCTCTCTCTCGCTCTCGGTTGTGTGATGTACGATCGAGTTCCGATATCCACTTTCTTTCCTTCTTCCTCCATGTTCAACACTTCCCGCGAATTTCCTTTCTAAGGTTTCGTTTTTCTCTACAAATTCAATTCATTCTCTCTAAACCTTGAGCTTTTTTACTTTTTCCCTGATGGCCGAGAAATCAAACGGGCCTAGAAATGGCGATTGTTCCAGTCGGGTCATTCATGGCCCAACCAACCCCATGGTTTCTCCTTTGTTAACCGATCTTTATCAGTTCACTATGGCTTATGCTTATTGGAAAGCCGGCAAGCATAACGAGCGAGCTGTGTTAGTTCTTTCTTCTTCTTCTCTCTTTTATATAATGCTTTTGTTGTTTTTGTTGGGAATGGAAATTCATTTTTTTTTCAATTGGGGTTGCTCTATTTCTCTTGATTTTTTTTTTGTTTCTTTATTACTTTGGCTGTCGTGTTTGATTTTCAAATTGTTTGCTACTGAGTTGGGAACTTGTGAAATTGAGTCGAGGGGGGAGGTTATTACTGTTTGAATTAGGAATATTAGTGTTTAAGTATATATTCGTGAAGAGTTTAGGATTCTGACTTGGTGGTGTTGCATGAATTGCAAAAGAACAATTCATTATCTGGTGAAACCCATGTTTCTGTTTTGCGTTCTATGCCCTTTGGACTATTTCATTCCTTCTCAATGAAAACAAAGTTTATAACTTTCAAATAATAATAATAATAATTTTTTAAGAAAGGCTCTGTGTTAATTAAAAGATCCCTCGAACGCCTTACTCGCCCACATACTTTCTATGGCTTTGAACGTTTGGCCTGGATTTTTTTTTTTTTTTTTTTGCACTCCGTTGGGGTTTGCTATCGAGTAATTTCTGTATTTAATTCTCGTTTCTAAAAAATTCTGGTTATTTTCATATGATACTATTGCTTAATTCTTTTTCCTCAAATGCGATTATAATTAGCTCTCTTGGTGCATTGTCTTTGTGAAGGAACAACTAATTGCTGGTAGGTAATACATTAATCTGGGTTTCAAATTGTCATTTCTAACTACCATGAATTGGTCTACTAGTCAGTAAGGGCCATGAAAACAATTAAAGGCTTTGAGGGAATGAGTTCGACCTTGAGAATAGTCAAGGTGTGTATCAGCTAGTGTAGGCGCTCTTGAATATATATGTATATATAAAAGAAGTTTTTATTTCTGAATTTTGAAGTGGAAGTGTCTGTGTACAACTAATATGGTTCATCAATCACGTTGATTCTACTTTTCTAAATGAACAAAATCTTTATTTTGAATTAACAACCTACAATCTTCTTCTGTTACGAGGTTAAACAATTTTATTGGAGCTTTTGCTCTAGCTGTTTTATTACTTGAAGCTGTAGATGATACACTAGTCTAGTTTGGACTCAAGGGTATGTTTTTAACCAATTGAGTTTTGCTCAAGTTGGTGGCTTGAATATTGTTATTTCTAACTTGTGAAGTGTCTTTGTAATGCTAATCTGCAAAAGCATATTAAGCTTCAAAAACAAATCCAAAGTTTGGATGTTGGAAATTAATCTTGGCATTTCATTAACTGGTTTGAGCATTGGCTGCATCTAATATTTATTTTTTTTAATAAATAGAACTAAATCCAGCCTTTTTAGGATATTACGTTTACGACAATATCTAGAAGTTGAAAGTCTGGTTTTCCCAACATGGTTGATTTGCCAGGGCAATTCAATTTTTTTTTTCATTCTATAGAAACCATATCGGCTCTCCAAGGCCTTGTAAGTTATGATACAGCCTTTGAGGGAGAAAATATGCTTATTTTTATTTAGAGGCCTTTTTTGTTAAATTTTTGTGGTCCAGGTTTGATTTATATTTTCGGAAGAATCCTTTTGGTGGTGAATATACAATTTTTGCTGGTTTAGAAGAGTGCATAAGACTTATTGCTAATTTCAAATTCACAGAGGAAGAAATCTCTTTTATCAAGAAGTCTTTACCTTCATCCTGTGAGGTAACCAAATTTACTGATTATGTGTTTGGTATACACTGATTATGTGGTTGGTATACACGTCAACTTTTATTTTGGTATATGTGGTAGACACTTCGTATTTTAATTAATCAGATGTTGCATTTATGTGGTAGCCCATGCATTATCTATGATTAAAATTGGCACATGTCACTTCCTTTGTTCAACACAAGATACAAGGGCACGCACCATTAACTCTTAGTGATTATAAAGATAAGGTAAAAAAGGAGACATAGTCTTGATACCCAAATGTTATAGGATCAGACAGGCTGTCCCGTGAGAATAGTCGAAGTGCGCAAAAGCTAGCCCAAATGTTACAGAAATAGAAATACATTTCAATGTACCTAAGAGGTGTACCTTACTTAATAAAGTATTCCTCAATTGATTTGCACGTTGTTCCTTACATTAGATAAAGCACACATATGGTAGTTAACATATCAACCACATTAGTTATATTTCATTGTAACTTTAAAATGCAATTTTGATAACTCGGTGACGTTCATAAGGCTCCTTGTTTGGTGAGTTAACTCCTACAGGAATCACTTGTTCTGATGCTGAAGAACTTTTGTTGATTAAAAATAGGATGCGTTCTACGATTATCTTAGAGGAATCGACTGTTCTGATGTTGAAGTCTATGCTATTTCAGAGGGGTCAGTTGTTTTCCCAAAGGTGCCCCTAGTGAGGGTTGAAGGGCCAGTTGCCGTAAGTGTCAAGAAAATTTTCCCCTACTGAAATAGTTAACACTGGATTTGGGAATGTATTTTATTTCTTTGTATTCATCCGAGATATTCTTACTAATTCACATTTCTACCTTTTTTATTTCAGGTAGTTCAATTACTTGAAACTCCATTTGTAAATCTTATTAATTATGCATCGTTAGTTGCCACAAATGCTGCAAGACATCGTTTTGTTGCTGGAAAATCTAAAATTCTTCTCGAGTTTGGACTTCGACGAGCTCAGGTTTCTATTTCTTTCATTGCTTACCTTTCTTAGTTCTAAATTTTGTTCATTCTCATCCAAAAGAAATTTTTACTTGGTTTTAGGGACCTGATGGTGGAATTAGCGCCTCAAAGTACTGCTATATTGGAGGATTCGATGCAACAAGGTAACCTTTCATCTCTACCAATCATCTTGCGTTGATTATTATTATTGTTGTTGTTATTGATAGAAACAAACATTTCATTTGATGTAACAAGGTAACCTTTCATCTCTGGCAATAATCTTGGGTCATATAATTTACTTTTTCTTTATTTTAAAAGATAGCACCCGTGTCCTTTCTGGTAATGATCTTTTGACGGTTTTTTTGTTTCTTTTTGACCTATAATTTCTTTATGAACTTATTCCTTAGTTACTCTTAAGTTAACAAAAGTAGCTTTTTATGGGGGAAAGAGATTGCACCAGTTGATCTGTTACTGCTGATTGTTTCCTATCATATTCAGAGGAAGTAAAAGGTTGCATCTGGCTGCCATTCCTTCCCTTCTTACTGTATATATTAGCTCGAGTTAGAGGATGTAAAAGTTCCCGTTTTTTTGAGTTTGATGGTGGTATACATACTATGAGATCAGTGAAACTGCCGGTAAATTGGCGAGATAGTCCTGAAACTAGAAAAAAGAGTACTCGCCAATCTCTATCAGCAGCTTCTAACTTTTAATATAAGCTAAAATATACTCCTTTTCTCTTTTACACAGCAATGTTGCAGCTGGGAGATTATTTGGCATACCACTTCGTGGGACACATTCACATGCATTTGTTAGCTCATTTATGGTTTGTTATTCTCTAATTACACTTGCTAGCTTCTTTCCCAACTTTTTGATGTAGTGGTAAATGTGAAATGCAAAGAATGGGGAACTTTATTTTCTTGCCCAAACACACGTTAGATAAAAACGCTGTCTCATGAAAGGTGATGGAACTATAGAAAAAGTTGTGAATGGAGATGTTAAACAAAATACCTTCCTAGTGGCATATATAGGAAAAGGAATTTAACAAAAGTACATCTTCTTTTTCAGTAGGAAACTTACCGATAAGATAAAACTATAAAAGGTGAGAGAACTTTCCTTTTTGAAGGAAATTACAAAAAGAAAAAAAAAACCCTTTGACTCGATCTAGGAGAAGTTTTTACCTCAAGAACTTAGACTCGAGACATCAAGAGCAAGCTAAAAATAGAACATATTTACAAAAGCAATGGTCACTCTCTTCCTCATAAAAAGTTTTCCTATTACTTTCCAGCCAATCATGTGCTCGGAGAGAGCAGCTCAGGAAAAGATATAGAAACCAGGCTCCACAAATTTGAAATGCTTGATTTCAATGAGTGTGGTTACATACAGGTGGTTAATTCTCCCTGAGGGAGTTGTTTCTCTTCCCTTTTCCAATATAGCTTTGCCTACAACGAAAAATGTTTGTCCCGAGGAGTTTCATAGTACTCCTTTAATTGGACAATAGAGACATAGGCTATATTGGTGAAAAGAGGTGTTACTTTGCACTAAGGGATGACCAGAAAAACTTTTCGAGTCATAGAACCCATGGTAAGGTTGCTGGTTTTCACAAAAAGTTTTATATTCCTTTCATTACATGTGCATAAAAATGCCCTGATGATGAGTTTCCAAAGAAGTTCTTTTCCTTTTGAGGGGTGACCCTCAATAGTGAGATGGACAGAACTAAGTGGGCCATTGGTTAGCAACAGACCAGGAGAACCTTGATAATATATCATTTCAAGCCAATTAATAACTCTCTTAAGTTGAAATATTTTGGGCTTTTCACTTGTCACATAAACACCATTATGTCAGAAGCATTTATCAGTTTTAGTTTATTGCTATATAATATCAATGATCATGTCTGATTTGCAGAGCCCAGATGAGATCATAGATAAATCACTTCGTAGCAGTGATGGCTCACGCACTTGTGAAGATTTTCTTAGTGCAGTTCAAACGTTGTTAAATAAGATTCAGGTATTCGACCATTATGCTTTTGAGGTTTTGTTCTCTGTTAATTTACAAATCCAAAGAGGGAGTTTATGAGTTTCAGGTAGGCAGTGGCAGTGGCAGTTTTCTGAAAACAGTTTGTGGTGTCTGGGTTATCATAATTTTTAGAGTGTCTGATTTATTATAATTTTACTTCTATCAATACGGTCTTATATTAATTATTTTTTGATTTCCGGTTCTTATCAACTAGCAATGAATTTGTTTGTCACTTAGATTACTAAGTTAGATTCTTTATCAGGCTTAGTTGGTATCTTCTACAAATTGAGGGGGTGGGGATTCACAACTTATTTTCCATTGTTTATTTATTTATTTTTATTATTTTGGGAGTTTAGATGCTAGGCTGCATTCTGAGGAAATGGTTTTGGCTTTTAATTGCTATGTGGTAAAGTTAATTGCAGTTAATTACGAAGAAGAGTTAGCTAGAAAGAGTGGTTGGGCCACAAAGCTGAGTGCATAATAAACTACAAGAATTTTATTCCATATTGCTTTGCCCCATTGTGTCAGGCTGCTGATTATATTTATGCTTTTTGCATGCATGTGATCTCTAATTTTTTTTTTTTTTTTTTTTTTTTTTTTTTTTGTATTGTACCTTCTGCTAATTCATACCCAACTTCTGCACATGGCAGTGGCTACCTTCATTACATGGCACTTTTGGTGAGACCAACCAAAGTGAGTTGGCTGCATTCACTTCCTATGCTTTGGCATTTCCATCTGACTTCCTTGCTCTTGTGGATACTTATGATGTGAGTTAAAGAATTGCTAAGATACGTACTTTATAGTTCCTTTTATTTATTTCATGCATTTTCTTTGTTGATCGTGTTAGCTTATCCAGTTAATTTCCCTTTTATTGGCACTTTATCATTGCTTAAAGCTTTATGTGCTATTGTAGTATAGGGATGTAATCAAAATGTTGGAGAAACAATCAGAGAGAAAACCAATTCACTGTACAAATTGAAAATTGGTTAAATTTTGTTTTAAATTTATTATACAATTTCAATTTACGTCTTGATGCTTTGTTAGAACATTATTCAATCACGTTTGGACTATTTAAATAAATAATACTTTAATGCTACATAGAGAAACGGTTAAATTCTAGGCAAAAATCTCATTATTGTTATCTGCTCTTTCTGGAGGAGATTTTTTTTTTTTTTTTTTTTTTTTAATTCTTGAACTACAACTAGACATGGCATAGGAAACTAGAAGACGGGGATTAGCAAGCGCATCCAGATATCTCATCATATCCTAATACAAAATACAACTATTCAAAAATAGAAGATACCAAAATTAAACGAAAGAAACAAAAGCATTACAATTTATACAAAGATCCTGGATGGAATAATCACCAAATGATTTAGATTGAGAACACCATGAAGAGGCTAGAAGACGAGCTAAGCTAAGCTCAACCGAGTAAACCAATCAATATACTTGTGAAATATTTGTCGATTGCACTCGAACCAAATCTCTGCAATCAAGGCCTTGATTGCATTTTTCCATAACAACTGAGCAAGCTGGTAGTAATGGTTCAATGAAAACTTGAGAAATAGTCTCCCTGAAAAAATGCCCAAAGACCCTATGGAGGTTAAAATAAGAAAACAGTTTCCAACAACAACGGCTTGAGAACGAACAATCAAAAAACATCACTAGCTAAACATAGAAGACAGGTGGAAGGAGATAGATAGTGAGACTGGAGCTTTTGTTGCAAGGGTATGGGGTTGGATGCGTTGAAATACTGGAAACCTAAACTTGAACCTATTAAATATAGGCTAAGATAACAGATCAATTTGTAAGGACCCTGGATAGGAAAACAGTGGATCATTCGTAGAAAATGAAGATGGTTATTAGTGGGGGCATATAAGTACATGGTTAGTAAGTTTCTTTTGAAAATGAGACAAGCTTCTATATTATTAATAATAAACTCAAAGTACAAGAGAGATATGCAATGAGAGTAATAGAGAAGCCTAGAAATGGGGGAGAGAGAGGATCAGTAGGTGCACTCGGACATCTCAACTAGGTTGACACCCCATAGCATCCTCATCATATCCGAAAAACAAGAACAATACTAAGGTCATGAAAAAACCAAAGTAAACACCCAAAATAACAATATAATCTACCTACGTAAGACAGAAGCAAAGATGAAAAGTAAAAACTTGACAGTAGAAATACATATTAAAGCCAGTCAAAACTACAAAAGCACTAATTTTGAACCAGCAAGATACATATTGATTTTATCTTGTGAAACTTCGAAACTTATGAATATATTTTAATACGTGTAATCTATATTCTTCATTTCATACCGTTCATATTTCTTGTTGATGCCTGCATTTATAGCCAAAGTAATATTCACATTTATTTGCCAGGTTATTCGGAGTGGAGTTCCTAACTTCTGTGCAGTTGCTCTGGCACTTAGTGATTTGGGGTATGCCTGAAGTATACTTAACATTTACGATTATGTGTGATTATATAAAGTGAGTTTTCTGTGGACTTAATCAAATCATGACTGTAATTTTACTAGATTTTTTTGTTATTCTTTTAGTTCGCACTTTCCACTTAAGTGCTCTTGTTTCTTTTGTTTTCAGACATCCATGTACGTTTGTAATTTGACTGGAAATCTGACGTTGCATTTTTATTTTATTTTATTTTTACTTTAATTACCCATTTTACTACTTTTCTCAACTTCACTGAATCTGCGAATCAGTTAGTTGGCTGGGATATGAGTGTGTGGTTTGGCTGCTAATTATTTTTTAGTATCATCCGGCTGCTAAAACATTTAGGATAGAAAGTGTCAATCGCAGTTACAATCTAGAGTATTAAAAAGCTTTAGCTAGTCTCTGTGGCACCCTGTTGTGGTATTAATTTATTTAAGAGTAATCAGAATATCCATTGTAAAAAGCTATCTAGCTGGACGAGAGAGTAAGCTGTAATTGCAAAAGGAAACGTTTTTACACCAATAGAGAGCCATAAAAGAAGCAGAATCCAATATTTCTTCCAGCCTTCAATCTTTCCCTTGAAAAACAAGAGTTCCTCTCATTCCAAATCTACCAAATGGTTGATCTTCTGAGTTCTGATATGAAGCCACATAACCTTCTTGGACTGACTTTAAGGGTGATGGATGAGCAGTAAACACAGGCATTCAGTGATCCATTGGGGAGAACCACACTCCAATTGAAAGCTGAAAACAGATTTTAGCAAATGATCAAGGAGAAGAGCAGTAAACTCAGGCATTCAAAGACTGATAAATGATGCATTAAGTAAGATAGTTGAGCATTACAATAATCAGGGTCTATAGTTTCAATCAGAAACGCATTGTTGTTCATCGAGAGTTGCTGAAAATTGGTAATGGCTGATATAGTTGTGTATGTACATTGGCCGAATTGTTATTGTCGAGTTCAGGCCTCTAAGACTATTGATCACTAAATTTTACATTCAAATATTTTCAATTAGGTTTATGTCTATTTCATTTGGTAGCCAAGTAGGCGTATCTATTGATTTATATAAAAGGGAAAATTAAGTTATGCGATTTTTCAGATTATTTTGGTACTAGTTAACATTTTGAGCATATGATTGAACTTTTGAGTACTAATTCTCAATTCTATTTAGTGTAGGTACCAAGCTAAAGGGATTAGGTTGGACTCTGGCGATTTAGCATATTTGTCATGTGAGGCACGAAAATTTTTTCAGGCTATTGAAAAGGAGTTTGGGGTGCCTGGATTTGGAAAATTAAATATTTCTGCCAGTAACGACCTCAATGAGGAAACTTTAGATGCTTTAAACAAGCAGGTAATCTTTATGAAACAAATTGTCTTGATTTTTTTTATATTTTTGGAATTGTGTCAGAATTTATAATGATCCTCGAGATGTATTTTCCTGTTGGTGAACTTTTCTATCGACTGAAACATAAGACAGTAGCATTCCCTCCCCTCTCGGTTGAGATAAGCTTAGTGATTTTGAATAGGAATTGAATCATTCCTCTGGTAGATTCTCTTAAAAAGATATTAAAAATATAAGGTCTGCAATGTATGCAATAAATTGTTTATCATCCTATGCAGGGTCATGAGGTTGATGCATTTGGAATTGGGACCTATTTGGTTACATGTTATGCTCAGGCTGCTTTAGGATGTGTCTTCAAGCTAGTTGAAATAAATAACCAGCCTCGTATTAAACTTTCTGAAGATGTTTCGAAGGTTCTGATTTTACGACATCTCTTGTGAAATTAAGAAGTGCGAATAAATTCCAGCGATATACTCTCACGTTTCTGTACTCATTTCTTCATTGTTTTAGGTTTCAATTCCATGCAAAAAGCGTAGTTTTAGGTTATATGGGAAGGAAGGCTATCCTCTAGTAGACATAATGTCAGGAGAGAATGAACCGCCTCCTAAGGTAAGTCATTAACTTGTATTATTATTTGTAGGACTATGCTTCCTAACTCTTAATATGGTAGTGTTGTTATGTTAGGTTAGTTGAGGTACACGCAAGGTAGTTAGTTTAGGGGATTGTTAGAGTTCATAAAAGGACTTGAGTTTACATCCCTCATATTTATTTTTCATATCCGTTAGGTATTCTCTCATAAATATTTCTGCTAGGTCCTTGTAAAGTATTTTAATATGAAGTACATAGTTGGACCAATTTTGATTGATGTCAAGGGACAGAGGAATCTAATGATGTTAAGTGTGCCAAAATCACTCTAAAACATGCAAAATCAAGTTAATTTTTTCATTTTAATCTTTTTAAGTACATAGTTAGACCAATTTTCATACCATTCCATTAGATTGAGTGAATAAAGGATAGTTTTGAACCTTTTTCTTTTGTTTGTTACTTCTCTACTCCATCTCCTTGTAATCCACAAAAGAAGCTACACAACACACTAATGCTATATATTTATCATAGATACAGGGAATGGTTCTGGCAATCGAGAGCTTTAGAATTATATTATAGTTTAGATAGATTTATTGGGCATTCAGTAAACTATTTACGACAAAAATTGAATATTTTCATTTCTTTTCATGGGAAACTTGCAGGTAGGTGAAAGAATTCTATGTCGTCACCCATTTAACGAATCGAAAAGAGCATACGTCGTGCCACAGCAAGTAGAGGAGCTTCTCAAGTGCTACCGAAGTGGAAAATCAGGTGAAAACCATATCCCTTCCACCGAAAATTCGTTCTTTGACCATCCAGTCATTGACTAACTCATTTCCTTAACGCTTCTCCTGAAGGTAAAGCAGAAGAATGTTTACCAGCTCTGAAGGACATAAGGGACCGTTGCATTAAACAACTCGAGAAAATGCGTCCCGATCACATGAGAAGACTTAATCCAACGCCTTACAAAGTATGCTATCAATACATTTCAATCTCATTGGTACTTGTTTCACCATCTTTGATGAGATGAGTTTTGACAGATTTAGAATATGTTATATATGCAGGTTAGCGTAAGTGCAAAACTATATGACTTCATTCATTTCTTGTGGCTAAATGAGGCACCTGTTGGGGAGTTGCAATGATGATTGAATTGCTGTGGAGGCCATAGTAAGATTTGTTGTTTCCTATAGTAATACAGATGAAAAACAAGCTTTTACTTAGCTCTTGGAGAAGAATTGCTTATTAGTTTTTACTCTCAATAAAATATTACAATGGCTTGCCTTTATGATTTAGACTCTGCTTTTCACTTTCTTTGTTAATAGTTTGAATGATAAATCATTCCCCTAATTTTCATGGAGTTTCATTTTTGCTATTTGTAGAATGGGATTGAACTTTTTTTTTTCTTTTGGGTTAAATTATAAATTTGGTCTCTGAAGTTAGAATTTAGAATTTACGGTCCTTTTGAATTGACTAAGAAAAAGATGTTTTCCAAAAAACTCATTTTTGTTTGAACTCAATGTTATGAAAATTGTTTAAAATACACTTAGAAAACTATTTTGATTAGCTTTCAAACTCTTTAATTCTTTTTCAAATAACTTATTTTTTAAATCAAACACTTAGAAAATGTAATCCAAACGCACTATTAATCTCAGATTTGATCTTTATTATTTGATAAAACCTTAAAAATAGTTTATATGGTTTGATAAAGTTCTCTTAACTATATAGGTATGGACTAAATTTTGACTTTCTTCTAAACTATAAGGATCGAACTTGTAATTTAACTTTTCTTTTTTGTCGGAGCTTTTAGGTCTATTTCACTTTGACTTGGGTGATGTATTTGACACTAATACTCATTTGGTTTTAAATTCAATTTGTAAATTAAAATTGAACCAATTCGATCCAGTATGATTTTAGACCTAATCAATTCAATTTGTTTATACTTCAATAAAAAAATCAATAGAAAGAGTAAAATCATAAACATAGAAACAAATGAATTAGAGTTGAAAAGTAATTAAGAATCTAAAGGTATTAAGATGTTAAAAAAATTGAGATCGAACAAACATAAAACGCTTCACAGAGATAGAGTTGGGATAGGAGTTGGATTGGAAAGTATCGAAATTTCTAGAAATGTTATTCCTTCGGTTTTGGGATTTTTATGGGGAGGCGTGGAAAAGCCGACTTGCTCTCTCGGTCACCGCCGGTGGAGGTTATCAAATATTGGGGCAAGAGATTCTTATTTATTTATTTATTTTATCCAATAATAAAAGAAGATTTGCATTCGGGTCCCCCAAAAGTTACATAATTATTACCACTTTGTATGATATTCGAATTAATGAATCCCCACAGCATTACATCACCAAATATGTCATCTCTTAAAGCCCTTTTCCCACTCAAATATGTCAGTGGGAATAAATTTAAGTGCCTCGTTTTTCCACTCACACTCACACTACCCTCATCCTCCTTCTGGTTTCATTCATATCATGCATTTTTTGAAATATGAACGATTTCAGTAATATATAACAGTTGTGCTTACAGTTGTGTAAATAGTACTAAACTATAATAACGTGAAAAGAAACAAACAACACATTAACATTTGTTAATCCAGTTCGATGAATGAGTATCTATATTTGGAGGTTGTTTGCCCGAGATAGAAGATTGTATTAATCACGAATACAATAAATGTTGTTATCCTAGAAACTTCGAACTCCAATTGATTGGAAATTTTCTACTATCAATTTTTCTATCGGTATTTATTCTTGATTCACAGTAGCGCACGTAAGCTTCCTGAGGAAGTTACCAATATATAAGGTAAGATCTTAACCACTTGTGTGCAATCTTTTAAGGGGAGATCTTAATCAATGTCTTAACCAATTCTTTAAATAATATGCTAAAATAAAATAGGTAGGACCATTTTAATTTACACTTCTACAACTATTTCATTTTTTAAATTTTGATGAAAAAAAAATGTTGATTTAGGGTTTAAATGATGGTTTTGGTTAGAAGTGTACTTAGATGAGGGTGAAGATAAGATCGAGTCCTTCTTATGTAATGAATGAGATATGATAGATGCATGTTTTGATTCATTTGGCAAGGAAATTAATATAGTGTAACTTGACAACTCTTATATGGATGTCCTCGATTGGAATTTTACTATAAATACGCAAACATGACTTCGTAAAAGGTAAGTTCTACGTAAATTAGTTTCTTATTGACTTACACATTAGAGATCAATGTTGTGACAAGTAACATATTGGTGTCTAGATTCTTTTTGTTTTGTAAGTCTTGACAAAATTCACTATTTTTGTCACGTGAGAATTGAAAGACAAATATTAACATCAATATTTTTTTTATGATTAAGATAACAAAATTGATAGCACTTTGAAGTGTGTTTGTCTCACTTAATTTAAATTCAAGTTTGTTCTTAAATTTAATATGCTTATTTGATGATTTGGTAGGTCTCATGTACAAGAAAGGTAGATTCAAATACTTAATTATAATGAAATTTGAGCTAAAACGGAACAACATTTAGAACGAATAGGTCAAAGCTAAGCGAAGATAAAATGTTTCCATTAGACACACAAAATGGAAATAGAAATCTACTAGACATTTCTAAATTGAAGGACTAAAATATATTTATCTAATATATATGTGTGTGTGAATATATTAAAGATAGCATGTGAATGTTTCCCATGCATTCTTCTTTCATTCCAGAAAGAACACCAAGGAATGAAGAGAAAACCTTAAACGTAACCTTAAAGCCATATATACGTAAAAAGATATTCAAACAAAGAAAGCTTGAGAAGAAAAACCAGAGACAACAAGTTAATAATAAGGCCGGCGACGTCGAGATCGCCAATACGATAGCGGATCGAGCACAAGTTCTAGAGGAATAATGAATCCAACAAATTGAAACATGGTGAAAGTACTGAGAGGAGAAAGGGGAGAAGAAGTTGGCAGTGGTGAGAATAGGGGAAGAACCTCCAACGCCTTCCCGGCACCGCCGTGGATCAACATGGCCTGAAACCTCCAATTAACACATGGATGATCATGTTCTCTTTTGTTGAGTGAATTACTAATAGTAATGCAAATGCATGCAGCGAAAGGTTTCTTTTACTCCAAGCTTGTTTATTGCTAACATGTTATATATATATATATATATATATATATATATATATATATATATATATAATGATATGATATTCTATATTTTATAAATATAAATTCTCAGGATGATTTTTTGGCGCTACAAAACTTTTTCAAATCATCATCTCATATTATCATAATCTATATTAACGAACAAACTAATGAGCATAGACCGAATGTAGCGTTTTGTGTTTGCGATAGTCCTATTTTTTAACGAACTCCAAACTAAATTATAATTTTATAGATTAAAACCAAAACTCTCACCTAAAACTCCATTTTAAAATTAGTTCTCGTCGCTTAATTTTCACAAATGTATAAAGTTTTTACTTTTCGTTTGTAAATGTATTGAATCGTAAAAGGCAACGGGGTTCCATAGCACAAACCACACAATAAAAAATCTACAAAATAATGGTTTAAAAGCAAAAGTTTTCATACTATATATTAGCTTAACGATAATTAGCATAATATCCATAAAGCATGGAAGGTGGTTCGATCTCTCTACGATTGTGGTACTAAAAAGATTCATATACTATTACATAGAAAGATCGAAATCGAATGAAATTAAAGAAATATTTACGTCTCTTTTCATTTTCTAGTTAAGTAGGCTTTCCTAAGAGATGATTTTAAAGCATAAAAATTTAAGATTGAATTATAAAAAAGAAAGAAATCCAAAAGTTTGATTAATTTTCATTATTTTTGTAAAATGATATTCCTTCGTTTGTAGGGAATGTAATTTAAGGCAGTGGAAAAGGCAAGTTGGTCTGTCACCGCCCGAGGAGCTTATCATTATCCGCCCAACGCCTTTTTTTTTTCTTAACTTAATCTATTTTGCTTTCCCGCCCCCAAAAGTTTCTTAAATCCACTTTGCGGCCCTCTTCACTTTTTTTCTTTTATTAATTATTTCTTCAAACTTAGGATTTTAAATCACTTTTCTTTCAATTATTCATCATCAATATAATAATTAATTTTACCCTTTTAAATTTTGTTTCTATATTATAAAATTTCTTTTGAATATTAAAAAAAAACATTTTGAAAAATAACATAAGGGTGATTTTATTTATTTTTTTTAATAGCAGAACGGTGAGATAGGAGATCGAACTCCCGATTCTTAAGAAAGAAGTGTGTCGATGGAAAAATTAATCTTTAACCTTTCAATATCACTATCAAACGCGTTGTTACTCAATTTTAATACTTATAGTTTTAAATGAATAAATACTAAATCTAAACCACTAATATTATTATCAAATTTTTTTAAAATCGACATTTTTATTTGCAAGAAAATTATTGTTATTGTAATTAAGGTTATTTAATCAAATTTAATAAAAATTAATTTTGAAAGATTAAATTTAAGATTTATTAAAAATATTTTTTAAGTTGTTTTTAAATATAATAAAATTAATTAAAATATTTATAAATATACCAAAATATCATTAAATTTTGTTATGTTATTATTTAAAACAATTTTTTTAAAAAAATTATTTTTCTTAATCAAATCCAACATCTTTAATTTACAAATCTTTGATGTCTAAAATAATAAAATTAAACAAACTGTAAATATATATGAACTCAGAAAATGGTTATCTTAACCTTTAATTTATTGAGTTGAAATGGGTGACCTCTAGAATAATATTAATGATGAAAGATATTTGATGTATGATATTATTTTTAAATAACAATCTAATATTTTATTCTAGTTTTCATAGGGAGTTGTAACATGTTGTCTTGATTTTCATAAAATATTTGTTTTCATGATACATATATATATATATATATATATATATATATATATATATATATATATATATATATATATATATATATTTTCTATTCAATGTTGATATTCTTTTTGTGCTAGTGTGGAAAAGAGAAAAAAAATGATGAAGAAAAATAGCTTAAAGTAATCTAACTATTTTGTTCTTTTTTTTTCTTTTTAATAAATAACATATTATTATTTTATTGTTAACGAGTGTAAATTTGATCTTAACTTATTTGAGCGAAATAAACTTTGAATTTGTATTGATTTAAGTATAGTGATTACAATTTATAATAAATATAGGATCATTTGATCCATTCTTTTGAAAAGTAAACTTTTTTTTAGGGTTTTATATATATAGTTTTTCTCAATATTGATTTGTGTCTCGAGAGTTTTGCAGCTTGTTTTCGATGTTGATTTATCTATTTGCAGTTTGTCTTCAATCGTGAATTTTATTTGTTAAGGTTTTGTAACTTGATTTGATGTTGATTTATCTCGAAGTCTTTGCAACTTGTTCTCGAACGTGGGTTTAGGAGGATAATGTGGTTTGATTTATTGTACTTGATCCTCTAATTTTCCTTGTTGGATTTGTGTACACTTGATTTTATGAAATAAAATAAATTTATGTTCTTGAAGTTAAAGTCTTTGAATAGTGTTGGATTTTACAGAGGTAGTCTTCTTAACAATTGGAAGAATTCTCTTTATCTTCTCTGAAAGTCTGAAATTTCTCCTCCCTCTTCGAATGAAACTTATAGAGCTTGTAAGTATACTTTATATGCTTGGGCTTAGTTGGTTTATGAACTTGGCCTTTAGACTCGAATGAACTAGCTAGTTGGACTTGGATCTTGATTAACATTTGAGCCAAATTGAGCTCGTGTTTAGGTTTAACTAAATGTGGGGCTATTTCCTCATATCCATCACCGTTATAAATCTATATTTAATAGAATCTTAGTATTGCTTTATGCAATTTAAATATTAGCGATACCATAAAAAGTAGAAAAAATAGTATAGTTCATGTATCGTGTTAGTTTAGTTTCATCAACTATTGATACACCTTAAAATTATATTCGTGTTAGTTTAGTTTCATCAACTATTGATACACCTTAAAATTATATTAGATATTCATATATCTACCGTGAATAAACGACGAACTCCCTTTCTTTTAATGTTTGATCCTTTTAGTTGAGTTAGATGATATAGTATGATCCATATTCATTTTTCGACTTCACAATTATATATTGTTGTTAGGAGTGTGAACAAAATCTCATATTAATTATGGAAGAAAGTGATCATGAGTATATAAGCCATGGTAATTATCTCCATTAGTATGAGGTGAAACCAATAGAAAAATTACAAGAGTGTATGTCCAAAAGTAGACAATATCATACAATTGTAGAGATATGTGAATGTCTGTTGTCCTTTATCAATTACTGTATTACTAACCATAGATGATTCTTGAAAAATAAGTTAAATTCACGATTAGTGTGGGTTAAGTGTCAGTTAGAACACAATAGGCGAAAATTTTGACTTAAGCTCTCTAACCATCAAGAGTTTAACTCGACTAGTACTTGTATGTACTCGAGGACGAATAGGTCTCCTACCCATCACTTATATATATATATATATATATATATATATATATGGAAAAAACATGGAGTAAGCAAGAATGAATGAACATTTCTAAAATATTTAATACTTTAGTGTGAGCAAGGCAAGGGATGGGACCCACAATAATAAGGTTCCATTGAACCAAATCCAATGATTGTAATTTGAATAACATATATTGTAAAGTTGTAAGTTGCAAGACTTCCCATGCACCCTTTTATCTCTTATTTGACAATATCATTGATTTAAGTTAGGGTATGTGTGACTAAAGTTTTGGTACCTTGGAATTTGTAGTTTTAAGTTGTAATGGATGATTAATTAATTTCATTTAATTAAAATACAAAGTTGATTTGTGCGTACTAACTTTCTGTTGTCAAATATCAATAGTTCAATCCTCGACTTTTGATAACCATTTGATTAATTTTTGTATTTTGAAAATTTGTGTTTGTTTTCTCCTCATTTCTCACATATGGCTCTCATTATATTCCTCTTATATAAACATTTTTCAAAATTTGGATTTCTCTACATCAAAAAATAAAAACACGTTTTTGAAACACAAAGACCACGTTTTAGTAAATCATTTGGTTTTTTAGGTTTTAGTTTTAAAAAATTGAGCCTATAATCCCTCGTTCTACCTCTAATTTCTTTTTAATTATTTTATTATCTACTTTTCATTTGTGTTTTGAAAAACCAAGCGAATTTTGAAAAAAATTTAAAACTTGTTTTTGTTTTTTACATTTTGACTAAAAATTCAACTCTAGTCCTTGCTCTTTAGACATGTATAATGAAACAAATTTGGTTTTCAAAAACCAAAAAACAAAATTATTTTCGAAATGGAACTTTTAAGTTTTCAAATTTTATTTAATTTTGAAAACATTTATAACTTTAAATAACAAAAATTTTTGAAAAAATTTATAACTTTTAAATAACTTTG
Source organism: Cucumis melo (assembly GCF_025177605.1). Taxonomy (NCBI): domain Eukaryota; kingdom Viridiplantae; phylum Streptophyta; class Magnoliopsida; order Cucurbitales; family Cucurbitaceae; genus Cucumis; species Cucumis melo. The sequence continues at coordinate 2,232,266 of NC_066867.1, read as the reverse complement.
CTGACTTAATTTTTAAAAAAAATGTTTAAATTGTTTGAATGGGTTTATGGTAAAAGCTCCAAGATATTAATTTTGATGTGAATGTTTTTTTTTTTTTTAAAAAAAGAAGTGTATGGATATTTATTTAATTTTAATGAGATCATTAATTTCATTGTATTTTATCATCTAGAATAGACAATTAATTATGGTTGAATTTAGCTTATTTTGAAAAATTTAATTTAATTTAATTTAATTTAATGTTATGAAATAGACAACTAAAAAAGTGGGAAAGCGTAAAACATTAGAAAATTCAATGCAAAGATTTAGTGATTTACAAAGTGTGTTAGGTTATGTTCAAAAAGAGAGGAGACTTGATTTTATAAAAGGAAAAAGAAAACCATAATACAAATTCAAAAGGTTTTAGAAAGTCAAAGAGTTTATATACACAATACACAACTCTAAACCCTAAGACCAAAACTGTAAATAACATAAATATGAATAAATAAAGTTTTGGAGGCAAGCTTCAGTGGATCGTGTCAACCATGAACCTCGATTCGCGTTGGTCAGCAAGGACTCTTATGGTTGATCATTTAAAGCGTCATATAACATAGTCAAAGCATTCTAATATTAAACTTAAACAACGATGTTAAAAATCTCGATGCATATATGAAAGAAGGTATACACGATTCGTGAATAGTACCACTTAAATTATGTTAATATTTGTTCCAACACTATTTTATTTATCAAATAAAAGGCATTGGTATTAAGAATAAATATTATTCCTCAATGGCTAATAGGAATTTGGGAGAGATGTCATTGAAAGGGATTGAAGTGAATGTGTGAAAGAGAGAGGTCATATTTATTGGTAAGGTGGTGATGAATTAAAGGAGAAAGATCCTTGAGTTGGTAGAAAGTTGAGGAGTTGATCATTTGAATGGGAATAGAAGCAGTGGATGAGGGGTCTTATTTAATTACAACCTTGTAATCATATCTTAATAAAAGTGTTTTTATATTTAATATATGTTTAGATCCCATATATAGGTTGATACAATGGAAGAGAACGATCGTTCAAGAAATAGATGTAAGTGGGTTAATTAGAAGTTGAAATTTGTTTAATTTTCTTCGACAGAGTATTTTTTACGATATGTATGATGATGAGTGCATCTTTCCAACACAAATATTCATGTTGGCCATAAACAATAATGTTGACAGGAGTAAAATCAGCTCATATATTTAAACATTTACGTTCCTAAGATTAATATAGTTTGGTTTGATTTGTTTTACTTGTTATCGTCCAACTTGGCATGTGAAAAATCTTCTATCGAGGAGATTTCTTAAGTTATCGATTGACTTGATAATTGAAGACAATATTTAAAATTATATCATCTAACATTCCCAAAACATAAAACCTCCTAGATCCCCTACTCCGACATCATCTTAAATCACTGAATGCCCCAAATGCTTAAGATGGTGAGTAAAAGCAAGATTCTTATAAGATTTTTTTCTCTCAGACAGACAGAGCACTGTTTTCTCAAGTACTCAGTATCGTAGCCTTTTTCAAATGGACGTGGTTGGTTTATATTTGTTTGTACCTTGACCTCAAACACACGTCCGTCTAAACCTTTTTGTTTTTTTAAATCCAACACATTCGAAAGTAATAATGATAAAATAAACAAATTTGTTTGTTTGTTAACTAAAAAGAAAAAAGAAAAAGAAAGTGGAAAGAGGAATAGGGAATTGGTGTGTGATGAGATGGGTAGGTAAAAGGTGGGCAATTGGGGGGAGGGACTATGTGACTGACAGTCAAGTTTCTCTCTGTCTTTGACAGTTTTGGTTTCTTCAAACTTCTAATCCATTTTTCTTTCCCATATTCATTGCATACTCTGATCTCCCCACCACCAATAATAATACCCAATACCTTAACCTTACAATTCCCTTTCTCTATAATTATTCTATTCTATCTTTCAACTTCAAAACTCTATTTCTTTTACTGTTTCCTTCCCTTCAAACATTTAGTTATTTAGTTCGGACATAGAACTACGTGTTCGGAATAGAGGGATTTGTCGAGAAAGTAGAGAGAAAGAGAATGACAGTAGTGAACCGTCGAGGTTGAGTAATTTAAGTATTCGTTTATCAAATTTGTAGGTCAAACATTTTCTCTAAAAGTTTTGTTTTAATAATATATATATTTGTTTGATCGACGGTTTATTTACTCAAAAGGAGTGAGTTTTGATTATAACGAATGATGTTTAACGTGTAATATTATTTGAAATGTCTCGATCATGAGATGTAATTGTTTAAATTTGCATAAGATCGACATATATGTGGATTAAGTGATCAAAAGTTTGAATCTTACCTACTCTCGATTGAACAATTTTTTTAAAATTATATTTTATTGATACTATTTAAATAATCAATTTTTTTTTTATTTAGAAAAAATTGTGTTGCATATCTTCTCGTTAAATATTTTTTAACATATGAAGTGGAGTAATCAAACACTTAATTTCGAAGTCGATGATACTGATTTTGACAATAAATATTTCTGCATGGAAAGAAAAAAAAACATTGGTATATAAGATTCTAGAAATAATGTATTTTAGTTAATAAGAGAATCTTCTTCAATAATATTATTGAATTCCGACAGGATGCTTTTATTCAAATGATTTTGGAATTGTATTCTTTCCCCATTGTTTGTTGGGTTATACTTATTGTTTATTACTCCCAAATTTTAGTTTCTTATTTTCCAAAATTAAAAGAAAAAGTGAATCAAAATATAAATTAAATTATTTTGAAATCTTCAACTAGAAGTCGATCGATCCATCGGTACTTATCATTAATAGATTCTAAAATTTTGTTATATTTATAAATATTTTGATATTTTTTTAAATAAATTTAAAACCAGTTATAAGTCTAATTTGTTCAAAATTAATTATTATCTAAATTAGTTAAATAATAATAACCATTTAGGTAAAATAAAAACAGACACTATACATTTATTTTCATAACATATGAAGGTAATGTTCAACAAGATGAAATTGTTTGAAGAAAAAGAAAAAGAAATACTCGTACAACGACTAAAATTAGACGAACGATAGTTCGATGACATTTTAACTAAAACTATATTTGTATATGTACTTTTGAAAGTGATTCTAAAAATAAAAAGGGAATACTACCTTTCTTTAGTCCTAAAGTTTTGATGGATATGTTTTTTGGTCCCTGAGTTTGAAAAATTGATCTTTTTAGTTTTTGAGTTTTAAAAAATAAATGTACGAGGATCCGGAAGTATTTTATGTTTGATTTTTTCAAAATAATTATCTATATTTAAATTTAAAAAATAATTTTAGAGGAGAAATATTTTTTTAAAATTATTCTTCTAATTTAAAATATCATACAATTACTTAATTTGATAGACTAAAAATGTTCGTTTTAAAAATTCAAGGACGAAATGAGTATAGTCTTATAAGCCTGTAGTCTAAATATGTTTATTTTTAAAATTCAGAAAGTAAATGCAAGTATTCATCAAAACCTAGAAATTAAAAGGTAATTTTTTTCAAATAAAAAACAAGGAATAAAATTATTCCAAAAGCAATAAACAAAATATGTTTATGGAACATTGTATATATTAATTATAGGTGAATATATTGATTCTTCTTCTTCATCTTTTATATGCATTAAGGTCCTAGAAGTAATAATAGAATACAATTCATGACCACAAATTATTTGATAAGATCTACCTATTTAACTATTTGGACATGTCATATAAGAATTTAAGTCCATATATTAAAAGTTTGTCACTCTTTTTTAATCATATGCTTAAAAATATAATATGTTAGATTCTTATAGAGAATATAGTTCGATGTTAGATTAACGTCATTTCAATGTGTAGTTTTATATATCCAATATCCATATGATTGATATTAATAATTATATGTTATTTGAGTTGATATAAGATTAGAGTCAAGTGGATAAATATGAGAAAATAGAGTGATTAATCAATTACGGGTTTAATAGTATTTTTCGACCTTTTGGTTGGGTGTTTTTTTAGGTCAACAATTGCTGAACTGATTGAAAATCAAGTAATTGACCTTGCCATGATAATTTATGTTTATCGCTAAACTATGCTCGAATAATTGAATAGTAGAATTTTATTAGAATTTTAAAAGTTAATTTAGATAACTTATTTTGTCGTAAACATTTTCAATATAGCAAAATCTATCAAATTCTTATAGTTTATTTAAGTTTTTTTGTTGTTATATTTTATAAATTTTGTTTTTTTTTTTTGTCATCCGTAAGAATTTCTCTTTTTATAATGTATAGATCAACATAAGAAAAAAAAATAGTACGTAGATGTTCAAAATTGATTGCACTGAAATAGAATCATTATTATGAAAATTTAAATTTACAAGTAAGATTCTTTTTAAATGTTTGATCTAGCTTTTAGAGAGAAAGATCATTTTTTTGTGGTTTGAAGGGTGCATGGTTGTACTTTGGGATATTTAGGATGGGAGGAATGACCAGGTGTTTAATCATGTAGTCTTTGGTCATTAATAGCGAGATTTCATGTGTTCCTTTTATAACTATTCTAGTCACGTTTTACTTAGCGCGTGGAACCCCTTCAAGTCGGTCAATGAAAGTCGTTAGATGTCTAAAAAAAGCTCTATCCTGCTAGATTCAAGACTTGTTACATGTCAAAGAAAGTTCTATTGATACAATTTAATTAGACCACTTTTAACTTGATTGGTCTACAAAAGCCTAAACACTACCAAAATCAATTAATTTAGGTGCTTCCAATAGCTTTATAGTATTAGATGATCTATGACATGGATAAAAAGAAAATTAAATTCAACATAATATAATGTAAGTCACATCCATTGTTATGGAAAACATAGTCCTAACTAACAACTTTGTAAACCTAATTTTGAAGGATGAAGTTTGTATATCATTTTCTAAAATCTAGATTAAGTTATATATTCAAATAAAATTAAATATACGATCAATTTCACACCTAAGTTTTCTGAGATGAAAACAAAATGTGTGAAAATGCCAAGTACTTTTTCACGTTTTAAAAACAATACATGATAGGAAGAGCATTGCAACATATTTTGTAAAACGGTGATCAACACTTAAAAACAATCGACCCAAAAAGTACAAAGTAACAATACTAAATATATAGAGGGTGATCACCTTTGTTCTACTTGAAACGTTCGAACATATCAAAGAAATTTATTTTGCTTCAGAGCATTTTAAAAATCAACCAAAGTATCACAGGATGATTGTGAATATCATTGTTTAGACGAAACCAAAAGCAAAAGCCTTAAGCTTATACCTAAATAATGGACATTATTGATTATTATCCCATCGTAGAGATCATATCTAAAGGACCAATGTCTCTAACAAGTAGTATTAAAGGCATACCTTTAACTTAGGGTGTCGACGAGAAATTTTTCAAGAACAAAGAAATTAACAAAACTCAATGCGTAATCATAGTGAATCTCCGTATTTGAACTTTGAGACAAGTGGGTTTCTTCTATTGAGCAACTGAACCTGGTTAAAAAATAAAATATGTTAAAATGTATTTCATATGGATGACTATTTGAGAGAAGATTCAATGGGAGAATTGTTAGGAATTGAATCGAACCCCAACTTAAGTACATAATTAAGTAAGGAAAAATATCTTTAATGGTACAGAACTTTTCTAGTAAAACAAAAAACAAAAAGTTGATCATGAATTAGGATTGTCTATACTTAAAGTTGATAATATCATAGTATCGTCTAAGAGTATCTAGCAGGTCATTGTATCACGTCCTTGTGAAGAGATGACGAAGAACTATGAACTACAACGATATTTTTATAAAATAATAAAAATATAATGGATGGGGAAATTGGTGTGTATGAATTGGAAGGAAATCAAGTTGGGAAGAATTGAGGAAAGAGATTGGGTTTGGTAGATTGTTTATAAAGAAAGGAATAAAAAGGCTCAAAATCAGTGGGCAGTGATAGTCTTTGGCTCTCTTTTCTTGGAAACATGGACTCTGAATTTCAGAAAAAATGCTTTTTCAATATATATATGTTTATCCTAATTCCTTACTTATATCTTATAAAAAAATTCAACATTTTCTAGAAAAATGTTTCCTATTTTATCATTGGATTACTTAAATTTTGCCAACATATTTGCCCACATTAGGGTGTAATTGGTTGACATTTTTCTTTATATACATACATACATGTATATATATATATATATTTGGTACTTGATTTGATATCTAATGACTCCGACATCTTCTACACTCTAATGATATCATTATTCTTATAAACCAACATACGGCGTAGTTTTGTGTTGTGCTTATGTTTGGCGAATGTGGACCTTGTTTGTGAGCTCCCTTAGTCAAACGTAATATTAGTTTGTTTATGTACTCTTTATAAACTCGTGTAGTATATATAGATTTTCAAACTATATATATTTAACGGTTTGTTTTCATATCTTTTGACCAACTTGATTTAGATTAGTTCAAGATTTAATCTAATAATTAATTTTAATTTCATGAAAGACTTATTGTTAATCAATTTCATGTTTATTTATTTCTTTGAATATAGGAAGACTCATGTGACTTTCACGTAGCAACAAAGGTAAATTTGTAATGAAAAAGAAGTCAGTTTGTTGCTCATAACTGTTCGACCATGACCTTGACTTGTTTGAATTCAAGTCCAGTTTATCTTTGACTTATTTTTCATCGCCTTTTTTTACCTTCGACTTATTTGAGCTCGATGTTTGGTTGGTTTTTTTTTTATATATATATTAATTTAAATGGAATTTTGAAGGGAAGTTATTATAAATACACATTGTTTTTGTATCGGAGATTAATTGTCATTTTATTTTACAATTAATCTACAATTTTTGTGTTATGCACTAAATTTAATTTGAAAAATCATTCCACCAACAATAAGAAACAACCTCCTCTACAGTCGAATGGACTATGCCGTTAACCAACAAGGTTATGAGAAAGTCAAATATGTCGAATCTTGAATCACACATGATCATGCTTTCAAGGCTAAGAATATCCTATGCCACGTATTTTACAACGGACAACACCTCCTCCTCATATGCCAACAATCAGACCATTGTCATGTTATATGTGAGTCCACCACCAAAGGTAGTTGCACTGTCGAACTTACGATTCAAATTCTGATCGACATATTGACTAAACCTCAATAACAACACATCAAAAGGAACACAGAGATGTATATGTTCATTTTCAAAACAACGTGGATTATCATATCATGTTTTCAAGCACTTGGAAAATCCATCTACACATGTTGTGTTCTCTTACTCTGTATGTGTGGTTTTTGGTGTGGTATTCAAATATGCGAGGAAGAACTCGTGATATTTGTAACAAGTTAGAAAATAAATAAAATTAGTAAGGTAATCACAAGTCCTCCAACGATTTTTTAAAATAAGAAAAAAAATATCAAAATAATAATAATAATAAAAAAAGGTTTAAATCAAAGTTTGGAAACAATAAGATAATCAAATAAATTAACTAAGAGACAATTATCATTAGAGAAATATAGTCTTTTTAAAATAAATTGTCATCGTGTTCTTGTTATGCCCTGTAGACATCTCCATCACTTCTTGTCGTCGGATAGATACAAGCGACAATTGAGATAAGCTCATATTAACATAAACTTTTTGTTCTTGTATGTTAAATCCTCGAGAACTATAAATTCCATATTTGGAAGGTTCTTTTTTTTTTCAAATTTAGAAAAATGATATATTAAAATATCCCAAATCACATTATCAAAATATCACCGAAGTGTACATATTATTTCCTCTTTTAATAGAAAAATATACCAAAAGATTAATCAAATTTTGGAGATAAAATAGGTTTTGAAATACCAAAAATAAAATTTAAAGCAATAATCTTCTAATATTTTAACCTAAACATTTTAAAATTACATATTTGCTCTCCCTTATGTATTCCATCACTATATTTTTTAAATAACAAATTTATCTTCCAAACTTTACATATATATAAACCTAATTAAAAAAAAATGCTTTAAGTCTATTAATCACATAAAGTAAAAGTTTCAAAATTTTCAAAGATCGAAGATATAAAAGTAAAAATTTTAAATAATGTTAAAAAATAATTTTGTTACGTGAATCTTGGTAAAAGTAAACTTTAGTTGATAACGACTTAGTAAGTATATTGTCAATTTTGTATCAATTTAATCTTTGAAGTTTAGAGTTTAAGAATTTAGTTCATGAACGAAATTTATCGAAATTTGATAGGGTCATTCTTTGATTTTTGTTTTAGAATAATCAATCAAATATCCTTAAAAATAAAAAGGAGACTCAAAAATGAAAATAGGTATGAAGGAAAGAGAAAATATTCAAAGTATCAAAAGATTTAGATAGAAGAAATATAATAAATAAAATTGGTAAATTGAATCATGAGAACAATCCTTAAAATCGTGAATTCAATGTAAACAATGAAAAATAAATAAATAAAAATAAAGAAGCCAAAAATCTCGGTTGAAGATCATGTGCCATAAATACTTTCGTTCAAATTCTTATTTCTTTCCATATAAAATCAGCAGATCTTCGTCTCAACACTCCGTTTCCATTATGGAATTGTTATTTTTCACAGTCTTTTAATCTTTAAACTCTAAATTCCCATCTCAAAATTTCACCTTCTTCCCAAGAAAATAGAAATCCCCAAATCCCTTCATCAATTCAACAACATTCAGATTCATCCTTAGTTTCATCATCAATGGAGTGGGTTCGAGGGGATCAACTCGGCCGTGGAAATTTTGCTACAATCAGTTTAGCAAAATTAACTAAAGGGTTCGATCAGTTCCCGCCATTAATGGCGGTCAAATCCTCTGTTTCTTCTCTATCCTCTGTTTCACTCAAGAACGAGAAGCAAATTCTTGATCGAATTGGGGTTTGCCCACAGATTATTACTTGTTATGGCGATGGATTCAGTGTTGAAAAAGATGGGGATAAGTATTATAATTTGTTCTTGGAGTATGCTAATGGCGGAAGTCTTGCGGATGTTGTGAGAACCCATGGCGGTGGGTTGTCGGAATTTGATGTTCGAAGGTATACGAGAGCGATTCTTTATGGCCTACGGCATGTTCATGGCAATGGGTTTGTTCATTGCGATTTAAAGCTTTCGAATGTGTTGATTTTTGGGAATGGTGAAGTTAAGATCGCGGATTTTGGGCTTGCTAAATCGGCTGGAAAATTTGGGGCGGTGGAAACAGAGGAGAGATTTGAATGGAGAGGGACTCCGATGTATATGTCGCCGGAGATTGTAAACGACGGTGAGTATGAGTCACCGTGTGATATTTGGGCGTTGGGTTGCGCCGTCGTGGAGATGGTGGTTGGAAAGCCGGCGTGGAGGGTCGGGCCGGGAACGGATATGTTTGGCTTGATGATGAGGATTGGAGTCGGAGATGAAGTACCGGAGACACCAGAGAATTTATCGGCGGAGGGGAAAGATTTTATCCGGCGGTGTTTTGTTAAGGATCCAAGTAAGAGATGGACGGCGGAGATGCTTTTGAATCACCCATTCGTTGTCGCCGGTGCCGGTGATACTACTGTTACATTGAAGGAAGTAGAATTGACAACGGAGTCACCCACGGGGCCTTTCGACTTCCCGGAATTCGTTTGTTCCGGCCAAGGTTCGGATGAGTGGAGTTTTTGTTCTTCTAGTTCGTCGCCGGAGGTGTTGAGTAGGGTCCGGCATCTGGTGACGGGGAAGCCTTTGGATTGGTCTGTCATGGATAGTTGGGTGACAGTTAGGTGATGGAGTTTTGGGGAGTAAAATTAGTTAATTAATTTTTTCCGAGAGGAAAATATATTTTAGGAAGTATATAAATATATATATATATATATATATATATATATATATATATATATATATATATATATATTAATTTTGGCATGAGGAGCTGACAATATTTTATTCCAAAGCTTCCGATTGTGAGACAGTTTTGTAATTCTGTATATAATTATTAGTATAATGATAAATCATAGAGCAGATTGAGATTGGAATTTGTATAAAATTTTGCATTTTTCTACAATTATTTTCCCCCTAATTTAAGTTCAAACAAAGTACAATAGACAAAGATTTTTGGTTTCGTTTGACCAATCTCAACCCACTCCACTGAATAAAAATCTTACTATCTTATTCAATTTAATATAAATGATAATTAGTTATTAAAAATGAGTAAAATAGATTGGAAGTTGATCGGAGAAAAGATGACTTAATTTCGTTCGATATTTATAATTTTAAAAAAGAATTAAACAAATTATAGTTAGTTTACCGATGATTAGTTAGGAAACTGACTCGAGCCGATACTTAGGTCCGGAGTCTGGAGGAACATGAGCTTAGCTCTAAGTTAATTAACATGATTTGCGTGAGTTACATTTAGGTTATAGTATTTGAAGTTTTACTCATATTTCTTTCTTTTACACGTGGTATTTAAAGGACATTACACATTTTCCCGCCAAAAACACACAAGTTCTTCCCGCCATCGCCGATCCCCAAATCGTAAGGTTTTCTCAGATTCCGTAATACCAAATTCACACCCAAAAGAATCCAAGCTAACACCACCGCCGTCCAGCTTCAATCTCTTCAGTCATGGAGGACGAACAGCCCTCAGCCTCTAATCGCCGGAGGAGCAGAGGATCTGAGGCCGCCGCCCGACTTACGGCTTTGGAACGTCTCAAAGCCATCCGCAGCGGAGGCCGTCGATCGGAAGCCGGTGGTTTCCAAGTGAAGTTGGAAAATCCTATCTACGATACGATTCCAGAGGATGAGTATGATGCTCTCGTTGCAAAGCGACGGGAAGAAGCCCGAGGGTTTATTGTTGATGACGACGGTCTTGGATATGGAGATGAAGGTGAGGAAGAGGATTGGTCGAAAGCTGGGGTTTGTTCTTCCGATGAGTCTGATGGTGAGCTGGACAAACCTAAGAAGAGGAAAGTAGTGAAGAAAGAGACGCAACCGAAGAAGCCCTCTTCTTCTTCTTTAACGGCTGCGGCGGCGATGATGGGGAAACAAAAGCTTTCTTCGATGTTTACTTCATCGATCTTCAGGAAAACGGGTAGAGACGATAAGGCTAAAGGATTGGCTTGTGATAGTATTGTGGACGATGTGATTGCTGAATTTGCTCCAGATGAGACTGATAGAGAGAGGCGTAGAAAGGGGCAAATTGGAGCTATACCGATTTTGAGGACTGTTACGTCTGTTCCTGCCGTGAAGTCCGAGGGATTCACTGCTCGGGGTCTTAATTCGACTGGTGAGTCTGACTTCATTAAGGAGACTGAAAATGGGAACTCCGAAATGACCAGGGTTGTTACAAACAGTGATTTGGAGTCTGTACGAGGTGGTGTAGAGGTCCAGGGAAATGGTGAGACTAAGGAATTTGATTCGAAGGAGGACTTGAATTCTCAAATCAACTTGGATCCGGTTGAGCAATTACCTAATTCTTCGATCAAGGAAGATGTAAGTGGAGATGGTATATCAATTAAGGTTGAAACAAAGGCAGAACCGTTGGTGAAGAAGGAACCGGTGAGTACTTTGAATGCTAAGATTAGCAATGAAAGAGACCCAGCTTTGAGTGCTACTGCGGAATGGCAAGCAGTAAGGAGTGAAGGGAGTGGAAGTGTTAATTCTGCAGCAGAAATGGCTGAAGAGAAATCCGATTTTGATATCGACACTGATGGCTCTCTCCCTTTCTATATCATTGATGCACACGAGGAGCTCTTCGGTACAAATATGGGCACTGTATATCTATTTGGGAAGGTAATTCTAAGACCTTTTGTTTATATGTTTTTTGCTTTTGAAATATATGGCTGGCTCAATATAGTTTTCACATTTCTTAGTCAAATTACAAATGAAAAGCAAGTTTTCTTTTTTTTTTAGTTTTCAAAATATGGGTTAGTTAAATATGAGTAGAAAGTGAATATCAAAACAAAGAAACTTACGGTTAGAGCTAATGTTTATAAGCTTAATCTCCAAAGACTACCAAATGGCTATTAAGGGGGCTAATTTATTGCCATATCAATATTAAATATTTTTCATTTTAGCAGTAAACTTTTGAAGTCAATAGTAGTAAATGAATCCAGATGAAAAGAGTGCGTTGTAATTAGGTCAAAGCTGGGGATACGTTCCACAGTTGTTGTGTGGTGGTGAAAAATATGCAAAGATGCATATATGCCATTCCAAGTGCTTCTTTTCTCCATTCGGATGAGATGTTGGAGCTCCAGAAGGACGCTGAAGAGTCTCAGCTTTCTCCTGCAGACCTGCGTGCCAAATTGCAAGTAAGATTATCCATTCTTGTAACTTATGTTATGTTTGTCATCATCTGGCCTCTCTTATTGAGGCATCTTCTTTTATCTTGCTTCTGTTAATTTGTTTTCACTTTCTTCTTGTAGGAAGTGACTGCAGGATTAAAAAATGAAATGGCTAAGCAGTTGCTAGATCTCAATGTTTCAACATTTAGCATGACACCGGTTAAGGTTTGCTAATGAAACTTTGTTTATTTCATATAAATATTAACGTAGAGCCAAATTTTATTCATCTTTAAATAACCAGTTTATTATGTATTCTTTTTAATTTTCATCACAGAGGAAATATGCATTTGAACGTCAAGACATACCTGCGGGAGAGAATTATGTGCTTAAGATTAATTACCCATTCAAGGTATGATACTTAACACACGAGTGATATTTGTAATTTGAGTTAAGATGTCAACATATCAGTTTTTTAGTACAACAAGATATTGTACACCAAAATTTTTAGATTTCGGAGGTTAAAGTTCTTAAAGGTGCCTTGAGAAGACATCTCTTAGTTTTGATTTTCTTGTTTATTTATATATATTTATTATCACTGCCATTTGGAAATTACTGACGATGGTTAAACTTGTGGCAGCACCCCCCACTTCCCGCTGATCTAAAAGGAGAATTGTTCTGTGCTCTTTTAGGAACACATCGCAGGTATTAATATCTTTCAATGTTGGTGTTATCTTTCCTGGCATGTTTCTCATCTTTTTTTGTATCCTCCTTTTAGTTTTCTGCCTTCCTTTTAAGTGTCATGGCATTTATAATTTAAGCTATTTGTGCAATGGTGAAGTTTTTCTAAATTTCATTTTGGTATACTTTCTTTGATGACATTAACATGTTGATACATACAGTGCCTTAGAGCTTCTCCTCATTAAAAGGAAAATTAAGGGCCCCTCCTGGTTGTCAATTTCAAAATTTTCTTCTTGTCCTGCTTCTCAACGAGTAAGATTACTTGATTCTATCATAATTTTTGAATGTTTATACATATAAAAGAGGCTAATTCTATGATGGTATTCTTATGAAGGTGAGCTGGTGCAAGTTTGAGGTGATAGTTGACTCTCCTAAAGATGTGCAAACTTCAACCTCATCAAGCAAAATTTTGGAGATTCCTTCTGTGGTTGTCACTGCAATAAACATAAAGACCATCATTAATGAAAGGCAGAATGTCAACGAAATTGTGTCTGCATCTGTCATATGCTGTCAAAGAGCAAAGGTTGATTATGAATGGCTTCCAGGGTTGTTGATTTTGATTTCATGTTTCTCTGATATGACAACCATTTTCTGTTGTGGTTGAAATTGCAAATTGGATTCACCAACATTCTTACAGAAATGTTGACCGTCGATGGCTATTAGATGCTTTAGTGGTTATGCTATTGAATTTAATAATTGATATGAGTTACAATTACTATAGGCCTCAGAGGACCATGATCAACTTCATCGGAAGTATTCATCCTTAGGCAGAACTGTTGAATTTTCTCAATTTTTTTGATCAATTTACCTGTATGTCAGAGTGAAAATTATATATGTTATGAATTGGGTACATGGATGCATACAATCAAGTCTTATGGATGAATGAGACTTTGTAGGAATTATAAGGACTGCTCTATTGAAATAATAATTAACTTGTTTTTACTCTCGTAAGTATAAAGAGATTTTAAAATGTGCAGAGAGATTATTTATCATTATTAAATCTTACTCAAATTAACTGCTGCTTGACATTGCAGATTGACGGTCCCATGTTGGCCACAGAATGGAAAAAGCCTGGTATGCTAAGGCATTTTACTATCATCCGTAAGCTTGATGGAGGCATATTTCCTATGGGATTTGCTAAAGAGTCCACTGATAGAAATTTGAAGGCTGGATCAAATGTTCTGATCTGCGAGGGCAAGTGGGTTACTTATTAGTACTGCCTAAATATTATTCTGTTTCATGTAGAAAACTTCTCTTTTACTAGCAAAATTATAATGTTAGTAGTGGTAGTATTAAGTTCTAACTAAAACGTTTCTCTTGCAGTGAAAGGGCCTTGTTGAATAGATTAATGATCGAATTATTCAAATTGGATAGTGATGTGCTGGTTGGACATAATATCTCTGGGTTTGATCTAGATGTTCTTCTCCATCGAGCCCAGGTAGAATTATCAAGAAATTAATATGAACAAAGTAATGAAAGATTTATTTATTATTGTTATTGTTATCATTTTTTTAGGAAACTAAACTTTTTATTGACATTGTTTAAGCGACAACCATCTTTACATAGTAACAACCCTCTTGAGCAAATAAACGTCCCAAGCCCCCATATCTCACAAGTCACCATCACCCCCACCCCACCCAGCGCTCACACTTGCTGTCTACCTTAAAAAAAGCAACATAGAACTCTGGAAAGCACCCCAAATCCTGGATCACAGAAAATTGGTTATAATGTATCTGAATTCCCAAAAAGCTTCTATAACAAAACAAAAACCAACTAATAGCAAAAACCAACTAATAGCTATTCCTTTATTGCAATCTACACGAACTAGAGTTTTCTCTCTCGTTTTCCCTTATGAGATTTATGCAAGTAGTTTATTTTTCTTTTTTCCTTTCACTTGGAATAAACGTAGGTTTAACAGCTGACTTGGAGTGGTAAATAAAAATATTCCAAATTGAGTATTTCATCTGGCATTAAAACCCCCAAAGTTTGCTGAAGTTGATGCCTCCTATTACTTATCTTATGTTATGAGAGCATGAACTATTCATACAAAATAGTTTTGTCATACTGTTTCTCCGATGATCTCATGGAAACTACTTCCTAGATAGGGTTCCTTGTTGCCTTGCTGACTAAATGACTAGAAAGCGGAAATTTTACACAAGTTTCTCTATTATAACAGTTTTGCCGAGTACCAAGCAGCATGTGGTCCAAAATAGGCCGCCTTAAGCGGTCTGTTATGCCTAAACTTGGTAAAGGAGGGAACATTTTTGGGTCTGGAGCAAGTCCAGGACTCATGTCTTGCATTGCTGGTCGACTCTTATGTGATACGTACTTGTCTTCTCGTGACCTATTGAAGGAGGTACAATATTTATGTTGGAAATATATTGGTGTTTATTTATTGGGGTTTTAAAGTTTACTTTTATTCTTTCAGATAAGTTATTCTTTGACTGAGCTAGCAAAGACTCAACTTAATAAGGACCGGAAGGAAGTCACTCCACATGAAATTCAAAAAATGTACCAGGCATCCGAGTCTCTCATGAACCTGGTGAGTAGAGGATTCGTATCCTGCAACTCAGTCTTAGAATCATCGTAGTTATTCCCATTTATTACAATTTGAATATAATAGTTGTAACAGTTATACTGTTTTAAATTTAATAGTTGTAATATTTGTGGTCTGCTGGCCTTCATGCTATTTTTATGGGTTTTTTTGAGAGAAGAAACGACAGAATTTTTAGGACTTGGGAAGCCTTGGGAGGCATAACTTAATTTTTTAGAGAGGTTCAAAAATCTAGGAAGGAGGTTTGGGAGGTGGCATGGTTTAAGCCCCTTTGTGTATGTCTATTTTGGAGTATGATCTTGACATCATTTTGTTGTTTTGAAGCCTTTTTTGTAGTTAATTAGGTCTCCTCCCCCCTTTTTCCGTGGGCTGTTTTATTTGTATGCCTACTTTATTTCCATTTTTTTTTCCTCCATGAAAATTCGATTTCTTGAAAGGAAAAGGAAAAGAAAAGAAAAACAAACTTTTCTTTGCGTCTCCATGTTTATAGTTGTTTGTCATTATCTTTTCGGTTTTATTTTGTTTGACTGGAGTCCTTTGTTAGTTTAGTTGCGCTCCATCCAGAGGGTTGATTTTGTATCCTCCTTGATTTCTTTCATTTATCTTAATGAAAGTTTGGTTTATTACCCACAAAGAAAAAAACTGAATCTTCAAATTTTGTTTCTTACAATGTTTTAATATTTTAGATCGAATATGGTGACACTGTGGACGGTTCTGGATATGTTTTATTTCAGTCTTCAAAGTGCTTCATTCTCACGAGGTCTTGATATTTCAGATTGAATATGGTGAGACAGATGCATGGTTGTCATTGGAACTCATGTTTCATTTAAGTGTTCTTCCCCTTACTCGACAGTTGACTAATATCAGTGGTAACCTCTGGGGAAGAAGCCTACAGGTAACCCCTATAGGCATATTTCATTCCACAATTTGACTATGATGTTATAATGTAATGAGACTTTTACTAGTCTTAACTTGATGTATATACTTTTTCAGGGTGCTAGAGCCCAGAGAGTAGAGTATCTCTTACTTCATGCATTCCATGCCAAAAAATATATTGTCCCCGACAAGAATTCATCTTATGTGAAGGAAAAAAAGATTGTAAAAAAGAGAACAAGTCATGGTTCTGAGGACAAAAATGTTGATGAATTTGATTTAGATGATGGAAATGTAGAAGCTCCCAATACTGAAAGTGGAAAAGGCAAAAAGGGACCATCCTATTTAGGTGGGCTAGTCTTGGAGCCAAAGCGAGGTTTATATGATAAGTATGTATTGCTCCTGGACTTCAACAGTCTGTACCCTTCTATCATTCAGGTTAGTCTTTTGGCCCATTAAATGTTCATCTACTTCTTCCAGTTGAATTTAAACATGGATTCAGTGAAAAAATTGTAATCCGTTTGCCACACTTGTATCTTGATCATGCAGGAATATAATATTTGCTTCACCACTGTTGAAAGATCTCCAGATGGTGTTGTTCCTCTACTGCCATCTAGTAAAGTGACCGGAGTTCTTCCTGAGGTACAATCTTAGTGCACGATGGAATAAAAACTAAATTTAATCAAAAGTGATTCATTGGGCTATCATCTTCTTTGATGAAATCATTTTTCATGAAAACTTCTGGACTCTTCCATGTGAGGATGTAATAAATTGTTAATATGTATAGGACTTTCAATTGTATGTGAGACTTGTCTCTGTCCTTATAAGGTTAACAGATCAAGCTTGGATACCTATAATATATCTCCTTTTGTCATTGTTTTAGATCACAAGAGTTTCTTTTGTGAATGGTTGGTTCATGTCAGGCGACTTATGTCCATGGTTTACTCACTTGGTTTAGAGCAACATTCTTATTATTTTTCCACTTTTCGGTAGAAAGAATAGGCAATGATGATACTCCCCTTCTTATTTCTACAGTTGCTAAAAAATCTGGTTCAGAGGAGAAGAATGGTGAAGTCATGGATGAAGAATGCATCAGGTCTCAAGCTTCAGCAACTTGACATTCAGCAGCAGGCACTAAAGCTCACTGCAAACAGGTATTTCTCTCTTTTTTTTCCCATCTTTACTCCAGACTTGTTCTAATCATCCTTTTTTATTGTGCATTTACATGATCTGGTTGCAGTATGTATGGATGTCTAGGGTTTTCTAATTCAAGGTTTTATGCAAAACCACTAGCAGAGCTTATTACTTCACAGGTAAGGGATTTAGGTTGCTCATGTTTCAGTTTGTGTGTATGCCAATTATGTCATAGACTGCGCTGTCTATTTATTTTTCAGGAAAATGAAAAAAAGACAAAAGTAAAAAGAAAGGGAACAAAAAAGAATGAGCAGAAACTTTCATTTACACTACCTATTTGCTTATTTTCAGGGAAGAGAAATACTGCAGAGCACTGTTGATCTTGTCAAGAATAATCTGAACCTAGAGGTCATAGTTGAACACTGAAACTCACATGTTATATTTTCTGAACTTATGTGCATAAGCTCAATGCACTACCGAGTCCACTTGTCTCATGAATAGACTATCTTTCACATGACAGGTAATTTATGGCGATACAGATTCAATAATGATTCACAGTGGACTGGATGACGTTGGCAAAGTAAAAGCAATTGCAGGAAAAGTTATACAGGAGGTAAGGTTG
This sequence comes from Cucumis melo, assembly GCF_025177605.1. Lineage (NCBI taxonomy): Eukaryota > Viridiplantae > Streptophyta > Magnoliopsida > Cucurbitales > Cucurbitaceae > Cucumis > Cucumis melo. The sequence goes on along the minus strand of NC_066867.1, from coordinate 2,214,062 downwards.
TGGATCTGATTGAATTTGTCTCAAGTATTTTTGGTATTATTTGTATTGGAAATCTCATGATTTATTATCTAAACCTTAACCTTAACCTACTGAACATCTCTCTTGTTTAAGAATCCCATTATTATATATTGAAAATTGTGAAAGTTCCCAGTCTTCTTATACTCTTCTTATGTACACTAATTCATGGTAATAAAGTAAAGGGAAGAAAGAAAAGGAAAAAGTTTAACTCTTTAACCTTGTTTTGAAATTTCAATTGATAAATGCTTGAAAATAGTTTTCAGGTCCATCTAAATTATCCATAATCTACTCGAATGCTTATATGTTACCACAAAAAACTAGTGTAGGAGAACAGAATTTTTCCTTGGCAACTCTTTCCACTTATTTTCTCAAGTCTCATATGTGAGATATTCTTTCATGTTTTTTCTTTTCCAGGTTAACAGAAAGTACAAGTGCTTAGAAATTGATCTCGATGGTTTGTATAAGAGAATGTTGCTTCTGAAGAAAAAGAAGTATGCTGCTGTAAAGTTGCAGTTTAAGGACGGAATGCCATATGAGGTAACTATGATGTATTACTCTTTGGATCTTATGTGGAAATAATTGGGAGATATAGCAGTCAGTCGACTTTATATTCAGGTTATTGAGCGTAAGGGTCTTGATATGGTTCGGCGTGACTGGAGTTTATTGTCAAAGGAATTAGGTGATTTCTGCTTGAATCAAATATTGTCTGGAGGGTATGTTTTATTGCGTGCTTCTTTTAGCTGCAGTATTTTTACCTTCATAGCTGCAGTTTTTAACAAATAAGTTTTTCTAAATAAAACTTGTATGTTAAAAACTTCAGAAAAACCTAATTGTTAAAAACTGAATTAAAATTTTCCTGACCATTAATCTTTTTTCATATTTATAGATCATGTGAGGATGTCGTTGAATCAATACATGACTCACTTATGAAGGTAAAAAACATGTACCTTTTCAAGTTGACTTGTGAATACTTTGTTCTTCTTTCACTATCAACAAAGATGGAGGATGGGTTGATGCTCAGAATGTTCCTAAAGTTTAAATTGGGATGTGTGCTTAAAATGAGAATGATTGTCAAACAACTTTGCAAAATGTGGACATGTCAAATTAATGACTTGTCTCAATTTTCTTTCCACTTGTACTTCCCCTCCCGAACAACCTAATAACAAATGAAAACAGTCGCTGCTTAGAAAAAGAAAAAATAATAGAAAAACAAGCAGTCTGTAATTACTATTGTTCGTCAAGAATTACTTGGGACTTAACTGTGCAATTTTTTTCACAGATCCAAGAGGATATGAGGAAAGGGCAGGTTGCACTTGAGAAATATATCATCACGAAGACATTGACTAAGCCACCTGAAGCTTATCCTGATGCCAGAAACCAACCACATGTTCAAGTAAGAAAATCCTTAAACCCCTGCTAAATTGTTTGATCAACCATTACATTTGTCTTGATGATGTGTGGTCAATGTAGGTTGCACAAAGGTTAAAACAAATGGGCTATACTACTGGCTGTTCTGTTGGTGACACAATCCCATATATAATTTGCTGTGAGCAGGTTTGTGGAAGTGTTTTGATATTTATTCTGATATATAATTCTAGAACTGTGGTTGTGGTTATAACTTGGTGAATACCGAAATCTGGTAGAATATTATCAATGAGATCCTCTTTTCATTTTTTATTCTTGCCCTGTTTTTCTGGTCAGGAGTCTACTTCTGGTGGTTCTACAGGCATTGCTCAGCGGGCTAGACATCCTGATGAATTGAAAAAAGAGGATGGAAAATGGATGATTGACATCGAATACTATCTTTCACAGCAGGTTTTTCCCCCCTTCCTATTGTGTGGCATTTAATTGCTTTCGTAACAAATGATCATGATCTGTTGTTACTGTCATTCTAATGCTATGATGCTTTCAATATATGAACAGATTCACCCAGTGGTCTCTCGTCTATGTGCCTCAATTCAGGGCACCAGCCCAGAACGCTTGGCCGATTGTCTGGGGCTTGATTCATCAAAGGTATATACATCCCGACAACAGAAAAGAAATAATAATAAAGGTTCCCTAAGTTTCTAATATTATATTTGCACTGACATACTGTGTACTTCAGTTCCAAAACAGATCAATTGAAGTTTCCCGAAGTGATGTCTCCACTTCCCTCCTGTGTTCTGTAAATGATGAAGAAAGGTAATGATTTAAACTACTAAATTTCAAACGACTCCTTGCTTGTCAAACCTACACTTATTCTCCAAAATTCTTTGAAACTTCAAAGTTTGATATGGATTTTAAAAGTTCAACGTTTCTTTTGGTCAACCACCTACAGGTATCAGGGATGCACACCGCTGACATTAACTTGCCCCAGCTGTTCTGGTACTTTTAATTGCCCTCCTATCTTTAGTTCCATATACAAATCTGCAGATGGAAATCAAGAAAGGCTAGTTGATGAACCTACAAGCAAGTTTTGGAATAATTTGCATTGTCCAAAATGTCCCGACGAAGCTAATGCGGGTAGAATAACTCCTGGAATAATTGCCAACCAGGTACGTACGAATAGCAATTTGATACCATTTTTTCCAAACAATCAATCGTTCTGCTCTTTCTAGAGAACCTTATAGCATGCATGTGTGGCTTTTTAAACAGCAAGAAGGCACCTGAATTTATTTTGAATCGAATTTGGTATTGCAATCCCTAAAACGGGGTCCCAAAATTAGACATTGTCGTGTCCTTTGAGGAAGACATTTTTCAATTTAGAAACTCAATATACTATTTTACAATATCACAAATTTTTAATGTCACAGGTAAAAAGGCAAGCAGATAGGTTCATTTCAATGTATTATAATGGCTTAATGATGGTAAACTCCATCTCCTAGAATTTTTTTGTGGGGCACATTGTACTGCTATTGAAGTTGTGTAAATCTCACAAATCTTTTGAATATTAGTGTGATGATGAAACCTGCAAATATGCCACACGTGCCGCTAATCTTCGAGTTATGGGCGACTCTGAGAAAGGAACTATCTGCCCAAACTACCCCCACTGCAATGGGCATCTAGTGAGAAAGGTATTACATATGATCCAACCTTGAAGCACTTTAGTTCTACATATTTTTATCTCAACTTATAAGATATGATTCTAATCATGAATGTTCTTGTATATCAGTACACAGAAGCCGATTTGTATAAGCAGCTTTCATATTTTAGTCACATTTTGGATACCGAACGCTGTATGGAAAAGGTTGTTTGACTCTCTCCATTTGCTTCTTATATTCTTTAATTAGTTGAGACAATGTAGCCATTGTCCACTTGCTAAGCTATGGATGAAGACATCAATATGTTGGTTTTTTGCTACAGTTGGAGGTTAATGCAAGGGTAACATTAGAGAAAGAAATGGCGAGCATTCGGCCAGTAGTTGAGTTAGCTGCAATGACAATTCAAAGCCTTCGGGATCGGAGCGCATATGGTTGGATGCAGCTGCAAAATTTTGTAGTAACAGTTTGAGTTCGCATATATAACCGAGGTAGGCATGCTAAATATCCATTCATTTTACGTTTTTTTTCCCTTTACATCGAATGTATATATTTGTCACATGGATAGATGCTTCGTTTTCACCATTTGAATCTAAATACTCATGAGAAATCTAGCAAATCTATCTCAAACATAGACTTCAACATTGAAAAATAATCTTGATTTTAGATAACAAATCTCTATCGTAATCATAATTTCAATAATCATATTCAGTTTTAGTGATTCAAACACTCCCTAATATTCGTGGGTAGTTTTAGTGATTCAAACACTCTCTAATATTCGTGGGTACTTTATCGATGATTTCAACCAGACAAGTTTAGAAAAAGTTGTATGCTAATGCATATTGTTAATCTTCATAATTGATCTGCATGCAAATAGAACAATAAAATTAGAGTGGAAAAACCTAGGTTCTCGGTTGAGTTTCTATTTCATATCTTTACCTTAAATATTACACTTCTCTGCATTAAAGTTTGTTTAATTTTCATTTTTTAGTTCAACAATTATAAAGATGAGGATTCAAATTTTTACCTCTAGAATAGAAGATTATGTCAATTGTTGTTGTGCTAAGATTGGTCAATTTTCATTTAATCTTATGTTTTTAAATGTTATTTTTTTGTTTTTAAGGTTTTGAGTTAGTACTATTTGGCCTTTTAAGTTTCAAAATATACGTTCTTTTGATTTTTTTTAAAATACTTATTTAGGAAATGATTATTCAAATTTCATTAATTTTTGGAATTGTTTTAAATGATATAATTGTTAAAAATACTGACAAATATAGCAAAATGTTGATTTCTAACAATGATAGATATCTATCAATATTGATAAGTGAGGTGATAACAATGTATCGGTATCTATTGGTGATAGACTGTACTTTTTGCTACATTTGTAAATATTTTGATTCAAATGAAAACCGAACTAAATTTGATGAAAATAAAAAACCAAACTAAACTTGATAAAAACGTGACATTCTAGAATTTAGGGACTAAATGAATACCAGACTTAAAAATGGAAAAGAAGTATTCATTCCTATGTTATTCTATGCTTATACAATTTAATACTAAAAAAGTGCATCAATCATACTCCTTTACCAATAAATGAAAATAAAAGAACAAAACACAAATCATCAAACACAAATTTATTTATTCTTAGAACAAGGAAGCAAAAACCAGAATGAAAAGAAATTAGGTTTCTAAAACTTTTTAGTGTACAGAGTTTGAACAAACCATTTCACTATTTGTATTATCATCTTCGATTTCATTCCACCATTTTACATATTGTTGAACTAATAAAAATCAAACTAAGTTATAATGGAGATTCATCGAAACTCGTAAAAGTTATCTATTCCAAAAGAGTGAAAAGAAAAAGATATTTGATCTCATTATATCGCTTTCTTCATCTTCGTTCTCTTGCTTGTAAATTTTCCACATTTCTTTCCCAAAACGATTATCATGCAATGATACATCAAAAATCCATAATAAAAATCAAGAAAAACAAAATTTTAAAAAGAAAAAGAAAGATCTTGAAGAGTATTGTCATTGTTGGTAATATATAAAAAGAAAAGATACCATTTGAGGTTATCACTTCAAAGAATCAAATAATCCAGTTGGTTGGGCCAATTGAAATTTCATATTAAACTAAAAGCATACCCATGTGAGATGGGGACAACAATTTGTTCTTTAGGTTTGGTTTGCTTTTGGGAGATGTTCATTTCCATTTGTGGCTCAAATTTTGCCTAACAAATTTCATGGATCCAACTAAATATAGAGACTTGACCTATTAATTATTGTTATTATGAAGTTATTTTCGAGAATAACTAAATGGATCAAAATATTTACAAAACATCGCAATCTATCTTGAATGAACAAAAGACCAAGATAGACTACTATACGCGTCATTTAAAATATCATTCCCTTAATTAATATTTATCTATTACAAGTAGATTGATTTTTAGAAATTTTGTTATTTAATGAGTTCACGAGTCCCAAGTCATGTAAGTTGATAGGACAATTATTTTTGGACACAAGGCCATGCCCTAGTTGTGCCCTTAGAACATAGACCCTAGAGGAGGAGAAAGATATAAAATAAAGTTGGAATAACCTTTTAACTTACCATTATTGAAACATTCTCTAAATCTTAATATGTGAAATTTAAAATTTAAATAGATAAAGTTGAAAGTTTAATGTTACCGATTGATAGGGTGAAAAATAATTAAAAAAAAAAAGAATGAAAATGCTAATTTTGGTCTTTGTGCTTCAAAATTACTTTCACTACAATTTAGTTTATTGTTAACATTTTCAAAATAAAATTATCTCTATTGACTCAAAAGATATTCACATTGTGTCTCTTAGCTTAGTGAAATGAAAGTATAATAAAATGATACTTTTAAACTAATTCGAATTAAACATTTGACACTATTATTATTAAAATCAAACAAAAAGGTATTTTTAAGAAAAACATCTTTTAAATAACAAAACTCTTAAAAGTATTTATAAATATAGCAAAAGATCACAATCTATATATGATAGATCACTAATAAATCAATCAAGATAGACTATTATCAGTATCTGTCTCTATCATGATATAGATACACACATATAATAGTCTTTCTTTGTCTATCATTATCCATCGTAAATCATAAGCTGTGATATTTTACTATATTTCGTAAATATAATATTAACTCTTTATTAAACAACAATGTAATTTTCGTAAATAGAAGTTGGGTAGCAATTTGTTAAAGTTGAAGAACATGCAAACCAAAAAATTAGGTGAATAGTGGTTGGAAATGATAATAATAATAATAATAAAAGAATGGGCCATTTGATTAATGTGGTGTATGCATTTGAAAGCAAATGATAACTAAGCAAATGAGACATTTAGAGAATGAATTATCACTCATTATTATTTTTTTTTATTTAAACATATAAAATATTATATAAAACTTATAATTTAGATTAATCAAACTTCTAATTTTTATAAACCCATCATTAATTTAGATCCTTGTTTGAATAAAATACGAGAGTAAATACGTGGAACGATTCTAAGAGTAAATTTTGAACGCAAACTCTAAATTAATTTATTTATTTGTTAAGATTTTATAAAAGATAGATATTTTCAACTATATCAAAATGAACAAAAAGATTTACAAACTACAGTAAATTTTAGATTTTATTAATGATTATGTCTATCAATCTAAAAATTTTACTACATTTCGTAAATACTTTTTAGCAGTTTTACCGATAGTTTTTCTAATCGATTTAAAGAGCAGCGAACAACAATCCAAAAATTGACTCGTTTATTCATTTGTTTGTTGAATTTTGAAAAAGAATAATGATTTGATTTTGAACTCTGTGATGATAAATACAAGCTTTCTTATCAAATAGTATGAAGAGGTCCCTCATTTATTGAAGTTGAAGAGAGCAAACTCCCATCACCTTCAAACTCAGTCCCTACTTTTTGTTTATATACTTTTCTATCTCTAACTCTCTTCTCTTCTTACTCTCTATTTCACATCCAATTATTCATATCCCATGAAAAGTATATCATTCTACCATTTATTTATTTCCATTTTCAATACACCATATGATATAACACAACACCCATATGATATAACACAACCATTTCGGTTGTTTCACAATTGGATTGGATTGGATCTATTATGTATTAAAAAGTAAAAAGAGATGTTTTTTTTAGTCAAGCTAGATGGTTATGTTAAAGTTTTGAAAAATTATATCTTTCGTAAATCACTTTTGATAACTGAAATTAATTGTTGAAGAATTAAAAAATAAATTTTTTAATTATATTATTGTTATTTCACAGCTCGCAAACAGTGAAACTATACTTAAGGTCGATAAAAACATTATATTTTCGTCTCATTTCTTTTCTGACTAAACAAATTTACTATTGCTTCTCAAATTGACTTCTTAAAGCAATCTAATGAATTTTCTAACTTATGCAAACTCTCCCCTTTTATCTAATTTTATTATACTTTTCACTTTTAAATTCGAAATTTATCGATTAAATAACTTAATTTTTTTAAAATCATATTAATTAGTTTAAATCGTGTTTTCATAGAATTAATATACATTATAGAAACAATTTGAATTTATTATCAACTAAAAAAATGTCATTTTTTATATATTTAACTATATAACTTTTACCAACATTCCATGAGTAACGTATAAAAGTATACAATATGGTCTTCCTTCGATCCACTTCACTTAATTTTACTAAAAAACTTAATAAAAGACCTCATCTCACCATAAATACAACTTTTATATATATATATATATATATATTTCTAAAAATCTATTCAAGAATAGTTCGATTAAAATATAACATGTAATGTGACCAAGAAACTCGTGGTTTGAATCCCACCATCCATTGTTACATTGTTTTTCAACTATAACCGATACGAGACCATAAAACTTCACATGTGACATGATTGTATAAAAATAAAATCGAATAATATGTTCGTTTTTTTGTTTGTTGTTTAGTGTTTTTGTTTACTAACATTAAAAGGTAAGATTACAAGTTTGGTAACATTGTATTTTTGAGATAAGACACAACCTTTGTAGAATAATTAAGATGTTAACATTTGTGGATGGGAATTTTTGCAACTGCCCATGTTGGTATTTTGCTCTGTTTGCCTCCACCCAACATCTTCCAATCTCATCTCTTAAATCAAAAAATTTCCCCAAGCCCACACCACATGCTCTTAACCCCATCCCCCTTTTCAAAAATCCCAACTTTACCCCAAATGCCATCACTTTCCTTCCCCTTCTCCCATGCCCATTTCTGTCATTTCACTATGGAAATATTTCTCATTATACTATACTACTCTTTGATCATTTTGAGAGGCTGCAACCATTTTGATATATATTGATGGTTATTACAAAACACAAGTAAATGAAGATTTATCATTTGTTTTGTGTTGTTTTATGATTATGAATTTTATGTTTCTTCAATCTCTCCCATGGCTGATACTGAACCAGAAAAAGCTCCTTCTCTTAACATGTCTTCTAAGAAAGAACTTCTTTCCACTGCCATGAAAAGAACAAGTGAATGGTATGTTTCTCTTTTTTTTTTTCTTCTTCTTCTTCTTCCTTTTCTTCATTAAAGCTTTTAGCTTCAATGGAAGTCTTGTAGTTCCTCTTATGATTGTTTTTCCTTTTTCCTTCTTTAGGATCTTTTCCCAAGAAATTCCAAGCGATGTCACAGTTCATGTTGGAGAAGCATCTTTCTCCTTACATAAGGTATCCAATTCAAGATGTTCCTTATAAGTTGTGGGAAATGAATTTGATGAAATGTAATTGAAATAATTGGTCTTTTTTTTTTTCTTTTTTGGATGAATTTTCAGTTCCCACTTGTTTCAAAATGTGGACACATAAGAAAACTAGTATCAGAATCAACTGATGCTGATCTTGCAACTGTTGAGCTCCCAAATTGTCCCGGCGGGGCAGAGGCATTTGAGTTAGCTGCCATGTTTTGTTACGGGATAAACTTCGAGATCGGCACCGAGAACATTGCGATGCTCCGTTGTGCGGCAGAGTATCTCGAGATGACGGAGGAATACGCAGTCGGAAACCTTGTGGGGAGAACTGAGGCTTATATAAATGAAGTTGCACTCAAAAGCCTTGCAGGGGCAGTATCTGTTTTGCACATGTCTCAAAGCCTTCTTCCAACAGCTGAGAAGGTTAAATTAGTGAGTCGTTGCATTGATGCTATTGCATTTGTTGCTTGTAAAGACAGCCATTTTAGTATGCTGGGAAGAGCTTCTGATCATATTGGTCATCATAATAAAGGGTTGCCTTCTAAGCCTATTGTTGATTGGTGGGCTGAGGATTTAACTGTTCTAAGAATTGATATCTTTCAGAGAGTTCTTGTTGCAATGATGTCAAGAGGCTACAAACATTACTCTCTCGGTCCGGTTCTAATGCTCTATGCACAGAAATCGCTTCGTGGCTTGGTGAGATTTTGTTATGAATACAAGTGGATTAATAAGGATTTCTTCTTTTCTTTTCTTTTTGTTGTTCTTTTCTTGTGTTTTTGTCTAAACAAAATTTGTTCAGCAGGAGGTGTTTGGGAAGGGGAGGAAGAAAATTGAGCCACAACAAGAGCATGAGAAGAGAGTAGTATTGGAAACAATTGTGAGTCTTTTGCCGAGGGAGAAGAACGCATTGTCGGTTAGCTTTCTTTCGATGCTTCTCCGTGCAGCGATTTATCTCGAGACAACCGTTGCTTGTCGGTTAGATTTGGAGAAGAGATTGGCTGCACAATTAGGACAGGCTGTTTTGGATGATCTTTTGATTCCTTCATATGCCTTCACTGGAGATACATTGTTTGACGTTGACACCGTGCAGCGGATCATGGTGAATTATCTTGAATTAGAAGTCGATGGGAATCAATTCGGATACACTGTCAATGAAGAACATGTTTCATCGTCCTCATCAGGCGACTTTGAAAGAGTGGGAAAATTAATGGAGAATTATCTAGCTGAAATTGCCTCGGACCGCAATGTATCTGTCTCGAAATTCATTAATCTTGCTGAACTAATTCCTGAACAATCAAGAGCTACAGAAGATGGAATGTATAGGGCCATAGACATCTACTTGAAGGTGAAAAAACTTTCTCATAATCCAACTTTCCATTTAAAATTGAAAAAAAAAAATAAGTTGAGTATATCCTTTCCTGAATCAGATTGTATGACTATGAATAGGCTCATCCATCATTGAGTGATATGGAAAGGAAGAAAGTGTGCAGTTTAATGGACTGCCAGAAGCTATCAAGAGAAGCCTGTGCACACGCCGCACAGAACGATCGGCTTCCAGTTCAAACGGTGGTGCAGGTGCTATATTACGAGCAGCAACGGCTCCGGGACGTCATGAATGGCAGTCCCACCGGAGTCGAGGTGCCTACTGTTCCTGCTAAATTAAGCATATACTCAGCTGAAACAGCAGCAGCAGCTGCACACCCAGTTTCAGATGAGCTCTCAATTTTGAGAAGAGAGAATCAAGATCTAAAGTTAGAGCTTGTGAAAATGAAAATGAAAATGAGAGAGTTTGAGAAACCATCCATAAGCAGTCCACAAACAAACACTCGTCTGCAGCCTACTACTACTGCTGAGAAGCCTCCACTGCCCAAGAAATCATTCATAAACTCAGTGTCAAAGAGGCTTGGTAGGCTCTATCCCTTTGTCCGTGCCGATGGAGTCACGTCGAAAGGCCGAGTAAGACCGGCCAAGGATCGGCGACATTCGATATCCTAAGGCAGCCTTGGATGTATACAGCATTTTGAAGAGTCTGGTTTTCTTTTGTTTATTTGTTTTGCTTCCAAGGATTTGCAAACTTTCAAAAACCTCTGCCATCTTGTTCTTTTGTAATCTATCTTATGTTGTAAATAATATTGACATTTCTCAGTGTTTGTAATAAGTTTTAGCGTTGAGAAACAGAACAAAAGAAATCTTACTTTCTTCATTGGCAGAGATATAAAAAAGCAAACCAATCCAATTGGGAGATTTGGGAATGCCTTCAATTTGTTATTTGTTACTCTAAACGACCAAGTATTTGATCTCGCTAATAAAAACATTTATCTTTTCTAGTAGACGTAAATCTATGTTGTAAACTTTTCTTATTGATCTAATATTTTCTCTTATAAAAACGGTATGGCTAACATACAGTAAATTCGTACGTTGATTCTCTATTGTTTTACGTTTTTTTTACTTGTCTTTACTTGACGATGTCGTAACAAAAGAAAGAGCCGAGTATTAGTGGGGTATGCATCTGAATAATTGAAATCTCTTTCTACAGAAAGCTTTTTGAATTAAAAAGGCAAAGTAAAACCGCCAACTCAACACCCAACAAAAACAACACAGCAGAAACAAGCAGGTTTTGGTCTGTTTTCTGAGGCAACTCTTCATGGACCCTAAAAGAATGTGTTTCAAACTCAACTATTTTTTTTAGTTTTTTGAGTTTCGTAACATTTTTATACCATAATCAAATCCCATTTTATACATTTCCCCCCTTTTTATGAAATAGGAATCTTCTGTTCTTGCATTGGCAAACACCTACTGAAATATTACCTCCTTCTAGCTTAGTTGAGGAATGAATAGTTTAATTTGGCCAATTTTTATATGAAATAAATAGTTCCTTTTGTTTATAATAAACTCACCACTTAATTTTGAGACTTGAAAAAGAAGCTGAAGTGCTCGTAAACAAACAGCTGTTCACATTCATCTATCTGCGAGAACTTTGATCGAATGACCCTTAAAAATATTTTCTTTTCAGTAGTTCAACGTTTGCAAGAGGATGGAATTGAAGGAATAGACTTCGAGATTATATCAAATTATTCAAAAAAGTTTCTTCTTAAGTTCACGTGGAGAAAAAGGATCGAACGATTAACTTTCGAGATGATATAAAGCAAACTTTTTTCTTTTGAAGTCCAATGATTGTGTAAGGATCAAATGACTAACATTTGAAATGATATCAAACGACCCATGATTGCAAAGGAAACGATCAAACGATTAGCATTTGATATGATATTGAATGACCCCCTAAAAGTGTTTCTTCTTAAGTTCAACAATGGCAGAAGGGAGAACAGAACAATCAACATTAGAGACAGTAATTAAACCAAAAATAAATTGAAAAAGAAAGAGACTCTTTAACAATGTGTGATGGGAAAAGACCTAGTGATAATTATATTAACTTGGTTATAAACTTGTACATGGAGAAAACTCTAAATCAGCCATTGATAAGAGAATTAAAACTAAGGTGAAAAACAAAAAGAAAAAAGAAAACCCCGATGAAGAACATAAGGAAAAAAAAAAGTAAAAATCAAGTGAGATTAAGGCTTACAGTTTGATAAAGCCATGGATTAGGATGGTGATGAGAAACCTTGATATCATCTTGAACATCAAGAAATCCCAAGAAACCCATTTGAGATCCATTAACAAATTCACCATTATCTCTGTAAAACTGTTTAATTTTCTGAACAGATCCATTTGTTGAAGAAGAAGAAGCAGAAAAACTCATCCCAGAATCTGAATTTCCTTCACCAAATTTCTTCATTCTTCTTGTTCTTGTTCTTGTTCTTCCACCGATTTGATTATTATAATTTGAAGGCCCCAATGTTAATTCAATCTCACTTTCTTCAATAAAATCACCTTCTTCTTCACCTTCTTCTTCTTCCTCCTCCTCCGTTTTTCCTCTGTTTTTTTCTCTTATGTTCTTCATCAAAACCTTCTGAATTCTATATAATCTATGCAGTTCATAAACCTATAAACAAAACCCATTGTTCATCTCTAAACAAAATTCAAAAAAAGAAAAAAAAAAGAAAAAGAAAAAAAAAAAAGAAAAAAAGGAAAATTACTTACTTGATGACGAAAAGTTTGTTCATGATTTAACATAGCCATCTTCATATTGTGTTTAGAGTAAGATTGTTCCAGCAGGTTAGCCATTTGAGAGAAGAATGTTATGGAAATTTCTTCTTCTTTTTCTTTTGGGGAATAGTCAGAATTTTGTTGCTGTTTTTTTGGTTCCGACAATGTTGGAGCTTTGGATCATCCAACCAATCTAACAATTAGATCTTCAGATTTTTGCCTAACAAAAACATGAAATTTTATTTAGAGTTGATTTTACATTTTATAAACTAAAAATACTTGGTTAGATCTCGAGTTTCACTCGTCTTTATGTAGTCAAATCGTAAATTTTTATGTGGCGATCAAACACTAAATCTTTTTTTATGTTATTATTAGTATTATTCTTTTGGTCCACAACAATGTAGAAATTTTTGGTACCAAAATATCATACAATTGGGGAAACAAAAAAAAAAAGAAAAAAAGAACAATAAATGTTTCTATTATTTATTTTTCAGTGATTTAGAAAAAAAAAAGTAGTAATTTACTTTATTTTTTAAAAACTATACTATATACTAAACATAGTGGTATGAATATGTGCATGCACTACCTGAACATGAAAACAATAAAAAAAAAAAAGATTAAATTTTTCATCCAAACATTTATTAATTACTAATTTTATTTTAAATGAAAAAATAGCGAAAATAATTTCAAGATATTATATAATTTTACAAAAATGGAAAAAAAATATTTTGACAAAGTGAAATTACAGCTTAACTCATCTTTTTACCGATTTTCAATTCTCAACCATCATCGCAAATTCTTCGTTAAACTTTATTTAAAAAAAAAGTTTAAAAAATATTATTTTATGTATACAAAGGCAAATACTCGAATGCATCGAGACTCTATGTTCGTTTCTGTTTAAAAAAAAAATCATACGTGACCAAACATTGATAAAATAATCATGCAAAGCATGAAATGAAACAAAATTCTTATGAAGAAAGTAACAATGAAGCACGAAGTAGAGACTAAAACATAACCTACCTTACATTCCAAACGCAAACTTGATCATAACATGAATGTATAAGAAGAAGAAGACATTCAATGGAAACTAAGCAAAGAAAATTGAATGACAAAGAGAGGGGGAAAAACCTGAAAGAAAATGAAAATTTGAGGTTGGTTCTTCTTCTTGGAAATGGGTTTATAACAAGCTGCTGCTCCATTCACACAAAGACATGTTATATATATATATATATGTATATGTATATAGAAGGTGACAAGAGATTGGATAATATATTAAAGAAAGAATATGATTTATAAGTAGAATAATAAAATAAAGAATGGGGAAATGTGGGTTTAGGATGTTTGGTCTGGGGAATATATGAAGCATGCCAATAAAGAGTCAGAGAAGAAAGAAGAAGAAAAAAAATAAAAAGAACACATTACCAAATAACTATTTTCAATGACACCCACTCCCATACAACTCAAACCCACCACCTTTTCTTTCTCCTTTTTTCTTTTTTTTAATAAATAACATAAAAATAATAATTATGTGCATCCCGAACTAATACTTATTTTATAATCTAACATATTTGATGTACAATCACAAATTGTCACGTGAAACATTTTTAGACGAGTGTAATTTGAAATATACACTTTTCTTATACTTTGAAATGTTTGATTATTTTTAATCTATATGTTACTAGAAATCTATCTTAAAATTAATTAGTCCATATTATTTGTTTATTTATTATTGTTAATTTTTTTAGAAAATATTTTTATTTAAATTTTCAAATGTTATTTTAATTTAGAAAAAAAAATTAGAGTTTATCACGAAAAAACTCCAAACTTTATAGATCAAAGAATATTATTTAATCATTTTAGATATTTTTGTTTTTGAAAATTTACCTCATTAATTTATATATGTTTTCCAATCCAATTTTTTACTATTGTTATAAAAAATCAAGATCAGAAGTTTTAACATTTTTTTTAGATTTCAAACATTTTTTTTCCTTGAGAATTTGACTAAGAAAGGGTTATTTAAGTTAGAAAATTTGGAAGAAAAAAGAAAAGTAAACAATTTTAAAACAAAATTGTCATCAATCCAAATCTTTTTAACTTTTGAATATTATTATGTGTGTGAGACTAAAACTAAAGACAAATTAAGTAGTGTTTACCTAAAATTAAGCTTTGATCTCACATGGTGTCTCTTTCTTTTTAATTGTCATATTATTGTTTATTATTATTGGATGTTAATAGGGGTTGTCATGTCCCTTCATATTACACTTTTCTTTCTGAATTTTCCTTCCATCCACTTCAATTTGTTGTTGTAAATTTAAGCATATTTGAGTAAATAAAGTTTTCATTTTGTCTTTTCTTAAAATTGTCTCACATCTCTACCTACTAAATCATATATATTTATATATATAAAGATTCAAATTTTCATGTGTGTGTATATCCAATTTCCAATTGTATAAGAAATGACTTTCCAATAGATATCTATGTTTGTAAGGCATGATTTCAATATATCCCTTAATTTACAAAATTAATTGTTTACTGCTTAGAACCATTTCATACGATATTTGGACTTTGAATTGAACCAAAGTATGTACAATGAGCGAACACTTGTCATTTGGCAACTTTTGACTATTTTGAATCTATTTCATGAGCTTTTATGAAGGTTTTGAGTGTTTTATTTGTATAAATTAAACTTTTTCTCCTTTCAACGGTTTTTTTAGCTCTAAAACTACCTAGAGATGTCGTGAACTTTGTTGGAGAAAACCCGTCGAGAGTTATTAAAAACTCTTGATAGGTGTTGTACACCTTCAAGAGATATATTACAAACTTTCAAGGGGTATTGTACATTATCAGGAGGTACTTACTCTCGACAGTGTATCTTACACAGTTGATCGACAGTTACGACTATCTCTCTCAACAAGTCATAGTCATTGTGAGTTAGTTTGCAATTTCTAGTCTATTTTGATCCATTCAAAGAGATGAAAATCTCATGATTCAACCAATCTTCAATTCTTAGAAGACGTCTCACAAGTTACATAAAAACTTCTTCAAGAATAAAAGCAGTTTCTTTACAAGTTACACCTAAAGGATTTTACTTGTTACTAATAAAATCTAGCGACTGATCTAACCTATGTTCTTCTTCAAATCTCTTGCTTCACTTTAATGGTATTTTAACATAGGAATCGAATATATATATTTTTCATCCTATTGGGTGATGGAATAAATTTTTTTTATATTTATATTTCGATATTATTGGTATAACAAGTTATTATTTTACCATTCAAAGTGAAAAAAAGAAAAAAAATGTTTTTTTATTGTATTTTTTGAAGTCACAAAGTAGTGGTTATGAAGTCCTAAGTAATAGCTTTTCAAGTGCTTTAATTTTCAACTTAGTGTTTATGAGAATTATAATGATATATATATATATATAAAAGAGGTTTCATTAAAAAGGGAAATAAAAAGAAATGGTAAGCCGACAAATGGATGATGACGTACCAGATTTGTGTACCTCTTGGATTGCCTCAAGAGCTCAAAACAAAAACAAAAACATATATATGATTTTACAAAAATTAAAAAAAAAACATATTTATCATCGTTAGATCTCGGTTCAACTTAATTGTTCAAGTTGTATATTTTTTCGAGAAAAGTTATAGCAAATAATACAATTTGAAAAGTATAATGATAAGATATTTACAAAAATAGCAAATGCTTGGGAGCCGATTTAAATTTTATTTATATTTACTCTTTAGATTTTAAATTGTGACATTTTTAAATATAACAAAGTTAATCAAAATATTATATGGATGAAGTTAGATATTGATAGAAGTCTACTGTTAATAAAATCTGCAATTTCACAATATTTTGCAAATAGTTCTTTTTTTCTTTCATTTACAATAATTTATTTTTTAAAATATTATACTTTGAGAAGGTTTTTAATTATATATTAATTTTTAGTATTAATGTTTAAAGTAATTATAATAGGTAATGTTTTTAGAGAAAATTGATTTAAATGTCAAGTCTATTGTTGACAGATTGTGATAGACACTGATAGGTTATTAGTGTCTATCAATGTTTTAATGTATTTGTAAATATTTTGATTTATTTTGTTATATTTGAAAACAACTTCACTTTTAATGATAATAATTAAGGTTATAGCAGTATTTGTAAAAAAATTGTGTATATAATAAAATTCATTAGTGATAAACTTCTACTAGTGATAGATTTTATGCCTAATAGACTCCTACTAGCAATACAGTATATCACCTATAGGCTCCAAGAGTTGGATCTAGATTTTGTTAGATCTACATTTCTTTTTTAATTTTGCTATATATGTCGATACTTTAACCTTGATTGCTATATTTGCAACTGTACCTAATGTTTATTAATTATTTTAATAGGATTATAGTTTATTAAAATTTTATATTTTTTTAATAACTATTAAAATTAGTTTTAAAATCCTAGTTCATAATTATTTTAAATTAATTAATAAACATTAACGTCAAAATTTACACGAATGTTTAGTGAAAAATCAAGAGTAAAAAGTGTAAATCTTGAAATTTAAAGACCAAATTAAAACAAAATTCAAATCTTAAAAATAAAATTGTAACATTTCGAAACCCGTGAACTATATTAAATAAATCTCAGTGCAACATTTTGAACTTAGAGATCAAATAGAAACTAGACTTAAAACATAAAACCTCTTTCTTTTCCAAATTTGATGTTTTTTCCTCCTTGGTATAAACCGCCAAATTTCAAAATTTAAACTTTTAACCGTCTGTATATATATATATATATATATATATATATATATATATATATATATATATATATATATATATATATATATATATATATATATATATATATATATATTCTTGTGGAATCATTATTCGTTTGATACGGGTTTTTTAGTACAACACTTTTAACACAATAATATTGTAACTAAAATTTAAGTATTTAGATAAGTTAAACACGTCAATAATAAATCGATAAAACACAAAACAAAAAATCGAGTTAATAAAAAAAAAGTACTAATCCTAAAAAATTAGGGCAATTATATTAGATATCATTAAAGTAGGAAAACTAGTTAGATACAAAAGTAAAGATTACAAGAATGATGAAATATTAATGTGTATAAACATTAAGGTATAGAGAGACAAAAGTTTTTAGAATTGATGAATATATAATAAGATTCAAAGTTTTGTTAAATGATTGATTAAAAAAGGGGACAAATGACAGTGTGGGGGAAGTTGTTGTGTTGAATTATTGGGAAAAACTAAAAAAAAGCCTTCAAATTGGTAATTTTTTTTTTAAAAAAATATTATTACTAAATAATTCATAATTAATAATAATATTCCATAGAGAATGAAATGATGTCAGAATAAGTGGGTCCCAGTGTGCACTTACAAATCAGATCCTTGTTTGTTGGGGCCAATAAATAAAACTATTTTGAAACTCAATTTTCCAAAAAAAAAAAAAAAAAAAAAAATTAACAAAAACTCATTAAGACAAAAGTTATTGGTTTAAGTTATATATTGATTCTAAATCATGAGGAATTAGATGAGAAATGATTTAAGCTTTGGAAAAAAAAAAACCATCTTGGCTTGATTTAGTGCTAAAAAAGCAAAAACACGATCTTATTGACTAATTAAGAGATCATGAGTTGAATTCATGATCATCACCTACTTAAAGAATTAATTTTTAGGATATTTTACAAAAATAGCAAAAAAAAAATATAAAAATAGAGTTCGTGTCACTACATTTTCTAAAGTATAAAAGTAGGAAATTTAAAAGCGGATATGATAATCGTCTGATAGTCATCATATTTGTCATATTCGCAAGATGCAAAAAAGAGGTGTTATAGGTTATTTTTCTAATTTTTTTTTGTTATCTTATGCAATTTTCAATTTTCTATGTATTTTTTGAGATTCAAATGTTGTAGGTTCAAATGAGGTGTTTTGTGAGAATAGTTGAGATGTACGTGAGTTAGTTAGAGTATGTTGTCATCGTACTAGATAGCTATTTGATAATTAAAAGGACACGAATTGTAATTGATATGACTTTTCATTTTAAAGATCGAAAGGTACAAATCTCGATTTGCTTAAAAATTGAAAATGGAAATTATATATATATATATATATATATATATATATATATATATAAAAAAAAGAAAAGGAAATGAATGATTGTAATTATAAAGAATCACATGGGTGTGTGAGAGTGTGTGAGAATATAATAATGAAAGAAAGGAAAAGAAAAGGTTAGAAGAGAAATGTATGGTTAATAGGTGAGGTGGCGGAGAGCGGGGAATCTCTCTCGTTTAAACAGCACGCGTTGCCGGCGAACCGACGAGCAACCGTATGGGGCGGTGGGCCCTTTGGTTTTGCTGTTCTATTTTTCACTCAAAAACATATATATATATATATATATATATATATATATATATATATATATATATATATATATATATATATATATATATATATATATATAATAATTTTTTAATTTCATTTTATTTTCCAAAACGTTTGATTTTGTGAATGAAAAATGTCATAATACTATTTTTTTTTTTTAAGATGAAAAAATCTTTAAAATATGAAGAATTTATTATTGTCTCAAAATTATGATCAAAATGATTGAATAATATAATAAGGTGAAAATGGGTGCTTTCAATATTTCCTTCGTCTATACTAAATCTGTCGGTAGGGTGGTTGGATTTTTTTGACTCTTTGATGAATAAACTAAAAGGTGAATATTTAATGTTGAGTAAAGTTATGTGTAGGTTCGGTATGCAACCTCTATGGTATACTATAAGAAAAATTGAAGGTAAGTTACGAATTTATGTCTTGTTTGATAACCGTTTGATTTTTTCAAAGATTAAGCATATAAATACTACTTTTACGTTATGGTTTTTCTTTGTTATGTAGTATGCTTCTTGTGAGTGTTATATGAAACCAAGATAGGTTTTAAAAACTAAAAAAAAAAAGTTTTTTAAAAACTTATTATTACCCTTATTACTATTTTGAAAATGGTTTTTTTAAATATAGAAAAAATTGAAAAACTATTTACGGTTCATAGAACAAAACCATTAAAAGATAAAATTTATTACACTTAATTTTTCTATAAAATGTAAATACTTTGTCGAATGTTCTATTTTTGACAATTTACCATTTTGTTATGAAATTTAACTAAGAATTCACATGTTTGTTAAGAAAGAACAAAGATTCTGAAATTGTTGCGTGAAAACATACATAAATTTCAAAAGCTAAATAATTATCAAACATACGACTTTAGTTTTATTAGAATTTTATGATACCTGTGAGTAAAGATTTTTAAATTCTAGAACGTGTATGTAATAGACCATTAATACCATACTAAGTAACCATTTGGGTTTTTTAATTTTTCTAAAGTTAAGTTTATAAACACCTATGTGAACCAAATAAGTACTTTTAACATTCAAAAACTAGTTAAGAATTGGATTCAATATCACAAACACATACGAAACACAACATTCAAAGTTTTGAAACAATTTGAATATACAAATCCAAAGTTAAAATGGGTTGAATATTATAAGTATATAGAGAGAGTGTAATTGGACAAAAAAGAGGAATGTTGTACACATAGAGACACAACAACACACTTTCACATGAAAATTTGTATTCCCAATTAGCCACAAGTTTCTGCATTTTCCCTCAAATTTCACCCACGCCCACAACACACAACACAACACACTCACTTCTATCTATCTATCTATCTATCTATCTATATATATATATATATATATATATATATATATATATATATATATATATATATATATATATATATATATTTTATGAACTTTATACATATATTATTATATCTCGAGTTCCTAATTATTTAACTAAACTTTGATATATTCTTGTGTTGCAAATTTACCTAACCTTCAAACACTAATAACCTCCACTTAATGATTAACTTTTTAACTTTTACTATCTCATACACTACTTTTTCATAAGGCGATTCATCCTCTATAATGAAAATGTTATCTATCTAAGGACTCACTTGCAATCACATCTAAACTAAAATTAAAAGCAAGTTAAATCAATCAATAAGAAGAAATTCATTTAAAGTAATAGTCTACGTACGGTATTGACTTCTTTCAAATAATTAATCTTTTAATTGATTCACTTTGTTAATGCCACCAAAGTCCCACATTGATTAGATAAGGGAATGATTTTAGGTATACAAGTGAGAACAACTATCTCTATTGATTTGAAACCTTTTGGGATGATACCAAAAGCAAAGACATTAGGGTGTATACCTAGAGTGGACAATATCATACCTTTTCTTTCACCCACCCAACTATTAACTAATTTTCTTTGTGATTAATTAGCCTATGTGGCATTTAGATCATTTGTTATATATTATCTTTGTAGTGTGTCTACCATTCTCGTGCATAATTGAAGAACAACTTAATAGTTTACATTAAATAATGATAAGTACTTAACAATCGTTAAAGGGTTAAAAAAAAATACTAACATTGTAATACACATTCTTCATGTCCAAAAGTGTACAAATAAATCTACTAGCAATATCTATCATACACTTACCTCAAACTCTAGAGTTGAAGGAAATTAACAAACTACTCGTTCTCAATACTCAAAATTACCGATTGCACTACAAGTATCAATATCCCCAACCTAAATCTTATAGAAAATTGTTGTGTTCTTCCTTCCTCTTTGTTAGAAAATCTCCCTAATTAAATCTCTCGTTCAACCTAATCAAAATGGATATTTCATAGTCAAAAAATCGATAGGGTCATGACTTTACCCTATATTTTTCTAGTACCCTAATCAAAACGTTGTCTCCTCAACCATCTTTCCATTTTCAAAACCTCGCGACACTATTAATTATCAATACCATTTTAAAAATTTAACCAAAATATAAATCCAAATTTAAAAGTTTGATCTAACTATTTCCATTTTTTTTAGTGTTGGGTTAAGTTTTTATATGGTCTATGAAATTCATAATGTTACATTTTTTAGTTCTTATGTTTTGAAGTTAATTTTAATTTAATTCTTAGATTTCAAAATGTTACAAATTCACACTTAAAATTTTAATTTTAAGCTTTGTTTTGATTTGTTTCTTGAATTTGAGAATTAAAAACAAAATGTGTTTTTTTTTTGGGAGAAGTTTTAGATGAACACTGAAATCGACCAAACTGGGCCAAATGACAATCAGAGTACCCTGGGCTGATTTAGGATTTGAAAACCAAAACGAATCGAACCTATATTGTTATTGTAAATTGAAAATCGACCGAACCAAAGCGGAACCTCAACCAAACCAAACCTGAACCGTAAACCATAAACCATAAACCAAAGGGTCCAAGAAAGGCGCATGGAAGGGGTCAAGTCGTTGCGGCGAGGCTGAAGAAAGACGCAGGCAGCAGCGTGCAAAGGGGCAGCATCCACACGCTGACCAAACAAACCCAAAACCCCAATTCGCAGCCACAAAAATCAAAGAACAAAACCCAAATCCTCCAATCCAAAAAGAATTGCGGATTATCCGATGAAAGGCTCAAAACAATCCACGCATCGACAAATCTTTTTCCAAAACCCCAAATTCTCCAACGGGTCGCTCCCATTTTCCTTCTCCGATAACCTCACTGTAATTGGAGAACACTCTCAAGTAGATGCTTCGACTTAATCTGTACTGCACCAGTTGCTGCTCTCTGATTCGCAATAATAAAAATGTAACGACCTCTTTTCGATTTCAATTAAGGCCAAATCGGAGGCTGAATCCACGGGTTTTGGCCAAAGCCTTGAAGGATGATCAGACTGACGGCGGCGGTGGCAGATTTTCTGGCCAGAAATGGGACCCTGGCTTGGAAATTGAAGTCCCCTTTGAACAACGCCCGGTATGGAATACCTTTCTATAATTTATTCATCATTCAATTTTACGCTTTTTCTCTTGCATATATTCAATATTCTTTTACCAATTTTGGATATATTAAACATTGTTCTAAACTCCTAAACATTTCTCTTGATAAATTTGAGAATATTGAATTTCTCTTCTTAGCCCACTCTTCCCCTACTCAAATTTGAACATCGGGAAGAGTGGGCTAAGAAGCATGTATATTAGACTAGAATACCGATGCATGTCATTTTTTTAAAATTTAGACACTACGGGGTCATGATTATTTTGATGTAAAAAGTTATTAGTATTGTCATACATATTTTTTGAGCCTACTCGATAAGTATTCTATATGTATATCTAACATACTTGTTGCTCTAATAAGCAATTGATACATATCGGAATGTCAAAAGATTCGACAAGGTCAAGACTAGTCAAAGTTGAAATGTCACTCCTTCTTAGAGAGTGAACAACTAAAAGTAGACTAGTTTCTCTTTGGTAAATACATTAATAATATTCAACTCTTGATAAAGTAGTTTTCATTTTTATATAATGGGTAGTTGCAAGTCTAGGCTAATTGGAATTAAATACTACAAATATAATAGTTAAAGCAATCAATTAGCGACTTGTTTATTGTGATCTAGCATAAGCATGACTATCCATTCTGTTATCAATTAAAATAATGGACATTATTAAAGCATATAAGTGATGAATGGCTTTTAAAAAGAGTACTATATTATAACATTTATAGTTTTTTTATACCAAACTGCATATATACTATTATAGTTTAGCGACATCTATCTGCTCTTTTTTATTCTTAAAATCAGGCTAAGATCTAGGAAATTGTTTGTAAAAGTTCAAATCCTTAAAATGCAAAAAAGTGGATTCAAAACTAAAAGACAAGGTGTCTCACAATCATGATGATGAAAAATTGTTTAATGTATAATTGGCAGAATGCGGTAGTGTTACATATGCATGAGACTAATCTTTAAAAATATGGTTTTCATATAATTCCAATAATTGTAGTAGAAAAAAATAGACCTTTTCTTTCTAAGTTTTGATTTAAGTTGCATTTAGGTTATTGAGTTTTCGAACTCAACAATTTTACTAATGAGGTTTGCTTTCGGTAGTACCTTTAGTCCTTCTATCAGGGTTTCCGTTAATTTTTAACAGAAAGATGATGTATATTTTTATTTTAAAAATATTTTCTTTAATTTTTAATGATTAAATTAAAGAAAACATGTTGATATATTTTTTTCTCTCTTTTCTCCCTCTTCTTCTTTTCTTTCTTCCTCCCACCATCTGTTGACTGCAAACCTATTGTTGAGTTTGAGAGCTCACGGGCCCAAATGCAACCTAAACCAAACTTCAAAGATCAAAAGTGTAATTTTTCTTCCAGTAGAATAAGTAGAATTACAATTTACAACTTTGATCCATGGATTTACCCATCAAGTATCTGAGCCTAAAGTCCAGTTTAGAAAAAGGAAAAAGGAACTTTGATCCATGGATTTTAAGTATAGTTCTAAATTTGGTCTCAATGGCTTTGAATTTTCAATTTCAAACTAATCGTTTTACTTTTGGTTTAGTTTCAATTTGATTTCTATAGTGATAAAATTTCCAATTTGGTCTTATGTTAATTTATTTAAGCCTCATAAGTCATCCATAAATTGTGTATTGCCTAGTTGAAAAATCCGCCTGTTTCCTTCACTCTTTACTCTTTCCTAAATCTAAGGCTTAATATAACCCAAATTTGTCATGTAAAAAAATTTAAGTTATTGTTATAATGACAAGGACAATTGTAAAGTCTTAGTGAACTAGAACGACCAAATTGAAA
The DNA here is from genome assembly GCF_025177605.1 of Cucumis melo. Taxonomy (NCBI): domain Eukaryota; kingdom Viridiplantae; phylum Streptophyta; class Magnoliopsida; order Cucurbitales; family Cucurbitaceae; genus Cucumis; species Cucumis melo. Next base: position 2,189,433 of record NC_066867.1, on the reverse strand, counting down.
ATTATAAATCATAGACATCAAATAGAAACTTTGCCCAAATCACACAAATCAATTTGAATGTAAGTCTAAATCTTGGAACATTTAAAATCAAAGGAACCAAATTCAATCCCATTGAATTATGATGCACAATATGTGTGGGAGTGCAGGTGAATGAATACTCATCTCTAAAAGACTCGACATTTTATTCATGGGGGGAGCTTGGAGCAGGGCCTTTCTTCATTCGCCTTGGAGGGCTTTGGCTAGGAAGCTTCATAGTGTTAGGAATCCCTGTTGCGGCCGCAAGCTTCAATCCTTCGCGGGTACCTTACAAACTAATAGTACTGAATTTGAAGAAAGCTCGTAATTTAGCGACCCAGCTTTAATTTCTGTGCTTACACTTTTGTTTGTTTAAGGAACCTTTGCGATTTGTGCTTGCTGCTGGAATTGGAACCCTTCTCCTCGTTTCCTTGATTGTCTTGAGAATATATCTGGCAAGTTTCTTCATTATCCATTATTATAGTTCTGGCTTAGGTTAAGTCATATGAATTGAACTGGCAATGACAGTGGAGGTTAAGAGTATTACGTACAAAAGATTGAGGGTGCGTTTAGCTTTGACTTTTTAAGTGTTTAATTTGGATAATAACTCATTTAGCTAATTTTGACATATTTAATGGACTCAAAATGTCTTTTTAAAATATGAGTTTGGGATAAGTTTGTAGGGGTAGAAAGATGTTTTAGCCCCATTAATGAGCACTCTTCAAAATTTTGATAGTCATTAGTTAGATACTTCCCAGTAATTTTGGTAATCCTAGACCACTAAAAACACTTGATAACCTACCACTAGAGGAGGCACTTAATCACTGCTGCTTTTAGAAAAAGCACATCACCGTTACTAAGTGTTTCATGGGAGGAAGTACCTTTTGCAAAATTAACCCACTACTTACTGCAAATATGCCTGGCCTATCTGCATTGGCTTTGAGATTTAGTAGTAGTTTAACAAAATGTTAGAATAAAAGATTGTAAGTTCGAGCTTTTTGCAATGTCATTTCACCATAGTTTTGTTGGTAATGATAATTTAATATTGGGGGCTTCTCTTAATTTTCAAGCTTAAGTAAAGGAAAGAAGTGTGTATGATAGCTTAGTAGCTTAAACTTTGAGAAGTTTTGAGAAGTATTAGTAGTTTTAAGCATGGATGGAATTGTGGTTTCAGGGTTGGAGTTATGTGGGAGATAGGCTGTTGTCAGCAGTCATACCTTACGAAGAGAGTGGTTGGTATGATGGTCAAATGTGGGTCAAACCACCCGAGGTAAATTTTTAACATACTTTTATTTTCTTCTCTCAACTTATCATCATGTTTAAACCCGTTGGAATAACTGTAATCTTATTTTTGAGGGAATTGATAGGTATGTTAATTGAGATATTATAAGAATATATTAACAATTAGTTAGAGAGTTTGTTAGGCTTGCTGATTTTAAATAGAGGGAGTATCAAGTAGGGAAAGGCGAAGGTAGACAATTCTTTGGAGTATGAATTAGGGCTTGATAGTATTCTCAAGATTGAGAGGCTGACGAGGGTCCACATATCTTGAACACTTGATTTATCTTTCGTTATCGTTTATCTTTCAATATATCTGATAGCATCAGATTTTTTAGAGAATATACAAAATCTATATGTATAATTCACCATAGTTTTGTTGGTAATGATAATTTAACCTTACTCAAGTTCTCATGTAGGTTCTGGCTCGAGATAGATTGTTAGGATCTTACAAGGTATTTATCACCAACTTAATACATCTTAGAGAAAATTTATTCTAATACAAAAATACTATTTATTTATTTATTTATCTAAAACTTCAAGGAAAAAAAAAAAATAAAACTGCAGGTTAAACCAGTGATCAACATGCTCAAACAAACTTTAGTTGGAACAGGGATTGTTCTTGTCTCAGGTGTATTATTGTTCATATTTGCTACACCAGTAGAGGATTTTCTTCAAACCACATTTTCCTCAAACCAAACCTTATCATCCAGCATTAATCCAGATTCAAACATCAACAAAAAATACAATTTAAGGTAAATGGCATGACATTATCGATTGAGAGGGGTTCTTTCCATATGTTCTCCTTGTAACCTAGAGTTTATATGTCTTTAGAAAGGACCAGTTGCTTCGGTTACCGGTTGAGGTCATGGCCGATGACGAGCTTGCAGCGGCTGCGGCCGAGGCAGCCGACGGAAGACCGGTCTACTGTAGGGATCGGTATTACCGAGCGTTAGCTGGGGGACAATACTGCAAATGGGAGGACTTGATCAAGTAAATACAAAGCTGGGGAAGTAATGTTGATGAAAACAACTTGGTTTCTGTTCCAAGTAAGATCACAATTCTACATAATTTGCCAATTAATTGTAAGTCTTATTTTTTATTATAATGTTCATAAGTTTTGGTTATATAAGTTGAAGGAAAGAGAAGTACTATTGAAGAAGTGAGCGTTGGTTTACCGTAAGCTGAATAGAATAGATGGTTGGTAATTGGTATACAATACATAAAACATACATTTTCTTTTAAATTTTTTCATAGCATATAGAAATACATCATAACTTTGCCATCTTTAAACGTCGCAGGGCCTTTCCAAAGTTATACATTAAATAATTGTATCGAGGGCCCTTTTTAAATGGCTCAAATGAAAAATCCCTAAGTTAAAAAAACAATTGAGGTTGGACCTTTTGCTGATGTCATCATCAAAATTATACTTTTAACCCTTTTCTCATTGCTGTCATTCTTTTTTTTTTTTTTTCCTGTTTTCTTCTTTCCTTTTTCTACTGTTTCTTTTTCTTTTCTTTTTTTTTTTTTTTGTTTGCATCGTCACCTTCTTCCATTTTTATGCTTTCTTTCTTCTTTGTTCTCCAAAATTTTCTTTGTTCAGCAGAAGCTAGAAAGAGAAAGAAGAATCTGAATAAAGAAAAAGAAAAAAAAAAAAACAAAAAGAAACTAGAAATAGGTAAAAAAAACAAAAAAGAAACTAGAAATAGGTACTTAGAAGAGGAGAGACGATGAGTTATTCATGCGTGAGAAATAGTATTTAGGTACGAGAATTAGAAACGAGAAATAGGTACTTGGAACGAGAAAGAGGAATAGAAAAAAAAAAGTGGTGAGAAATTTAAGTATTATGTTGGGTGAGAATGAGTAACAAAGGATGAGAACGAGAAGTGCTTATGGGGTTATTTTGATAAATTTGTAAACGACTGATATCATCAAAAGTTCATCCTTCATTAGAATTTGAAACATGGGTCAATTTTCATTTGGACCTCTAAAAGGAGATCATTCTTACAAAAACTTTTCGACTTATAAAAAATTATCCATTTCATATAATTTATTTTACCAATATTCTTTGTTGAGATATTTTTACCAATATTTTCAGATAATTTGTTAGGTCTCAAGTTTGCATTAAATTTTGGATCATTTTTAAATATAGCAAAATAAATCAAAATAGCTAAAAAATATAGTAAAATTTTACATCTATTACAACTCCGATAGACTACTATCACGGATAGAATCTAAAATTTGAAAGAAAAAAAAAAATCATACATACTTATTGCTTTATAAAAAAGGATTTTATTAAATTTAGCCGTGTGCATACTCATTCCAACTATTTGTATTGTTCAATATCATTTGTAATATATATGTCACACCAATCCATTATGTCAAACAGTGACATGCTATAAGTAAGAGTAACAAATATTTATAGAATAGAAAAATTTGAAGTAATCTAATTTTATTATATTTTGTAAATAATTTTACTTATTTTGTAATTCAAAATAATTTTTCATAGTTGAGAATCTAGTAAAGGAAGAGTTATAATTAAAACAAACATTAACGTATCCAAATTTAAGTATGCATCTTATTCTATGAATGATTTTTTTTCTCCTAATTTATTAGAAAAAATAAGCACTGATGTTTTTTTTTAATAAATTAAAAAATTTAAAAAAAAATCATTGAATAGCAGTCAAGTAATATAGGTATTACTTTTCCACACACATTCTATCTTATCCTAACAAAGGTCAAATCAATGAGATATTTGTCCTCTCTTACCCCCTTTGTTTTTAGGATAATTGCATGGGATAATAATTCTTTTATGGAAAATTGTTTTAAACGCTAAAATGATCGAAAATATTTATAAATATGGTAAAATGTTAAAGTCTATCGATAATAGATAAATCGTGATATACTATTAATTATGTTTATAAGTATATAGATAGTAGTCTACTGTTGATATAGACAATAAAATTTTGCTATATTTGTAAAATTTTGGTAATTAAGGGGATGTTTGGAGCAACAAATAAGTTATTATAATCTTAAATTATCATAACTTGATTAGAATAATTTGAGTTTCAGTGTAGATAATTTTAGTTTCGGTTACTGTTATAGTGTGTAAACTATTTTAGTTTAATAAGGAAATAATAAACACCCTAGCAAAGAATGAAAAAATAATGAATATCAAATAGTAGAAGCAATAGCAAATAATAAATACTGTACCAAATTGGAGTTCTGAAATAGTGTTTATCGTAGCAGATTGAAGACTTTTAAATAATATCTACAATAGCGAGAGGTGGTTATTATAATCTCCGATAATCTTCGCCCCAAACGGTTCCTAAGTGTATTAATATTTTTAAAGAATTATAAATATAGCAAAATCTATCGATTATAGACTTCTATCGCTCTTAGATTCCTACCAATGATATAATCTATCATTGTTTTATTGCTAGACTCCAAAAACTGGACTTAAATTTTGCTATATCTACAAATTCTTTTATATTTTGCTATATTCTTTCCTTTGTGATGAAAAAAAAAATGATGCATGGAGATAAGTGCAAAATGAGGTTAAACCCTAAACCCTAAACTTAAATAACAACAAACATATAAAACTCTAAAATTTTGTGTATAAAAGAATAGATAGTCGAGATATGCTCCCCACAACGAGTATTCTAAAGAAAATTATTCACTTTGCATAAATTGCAAGCACTGAGTAGACTAAAATTATATCCTCTCAACAAAACACAAAAACTAATTTAGTAACAATTTCAAGTTCCCAAAACAAAGTTTGTAAAGCGACCCGTAGTTCTTTGATAAAATAAAATAAAATAAAATAAATTTGACTTTCATAGATTAAATTGTAAATGAGTCATCAATCATTTCGATGCAAACCAATTTAATTGTTTCACAAAAACTAAATTTCACAATAAACATATCAAATTTATTTGTATGTTTCACAAAAACTAAATTTCACAATAAACATATCAAATTTATTTGTATGTTTCAATCCAATTTTAATGTCTAACCTTCTTCATTTAGTAAATATATCTAATAAGAAATTTTTATAAGAAAGTGATTTATTATAAATTAAAATTTAAAAATGAGATATAATAATATTTGAAAGTGATAGCACACACCACAAAAAAAAGTTAAAAGTAGATAGTGAAAGCAACCTAAAATACATTCCTATATTTATACACAAAAATTATTCTTATTTGAATATGTATAATATTAAAAATCTCTTATATTAAAATAAAATTCCCTAACCAAATGAATCCATTTTTTTCCCTTTTATTATTTGTCCCACAAAATGAATGAAACTTGAGCCATTGAAAACAACCTTCTTGTTGTCCAATTAGAAGCCATGTCCTTTGCACAAACCTACCCTCTATATAATATATATAATATATATAATATATATACACTTTCTTTTTTCAGCATTCAATGATCAATTGAACCACAACCACATAACAAAGTTTATAAGAAAAAGCAAAGGTGTGTAACCAATCTTTTTCTCTTTTGCCATAACTATACAACCCCTTTAATCATGTTAGAGAGCACCAAAAAAATGAAATTGCTTTTGGTTACCTTCATGCTCCACTCTTCATCATGCTCTTTTCATCTAAACCCTACCTCTATCCTCTAACAATTGTTTGGCTTTTTTTTTTCTTATAAAAATAATTGTATAACAAAGATAATGCACACTAAATTTTGGCAATAGGCTCGTCAAGAGTCTATCCAAACACAACCTTATTTGACTTATGATCCACTTAAAGTCGAAATATGATCCATGATCGATAGGTTTTGTTATATGTTGTAGATATTTACCATTGTTTTTCTTCAACGTTTGAAATTACTTAAAAAAAAGTTTAAGAAAAGATAAAATTTTATAATATTCAGGATTTTATCAAGTAAAATGAAAGAAAAGTAAACAAAATTTTTGAAATATATTAAATAAAAAAGAAACACTTATTAAATTTTAATAAAACTTAAATGATGGAAAAAATTAATTAAATAAATCATAATCAATAGACTAATCAAATGAGTTCCACACCCATTTAACCTAATCTAAGCTCATATTCAAACTTTTGTCCCATAAATAATCAAACCTAAAAGTTGGCCACAAAACCAATTCGTTATCAATTCAAGTCTAAACAGTGTGTCTTAGGAATATAAAGATACAGACCATCACTAATTAAGCCTTCATTTAATTTTTAGTGGTCCAAAAATAAAAATAAAAAACATTGCTCCAAAATATTATTTAATATAAAAATCACCTAAAAGAATTAGCATTCATCATCTCTAGTTTATCAAAGTCTAAATTATCACTAAAAGTTAAACTATATTTAAAATGAAATCTAAAAACCATACAAATTCTTTTTTGAACATTTGAAAATATATTATTTTTTTTTAACAATAATGCAAAAATAATCCATATATATAGTCTTTGATATGACCCTTCATGTAACCTTTAGGCAAACTTATTCATAGATTCTCTCTCTCACCATACTTTAATTTCCTCTCTCTCTCACCCAACTTCCTCTGTTTTCTTCCTAAGAAGAAAAAAGGAGAGCAAAGTTTGCAAGTGAGGTAATGAAGATATTAGGAAGAAGAAGCTGCCATGGAGATGAAAGATCATGTGAAGAAGAAGATAAAGAAGAGACCCAAATTGATGATGATGATGATGAAGAAGAAGCATTGTCTCTGTGTGACCTTCCTGTTAAAGAAAAGCAGCAGCCATCGAGATCGGTATCGGCCACCATCGTCGAAACAGAAGATTTCGATTTCAACAACTGGCGGCCGCCACCGTCGCCGATGTTGACGGCGGATGACTTGTTCTTTCAAGGACATATGCTCCCTCTACGTCTCTCATTCAGCTCTGAAAATTCCCAGAATAATAATGGAAATTTGTGGAGTAGATCGGAGTCTATGGATCGTAATAATATGTTGCGGTTTAGAAATGGCAGCACCAGTAGCAGTAGCAGTAGAAGCCATTATTCAAGGTACTTTAAACTTTCATCAAATTAATCAAAATTTTTCAATTAATATACCCTTTCATGAACAAATTGTGAAAATTGCCTTACACTTTCATGTGAGAGAAAAAAAGAGTATTCAAACTTGTACCGTTGTTAAAATTGTATATACATGTAATCGTTGAAGTTGAACTAAATTTCAAAGTTTAATTTTTACTATTGAAAGTTCACAGGTGTTTATAATTTATATTTTAAAAAAAGGGTACGTAGGGTAGAATTTGGTTGTGATATAGTTTAATTTGATAAAAACTTTATAAATAGTGTATATGGATTCTTTTTATAAAAAGAAAACTTTCACAAATAGTTTTATACTATTTACTAAGATTTTAACAAATTAAATTTTAATTATAAATTATAAAGGTTAAATTCTAACTTTTTACAATAGTGACTAAATTTACGGTTTTAATGATAAAGTTTTTATTCTTAATGTTACTTTTCATACATTTTTATCATGCATTCATTCATGAGATCGGTACTTCAAATTCTCGCTTTTATCTCCGCATGTTGGGTTAAAAATACAATCATATCGACTTAAACAATTAGAAACAACAATGTTTTAAAACATTACAAAAAAATAAATCTTTAAGGCCACCGTCATCTTTAAGTAGACGACCTCCTAAACGTTCAATCATAAATTTTTTGTTCATTTCAAAAAAAAGATAAGTTTTTTTTTCCCCTACTTATGGTTGAAAGGAGACATTTACGATTAACACGTAGAAAAACTTAAAAGAAGTCCAAATCTTGAAATTTGGAATTTTAATAACAAATAATGGATGTTAATAACAACAAAAATTTGTAGCATTTTTTTGAAAATATTGATGTGAACTTGTTGACATTATGAACTAATTTAAGTTTATCTTTCAGGTCATCAAGTCTAAGTAACAATTCCATTTCCATTCCAACAACAAACACAAAGCCAAGACCTTCAAACAACAACGTTTTCCACTCTCACCCAAGTCCAACCCCCCAGATCAGATCCTTCTCCACATCCAGCCATCGAAGCCGGAGTTCCTCTCGATGGGAGTTTTTCCGACTCGGACTTCTCCAAACGCCAGGAATGGAGCTTCAAGATCTCAAAACTCGCACCACTACCACAACCACGACAACGATGACGACGCATAAAACAACTGCATCAATTCTGGGTGTGGTGAGCTGCAAAAGATCTGTTGATACGGTACCAACGACGACAGGATCGTCGAATAATAGAATAAGGAGGGAAAATGTTTTGAAAAAGAATAACAATAATAAAGTTGAAATTAGGGAAAAGGAAAAGGAAAAGGAAAAGGAAAGAAGAGTGTCACATCGTCGAACATTTGAATGGCTAAAGCAGCTCTCGCATGCAACCTTTGGAGAAGAACAATGATAATAATAATTGAGCCGTTACGTTTAATTTTTGACTTAACTAACAATTTTCCACTCCCTCATGCATGCCTTTCTACAACTTTAATCATTTAAATTCCCACTTACTAATTTCACTTTTTTTCTTTTGTTTACATTTTATTGAAGTATGATTTGAGATACAAACTTTTCAATTAAGTTATTGTATCATAAGAGGAGATATGTCAAAAAGTATTATATCTGATGGTATCAATAGTTGATGTAAAAGAATACATTACACATCGTAGAGAGTTTGAATCTGATTGATTAGAAATGTTCATGTTCTAAACTTCATTGTTTGCATTCTTGTTTCTAAATATTTCACTCCAATTTCTTATATTATTTGTAGTTTTTCTAATAACGAGTTTGTCCAAACAAAGTCTCGAATAATCCACTATCAAGAGAATCGCGACAAAGAATATTTGCTGTACTTATAGTTTATATAAAAGAATACAACACAAATGCAATCACAATGATTTGGGTTTGTTTCAAACTGGTTTGTTTTTCAATATTTACTCGAATTGGTTGTTATTCGTTAATTTTCCAGCAATGGTACAAAACTTTGTGGATGAAGTTATAAAAATTGAGGATAACACATAATTATATATTCATGTGTTTGTTTTTCAATATTTACTCTAATTTTCTCTGTTATTTATGATATCATGAATAATTTTTCTAACAATGAATAACTTTTCCAACAAACATCCCAACTCCATACTAAAAAACATGAGTATATTTCGGTATAAGAGATTCCTTAAATATGAAACTATAAAACTTAGTAATATAGAATTACTATAAAGAGCGATATACTAAGTAATTGCAACTAACATTATTTCACTACTAAAATCTAAAAAGATAAAAGAAATAAAAAAAAAACACAATAATAGAGTTTGAAATCAATTGAGACACACATATATATAATTATGGTTTATGCTTGAATATATTTATATTTGGGAGATGATCATTAAGTTGACTTGGGAATTAGAAAATGATTGAGAATTTGAGTTTGTGATGAGAAGGGAACAAAAAGAAAAGGAAATATATATATATAAGAATATGGAAAATTAGAAAAAGAGGAAAGTTTGAGTTAAGTGGTGAGGTGAGGTGGGATTTCATGATGAAGCTGTGACCATTTCAGATTTAGGGTTTATTGTTTTGCTTTCAAAGTGGAATTTCGTGAACTCTCTCACGAGAGCCCTAAACTACAAATTATTATTTATTTTCACACCGACAAAAAGTGAAAGCCGATGATCGATGAAGAAAAGAAAAAACAGAAAGGTAGAATTTTTGTACAAAGTTAATTAAATGGCACAAAAACAGACCTTTTTCATCCACACACCCATCAATGGACAAAGAGACAACAAATTACAGTATATGTCTCTTTGGACCATCCAATTTCATTCCACAATTTCCCTTTTTTTTCTTACCCAACTAAACATCTTTTACTAACTCTACCATATTTATGAAACCATGTAAAGCTTTATGTGGATTTCTATTGGTTTCTTTGATTATTGGTTTTAACTAATTTAGATAATAAGAGATTTAAATGTGTTGGAATCTCTTGGTAGAAGATGTTATTAAATTCAACCTAAAAAGAGAAAGTTATATTATTGTAAAGTTGGGGTAGTTTCTATTGCCTTTTTTTTTTTTTCTTTTCTATTTCTTTGATTTATTGTTTATGAACTTGCAAGTAAGAAAAAATTATGACTTTGTGGACTTTGTGAAAGAAAGTATGAGCATCTATATTTTAGGTTTTAGGGTCACCCAAAAGTGAAATGGATTTGTCGTAAAAAGTGATAATTAATGAAAGGTGTATGAAAATAATAATAATTAGGTTACCATGACACAATCTTAAATTTATCAATTGATATCCCTTTAAACGTGTTTGGCCAAAAGAGTTCGTGAGGTTATTTTGGTTGGAGAAGTTGGTGAGTTTAGTGGGAGAAAGAATTTTGAGGTGTTGAGATGAAAGGGATGAGAAAGAAAGGAAGATAGAATGTATAGGGACATGGGGGCAATATGACATATATGTAAAAATGGACATTTGGATCACAAAATGGAATGAAGATATATATATATATAATTGAAAATCTAGTTATGATGTGATTTGTTGTCTGCTATAGTACGAGTAATTATGGGCATGAATTTCTTTTAGAAACCCATGAAAAATGATGGGAAGTATTATAAGAAATTTAATATGTTTTTAGTTCTTAATTTAGGTTTAATCCATAGTTTAATAATTAGTCTTTAGATTGATTAATTAGCCTACTGTTTTTCTTGTGGTAAGACTACGCCCACGTCGAGAGATTTAGAATTCGGATCTCTTTACATTTCTCTACGACCTGACATCATCATTTTTACTTGTCTTAAAGACTTATTAAAACAAGTACGCTTTAACTTTAGAGTTCCTATGATCGAAAGACCGAAAAGGAAGGTGCATCTTGTTAGTATAAGTAGTAACTTTTAATTTTTTTAAGTCTTTCTTTTAATCTCACTTTCATGTTTTCAAGATCCCCTTCCTAAACTCGGTGCGTTACAACTTAACTATAGAATTGACCTAATACCTAAACCTACTACATTAAAAACTTTTGATTTATATATATTTATATTGTTGGAATACCTTGAATTTGTTATCTGACGCTACGAACAGAACAATCAAGTATATGGATCTTTCTCCTTGTTTAGTTATATTTTTGGTTATTTACGATTATCATCCTAAAGTAATTTAGAGAAGTGTGTTGTACAACCTCTTTAACCCATAGCACCGTTCTTTTATTTCGAAACTATATATATTTTCTCTAATAAAACTGTTTCTCCGATAAATTAAGATTAGGAAGTGAGTTTGATGAATATAAAAAGAGATGGCCCACAGGCAGTTTGAAGGATAAAAAAGAATCAAAATGATTCCAATTTCAAAATGCAAATAGACAAAATAGGAGACCAGCTTTGAATGTGTAGAAAGATTCCCAAATAATGTTTAGAATACTTCAAAATTGTACTCAAAATCAGTCAACTTGACGATGAAACAGAGACACTTTTATCCATTGGGTTTGGCCCAAAATGAGAACAATTTGGTTGTGATCACTATTCTCTTTTCAAAATGGACAATACGACCAATGCTCAATATCTCTCCCAACTTAATCGTGGGGCTGCACCTAATCAAATAATGACATGTGGCTATATATATATATATACATACATGTACATATATATATAGAACCGTTCCCAATATAACAATTAGATTTAAATTAAAGCACTAGTAAATATATATAACAACATTTTAAAAAATTATAAATACAATTGTAGGTGATATTGCAAATATTGATCTATTATTGATAGATCAAGAAAGTCTATCGGCAAGAGAAGTCTATCGTTGATAAATTTTGTTTCATTTAATTTTTTTTTGTTATGTTACTATACAATTAATTATTTTCTTTAAAATTGAATTCATTATAATTACCCACGGATACATACATATAATTACATATATATATATATATATATACACACACACAGGTCACTAACACAGAAAGTAGTATATCGCAGATAGAACGCGATCTTCTTTCCATATTTTTGTAAAAGAAATATTTTTGTGTTCATTTTGCTATATTTGAAAACAATTTTTTTTTTATAAAGAGAAGTGGAGCATGTGAGTAAATACAACATAAACTGCAGCTAATCATTGTTCTATATTTATGACGTGGCATTTTGAATGATGTGTAAATCAACGTTGAATCAAAATTTTTATTTTTCTTAATTAGTTTTTCTATACGGAGAAATGATTGGACAAACTTCATCATTAAACAACAAGTGGATAGTAAGATTATTTGGTCCTATGAAATAAAGTTATATTTTGACCATTTTCAAAGTATGTAACCAAGTCTCAATCATACACCATTTGAGAAACTTATGTATATTGGTACCATTTTTCTCAACCACGTTCTTCATTTTTATGTAATTTTTCTTCCCATTGGTTCTAGCTAGCTAGGTTTCATCTTTGTTATTATATATAACTATCCACTCTTCCAAACTTTTACTTTCAATTCATTTGATTTATTTCTCTTTTCGATCGTTGCTCTTTGATTTTGATAAGTTTTTTATTCTATTACGACCTTTGTTTTTTCTTCAAGGGATTACCAGCTCTTAAAGTAGAATAGAAAGAAGAACATCAGTTACCATGCATATCATCTACTTCTATGCTCTTGTTTTCAATAGATTAGGGTGGAAGCATTATTGGTCCCTTTTTTTCTGCATCTATTTTAAAGAAATATATGGTAAGTGAAGGCGGAGCTAATTTATACTTTGAATCATCTTGTGTTTACTTTATAGGCACAATATCCTCTACTTATTAATTACCATTGCATTAGTTTGATGAGTTTTTAAGAAACCTTTTAATTTGGTTTTCATAGTAGATAACCATGTATTTTGTATATATATATATATATATTAAGTTGATACTTGGAACTTCTTAAGTTTTGGGAGGAGACGTAGGGGAGAAGACATCAAATATAGAAAAGTATGGTTAAAAAAGAATTGAAAGTTACTATCTTTGTCGATAAAGGTCAAAGTGCACATTTGTTTTTGGTAACTCAATCACATAGATTATAAAGGTAGTGTGTTTCACTTGGGGCAATTTATGTTTTTTGATGAGCTCTTGAGAATTTTCTTAGAAAATATAAACGGTGAGGATCGGACAAAACCTGCTAAAAATATGTGTTGGTTTGGGAGAATAATTTTTACTTTCAGATGTATATCCAAGGTAAAGTAAGGATGATGTAGCTCAGCCGCACTTATACTTTCAAAGTGCTTATTTTGGTCTAATACTTGCAATTTTGATCCATTTTGGTTTTTCTAACTTTCAAAATGTTTGTCTTGATCTTTGTATAACTTATTCATTTTGATCTTTGAACTTCATTTTTTGATCCAATAAAGTGAAAAATAAATAGATTATATCGTCACTATTTAAAAATATAAAAATAAAAAATAAACTATTTTATAGTATAGGACCAAAATGAATCTATAAGTTGAAAAATATAAAAACTAAAAGTATAAAAACCAAAATCAACAAAAAATAATTAAAAAAATATAATTACGTCAACAACTAAAATTAGTGGTGTTTGTAGATTGGGTTTTGTTGGGTTTGAGCACTTTGTAGACCCAACCTAATTGTTATGTTGTACATTTCTTCAACCCAAATAACCATTATCGAATATTGAACCCAACCTAACTCAACCACGAAACATTTTAATTGCGTTGAATTCAGGTTAGTTGGGTCACTTATTTAAATTTGTGTCCTAAAATTAAGCAAAATATTAACATGTAAAGTTTGTATCTAATTATTTTGATATATTGAATCAAGATTAAGAAATCAAACTCAATTTACACTAATTTTTTAGGAGTTGTTGGAGAATAAGAGCTCATTTGGTTGGTGATTCAAAAACATGAATTTGAGAACAACGAATCAATCCAATGAAATAAGAGTTTCATTTTGTGTTTTCAGATATGTATTTGGTAGCAGATTCAGAAATTAGATTTAGATTTAAAAATTCTTGAAACTATTGTTTGACGATGTACTCGATTGCATTTCAAATTTATTAATAATATAATATAATACATTAAAAATATTAATTAAACACAATTATACGACACAGCAGAGGGAGAAGACACACCATGCAAAACTTTGAAGAAGAACAAGAAATTTAAGAAGAAAAAAGTCTAAAGATGAAAGTTTGAAGATTCAACAACAAACCTAGAAGAGAAAGATGAACAAAAAAAAAAAAAAAGAGAAAGGACCACCCAAATTAAGGTGGTTCGACCACGACAGCTACATCCCACTCTTCAAGGTATACATGGACAAGTTTTTTCATTACTCACTAAAAACGTCAAGATTATGTAAAAGACAAGTAGACTCTCGTTCTCTTCAATTCCTTGATTAAACAAAATGTAAATGAAAAACCCTGATATTCTGATCAAGTCTTTTAACTAGTCATCGACTTTTATACAAACCCTAATCTAAATCATTACCGAACCTTCCACTCTATAATTAAAATCCAAATGTCAAATAATTAAATTAAACCGTTATTAGGGTGGTTGAGAATTTTCTTCATTTAAAGAGAAAAAAAGAAGAAGAAATTAAAAGAAAGAATTAAGTAAGGTTGAAGTGGGGCATTCAGTTGGGGGGTAGCAACTCATTAATGACTTGGCCACGTGGTTGCCGTGTGGTGGTTGGATGAAATGTGACTTTCCATCTCCATCTCTTATCTCTATCTCTATTTATTAAAAAGTCGGTATCCTAATTGCTACCTTTCACTCACCTCTCCTTTCTTTAATTATTTACTAATTCCCTACCCCTTAATATCCCCATAAATATCTTCTCCTTTCTCACCTATTTTTACTATTATTGTTCAATCGTTCATTAGTTGATAATAGTGTTTGTAATAGTAATATCATTTGTGATAGCTAATGGTAATGGTAAAAGTAAAATCGTCTCTAAAGTCATTCAAGAGTGTTTGAGAAAAAAAAAAAAAAAGATATTGTGTTTGTTGATTGTAGATTTAGTTGTGTATCTCATATGTTTATAGGAAAACAACAAATATAATCAAATGAAACCTAGATGAATTACGTTTTTTATGACAACTTATGATTGTAATTGTAATGTAACACACTTGAATTAGAAGCGAGACAAGAGGGATCTCAAGGAAATGAAAAGAAGGTTAAGAAAGACTTTGAAAATTTTTAAAACAATGTGCACATTAATTTTCGGTGGCTCAATCATAGAGATTCCAAAGTTAAGCGTACTTAGCTTGGAACAATTCTATTTTGGGTGACCTCTATGGAATTTTTTTGTGAGGACGACTTTCATTTTAATAAGCCATTAAGACAGGTAAAGATGATGTGTTGTTAGGTCTGTCGAGGATCCTAAACCTAGGGCGTTACAGTAATTCAATCATATAATGAATATCAATCATCCTGTTACACCAAGGAATGAATTTTGTTACGGCTAATAACTAGCTATTGCAATGACCTTTCATGGTCTTTTTTTTTTTTTCAATCGTTCAAGCTAACCATAGAAAACGAAAGAATGAGATTTGTTTGATGATGTTTATAATAAACAAACAAGTTAGAAGCATAATTAGGAACAATACATTTTGTTATTATTGCATAATATATACTAATCTTAATTACTATTCTAAATTCAACACCACAATCCCAATAATATCTTCTACTGATTTCATTTTATTTTTCATTATATCACTTTGTTTTACTCTTTCAATCTTTTGTAATATTCCTTTTTGTTTCCATTAGGTAATCAAATCTTACTCAATCATAATAAAAATCAATTATAATTCATTACCACTACAATAAAAACTGATTAATTTGTTTCCAGTTCTTAAATGGAGTATATATGAAATCCATATGGTAGTGTTTTTACAACAAACTTGATTAGAAATTCATAACCATTGTTTATTTTCATATGAATTTGTAATGAAATTGCTACAAAGTGGTTTTGTATTTGTAATTAATATAATATATACAAAATAAGACAAAAATGCCAACTCTAATATTCTAAATACTAACAAAAATTATGAATAAGAGAAAAATACTTTTAACTCTTTTTAAATATGGATATGAAAAAGGATATGGATCTTTAGAAGTGATTTTGGATCTGGATCTAGATATCACTTTTGTGTAATAAGAGATTACAGGATGTAATTACGAATTAAGGAGTGGGGACCGTGGTCGGTTTTTTTGCAAAGTGTGATGATACACAAAATCAATCGTCCTATCAAGATAGTTTCGACACATTTTTATCCCCATTCGATTGATTAAATTTTCAAGAGTGTAAACCTGACCTTAAGTCTTTTTTAAAAAAAATGTAAAGACAAATAAGAATCAAACAATAACGAAACGGAATAATATTAGTGGTCGGGTATTCTACTATTTTCTAGTGTAATTTGTATTCGAAATATTCATTTTCCTATACGAACCGAATAGAGTAAATATTCCTCATTTAGGAGAACGAGGAAGGAAGGAGAAGATTTCGTATCCTTTTTAATGTGTTATTACAAATTGTTCGTATTGAAAATTTTGTGAGGATAGAAAATGAAACAGAGATTATTGGATTGTTTTATGGTTAATTATCATTCTACCTCACAACCACCCATAGTGATTAATGAGTTGATGATGTGTTATTTAGTTGGTTCTTCGTGGCTTGGTTTCATTAGCCAATTCTATTGAGAAGATTCTCACCCAATTTATCCATTAAGTAAAGATTTCTTTATTCTCTTTTTACCTTCTTGAGTTCTAAAATAATAACAAAATAATTACAAAACAATAACAGTAACAATAACAATAGGGAGTTAAAAATAAAGAATAATTGTATCGTAATCAAGGTTAAAATATTGAGGTCGATAGAGATATTTGAAATTAATTTTGATGGAGATATCGATTTCGATAGATATTTTTTTAAAAAAAATTATAGAAACAAATAATTCAAAAAAAGAAATTTAAAATAGTAAATAAGTCAAATAAGGTAATTAAACATGTGTGTTACATGATTTTTTCTATGAAATGATAGAAAATATTGATTCACCCTTCATATTAATATCGAAGCAACGAAAATGTGAAAATATTGACATGCATGTTGATGAAAATTTAATATTACCATAGTAACATCTTAAAACTTCATGGACCCATAAATTTTAATTTCTTTTAGTACAATGATTTTGGAAACGAGGATTAAACATTTTACATCTAAAAATGAAGGTTATACTAATTATACTCACCGATAGATTTATTATAGGTCTAGGGAGGCTCGTCCCTAGAGGTGATCATCAGTCGGGCGGGGTTGGTTTTGTACAAAAATCGAGGACAAAAATCGACTTAGTCGGTTTCTACTAAGGGAAACCGACAATTGATGTTCAAGAATTGAACCAATTGATCGAATCGCGGGTCAGTAGTTTTTCCTCTTTTTTTTCGCCCTCAATGGCTTGGCTTTTTCTTTTAACTTCAAATATAAATATTTGAAGTCTCAACCTACCAAAAATAATAAATAATAAATAATATATATGCTCTTATTCGAAATCTTTCAAATAAACCGACCACTGAAAGTATTTTTAATAAAACCAACCATTGGACGTCAGTGCAGTCCATTTCGATGAGTTTTTCGAGTGTCAATTCTCACCCTGGCTCTCCCTTTAATTTTATTATGCTTATGATACCAATATTATTTTTTATATTTACCATTATGGGCGTGTGAGCTTTTTTTTTTTTTTTCGTTTTCGAAATTATTCTAATATATTTTGTTATATATTTTAAAATACTCTTAAAAATAAATATAAATGTAGATAGTTAAATAATGAAGAAGAATAAAAGTATAATGAGATTATCGATAAAGTAGAACGGGGAGCAGTGGAACAAAACCCGGACACAACGATATTATCATCATTGCGAGAAAAGTATGTGTTTAATATAAATATGTGTGACTATGGAGATGCCTCGTCCTCCACCCGAATAAATAACAACAACCCATAAACAAAACACAAAGTCAGAAAAACGCAACTCTTTCTTCTTCCCTTCTAAAATCAAAGCATGGGAATCGCGGAGGAAGCCCAGAATGTGAAGGTAATAGGCGGCGGACACCAGACGGTCGTTCTAGGGCACGGATTCGGAACAGATCAATCGGTGTGGAAACACCTAATTCCACATCTAGTTGATGATTACAAGGTAATTTTGTACGATAACATGGGTGCTGGAACTACTAATCCTGATTATTTCGATTTCGAGCGGTACAGAACTCTTGAAGGCTTTGCTTATGATCTTCTCGCCATTTTGGAAGAACTTCGTGTTGATTCGTGTGTTTTTGTTGGTCACTCTGTTTCTGCCATGATTGGTGCCGTTGCTTCCATTACTCGCCCTGATCTCTTCCAGAAGATCATTATGCTCTCACCTTCTCCGAGGTACTTTCTTTTTCTTCCCTTTGCCGGTGAGTGTGAAGCCGCCGGTATGGAATTTTTGTTTTTTAATCATTGTTTTTATATTTTGTGGTTAAGATGATGTGCAAACGTGGGAATAATTAATGACGTATGATATTTTATTTATTATTGATAATTTTATTTAATTTAATTTTGTGTTTTTTCTTTGTTCCAAACTAAAATTTATTAATAATGTAATGTTCTTTTTTTATTCCAATATTATTTTGGTAATCAATATAGTTGCAATTGCAAATGTCACATTCTTTTTTATTTAATTAGGTTTGGTAATTATTTTTAAAAAAAAAAATTAAACATTTAAACTATATTTTTATGGAAATTTTTCAAAAATAGAAAAAAATTGACAAATTATTTATACTTTATAGAACAAAATCACCTAAAATACAAAACTTATTATAATTTTTTGTCAAAGGTTATATTTTTTACAATTTCTTTATTTTTACTTTTATCCCTAAAAAATTAGTTATTATTTTTTGGATATTTGTAAAGAATTCAAACGTTTGAATTTAAATTACAAAATTTGCTTAAAAAAATCAAAGCATAGACCAACTTCAGTCTAACTCAACTTTAAATGTTATAATCTTTTACCCATATATTGTAAAAAACGAACATATATGATTTAAAATATGAGTTTAAGTTTGAAAACTATTTATGATTTTATGTAATATTCATTTTAAGGTAACTTATTTTAATGTCAATAGAATAACAAAAGAAACAACTAACTTGTTTGTGACATGTTCTTACTTGAAAGGACTATGTTTGAGATTTTAAAAAGTATATAATAAAGAAAACAAAGAAAGGTAATCTTTATAGAAGTAAATTATCTAATAGTTTTTACCTTTTAGTATAGAAAAATAATTTTTAAATTGTAGTAAAATCTTTGACATTTCTAGAAATATTTTTAAACTTTTGTCTCTATGTGGTGGAAAAAGTTGAAAAGTTTGACCAATATTTCAATGATTCTTTTAAGAAAAATGTATTTTCTTTTCAAAAAGTGCAAATAACTTTTTATAAAACTTTATTATTATTATAAATGACAATGGGTTTTTTTAAAACCAAAGTTTGGGACTGTAATTTGTTACTATCATTTGTGATTATTATCGTAGTTAATTTGTGTATGATGTGTAAATTGCTTTGATAAGTAATACTAAACTATATAATAAAAAAAAAATAGTTGAAAATGTCGACGATTTTAAGTTTAAGATAGTTCATTTCGCTTACTTAAAGTTGGTGTTCAAACACTTTGTTTCTTTAATTTTGTGTGGTCGAGCATTGGTTTACAAATATATATGTTGTTTTCAACCAACAATTTCACTCGAAAGAAACAAATTTTCAAAATTCATTTTCTTTGTAAATATATACTTATATTTTTCATAGGTACTTGAACGATGAAAACTATTTTGGAGGCTTTGAGCAAGAAGATCTAGAGCAATTATTCCAAGCAATGCAGTCAAATTACAAGGCTTGGTGCTCCGGCTTTGCCCCGCTAGCTGTTGGTGGCGATATGGACTCCGTCGCAGTTCAAGAGTTTAGTCGAACCCTGTTCAATATGCGTCCAGACATAGCGTTGAGCGTGGCGCAGACCATCTTTCAAAGTGACATGAGAAACATACTCAGCTTTGTTACCGTCCCTTGTCACATCATCCAAAGTATGAAGGACATGGCGGTTCCAGTGGTCGTTTCAGAGTACCTCCACCGCAACCTCGGTGGCGACTCCATTGTTGAAGTCATGGAGTCAGACGGGCACTTGCCTCAGCTAAGCTCGCCTAATATTGTGATTCCGGTGCTTCTTAAGCACATTAAGTATGACATAGCAACCTAATTTTGTTGTCGTAAGTGTGTGTATATACTATGTTTTTATTTTCTTTCATCTATGATTTGTTAGGAATGGATGTTTGGGAAACTTTACTCCATGTCACTTCCTTCTTATGCCAATAATGTAATTGTGTTCGGGACTTGTCATTTTAGTTTTTGAAATTTGAGCCTATTTGATTTCTTATCAATTGTTTTTATCATGCTTTTCAATTTTTTTTTAATTAAAAGAGTTTTTAAAAAGTACTTTTTAAGTTTTAAAATTTTGGCTTAATTCCCAGATAACATTGTTACAAATGCAATAATAAATCTAGAGGTAGAAAGAAATTTTTACACACTTAAAGAATTTTAAAAACGAAAGTTAAAGTAGTTACCAAATTATGTCTTGTCATATCATTATTGTAAAACCATTTTTTTTCTTTGAAAATTTGAAAATTAAATGGCTCCATAACCAATCTTTTGTCGAGGAATGATTTTTTTGCTTAAAAAATTATGATGATCGTTGATACCAAAATCTGGATAGAAGAAATCGTATCTAACATTTACTTGACAACAAATTTGTACAACAAAAAAAAGAAAATGAATCTAACATCAAAGTTAGAAATAAGAACTTTTTACTATTTTTAATTAAATAATAGATACTAATGTATTAAAAAAATAGGTGGGCATTTTGTATAAATTCTAACATAAAAATCATAATTAGTCTTGAAATGAAAAACCTAAACAAAACTCAAACTTACGTATTAAAATTGTTTAATTTTGAAATACTAAATAAATAGATCAAAATCAAACACAAAACTTTAAAAATACATATATAAAAGAAAAGAGTGATTCTTATAAAACAATTTAAAAAAAAAAAAAAAAAAGCTTTTAATCATGCGTTCAAGTCACGGAAAAATTATAATAACTATTTCAAAATCAGTCTTGACACGTGCATAACATTTAGAAGTATAAAAACTAAACATCTTTAAATTAACCAAAATTACCAAAACATCTTGAAGGCCGAAGTCACAAAGTCTCTTCAAAGTTGATATTATAAAGTATTATTGAAAGAAAGAAGATGAACATAACAAGAACAAGAAGAAGAACAAACACTAAACGCCATTATCCCTAAAAAACTTTAGCTTAGAACAAACCGGCAGTGATTAAAACCTGCAAAGAGAAAACAAATCAACACAACAAAACCCAATTCATCAAAATTCAACATTGATTCATACACAAAAGAAAAAATTCATAAAAAGTCAGACAAATTCTTACTTGGATCTGAGCTTATAATCATGGCAGTTCCTCCAAAGCTACAAGTTCCTCCACTTCTCTTGTTCTTCTGCCAGTAGCTATTGAAAGCGTACGACGCATGTGCCACCAAACTATCCGGATGAAAGCAGCTACCCTCCGCCGATATCTCCCGGCAGTCGGCGCCGCCGTCCCCACATGCATAATCCATCGCCTGCTGAAGAATCTCCGCTGGAACACTTGGTTTCGCCACGCACCACAGTTTTTGCACACCACCTGTTTGTGGAAATGGCGCACCGGCGTTTTGGTCTGGATTACATGGAGGCAGAGTAAATCCCATCGGCGGGCTTGCGGGTACCACGAACGGAGGCGATTCTGGGGCGGCGGCGAAGCCCCAATGTGGCGGTGATGCGATTTGGGACTCTGGTGGAAGTGGGGGTGTGGCGAGATCCGATGGCAATGGTGGCTCTGATGTAAAGAAAGGATCGTATTCTTTGAGTTCCATGAATGAAGAGAGCTTTCTATTAATGG
This sequence comes from Cucumis melo, assembly GCF_025177605.1. Lineage (NCBI taxonomy): Eukaryota > Viridiplantae > Streptophyta > Magnoliopsida > Cucurbitales > Cucurbitaceae > Cucumis > Cucumis melo. The sequence goes on along the minus strand of NC_066867.1, from coordinate 2,167,172 downwards.
GGTTTCTTTGTTTTGAGACGCTGGTTAATAAATTCACTTTGTTTAGCTTTAGAAATCCAAATTTGTTCGTGTGGGTGGAGATGAAACTCTCTGTTTCATGTAGAGAAATTACATTCTCAGGTAGCTTGAGACTCAATGTAGAGTTAGTACTTTGGATGAACTCAATCACAAGCTTAACCATATTCTGAATGGATTCCTCTTGAGAGTGGAAACAATCTTTTGGGAAGTGAGTAGAAACTTTGATTTGATTCTCCAAACCCCATCTAGTGAGGGAGTAAAACAAATTCTTCATAGACAGCAACACAATGTGTAAATTGTTAGTATCTAGATTATTCTTGTTGCTGCATAAAGAACTATTTCCCACAACAATGGTGGAGATTTTAGTGGAAGGGTAGTGAGCCAGAACAAAGGTTCTAAGCCAACTTTCCGCCATTAAAACACTGCTTGAAACTTCTGGAAGTTCAACATCAGTAAGAGAAACAGCAACAGGGAGTTCAGAAGCAGACATTGCTGGATAAACCCCTGAAGAAACTATCTCTTCCAGCTTCACAAATTGAATTGATTCTTGACCTGCAGCTGCCATGGCAGAACAATAAACCCACAAGACAGAAAGTAAAAAGATGTAAAAGGAGAAAGAGAGAGAGAGAAGCTTACTAGTAAGACCCAGAAGGAAGAAGAAGAAGAAGAAGAAGAGGAGGAGGAAGAAGGTAGAGAAAAACTTCATCTTCTTCACCATTTTCTTCTCTGAAAAATGGGGGGGAAAAAAAAGGAAACTTGGGGAACTATGGAGAGGTTGTTGTTTAAGCAGTCCTGGCCATGTCCTCCATTGAAGGGTGTGGGAAAGCTTTATATATAGTGAGAGTAAAGAGAAAGCCTAATGAGAAAACCACTCGTCACTTCCAAATTACATGAAATGGCAAAATATATCCGTTGCTTGGGAATGGAGTTCTAAGCTACCTCCTTGGAATTGGAATCCTAATATGTGAAGTGCTTTTAGAACTTTACTTTTCAATGCAAATATTAAATTAGCTGAATTATAATGATGAAAGAATGTTATTTTCCTTCTTCCTTAAATGGGATTTTTGTAAAAATATGAAATTCAAAGAAAAGTAACCTTAACTAATTGATTACTCTATTCGTTTGTTTGGAAATGAAAGCAATTGAGGGGAGTTTAAGATCATTTGTTTCAATCCATTCCATTATCGTCGAGAATCTTATTGCTTAAATGTTATTTTGGCTTTTCAAATTGAGGAAAATCATAAGTTACTTACTTGGTTTTTATGAGATTGTAAGGTTGTTGGTTTTCTTCATTGGATTTCTTAGTTCGTTGATAATTGATGATGGAAATTCTTTTATTTTTGGCTAAGTTTCTTGAATTTCAAAGAATTTTTTTTCAAGAAGGTACAAATTAGACTTTGCTTCCATCTTGGGAATTTTACCTTTTGCTTTCATGGATCCTTTTTTTTTTCTTTGGTTTATTATTTGCGGTATTTTGTTCTTACAAAAATTAAATTAGAGGGAAATTTTACCAATGAGAGTTTTTTTTTTTTTTTCATATAATAATATTTATGTTTTGAGAATTTCTAAAAAATAAATAAAAGTATTTTAAATAGGTTTTGAGGAAATAATATAATTAGTTTTTATATATAAAAAAAAAAACGGGTATTTGAATTGCAAACTTCTTGATCGCTACCGATTAAGAGTTATGCTTACTCTTTGGTGCTTTTGTTGTCAGTAAAGTGATCAATCTTGCTAATTGTTTATGTTGATAGTAAGGATATTTGTTTTAAAATTTTTTAAGTAAGAATTTTCTAGAAATGTTTGAAATTTGGAAACCGAAACTTAGAGTAATGGCATCTTTGAACTCTTTTTATTAGGTTAAGGGTACTTTTGAAAATTCAAACTTATTTCTTAGATAAGATATAAAATTTAGAGATTTTTTATATAATACCAAAATAAAAGTAGTGACTTGAAGTAAAAACAATCGTTTCAAAGAATTAATTTAATGGATACACTATTTTCACTTTGAAATTTCATAGGTTTTTTTTTCTTTTTAAAGATTTGCGTGACCATTTGTTATTTGGTTTATCACAAGTATACGATTTTATTAATGATACTCTAAATAGTTTTAAATTTATGATTGTTTGATGCTCGTGTATTATTATGATGTCTATCATTGATTTATCATATCAAAAAGAATATATAATTTTATTGACTTTTAGCAGCATGATTGTTTGTTTCCTAATGTTCGAATTTGATTTTTAATTATTATTTTTTTTACCATGATTTTTAATTAATTCTTTAAAGTTTTGAATAGTCAAATAGAGTTGACTATTAGTATATATAATGAATATGATGTTTTTTCTTAATACTCAGATGCCAACTTCAGAAGCATAAATCAAATATAAAGTTTTAGAATGAAATATGTCATTTTAGAACTTTAAGGATTAAAAAAAAAAAAAGTGTTTTAGAATAAAAAAGAAGTGTTAGCTTTATAAGGTCATTTAATACTTCATTTGATATAGAAGTGAAAAATCTAATATGTTATTTCCCTTTAATGTTATTGAGATATATGTAGGTAGTTGGTGTTGGTCGATAACTTGAGTAAAATAAACCCTAACGAGGATTGGGATAGAATCTTAACATTGAGGTACAGTGTATAAATTAATCATTAAAGATTTAGCTAATTCAAACCCTCATCGTTTTCTCGGTTGAAGAATCAAAAGAATTACAATTGTACTAATCTAAGAAGTGTTAGGTCTACTTCTTTCGGTTTGAAGGTAACCAAAAGGGCAAGTAATGTTTTACGTTATGGTCGGTTATAAATTATGAAGAGAGATGTGCTTGGTTGATTGATTTTGGTTTCTAAATTTTGATGGAAGGATCCTTAGTTAGTTTGAAGAAATTAATGTGAAAAAGGGAATGAGAAATTGAAAAAGAAGAGAGAGTAGGTAGGGGTATAAAGGTAAAAGTGGATAAGAAGAGAAAGAAAGGCATTGGGAGGAGGGAGCAGAGAATAGGATGGGAAGTGTGAAGGCTGCACAACTTCTGATCCCTCTTTATGCTCCCTATCTCTCACTTCTTATTCCTTTACCAATTTCCCCTTTTTGCCCCTATCATATTTAACATAGAGGAAAAAGGGAAACAAAATGATTTTGATGCTTATTAAAACCATAAAAGATGAATAGATGGAGAATTGCATAAAAGGCCACCCAACCCCATATACAATCGGATTATACATAACAAAACGGTTTAATAGCTTAGGAAATTAATAATACTGAGGTCGAGCACACAGTTGACTTACTTTTGTCTCTTTTTAGTGCATTGTTGTGCATGCATGCCTTTAAGCGATGATGTTTAAGCCTCTTTTGAGGCATTTTAGTTATCCTTTGAGATGAATATTTTGTAATTGGTTATGAATGAGAAGGTGTTGGGGTGTTTGGGTGTTGAGACAAAATTAGTTAGTGGATGGAGATGGAAAAGAGGAGGGGAAAGGGGTTGGGGGGAAGGGATGAAGAAAAAGTGGAAAGACAGAAGAAGAAGTTGAGAAATGATGATGAAAAAAAAAAGGGTAATTTTGCAGCTTTATACGGAACACTAAACAAAACCATTTGGGTTTCCCTTTGGGTTGGGAGGAGAGATCAGCCTCATACGGAAGGCACCACCCCCTTCCCATGGGACCTACATAACACACAATATTCTATTTTTATTTTCTTCCATCCTAAATTATTTATTAAAAAAGAAAAAAAAAAACATCTCAAATTTCAAATTTTTTTGTGTGCTTCCAAAATATCTTTCTCATTAGTTTTTTTTTTTTTTTTAAAATGGAAATAGGTAAAATTTTATCTCAAAAATACCCATGAACAAATAAAAAGTTTCCTAAATATCCTTAAACGGATAAAAAAAAACTTCATTAATTCAATTTTTACACTAAATTTTTTAGACATATAAAATAAAAATCAAAATTTTAAGTTAAAACAATAGTTTTAAATTTCCATTGATATGTCTGTATTTTTATCGATGATCTTTTACAGAAACCAATAGAAAGAACCATTGCATCTTAAAAAATCCATGAATAACAAAAAAAAAAAATCAAAATGATACTAATATAAATAATATATATGTTTATTCAAATAATTTAAATTTTTTTAGAATTTTTTTTATAAATTTTACATAAATATCTATGAAAATCGAAATTTCTATAAAGTTTTTTTTTTTTTTTTGAAATAAAATTTTACTTTATATGGAGCCACATGGGGAAATTTTGCATAGAAGTCCTTTTCGACTTGGTTTACAATCCACCTTGGGATACTTTGGGACCATATCAAATTTTACAATTCCTAATGACAAAATGTAAATGGATTTGAATGGAAATTCTTAGATAGGGTTTTAATGTCTTCGATCCAACGATTAGTGTCGTGGTGCTCGACCATGTGGTTTTCTCGCCTCAAATTAAGTCTCGACAAGAATGAGTTGTTACAAATTTGATTACGATCGTAAGAATTTTTGCTAATGGTTAAGACTTTGATATATCACTCAACATTGATATTTTAAATCTTGGTTAAAACATAAAATTCTACAAAATCTTATAAAGTTCGAAAATAAAAATTTCTCCTATACTAAAACTATTAGTCAAACAAAAAATATCTTAGATCAATAAATCTATTAGACTATCAGGTGTTGTCAAATAATTTTTTTATTTGACAATAACGGTTGGTTAATTACAACAATAATTAAAGTTTTTAACTTAAATTTTAGGTTTTTATTTTGGTTGGCGAGAATATTGGTATAAAATTTGATGTAGTATTTTTTTAACTTTTTTTTTAGCTCAATGGTATTTATGAAACTTTTTCAATAGTTAAAAAATAGAGATTCTCGACGCATCCTGCATGGCATCGAGGATGTCTTTGGGAGTAAGGGGAGCTCTCAACACCATTTTTGGTTCGTTGGAAATGGCATCGAGAGTAATGGAAGATCCCGACGCCATTAGTGATTCATCAGGACCAGCGATGGGAGAAGTTTATAATTTTTTTTTAAATATATTTAACTTCTCCCAACTCCATGCATAACGGCGTCGGGAGTTTTCCTTTAAAACCCATTTTTCAGATATGTTTGTAAGATTTAAAAGGAAGCTGAAAAATGAGAGAGAGAGAGAGAGATTTCAGACTTCCGAAAGAGAAAGAAGATTTTCGTCGCCATCCACCATCCGGTCTTCGCTGTCAATCTTCGTCGTCCGGTCTTCGCATTCGCCCGCCGCCCCTCGTCGACAATAAGCCAATCTCTTTTTTTTTTTTTTTATCTTTAATGGTTTAGGTATTAGAAATATAATTAAACTTGTGATTGTTTTGTGGATTTGTATCAATAATGTTTAAACTATGTTCATTTTGTTATGGATTTGTTGTTGATTATGTAAATTTTGTTTTTATGTTCACAGTCCTCCCTTCCGATGTCACTGATGCCATTGCTGCCCCTATCTCTTCTAGTTATTTATTTATTTAAGTTAGACTTTGCTCTAAAATTTTAAATCCTACTTCTAATTTTGTCTTAGCTTTGCTAATTTTTCCATTTGTTTGTTTAGATCACATTCTCGGTTTTGCAAAAAAAAAAAAATTCCATTTAATAATGTAAGCTATTTTTTTTAAAAAAATAGAGGATCTCCCGACGCTATATTTTGTGTGTCAAGAGATCCTCTCCCGACTCATTTTCCCCAACTCCGATCCCAATGTGGATTTATGCGTTGAAAAAGAATTTTTCGATGCTTTTTCGTATATTTTTCGACGTCTTTGTGCGTCAGGAGACCTCCCTTTTCTTGTAGTACATGAGATGCCTTTTGCTTGTTATGTGATTTAGCATTGGAAGAAGACGCGTTATGTGTAGTGGAATTGATAGAACTTGCTAAATGCTTTGAGACTACTCCACATAGCTGCATCTCGACGAAAAAGTGTGGTAAATACTTGAGCTAAGGAAAATGGTACCAAGATGTAATTAAACATGCAAAACAATTATGCGAGATAATTATGTTATACACAAAATGCATACAATGCGATATGAGTTACGACGAAGGAATTGAAAAGAAATGATTTCCATATGGGTTATGATGAATAATTTTAAAAGGAATAATTTCCATATGATTTACGAAAATGATTGACAAAACTGAGATATAAACTCAATGTGAACGTAACATTTTAGTAGTGATCATTATCGGTTGATATAAACGCAACATAAAGCATGAAATTTAGTTTGATTTAAACTCAATGTTTTACTTATGGTATTATATATTATTCATATCATATGATTTGGCAAAATAGATTTAATGCATTAAGGCAAACTTTGATTTATCAAAGAAATTGAGAAACGATCGCACTTATTGGACGTTTTAGTCTAATCCTTCATATATTTAGTCTAATCCTTCATATATCTTGTTTTATTCCCCTCCAAGGTAGTACGAGTTAGTTGACTTCCTAACTAATTATATGGAGTTTAGCATTCTTTTATCTTTTTTTTTTCCAAAGTTCAAATGCTTTATTCTAAAAATTGAACTCAATTTTAATTTATTTTTCTATTTGAGACTTAATCTTAAAAGATAGTTTTCATAAATATAACAAAACACCAAACTATTTATGGACTATGTAATAAAGTCCTTAGCAATTTTTTTAAATATTTCAAGTTTGCCCTTCTATCTTTATTTTCTATTTCTTCCATCGTCTTTCTCCTACGATTTCTTTCATTGTCTTCCTCTTATGATTTCTTTCATTGTCTTTCTTCTTTTCCTCTTCTTTTTTCTACGATTTTTTCCATCATCTTTCTTATGTTTCATTTTTTTTACGTCGTTTAATCTTTCCATCGTCTTTCTTTTATTCTTCTTCTTTATTTTTCACTGCAATTTCTTTCTATCGTCTTTCTTTTTTTCCTCTTCTTTTAAACGACCATGTACAAAAAATAGTAAAATCTAAAAAATCGTGTATAAAGAATCTTGAAAAAAAATCATTTAGATTGGAGTAACTAAATGTAAAAGATCGTGTAAAAAAATAAACGATTATGTACCAAATTTTGAAAAAAAATATCACTTAGATTTGGACCACGCTTAAACTTAACCAAATTAAACGATCGTGTAATAAAATTAAACGATAGAATTCAAAAAATAAATTGTAGTCATATCTAAACGATCATGTAGCAAATATATTGCGCGTGCATTGTTGACGACGTGGTTGACAAGATATTTTTGATATTTTATACGATGAACCTATGAACTTTTTTCTTTTTCGAAATTGTTCTATACCATGTAAATATTTTGTTGCTTTGTTATATTTTTTAAAAGACCCTTGATCTTTAACGTTATTAATACCTAAACATTCAAATATAGTTGTAAAAATAAGCTATAAGATTATAAAAATGTAATCACCAACCAACTATATATAAAAAAGTGATGAATATATTCTTTGTTTATTTTGAGCAGAAACAAGCCATTCTTAATGGAAAAGCTCAAATTTTTAATTAAACCCATCAACTTCCTGTTGGGTTATATTCTAACATTAAGTAATGATCAATCAATGGATATATCCGCATTTCATCTTCAACATCAAGCTCAGTTTCATCATCAAAGGCCAACCAAGAAGAAAGTCATGCCACTAATTGAATTTGGTACGAACATCCGTCTATAACTATACCATAAATATAGTACCCCTTTCGATATAGAAACTCAAGTTTTTGCTACCAGAAAATCGAAAAGACAATCTCAATCACATACCTTTGGAACCATCTAGTTCCAAAAAATTAAAAAAGAAGAAAAGAAAGAGAGATGGGAAAAACTCATATGAACAATGCTAAATGCAGCAGGAAAATTGGCAAGATGCTTTTGGGAGTTTCAGAAAATCTGCTTGTCTTTTGCCATCGATTCACTTTCTTTACATGTTTACGTTGCTGCATAAAATTATTGAATTTACTGTTATCTTGAATCTATTGAAATTTTTAGAAATTTAAAATTATCGAAGTTAAACTATTATGTATTAAATTTTTTTAGATAATTTTATTCTAGGACAAATCTTGATATGTAAATCCATAATCATAAAAACTATAATTGATCTCCAACAATAAAATATAATAATAATAAATTTTTTAATAATATTTTTCATTTTTGTAGAAATATTTTGCAACAATGGAGAAAATCATTTGGATAAGTAAAAAAGTGTGGGATGGGAAGAGGGTAGTATAAGGGGTGTTTGTAATTTTCATATAACATAGAGAAATTCCACAAATTCCTGGCCAAAATAATCATCATTTTAAATAGATTGTTTATCTTTCTCCTTCACATAGAAAATAAATACTTCAAATCGCATGTCGTATACATCTTACATGAAAACCAAATCACGTGTCAAATATGTCAATATAAAAATATATGCGTCAAAGCACATGTCAAATACGTACATGGAAAGTAGATTCTTGGCCTCAGATGAAGTTTGTGTTTCATAGGCTACAACAATCCCGAGCGGAGCCTAATTATATCTTTGCCCTATTTAACTATTTAGGTACTTTTGTTCATTTATAGTGATTAAATTAATTAATATCTCATATATATATATATATATATATATATATATATATACACATATATATGAACCGAGAAAGCCGGTCCTCGGGAATTTCCCAATGACAGAGGAAGCCATTCCTACCCCATACCATGGACATCTCCAAGTAGATCCTTCCATGGTCTTCACTTTCCCTTCTACCCCATTCGTAGAACCATCATGTTCATCCATTTAGCCCTTTTTAGGTTTTTTGGCCAACTGACAATCGGTTTTTTATATTTGAAAAACTAACCATTGATTTTAAAGTGCTTAAAATTGACTACCGATGGTTTTCAATATGAATGGCTCACCCTAGGAAGAAGGACAAGTGGGTAAAAGAAAAAAGAGACAAACATGCCATTGTTGGCAGTTGGCTTCCAACAAGGAACGTTGACATGATGAAGAACCTGAGGAAAGAGGAATTATGGTATAGTTTGAAAACGTCAAAAATGAGATTATATGTCATTAAATTTTTAAAAGGATTTTTTTTGTTCGTTTATTTCTTTTAGCAAAACACAAGTACATAAATTCGGATCATATCTTTGTACAATTGATGTCATCAATGCCTACAATTCCTTTTTTTCCCTACATTCATTGATAATCAAAAGAGTATTATATCAATCACTTTGGGTGGTCATTATCGATATAAGTTTCATTATAAGGACAGCAGGGAAAGAGTAGCCTTCTCAAAAAAGAAGGCAACCATGACACAAAAGCTCCTGACTACTCCTAAAGACATTTACACATAATTTACTCGATAGATGTTAAAAATTAAATTAGTTGGAAAGCATACCTCGCCATAGGTTATGTCAAGGCCTGGTTGAGCGTGGATAATGATCTCCATGTTCAGGAGATTCACGATCACCCTCATGGAAACCAAAGAGCCCATTCATTCCAGTAAACCTTGAATTGTACCGCTGAAACATTGATGTTTCATCATGTACTCTTGGCGATGAACCTGAGAACAAAGGTCTAGTTTGACGAGGTTGCTTTCGAGGGCGTTTCATTGAACTATTTTGAAACTTTTGAAACTTACGTTTCTTTTGCACCTTTTGTGGTGCTGGATGTTGCTGATGGGGTTGGTGGGTAGAAGGATGTTGTTTTCGGGATTGATGGTGTTTTGGGTGCAATTGTTGCACATTGGACTTCTCCCAATTTGGCGTTTTCTTGTCAACCTTAGTCGGATTTGAGCATTGTACTTCGGTATAAGCTTTAGATGGTTGTGGTTTTGGAGCGGTCGAACTTGTAGGTTGACCATGGCTATTGTATTTCAACCTTCTCATCTCTTCAAGTGAAACAACACGGGTTTCAAGCACTTGAGATGAGATTTCAGAACCGAGGTTACACTCTGAGACACATGAAATTACCGACTTTACAGCATCTATCTCCTTATCAATGGCTTCATCCTGTAGCAGTCAGAGTAACCTTTTAGCAAAGAAAAAAAAAACATTTCTTTTCCACGTTCTTGCCTTTGTTATCGATAGAATAGAAGGCAACGTTCATCTTGGAGGATTCCTCCAGAACAGAGAACTAACCATGGCAGCATGTACATCTTCTTGACCTGTATTCTTCTTCTTGCTGGCTTTCGCAGTGGCATTCCTTGCATCTTGTAAATATTCGTTAAGGATCTGTACGGGTCGAAAGGATTCCAACTTGTATCCACATACAAACCTGACAGCCTTGAGAAATTGCTTTGTTCCAATAAGGTTTTGTACAATGTCTGCAAAATAAAAAAAATTATGGGAGTCACCATTAGAATGGGTTTGAACTGGAGGTGATGATATTGGAAATCTTTTCTTCTTATGTAAAATAAAATTTTAAAACCTAAATGTGATAGGGCATAGTAATGTTCTGAGTTTGCTTTTCATATTTGTTACAAAAATTGTGAACAAATTTTGTAAACAAACCAAATCTAGTTGTTTCTCATAATTTGAAGTATAAATATCAATTTAAACTCCAAATCTTGGGATCGTATGAATTTAAACCCTAAATTAATAGTTATATCAAGGTAAATGTGTTGTATCAATTTAAAATTTTCATAAGGGTCCTCTCCACCTCTAAAAAGTCAAAGAAATCGACCCTTCTCCCCATCGGACTGGTTGACAAAGGACTCCTCAACCAATGCTCCCACATCTCTGTCATAAGGGTCTTTAAAACAATAAAAAGTTGGAAACAAGGAGGAGACTCGAACCAAACTAGAAAACTCACATCGCCGCTTAGCAAACTTTCTAAAGACCTCAAACACAAGAAGGAAAACCCTTATTTATTACTATTTTCTAAAGGAACAAAAATGAAAAAGCCTCAAAGCCCTGCTTGAGCCTTGGAGCTTCATAATTCATGAATCATGGAATTTTGTTCACGAAAAGATGTATGAAGCTCCAATGTCGATGCAAGTTGAGTATCAATATACTTGAGTGCAGGAATTAGAAATGATCATAGAATGAAACTAACCTTGTATCTTTTGTTTATACCCAAACATCAAACACAATTCTGATGCCTGTTCATGAAGCACTATGTTCTCAAAGAGCTTCAAAATCTCATCCCCACTGAATGAAGTTGTCAATCCATAAGACACTAGAAGCTGCAAGAAGCCAACAGCATCCATAGACCCATTTGCATCACTTCTCATGTTCTGTTTCCAGTCAATTGCAATCTTCATTGCATCTTCTCTTTCCTTTGGACAAATACTTGGTGAGATTTGCTTTAATTGTTTTAAAAGAAGTGTGGACCACTTCAAGAAATTTTCTTCCAATCCTAACTGTTCTTTCTTCAAATGTTGGTGAAAAGAACCTCGAATCAGATCCAGGACAAGTTTTGCAGGGTCTAATGACTGTTTAAGAATTGATAAGATTACACTTGGTATCAACTTTGTTCCAGTCAACTTCTTGTTCAGAAGTAAATATAATCTCTTCTCGTTTGGTTCCATGCTGAGCTGCTCCCTTTTTGAGGAAGAGACCAGCACTTCGTTAGGTTGCTCTAGTTCAACAAGGGTAGGAGTAGGAGTTGCACAGACCTCTTAATAAAATGAGAAACAAATGGTAAAGAGATTAGAAATTTTAAAAACCAGCCAGCATGAATTAGTATTTGATTTTAGTAACTACACTAGCGTTCACAAACTCTGAAGACAGTAGGATGAGTGACAACAAAACTTATTTGGGGTCCGAAGCATACGTTATAGCAGAAAAAAAAAACGTACAGAGATCTATAAGCTATAAACGCTAAGGCCAAAACCATCCTGAATACATAAATATGAAAATACAATTTGGGTTTTGGGGGCAACCGCCACTAGACAGTCACCCCTAGACACCGACTCATAACCTGAGCCAAGACGACCCCTTGATTTAATGCATTCCAACAAAAGCATATCAAGGTAATAACTAGTATAACTATACTTCCAAAACTACTCTGCCAACAATTAGTAATAAATGATAATAAAGATGATGAAAAAAGAACATATACTGCTTACCAGATGATTTATCTCCAATTCCAAGTGCTCGGGATAACTCAAATGCTTGTTTATATTGTGAAACAGAATTCAGAAGAATTTGTAGTTCATCCGCATTAAAATCGGAGGCCAACCGAAAATTAGCAACAAGTAGCAAGAATGCTACTACCTCCGCGTGATTCTCAACCGGCATCACCAGCTTAGCCTTCCACAGGCCTGCCAGCTTTAGAGCTTCTTCTTTCAGTGGAGGTGTGATTTCTGGTGAGATGTTCAATAATAGTTCAGACAGCAAAATGCATCCCCTTTTTACATTATGAAAATCGATTTTTGCATCTTTAGACACTGTATGCGTAGCGTAGAACCATCTCATTGCATCTAGAACCAACTTAGCAGGATCGGAAGACGCTTGAAGTGTAATCATCAGTTCCGTGCGCACCAAATCATGCAGTTTCAGATGCTCACATAAGAGAGCTAGCAGAACCTTTCCATCTAAGGCAGATCCAGTAGGAAAATTCGAAGTATTAGAACTGCCTGCCGGTCTGCAGCCTGAATATTCCTCAGTTTTTACTTGTAAGTGAAGATTGTTTGGATCATCTATTAATTTTACCTTTTCGTTACATTTTTGCATCAAAGCTCTGACTAGACTGATATCTTTTTCTTTTGACTCAAGTTCCTCAGCCAGCGCCTTGTGTTGTATTTCCTTTAATTTTAGTTCTTCACGGCCTTTTTCCAGTAATAATATATGTGAATCCATGTCTGCTTTTAAAGATTCAATCTCTTTTAGACACAGGCTCACTTTCTCATCTTTCTTGTTGAGCTCCTCCGTCCGTCTCTCAAAATCGTTTTCTTTATTCTTGAGATTCTTTGAGCGCTCTTCTATGGATTTCCTCAACAAATTGAAATGCTCTTTTTGAGATTTTAGACCTTCAAGGCATTTACCAACTGTCAAAGAAATGGAATCGTGTTGTTCCACCACTGATGGCAACTCATCTACCGATTCTTGCAGCAAATCATGTTGATTTTCCTCCAATTCCCATTCCTTTGAGCATTCGATGATTGCCTTTTCTATGGTACTAACATAATTTGTAAGCATTGTAACAGCATTGTGACAATCTCTAATAGATTGTTGGATGCCATCAAGTTGCTTTTCCTGCACATCAAGTTCTTTACTATGTTCCTTGATACAACTTTTGATGGATTCTAATTCTGATTCCTTTGATAACAATTCTTCACAAAGCACCCCCAACTTGCTCTCCATTGCACCAAATTCCTTCTCTTTGAGATCAAGCTCAAAGGTGCGTACTTTTATAGTCTTTTCAATCTTATCTAATCTTTTCTCCTTCCACTTAGTGGCAATCATATTTTGAATTGTCTCAAGCTCCTTTTCTTTCAGTTTGAGTTCTCCATTGCTATCTTTAATTGCCATTTGGATTGCATCAAACTGCTTAACCTTGATTGCAAGCTCTTCTTCATGATCTCGAAGCAATGCTGTTATCGATTCAACACTCTTCTCCTTCAACTCACATTCCATCGATCGTTGTTCAATTAACTGCATTACACTATTCAATTTCTGTTCTTTCAATTCCATAACTTGCTCACAATCCTCAATCCTCTTTCGAACCATCTCAAACTCCTTCTCCAAATCCACCAACTTCTCTTCTTTCAAGAGAATAACTTTCTCCCGCCGCTCAACCTCCTCATACAGAGTCAAAATCATGTCACGTGTAGACTCAAAATGCGTCTCCAAATCTTTCCATTGAAGACTGAAAAGAAGAAACGAAGAAGCTTCCGAATGTAACTGCTCGTGAGCTTTGCAGAGATTACTCTGCTTCCATTCAGCAATCTTCATATGAGAAGCAATCTTCTCCATATACAGAGTAATTATTATATCAAAATATAGAAAGAATGAAAAAAAAAAAAAAAAAGAAACGTATTACCGATAGGAAGAGCCCTAGATATGGGGACATGGAAGAGAAGAGGTGGTCATGGAAATCGGAAGAGGTAGGAGAGTGGTGAAGTGAAAATAGAAAAGGTTTTTTTGAATATTTCTTTCTTTCTTTTGTTTGTCCCACGAGTCGTCCCCATATTTATACAAAAAAGAAAAGAGAGAAAGAATTATAAGTAAAGTAGGAAAAGATTAGGATTAATTTAATTAATGTATTTTTTTTTGGTTTCCTTAAGTAACCGACAGTACGGAGATCTCGGATTGTGTGATTATTCTAAATTTATCCGTTTAATTCCGATAACTTTGCTGCTTTTCAAACTTTGAAATATTAATAATTATATCACTCTAAATCCTAAATTTTACTAATTTTATCTTAACAATTTAAATCCTTCAAAATTTTAATTTACATCCAATATTTTAATTTCAAATTCAGTTAATAAGCTTTCCTTCTACATTCATTGAATCTTTGTATATATTCCATAAATTTTTTAAACAAGAAAATAAAATTTTTAAAGTTAGAAAATGAGAAAATATTTTGTTATCTTTTATAACTCTTTTCAAAATTATTATTATTGTTATTATTATTATTATTTAACCAATTAAATTAAAATTGTTTATGAAATATAAAAATAAAATTTAAAATACCAAATATAACCACCAACCCACGTATTTTTGAAGACTTTTTTACCGTATCTTATACCAAATAAATGCAAGTACTAATATAATATTTGATAGCCAAATTTAAACGTACCACCGTTTCAAAACAAAATAATATATCATTTTGAACAAAAGAAAATATAATATAAGAGCTTTTATGTTTGGTACATAATTTTCAACAAAACAAAATAGTATATGATTCAATGAAAATAAATCATGATTTCAGAAAAATATTAAAACAGAAATAGGAAAGAATGAATATGGAAAGAAAAACAAAATTTGAGGATTAGAAAGAACATAGAAAGAGAGGGCAAACTTGAAATATTAAAAAAGATTTGACTTTTTTGATTTGTTTACGCGATGTTATATTTATGAAAATTAAACCTTTTTAAAAGTTTTTTTTTTGTTTTAAAAAATATATATAAATCCTATTTATATATACAAAAAATATATTATTTTATTCTCCAAAGCATTCCCACGTGTATTATTTTGAAATGTGGAGACTCTTTCGTATATCAATTGATTATGGGTTTAGGTTCTTAGGACACTTAAGTTTTGGAATAAGGAAGGGGATAAGCAAATAAGGAATGCTCACATCTCCACACTGCCACCATTTATTTTATTAGTTCTTTTATTTAGTTCTTAATTAGTGCCCAAATTTAAGGTCATAGATGAATGATCTACTACAATGTCTTAAATTCTCAATTATTTTTATGATAAGATTTAGCAAATTTTTATGAACAAATTTGATTTTATCATTAATTTAAAATATATTTATCATAAATAAATTGGACTACCTTTGTTATTCATATTAAAACTTACGTATTTATACTATTAATTATTTAATATTTTTTTATGATTTAATTTATTTGTTTGTATTTATTAGTGATTTTATCTAAATATGTTATGTTTTAGCAATATTTCAAATAAACTCTCTCTTCGTCAACTTTTTCTCTTCCAGTCAAATATTATATAGTATTCATTTGTCATTCATCTCCAGCGAAATATATTATCAACTAATCTCTTTCCTCGTCCATTTTTTCTTCAATCTCCTTCATGTTTTCGGCAAATTCATACAGCATGTAAAACAAATATAATGTCGTCATTAACTACAACACGATATATTATTGAATTAATTGGGTCTTCAACATATACTGAGTTTTATTTAAAACATTATTACAGTTGTTTATTATATAATATGTGTCAAAATGAACTCAACTCAACCAGCACCTATTTGTACCTGAGGACAAAAGCTCCGGGTTCAAATTCCTCATCCTAATTGTATTAAAAAAACGCCTCTTTTATGTGTGTATATATGAGAAAGTACGTATTAAAAATCTTTAATTATTATAATTATATTTGATATAAACATGACATATATTTGAAATTAATAACTAAACCAAATAAGTGCACGAATATAACAAATTTAAAAGGTATCCTCTTGTGTATCAAATACTACATGAGATGTATATTTTTCATTTTTCAATATTTTTATCAACACAAAAAATAAATTATGGTATATTGTCGAAAAACTATAAAATTTATAGAATAAAAAATAAAAATGAAAAAACGTACATACAAATGTACAAAACTTGAGCAACATAAAAACATAGAAATGAAAAAAAGAGTCATGTAAAAAATCATATAACAACGACAATAAAAATGAAAATAAATAGAATTTTTATAAAAAAAGAAAAAATAAACCAAATATTTATAATTTAAAAAATAAATATGCGTATTATCTCACATTAAACTAATACAATTTAAAATATATATATATATATATGTATTATGTCCCATTAAATGCTCTAAACTAAAATGAATAATAAATACTTAAAATCAAATTTTAAATTAAATTGTTTAGAAAATTACTTGAAATTAACCCAATAAGAAAATTACTTTTAATTTATTTTCATATTTGTAACCTTGCAAATTTCTTACATTTTTTAAATAATATTAGTCATAATGATGAGTGTTGTTGGTTATTTGAGTCTTATTTTGTATAAATTTGAAGCCCAATATATCTTTCACATAAAAAATTATAATTTTAATTTTTTTAGGTAATGTAACCTATATATTTAAGTTATATGAGTTAAAATCTCGTAAGTGTTCCCAAGCTTCCTTATTATCATATAGGAAAAGGAAAAAAAGCCCATATAAATTTATACTAAATCAAAATGAAAACAAAAATAGTAAAAATAAAAATATTCGTGTTCTCGTGTTTTTAAAAAATTGGGTTGAAGGTAATTTTTAAGAAAATTTAGGTGAATAATCGTCGATATTTATAAATTACAACGACAGAGTAAACAATAAAAATATGATATCTTCACAATTATAAAAAATTTCTATGATTTTTTTGGAGATGGAGATTTGAACCTTTGAATATTTTTTTAGGAATGGTACAATATTCGATATACTCATCGTATATTAAAGTAAGTATATTAATTCAAAATTTCAATTTAACTATACTTTTGGTATATCATATTATATAATTAACATAATTTTTCATAGTTTCTTTTTGGTATATTTGACATTTTAAAACTACTAAATATATAGATACTAAAAGTTTATTTATTTAAAAAAATTAAAATATATACATCCAAATAATATTTTAACCAAAGTTTTAAATAGCATATAAACTTTAGGTTGAAGAATCATTTTGATCCTCCTTTAGACCAATTCTTTCAAGAGAAAAAACAACAGCATACACTAACTTTAGGATCTGTATAAAGATCAAAATTACTCAAAGAACAAACCATTCATAAAGTAAGGGATCAACTAAACCTTGAAAACGTGAAATAGAACAATGACAACACTATGGTTGGAGACATCTTGAAAAAGTATAATGATATCAATGAACATATGAATACTTAATAAATAGACTTCTCTGAGAAAATTCATATAAATGAACACCCATGCACTACATATAACATGAATGCCAACATAATGTTCCACATCACACTCTAAACATATATTGTATTTACACAAAATAAAAAAGAAAAACAAACCCAAATAAGAAGCCCTGGACGGCCTAAAGGCTATATGGGGAGATTGATATGAAATCTTCCTTTTCAAATGTAGTGCAAAAAGAACAAGAAACAGCTTGACATGCATTATTTGTTACATTAGATGTACATGAATATCTCATGCATCTCAGATGGCATTTTAAGATTTAAAGAATTTATCCTCTTCCTGAATGTCTCTCACTTCTGAAATGGCTTAGAAGTGCTTGGGGCTTCGAGTAGTCGAATAGTTAGTTTTCGCTACAATAACTATTTTTCTATGTATTCCATATACTCTAACAAGATTCTAGTTTTTGTAAAAATTCTAATAATTCACTAGGGATATTCTATATAACCCCTACTCACTTTGCGAAGATTCTAATACGCCCTAAGCCCTTACTATTGCTTCGAGGAGGTGCTGTCATTTACTGATCTGTTAACAAGTTTAATGCTATGTGAAGAGACTCATTTGGAAGGTAGCAAGCGCGAAGCAATTTGTGTCTGGCAAGAAGACTATGCGATAAATGAAAGGAAGTATTTTGTGTTGTATTTCCTTTAATCTTATTAGTTCTTCACAGCCTTTTTCTGTCTGCTTTTAAATATTCAATCTCTTTTAATACAGACTCACTTTCTCTTATCTTTCTTGTTGAGCTCCTCACTCAAAATCGTTTTCTTTATTCTTGAGATTCTTTGAGCTCTAGATTAGTTGCCATTTATCTATCAAAAATTTAAGTAAGAAATTCTGTTTATTTGAATTGAAATTGTTTAGCCAGATAAGTCTCATTATATATAAATATCTTGACAAGTAGTAACAAACTGACTATGATCTTTATGTATCTGATACTAATCTTTACTCTTTTTCCTAGTATACTGATATAGTATGGGAGGTCTAATAGAATCAAGGTGATTCACCTCCAATTTCGATTCCTTTGAAATCAACATTATGACAGATATGACAGAAGAATTTCTTGGGTGGCATCAAGTTTCTTTTCCTGCGCATAAAGAGTTCTTTTTCATGTTTCTTCCATACAAGTTTTGATGGATTCTAATTCTGATAAAGTCTTCAGAAAGCGTCACCAACTTGTTCCGAATTGCACCAAATTCCTTCCTTTTAAGATCAAGCTCTTGCACTTTTATAGTCTTTTCAATTTTTCCTAATCTTTTCTCCTTCCACTCAGCAAGCAATCCTCTCCATATACACAGATCCTCTCTCCATATACATAGCTGCAGGGTAGTGACAATAAACAGAAGAAACCCTGGAAGAGGAAGTGAAAATGGTTTTTTGAATTTTTCTCGATGACTTAATTAGCAGCTTTTCAAAATTTGAAAAACTCATAATTATATCACTCTAAATCTATATCAATTTTAACGACACACTTATAATTATATTTATTCAATTTTTAAAACTTTAAAGTGATATAATATTAGTTTAAATTGATATTGACTTAAAGGTTTAAATATAATTATATTAATCTTCAAAATAAATATCATTAAGTTAATATACTTCCTTCTATGTTCATTGAATCTTTATTTATATATTTATACTTTTTCCATAAATTTTGGAAGCTTAATACTTTTCAACCAGAAAATAAAATTTTAAAAGTTAAAAGAATTTTGAGTCAAAAATTTGGTAAGTTTAGATTTATATTTGGACACAAATCTATCAATATTCCAATATAAAAGATTTATAGAAAAAAATTTAAATTTCTTTTTATATTTGGTACATTTAGATTTGGTTATCTATTTAGATTGAGAAAGAGTAGTAAATATTTGGATATTTTACTATATCTTTAGTAAAAGTTGTTACTTGTTAGGAACACTTCTTTTTATTATTTGTATTATTTAGTTTTTAATTAGTGCCCAAATTTAGAGAAGTGTATAAATTTTAAAATAGCATTTTCTTCCAAAATTCTCTAGCTTCGCTATTTTTATATAGGTAAAAGGAAAAAAATAACCATTCAAATTTATACTAAATCCAAATAAAAATAAAATAAAATAATTGATGACATTTTAGAAAAGAATTATAAATATAACAAAAATCTAGAGTGACAAACTTTGACAATTTAATTATAGATGCATATCTTTGCCTAATTCATTTATTTATCATGTTTTGAAAAATGTAATGAAGAATTGTTATATTTATAAATTATAATGATATAATTCTAGAGTAGTGGAACTTTCCTATAACTGATAATTTGAACAATATATAGTGCAACATTTGCCTAAACCAATAAGAAAACAATATAAATTTATACTAAATCCAAATAAAAACAAAAATAATAAAAAAAATGTTCTGTGTTGTTGTGTTTTTAAAAAATTGGGTTGAAGGTCCTTTTAAGAAAATTTGGGTGAATAATTGTTGATATTTATAAATTACAATGATAGAATAAACAATAAGAATATGGTAACATCACAATTATAAAAAATTTCTAAAGATTTCTTTTAAGACAAATTTGAACCATTGAATATTTTTTTAGGAATGGAATTGTCTACCAATATAAGAACGATATACTCATCATACTCATCATAAATTGAAGTAAGTATATTAATTCAAATTTTCAATTACTTTTGGTATATCATATTATTAGTCTATCAGAATTTAGCTATAATTAATTTAGTTTTCCATAGTTTCTTTTTTTTGGTATATTTGACATTTTAAAACCACTAAATATATATAGATACACCCAAATAATATTTTAACCAAAATTTTAAATAGCATATAAACTTTAGGTTGAAGAACCATTTTGATTCTCCTTTGGAGGGATAAAAATCAGCATAAACTAATTTTAAGATCTTTATAAAGATCAAAATAGAACAAAAACTTATTTATTCAAAACCAAACCATTCATACTCAATTACTCAAAGACCAAACCATACCATTAAAAGGATCAACTAAACCATAAAACTGATATATAGAATGCAAATGAAACACTTGTTTCAAGTCTCATTCGAGACTTTTGGTAAGCCCTCCAACTTTCTCAGCTTTGCATCAAAATCCAATGATCTCCTGTCAAACTCCTTCACAAAATCCTTTAATCTACTGGATGCTCTATAAACCTCATCTTCTTTCAACTTAATATTCTTCGACAAAACATCCAATCGCACTATAAGAGAATTGACAGAATTGAAACGATCTTGAGTGGCATCAAGTTGGTTTCCATGCACATGAAGATCTTTGTTATGTTCCTTCCTCCTTCTTTTGATGGATTCTAATTCCGATTTCTTCGATAATAATTGTTCCATTTTTATATTCTCCTCCTTCGACTGAGGTTCCATTGATCGTACTTCAATTAACTGATTCAATTTCTCTTCATTCAATTTCAGAACCTGCTCACGATCGGCAATATTCTTTCGAAGAATCTCAAAATCTCAAAAGCCTCAAATCTGTCTTCCATTGATTTCAACTCCACTTCTTTTTTTTAAGAGCAGCATCAGACTTCTCGATCAAAAGATTGAACTCATTCAGTTCTTTCTTCTTCAATTCAAACTCTTCTTCCTTCAAAGCAATAGCCTCTTCCTTCTTCCTTCAAAGCAATAGCCTCTTCCTTGGAGGAAATAGCTGTCTCCCGTCCTCTTCCTTGGAGGAAATAGCTGTCTCCCGTCCTCTTCCTTGGAGGAAATAGCTGTCTCCCGTCGCTCAACCTCCTCATACAGAGTCAAAATCATTTCACGTGTTGATTCAAAGTGCCTCTCCAAATCTTTCCATTGGAGACTGAAAATAAGAAAGGAAGAAGCTTCCGAATGTAATTGCTCTTGCTCGTGCGTTTTGCTGAGAATACTCTGCTTCCACTCAGCAATCTTCGTTTCAGAAGCAATCCTCTCCACAATCCTCTCCATGCGAGTAATGAGATTATACACAATTATACAAATAACGATCAAAAGAGAAATTGGAAGAGGGAGAAGAGTCTCTCCATATTTATACAAAAAGAGACGGAGAATCCTAACTAAAATAGGAAAAGATTAGGATTAATTAATTTGATTAATTAATGTAATTTTGTTTGTTTCCTTAAGTAACTGTCCGGAAATCATGGACTATGATTACTCTTAATTTATCCTTTTAATTTCTACCTAGCTGCTTTTCAAATTTTAAAAAACTAATAATTATATTCTCTAAATCTATATCAATTTTAACAGCACACTAATAATTATATTTATTCAATTTATCAATTTAAATTCTTTCACCTTTTAAAGTGATATAATAATATTTTAGAATTATTTTAAATTGATACCATTATTAACTTAAATATTTAAATATAATTATATTAATCTTCAAAATAAATATCATTTAATTAATATACTCTCTTTCTACTTTCATTGAATCTTTATTTATATATATATATATATTCTATAAATTTTGGACTGTTAGTATGTTTTCAACTAGAAAATAAAATTTTAAAAGTTAAAAAAAAATTGAGCCAAAGATTTGGTAAGTTTAGATTTATATTTGGATGCAAATCAAACGATATTCCAATATAAAATATTTATACAAAACTATCTTGTATTTCTTTGGTAGATTTATATTTGGTTACAGTTGAGAAAAAGAATGTTGTAAATATTTTTATATTTTATTATATTTATGAAAATAAACCAAAATATTTTGCTATCTTTAGTAACTCTTCTCAAAATTATTGTTGTTATTATTATTATTTAACCAATTAAATTAAAATTAAATCTTAAATCAATCATTACCTCAAGAAATTTTGAACTCAGCTCCTCTGGAAGATTTCCATTTGAAGACCGAAGAAGCTGGAATATATCCGAGCTAAATTTCCCAATTTTTGATATCAATGTTTCACTTTGCAATACCTTGGATAATACACCAAAAACGGAAGGAGAGAAGGACACAGACAAATTAGTAAAAAGTTGGCGACAAATAATTTTTTAAAGAAGAATAACCGGATTACTACTTAAAAATAAAAGAGGCATAAAAAATAAAGCCTACAAAAAGGTGCCAAACTTCCAAAAAAAAAAAGGGTCGGAGGCTGTAACCCATGTTACTATTCGCGAGTATAATGTCAAACCATGTAATAGTCCAACGAGGTGCAAAACTGAAAAGTCATGGTAATACTTCAGAATAAAGAATTTTCAGATTAATGTGGCTAAGTGCACTTGAAAACACCATTTTGCTTCCGTTTTTCTACATTAAAAAAAGTGATGTACTAGCAGTTGAATCAAATCACAACCCCCGCAATGATAGATGTGGATATCATCAAGGAAGAAACAAGGCAGGACCCCGCGCTGCATGAAATCATTCGATTGATCGAAGAGCAAGGGATGGAGATACCCCATTACACTTTGCAGCAGGGGGTGTTGAAGTTTAAAGGACGATTGGTGATTCCAAGCAACTCCACTCTGCTACCTACAATATTACACACCTACCATGATTCAGTGTTCGGGGGCACTCGGGATTTTTAAGAACGTATAAGCGGTTGACTGGGGAGCTCTATTGGAAGGGCATGAAGAAGGACATTATGAGATATTGTGAAGAGTGCGCGATATGCCAGCGAAATAAGTCTTCAGCATTGTCACCGGCAGGGCTACTGATGCCATTGGAAATTCCTGACGCAATATGGAGTGACATCTCCATGGACTTCATTGAAGGGTTGCCAAAATCCAAGGGGCGAGATGTGATACTTGTGGTGGTGGATAGGTTGAGCAAATATGGTCATTTCCTGCTTTAGAATCATCCTTTCACAGCCAAGACGGTGGCAGAAACTTTTGTCTGGAAAGTGATCCGTCTTCATGGGTATCCGAGGTCGATAGTGTCTGATAGGGACAAGGTTTTCCTAAGTCATTTCTGGAAAGAACTATTCCGTTTAGCAGGTACTAAGCTGAACCGAAGCTCCTCCTATCACCCACAATCAGATGGTCAGACCGAGGTGGTGAACAAGAGTGTTGAGACATATTTGAGGTGTTTTTGTGGGGAAAGACCGCACGAATGGAGCCAATGGATACATTGGGCAGAATACTGGTACAATACTACCTATCACAGTTCTATTGGCATCACCCCTTTCCAAGCTGTCTATGGACGCCTACCTCCTCCACTGGTGTACTATGGAGACATGGAGACACCAAATTCGACACTCGACCAGCAGTTGAAAGACAGAGATATCGCACCAGGGGCATTGAAGGAACACATGGAAATAGCTCAAGAAAGGATGAAGAAACAGGCTGACACCAAGAGAAGGGAAGTGGTGTTCCTCAAATTGCGACCTTACCGGCAGACATCACTTAGAAAGAAAAGGAATGAAAAGCTGTCACCAATGTACTTCGGGCCTTATCGGATCTTAGAAAGAATCGGAGAAGTAGCATACAAACTCAAACTTCCTGCGGATGCTGCTATCCACCCGTGTTCCATGTGTCACAACTGAAGAAAGCTGTTGGGAGAGGCGAAACGGCGCAACCATTGAATCCATACATGAATGAAAACCATGAATGGATCATGCAGCCCGAAGAAGTCTACAACTATCGCAAGAACCCAACAACTAATGATTGGGAAGCATTGATCAGCTGGAAGGGACTGCAATTTCTTGGCGGAAATTAATGTTAGTCTTCTGACTCTGCAATTTCTTAATTAAGCTCACTTTCCTACGATGAAAATTTTTTAGAGGAACAAAAAGAAAACCTGCTGCTCTTTTCTACTTAAAGTTTGTCTTAATTCTTCAAGTGTCTGAACTAGCATTGTTTCACGTTCCTCAGCCTCCCTAAGTCGACTTTCTAGCTCAGTTTTGGCTTCACTGTTTGCACGTGCCTCTGCTAGTGCTTCGGCCTCCTTGGCGGCAGTTAAGGCAGTTGTATAATACTCTTTCTGTGCTGCTAGTTCTGTTTGGTGCTTTTCTATTGTTTCTTGCAGCAACTTCTCTGTAGCAGTTTTGTCCCTCTTGATGCTATCTACTTTGTTTTCTTCCACCTGTAATTGAAGGGTAAGATGCATGAGAAATGACTTTTAGCAAATGATTGGTGGAACAAACCATAAATTCTGCAAAGATAAAAATCAAAATGGGACCCTCTGTGCCTCCACCATAGTTCAATGAAAAATATTCTAAAAGCATACTAAAAAAATTTGATAGTGCAGGATCAAAGACATTTTCAACATTATTCGTCGTCCAATTAAATCTAATCCAATGTCTATCAAACAAGAACCTGACGATTCAGTTACCTGAATCTTGGTAATTAATCCCTTCTTCTCTTCTTCAAGCTCTCTGATCTAGCCTCCAGAAACCAATTAAATTAATATTCATCTGACCAATATAGTTTGTTGCCAAAAATCCCAGTGAAAGTGAACCTGAGAATACCTGGGCCCTTAATTTCCTAATTTGAGATTCTTGAGCAGCCTGCTTCTTTGAAAGCTCCTCGCCTGGTTGGTGGACAAATATCGAACATGGTTATAGTCGCATAGAAAGAAAAACTTCCCAATTGGACACTCTTACATGCATTATCCGATTAGGTCTACATATTCAAGATCAAAAGGACCGTCTCTTACACTTTATTCCCCAACAATAACCATCCAATAAGTAAAGAAACTATACAGTTTTCGTTTCTGCAGAATTCTTTTTTGGTTTTAGAAAAATTTTCATTTCTGCAGAAATTAGAAGAAATAAAATACCACTAGACAAACATAAGAAAGACTATGAATTTCCTCACCTTCTGCCATGACTTGATTAATTATTTCATCTTTTTCCTTCAAAAGTGCAGCCACATCACTTTTTCTATTTTGCTCCCTCCTAAGTGAATCCCTCTCCTTAGTAAGAGCATATATCTGTAATGTTAAGATACAAAAGCATTACATATCACCCAAGAGAATAAAATAGAAATGTAATTCGCAGTGATTCCGTTCATTTTTTATAAGCAGTTGCTAGATTTCATCTAGACTATGATGCAAGTAAATCAACATATACTGACTTGACTACCAAAACTCCAATGATCCTTGGTTATCTAAACTTATTGTTGATGCCATCAATTGGATTTCAAACTTCATACACCAAGCCCATTGGAAAAAGTGTGAAAGGATGATGAAAACAAAAGGCTTTTAAAAATATCAAACTGACATAACTACTTTTAGTGAAAGAGTAATACTTGCAGGCTAGGCTACACCCATCTCCATGTCAAAGATGTTGGAAAAATAAGATGAAAAAGAAACGACAAACCTTCTTTTCAAGAACTGAGACTCTTTGGTGGTATTCCTCTCGCAATGATTCAATTTCAGCATCACTGGATTTTTTCTGTATAATTAATGAGGAACGTGAGTAACAGATATTTCATCTCCTCTCTACACAGGGGCAGGGATGAAGGGCAAATTAGTTTGTACAGTGTAAAATATGTTGAATATCTGTACAGTATCTTCTACAGTTGGTAATTGAGTGATGAGATGACAACATATTGACCAAAAGAATGTTCAAATAAAGAAAATAGCAAAAGTTTAATAATGAAATCCCCCACCCCCACCAGACACATATTTAAAAAAGAAAAGAAAAAAAAAGAAAAAGAAAGGACATCATCTAAGAAGAAATTTTAAAATATGGCAATACGCCTCCAATATCAGAGATACCAAATTCAATTGTTGAGATAGTTCTGCTATCCATAGTTTCAAATGTAATGCTGTAGGAACATTTGCAAATTAATTATGGAGATCAGTTGTAGTTCCTGATTAAACTAGCGGTTGGTTAATAAAGATCCTTCTTTTGGTTTACACCATAACGAGACCTTGATTAGATACGTCAAAGTAATGGCAGAAAGGCAAGTCAGAAAAAAATCAGAATTAAAATTGTGTAGAGTACAATGATATGAGTCAAATCTCAAGTTCATTCATTTGTTTATTTGCCTAGAGTGTCTCTAAAGTGGCCTTCCTCTATCAACCACAACACCTAACTACTCAAAAAACGAAGGATAAACTAAGATATTAATTGATGTAAAAATATAAATAAAATACCTTTAATTCCTCAATCACAGTATTCAAATGCTCATTTTCATTCATCAATTTTGCAATTTCATCGATACATAACCATTCATACATGCGGTTTCTTGAGAGGATGTAGCAGTAGAATCTCGTATACCTGGAGATTAACTTAGTCGAAATCTAGAGCAAAACAATAGGCTTCCCAAGCTACAAAGTCCTAATAATTAGAAAACACTAATTTACATAACTTATCATCTAACGACCAAGGATACAAGAATTCAGTCTTAGTAGAGGTCGAGGTTGTAACAAATTAGCCCAAATACCCCGTTACAAATTCACTTGGTTCAAACTGTCCTTAAAAAAATAATTAATTTAATCCAAAATTAAATTATTTAGGGTTCAAAAACCATAATTTGTTGGGAATTAACCAAAACCCAAACAAATTTACCCAAATTTAGGGTCACATTGCCTCAATATGAATAAAAAAATTTAGAGGAATAACATAACTTGACTACAATATTTGATAAATGTCTTAAATTCTCAGTTACTTTTGTAGGTAAGATTTAGCAAATTTTATGAACAAATTTCATTTTATCATTAATTTAAAATAATATATATATAGAAAATTGTTATATTTATTTAGACTACATTTATTATTCATATTAAAACTTATGTATTTATACTATTAATTATTTAATATTTTTTTATGATTTAATTTATTTGTTTATATTTATTAGTGAATTTGTCTAAATATGTTATATATTACATACAATTATGGCAATATTTCAACTAAACTTTCTCTTCGTCCATTTTTTCTCTTCCAATAAAATATTATAGTATTCATTTATTGTTCATCTCCATCGAAATATATTATCTACTATATTTCAATTAATCTCTTCTCGTCCATTTTTTCTTCGATCTCTTTCATGTTTTCGGCAAGTTCATATTTTTTTTCATCTTCTATAGTATACTCGGTTATCATTTCGTATCAAGAGTTACATAGTATATAACGTTACTTTTTTTATATCAAACACACACTCGAATGTAATTTTAAACAATTTTACAAATTTTTGGATTAGGAAACCGTTATTTCATATTATTTTAAAATAAAATATATCATATTGTTCTACAATCTGTCAACCATTTATTTGTTATCTTTTAATTTGAATAAACAGAATGTCAGATCGGTGAAGCATGTAAAGTTTGGTAGTGCAGAATGAGGGAGTCCACTAATTAGGGTTTAAAGATAATATTAAACGAAACTGCATGCAATGAAGGAGAAGTATTGTTTTTGTAGGACATGCATTGTTGAAGCTGTGCATGATGACCACCAACAAGCAAGCTTCGTAGGTTTAATGGCGATTGGTTTAAAAGGTGTTTGAAGAAGAAGAGGAAGAGGAAGAAGAAAAACACTTCTTTTCTTTTTCATTCGATTTCTGCTTTGCCTTGGAGAAACCATAAACAAAACACTGCCTGGCAATTGCAACAACTTTACTTTTTTTATGAACACTCTTACTACGAACAACGGGTTAATTACAATATATCTGATATTTTAATCGAGTTACACAATATTTCATATAAATTTTGTTTTCTAGATCAATCATTTATATTACTTGGTGAGACGGCAAATATGGTGAAAATAACTGATTTAACAAACTTTGAAGATCACTTATCTGAAACTTTGGGGTGGTGAAATTAATTACTTGTAATTGCTTTGTAGAGATTAGTCTTCTTCCGGTCAGCCAATCCTCTCATATGAGAAGCAATCCTCTCCATATACAAAACTGGAGAGTAAAAGAAAGGAGTGAAAATGGAAATGAATTTTTGAACTTTTCTTTCTTTTGGTTTCTCCTCGTCCGCATATTTATATATATATAAAAAAAAGAATTATAACTAAATAAGAAAAGATTAGGATTAATCAATGTAATTTTTTTTGTTTCCTTAAAGTAAGTATTCATAAATCAATTTAAATTCTTTAAATTTTAAAGTAATATAATATTATTTTATAAATTTGGGTGCCTTAATATCAATATATTTAATATGGACCAGCCTTGGCTCGGGCCAGCTCAGGCCAACTCAGGCTAGGTCATATTGCCTCAAGTCTAAACGAAAGTGTACGAAAAAGAATTAGATTTTTATGATATTTATTTATCTAATAGTAACAAAAGTATTTGTCTTTATATTTCTGGGCGTTCTATTCTTCTTCTTTGCAGGTTAGAATCTCTTGTTCACGATCTTCAACACTCTTCTTCTTCATTGTAAGTTTTTCAAAAATTAACTGCATCTGCTTCAATTTCTCTTCATTCAATTTCAAAACTTACTCAGCAATCCTCTTTCGAACCATCTCAAAATCCTTCTCTTTCGCCTCAAACTCCTTATCAAGATCCAATAATTTCCATTGATTTCAACTCCACCTCCTTTCTTTAAGAGGAGTATCACACTTCTCAATCAAAAGATTAAACTCATTCAGTTTTTTCTTCTTCAATTCATTCTTCTTCAATTCAACCTTTTCGGAGTATCACACTTCTCAATCAAAAGATTAAAATCATTCAGTTCTTTCTTCTTCAATTCATTCTTCTTCAATTCAACCTTTTCGGAGGTTTCCAAGATACATTTCTCCAAATCCACCAATTTCTCTTCCTTCAAGGCAATAGCCGTCTCCCGTCGCTCAACCTCCTCATACAAAGTCAAAATCACGTGTTGATTCAAAGTGCCTCCCCAAATCTTTCCATAGAAGACTGAAAATAAGAAAGGAAGAAGCTTGCTCGTGAGCTTTGGAGAGAATATTTTGCTTACACTCAGCAATCTTCATATGAGAAGAAATCCTCTCCACAATCCTCTCCATGCATAGTAATGAATATACACAATTATACACAAATAATGATCAAAAGACAAATAACGATCAAAAGAAGAAACCCTAGATATGGGGACATGGAAGAGAAGAGGTGGTCATGGAAATGGGAAGACGGGGTGATGAATGAGAATGAAAATGGTTTTTTTGAATTTTTCTTTCTTTCTTTTGGTTTCTCCCACAAGTTCGTCCCATATTTATACAAAAAAGAGACAAAGAATTATAACTAAAGTAGGAAAAGATTAAGATTAATTAATTTGATTAATTAATTAATGTATTTATTTATTTTTGGGACTTCTAGTGGCATTGATTTTACTAAGCAAAATGAACTCTTCGTTGTAGGCATGATCGGCTTTGCCCTAAGGTTTATGGATATATATGTTTATTATTAAATATAATTAATTAATTTTATTTTATTTTATTTTATTTATTTTTGGTAAAATTGATACCTGTTTTAACAGATTTGTTGGAAAATGTATAAAACTATATTTCAAAATCTTTACTACTAAAATCATAAAATATTCTTATGACATTTTTACCATTTGTTTTCAAGTTCAATATTCTAAATCATTCTAAATTATTTACTTTAATTATTAGAATCCAAGGCTTGCTGCTACACATACAACCTTGCGGCAAGAGCTTGCTCACTTGCGCCATAATAGTAGTGTTACTTCATTGAGTAGTGTAGTCAAGTTGTTTTTTTTACTGCTACATTTTAACTTTTCATGTTTTACAAGTTTTACATGTTTTTTTTTTTTTTTTGTGAATCTTATACTATTTCTTGAATAATATTTCTAAAGGTTAAACATGGAGGAAGGAGAGCTTAAAGTGAAACTCAATTTGGTGCAGACAGGTTGTTTGAAAAAATGTCGCAATGATATATAAAATATGTAAAACTAAGCGATTGAGGTGGTTTTGATTTCACATTGTTTTTGTTGACACTAATGTTAAAATTCATTCTTCTAACAAAGAATTAATATGTTTTTTTTTATTTTTCAGAAGCAACTTAACGTCTTCATCCATAGAGATAACAAGTTTAATTCTTTTTAATGTCTCTGTTTTGCCATTGTTGAGGTTTACCGAGCTTGGCATCAACCTTGAGATTTACTACCCATTGCAATAATGAGATTCTTTTGGTATTAATTATCTCCGTATTCAAGTTGTCGTTGTAGTGTGAGTGATATTAATACACAAATCTTTTTATTATTATTTGTTTTCCTGTAGGTGTTAAGGTGATCTATTATCCATCGCCCATGATGTGTTAAAGGAAGTTTTATAAATTAATTATTTTAATAAATTGTTTTATTAAAATAATTTTTAATAAATTAATTTTAATAAATTAACTATTACTACCAATGCCTTCACTTTTATTTTTATTTTAATTGATTAAATAATTATGAGATATGATATTTTATTATATATTAATTGTTTTATTTAAATAATTTTTAACAAATTAATTTTAATAAATTAATTATTACTACCAATGCCTTCACTTTTTATTTTTATTTTAATAGATTAAATAACTATGAGATATAATGTTTTATTATATAATAATTGTCTTATTAAAATAATTTTTAACAAATTAATTTTAATAAATTAATTATTACTACCAATGCATTCACTTTTTATTTTTATTTTAATTGATTAAATAACTCATAGATATAACAATAAATTAAATAATTTTAAATTTAATTAATGACTCTTTTTTATTTAATGGGTTTTCTTAAATAAATTCTAAATGTAAATGGATTTATTAATTTAATATTAGAAAACAAATTTGTTCAAGTTATGTACCTAACCATTTGACTTTACTTTAAAAAAATTAAAAATTAATAAGAAAAATGATAAAATTATAGTATTGTTAATTTAATTTGGGAATAGAGTGAATCAGATAAAAATGATGAATATCGTGTTTTAGTGTGTAAATGAGGGCCCGAATTTTGTGGTTAGTGGGAAATATTTTTTCTTGATGGGCATTATTAATCAAGCTATCGATTTCTTGATGGGCCTTGCTCATGATCTAATCACAAATCCAAAATTATAATTTTTTTTTCTTGATGGGCATTGCCCATCATTTTCTTTTATGTCCATCAAGAAACCCGACCCATCAAGAAAATTCTAAATTCATGAAGAAATCCAAAACAAATATATTAATTTTTTTTCGATGATGGCCATTGCAAATCAAGAAAATTCATCCCTTGATGGATCTTGTCCATCAAGAAAACCTAGCTATCTGGATAGGCATTGCCCGTCAACTAATATATTATCCATGATATTTATTGTCCATCGAGAAATAGTTTTCTTGACGTTTGTGGCCCATCAACGAAACTAAGGGAACTTTGTCCATCAAGGAAATTAATAATCCACATTTTTTACGATTAATTGTATTTCTTTAACAAAATATGGATTTTCTTGACGTACATGACCGTCAAGATAAACAATTTTGTGTGCATCATGAAAGATCAAATTTGTAGTAGTGGATGTTGATTCTCCCTCCATCATTCCTCCCTTCATCGTCCCGCCCTCCATTTAAGGATGTTGATTCACCCCTCCATCGAAGAAGGTTAATTCCCCCTCCATCAAAGGAGGTTTATTCCCCCCATCCATCGAAGTAGGTTGATTCCCCCCTCCATCTAAGGATGTTGATTCCCCTTCTCCATCGAAGGATGTTAATTCCCCTTCTCCATCGAAGGATGTTGATTCCCACCTCCATCAAAAGATGTTTATTCCCACCTCCATCGAAAATGTTGATTCCCTCTGTATCGAAAGAAGGATGTTGATTTCCCTCCTTCGTCGATGGATGTTGATTTCCCCCCTCCGTCCAAGGATGTTGATTCCTCCTCCACCGAAGGATGTTGATTCCCCCTACATCGAAGGATGTTGATTTCCCCCTCCATCGAAGGATGTTGATTTCCCCCTCCATCGAAGGATGTTTATTCCCCTCTCCATCGAAAGATGTTTATTCCCCCTTCCATCGAATCGAAGGATGTTGATTCCCCCTCCATCGAAGGATATTGATTCCCCTCCTCCATCGAAGGTTGTTGATTCCCACCTCCATCGAAGGATGTTGATTCCCACCTCCATGGGAGGATGTTCATTCCCACATCCATTGAACGATGTTGATTCCCACATCCATCGAAGGATATTGATTCCCCCCTCAATCGAAGGATGTTGATTCCTCCCCTCCATCAAAGGTTGTTGATTCCTCCCTCCATCGAAGGATGTTGATTTCCCCTATTTGCAAGATGTATATTCCCCCTCATCGAAGGATGTTAATTTCTCTCTCCATCGAAGAATGTTGATTCTTCCCATTCGAAGGATGTATATTCCATCTGATCGAAGGATCTTAATTCCCCCCTCCATCGTTCTTCCCCCTCCATTCAAGGATGTTGATTCCCCATCCATTGAAGGATATTCATTCCCCCTTCCATTGAAGGATGTTGATTCCCCTCTGGATCAAAGGATGTTGATTACCCCCTCCATCGAAATATGTTTATTCCCTCCTCCATCAAATCGAAGGATGTTGATTCCTCTCTCCATCGAAGAATGTTGATTCTCCCCTCCATCGAAAGAGGTTGATTCCCCCCTCCGTCGAAGGAGGTTGATTCTCTCATCCATCGAAGTAGGTTGATTCCCCCCTCCATCGAAGGCTGTTGATTCTCCCTCCATCGAAGGATATTGATTCTCATCCTCCATCGAAAGATGTTGATTTCCTCTTCATCGTTCCCCTCTCTATCGAATGAAGGATGTTCATTTCCCTCCTCCATCAAAGGATGTTGATTCCCCCCTCTGTCAAATTAAGGATGTTGATTCCGCCCCTCCGTCAAAAGATGTTGATTTCCCCCCTCGATCAAGAAGGTTGATTCCCCTCCTCCATCGAAGGATGTTGATTCCCCATCCATCGTTTCCTACTCTATCGAAGGAAGGATGTTGATTCCCCATCCATCGTTTCCTACTCTATCGAAGGAAGGATGTTGATTCCCCTCTCCACCGAAGTATGTTGATTCCCCCATCAAAGGATTTTGATTTTTCCCTCCATCGAAGGAGGTTGATTCCACTCATCCATCGAAGTAGGTTGATTCCTCCCTCCATCGAAGGTCTAACAGAAACATAGTGATTCTCCTCCAATTCTTATTCCTTTGATTGGATATCTAACTGAATCATGTACAGAATCAGGTTGATTCTCCTAATATATCAATATAGCATTGGATATATAACTGAATCATATACAAAATAAGGTTGATTCTCCTTCATGGTAGGATGTTGATTCTCCTCCATTGAAGGAGGTAGATTTGTAAGCCTTATGACAGAATTGACAGAATCGAGACAATCTTGAATACATTGTTGGGCCGCATCAAGTTGGTTTCCATGCACATGAAGTTCTTTGCTATGTTCCTTCCTCCTTCTTTTGATGGATTCTAATTCCGATTTCTTCAATAATAATTGTTCAAAAAGCGCCTTCAACTTGCTCTGAACTGCACGATGTTCATTCTCTTTAACATCAAGCAGTTTAGTCCGCATTTTTATATTCTCCTCCTTCGACTGAAGTTCCATTGATCGTACTTCAATTAACTGATTCAATTTCTCTTCATTCAAATTCAGAACCTGCTCACAATCGGCAATCTTCTTTCGAAGAATCTCAAAATCCTTATTCTTCTCCTCAAATGTTTCTTCCATTGATTTCAGCTCCAATTCCTTTTCTTTTAGAACAGCATCAGACTTCTCAATCAAAAGATTGAACTCATTCAGTTCTTTCTTCTTCAATTCAAACTCTTCGGAGGTTTCCAAGATACATTTATCTAAATCGACCAATTTCTCTTCCTTCAAAGCAATAGCCTCTTCCTTCGAGGAAATAGCTGTCTCCCGTCGCTCAACCTCCTCATACAGAGTCAAAATCATTTCACGTGTTGATTCAAAGTGCCTCTCCAAATCTTTCCATTGGAGACTGAAAATAAGAAAGGAAGAACAAGCTTCCGAATGTAACTGCTCGTGAGTTTTGCTGAGAATACTCTGCTTCCACTCAGCAATCTTCGTTTCAGAAGCAATCCTCTCCACAATCCTCTCCATCTCCACAATCCTCTCCATCTCCACAATCCTCTCCATCACCACAATCCTCTCCATCGAAGGATGTTGATTCCCCTTCTCCATCGAAGGATGTTGATTCCCACCTTCATCAAAAGATGTTTATTCCCACCTCCATCGAAAGATGTTGATTCCCTCTCTATCGAAAGAAGGATGTTGATTTCCCTCCTTCGTCGATGGATGTTG
Source organism: Cucumis melo (assembly GCF_025177605.1). Taxonomy (NCBI): domain Eukaryota; kingdom Viridiplantae; phylum Streptophyta; class Magnoliopsida; order Cucurbitales; family Cucurbitaceae; genus Cucumis; species Cucumis melo. The sequence continues at coordinate 2,132,544 of NC_066867.1, read as the reverse complement.
ATTTCCCCCCTCCGTCCAAGGATGTTGATTCCTCCTCCACCGAAGGATGTTGATTCCCCCTACATCGAAGGATGTTGATTTCCCCCTCCATCGAAGGATGTTGATTACCCCCTCCATCGAAGGATGTTGATTCCCTCCTCCATCAAATCGAAGGATTTTGATTCCTCTCTCCATCGAAGAATGTTGATTCTCCCCTCCATCGAAAGAGGTTGATTCCCCCCTCCGTCGAAGGAGGTTGATTCTCTCATCCATCGAAGTAGGTTGATCCCCCCTCCATCGAAGGCTGTTGATTCTCCTTCCATCGAAGGATATTGATTCTCATCCTCCATCGAAAGATGTTGATTTCCTCTTCATCGTTCCCCTCTCTATCGAACGAAGGATATTCATTTCCCTCCTCCATCAAAGGATGTTGATTCCGCCCCTCCGTCAAAAGATGTTGATTTCCCACCGCGATCAAGAAGGTTGATTCCCCTCCTCCATCGAAGGATGTTGATTCTCCATCCATCGTTTCCTACTCTATCGAAGGAAGGATGTTGATTCCCCCCTCCACCGAAGTATGTTGATTCCCCCATCGAAGGATTTTGATTTTTCCCTCCATCGAAGGAGGTTGATTCCACTCATCCATCGAAGTAGGTTGATTCCTCCCTCCATCGAAGGTCTAACAGAAACATAGTGATTCTCCTCCAATTCTTATTCCTTTGATTGGATATCTAACTGAATCATGTACAGAATCAGGTTGATTCTCCTAATATATCAATATAGCATTGGATATATAACTGAATCATATACAAAATAAGGTTGATTCTCCTTCATGGTAGGATGTTGATTCTCCTCCATTGAAGGAGGTAGATTTGTAAGCCTTATGACAGAATTGACAGAATCGAGACAATCTTGAATACATTGTTGGGCCGCATCAAGTTGGTTTCCATGCACATGAAGTTCTTTGCTATGTTCCTTCCTCCTTCTTTTGATGGATTCTAATTCCGATTTCTTCAATAATAATTGTTCAAAAAGCGCCTTCAACTTGCTCTGAACTGCACGATGTTCATTCTCTTTAACATCAAGCAGTTTAGTCCGCATTTTTATATTCTCCTCCTTCGACTGAAGTTCCATTGATCGTACTTCAATTAACTGATTCAATTTCTCTTCATTCAAATTCAGAACCTGCTCACAATCGGCAATCTTCTTTCGAAGAATCTCAAAATCCTTATTCTTCTCCTCAAATGTTTCTTCCATTGATTTCAGCTCCAATTCCTTTTCTTTTAGAACAGCATCAGACTTCTCAATCAAAAGATTGAACTCATTCAGTTCTTTCTTCTTCAATTCAAACTCTTCGGAGGTTTCCAAGATACATTTATCTAAATCGACCAATTTCTCTTCCTTCAAAGCAATAGCCTCTTCCTTCGAGGAAATAGCTGTCTCCCGTCGCTCAACCTCCTCATACAGAGTCAAAATCATTTCACGTGTTGATTCAAAGTGCCTCTCCAAATCTTTCCATTGGAGACTGAAAATAAGAAAGGAAGAACAAGCTTCCGAATGTAACTGCTCGTGAGTTTTGCTGAGAATACTCTGCTTCCACTCAGCAATCTTCGTTTCAGAAGCAATCCTCTCCACAATCCTCTCCATCTCCACAATCCTCTCCATCTCCACAATCCTCTCCATCACCACAATCCTCTCCATCGAAGGATGTTGATTCCCCTTCTCCATCGAAGGATGTTGATTCCCACCTTCATCAAAAGATGTTTATTCCCACCTCCATCGAAAGATGTTGATTCCCTCTCTATCGAAAGAAGGATGTTGATTTCCCTCCTTCGTCGATGGATGTTGATTTCCCCCCTCCGTCCAAGGATGTTGATTCCTCCTCCACCGAAGGATGTTGATTCCCCCTACATCGAAGGATGTTGATTTCCCCCTCCATCGAAGGATGTTGATTACCCCCTCCATCGAAGGATGTTGATTCCCTCCTCCATCAAATCGAAGGATTTTGATTCCTCTCTCCATCGAAGAATGTTGATTCTCCCCTCCATCGAAAGAGGTTGATTCCCCCCTCCGTCGAAGGAGGTTGATTCTCTCATCCATCGAAGTAGGTTGATCCCCCCTCCATCGAAGGCTGTTGATTCTCCTTCCATCGAAGGATATTGATTCTCATCCTCCATCGAAAGATGTTGATTTCCTCTTCATCGTTCCCCTCTCTATCGAACGAAGGATATTCATTTCCCTCCTCCATCAAAGGATGTTGATTCCGCCCCTCCGTCAAAAGATGTTGATTTCCCACCGCGATCAAGAAGGTTGATTCCCCTCCTCCATCGAAGGATGTTGATTCTCCATCCATCGTTTCCTACTCTATCGAAGGAAGGATGTTGATTCCCCCCTCCACCGAAGTATGTTGATTCCCCCATCGAAGGATTTTGATTTTTCCCTCCATCGAAGGAGGTTGATTCCACTCATCCATCGAAGTAGGTTGATTCCTCCCTCCATCGAAGGTCTAACAGAAACATAGTGATTCTCCTCCAATTCTTATTCCTTTGATTGGATATCTAACTGAATCATGTACAGAATCAGGTTGATTCTCCTAATATATCAATATAGCATTGTATATATAACTGAATCATATACAAAATAAGGTTGATTCTCCTCCATGGTAGGATGTTGATTCTCCTTCATTGAAGGAGGTAGATTTGTAAGTCTTATGACAGAATTAACAGAATCGAGACAATCTTGAATACATTGTTGGGCCGCATCAAGTTGGTTTCCATCCACATCGAGTTCTTTTCTTCGTTCTTCGATAGATGTTTTGATGGATAATTCCTTTGATATTAAGTGTTCAGAGAGCACCCTCAACTCACTGTGAATTGCACCAAGTTCATTCTCTTTAAGAAGAAGCTCTTGTTCATGATCTTCAACACTCTTCTCCTTCATTGCAAGTTCTTCTTCAATTAACTCCATTTGCTTCAATTTCTCTTCTTTCAATTTCAAAATTTGCTCACAATCAGCAATCCTCTTTCGAACCATCTCAAAATCCTTCTCCTTCGCCTCAAACTCATTCTAAAGATCCAATAATTTCTTGGATTCTCTACAAACCTCATGGTTTTTCAATTTAATATCAGTTGAAAAAACTACCGATCTTTCTTCCATTGATTTCAACTTCACCTCTTTTCCTTTAAGAGCAGTATCACACTTCTCAATCAAAAGATTAAACTCATTTAGTTCATTTTTCTTGAACTCAACCTCTTCTGAGGTTTCCAAGATACACTTCTCCAAATGTAATGACCCGAACTTTTATTCCCCCTTCATCGAAATATGTTGATTGTCCCCATTCGAATGATGTATATTCCCCCTCATCGAAGGATGTCGATTCTCCCCTCCACCATTCCTCACTCCATTGTCCCACCCTCCTTCGAAGGATGTTGATTCCCCCCTCCATCGAAGGAGGTTGATTACCTCTCCATCGAAAGAGGTTGATTCCCCCTACATCGAAGAATATTGATTTCCACTCCGTCAAAGGATGTTGATTCCCCCCTCCTCGAAGGATGTTGATTCCCCCCTCTGTCGAAGAATGTTAGTTCCCCCATCAAAGGATTTTGATTCTCCTCTCCATCGAATGATTTTGATTCCCCTCCATCGAAGGTCTAGCAGAAACATGGTGATTCTCCTCCAATTCTGATTCCTTTGATTGAAAATCTAACTGAATCATGTACAGAATCAGGTTGATTCTCCTCCATGGTAGGATGCTGATTCTCCTCCATTGAAGGAGGTAGATTTGTAAGCCTTATGACAGAATTGAAAGAATCGAGACAATCTTGAATACATTGTTGGGTCGCATCAAGTTGGTTTCCATCCACATCGAGTTCTTTTCTTCGTTCCTCGATAGATGTTTTGATGGATAATTCCTTTGATATTAAGTGTTCAGAAAGCACCCTCAACTCACTGTGAATTGCACCAAGTTCATTCTCTTTAAGAAGAAACTCTTGTTCATGATCTTCAACACTCTTCTCTTTCATTGCAAGTTCTTCTTCAATTAACTACATTTGCTTCAATTTCTCTTCTTTCAATTTCAAAACTTGCTCACAATCAGCAATCCTCTTTCGAACCATCTCAAAATCCTTCTCCTTCGCCTCAAACTCATTCTAAAGATCCAATAATTTCTTGGATTCTCTACAAACCTCATGGTTTTTCAATTTAATATCAGTTGAAAAAACTACCGATCTTTCTTCCATTGATTTCAACTTCACCTCTTTTCCTTTAAGAGCAGTATCACACTTCTCAATCAAAAGATTAAACTCATTTAGTTCATTTTTCTTGAACTCAACCTCTTCCGAGGTTTCCAAGATACACTTCTCCAAATGTAATGACCCGAACTTTTATTCCCCCTTCATCGAAATATGTTGATTTTCCCCATTCGAATGATGTATATTCTCCCTTATCGAAGGATGTCGATTCTCCCCTCCACCATTCCTCACTTTATTGTCTCACCCTCCTTCGAAGGATGTTGATTCCCCCCTCCATCGAAGGAGGTTGATTACCTCTCTATCGAAAGAGGTTGATTCCCCCTACATCGAAGAATATTGATTTCCACTCCGTCAAAGGATGTTGATTCCCCCCTCCGTCGAAGGATGTTGATTCCCCCATCAGAGGATTTTGGTTCTCCTCTCCATCGAATGATTTTGATTCCCCTCCATCGAAGGTCTAACAGAAACATGGTAATTCTCCTCCAATTCTGATTCCTTTGATTGGATATCTAACTTAATCATGTACAGAATCAGGTTGATTCTCCTCCATGGTAGGATGCTGATTCTCCTCCATTGAAGGAGGTAGATTTGTAAGCCTTATGACAGAATTGACAGAATCGAGACAATCTTGAATACATTGTTGGGCCGCATCAAGTTGGTTTCCATCCACATCGAGTTCTTTTCTTCGTTCCTCGATAGATGTTTTGATGGATAATTCCTTTGATATTAAGTGTTCAGAAAGCACCCTCAACTCACTGTGAATTGCACCAAGTTCATTCTCTTTAAGAAGAAGCTCTTGTTCATGATCTTCAACACTCTTCTCTTTCATTGCAAGTTCTTCTTCAATTAACTACATTTTCTTCAATTTCTCTTCTTTCAATTTCAAAACTTGCTCACAATCAGCAATCCTCTTTCGAACCATCTCAAAATCCTTCGCCTCAAACTCATTCTCAAGATCCAATAATTTCCTGGATTCTCTACAAACCTCATGTTCTTTCAATTTAATATCAGTTGACAAAACTGTCGATCTTTCTTCCATTGATTTCAACTTCACCTCTTTTCCTTTAAAAGCAGTATCACACTTCTCAATCAAAAGATTAAACTCATTCAGTTCATTCTTCTTCAACTCAACCTCTTCCGAGGTTTCCAAGATACACTTCTCAAAATGTAATGACCCGAACTTTTATTCCCCCCTTCATCGAAGTATGTTGATTTTCCCCATTGGAATGATGTATGCGAAGGATGTCGATTCTCCCCTCCATCATTCATCACTTCATCGTCCCACCCTCATTCGAAGGATGTTGATTCCCTCCTCCACCGAAGGAGGTTCATTCCCCCTCCATCGAAAGAGGTTGATTTACATTCCGTCAAAGGATGTTGATTCCCCAAAGGATGTTGATTCCCCTCTCCGTCGAAGGATGTTGATTCCCATCGATTTTCCCTCAATTTCCCATTTCGTCGAAGCATGTTGATTTCTCACTCCGTCGAAAGATGTTGATTTCCCCTCCATCGTTTCCCCCTCTATCGAAGGAAGGAGGTTGGTTTCCTTCCTCCGTCGAAGGATGTTGATACCTCACTTCATCGAAGGAGGTTGATTCCCCTCTTCCATCAAAGGATGTTCATTGCCCTCCTCCATCGAAGCATGTTGATTCTCCCTCCATCGTTTCCCCCTCTATCTAAGGAAGGATGTTAATTATCCTCCTCCGTCGAAGGATGTTGATTCTCCCTTCGTCGAACGATGTTGATTCCCCCTCCGTCGAAGGATGTTGATTCCCCCATCAAAGGATTTTGATTCTCCTCTCCATCGAATGATGTTGATTCCCCTCCATCGAATGATGTTGATTCCCCTCCATCGAGGTCAAACAGAAACATGGTGATTCTCCTCCAATTCTGATTCCTTTGAATGGATATCTAACTAAATCATGTACAGAATTAGGTTGATTCTCCTCCATGGTAGGATGTTGATTCTCCTCCATTGAAGGAGGTAGATTTGTAAGTCTTATGACAGAATTGACAGAATCGAGACAATCTTGAATACATTGTTGGGCCGCATCAAGTTGGTTTCCATCCACATCGAGTTCTTTTCTTCGTTCCTCGATAGATGTTTTGATGGATAATTCCTTTGATATTAAGTGTTCAGAAAGCACCCTCAACTCACTGTGAATTGCACCAAGTTCATTCTCTTTCAGAAAAAGCCTTTGTTCATGATCTTCAACACTCTTCTCCTTCATTGCAAGTTCTTCTTCAATTAACTGCATTTGCTTCAATTTCTCTTCTTTCAATTTCAAAACTTGCTCACAATCAACAATCCTCTTTCGAACCATCTCAAAATCCTTCTCCTTCGCCTCAAACTCCTTCTCAAGATCCAATAATTTCTTGGATTCTCTACAAACCTTATGTTCTTTCAATTTAATATGAGCTGACAAAACTGCCGATCTTTCTTCCATTGATTTCAGCTCCATCTCTTTTTCTTTAAGAGCAGTATCACACTTCTCAACCAAAAGATTAAACTCATTCAGTTCATTCTTCTTCAACTCAACCTCTTCCGAGGTTTCCAAGATACACTTCTCCAAATGTAATGACCCGAACTTTTATTCCCCCCTTCATCGAAGTATGTTGATTCTCCCCATTTGAATGATGTATATTCCCCCTCATCGAAGGATGTTGATTCTCCCCTCCATCATTCCTCACTTCATCGTCCCACCCTCCTTCGAAGGAGGTTGATTCCACCCTCCATCAAAGGAGGTTGATTCCCCCTCCATCGAAAGAGGTTGATTCCCCCTGCATCGAAGGATGTTGATTTCCACTCCATCAAAGTATGTTGATTCCCCCATCCGTCGAAGGATGTTGATTCCCATCGATTTCCGCCTCCGTCGAAGCATGTTGATTTCTCGCTCCATTGAAGCATGTTGATTCCCTGCTCCGTCGAAGCATGTTGATTCCTCACTCCGTTGAAAGATGTTGATTCTTCCTCCATCGTTTTCCCCTCTATCGAAGGAAGGATGTTGGTTTCTCTCCTCCGTCGAAGGATGTTGGTTTCTCTCCTCCGTCGAAGGATGTTGATTCCCCCCTCCGTCGAAGGATGTTGATTTTCCCCTCCGTCGAAGGATGTTGACTTCCCACTGCGTCGAAGGAGGTTGATTTCCCTCTTCCATCGAAGGATGTTCATTGCGCTCCTCCATCGAAGGATGTTGATTCCCCCATCTGTCGAAGGATCTTGATTTTGCCCCTCCGTCGAAAGATGTTGATTTTCCCCTTCGATCGAAGGAGGTTGATTCCCCTCCTCCATCGAAAGATCTTGATTCCTCCTCCATCAAAGGATTTTGATTTCCCTCTCCATCGAAGGAGGTTGATTCCCCTCGTCCATCGAAGTATGTTGATTCCCCCATCAAAGGATTTTGATTTCCCTCTCCATCGAAGGAGGTTGATTCCCCTCGTCCATCAAAGTAGGTTAATTCCCCCTCTACATCTAAGTAGGTTGATTCCTCTCTCCATCGAAGGCTGTTGATTCCTCCTCCATCAAAGGATGTTAATTCCCCGTCCATCGTTCCCCCTTCATCGAATGATGTTGATTTCCCTCCATCGAAGGTCTAACAGAAACATGGTGATTCTCCTCCAATTTTGATTTCTTTGATGGGATATCTAACTGAATCATGTACAGAATCAAGTTGATTCTTCTCCATGGTAGGATGTTGATTCTCTTCCATTGAAGGAGGTAGATTTGTAAGCCTTATGACAGAATTGACAGAATCGAGACAATCTTGAATACATTGTTGGACTGCATCAAGTTGGTTTCCATCCACATCGAGTTCTTTCTATGTGATGGATAATTCCTTTGTTATTAAGTGTTCAGAAAGCACCCTCAACTCATTGTGAATTGCACCAAGTTCATTCTCTTTAAGAAGAAGCTCTTGTTCATGATCTTCAACACTCTTCTCCTCCATTGCAAGCTCTTCTTCAATTAACTGCATCTGCTTCAATCTCTTCTTTCAATTTCAAAACTTGCTCACAATCAGCAATCCTCTTTCGAACCATCTCAAAATCCTTCTCCTTCGCCTCAAACTCATTCTCAAGATCCAATAATTTCCTGGATTCTCTACAAACCTCATGTTCTTTCAATTTAATATCAGCTGACAAAACTGTCGATCTTTCTTCCATTGATTTCAGCTCCATCTCTTTTCCTTTAAGAGCAGTATCACACTTCTCAATCAAAAGATTAAACTCATTCAGTTCATTCTTCTTCAACTCAACCTCTTCCGAGGTTTCCAAGATACACTTCTCCAAATGTAATGACCCGAACTTTTATTCCCCCCTTCATCGAAGTATGTTGATTCTCCCCATTCGAATGATGTATATTCCCCCTCATCGAAGGATGTTGATTCTCCCCTCCATCATTCCTCACCTCATCGTCCCACCCTTCTTCGAAGGAGGTTGATTCCCCCCTCCATTGAAGAAGGTTGATTCCCCTTCCATTGAAGGAGGTTGATTCCCCCTCCATCGAAGGATGTTGATTCCCCCTACATCGAAGGATGTTGATTTCCACTCCGTCGAAGGATGTTGATTTCCGCTCCGTCGAAGGATGTTGATTTCCACTCCGTAGAAGGATGTTGATTCCCCCATCCGTCGAAGCATGTTGATTCCCATCGATTTCCCCCTCCGTCGAAGCATGTTGATTTCTCGCTCCATCGAAGCATGTTGATTCCCTGCTCCGTCAAAGCATGTTGATTCCCTGCTCCGTCAAAGCATGTTGATTCCTCACTCCGTCGAAAGATGTTGATTCTCCCTCCATCGTTTCCCCCTCTATCGAAGGAAGAATGTTGGTTTCTCTCCTCCGTCGAAGGATGTTGATTCCCCCTCCGTCGAAGGATGTTGACTCCCCACTCCGTCGTAGGAGGTTGATTTCCCTCTTCCATCGAAGGATGTTCATTGTCCTCCTCCATCGAAGGATGTTGATTCCCCCATCTGTCGAAGGATCTTGATTCCTCCCCTCCGTCGAAAGATGTTGATTTTCCCCTTCGATCGAAGGAGGTTGATTCCCCTCCTCCATCAAAGTAGGTTAATTCTCCCTCTACATCTAAGTAAGTTGATTCCCCTCTCCATTGAAGGATGTCGATTCCTCCTCCATCAAAGGATGTTAATTCCCCGTCCATCGTTCCCCCTTCATCGAAAGATGTTGATTCCCCCCATCGAAGGATTTTGATTCCCCCCTTCATCGAATGATGTTGATTTCTCTCCATCGAAGGTCTAACAGAAACATGGTGATTCTCTTGCATCGATGAAGATTTCTCTCCATCGAAGGTCTAACAGAAACATGGTGATTCTCTTGCAATTTCGATTTCTTTGATTGGATATATAACTGAACCACGTACAGAATCAGGATGATTTTTCTCCATGGTAGGATGTTGATTCTCTTCCATTGAAGGAGGTAGATTTGTAAGCCTTATGACAGAATTGACAGAATCGAGACAATCTTGAATACATTGTTGGGCCGCATCAAGTTGGTTTCCATCCACATCGAGTTCTTTCTACGTCCCTCGCTAGATGTTTTGATGGATAATTCCTTTGCTATTAAGTGTTCAGAAAGCACCCTCAACTCATTGTGAATTGCACCAAGTTCATTCTCTTTAAGAAGAAGCTCTTGTTCATGATCTTTAACACTCTTCTTCTTCATTGCAAGCTCTTCTTCAATTAACTGCATCTGCTTCAATCTCTTCTTTCAATTTCAAAACTTGCTCACAATCAGCAATCCTCTTTCGAACCATCTCAAAATCCTTCTCAAGATCCAATAATTTCTTGGATTCTCTACAAACTAATATCAGTTGACAAAACTGTCGATCTTTCTTCCATTGATTTCAACTTCACCTATTTTCCTTTTAAGAGCAGTATCACTTCTCAATCAAAAGATTACACTCATTCAGTTCATTCTTCTTCAACTCAACCTCTTTTGAGGTTTCTAAGATACATTTCTCCAAATCCACCAACTTCTCTTCCTTTGACGCAATAGCTTTCTCCCACCGCTCAACCTCCTCATATAGAGTCAAAATCATCTCACATGTAGACTCAAAGTGCGTCTCCAAATCTTTCCATTGAAGACTGAAAATAAGAAAGGAAGAAGCTTCTGAATGTAACTGCTCGTGAGCTTTACAGAGAATACTCTGCTTCCACTCAACAATCTTCATATGAGAAGCAATCCTCTCCACAATCCTCTCCATGCAGAGTAATGATTATACACAATTATACACAAATAACGATCAAAAGACAATAACGATCAAAAGAAGAAACACTAGATATGGGGACATGGAAGAGAAGTGATGGTCATGGAAATGGGAAGAGGGAGGAGAGTGGTGATGAATGAAATTGAAAATGGCTTTTTTGAATTTTTCTTTCTTTCTTTTGGTTTCTCCCACGAGTTCGTCCCATATTTATACAGAAAAGAGACAAAGAATTATAACTAAAGTAGGAAAAGATTAAGATTAATTAATTAATGTATTTATTTATTTTTGGGACTTCTTGTGGCCTTAGATTTATATTTGGACACAAATCTACCAATATTCCAATATACAAAAAAAAATTATATTTCTTTTTATATTTGATACATTTAGATAAGTAAATATTTGGATATTTTACTATATCTTTAGTAACTATTTCCAATAATAATAATAATAATAATAATATTATTATTATTATTATTATTTAATAGGAAGGTATTTCATTATCTAACCATTCTCAATCATTTAATTTGCCTCAAAATGTAAAAGTTGTTACTTGTTAGGGAACATTTTTTTTATTATTTGTATTATTTAATTTTTAATTAGTGCCCAAATTTAGGGGAGTGTATAAATTTTAAAATAGCATTTTCTTCCAATATTCTCTGGCTTCCTTATTTTCATATAGGTAAAGGAAAAAAGAACCGTTCAAATTTAAACTAAATCCAAATAAAAACAAAAGTAGTAAAAATAAAATAATCGGTAACATTTTAGAAAAAAAATTATAAATATAACAAAAATTTATTAATAGAGTTGACAAACTTTGACAATTTAATTATAGATGCATATCTTTACCTAATTCATTTATTCATTATGTTTTAAAAAATATGGGTCAAGAATTTTTATATTTATAAATTCTAAAGTAAACAATGAACTTGCGATTATATAAATTTTCCTATAATAATTTTGTAGAGATAATTTGAACTCAATATATGGTGCTTAACATTTGCCTACCTTTTCTCCTCCCACTTGGTGCCTACCTTTTCTCCTTTCTCTTCCAGTTTGAGTTCTCCATTCCTATCTTTAATTGCCATTTGAATTGACTTCTTCTCCTTCATTAAGTTTCTTTCATAATCTCGAAGCAATGCTCTTATCTTAATATCCTTCAACAAAAACTAAAACTTCCAATTTCTCTCATGGAGCGATTTTTGTTTTCATCTTTGCAAAACTTGAAAATTGCTTTTTCGTACTCTTGTGTTTTAAAAAAATTGGGTTGAAGGGCATTTTTAAGAAAATTTAGGTGAATAATTGTCGATATTTATAAATTACAATGATAGAGTAAACAATAAGAATATGGTAACGTTACAATTATAAAAAAATTCTAAAATTTCTTTTGATGAAGCATTGAATATTTTTTTAGAAATGTTATTGTCTACCAATATAAAAAGATATACTCATCATAAATTAAAGTAAGTATATTAATTCAAATTTTCAATTACTTTTGGTATATCATATTATTAGTCTATCAGAATTTAACTATAATTAATGTAGTTTTCAATAGTTTCTTTTTTTGGTATATTTGACATTTTAAAACCACTAAATATATAGATACACCCAAATAATATTTTAACCAAAATTTTAAATAGCATATAAACTTTAGGTTGAAGAACCATTTTGATTCTCCTTTGGAGGGATAAAAATCAAGAGCATAAACTAATTTTAAGATCTGTGTATAAAGATCAAAATAGAACAAAACTCAATTACTCAAAACCAAACCATTCATACTCAATTTCTATAAGACCAAACCATTCATAAAGTAAAAGATCAACTAAACTTTGAAAACATGAAACATGATATAGAATGCAATGGCAACACTATGGTTCAAGTCTCATTCGATACAACCTGAAAAAGAATAATGATCAATAAACATATGAATGTTTTTTTTTCTAACATCCGTAAATGTCCGAGCCAATTTACATCTCGACTAATCTCACAGATTGAACCCATGATCTCTTAGTTACATATTGAGACTATCTCCCTTCCTACCGCTAAGTCAACCCATGATGGTTAACATATGAATACTTGATAAACTTATTTGAGAAAATTCATATAAATACTTAATATATATACACCTATGCACAATATGCCACATAACCCTGGAACGTTGAAGGATAATCATCACACTCTAAACATATTGTAATTACAAAATACAAAGTCATACAAAAAAAACAAGCCCACATAAGAAGCCCTCGACGGCCTAAAAGCTATGGGGAGATTGACATGAAATCTTTCCATGTGAAAAAGAAAAGAACTAGAACCCAAAAGAGAACGAGTGACAAAATACAAGTATATACATCATATTAACTTTTTTTTCGAGGAAAGAAGTTCAAAATCAGAGATACAAATAATAATTATTGATTCAACAACTAGACTGGAATATTTTACACAACCTAATTAAATCTTAAGTAATTTTTCTTTTTTTTTTCTTTTTTTTTTTTTTCCTTTTCAAATGTTTCACTCTGCCTTCCAACTTTTGGGGAAAATGTAGTGCAAAAAATCAAGGAACAAGAAACAGCTTCACATGCATTATTTGTTACATTAGATGTACATGAATATCTCATACATCTCAGATGGCATTTTAAGATTTGACATATAAAAGAATTTACCCTCTTCCTGAATTGCCATGTCTCTGGCTTCTGAAATGGCTTAGAAGTGCTTGGGCCTGCGAGTAGTTGTATGGTTAGTTTTTGATATGTCCAATAATTCACCAACTATTTTTCTATGTATTCCTTACACCCTAACGAGATAATAATACGTCGCCAAGCTTTTACTAGTTTTCATAAAAAATTCTAATAATTCACTAGCGATATTCTATATAACCGCTACCCACTTGTGAAGATACTAATACGCCCTAAGCCCTTACTATTGTTTCAAGGAGGTGCTGTCATTTACTCTGTTAACAAGTTTAATGCTTGTCCTACTAAATCCTTGAATATGTCCACAACCACCCTCTACATCTAAACCTAAGACCTCATTTAGTACCCTTTTCCTTTCTTGTTTCTGGTTTTTTAAAACTAAAGAGAATGATATGAAGTATTGAATTCTTAGCAGAATTTCAAAAAAAATAAATAAATAAATAAATAAATAAAAACTGCATTCTTTTAGTTTCAGAATCGGGCTTGGTTTGTGAAAACATAAGTAAGATGTAGATAACAAATCAAAAAATTAAAAGATTTGAGTGCTTATAAGCTTAATCTCCAAAAACAAAAAGTAAAAAACCAAAGGGTTACTTATTTTTAGAAACCAAATGGTAACCATTAATAACATTAATGGCAAAGCACAAGATTTAAATTTAAAGTTTAAAGACCTGATGAAAGTTTCTTGAAACATCAAAAGGAATTAGCTAAGCAAAATAAAAACTTCGAAGTTTAGAAATCAACTAGAAACTTTTTAAAATACTGTGTTTTAAATCTATGCAACCTTGAAAGTTCAAGACTAACTGATAATTTAACCGTAAGATATCAAAGAGAAGATTAAGCGATACAGATAGATTTGATGTACCTTTTCTTTAGCTCTAGCAGTGCCAGATTGAGACAATGCCACTAATGGTGGAACGGCTCCTTCTTGGAGCACCATACTGCAATGCCTATTGCTTGTTGTGCAAAGTTGCAATAGTGCTGCTGCCGCATTTTCTTTTCCTCTTGCAGAACCCAACTCGACGACCTCAACCAGAACGGGAATTCCACCTTCCTGGCCAATTGCAGACCTACCCTCGGGAATCGTGGCAAGATTTGCCAACACAGCAACAGCCTTGTCAACCATTCCTGCTGCTGGGTCCATCAACTCCACAAGATGCCTCACAGCTCCAGCTTGTACAATTCTAGCTTTGTTCTCATGGAATATTGACAAATTAAACAGCGCTGTAGCTGCATCCTTCTTTCCCCTTGGAGTTCCATTGCCCAATAATTCAACCAGAGGTCCTATTGCTCCAGACCTTCCAATTTTGACCTTGTTCTCTTCAATCACTGAGAGGCTAAAAAGAGTTGCTGCTGAGTTCTCCTTTGCTTCTGGGCTCCCAGTTTTAAGAACATGAATCAAAGGTTCAATGGCATTAGCCTGGGCAATTGCGCTTTTGTTATTATCATTGATGGATAAGTTTAGAAGTGCTGTCACAGCATTTTCCTGGATCTTAGAGTCTTCGGAGAGGAGCAAACCAACCAAATAATCAATGGCCCCACATTGGGCGATCACTATCCGGTTATCCATATTATGCTTGGCCAGCAGCCGCAATTCAGCTGTAGCACCTCTTAAAGTGTCAAGTGAACTGCTTTTTAATTCCTCTACCACCTTCTGAACTTGTGCTTCAATAGCAGAAAGATCCGGCCTTGTCTCATTAGCAGATGATGTAATTATTCTAGAGGCAAACCTCTCTGAAGGCCGGAGCCACATCGTATTACCTCGAGGCCTTGGGTGGTCAGCTAGTCTGGGTGGATGCTCCCGCTCTGGTTCTCTGTAGTTGGTTGATGAGGCAGCAACAGCCAAGGGCTCTGATTTACTCTCCCCAGCAGCATCACTGCCATAACCTGTCAAATTGGTTGACAAGTGTGTAGCTTCATTGGCTTCTCCTGAAGTTCCTCGAGAGTGATTAGCATTTGAGACTCCACTAGAAGTGGAGGAAGACCTGTTATGACCATGAGACGGTTCATCCTCACCACAGGTATTTGGAACATTGGTTCCAGATGGTGACGTAGATGGTTTAGCAACTGGATCACAACCATTTTCTTCCAATTTGGTCATTTGCTCTTCTGAACTTGAAAGCAACAGTCTACTAACTTCAATCCCTCGTTCATCTCCAGCATCATTTGACAAGGAATCCTCAGACAGAGAGTGGGAGAGCAAAGAAGAACTTCCATCTCGATGGGTTCCACCAAGTGAGTTCAAATTCTTTCCTGAACCTGCAGACCTGGTTGACTGAGGAGACATTGGTTGGTAGCCAGGGGAATGAGGAAAAAGGGGTTCTCGATGGGTATCCGGCTCAAAGCTCCCAACTAGAAGAGGAGAAAGCTGGTTTAAGTTCACTGACTTTGAGGGATCAGACAATTTCACATTGTTTGTGTCACACCAGTTTGCAATCAGAGCCTTAACAGTGTAATTAGGTATAAGATTCGTGTGAACCAATGTCTGTCTGGTCTTTGGGCAAACATTGAGCCCCTGATCAATCCAATTTTTAATAAATACTCGCTCATAGGTCTGCCCTGATGCTACAATAACTGGATCTGTCATTAGTTCAAGAGAAAGAGGACAGCAGAAGTCGGGAGGTATTGATACAGGACTAGTACTTTGGGACTGCTTTATCATAATAAGTCGTTCATGCATACGGGTTACAAGAGCAATCATTTGATCAATGTCCTCTGCTTCTCCAGTATTTTCAGCTTGTTCTGCACTCTCTTTCAATTTTTCAAGGGCCACAGCCTCAATTAAGATCGCCTGATTTGATCTCAAGCTTAAGGAATCCGCAAGTTTAACCAAAACATCTGAGCTGGGAGCAATGCCATCTACTTGATTTCTTATGGCATCTTTGATAACGGAAGATATTTCTTCCTTTCCAATATTCTTAATTTTTTGTACGCAGTGCTGTGATAATTAATTAAGCAAATTATTTGTCATTGATACTCAGTTTACAACTAAAATATTAATTGAACAGAAAGGGGAAAAATAGAGACCGTCCATGCATAGATTTTCACCTTCAAAGCATTTATACTCCATTGTAAAAAGCAAGGGAAAATGGTGAATAAGCTCAATCAATATCACGGCAAAAAGTTGAAACCATAAATCTTAAATCAATCATTACCTCAAGAGATTTTGAACTCAGCTCCTCTGGAAGATTTTCATTTGAAGACTGAAGAAGCTGGAATATATCCAAGCTAAATTTCCCAATCTTTGATATCAATGTTTCACTTTGCAACACCTTGGATAATACACCAAAAACGGAAGGAGAGAAGGACACAGACAAATTAGTAAAAAGTTGGGGACAAATAATTTTTTAAAGGAGAATAACCGGATTACTACTTAAAAATAAAAGAGGCATAAAAATAAAGCCTACAAAAAGGTGCCAAACTACCAAAAAAAAGGGTCGGAGGCTGTAACCCATGTTACTATTCGCGAGTATAATGTCAAACCATGTAATAGTCCAACGAGGTGCAAAACTGAAAAGTCATGGTAATACTTATAATAAAGAATTTTCAGATTAATGTGGCTAAGTGCACTTGAAAACACCATTTTGCTTCCATTTTTCTACATTAAAAAAAGTGATGTACTACTAGTATCTTGGTGTGTCTTTTAGCTTTGAAAATTAATATTGACCACATTTCCACAAAAAGAAAAGGTTATGATAAAAGTATGGGCCGTCTCACCCATTCACCAGGTTGAGTTGACCAAATAACAGCTCATAAAAGAACTGCGTTTGATCTCCGAGTGATGGTTTAAGCCCAGTTTTCACCCAATCCTATCAAGGAAATCTTTGCTCCATCATATCCAAGTTGACTGTTCTTAAATGAATGAATACAACAACGCACTTCACTCTTATTAATGAGACAGCGTACACCAGCTTGACAGCACATATCTACTCAGTCAAACAATGAATCCACCAATGAATCTCTTACAAGTAAGGAACTTTTTCTCACAAGTCCCAGCCCATTTCAAAATCTTCTTCAAGAGTTCTGTCCTATCCTAATTGCAAAATACTACTCGATTAAGGATACTTGTGAGAAAGAGTTCCACAGCAACCAAACTCTTATCTCTGAAACTAAGAGCCCACAAGCCATTTAATGTATGCATTTCTACACTGTGATGATATCAAAACTCTACTGTTTTCTCTCTCCTGTACCAATATCTTCTCGCTTAGGTCGTTAAAGTCACATTTAAAACATCATACTGCTGGATCCAATGATATTTGGCATCAATAAAACCTAATTGTTAAAACTCCATTTGATAACAGTTAGTGATATATAATTAAATTTGTCTTGAACCACTAGCTTAAGCTTTTGGGTGAATGGGTGGTTTAATAATAACCATTTGGTATTTTTGTTTTCAAGATTAAACTTATAAGCAACTACTTTCACCTATTGATTTCTTGGCTTTGTTATGTATTTTTAGACCTATTAGATCGGAGGGCTGTGATGGAGCCAACCACTTTGTTATGTACTTTTTCAAAAGTGTTTTATTTAAAAGTCAAGCCAAGTTTTGAAAACTAAAAAAAGTAGGTTTTGAAAAGTTATTTCTGTGTTTTAAAAAGTAGGTTTTGGATAAAAATTCAAATGTTCAGTTAGGAAAGATGAAAACCACAGTAAAGAAGTTGTAAGAAAACAAGTAAACTTTTCAATAGTTCTACTAGTATCTTAGTGTGTCTTAGTATATAAAAAATTTAAAACAATAAAAAAAATAAAACTCAATAAGTTAATTATAGGACAAAAAATACATGTTAGTAAACAAGATTGTTCTTTCAAAACTAGGTACTCAATAAAATTATTAAGCCCTAAACCTTACACGTGAGAGTTTCCATTTCAAATGCTCAAGTCAGTATTGTGCCCATCGTTGATGAGAGAGATAAACTTACTTTTTAAGAATATAATAATACTAATAATAATACTGATAATAATAATAATAAAGGTAAGGTATTCATTTTAGAGAAGAAAAATGCATCAAAAAAAGAAAAAGAAGGATAATGTATAACTTACAAAGTATACTTTACTTGACAATGGTTGCCAATTTTCGAAGAGCACCCTCAGTTCATCCACTGAATGATCAAGTTCTTCAAATGCCTGAGTAAGCTCTTCATCAGAAGCTATATCCGAATCAACAACCGCATCCAGTATTGGTCTCAATAGTTTCAAGGCCCCTTCTATTTTATGGTAGTACTTCAGAGTTGGTTGTAAATTTATGTAGTCAGAAGATGAAAGTTGAAGAAATGATGATATATGCCTAAGAAGCACTTTAAGTAATGATACCCCCATTGCACCTGCGTCAATATCACACTCAATCAAAGATGAAAGAGAGCAAATTATAGCCAATCACAGAAATAGAAAATAGAATTGAGGCAGTATATTGTAAATCTACAAAATAATAATAATAATAACAAATAAATAAATAGAGATGGACTGCTTCAAAAAGAAAATTCATTTTTAGAACTTCTCGAGGGTTGAGATTCCTTTAAAAGAACTATAAAAAATCGAATCAAAGAACCAAACCTATGTGTAGAGAGCTTCTCTAGTAAATAAACATATAGCAGTTATTTTGTAAGTATGATGATCAAATGTTTAAAGCTCTTTTGAAAACCGATGATTTTTGTCAGAGGTGCTTGGTGAAAAAAATAAAATGGGAAAAATTAGCATTAATTGGCCTCAATTGGATGAATCTAAGCTTCTACAATATTCTGCAAGACTTAATTTTAAGGTGGAGGTCTAGCCTTTTCGGTGTCACCAATCTCCCAATCTCCCAATCTATTATATGTTTATTTTCTTCATGATTTCTTTGGTCAGCTTGTAATTTGTAACAACCCGACTTTCTTAGAAGAGATCTTGGATGTTACTATATGATGTATCCTAAGTAACCTCAAGGAGAAATCTTCCAAGAATCAAGATTGTGGATCTTTTATTAGAATGAATAATGTGTTTCATACAAGATGAGAAGACTCCTATTTATAGAGTTCTATTACAAGTGGGGTAAAAAGGGAATTAACCTAGAATATTACCTAATTACCCAATTAACGCTTAGACTTCTTACATCACTATACATCCAAGGTTTAGAAAAACATAAACTTTAACAATGTTTGATAAAGAACCACAAAAGTTCGCCAATGCTTTATCAAACATAAAAACAAAGAACTTATTTGAGATCCCTTTGACACAATAATTTAAACCAAACAAAACTTTAAATGTTTTGATTTATCCAAGGCTAGCTCTTGCATTCTTAAATAGTTCAACGAGAACAACAAAAACACCTCAATGATGCGGAAGCTCATGACTAATCTGTCCCCATGGCCAGTATGGCAATCTCCTGTCAACCACCTCGAGTGTCCTTACCTTACCTGGGAGACAAAGAAAGTGGAAAGGGTGACCATCACAAAAATACTCAGTAAGTGCCCCTGACAAAGTCCACCATGCACATTTCTATCGCACAGACACGTCATCCAAACAATAGATTGCAAATGACAAGCATACAAGGAACAGATTATAAGCTTAAAAGCTATATATTAAAACACCCACATCACACAGATAGGAAGTACATAACTCTTAGCATATAATGCTTCATGAGATACGACACCTATGTCACTCAGACACGTCACACCGATACGATGTACGTAACTCATGGCCCACACAAACCCGTCAAACATATCATCCATGTACAAAAAAATATCAAACATACATTACAGTATCACGGTAAGATAACATATCGACACTAAGTCAGAAAACAGAGCTATCGACGGCTCTGAATCTCATCATTAAAGAAACACTTACCTCAATTTGAAACCAGAAGCTATCTTGGTAAATTTTCTTTGGCTTCCAGAAACCATGGTTATGACTAAATACAACACGTAAAGTCACTCTCAAAATGTTCAAATATTTACCCAAAAAGTTTTTACCCAAAGCACCTAATTCCCAACTAAATAAAGTTCAAACCTAAGCCAAACGTAAAAATTAAGAGCCAATAAACCAAGTTATAGCAACCCATATGACAATAAGGCCTTAACACTCACCGAAATGACATCCAAACATCCTTAAATCCACTAGAAAGCCACTATAATCTACACTAAACTCTGAATCTAACCTTGGAACACCATGGGCAAATTATTTTAAGTCAAACCATACCACCAAACATCAAGATCGGATCGAAAATACCCACAGATCACAAGAAACTTACTCCGATTGAACGCTGACCGACAACTCCGCAACACCCAATGGCGGCTGTCACCACAAGCGGCGGCGCTGATCTCGAAAGAGAGAAAGAAAGAAATCCGGGTAGAGAGAGAGAGAGAGGAAACCAAACTCCCACACTCTCCTGCCGGCGGCGATCTGGACGAAGCTAAGGACGGCGGCGTTAGGGAGAATGAAGTGAGCGGCGGCGGCGGCGGCGGCGTGGAAGTCGGAAGTGGGTCTTGGCCGGTATGGTGTGAGGAAGAAAACGAAAACGAAGGTGGAGTAGAGAGAGAAGGAAGAAGATGGATGAGGAGCTGCGGCAATTTTAAAAATTAAATTAAAAAAAAAATAACCAAACAAAACAAAAGACAAAGGCTGACTTTTTTTTTTATAATTTTATGTTGGTCAAACCCTAAGTTTGACTAGTCAAAATTCATTCTTTTCAAGTCCTCTTTACTTCACACTTTCCCAAATTCGAAGTAAATTAAACCAATTAATTTCTCAAAATACCCCAAACTTAGTTCTAAAACCAAATAAATCTCTTACATACAACCTTAGTCTTACCCGATTCAAAAGTTTGTGTACTTAATCTCTTAATCGATTCAAAGTTGATAAGGAACGAATCGATCGATGAGTTCAATTCAACTATGACAACTTACACAATCAACGAAGAAAATATCTTTTTGTTCTAAACTTGATAATTTATTTATCTAAAACTTTTGCCCTAAGTTAGTGTTTCCATTTTGAAATTGTCAAGCATCACTGTCATCGATTTACTTTCATAGACAAACTTTAACCTCGTTTTTAGATATGGTTCCAGATTGAAATATATAATTAATTAGTTGTTGGTTTTGAGTTAACACTATCATAAACCCTATTTTGATTGTATCGGAGTTGGTTCAAGTTAAGTGGCACCAAAACTAGAAGAAACATCATGGTGACATGAATTCTTGTGTGGAAGATTTAGTAGAGAGGATTAGTAATAGTTCCATAATTTAGTACAAACTTTTTGTAATGCCTTGTCAATCCTACATATGCTTTTAATTCAATCGTACTTTGGAGAATTTGACAATTCTACATTGTTAGAACTTTCTTGTCATCTTCCTAACCTCCTTTAAGATATTCAATGCTCCAAATATTTTCTATCAATACTTGTCGAAAGACATATTATTTTAGCTTACATGCTGAGATGTTGGGAATCTTGGTTAGGATGTGTTAAACCTACTACAATTTTACAATTCAATTTTCTTTGTGGTTAGGTTTCCTTTTAACTTTGAAAGAAGTATACAACAAACTTTTCTCTGTCTTTGCCTTTTTAATTAAAGTTGAAAAACAACTAACTCTTGAAATGATAACATTGACCTTTATGTGATTGCTACAGAACACCAAAACTGCACATATACCAACTAATTCGAAGTCAAAAGTTCGTAGGACTTAAACCATCAATCTTAGACTAAATTTTAGTTTATATACTTTTAATAGATCATAAAATTAGTCTACTAAGGTTAGTTTCTTGTTGATTTTTCCTTATTAGTCATCTCTACAAGTCTCTCTTTATAAATTGTGAAAAAAAATTTATAATAATTTAACCAACTTCGATAAAAACAAACTTTGAAAGAAACAAAAAGAATATTCTCGTTAAAAGTAGTACCACCATAGAATCAAAGTATTCCACTCACCCAAGTGAAAAAAAAAAAGGGAACTTACAATTTGCGTAAGGTTAGAACATCTGAACATAAAAGGAAAACAAAACCTGAAAAACAATAATTCTTCCAAGTTCTCCCCCAATGATTAATGATTAATGAACAAAGCAAAAATGCGTTGGTAAGGATTTTTCTTTTTTTACAGTGGCTGGAGTTCTTGCTCTGGAACTGCTGCATTGACAGGCTTGTATGAATTGATGGCTTGTTGTCTACTTCTCAAAATAAACCATGCTCCCAATGCTGACAGCCCAAGAATAAAGATGACAATAATAGCTAAACCCACCAGAACATAGAGTCGTTTCCACATTGATCTAAACCATATAAAAGAGATTGGATTATATTAACGTTATGCAACATTAATAACTGAGAATGTAGTATGAAAAGTAACATATGTATGGCTGCATTACAATTTTAGTCCCTTTGGTTGTTCTATTTAATCCTATGGTTAAGGTTAAGAAGGGCCAACCATTGATATCATTGTTCAAATGCAAGTGGACCAGTTGATAAAATAGAACCAAGTGTAAAAGAAAATCAGTTTAGATTTTATTATGCTTGCTCGCTTGGTTGAGTTTCAAGAATCTCAACGAGTTTTTGAAACAGTGAAAGCTAAATTGAGAAATCTCTAAGGCAAGAGCCAAACAATAAGAGCAAATCTAGCCCGCTCGTCATTATTTTGTCTAGTTGGCTTAATCCCTAGTGTGATGTATCCGATCGTTGTTAGTTTTATTATTTCATGTCTATATATAACAGACCTCTAGGTCGTTACCACAACTCTATGCCAATTGAATTATGTTCACTTTGGCATCACTAAGTTATGACTTCTTATAATAAAAGTGAAAATTTTAAGAACATGATTGAAAACTTTTGAAGTTTAAAACTAAATAAACAACTAATAACAACCAAGGTTTATTAACTAAATTGGTAATTTAACATCTATATATAATTACAGTACTTACCTTTCCATTGGAGGTTCAACATTCCATCGAACGACCTGGTAACTTCCAAATGTAGGAGGTAGCTGCATGTGATGCTCGACGATCTTGGAAATTATCGTCTGCCAGAGAGAAACAATATTTTAAAGTGACACTTCATGCTTGTGAATTTACGGTCTATATGTAGTTTACAGTTGCAGGCACGTTCACTTACATTGACAGTCGCATGTGAGAAAATTTCTGAAGATCCATAAGGGATTATGGCCAACTTAATAAGTGAATCATTTCCTCTCATGGTAAAATTCAATAAAAGTACCTGAAACAAAGGTTAGAAATGATATGCTGCAGAACTCGAAGATTAAGAAAAGAATGAGAGAGAAATCTCTCAGGGTAAATCATAAATTTAGATTATGGCTTTTGCTCGGTGTATCTTTTTATTCTTCCTTAAACGTTAATACATTTACATACATATATATACATATATATTGATAAGAAATGAGAAAATAAATATATAACAAGGTAAATTTCAACAGTCACCTCCCACTGATGTTGTAAACTCAACTGAACTATGATGTGATATATCAATTGAACCAATGTTGGTTCATTTGGCATGACATGGTATGATAGTAGTCTAAGTCCTTCAACGTTTATCCAATAGTAATGACGTCAACAGTTAGTTAAGAGTCCACTGATTATACAAACTAGTTAGAACCATAATTCAAAGTTTAACGACTTTTAAAGCCTAGGGAACAAATAGGCACAACAATGGACTAAATTTATAATAATAACTTATTTGTTAATTGTTATTACAATAATTATCATTAAATACTGCAAAAGAATTTTCAATCCCTGATGGGTCATGTGACTAACCTGCGAATGACTAACATTTAACTCTTGAGCAATATGATCAGAAAGTTCTGTAATATGAGGCTCCAGATCTGTGTAGCTTTTGTTCAACAAGATCTCAAATGTGATACGCCCAATCTGGAGCTCTCCTGCACGTAATACAAAAGGAAACACTTAACAAACAGGCCTTTAATAAATCCTTGAATCACATTTTTTTCCATTGCTCTTTTGCATAGGCCATTTGAGCTGACATCTTCAGCGTCTTCAATTGCAATTCAATTACCCATTTTGCATCTTTGGACTGGATTAGATTGATTCTTATGGATCATCCCTTCAAAGATGACAAGGCAGTGATTTGGTCCAGCATCATATGTCCAATTTTATCAAAAGATTTGGGAGGAAAGAAATTTTCAAATCTTCAACAGTTCAAGATCATGTGAAGACATCTTTGATTCATCTATTTGTAATGAGTTTTTTTGTGTAAACATTTACCACCCCTTAAGAACCATAACCCCAGCTACCTTGCCGTTTGATTGGGCTATTTTGTAAATCCTTTGGATTATTTCATTCATCAATTAAATTGTTTCTTATTCAAAAAAAAGAAGAAACAAACAAACAGATAGACCTTTAAGGTAGAGATTGCCACAGATAATAATTTTTTTGAAATAATCATCTTATGAAATGTTTCTTTCAAAATGAGATACTGTTTATAGTCATTCCGATAAACAATTTCCATAATGCTGGTTATGTAATTTTCTTCACCCAGCTCTTACACATGAGCCTCTGTGTTAAAGTAGACTAAAATGTTAAAAAACCAATACTCGTGCCACAAATTCCCGTAGATCCTCAATTGTCATCATGACATGAAGGATGAGATAACGCCATAACTACCTTTTAAAACTTTCCAAATAAATTAAGTTCAAACGAAATATATCTACATATAATGAAAAGAAAATTATAAAAGAACCAACTGATATGCCGTCAAGCTTCTGTACGAGTATAAAACTATAAAAGCAAACATAAACCTCGACATTAACCATACCTGGGATCGTATAATGTGGTGACTCAATTGGAGCTGATGCAGGTGCCATATCTGAACCATGTGATTTAGTTGAAATTGAAGGAGCATGGGCATTATCATCCGAAGTGCGAAGCCTTTCCCATAACTCAGAACAGTTGGTTTTCCAAAATCCAATTTTTGAATGTGCTCTGTCATACATCACTAAAGTGTTGCGGACAACAATTCCTATAACAAAAAAACAGTCATACTAAAATGTGATATGTTTTTAAATAAAAAAAAAAAAAAAAAAAGGCTTGCGGGAAAATCATATGAACTATGAAAAACCGTACCTCCTAGAAGAGTGGTTTGATCATTTCCATTCTCAAAAATTCCCAGACAATATGCACCGTGCACCTTCGAGTGCTGAATTAATGATTCAGAAAATTCACAGTAAAGAAGAAGCCATTAAATTTCTAGTTACTATGCTTAGTAATTCCACAAACTTTTACAACCATTATATCTAGTGAAAAAATAATAATAATAATAATAATAATAAAAGGAGGCTTAAAATTAAACAAATAGATAATTAACTAAAAATCAACCCGAGACTCTCATTTTTGTTAAGGAGGCATATAGTATTATTACTCCTACCCCACATATAATTCCATGTAAACAGACACGGATTCACAAAGTAATATCAAAATCCAAAACTCAAAGTAATCAAGAGTAAGTCCTTACCCGGAAAAAGTAATTTTCTGGTGCTAGAGACAACTTTTGCCCATTTTCAAATACCATGTCAACTGTCGGAAATATGTTTGATAATTCAGCAGCATCACTAACATGAAGTAACGAATTAATTACTCATTGTTGTAAATCACTTTAGAACTGACAATGTTTTAGCTAACCACACCTTCCAGCACCAGAAAAACATATATCCTTAAAATTTGGGTCAGGACCATCAATCTTCTTCAAAGAATGAAGCTCATCCATAATCTGAAGGATTTTTTGAAAATAATAATTAATTAATCAATTATCCATTCTAAAACAAAAATGTCAAAAACGGGATCCAAATAGTTAACAAATAATGATCACATTTGAGACCAAGACTCTTGCAAAAGAAGAAATCTATAACAGTTGATCATATGGCAAAGAAGACATACAAGGCAATGCAATAGAGGGAACAAGAAAAAAGAGACACGAGTTATAAGCCTGGTCAGGATATAACTACTACAGGAGATCGATCATTCCTTTTCGTAATAAGAAACCAAAACTTTCTTCATTTCATTCTGTTTCTTTCTCCATTTCATTGTATAGTTGGTCTTCAGATCAGACAAGAACTTGGCGTTCCACTGTATCACAGTGAGTTGAAATCATCCGCAAATATATCAAATGGTCCCAATCATCAAGGTTATGGAGGAAACAATGTAAATGGAGCCATATCAAAACATTAAACGTAGAGAAACTAGAGCATGTTTAAACAAAGAAAAAAAACAATACAGACAATTACCATATTGCAACAGAAAATCCTGAAAAAGTAAGTCTTAGACCATCTTACTAAGTCCTTGAGAAAACATGCAACAATTTTCAAATTCAGACGTAAGCAAAGATACTCCAGAATGTTAAGTTCAGAGACATAGAAGCTTACAGCATCCTTGAAAGCTCCGAAGGCTTCTGCTGGTAGGTAAGCATAAGTCGTACCACTATCCAGGACAGTACCATATCTTCCATCAAAGATGCTTGAGCTCAGAGGCAACTTCTTACCCGCAACATGTATCTCCTTCAAATCAACATTGTAATATGGACTGTTGCCATCCCGAAACTAAAGTAAATGTGTGAGATGTATCAATTGTAATTGTTATGAAAGAGCATTAAGCACGTTTTTTAAGGTTAAAGCGACTTTAGTGCACACCTTCTGACAGGGTCTGAGTAGGTAAAAATCATATCCGATGGAGGAGAGATTCCACCAAGAACCATAGCACCTCCACCAATATCCATACCACCATAGCACAATGAGAAAGAATCATTGATCGCACCTTTTTCAACTAGTTGGTCGACAAGACTAAGATCACCAGTACCCAAACCCATAATTCCATCAGCACGTTGACTAAAAAGATCACCAGTTTCCATATTCTCACAACCAAACACAGCACGCTGTGGTATGAGTTCACTCTGATTGCCAAAGGATATAACATCCTCACCAAGGACACCACTACTAGTACTCATTTCAGCATATTGCCTCTCATAGACGCACTGCACTCCATCACTGTCACAAGTGCAATCAATATTGCATTTAATAGGTTTGTAAGTGCTTGACGATTCTGGATCAAACTTCGGGTCCTGATAGAAATAAAAGTTTAAGTAGCAACTACAGCACATTGCAAGGTACCAATGGAAAAAAAACTAGTAATGTTTAAATAAAAATTCAATAAATGACTAGAGAAATTTTATCCATAAAACTAAATATGGGCAACTTCAAGACCCATATAGAATACCCACACTACAATTCTATCACATTCATTAAATACCCAACGCCTTTTAGTAATACATTTCCCTTAATAGGAGAGACAATTTTCTGGTCTCCACGATCAGATACCATTCTCCAAGATCTCTTGTTCCTAGAAAACAATTTGCCCATCCAGGAGACTCGTCTTGAATTATATATTGATCCAAAAGCTTAAGCTAATAGGTGAAGTTAAATTTAACAATTTGTAATCTAACACTCTATCTCACTTGTGAGTTTGGAATATGCAAAAGGCCCAATAAGTGGAAATTAATATTTAATTGATGAGAAAAGAAATTGTGCAGGTTTGAACACAAGACCTCTTGAACCAGTGTCTTACAACATCAATTGATGTGAAAACATAAATTGATGTGTGAGGGTAAATTCATTATTATATCATCTAACAAATTTAGTCATTTACAGATCGATCATTTACCAATTTCCAAATCAAAATTTATAAAAGTCAATTAAAGGAAACAGAACAGAGGATTGAATATGACTACGAATATGAAGATCTTATAAATTATCTGAAAAACATTAATCTCTAAACATTTTAACCTGATGTCTCCCACACTGTTCGCAAGTTGAACAAGGAACATAAGTAACCGTACTCCCCGTATCAACAATAAGCGCGAATTGCTGCGGTGGAGTTCCGATCCAAAGCCGAGTGGTATAATACCTTAACAAAAAACCCACATTTCATCAAAAAAAAAAAAAAAAAAATCATAACAATCCAAAATTTGAAGGAAATGGAACATACCCATTTAGAAGGAGGTCGTCATAGAGGCGCATACGAGCGTTGGAGCGATTATCCGAAGTGGGGAATTGGCGGAGATGGCGGTGAGGATTGGAAATGAATTTGGAGGAATTAGAGGAAGAGAGGTAAAGAGGCAACACCATGGCGCGATGCGAAGGAGTAATGAGAGGATTGGGGGAGATGGGATCGGCGGAGAGAAAGAAATGGAGGAGAATTGCAGGGAGTAGTAGGAAAGGTGATTTTGCCATTGGGAAGAACTGAAGGGGAATGAAAATGGCGGAGGTCAACGAAATGAAGAAGATCGAAGATGGAAGAGGAAGTTGAATGGATTGAGAGCTGCGATGGATTTAACATCAAACAATTTCAGTTGGAGTTTGGTGAATTGTGATTCATTTTGAGAGGGAAAGTCAAACTTTCATTGAGAACGATCGAATCATTTATATATACACACTTGATCCTTACGTTACATTTAAAAAGTAAACAAACATACTTTAACATTTGTAATAATTTAGTTCATAGGTATAAATTTGTGTTAAATATTTAGTTAGATTTTTTCCATAAATGAATCAATAAACTATTAGACATTCTATATTCTTATATCATACTAAATCTATATCATAAGAGTATTTAACATATGATTTTGATTAATTTTTTGCTACAAATTTCAAAATATAAAGATCAAATCGTTATACGATAAAAGTTCAATGACTAAATTGTTACAAAATTAAAAATATAGAGATTGAATCGTTATAAATGGTAGTTTATGAACTAAATTGTTTATTTCATAAAAGATTGGAAACCATAAGTTCTTTTTAATCTTCTATATCGGAAATAAGAAAACATACATTTCAAAATTAATATTAAATTCGTTGTCTAACCGGAACAAACAAGTTGGTTTGAACATTTTAAATGAACTTATAAACAATCTCGATGTATAGAAATTAAATCCATCTTAATCATACCCAATATAAACGAATTGAGTTGAGAGGAATCGACAAAAGTGACAAACTTACAAAATATAACAAAATTTCAGATTCTAAAAATAATAAACGATATATGTTTGTATAAGTGACAAGAGTAATAAAAGTTTATAAATTTCTATATTCGGTATAATCGATTATGTATACAAAACTAAACTCTTGTTCGACTAATTTCTTAAAATCATACTTAGAATGAAGTAATTAATCTAAAATCAATCACTCTTAATCTGAAATCTTTCTATCTTTTTAATTAAACACTAAAATTAGAGAAACCCTAACCCCAAATCCTCAATCGTCGTCGCGTGATGATGAAACGACGGGGAAGTGATTAGAACCTCTTGATTCACCGCCGCCAATTCCTCCACTTTCTCCGCAACTTTTCCCCTGAGTTCCATCAACGACGACCGGAATCGCTTCAACTCCTCAATTCCCATACATTCCATCTCCGTCTCATCCCACCAAAACCCCCCGGTATTCCTCATTCTCTCAGCCCGCATCTTCTCTATTTCAAACTCCGCAGTCGCATCCTTCAAATCACGATTCAACTCCTCCAAAGGGAGGTAGGCTTCCGCCGGCTTCGTCGGAACAAAATTCGACGTCAGGAAACGATCTATGAGCATATCAACGTTAGGATGTCCGAATGTATAGATTTTGCCGGTGGAAGAGAAGACGAGGATAGCAATCTCAGCGCCGGAAAGAATGGAGAGTTCCGCTGCCTTGTTGAAGAGTCCGGCACGGCGTTTGGAGAAGGTTACTTGCCGCCTACTCTTCACATTTAGCTTCTTGATTTCGATTTTTTGACGGCCTGATGATTTCTTCATTGTGAAGAAGAAGAAGAAGAAGATGAAAATAGAGTTGGCGTTGGGTAAAACGGTTAGTAAGAGAGAAGATATTGTTCTTTAGAGTAAATTTAAGAAGTCATTGGACGAATATCTATATATATATATATGTTAATGAAATTATATATATGGTAAATAATGTGATAAATATGGTATGTAAGAATGAATGACAATATATATATTGTTTACTTCAATGATGAATGGATCTGTCCGGCTGATTTGCTAATAATAATAAAAGTGGATTTGGTTTGAAATGTTTATGGAAAAAAATATGTGTTGATTTCACATATTATTGTTGTTGGAATCTTGATATATGAGAAATATGTAATGAAAAAAAAAATCAATGATAATAAAAATGGATAATTGTAGTAAAATAAACTAAAATATTTACGATATATAACAAAATTTTAAATTATATCAATGATAAATATTTTTGTTGTCTATCAATATAACTAATAGAAGTATATTAATGTCTATTATCGATAGAATATGAAAATTTGCTATATTTTATAAATATTTTATCAAAATTTGTAATTTTTGACAATTTCTCTAATAAAAATGTGTGATTCTTTTCAAATTACAATTTATACAAGAAGGTAAGAAAATTATTGTAAATAATAAAACAGCTAAAAATATTTATAAGATATAACAATATTCTAAATTTTATTAATGATAAATATTGATATATTTTCATTAGTTTCTATCCTATACACGAATAAAAGTATATTAGCATTTAAATTTAAACTTTTGCTATATTTTGGTTCATTTTGATATACTGAAAATGCGGTAGATTTTTTCTCGAGAATGAGTTTTTTTTTTATCGTCTTTTATTACCATTTTAGTTTTTATTATTTTAATTGTGTATTTTAGGTAGCGTAATTTTAATAAATTCTAAATTATCTTTTCAAGTGAAATGAGTAAGATAATAATAATGGCAAATGTTTTTTTTTTTTTTTTTTTTGAATCTATACTTAAAAATGTTGTTGATGGTTATAATGTATATTTTTTAGATCAGCGATAAATTGTTGATATATGAATATGTTACATTGCATACATTCAACTCTATCACGTTTAGACGAATGTTAAGTAGTATGCAATCCATGTTGTACCCAGAACTTACCTTTTTTTTTTCTTACCATCTTCCCTTTGATTCTAGCTTTAACACATAATAGTGAAACTATTTCTAAGATGTTTTTATGTTACTAAGCAACTTGACATACATTTTTATGGTTAATTAAAACTTAGATAAATATCTACATTTAACTTTTTTTCATTTCCTTTTTTTAGGTAAAGATAAACATATGCAATAAACTTCGATTTATTTTTAGAATATAAAACATTTTTTTTCTATATTACTTTCATGAAAATTGTAGGTCTAGTAGCTAAGTATTTTGACATTAAAATATATTACGAATCGTACCGGTGGATGCACAAATTTTGTGGATGTGAGTTTTATAGTTCAAATATAAAAGTTAGGACTAGAACATCAATTTACGACTAGACCAACTAATAATATTAATACATATTCGATTATACATGTGTGTGTATACGTATATATAACGAGAACAAATTTGAGGGATGCTTGAGCCTCCCCTTAGTCTACACTAACTCCACTGGTAAACTGAGATGCGTGAATAATTGAAGATAGAACAAAAATGGAGTCGTGAAGCGTAAAATGGTAAAAATTAAAATATAGTTGAATTAAAAATTGTATAAATGAAATGAGTCAATCATTTTAGAATATAATACATTACAAACTCATTCCGTTACGGGTTAAACGATCTTTAATCATCTAAACATCATAAAAAACTAACAAAAATAAAAAAAAAAACATTAAACAAGGTTATTAAGACAATTAATTGTTGGATTTTTCCACCTATCTTACCCGATTTTAAATCTTAGGAAGAGGTTTTAGCTCAAAGCCTTAAACTAAGAATTGGAAAATATAAAAGGAATAGAACAAAAAAATAACTTTATATAGGGATTTTTTTCTAGCAAATTATTTATAGTTTATTGAACAAAACCACTCGAAGATAAAATTTATTACACTTAATCTTTTTTATGTAGTATAAATATTTTATTGTGGTTTACATGTAGATATGTCTATGCTTCTTATGTTTAAATTATGAAATATTGCGATTTTTTTAATGTAACAATAAGAATCTTACTCATGTTTTTTTCTTCATTTAATTTTTTCTATTAAACCTATTATAAATTTTAAGATAATATATTATGATATTTCTAAATTTATTATTCATTTTTCACTCGTTACGATGTAAGTATAAAAAAGATATAAATATAAAAATATTGAAATGATTGTTCTAATTTTATAGAATCGAGTTAAAACAATAATTCTGTGTGTAATTTTCACGTGTAACGTGTTATTTACATTAAAAAAAAAAGGTATAGAAAACTACAAACCAACTTTCCTATCTAACATGCTTATGCACACATGAAATTAAAACTAAAACTTTCCCGATATTATTTTAGAGTTAAAATTAAATTCATGACATTCTTGTGAAGACGATTGTAGTAAAGAACCGTAATCATCGTTTGGATCAATTACATAAAAAGACATAAAAAAATAGCAACCAACTTTCCAACCTACACATAAACACATGAAATCAAAACATTCCATTTTCCCCTACTCAAAAGTGGCAACCATACTTTCCCTTCTATTTCACAACAACAATGCTCTTCCAAGATCCAAAACCTACCACTTACCTCAACCAAATAGCAACAAAATTCCTTTCCTAGGGTGGGCACTGATTGTGCATTTGTGGGAATAATCCAAGAGTTAGTTCGAGCTAGATAGAAAGTGAAATATCATCCATTTTCTTAAAACAATTTTATTGATATACTATTGATGTCATGAACGAGTGAAGTTATGACTTTGATCTTGATTTCTTCCTTTCTCTTCTCCTATGTCACAACTTCTCATGCATATAAATTCGATGAAGCTCTTCTTTTTTTTTCATTTTTCTTCTATTTATTTCTTCGTCGTCTTCTTCAAGAGACCAACTTTACCGAAACTGCATTTTCTTTTTTCTTTTTACCTCTTTCCTAAATCTTCTCCTATATGATCAACTTCGGCAAAAATGCCCCACCATCTTCGGCTGTGAGAGAGGGGAGTGATCCGTGATTGAGGAAGGAAAGAGCGACCAAGAGAGTAGAATGTGAGTGAGGAAGAGAGTTGAATGTGACCTCGGCACATGATAAAAGAAAAAATAGGACCGATTTTATTTCCTCTTCAAAATTTACGTTGGTTGTAAGAATTTTCCGAACTACCTGAAAAGGACATAAAAAATTATCAACGAACTTCCGAATCTAAACATACACACATGGAATGGATGTTTTCCTACTCGAAATTGGCAACGATACTTACCTCTTCAATTTCACAACAACACTGTTCTTCCAAAATAAAAAATCCCAAATAGAAACAAAATTCCTTTTCTAACATTTATTAGTGGTGTGTGGTGATTTGTGAATCTGTGGGTTGCAAAGTAACGATCACTTTCGGTGGGACACAAGCAAAATCAAGATAACAGTGGTGTACTAAATTCGGACCACTAACCAAGATCTTTCTTCCCCTTTGGGAAAATGGGGGTTCAAGAATTCATTGAAATCGTCCATGTTTTGCCACATGGCCATGAATTTCCCACCACTCCCCTAGAATTTCAGTGCTACAAGCTTCATAAACCGACCCATTTCATCACCCACAAACATCCACCATCTCCATTTCTTCTTAACTGTTCATCATCCTCTTCCTTTTTCTCTGCAGGTTCTTCAACAGAAGTGACTTCTGATACAAAACCATCATGGCTTTGACCAGATTTCACAACCCTTTCAATCTTTCCTCCTCTAGTTTGTCAAGAACATGTTTCCCAGTTCCAGCTTTTCGGGAGTACCTAGTTGAGATTTCGCCTTGTCAAAGGATTGGGTGTAATTTTGGAGGGAAATCAGCTTGTGGGCGGAGGAAGAAAGTCAACCAAGTGAAAGCCGCCGTTGCTGAAGCGCCGCCGGCGGAAGGGGCAGCTGGAGAAATTAGCCGGAGCTTACCAACGAAGAATGTTCGGATACTTGTGGCTGGTGGTGGAATTGGGGGTTTGGTTTTTGCTTTGGCGGCGAAAAGGAAAGGTTTTGATGTGGTGGTTTTCGAGAGGGATATAAGTGCCATTAGAGGAGAAGGGCAGTACAGGGGACCTATTCAGATACAAAGCAATGCTTTGGCGGCTTTGGAAGCCATTGATTTGGATGTTGCTGAGGAAGTTATGAGAGTTGGTTGTATTACTGGTGATAGGATTAATGGTCTTGTTGATGGGGTTTCTGGAAATTGGTATGCTGCTTTTTTATGAGAATTTTCTATCTCTTTTGATTGATTATTCTTGAATCTTTTGATTCCTTTCAGTATCCCAAATTGGACTTACTTTTAAAAGCAGGATCATAACAACAACTGAGAAAGATAATGATATGTTGCACTGTGTAAGAATTTTTGTATGCTTGAAGTTATAGCTTAGTGTATACTTATAGTATGTGGATGAAATGAAGGGCTAAAATTGTTTGGGTCTTTAAAATTTTATGGCATCTTTGACTTCTATTGAAAGGAGCTAATCTGGCTATCGTTGGTTATGGAATATAATCAACAAAAAGGTTAACTAGGTTAAAGAGGTTCAAATCTTCAACTGAACTCAACAAAATAGAAATAGAAAGAAGTCAAAAGAGGAATCAGGAAAGTTTGTAAGACTAATTTTTTGCATTTTCTGCCTCCTCTTCTAATTTTTTTTTTAATACTTTATGAATAATACTGTTTTCTGATATTTCTTGATCGGAAGGTGGTTTTGTAATCCATGTGTTTGGTAGGGATTACCTTTAGTCTGGCCTCTAGGTTGGTCTCTCTTATTAATTTTTGTTAGGCCGTGCCACTATCCATGAGGTAACGTTAATATTTGAGACAGAAGTAAGAGTAAGACAGTACTGTTCATTCTGATAAAATTGGAATATAAACCAAAAAGCCATATGGATTGAACAGGATCGTCTTCAAACAAATGGAATTTATTAGACGATCTCCCTTTCTTTACTCTGTGTTCTGGGATTATTGTTGTGTTTTGTTTGTTACATGAAGGATATGTAACTCGTTACCAGGTACATCAAGTTTGACACGTTCACTCCTGCAGCAGAACGTGGACTTCCAGTCACTAGGGTAATCAGTCGAATGTCATTGCAACAAATTCTTGCTCGTGCTGTGGGTGATGATGTGATTATAAATGATAGTAATGTTGTTGACTTTGAGGATAATGGAGAGAAGGTAATCCCGTCATTACCTCTTTCTTTTCCTATAGTTTCTTAAGGTTATGGTTAAATGACATCTATTCCATTGTCACTTTCACGAAGTAATCTTGTCTTTCTGCATTATGGGCCTTTAGGTAAAGGTGACTCTTGAAAATGGACAGCAACATGAGGGTGATCTCCTGGTCGGAGCAGATGGTATATGGTCAAAGGTACAATATGTTACTATTTCTTCATTTTCTGGTTGAATTTAACTTCTACTTGTTGAATTCTTTCATTAATAAATATTGATGCTATATGATTTCTAACGTCAGGTTAGGAAGAACTTGTTTGGACACTCAGAAGCGGTATATTCTGGCTACACTTGCTATACAGGTATCGCGGACTTCATTCCAGCCGACATTGAAACTGTTGGGTAAGATTATGAAGCTGTCTGTTGCAATACATGTAAACAAACTTTTTGGTATTCGATTTAAGACCTGTCTTTTGATTTATATTCTGAAGGTACCGTGTGTTTTTGGGACACAAACAATACTTTGTTTCCTCAGACGTCGGTGCAGGAAAGATGCAGTGGTATGCATTCCATCAGGAACCATCTGGTGGCACTGATGCCCCTAACGGTACATCTATGACCCACCTTTTAGAATTGCTTAGATTCATGTTTTTAGCTTAGCTAAACAAATAAAGTAAATAAATCAGAAGTTCTCCCTTAAATCCGTCCATGAAAATAATATATGTACAGAGATATCTGTATTCTAGAATCTTCTTAAAATGTATTCCTCCAATGGATAATGTGGTCAATTAAGGAGGATCATTCTGATTGTAGCTCTTTCATGCCTCCTTTTTAATTAATAAATAATATGGTATGATGCTTTTTTGAGAAACACCCCAATCAACCAGAACAACTCACCAAAGGACCAACAAACCAATCATGATGAGGAATAAGAGCAAACAGGAATAAGACAACATTTTAGTGGCTCGATAAAATATGATCTGGAAAATCAGGCCATGCACTAATGAATCAGGAAGCTACAATCCATAAAATTCACTTAGAATGTCTAAATTCTCAATTGGATTACATGACTCTTAGTCTCTTCCACCCATCTTCTTTTTGCCTTCTAACAATCCATTCTACCAACTATCTAATAATGGGAACAATGCAAGAGGATGAGGATAATTCTTCCTCCATGTAGTAGAATGCTAAGAGTTTCCCAGGCTCGTGCTTTCTCAAATAACATTTGATTGGCGTCTTTGCAGGCAAAAAGGAGAGACTGTTCAAAATTTTTGATGGTTGGTGTGACAATGTGATAGATTTGATACAGGCCACTGATGAAGATTCTGTTCTTCGACGTGATATATATGATCGCACACCCATTTTCACATGGGGTAAGGGTCGTGTAACTTTGCTTGGGGACTCTGTACATGCCATGCAGCCAAATATGGGCCAAGGGGGATGCATGGCTATTGAGGTACTCATTTTTCATCCATAGTTTTCTTGATTTACATCTTTTGATCCATACTAAGCCTATTACTGATAAGTTCTAGTAATCATAAATGATCCTTGTCCTCCGTTTCTTGAACACTGCATATTGAAATTTTTTGCTCTATCACTCGTCTGTTGAAGTAGGAACTCCAAATGCGATAAAACCAGGTTAATGTATAGTTGTGCTCACCATTCCTCTCTGGTGACTAACAGGATGGTTATCAACTTGCACTTGAGTTGGATAAAGCATGGAACGAAAGCGTAGCCTCAGGATCTCCTATTGACATTGTTTCATCATTGAAGAGGTGCTAAGCTTTCCATATGGCTGTGATAAAAGATAATAAAACTGGAAATCCTTTGGATGGAAAGATAGGAAATATAGTTGCCCAGTATTTATAAGACTAAATCTGTTGCAGAAATCCATGCTATAGTTTTTCTTTTTATTTAATTCGGTTAACTGTTTTCTAAATGATGATCCCAGTTATGAGAGTAGTAGAAGAATACGGGTTGCTGTAATTCATGGAATGGCAAGAATGGCTGCATTAATGGCTTCCACTTATAAAGCTTATTTGGGAGTTGGACTCGGCCCACTTTCAGTAAGAAACCATTGTATCAACATATTAACATTAATTTTGTACGTGGCAAAGGTTACACATTATATCTAATGAGTTTCAATTTGTTCTAGTTTTTGACACAGTTCAGAATACCACATCCAGGGACATTTGGTGGAAGGTTTTTTATTGATCTGGCAATGCCCTTGATGCTCAATTGGGTCCTTGGCGGTAACAGGTAAAAATTCTTAGAATTCTATCTATTTGTCTTCTTTAAAGAACAGCCTATTCAGTGAAAAGCTATATTGCTTCCCATCAAGAAATGTTGGCCGCTTGAATAATTTATTTATCGTACAAAAAATTATGAACATAGAATTGAGGAAATTTCTTGTACTAGTTTGAATCTGAGAAAAATTAACATAAGAAGTCAATCTTTTTCTGCAGTTCAAAATTAGAAGGGAGGCCACCAGCTTGTAGACTCTCGGACAAAGTACGTTATCTAGAATTAATTTTATGTTCAGTCTGCTCAAACCAAGGGTGGATTTTTCCATTTTTCGTTTGTCATTGAATGTTTATTTTCATGATATAATGTTTCCATCAACTATCTTTGAAGGCAAATGATCAGTTGCGAAAATGGTTTGAAGACGATGATGCCCTAGAGCGAGCTATTAATGGAGAGTAAGTTCCCTGTTCCAATAGTTTGTTACTCTTTAAGGTACTCCAGTTCTACCCTACTATGCATCTGATCTTTGCATTACTAACCCATTTGCTTTTTTAGTTGGTTTTTATTACCACAAGGAGGCAAAGCTAGCGTTTCACAGCCTATTTGCCTACGCAGAGACGAGAACCAACCCTGTTTGATTGGGTATGCTTTCATCCTTGTTTCTTTTTGGTAGAACCAAAAAAACGGTTCTACATTTGCAAAGGGCTTTGGTTCATTAATAAATTTGATTGCAGAAGTGTGGAGCAAGAAGTAGATTCAGGGTTATCGGTCGCTATACCGTTGCCTCAGGTGAACAATAGCACTTTACATGTCTGAGAAGAAATTGAAAGTTGAAATGATCTGACTGATTTGATCCTATTGTCCACCCGAATCGCAGGTTTCAGAAAAGCATGCCCGTATTAATTACAAAGATGGGGCCTTCTTCTTGACTGATCTGAGAAGTGAACATGGCACTTGGCTATCCGAGTAAGTATATTTCACGAGGCAGCTGTTTTACTGAGTATGTGCTCCAACATCAACCATTAAGGCCATACAAAGCTCATAATATATCTTTGCTAATGTGGTTGTAGTCACGAAGGACGACGGTACCGTGTACCCCCGAATTTTCCCGTACGCTTCCATCAGTCTGACTTAATTGAGTTTGGTTCTGATAAGAAGGTAACTGTCAACAGAAAAACTTGGGTGTTTTATGTTTAGGCCTCAATCTCATCAGAAGTTCTGATTGATCTATTTGCATATATGCAGGCAATATTTCGTGTGAAGGTAATAAGATCTTCAGTTGAAAATGATAGAGAAAAAGTAGAGATGAACTCATGAAACAACAAAGAAGATCTTTCCATTACCGAGTTATTCTTAGTTCTAGAGATATGTACAGATCATTGAAGGCAGTGGAGAATTCTAAATCTGCTGATTTTGAATGCAACAGATTGATTTGTATTGTCACTCAGTTTTTGAGTGTAAAGATGCATGGAACTCCACACTCTTGTAGTGATTCTTAAAATACCAAAGTTTTAGTATACACCAAAAGTTTTAGATTAAAATATAGATGTTCCATTATTATCTGTTAAGTTAGGGGCCTAGTTTATGAGATTGAGCTAGTTTAAGTTCGATCCAATCAATACTTGAGGCCCGTAGGACTTAGGCTTGGCCAAACATGGATCTTTTATTCTTTAAAGTAGCTTGAAACGATCCAATGATATTATTGTGGAAGATGTTAACCTCAAGATTGAGTTATTAGTAGAGGTCCACAATTCCCCATTCTAAGATAAATCATGAAAGTGTTAAAAGAAGTACTACTAATATTAGCAAAGCATGAAGAGAGATGTGACCTAAGTTTGTCAACATGCAAAAACCCTAAGACAGAAACCAACATGGTTGTTACAACCATTGCGAGTTTACCATAATTGAAGCGAGAGCACGTGTCTATGGATTTCGTTGTTGATTTGTCTAAAACGTCTATAGGGTCATGCAATCATATGGTTAATTGTGAATGCATGATACGGTTAATTATGGAAAAACATGAAAAGTTTTTCCAAGTAGATACCTTCTTTTTCCTAAGAGAATCTACGTATTTAGTAGAAAAGTGGGCACAATGGTACTTGAAAGGTAATATAAAACACCTATATTCTACATACATTGTTTTGACGATTTTTAGTGAACATGAAACACTTGGTTAAAGTTCGATACAACCTATCAACCATAGATTGATAGTCAAATTGATCATTCAAATTATTTTCTAACAACGATATAAATTTTATCACACTTGTGAATATATTTTTTTTAATTATTATACTATACTTATGCAAGTAATGATAATTGGTAGAAATTTTAGAAAATAAAAAAGTTGCAAATATAAAAAATATTGTTTATAGATTCTTATGGTTTATCAGTGTAGTGATAGATCAACATTTACTCATAATATATTCTTATCATTGGTAAATTTTGATAAATTTTACTTAATTTTTTAAAAATATTACTATATACTTAATTATTTTGAGTATTTGCAACCGTTCTCAATTACAAACGGGGAAAACAAGTGTGTAAAAGAACCAAAAAGTGATTGTATTATCCTTCTATATAAACTTTGTCCAAATAGTACAAACTCGTATTTCCATATAATCCTTTTCTTTTCTTTTCTTTTCTTTTTTTTTTTTCCCCTTTTTTCTTTCTCTTTTACCTAAAACGAGGAAAGAAAATTCAATGCCTTAAAGTTCGATAATTTATCGATAGTAAAATAAGAAAAGAAAAAAAGAAAAATAGCCACAGTCACGTATCATGACCGGGAAACCGACTCAGCCAGTTTCCCAATACGCTCCACCAGTTCTGCCGATAGCTTCTTAGCCAGTTTCTTACCCTTCTCCGGCCGAAAATCGAACCCAAACGCCTCCGAGACCTCCTCCGAGCTCCAACCGGACCGCCGCAATGAACCGGAAAACCGGTCCACTTTCAAAAGAAGTGCATCCAAAACCGCCTGATTGTCCAACATAACCATCTCTCCGTCGAAGATTCCCGCCGCCGAGACCTCCACCATTTCCGCCACCTCTGATTCACTCCACCCACCGGTCTTCAAAACCGATCCCAATTCGACGAGATACTTTCCAACCCACTTCGGTACTTCAGATCTCGGCATCTCGAAGAATCGATCTGGTGAAGAATTTGACGAGGATGACGAGTTCCTCCGCCGCCGATCTATCGCGGCATCGCTCCAAAACTCAACCCACCTTGGTGTTCTCACAACCCCCGAGTCCATGCTCCTCCGTGAGAAATTCGCTGATGGTACAATGGACTTCTGTGCGAGAGACCTTTGTTTCGAGAACAGAGAATCGGAATCGGAATCCGAAGCAGAGCACCGAAATAGAGACTCCCGTTCGAAGAAATCAGACAAATCCAACCCACAGCAAAGAACACGGTTCTCATCAACAAAGAAAATGGGGTTTCCGGCCAAAGGTGGGTTGCAAGGAATGTAACAATGGTTGAAAATGGGGATCAAAACAGGGGCTCGTTTAAGTAAATTCCTCGCAATCCTTAATGCCTTTTCTGGTTCAGCCGGTTTGTGGCCCCAAGAGCAGGACCAGAGTGTATTTTTCGCGATTTGGAAGGAAATTGCAGCAATAGGAAGGTCAAGAGATGATCGGAGATGGAGCCGAGCGCCGGGGGAACGCCAGTCCGGGAAGCCCGGGCCGACAGGAAGGCCGGCGGAGAGCACAGCACGGAGATCAGGCGGGAAAGAGAAGCAGAACTCGGCCTCAGCTCGGGCAAATTCAGCGTCGGAGAGACCGGGCTGGACTTGGACACCGGAGTTCCTAAGATGGGTGAGGACTTTATCGGCGAGGGAGGAGAAGGAGAGGAGGCTGTTGCGGAGGGGGGCAGAGGAAGTGGCGGCGGCGCGGGCGGAGAGACGGCGTAGGCCGGCGATGTGGGCGGGGTTGAGGGTGGACATTCTCCGGTCAACGTCGACCATTATAGAAGAAGAAGGATTAGGAATGGTATTTATTGGTATGGAGTTTTTGAAAGAGGAAGAAGACGAGAAGTGCTTTTTTGGGAAGTGGAAGAGATGAAAGAAATTTGATGTGAAAAAATTGATCTTCTCCCTATTAATATAGCATGCTTTTAGGACAAAGGGCCCACTCCTGATTTTATTTTTTATTTTATAAATATTTATAAATCTTTTTTTCTTTTCAAAGTATTATAATTAAAAGATTGTGGTGGGAATGGGAAAATCGAACCTCTTTAACAAAAGATTTCTTGAATTGTTAAAATGTTAAAACATTCGCTATATCGAAAAATGTTTACTATTTTGTAATTATCATTGTATCCCAAACACCAATTATTATTACTTAAAAACTATAGTACTAATTTATTATAATAATTAACTCAATGTCTTAAGCAACTTTTAAGTTTTAATTTCAATTTAGTCGATGTGTTTTAAAATTTATAAACTAAATTGAAACAAAAAACAAATCTTAGAAGTAAAATAATCACATCTTGAAACTCAAGTGTTGATTTGAAATCAACTTAAAACTCGAGGACTAAAACATAAAAGCTAACTTAGATCCAAAATCTAAGGAAAAAAATGTATTTTTCCTTCAATATTTGTCCATGTGTTAACAATTTATTCTAGGCTATATTGATTATGTGGATACTATAATCTGTATAAAAATTTATGAAAAATTGTGAAAATTTGTTGAAAGTGATAAATGGGACAAAATATATACACTTCAAGAATTTTTGTCATGGAATTGTTATCATCTAAAATGTTATATACATTTAAAGGAAACAAACATTACAAAATAACATAGCAATAAAAGAAAAACATTGGTGTGGGAATTGAAAAAGAGAAAAAATAATGTTCTTTCAATATTGAACATTTTAAGATCATTGCCAAAGTATCTTACCAATGTGTACTATACGAACCACATAAACATTTATACTTTATTATTATTATTATTATTATTATTATTATAGTTTTTGCATTTTCAACTCGGTGTGGTCAATATATTTTAAAATGTCTAACTCTGATTCGTATACAAGTTGGTAGACAGATTTGATCTTAAAACCTTTTCATACACTTCATGGTAAAAAAGCTATTAAACGATAAAAATTCACTACGAACATTTTGACATGAACAGTAAATATTTTATTTATTTTACCATTTTTCACGATTTTCTTAAAGGTACCATAATTGAAAAAAAAAACAAGTGAAAAACTATTTATATAAAGAGAATTAAATGTTTTAGTTGAAATTCTTGATGAAAAAATTAATACCAATTATTTTGATAGCTTTTTATGTAGAATTATAAATTAAAAGATAAATCCTAGAAAATCAAGAGATTAAAAATATAATATTTGAGGGTGATTTTATAATTAAACAACTAAAAATACTTTTATCATCTTCAAAATCACATCGAAATATGTTTTTAATCCTTCAAAACTAATTTTATTGATATGAATGAAAATTGCTTGTAAAAGTGTAAAGTTGAAAACTAAATTATTCGGAGTAATTCAAAGTTTGTTTTCGAGTGATTTTAAAAATGAAAAAGTGGTTTTGACGATTTCAAAATAATTCCCAAACATGCAGAACTATAGAATTAAATAAAATTAGAAAACATGTTTCCTTTTTAAACAATACTCTTACGACAGGAGATGGGGATAGACAATGTTGGACAACTCTACTTGACTTTTGTCATATGATCAATATAACGAGTTCATGATATGACGTTTAGAGATGCCACAAACAATATCGTTACAATTTACGGATTTCATGAAATTGAAACTATATGATCATAAATTGTGCGACGTTTTTTTAAGTC
This sequence comes from Cucumis melo, assembly GCF_025177605.1. Classification (NCBI taxonomy): domain Eukaryota; kingdom Viridiplantae; phylum Streptophyta; class Magnoliopsida; order Cucurbitales; family Cucurbitaceae; genus Cucumis; species Cucumis melo. Next base: position 2,089,285 of record NC_066867.1, on the reverse strand, counting down.
CTTATATTGTCCATCAAATTAAGATCTTATTATGTATGACGCTATCAAAGTTGTCATAATTAATTTTCTTACGATAATTTTCAAGTGAATAAAGTAAAATTGATAATTAATTTTCCTTCAAATTACGATAACGTTTTTTTTAATAAATTAGCATTTTTTTTAGAAGAGATAAATTGCATATTAACCCATTAATGTACTAAAAAACAAAGTTTAATATACCAATATATATATTTTTAGAGGGTAATTTTCACATTTATAATTGATTTTTAAAAATACATTTATAATCAAATTAATACAACATAAGGGCGAGAATTTGAACCTCCAATCTTTTAATTTAGTTGTGAATAATCAATTTATGTTAGTTAAGTTAAATTCGACCATTTTAAATTTATATACAATTAAAATTAATTCGCACATCTCCAAATCGATAACTTTAACGGTAATGTCAGTCAAATTTTACCCTAATTAATAACTAAGTGGACATTTTAAAGTTCAAATAGCATTTTCTTTTAAAATTTTCAATTGAAGGACTAAAATAAAGTTTTTGAAAGTTGAAAAGAAAAAAAGTAAAACAAATGGTGGAAAATTCATCAAGGACAAAACATGATTCAAAGTCAAATAAAATTAATTGGAGTTTTTTTTCTTCTTTTTCTTTTCTTGGGTATCTCACAAAAATAAAGAGATAAAAAACAATTATTTTAAATTACAAAACTTTTAAAAATATTTTCAACTATATATGTAAAAAAACCTATATAAGTTATAATAGATCGTGATATCACTATTTGTACTAATCATGATACAATATTTAGACACAAGATTATAATTTATTTTGATCTATTGGATCCATCATAGATAGATTATAATATTATAATATTTCATAAATATTTTAATTCATATTACTGTGTTTAAAAATAACAAAAAAAAAATGAATATTCTATATTATTTATAATATATACTATATTAATAAAATATATATATATATATATATATATGAGAATAGAATCTTTTCATTTTCATTTTACTGTTACTTAATAATTTCTGAAAACCCCTACAAAATTTAGGAATCAAAGGCATATTCTTAAAAAGTTGCGTAAAAAAAAAAGTATAATTTTAAAATTATCTTTTTTTTTTTTACCCTTAAAAATAAAGAGTTGTTGAGGAAAACAGTAATGGAAGAGTCCTTACAAAAAAATGTTCCCTTGGACACTAACAAAAGCATGGCATTGAAAAATATTAACATTATTCCTTTGCCAAATTATTATTATTATTATTACTATAATAATAACATTATTATTATTTTTCCCTATAGAAAAAGAAAAAAAAAAAAGAGAGGAAAATGTGTCCTTTTAGAAAATGTTGGAATGAGGCATTTGGTGGCTTTTGGCAACGGCTCTATGTTGTCAAAAGGAGAGGTACAATCCTTGGCCCCTCCCCTAATTCACTTTTTCCCATCCCAACGGATTTCGGTGCCACTTTTTTCTTTTTAATTATAACTATATAAACTTCCAATGAATACGAATCGATTTTAAGAGTTTTAATTTATTCATTTGTGAAAAAGTTAAGTTGTTTAATTAATATAATTATAAGTTTTTAAGGGATATGACGTGCTATCTTCTCGTCTCTAATTTGGTGAAGAGTAGTACTATTGAACATGCGGAACTAGTGTTGCTTGTTAGCGGTGAAGATCTTATTGTTGTCTAAAGCTATTCACGTTAAGTCCTTCGTTTGGTGTTCGAGAGTTAGCGAATAAGGTGTCGCACCACCTTGTTTATTTGGTGGTGCCTTTTGGGAATTTTAAAGGTTTTTTTTTTTTTTGTCAACCACCTCTTCTTCTCTCTTGTTGGTTCTCTTCGTCTTTTTGTAAGGAGGTTTTTGATTTGAGTTTGGAGAAAGTTGTGTTACGGTTTATGGATGGTTTGTTCTTAATATAGAAAATAATACAACCCAAAAATATAGAGGGGTAAATCGACATTTTTCCTGAACTATTCTTTAACTACGTTTCATTTTCATCAACCTAGCTAGTTTTAATAATGTGAGAGGTTCTAGTCTCTAAAGTTATTTTGTTAATCTACGGTTTATGTTTGTGTTTAGTCCTATTGATGGAATTTAGATGTTTTTATTTTATTCTTTCGACGTAGATGTGACACTTAATTTCTCCGATCATTGGATGATGTGATTTGATTTCACATAAACAACCAATTGAATAGATTTGAAATGAATAAGTAAACACAAGTCCGATTGATTAGAAATGAATGAACTTTTGAAAAGGTTTGATTTGATCATTTTTTTTCGTCTCGTAATGAACAATATTTAACTGTGTATTAAAGCATCACCTACGATATCCCACCAAATTATCCAATTAAATTGTGTGATGTGACAAACTTTCATTCTCTTTTGTAAAATATTTTAATTATTTATTTAATGTGAGTGATGAAAAAAGAGATATACAAAAATATATACGTCCAGGGACACACCTAAATATTATTCATTAATAATTATTCGATTTTATCCAATTTAATCCATTAAAAAAAAAGTTAAAATTTAGTTTTTAAGATTCGATAAAAATCTTCTAATATATGATAATTAAGGCTAATTTTAGCTTAAGTTAACTTTATATATATTCTATATATATATAATTTTTGAGTAAAGTCTAACAAAAGTTATTTAATAAAAATTTTATTTATTAAAATCTTGAATTTAGATAATGTAATTGAATGTTAATCATTAGGTGTTTATATCTTTTAGGCATGTTCATCAACACCAATAAATTCCTTCATCTAATAATTATTGCATTGATGTATGATTATGTAATAAAACCAATCTCCCTAACTTTTTTTTTTTTTATTATTTATTTATTTAATGTTTTTTCTCGATTTTCATGGTTCAAGTTTCATCTATATAAAAATATTTAAAAATAATAGGAAGGTTTTATTTTATTTTTATTTTAATATTCAAAATTGGAGTAAAAAATATCGAAAATTTTAGACAAAAAAACATACCGATTTACTCTACAAACTTACGATTTAGTCTCTATCCTTTGAAATTTATAAACAATTTTATCCTTCTATGAAAAATCTCGTCAACTTTTTATTTTGCAATGATATGGTCCTTTATATTTTATAAATAAATTTGAGTTAATTTTGATCTACTTGTCAATCTAAATTATATGGACTAAATTATTAGTTTCATAAATGTTTTGAGACCAAAAGAGACTTTTAAGACTAAACAACTATAGTTTATATATTTATCAGTGACTTGAAAGGATGGAGGATATAGTGAACATTTGGTCCATCTGATATTGGTAATTTATCAGCTCCGATTCTTTTAAAATTTCCCTTTTTTAGACTAACAACAAGCAACTAAAATGTCTACTACTCCTAAACCTTATGAGAACGAACAGCGAGAGAATAGATTTTGAAAATAAAACATATTTTCAAATCAAAGAGTAACTTTGAGAGGACATGTCAAAGCAGTAAGGAAATGGACAAAAATTATAAAGGTACCAAAACAATATATTAGATTACGTAAAAGAAGACTCCTTACTGTTTAAAACATAATTAATCACTTAAAACAAATCAAACTCTACTCCAAGCGTGACAGATTAGACACTCGACCACATTCGTTCTCAACAACTATCAACCCAGCTTTCAAAACCATATCAGATTCAACATACTAACACCTAATTTTTGTTTATGCTCTATATCTTCATGAGTTGTACATATTAACTAATAATATACTATTTTCATGTCACAATGAGTACCAAATTTTGATGAAGACTTGTTAACTTCTTTTAGTCCTATACATAATGCATGCTCCCAAGTCCCAATAACATTTCATCCCATTGACTATGACAAAGTTTTAGAAAGAAGTAAAAAGCACTTCCAAAAATAGTAAACACAAATTGGGAAGAGATATGATGAAAAAAGTGGTCAATATTTGTAGAACTATTTAAAAGATATTTAATTTAAAGGTAATTTGTTTATAACAAATTATGCTTAATTAATTAATTAATTTTGAGATTAATAACTATTAGCTTCTTCTTCTTCTTCTTCTTATTATTATTATAATTATAACAAGGTTTAATTTGAGAGACAAATCAATGAGTCTTGACCCACACAACTAATCAAATCTTATGTTAGACAGCTTAGGTAAAAGGTAAACACACCCAATCATCACAAACACACATTCTTATTTCATTGTGTTTTATTACTCTTTTTTCTTCTTTCTTTTCTTGGTCTTTTTGTTAATTTAGAATCCCAATATCAAATCATAAAAAAATTTTGGATTTCCCATGAGCGTAAAGAAGGAGTATCGTAATAAATAATAAGACTACTCGAAATATTTACAAATATAACAAATTTTCGTCATTTATTAGTGATAGGCAATGATACATACTGATAAATATCTATATCTGTGTCTATTAGAATCTATTAGTAATATATGAGATATTAATTTAAAAGTGTTTATAAGCATCTATATATCAATGATATTTTGTTATGTTTGTAAATATTTTCGTTCATTTTACTCTATTTTAAAATAATCTCAAGAACACAATATTTTTTAGAAAAAAAAAATGGAAACTTTTAAGTTTTCAAAAATTTACAACCGTTTTTTAAGGTCAACAATTCTATTACTAAGATTAACCGTTATTAAATACAAACGAATTCATAAATATTTTATATATAAAAAAGAAAAAAATTAAAAAAGAGAAACTTTCAATATAGTAAAATACAATAAACTAAAATATTTACAAAATATAAGAGGGTATTATTATCTATTATGGATAGAATCTGAGATGTTGTTATACTTTGTAAATATTTTGTCAAATTTGTCCATTTAAAAATGCAAATTTTGGTAAATCCAAATTATGTTATTAAATGGAATTAATTAACGATCATTTATTATTTAAGAAAATAAAAAGTGATCGATAGAAAAACATCGATAATTTTATAACTTAAAAATATTTGGACTTGGTCGAGTCATTAAATAAAAACTATATATACAATTCCTAAATATTTTTATTTAAGAAAAGATTATTGAGAATTAGTTGAGAGTCAATCTATGACACTATTTAGTTTGGTCTCTTGGCAATTATTGAATAGTGTGTCTCAAGGGGTAGGTTGAAATTTGAATATGGAACAAAATCTAAATTCAAAGTCAATTTTCATTCATTATATTTAGTTCTCTCTATGGTTATGAGGAGAGATTCCATTATCAAACTCAAAAGAAATATGTTGAGATGTTTTTGCATTTTTAATAATTTAATAAATTGTAAAGTATTAGAAAGTTTTCTTTTCTTTTTAAGAAATATTATATTTTTATACTTTTCTATTATTTAAAGAAAAAAAATTGTTTTGTTGTATATTTCTTAAAAATGTTTTTTCTATTTGCTTTTCTTTTTTTTTCTTTTAAGTTTGACATTTTAATTATTTAATTGTTTAGAGTGTTTTCTTTTTATCAATGTATATTTACTTTAATTTTGGTATATATATTCAAATAAGAGATTAATGGAAAATTAGTACGAATAACACACAAAAAAAAAATGAAAATTTTCAAATGAGTTACGGAGAGTTTGATGGATTTTATTATATTTTATAAATCGTTTTAATATTTTATTATTTTTTAAAAAATACACCCTTATTATTATTATTATTGTATAAATATTTGTATCTAAATTTTAGTTTTACTCTTGTGTGATTAAGATATTGAATATGGTCCATTTGGTACCCATCATGTTAAAAATTATAATGAAGAATTTACCTATTGAGTTGAATTTGTTCACAATAGTGATTTAAGTTAAACAAATAATCTTGGCATGTATAACCCAATCTTTGTAAATTGTATGTGCATAATTTCCCCCACTCGAAATTCGAGTGTGAATAGAGAATGGTGAAAAGTGGAGACAAGCCATCCCAATTACGTCTTGTTGTGTAAATATATATGTAGTTCGATATTGAAGGTTTGAACCCTTAAATATCTTTAAAAGTTACTTAAATATCTTTAAAAGAAACTTAGTTTGATATTAATAACGAGAACATGCAATACAATCTCTCAACAAAAGGGATTGTTTAAAGGTGGTTGAAACAGGAATCTTCGAAAATGCACCACTAATCTAATTAATAATTTTGCTTTTAAACTTAAAATATCTGTCATTTGGTTTTTGGATTTTAGGTCATTTTCAAATCCAATAAAATGAATCAAAATATAGTAAAATTTTAGATATATCATTGACAGAATCAGTATTTTTGTTATATTTTGTGAATATTTTCAATAATTTTGTTATTTACAATATTTTTTTTTAATTTTTGATTTTAATTCGGAAGATGTTTATTAATATGGCAATTTCTTTAAGATAATTACTATTGCGTTATAATTCAATTACTAAATTAATGAATGTGACATTTAAAAAAAACATGAAAATAAATATTTTCTTTAAAAAAAAATCGAAAGATTTTCCTTGGATTCCCGATATCAAAAGCCTGAAAAGGAAAATTTAGAACGTTAAGTTCATAAATCAATTGGGACAATCCTTTCTAATACAAATTGAGTTAGTTTGGTTGTAATTGTAGTTTTCCATCGTGTAGAATGGAAAGTCTAGTCCCCATTCCCATAAATTTTATACTTTAAAATTTAAAAGAAACAAAAATCTAAAAGCCAACTGTCTCGAGACTTATGTTTGTGTTTGAAAGTCTAGGATTTGAAAGCTTATTTGAGATGGATGTTACTAATATCAATGTTTTTAGATAAATCTATGTATTTAACATTCCAACAACTCACGACAATTTTGCATATACCACAATATAAAAGATGTAAAACGACACTATACTCCAACAAAAGAAAAAGAAAAACGAAGAATAATGTTTATAGATATACCTAAATAGTAACTTAATCCTCCTTAACAAATGCCTAAACTCATACCATATTTTAATTCACATGGAAACTTTTATGATGCAAATGCAATCCAATAAAAGAAAGTTTGATGTTGAAGTTAAGTAAATAAAAGAAAATTAAACCCTTTTTAAAGGCTAAAACAAATTAACCCTTTTTAGTATGATATCATATATTTATACAAATTACCAACTTGTAATAAAGTAAGTTATCTTCTTTTCCCCCTCCCTCTCTTTTTCAAGAAACAAAGTATGAATGCTTATATATATATATATATAAAATACATGAGAGACCAACTTGTAATAAAATAAATGGTTTTTTTTTTTTTTTTCCTTTCTCTTTTCCTATTATTTTTCTCTTCTTATCTTTAAAGAAAAACAAGGTAGAGAATGCTTAATTGTGCTTCAAATTATGAACATGAGGAGATTCCATCACATGGTGGCATCCCTTCCCCCACCAAAATACTAATCATAATTTTGATATCTCACTTATGTCATCTTTCATTAATTTAACTATCATTTTTTTTAATATTCAAACCCAATATTTATGTAAATCTCAATTGTTTTTTTCTTGAGCCAATAAATAAATAAATATAAAAAAAAAATAAAAGCAAAAAAGTTTATATATATATATATATATATAATTCTCCAAAGCTAAGGGGAGGACAAAGTGAAAATTACGTTGCCTAATTAAAGAAGAATTATTACAAAGAGACAAAGCTATTTACAACAACGGTTAATTTGGGAGAAGAAACAACAAGAGTTGACATATTCACTTGGGGCAGATTTAAGAAGAAGCCACGAGAACATGTACAACCCTTCAAGTTATGATTGTCCACGCAATTATAACTATAAGATCAGTGTAACTTTCTTGATGTGTCTACGGTTTTTTCATCCTAGATTATAACAATTAGTCTTGCTATGGTGACAACAACATTGTATCTTTCCTGGAGATGAAAGGGAAGTAATAAAAGAACATGAAAGAAAGGAAAGGAAAATGTCACCTCATTTAGAATAAAATAAAATTATCTGGTTATTTTTAGCCAAATTAGTTTTCGAAAATTCATACCGAAAAATCTAATTATACTTGTTATATGATCTTGATTTGAAAAATACTAAAATTTCAAAAGTCAATATGTATTTAATTAACCAACAACATTTCATTTGTGAGTCAACGGTTTAGATTGGATAGTTAAATCTTTTGACTTTTTTCCACTTAAAATTCATAATAACAATAAGAAAATAATCACATTGCATCTATCAAATAAACCGACTCAAGTAAAACTTATACATTAAAAGAAATTTGGTATAAACCTTAAAAAAAAAAAAATCATAAATGTTGAAGTTAAAAAGTGAGAGGTTCTATGGAGTAATTAATATAATTAAATGGGAACTTTTTTTCTTGAACCAAATATTCATCAATTTCTTGGGGAAGACTTACTTTTTGTGTTCATACTCACTTTTCTTGCTCTTTCAGCTACAAATCACATGCAATCCAAAATTTCATGTCACCTTCCCTTTTATATATTTTATGTATATAAAAATTGAATTTTTCTTCCCTTCTCATTGTTTTTATTTATTAATTTTTTTCCATGTGGGGGTATTTACATAAAAAAAAAAAAATATTTATTAGCTAATTGGAAATGATGGTGAGAATAATGGAGAGATCTTCCTTTCATTCTTATTTAAGTATTTTCTACATTTTTTGGGTCCTATAATATGTCTTTTTTTCTTTTTTAATTCTTATTTTTCAACCAACATTCATTGTATGCTCTCAATTCTACTTATTTTGAAATGCAAAAAAAGATTAGAAGTTATTGAAAATGACTGAAACGGTTGAAAATATTTATAAAACATAACAAGATATCAAATTCTAATACCGATAGACACTTAAAGAAGTCTACGGATGCCTATTATATATACTGATAGATATTAATAGAAGTCTATCGATGTCTATTATCGATAGAATATGAAAGTTTGCTATATTTTGTAAATATTTTGGTTCCTTAAAATAACCTGCTTATCAAGATTTCTATAATTAATTAAAATAATAATAATAATAGGGCAAATGACAAAAACTACCCTTAAAGTATTGTGTGGTTGCAATTACATCCTTAGAATTTGAATAGTAATAATCTGAACCCAAAGCTTTTAAAGTGTTAAAATTTGACCCTCAAACTTACATAAAATAGTAGAAATTCGATTCACAAACAAAGAAAACTAAATCCTCAAACTTATATAATAAATATAGTTTATACAACTATACAAGTTTGGGAATCTAATTTCAAAATTTAGATAAGTTTGAGGGCTTAAATTTTAATTTTGAAAGTTTAAGAATATAATTACAACTACAACCATAATTTAGGATGGTTTTTGCAAATTGTCCTATAAAATATTAAATCAATATAGCAAAACTTTGACAAATACACTCCTTCCACATCTATGTTTACAAATGTTTTTGCTTCTTGGATTTATTGATTCTTAATAAATATATAAATAAATAAATATATAGAAAATTTTCATAAATATAACAAACTACTAAAATATTTATGTTACACGTAACAAATCCTTCCGTCTTTCTTCTTCTTTCGCGGCGATTTTTTTCTATTGTCTTTCTTTCTTTCCTCTTTTTTATCTTTGCTGTAATTTCTTTTCATCGTTTTTTTTTTCTCTTTTTTTTACATCGTTTAGATTAGGGTAACAAAATCTAAAAGATCGTGTATAAAGAATCCTGAAAAAAATTGTTTAAAAGTAGCCAAATCTAAACGTATAAAAAAATAAATGATTGTGTACAAAAGAATAAAAAAAAATCATTTAGCTAAATCTAAACGGTTGTTAATCGTTAAGAAATCTAAAAGATCGTGTACCAAAAGAATCTTGAAAAATTCATTTAGCCAAATCTAAATGATCGTGTACCAAATTTTGAAAAAAAAATCATTTAGACTTGGCTACCCAAAATCTAAACAATCATATAGTCAAATCTAAACGAACAAATCTAAACAATCGTCTAACCAAATTTAAACAATCGTGCAACCAAATTAAATGATATAATTGAAAAAAATAAATCTTTTAGATTTGACTATCCAAATCTAAACGATCGTGTATCAAATAATAACAAAATCTAAACGATCGTGTACCAAAATATATTAGGCGCATTGTTGACGGCATGGTTGATATGACATATATGTTGAGCCCGTGAACTTTTTCTATTTTTGGAATTTTTTTATACAGTATAAATATTTTGCTGCTTTATTATATTTTTTAAAAAATTCCTAAATATATTAGTGATATACAAATATTTTCAATATAATCTATCGGTAGTAAACTTCTTTCATTGATAGACTCTAACAAATTTTGCTATATTTTTTATTTCTTTCAAATATTGTTAAACAATCTAATACTTTGAATATTATTACTATATTTTCAACTGCCTCGTGAGTTTATTTAACAAATTTTCTATTGAGTACACAACCATTGCAAGATGAGATATTAAACTTTCAATTTTCATAAAAGAAGGTCACGTCAAGTATCGATGAACCTAAACTTATTTTGACTTTTATCGAGAGTTTTTAATCCAATCTCCATCTTAGTCGTAAATATAAGAATAAAATAATAAGTTGAGAATGAAGTACCACCTAGAGTTGTGTGCATGATGTGTGCGATAGCGAGAGGGTGGCATCCAAATGTCTACACCTACATAGATTCATGTGGTAGCTTCGTTCCCATGCATTAGGTGGATTAAGTATGAATGGATTGTAATAAAATAGTAATAAGATCTAAAGTATTAATGAATACAATCAAATGCAAAAAACAATCTAATTTTTGTTATATATTTGCAATTCTCGACCCAAACTAAACCTTTCTTCGAATTTAGTTGATTGGATTGAGTTATTTATATTGGTTTTATCCCTAAAACAAAACTTAAATATGAATGGAAAATCTAAACTATTACTAGATTTAAAATTTGATAACATATCAAATTTACGATTATAAGAAAATGAACCAAAATATTTATAAAATGTAATGAAACTTCAGATCTATCACTAATAGACTTCTATCAATGAAAAAATATGAAATTTTGTTATATTTTGTATAATATTTGCAACCGTTCTTTCATTGACAATAATTTTCTAATTTTTTTTAGTAATAAATAGAATTTAAAACAATGAAAATGATCTCAAGCTACATTTAATTAATCCTTCATTTTAGATAATCACTCCACATAATGGTACCAATTGAATGGTAATAAAATACATTATTCTTCTAAAAAATCATGACATTATTTCTACACAAAGGTTTCTTCTTTTTTATTTTTTTTCTAAAAAACTTCTATAATGTTCAATGTTAGCATTACGTATATGTTAATAAACCATGACGTCATACGTCAAGAAAGAAAGATATCTTTAAACTTGCATAGATGTTTATTAAATCATGACAATAACACAATAATCTTATAAGCTTATAATTAAATTAATTAAGTAAATTAATTAAAAGAAGATGATTAAGAATGATGATTAAATCTTCATTTTAAGGTAAAGCATCCCATCCAAGCAATAAACCCTACTTGAAAAGGAGAGCTTTTGAGAGAGATGAATATTAAACTCACCATTGCATGTGCCTTCCATAAATTATAATATAAAGTTTTCATTGATAACATGATATGAAAATTAAAGTATGCTTTGTTACTCCTTTTGAGTGATTAACTTTTCTTTTCTCCCCTATTTTTTTTTAGTTTTATTATTATTTTTTGCCACAAAAAAACTTTTATTATAAATCAATTTTTGAGCCATTTAAGTTTTAAAATTAGGAGTAAAGTCGATGTCATACTATATTATATTTTTTTGTAGGCTTTGTTTATGGTCACTATTAAACCCTTTTTGATTGGTTAATCATAATAAGTGACATGACTCAAAACCTTGAGATTCAAAGGAATTCGTTTTTTTCTTTTTTTTAGTTTTATGCGCAAAATATGGAGGATTTAATGATTGGAGGTAGATCCGTCTCAAAGACCTAGGGCACATGTCCCATCAACGTGTTATAGGGATAGTTGCAAAATGGACAAATTAAGTTACTAGTATTGAACTCGTAATCAAAATCTTTGCAAAAATAACCAAATCAAACCAACTCACGATTTAAAATGAGAAAATGTAATATGGATACAGACCTGATACACACTTGATAGAGACTACTGATGTACTCTTAATACACTTGATATACAATTTAATCCCCTACCATTGTTCGCCCTGTTTTCGAGTTTTCTCTCGTTTTTATATTCTTATACTTTATGGAATGTATATCCAATACTTGATAGTTTAATGTAACACCAAAACAAATATAACTGATTTTCAGAAAACAAATATCAAATATAAATATTTATACTTCATCTTCTTCCCGTAACAAATCAGTAGTAACCTATTGACTTAAATATTGGTACCAATAATGAATTGAGAATTCTACCAAAAGAAAGAGAGAGAGAAGCAATAAATGAATATAGAAAAGTCAATCATATATATAGTTTTTGACATATCATTTACATTATAAATCTTTATAAACTTTATCATTCATAAGCTTTCCATAAAAGCTCTCAAAGAAAGAAAAAAAAAATCCCAATAAAGAAAAGTAAATAATGGAACGAGAATAGAATAACATAGTTTTATTCCTCCTCCAATGGCTACTAATGTATACATGTATATATGTGTTGTCCCTATACAAAGGACAACGGTGAATATAAATATGTGTACATGTATATATGTGTGTATATATATGTACATGTCTGTGTATCCCCTTTTTCAACCAGGAAACTTCGAAACAATGAAAGAAGAAGAAATTGGTCATACCCTATTTCGACCTTCTCGATATAGGTTGAGCTTGGTGAACCATCCCAATAATTATCCTGCCTACTTTGCTTGGTTTCAAAATCTTAAAAAAAACTTCATAAAAGGATTTTGAAAGCAAATCCTAAGAGAGAATTATGACATGGGTACTTATGAGTAGACAATCAAGGCTCATAATTGAAAAGTAAGTGAAAACTTGATGTTTTAGCTTAATATTGTTTTTTCCCTTTGACTCGTTGCTAACTTAAGAATTAGAGTGGATATATGACATTAGCCACACTAACATGTATATATCTCACTTTTTTTTTTTTTGCATGGTTCTTGTCCTCTCCGTACAAACGTGTTGTTTAACGTTGCTACCTAGTCCAAATTTAAACATCAATAATCAACATTGTTCGTCGGGGGGAGGCGACAATATACTAACTGTATTCAAGGGAGAAAAAGTTACTATTGAAGGGATCATAGATCTTTCAATTACATTTAGAGAAGGAAAAACCACAATTAATAAAGTAGTGAGTTTCTTAGTGGTAGATTGTTCGATCCATTAGTTACAACGTAATTGTAAGAATGTACCGAATTACCTCGATAAGAAATAAGATTTTGTATAATATTTAGAAAAAATCCAAAAACAACTTATTAGATGAAAAAAGTTTTATGAAAAATCTCGATGGTCGATCTTAGAGAAAATTGGCCAAAAACTATTTTATCGAGATTTTACGAAAAAATGTGCTAGTTTTGAAAAATGAGAAGTCGACTAGGCTATTTATGACGAAAGCCGAGGGGCAAAATGGGAATATGGGAACTCAGTTGGATTCCAACACTTCTTTTCGTTTTCCATCCATTTCATTCTCCTTTTCCAAGTTTTCATCTCAATTAGGGCACTCAAACACGATCTTTGTTTCTTCACCGGACTTCTCTCCGATCTGCTCTTCAGGTTCTTTCCTATCTCTCTCATTTATTTTCCGATCCAGATTTACTCCTTTCAATTCGCCGTGATTTCGTTTCCCGATCTTCTTCTTCCTTCTTCATCTATCAAAACCGTTTCAAGTGTTTCTGGACACGCTTTCAAGTCCTTGTCGTTTGTGGTTCTAATTTTTTTTTTTTTTTTTTTTTTTTTTTTACTTAGAAGTAGTTCGAACTGCCTTTTTGTTTAGAAGAATCAGTTCAGAAACACAACGGTCCATTTATATATTTTTAGATCTTGTTTGGTTAGTTGAGGGACAAGCATTCCTGAACAAGTACTTTGTTTGTTCATGGAGGATTCTCAAATCTCAAAAGTGTCTCTGTCGTTAGCTGCTTTTATAGATATGAAATTCATGTGGAGATGCTACATTATGGTTTGAAGTTAGTCGGAGTAGTTCTACAAGCCTTGATTTTCTTATGGAGGTTTGGATTTTTTCTTTACTTCTATTATCTTTTCTCTTCTTAGTTTTAGAAGCTGCCTAGACTGTAGTGACTGTGGGATTATCAAACGAGACTTAGTTGTAAAAGCGTCGTGGGGATTGTTCATGTTTGAAGTATTGCACTCGTAGTTTTTCGTATTATACGGACTCTGCAGCCACAGTGGTTTTAGTTTTTGGTGTTTTTATCATTCTTCTGGGCTTACTCTTACACTATACTATTATTTTCAGGCTGTAATTTGATTAGCAATAAAGCTTTTCAGATAGCTTCTCTATCTTTTGGCTTCTCAAAGACTGGAACTGCTGTTTTCGAAGAAGGAATGAAATTTGCATAGATTATTTTACTCTCACCTCATGCCATGTCGGGTTTACTTAATGTACTGTCAGCTATCTACATTTTTGTCTAAGATTGCGTTGGAACGTGTGTATGTTGAGTTGCATATTGTTTCTTGAAGTTCATTACCGATACTTTCCTGTGGTCTCGGCCTTTTGGCTAAGGTCAAGTGTATTACTGATACTTTCCTGTGTTACTTGATTCTCTGCGGAAGACGATGATCTATTACATATAGTTCGAGGAACTTGGAATTTTAAGAAATTAAGAAATTAAGCCTATAGTTTATTTTATTTTTATTTGATGGTCTAGTTAGGATTTCAGTTTTAATGGCTTCAGTTTTTTTTGTTGTGTAAGAATGTGGTTCTTTCACTTGTTGAAATTAATCCCAATCCATGCCTAATTCTAACTAATTTCTAGTTTATCTAGGTTGATTTAATTTCTAGTTTATCTAGGTTGATTTAATTTCTAGTTTATTTAGGTTGATTTAATCTTATTTTCATAACAATCAGCTGCATAATCACGTGCCTTTGTCATGTTAGCTTATTATGACATAGTTTATGCAGAAGTTAGTGGTTACAGATGGACTCATTCTTTGTGACAAATGATTTATATTCTTCTCCCTGTTATGATGATTTCTTATAATTCTACTGCCAAATTTTGTGATTCAAGTATAAAATTGTACATGAAAAGATGATTTCTAAATTCCAATGCTCTTGTTCTTTGCAGTCATCTCTTAATGGATCAGCTTCAAATCTTCCAGATGGTACTGGGCGATCTTTTGCTACCTCATTTTCTGGTCAGTCTGGTGCAGCCTCCCCTGTTTTTCATCACTCCGGTGCGTGCATGTTTCTAGAGTTTCTGTATTTATCTTTCAAATTTATGCAACTTAGAGGTCTTAATTTCCAGGAGGAGGGTTGCATAACATCCATGGAAGCTTCAGTATTCAAAACATGTCAGGTGCACTAACTTCAAGAAATTCAACTATAAATAATGTTCCATCTGGTGGAGTGCAGCAACCTACTGGAACACTTTCCAGCGGGCGGTTTGCTTCGAACAACCTCCCTGTTGCTCTTTCTCAGGTATCTTTCATAGTCAGGGACTCAGGCTATTTATCCATCACTGAATGCCATGTTTATCAACCAAAATACCTGTAGTTTATTTGATTTTCATTTATGGTGGTCACGAAAAATTAGTTGTTGAATGATAACACAGGTTTAGATATCTTTGCTTAGTGAAGGAAAATATGCTCGTTTTTAATTTTGAAAAGCTGATTTATAAACATTTACTATCTGATAAGTTTGTTGAAGAAACTATAGAGAGCTATTTACAAATCAGATACCAGATCATAATGTTCATAACTGAACTTTTATAAGATTTCTGATCATTGAAGTCGTAAAATGACATCTTTTAAGAGATCTAGCAGCAGCAAAGTTGAAACCCTAATCTTATCCTCTCAGTAAACCTCGTAATTGTGTGTTTGCACTCCATTTAAACTTTTTTCTCTCTTCTGTAGTTGTCTCATGGCAGCTCCCATGGGCATTCAGGAGTCGCAAGTAGAGGAGGTATAAGTGTTGTTGGAAACCCTGGATTTAGTAGTAGCACAAATGCAGTTGGCGGTTCTATTCCTGGGATTCTATCTACTTCTGCTGCTATTGGTAATCGAAATACTGTTCCAGGATTGGGTGTATCCCCAATTTTGGGAAATGCAGGTCCTCGAATCACAAGTTCAATGGGAAATATGGCCAGTGGAGGCAACATAGGAAGGAGTATAACTGCGGGTGGGGGATTGTCATTACCTGGTCTTGCTTCTCGCCTAAACCTTGGTGCAAATAGTGGATCCGGAAGCTTAACTGTGCAAGGACAAAACCGTCTAATGAGTGGTGTGCTTCCTCAAGGTATGATCCCTTGGATTTGTGGACGAATGTTTGCATTTGTGCACTGTCCTGCATCTCGTAGTGATATTTTTGTTCCATACTTGGTTCTAACCATTGCATGGGTATCTAGATGCATCTTAAAATAATGGTGGTATTCTTTGCAAATGTATTTTGAAATTTTGTTCCGTACTTGGTTCTCTAACTGTTGCATGCTATATTTGAACTTGACTATTTATTTCATTAATAATTTGATTCGAACTAGACATTAGCTAGTGGGAGAACGTCATATACTTCTTTTTATACACCTTTTGCTCAAAGATGAAAAGATCATTTTAGATGTTGATGCAATTAAAATTAATTGTTCTGTTTGAAATAGTAGTGTGCAGTCTTGGAAACTATTTATTCAGTTTACGTGATTACAGAGTACTATTTTATTCTATACAGTTACTTATGTGTTATGTATTTGCTATTTATGATTTAATTTGTTGTGTTGTGAAGTGTGCACATTATATTTCCATCTATATGCTTTCTTATATTTTGCATACACAGATCTTATTTCTGAGGCTATATTGACCAGAAAATGGAAATGCATTCATTACTATGTTTTTGTATTTATGCTTGCATCTGTATTCATGCTATATTTTAGTTGAAAATGTTAAGTGCTATTTTGGTCGTTGATGACATGTTCTTGCTTCAGGATCTCAACAGGTCATTTCTATGTTGAGTAATTCTTATCCTAGTGCTGGAGGTCCCCTTTCCCAAAGCCACATGCAGAGTGTGAATAGTTTGAATTCTTTGGGGATGTTGAATGAAGTGAACACCAATGACAATTCTCCTTTTGACATTAATGATTTTCCTCAGTTAACAAGTCGTCCAAGTTCGGCAGGAGGGCCCCAAGGGCAATTAAGTTCGTAGCTAGATTGTTGGTCTTTAGTTTTTTCTTTTTTTCCCTTTTCTCTTTTCTGCCAGTTTTGACTTATAGGATGTGTTGTGTAATTGTTTCAGGTTCGCTGAGAAAGCAGGGCCTTAGTCCTATCGTTCAACAAAATCAAGAGTTCAGCATTCAGAATGAAGACTTCCCTGCATTACCTAGATTTAAAGGTGCAAATCCTTTCTTTGCATTTCCTAGTAGGTTTCATTCATTTAAATCATAAGCCAAAACTTGGTTTGCTGTACTCTACCCTATTTTTTGGTCAAAGATTAAATTCAATCATGTTAAAAAACTTTCATTTTTATCCTAGTTGACCTTGAATAATTGCTGAATAGATGGAGTATTGAAGTAGAATTTCAGATTCATTTTTCCTGTAGGTCATTGCAGTTATTAAGCTCAGGTGCTTCTTCATAGAGAGTTAAAATTGTTTCGTTTTTTCTCTTTGGATTGTAAATTTATAGCATGACGCAAGTTAACCTCATGCTTACTTTGAATATAGAACAGGACACTTTCAATCATTGATTATAGTTCTAGATCGTGTGCAGGTGGCAATGCTGATTATGGCATGGACATTCATCAGAAAGATCAACATGATAATTCTGTGCCTATGATGCAGTCTCAGCAGTTCTCTGTGCGAACACGTTTTACTCAATCTCTTGCTAACTATCATCATTTTGGCGATGGGGTGCTTATCAACTTTTCCCTTGTTTTGATCTTCAGATTGGAAGATCTGCTGGATTTAACCTAGGGGGCACATATTCACACCGACCCCAGCAGCAGCAACAACATTCTCCAGCTGTCAGTAACAGCTCGGTCTCCTTTCCACCTGCAAATAATCAGGATCTCCTACATTTACATGGATCAGATATGTTCCCATCTTCACATGCTGCATCCTATCACCAGCAGGTGTGCTATTTATTCTATTGCGCTAGTCTAATGGAAGAAAAAATTTTACCCCTCGTATTTAAGCTTTTGCTTATCTGACACAAGGAGTCAAAACTGTTGCTTTTTTCATATGTTTTCACTCTTGGTTTTTCTCAACTGAAATGCAGTTTCAAGTTTCAACCTTTTGACGTCATTTGGTCTCATGTATTAAAAAAATTCGACAGGATTAAATGTTTTGTAGATCAGTAGCCTATATGTCGTTTGTGTCTTCTCCGTTGGTAGTTCTCATTATCGATGTTGTTTTGTTAATAACCAGTCTAGTGGGCCTCCTGGTATTGGGTTAAGACCTCTGAGCTCTCCTAGTTCAGCTTCTGGAATGAGTTATGACCAACTTATTCAGCAATATCAGCAGCATCCCAGTCAATCTCAGTTTCGATTGCAACATATGTCTGGTGTTAGCCAGTCGTTTAGAGATCAAGGCATGAAATCTATGCAGGCGACTCAATCTTCTCCTGATCCATTCGGCTTACTTGGCTTGTTAAGTGTGATAAGGTTGAGCGATCCTGATCTTGCATCCCTTGCACTTGGAATCGATTTGACCACATTAGGATTAAATTTGAATTCAGCAGATAACCTTCACAAGACTTTTGGCTCCCCATGGTCTGATGAACCTGCCAAGGGCGATCCGGATTTCATTGTACCACAATGCTATCTTATCAAACCACCACCTACACTACATGTGAGATTCTTCACCTTTAATGTCCCTCTCTAAGTTCATATGCGAAACTTCCTTCAGTTTCACTTTCATCTCAACTGATTAACTTTTTTGGCAACTGCAGAGAGGCTACTTCTCAAAATTTACTCTGGAGACACTGTTTTATATATTTTTCAGGTGTCTGTATATTTTTAAATCATTTTACATTCCTCCCTTTTCCTTTCGCTATATATAACTAATTCTGCTGTGTCATGGTGTCTGCAGCATGCCAAAAGATGAAGCCCAGTTATACGCTGCGAATGAACTGTAAGCTAGCTCCTTCTGTTATTGACTTACTGTCACCAAAACTTTAAAAAGAATGGTTTTTTTTTATAAAGAAACTTTATAGTTGCCAAGTGCATTAAATTTTTTCAAAATAACTTGAAAAGTTAAGACAAATCACTCACTCCCTTAAATTTGGTTAGGTCTCTCCCCATGGGCTGTTACCAATATTTTTATTTTATTTTTATTTTTGTTAGTTATAATAGAGGCTGGTTTTATCACAAAGAACATCGGTTCTGGTTCATTCGGGTCTCAAACATGGAACCACTTGTGAAGACTAGCACGTACGAAAGAGGATCATATCTCTGTTTCGACCCCCACACGTTCGAAACTATTCGCAAGGTTTGTGGAGTCACCAATATTTCTCATTTGAAATTTCCTATATCACATTCTTATTGCTTACCATTACATCCATTGGCTTCAGGATAATTTCGTTCTCCACTACGAGATGGTAGAAAAGAGACCAGTTCTGTCCCAACATTAAGGTTCACTTTTCTTTTTTCTTTTTATAATTCATAATTATAATTTATAATTTTAGCCTCTTCCTTTTTCAATATATAAAAAAAAGGTCGTTGGTTAGCCTTAGTGTTCTGTTTGTAGAATTAATGTTTTGTTAATATGGTCATTGCAATCAATTATAGAGCCCCCTTTGTTATTGTAATGAGCCCATTTTTTCCCTTTTCAAAAAAAAAAAAAAAAAAAAAGAAAACACACAAAACTGTAACTTAGTCCCCTTTCTCTTTGTTCCTTATTTTACATCATATTTTAGATTGTTAGTCCAGCTTTTCTCTCTCTCTCTCTCTCACTATATATATGTTATCTATTGACTAAAGAGTGTTTTCTTTTCTCAATTTCTACTGAGCTCACACCTCAAGAGGACCGAGGTCTTTATTGTTCTAGCTAGAAATATTTTTTGGGGCATTTGAAAAAATAGCAAAAAAACTTATGATTATAGGGCTAATGTTACTTATTTTGTACATAGCAAAGTCGCAAATTCAAAAACGGATAGTCCTCTGATAGTTTTTTGATAACTCTTTGATAGTCCTCTGGTATATCTAATTATTTGTCATATTTGCAATATGCAAAAAAAGATGTGGTATGAGTTACTTTTTTTCTAAATTTGTTGTATCCGATGCAATTTCCAGAATGTTTTAGTACTATGATGTACTAGTGAAAATTTCGCACAAAAGAGTTGTTAAGAAAGTGTAGCATGTGATCGTATTCACTAGTAGTATTTTCCTATTACTAAATCTTCTCATTCTAGTTTAGCTCATCCTAAGATCCTTTTGCAATGTTATACCAATAGTTCTTTTGTGACGAGAGCGACTTTGAAGATGTCGATGATGAGTCCAATTATGTTTTTTTGATGTTCATCATTTACTTTAGAAACACAATTTAAGAGATGTTAATTTGGTTTCCTACAGTCAAAGCTTTTTTTTCTCCCTTCCCAAAAGGTTATTTCTCATGCAGTTACAAATAAAACCTATTAAAGCCATAGTTGTCGGAAAATAACACATTGCAGATAAACCACTAAATAATACAAATACACAATTGTTGTGTTGACATAATTGTAGATATTACAAATAAGTAGTTATTTATGTAGTTGGATAATCGAAAAGAATAGAAAGTAAAAAAAAGGTTGATCTTACTTTTACTGTTGCAAAATTCTCTTTTCGAGTTGGTTATCTTCTTTTTGAAGTTTTCAATTTTCACAAGATCTTCCTTGCAATGACTATGTCAAAGTATCCGAACTTTCAAAAAATGAGAGGGAAAGGAGATGGAGAATCTTTCAAGAATTCTTCTATAAAATTTGGGAGAATTTTCTTGGAGAATCTTTGCATGTAGTTGCGTAAAGGTTATGAACTATTTAAATCATATTTCAAGTATTCATTAATTATCTCATTGTTTATTTAATTTGAACCTAAGGAATTTATTTATTTTAACCTTATTCAAATAAATTAATTATTCATATCATAAGCAAGTTGATACTTCATGCCTTATTGAATTACACTCGAGTCATTTTCACACTTAGAATCATATTCCACTAATTTATTTAATAAACAATGTCTATGATCCATTAAATCATTTTCTGGATTGTGAGAGTAGGACTCTTTATTCAAAACGCAATATTGTCATCTTTTCCTTAAGTACCAATAATTTACTTAATAAATAATTTGTCTATGATCCAATCCTAAACTAAATCTGTGAGAGGGTAGAACTCCTTTTTCAAAAGAGATGGATTTAAGAGAATCCCATATTAATGATTTGGACCAAACAATTTGAAATTGTTACAAAATAGGTTCTATTCATAGTGTTCCTAGACTAAGACAATCAAAGCATCAGAAAAAATAGCAATGAAGTGAAAGAAAAAGTTAACATCGAACAGAACAAGTTAGATGAAAGACTTGAAACTGCACCTATATAGAAGACTTCAAATTCATGAAATTTTGTTGATTGGTTCAATAATCCAACAACTGAGTTTATCAAGTCCATTAATGAACTCAATACACCCTAGATGTCTTATTTTGAGTTCTCTTAGACTAAATCATTTTACTTGATTTCTTTAGGGTTGTTTGGTTCCCTAAATAAAATTAGAACAATTTCTAGATTGATAACTACATCTCTAGAAGACAATACTTGATTTTTTATCTATGGTTGTGGAGTAATTCTAAGACTAATAGATTTCAGCTTTCTTTAATACTTAGATCCTTTAAACACCGAAAGGAAGAAGTTAGAATGTGAGCTAAGATAAATGAAAAAACAAAATGCACGTCCGAAGCAATTATGTTTTTTCCCCAGGCCTTAGGCCTAATTTGTACCAGATGTTAAGACCATTGAAATTTCTTACCTAATATATAAATGAATACATACTCGAGGAAGGAACTGATTCGAGGCTCGCATTATGATACATCCATCCAAGCTTAGAAACATAACATATACTTTCAGCGCTAAGAAGTAGAGTATGATCAAAATGAAATAATATCCAACAAAAGATTCAGCATTTCTCCTTCTTAATATCTTGTACGAGTTCTGACCCTGCAATATTTTTGGCTCATCTTATCATCAAGTTGTCCAAACACAATGAAATTGTTGCACGATGGATAGTAATACATACCTTGGTGAACGAGAGTAAGGTGAACGAGAATGGCTTCGAGAGCGGGAGCGAGACCGAGACCGAGAACGAGATCGGGAACGAGAATAATATCTTCGTGACCCTCTACTTCTACTTCTACTCCTACTTCTACTACGGCGGTATCTTCTGCAGCAAGCAATCAAATAATTGTTGAGTCTCAAACTTGAATACACAGGGTTATCAGAACAAAAAGAAGTTACTACTCAGCAGGTTCGAGATCATAAATCACTTAGTTAAAAACTTCAGAACAAAAAAAATATACCTTCTTGGTGAACGGCTGTAGCTTCTGCTGCGGCTCCGATGCCTACGACTATTTAATCGGCTAGTTTCTGCTAGCTTTTCCAGTCTCTGGCGCTCCTGCTCCCTCTTTTTAGCCATTTCTGCAGCTGTATCTTTCTTAACTGCAAGAATGATCCAATTGCTCAACCATAAATGCTAAAGAAGAAACTAAATGATCTTGAAATAAAAATGGCTCCCATACAAAACATCTATTGAACTAACTAGTGTCAAAATGACAAAGCTCCAACATCTAAGGTCTTAAACAAGACACTTCACAATGAAAATGCATACATACTTTGTTTATTGAGCTGTTGACTCATGATCCTCTTAAGTCGTTCCTGCGGAGTTTCTTTCTTTTCCCCCAGCTTTAAAGGCCCTCCGGAAGAACTTGCCTTCGTTAGCTTTGCAAGTGCGGACGAAGTACTGTTCAAGGAAATAAAGGTCCATAATTATTGCTCAAGGATTTAAATGCCCATATTTATTGTGCTTGGATTCAAATACTCACGACTATTATTAGACAAGGACTTAAATGACAATAACTATTTTATAAACTTTAGAACATAAAAACTTCACTTGCAAAAGTAATTGGAAATGTATCAGCATCAGTGTTCTTAAAAGCTCAAGGCCCAATAAACCAATAGTTTTCTAGGGCCCAAGTGCAACATGCAAAAACAAGCGCGCTTTTTGTTGTGAA
This sequence comes from Cucumis melo, assembly GCF_025177605.1. Lineage (NCBI taxonomy): Eukaryota > Viridiplantae > Streptophyta > Magnoliopsida > Cucurbitales > Cucurbitaceae > Cucumis > Cucumis melo. Next base: position 2,065,998 of record NC_066867.1, on the reverse strand, counting down.
GCACACTAAATAAAAGTACTACATAAAGATGAGAAAGTGTAGCTAGAGTTAATTTCTTTTTTTTTAAAAAAAATCCATTTACGCATAGTAAATTTGATTTTTCTTGGGTAACAAAGGACAAACCCTAATTATTACAATTTTTTAACAAAAACACTAAAAGGCCCCAAGGTCCAAAAACTTGGGAGTTTCACAAACTGTGCGCACCTAGGTCACCCCTTTTCAAAGCGAGATGCCAGACCTGCACCTTGAACCTAGGTGCGTGCTTGAGAGCGCTTTTTAAAATACTAATCAATATCAAGTTCTCAGGACTTGACACTAAAGTAAATTCAGACTTTATAAATACCTTACTGAGGGCTTTACTGCTCTGCTGCTCTTTTCTTTATCAAGTGTCACGCCAGATGCTGGATCAACATGCAATGCCTCAAGGATCCGACCAGATGATGGCCTGCATGAAAGCACAAGGGTAAGAGATGCCCATTATAAAAGTTCCATGCACATTTGCTAGTTGGTTATGTTAAATCCATTTTAGGGAATATCTGAGCTTCAAAAAGGAAGCCTTCTTCCATCTTGCCGTGGACAGTTACGCTGAAAATCCTAGGCCTGATCTATACTAAACCACACCCTCAGGTAAGAAAATGGGAGAAAGCTGCAGGACAATAAAGATTGTCCAATCTATCTTCGCAATAATGAAAGGTCGAGTGCTCCGACCGGTTTATCATATCAGGCTGAGATGGAGGAGATTGTGGTGGAGAGAGTCCTTCTAGCCTCGGTTCCTTGCTTTCGCCCGATCCCCCAAATTCAGTGATGAATTCAATTTTTGGAGTCCTTGGTTTGCTCCGATGAACATCATCAAAATGGCCATGAGAATGATGCCTTGAGTGTGATGGGGAACGTGATCTGGACCTTGATCTGCAGAATAACATGATATAACTGTAATTTAAAAATCATCAAAAAAAAGTAATTTAAAAAATCCAGTTTTGTCTGTAGGATCCACAAACCCTGCTAGGAAGCTCTGATTTCGATCATGACTCAAAAGACATACCTTCTAGAACGTGGATAAGCATCATAAGTTGGACTTCGTCTAGATTCTCTACACATAGAAATAGAATGCATGATTATATCCATAAAAGTCAACTGCCATATCATATCACTAATACCAGTTAACAAAAGAGTGAATTCTTATCCTCTTCATATCATGAAAGAAAATTTATCTTTATACCGGTAAGGATCATGATGGAGGACTCTGGTACCAGTAATTCGTGCAGCTTCTCTTTCCCTTTCCCGTTCCATTTGAGATGCTTTCCTTCTCTCCTTGCGACTTAGCTTCCTCTAATAGTTTCAAATTTTATGTTTATGAGACATTTGGTTATCAGAGAGCTGAAACATATGCAGTATTTTTCCGAGGCAATGATGGAAGTGACTTACAATTGCAGGATCACCTTTGATTATTTCCTTTTGCCTCTTCTCTTCCTCCTTAGCCTTTTTATCCATGTAAACAAGCCATCCGTATCTTTTCACTCCAAACTCTTTTGCTATTACCTCCATTCCTTCATCATTACTGTCATCACTGTGAAAATCCTCATACTCATCATCCTCATCATCTTCATCATCACTAGCATTATCATCAGCATCTGAATTTGATTCCTCCTTCCCATCCGCCTCATAAGAAAACCCCACTTGCGAATATGAGCCCTTGCTTGCAGAAGGAGGCTGTGGTTGCTGAGATCTTCATGTAAACACAAGAGAGACCATAAAAAACTATATAAAATTCAACAGCAGAATTTCTGCTCATAAAACTAACGTGAAATAAAAAAAATTATAGAGAACAAAAGAAAATGAATAGTAGAACCAGAATCTAGAGCAAAGTTGAAATTGACACCTCAAAAAATTGTAATGATCTAAAACATAAGTCATCCTATGACAGGTAATGTATCTCAACATGAAGGACGACACGCCAATATGAGTGAAATCATTTACACCACAGTTGGTGGTTTGAAATCATTTACACCAATATGAATGATTCTTGTTTGATTGAGATGCTAAGGGCAGGAGATGAGTTTGTTCAATAGCAAAAAATAAAAAATTGAACAGAAATCTAATTTTACAAAAGGAGGATAATGGTATGGATATTGAATTTCCAAAACCCAACCACTTTACAGTTTAGACTCCCTGACTCCTGAGAGAGACAACTTCCAGACAATTAGAAAGATGTGAACTAGTCAATTAGAACAAATATTTTTCCATATCCATCCCACACACACACACACATAGAGAAAGAGAGAGCAGGAGAGAGAAACCTATCAGATACAAATGGAGCAGACACCTTGGCCTCCATTTCTTGATTTACGTGTTGTAAACCATCCTCATCATTAACTGTTGACGTAGAATTAAAGAAAGCTTTGTAAAACATTTGCATTGTAATAAAATATATGTATAACAAATAAAAGTAACCTTCGCCCGTACCACTCATCCCATAAGGAATGCAGTGGGTTTGTGCATTGAACTGTTAAAGGATTTAAGAGTTCGATAAAAGTAAAAACAAGTACCCACATCCTCGACGCCGATGCTTAATTAAATCCCGATAACGCTGAAAATTAACAAACTCTTCTAACTCCTCTTCTTCCTCAGATTTTTCTTGGGTTCGAATATGCCGGGATCCAGGTTCTCGGATGAAATCAAGCAGGGCACGTCCATCAAATCTGCTCAAGAAATGAAAACCTACTCCTCAATCTCAAATCATAAATCTTTTAGCCAAACAACAAATTTAGAACCAAATAGTCCTCAGATGATTAAAAGAAACGAACCTATCAATCATAACATCCTGCTTTCCATTCCAAGGAATTCTGTAGACGAAGTTGCAACAAAAATCCCAAAAAAATGTTAGAATTAAGATGAAATGGATGTCTGAATGATAAAAAACAACGAGGCCACAAAACTAATAAAACAAGCTCTAGCATTTGACAAATTTCTCTCAACAAATGATCCATTGTAACAAAAATTATCAATTATGGGCTCGAAGGTTCAAATATTAAAGAACCTCCTGCAATTAAATCCTCAGTGCAAACAAATTTCAAATAATTTAAGAATTTAATACTGAAGGCAGAAAGAAGCTGACAACATTAGCCAGCTACAATATCTATAACACCAGAGAAAAAAAGTTCCCAATTCGTAATATACCCAAGTTTTTTTTATATATCTAATGCAGAGAGATGAAATATAAAATTCTTACAGGCCTTGTTGGTCCTCAGTTGCTTGATAGAGACCATCGTCACGGTAGACACGGCACCGAGTTCCAACGACCTGAATTGATTGCTGAGGATCGCCACGGCGCTTGGCGAGAAAGACAGCACGTCTTTGAGCTCGCTTTCGAGCAGCGTCCATCATGTCATGGACCTTCCTTTCGGATCTCCTCGCTTCGTGCCACATCTCTAGAAAGAAACAATCCAAATTCCAATGGATTTCGACCGAATCAGGAAGATGGAAAAACCCTAATCCCCTTCTCTCTTCATGGAACTACCAAGTTCTTGACGATGAAAACGGTCTACCGAGCTTCAATGGCGTTGAGAAGGTTCGGAGTTTTGGACTCAGATTCGCTATTTTGGGCTCTTAATAGTTTTGGGCTTTTCTTTTCTTTTTTTTTATTGGCTTCTCTAGATTTATAATATATTTTTTAATAATTATAATGGATAGAAGTTTTAGAATAATAATATCTTTTTAAAATATATAACAAATCGATAAAATATTTACGATGGATAGAACAATTCTAAAAATGTCAATACGCGATTAATCGGTCACACAGACACACAATTAATTAATGTTCTTCTAAACGATCGTGTACTACAATCTAAACGAATGATCTATTATCGTTTAGGTCATGATACACGATTGTGTAGTTTTTTTAATGATGGAGAAAAATGTTTCAAATTCAAATAATCGTGTTGACTATGCTGATCAACGATCATGTTGACTATGACAAACGACGATCGTGTTGATCATAAACAACGATCGTGTTGATTATGATAAACGATTGAGTTGATTATGATAAGCGATCATATAGTCCAATGTAAATGATTGTTAAAAACTTCAAATTAAACGATCGTGTTAACTATGACAAGTGATCACTTAGATTATGTCTAACACAATTGTGTATTTCATTTTAAACGATGGGAACACGACTTCAAATTTAAATGACCGTGTTGACCCTAGTAAACGATCGTGTTGACAATGGTAAACGATCGTTTAGATTATGTCAAAATGATATTTAAACAATTTTGATATTCTCTAATATGAAGATGATGAAGTAGCTTCATAGAATTTTGTCAAAAATTGTGAAGATAAAGTAAGAGGTTCGTTTAAAAATAAAAGAAATAAACTATGGAAGAAAAGATGAAGAAATCTAGGAGAGAAGATGAATAAATCACGAAAAAGAAGAAGAAAGGGAAGTAACAAATCGTCTGCAATATTCAAGGATAAATCTGAAAATTATGAAAATATTTTACCTTTATGAGCTTTTCTTTTTATTATACAGGCTTGTAAATATTTTTTGGTTTTGTTATATTTATATAAATTATTCGTAATACTAATAGTTTCTTAATAGTCTATCATGATAGACCATCAATATTTTCAATATGGTCTATTACGATAGATTTCTATATCATTGATAAACTTTGATGAATTTTGGTGTATTTATACATTTTTTAAAAGTTGTTATATATACTAATATTTTGAATCTAATTATTATATTTGCAACTATTTCTATCTTTTATTTTAATTTATTTTATTGGAAAAGAATTTGAGTACTAAATGTAAAACTTTATTGGAAAAAAGATCGATTATAATTTTAGTGTCAAATTAATTTTAAAGTTTATAATGTTTCAATTTTGTTGTTAAAATTGTGATTATGATCTTTTATTTATTTATATTATTGGAATGGTTAACATAAAGATAGACATGTCATGTTTACATCGAATTAGTATAATGTAAAAGAATATAAGATAAATTATAGGTAGAGTTGGAATAAAGCGTTGAGCAACCAATATTTGTTTACTCATATGACACCCAAGTAGAAGGATATGCGGATGAATTATTATATTTTATTATCTACAACGATGACTTTTCACGAAAAATGTTTCGTGAACTTTTTCTGTTTGAAAAGGTCTTTTAATACAATTTGGAGATTTGAACTTGCACTTCTTATCTTCAAGTACATACAAATGTCAGCTGAGCTGAACTCATATCAGCTTTATAGAAATTTTCTCTTTGAAAAGGTCTTTTAATACAATTTGGAGATTTGAACTTGCACTTCTTATCCTCAAGTACATACAAATGTCAGCTGAGCTGAACTCATATCAGCTTCTTATAGAAATTTTTTTCTGTCAAATTTTAGGAAGTTAATTAGAAATCTCAATAACTAATATTGTTGGTAAGTTGCCTTTAAAAAAAGCTTGCAAGTGTAGGCCAAAGTCAACTGGCCATCTTGATAAGTTAACCCCTAATGTAAGATTGTCCATTTATATATATATATACACATCACATGTATTGTTTGGTATATAAAACAATACATTGTTTAAATCGTTTTATTCATGCCACTGTCAAATATATCTAGTTTATTTTAGAAAAAAAAAAAAAAAATCAAATATGTGTATTGAATATATTGTGTTGTACTATGTATCAACAATACCTTTATTTTTTCCTTTAAAGCTTACTGTCGATTGTTGCTTTCGTTTATAAGGATAACAGAAGATTGTCCTAGATTTTAGTGAAAAAAACTAATTATTCATTTAAAAGCTGATAGGAAAATTTAGACAATTGTGCAATTTATTTAGGTTATAGGTGTAGAAAGTTGGTGGGGATGTAATTAACTATATTTAATTACGTAAACAATTTAACTTTTTTTACCCATTTAGTTATCCAATAAAAATTTGTCACATGAAAAATAATTTAATTTTATAATTAAACTGCACTTTTTAACTGTATAACAAAAATAGTTATATTACAACCAAACTACATTTAATCATTATCCTTTAATACGGAAGGTAATCTCAATTGAATGTGGTAGTTAAAAAGATTAGGTATCTATCTTAAAAATCTATAGCTTAAATTTGTGTACATCTTCAAACAAGAAAAAAAAAACCTTAAATAAAGGTATTATAACCTTGAAACCCTAAAAACGGCAAAGAAAAACTAAAGGCCACTTAATCAAGAAACAGAAACCTCTCATTTTCTTTCTTTCTTATAATCATCCCAAATCCTTCAAAACTCCAAGCAAGCCATCATTGAAGAAAGCCTTCTTGAATCCCATCTTTCCCAAACTCCTAAACCCATATATTGGTCACGAATAATCACGACAATCGAGCTCGAACCATGGCCAGTGCCACATTTGCCATTGCGGTCACATGGACCGTTCTAATAGTCGTAACTACAACTGTCACCAGTGTGGTGCAGGCGAACTTGGGTGTGAATTGGGGTTCAATGGCATCCCATCCATTGAACCCTAATATTGTGGTGAACTTGCTCAAGGACAATGGGATCAAGAAGGTGAAGTTGTTTGATTCTGATTCTTGGACAGTGAATGCATTGTCTGGTTCCAAAATTGAAACCATTGTTGGCATTCCTAATGACCAACTTGAGAGCTTGGCTACTAATTATAACCACGCTAAGGATTGGGTTAAGGAGAACGTCACCGCTCATATTTATGATGGGGGCGTCAATATAAGGTTCCTTTTAACTTCTCTTTTTTTCGTACATTATTACAAATGTTTAAGTTTGTGTCTATTAAATTATTACAAAATGACTTAATATGTCGACCACATTCAAATGTCATATTTAGAAAATAAACGATTAGAATTGAAGCATATCAATAATTTTCAATAGTACAAATGAGAAGTGAGAAATTTGAACAATGGATCTCTTAGTCTTCAACCCTCGTATGAATTCTAATTGAGTTAAGCTCTTATTGCGTTTGCCATATTGACCCTTAAAACTTTAATGTAAACTTTACTAAATATAGTTGCTTGTTTAAACTATTTA